>NC_142693.1:56274394-57708894 GCF_029641045.1 Salvia hispanica | reverse complement strand
TGGATTTCTTATATTGTACAAACTTCAAACTATGATTTGCACCGTTACAAAATGTTAATACCTACTTTTCTATATTGGTTTTATAATAAAATGTGAGTGCAATGAGTAAGTGGAATTTATGGGCTAATTACCAAATATAGTAAAAATGAAATGGGATATTTATTGGTGGATGAATGACAAAGGGAAAATAGGACATTTAGTGGCGGACGAAGGGAGTATATTTTAAATGATTCTTTATTTTATGTATCATTCATAGTTATATTGAAAGCTTTATGAATAGGTTTTGGTGCTCCTGTAGAAATAACATATTCACGCTGGATTTAATTTGAAGGTAAAATTGATATGCAACAATACTAGATCAAATTATTCATCTTCATTCCACCAATGAAATCATTATAATTAAATAATAAAACAATTCTATCTAATAACTTGTAATAGTTTTAAAATTAGAAAAAGATACTTCCTCCGTCTCACCATAGTTGAATAATTTTTCTATATTTTGGGACGTTCCACCATAATTGAGTCATTTCCATTTCAATATATAATAGGAGTAATAATTAACACATTCTCTATATTTTCTTATTTTATTCTTTTGTATAATACTTTGTTCTCTCTTCCTTTATTAATATTTTCACTTAATATAGTAATAAATATTTTTTAATAATCTCCGTGCAGAAAAGAAATGCATCAACTAAGATGGAAAGAAAGAAATACTATAGTATCAATTAAACTTAGTTAAAGAGAGACAAATAGCCATAAGAAAATATATTTGTGAAAAATAATCAGTCAAAATAAACATTTATAAGAAAAATTAACTTTCAAAGAAATTGAGTACCATAATATAAAGATAAAATTTGAATCTTGGAAGTAAACATATATTGCGAAATAACCAGGTCGTCGATTCACAACATGTATTGATCAAGAACGTAATTTATTTGGGCATCGAAATGATTTGGGGTTATTAAAATGTTGTGAAAGCAAAATGAGAAGGAAAAAATACCTCTTTATGGATTTTCTTTTTATCTTTGGATCGTTTTGGTTGACTTTCCGATTCAATCCTCCCTTGTCTTTCAAGATAACACAAAGTTAAAAGGGATTTACAAATTCACAAAGCTATATACACAGTCAAATTCGAAAATAAGAAAATTTGAAAATATGGCAGAATAATAACAAATCCTAAAATTGTATGGAACAATGGATTTTCAAAATCAACTATCTGATAATAATTTGTTAGTAACATGAATTAAATTTATTTAATAGAAAATACTTTTTTTTTTGCAGTATTGCTGTTTATCTCTGGTTCAATCCTCGGCAGGCTCACACTTCAGCATACAAATAAGCCCCAAAAATGATGATGAATTTGGCCTTGATTTAATTAGCTTGTTCAACGTTGAGATTCTAGATCTATAATTTTCTATAATATTCTAAATCAGTTGACTTTAATTAGCAATTTGTTTAATAACAAGTTTGATTTGTTTTTATATTGCCAGCTGCTACGATGTAGAAATTAATTTTAGTAAATAAGAAATAGAAAGAATTTTAAGTACTTAGTTGTACATTTCAAAAATATTATCGGTTTCACCATCTTCACTAAAAAAAACATTTGAATTTTTCTGTAATTGTATCCTAACGTATGTAAACTACTGTTTAAAAATTACCATATATATTACTTCATCCGTATCATAAAAATATGGGGCAATGGGTATAAAACGAGAATTAAGAAAAAAATGGTAAAGTAAGAGAGGGGGAGAATGGTATGGTAAAGTAAGAGAGGGGAGGAGAATGGTAGAGCATCCCCATCCGTGCTCTTTGGCAAGAGCATGGAAGTGGCTGGACCCACTTTTATTCATTTTTTACTCCTTGCTCTTCCGCAAGAACACAACACCCACATCGATGTTCTTCCGCAAGAGCATGCTCAAGGGTCCCACCATTCCATTATTCAATTTAAATACTTCAATTAATAAAAACATTTGCACAATATTCAAATGCATTAAAAATACCCGATACCATTACAAATTACTAAAAAATTAAAAATTACATAATTAAATTCCTAAAAATTAAAAATTTCATAATTAAAATCCTAAAAATTGAGATTGAGAGAGTTGTTTGGTATAGTGTAATTTTTTTGTTTGAAATGGGAGTATTTATAGATGGAAGTATGAATTTTGGGGTAAAAATAATGAAAAAATAAATTAAAAGTGTGAAAAAAACAGATATATTTTATCAGGAAGTGGGAAAATATTTTTTTTATTAAATCTGAATTTTTCAGATTTTTTAAAACTTTTTAAAAATAATAAAAAAAATGATAAACCAACGGCCAATTAGCATGCCACGTCGGCTGATCGTGCTCTTGCCGTTGGCACGGACGTGCTCTACGCACAGTGTAGGGCCGTGCCAATGGCAAGAGCACAACGGCGGACAACAGGGTGGTGCGCCGTAGGCATGGACGACGTCCTTCCCCAAGAGCACTGTTGGGGATGCTCTTAAAGTAAAGTTAGTGGATAATGTGACCTAAATTATTAAATTAATAAAACTTTCTAAAAATGGAATGCACATTTTTTAGGGAAAAATAAAATAGAAAGTGCAATTAATTTTATGGACGGAAGGAGTAATAAAAAAGATCAATTTCCATTTATTGGTCCTCCAATTCTGGCCGATTTGATTATTGGTTTCGGAAATTGGGATCATCAATCAAAATCTTCTAAGCTTAGCTACAAAATTTCTATCCAATTTTTTACGTCCCATCAATCGATGAGTCTCTTTGTGTGAATATTTCTTGTCGGACAATGACACGAAGATCTTGCTCACGGCCGTGTTTGCATCCAAATCTTGTACACTCAATATCTCAACCATTCTCAAGCCTATGAGCTGATCGTCATATATCATATTATCAAATGTGACCCAGGTTAACGTCTTTCAGACGCTGCAGCACATCCATCTAAGAAAGTTATATTTTGGATTTTATTTATTTCCTAGTTAGTAGAATTAGGACTGGGGAAAAATACCGATAAAAATGATATATCGCTCGTATCGTATTGAAAAATATCAAAAAATTATCGAATTTTCGATATATATCGTAATTTTCGATACGATACGGTATCGTATCGTAAGTTTTCAATACGATAACGATATGAATTTCCTTATGTCGCGATATATCGTTTTATATCGAAAATACGATATATATCGTACCGAAATTCGATATATCGATATTTTCGATATATATCGATATTTTATTTTCGATATATATCGATATATATCAAAATTTTCGATATATATCGATATTTAACGATATATCGAATTTCGGTACGATATATCGAAATATCGATATGATAACGATATGAAATTCTTTCATATCGATATTTTCGATACGATACACGATACAACGTTTTCGATACGATATATCGTATCGACCCACCCCTAAGTAGAATTAGTAGATGAAAAATATTACTCCCTCCGTCCCGCTTAAGATGACATGTTTTCCTTTTTAGTTTGTCCCAACTAAGATGACACATTTCCTTTTTTGGTAACTTTCTCTCTCCAATTAATGCATTCAACCACTTTTTCTCACTCCTATTAAAATATCCATCTTTCTTTATCTCTCAACTTTAATACTTACACCCATCTTCTCTCTCTCCAATTAAACACTTAAACCAATAACTCCTAAAACCCCGTACCGGCTAAGCAATGTGTCAACTTAGCCGGGACGGAGGGAGTAATTGTTTTCCTTCTACAAATTAGGTTTTTCTTTTTGCTTATTTTCCCTGTAGTTACTTTTGCTTATTATCTTTTTAGTTATTTTCTTTCCATAAGTTTAGGATTTCCCTTTGCCTATATAAAGGCCTCATTGTTGATTTTAAAAGATAGACTTTGAATAATAATTTGATATTGAGTTTTTATACTCCTAATTCTCAATAAGTTTGAGTTCTTTTTATCTATCAGTTCAGTCATTCGCGTACGTTTCACCGTTCATTTGCATCAACCCATTTCCCGTATACTATCTGGTACTTTTAAAATAAAGTTTTGAGCTATGTCAAGAACTTCTAGATTCTCCAAGCACCCCAACGAGCTCGGGAGCTCTTTTATGTAATTATTTCTCAATCCCAAATATATTAATTTCGTCAATCTGCCGATCATTTCAGGTAAAATCTTCAACTCGAAATCTCCAAGTCAAGTATCTTAAGTTCTTCGAAGCCTTTCCAATAAGATGGACTAGCTTTGACATAGCCACCTCCATGGAAGAAGAGAGAAATAAGATAATTACTCGATTCGTTGAGTGGAAGAAATTGTCTCTGCTACAAATGATGACACGATGACGAGGAGTACTACAGTATATTTCTTATTTTGTTTTGGGACAAATTTATCTATGTGGCTGTGTTTCTTAGTATGAATTTATGGTATTCCGGTTTTTTACCCAGCAAATTCAACAAAAATGCTCGTTAATCGACGTTTTTTAGTGTTTTACATAAAAATATATCCCATGTTGTAAAAGCTCAACTTTATAAACAATCTTAATTATCGTGACGTGATTAATGAATAATCATGAATTATTTATCAATTTACCTTGACGAATTTATATATGATATACAGTTCATTGGATAAAGGCAATTCATGACAAATTAATTCCCAAAGCAGGCAGGTAAAACTAGCAAGCATGGAGGAGGGAGAATCCAATTGGATAACATCATATATAATCATGAAAATGCAATTCAAGCTAAACACCATTTGCAGCTACTATAAAATTACGTGATACTACTATACAACAAGATTAGAGCTAACTATTATGGATTGATATTCGCAAACCTTATATAAGAGGTTGAGTAAGAATTCCTGATCTTGGTTGAAATGGTTTTGGTTGTCACCATCTTTAACTCCAGATCACATACTGAATGCACCTCTTTCGGGATGGTCTCCAGACATGGACAATTGCGGATTTCTAATTTCTCAAGACGAGTGAGTGCACATCTTCCAATTTGTAGATTCCTCAGATTCAACAAATTTTCGATGCACAAGACTTTATGATGTTCAAAACTGAATTCGCAAATACCCGTTTGTTGACCTGTGTAGGCATTATGCAATTGGGATGGGATCTAAGTGAGGTAGCTTCCCAAGTAGTGGCATGGGATCTTCATTAAGACAGCTATTAGCCAACGTCAAGTAAGTTAGCTTGGAAGGGAAACTATTTGGCAACCTATCAAGGTGTCCATCCAATTTGAGTGTTTCGAGATCTTTTACAATACCAAACCCATCCAAACAAGGCATGCTTCTAAAACGGTGGCCTCTTAAGATTAGGTGGCGAAATTTTTTTAAGCCGGGCAGTAACCAAAAGAGATTTCTTACACGTGTGTTTCCATCCAAATCATGTACACCCAATTTCTCCAGCGAAGTCAACATGTTCCACATTAAGAGCTCATTACATATTAGATAATTAAATGAGACCGAGGTTAAGGTCTTCAGCCCCCGTAGCGCATGTATCTTTAAAGGCTTATTGGAAATAACATCACACATGTAGACATGGCGAAGGCTACCCATTTCCCATATAATATCCGGTACTTGCACCATAAAGTTTTGAGTTATGTCAAGAACCTCAAGCTTTTTCAAGCGCCCCACCGATTTTGGGAGCTCTTTTATGTAATTATTTCTCAATCCCAAGTATCTTAGTTCCATCAATGTGCCGATCGCTTCAGGTAAATTCTTCAACCCAAAATCTTCCAAGTCAAGTATCTCAAGTTTTTCAAAGCCTTTCCAATAAGATGGACTAGCATTGAAATAACCACCTCCATGGAAGAAGAGAGAAATAAGATATTTGTCTTGTTTCGTTGGGTAGCTGAAATTGTCTCTGCTACAAATGATCACACTATGGCTTGGATTTCTGTTTAATTGAGTACTTCCAAGGATCTCAAAATCTATTCCCTCCTCTGCTTTTTTAATGGATAATCGGTGTAGCACTGGATTCATGCGATACCATGTGCTCTTGTCGTTGACTTTATCAATAACAGATTCATCAAGTAAACCATATATGTATGAATCACTATCATACAATCCTCCTGCCGCTTCCCAAATCTGCGACAACTTATTTTCCCTCAAAGTTGTATTTTCCTTAAACAAGGCCAGAAACATGAAACACGGCAGCAATCTGGGATCCAATTTCTGATAATATGGTTCCAATAACTCCAATGTTGAACCTAAATCAACGGATGCAAGAAGTTGTTCCTATTCAGTACTCCAAATAGAGGCTTTCTTTTGAGCAAGCTGATTTGCCACCTCTTTAATAGCTAACGGCAGACCACCACATTTTCTCAACATTAGTTTTCCTTGGTACTCTAACTTCTTTGGGAATTTCTGCTCACTCCTCAATTTATTCCTACTGTTTATTGTTTTATAAAACAATTGCCAGCTCATATTAGAATCCAAAGGCTCCAGCTCCATCTTATGAACACCAAATTTGAGTTTTAGAGAGTCATGCATCATGTGACTAGTGAACACCAATTTACTTTCGCCACATCCTTACATGAGAACAAACACAAATGAATAATCAAAAGAATTTTTAACTAGTAGAACTTCATTACTTGATGTAAAATTTTTAAAGATATAAAAAATTCGTTGAACACTAAGTAATGACTAATTTATAAAAAAAAAAAAAAAAAAAACAAATAGTTTTTAAACCTGTTTAGAGACTTTAGAATTTATAAACAAAATTTCATATTTAGAAAATTTTCCAAATAAATCATTTAACAATAAAATTTATTAATTTGTTTGTCAATTTGCTTCATTTAGAACTAGCGTAATATTCATTTATTTATGCTGAAATCTAAGTTACCGTACCAAGATTAATATCATGAATAGGACATATGATCATCATAAGCATTAACTAGTATATACATACCTTGTGAGTAAATAGCCCACAAAAGAGATTCTAAAAATATTTGTTTGGGCAGGTCGTCAAGAACTATCAAATATGGCAATCCTTGTAGGTGCTGGGGAAGCATATCTAGAAGGCTTTGGTTGTCCATTTCCTCCAATGATGAAGATGTATAAAGACTTGCACCATCTACTCCATGAAGATGCAGAAGTAATTTGATAAATATCTCTTTAAGAGTTAAGACATTAGAAACACATATCCAAGCACGATACTTGAATCGCGCAATGACATCTGCATGGTTGTATATCTCTCTAGCCAGAGTCATCTTTCCAATCCCAGACATGCCTTTGATAACAACCATTGAAGGAAATTGGCTAGTATGAAGAATCAATGTGCGGAGCACCATTTCTATAACTTTTTCCAGACCTACCACCACATGATCTTCATCATCATTTTCTGAGTTGGACTCTGTCTCTGGCCCATCAACTCCCAGTTTTAGCAACCGCATTTTGATCTCTACAACCCAACTTTGGATGTATTCTATCTTATCACTTCTTCCCGTGTTGTTGAAGTCGAGGGCATATTGAGCCATGTAGACCAAATCAGATACCAAAAACCGAAGTCTTCTTCCCTCTCCATATTTCTTATCCCTCACTATATCCACAATCTCTCTCATGTCTTCAATTACTGTTTCCATTTCTTCACTCTCATCTTGTCCGTCATCTTGATATTTTTCCAGATTTTGTATCAGCGATAAAATGACTGCCTCTGCCATGTTTCTGCTTGCTTAATTGAAAAACTGGACTCCTAGCGAAAAAATAACAATGACCAATGTATAAGTTTGATAAATTATTATTACAAAAAAAAATTATTATATTTTGAAATTTAAATTGAAAATCATAATCACGTGAATTTAAAAACCGTTCACTAAATCTAAGAAAACGAAAGGTAACTGCCTTTTCTTGCCGGCGTGTGTGATTCTTTCAAACTGAAAGCGAAGTTCAACAAGACTATAAACCCGCCATACGTAAAGGCTACGTGGCTAAAATTCCGTGCTCAAAACAAAATGTGAGGTCCATTACCTTTTCTTTTTTCTATTTCATTCTTTTTCTTAGTTTAATACTCTTATAATTTTATTCATTACACACTACTATCTAATTCATGTACCAAAATAGAAATGATTCACTTATACTAAGACCGGAGAATGAAATTATCTAAACAAGAAAAACCCAACTCAATTAAAAAATGATCCCCTTCTAAACAATATGTTATCTTATGCTTTGTGTAAGTTGTGACTCAAAATGTAACATAATTATTTCTACGAAAAAATGTTGTTATAATGAAAACTAAAATTGGTATAGACCTCAATCAAATAAAATATTTAAGATCTACCCTAAATAAAAAAAAAAAATTAAGAAATATAAAATGTTACTCCCTCCGTCCCATAAAAATATGAACACTTTTCATTTTGGTCCATAAAAATATCCCCTTCTATTTATTGTAATTTTTTCTCTGTAATGAAGTGGGACCCATTATCTACTAACAATGAGAAAAAATTCCCTACTCAAGGAATACCAGGGAGGGTGACAATCCTATTTGGCACGTCACACCAATAAATTTTTGACATATGGCAATATATATATTGCTCCAATTCCCTGTTACTATATAAAAGTAGATTATTTTTTATATGATTACTTGAAAATGTTTCACTGTTAGAAATGATTTTTTCTTGGATATTTATATTGCAAAGAATTCATTTTAGTTTTTAAAAAGATTTAAATATTTAAACTAAAATAAATCACATCATATCATATTTTAATATAAATCCCAAATTTGAGCATTAGAAATCATAATATCCGATCATACACGCAATATAAATCCCAAATCCGAGCATTAGAAATTATAATATTCGATCGTACACGCTTTATTGTATATAAAATAAATAAAAGAATAAATATTATATTATTATATTTAATCAAACATTAGATAGAAACTATAAACAATTAATCAATAGCAACTAATTTGTGTTAAAAATAAATGAAATACTAAATAAATTATAATGTTTAATCAAACATTAGATAGAAACTATAAACAATTAGACAATGTTTGGTAGCTATGTTATGTTTTGATTAGACATGATACAAACAATGATAGCTATCACAGTTTCGATTAGTTAATTTATCTTGATTGGTGTTTGGTAGCTAAGGATAATTGTGAGTTATCCTATTTAGATGTTTGGTGCAATAAGTTATAACTTAAGATAAAAATAAAGATTGTCAAAATCGTGGAGTGATCAATTGCTAACTCATCATTTAATTGCTAACTGCATTTAATTTAAGACCATAGGATTTTAGAAAACTTGTGGTCTACAATTTGCCACGTGTAATTTTCATTTTTATTAATTAAATCGAAAAAGATGAAAAAAGAAAACTACCAAATTAGGGTTTTGGATGAAAATGTCAATTTAGTATTTCGAAAATATCAACACAATGCTTTGAGAATGTCAACACAATGCTTTGAGAATGTTAACACATTGCTTATATTAACATTCTACATGGATTATATTGACATATTTTATATACTACGCTGACATTTGTGCTGTACAAAAAAAATAAAAAAATTTGATTTTTTTTTAAAATTTTGGCGTTGGAACATATGCAAGTGAGATCTCGTTAGAATCCTTATGAAATTATCTTTAATTTGATATATGTTGTGCGAAGAAATAATTTAAATCGAGAAAGTTATATGCGTTTTAAAGTTATGGGATATTTTTCAAAAGTTAGTTACAACTAATTTGTTGTAAATTGACCTTAATACCCTTGTTGACGTTTTTTTTATCATATTGACATTTCGGGATTGATGATCTAGACCCTTAATTTGAATATTTAATGACTATTATTTAGTTGTAGTTAACAATTAAGTGTTGAGTTAGCAATATAAAACTCCTATGTCAAAATCATCCTCGTTAATTTAACTTAATGATTAAACTATCCTCATGTTGCCTTAATTTGGATGGTTTTGGAATTTGTTGACAATGAAAAATACCAAGTATATCATTTCTTATTATATAAAATGCTAAAAATGGAATACATAATATGATCATACCTTAAATTTGTTAATTTTATATTTTATTATATAATTTTATTTATATGAAAAATATACAAGCATACCATTTCTTATTATATAAAAATGATAAATAAGAAATTAAATAAATATGATCATAACAATATTTGTTACTTTTATTTTTATTACATATTTTATGTATATTAAAATATACCCAAGCTACCATAACTTAGCATTTCTCTATCTTGCATTAATTATATGAATAATTATATAGTTTGATTCTTGTTTTATTATATTATAGAACATTATTAATTAAATTAATTATTTTTGTTATATTGAAATATAATTAAAAGTATGTGTGTGCATAAAATATAGTGTATATATAAATACGGCTATGTATAAAATTGGTGGGTAAAATTGTATCTTCCTAGAACTAACTAGCAGATGTAGGAAGAAATATAGTAGGTGATCCATAGCGAAGTAGACTAGATATGTAACCTAGGCAAATGGATATTTACGTTGTTGCTTGAAACATAGGCTTTTAAGTGGGCTTTGTCTGGGCCGGATACAAAACACAGGTCATGCAAATTTGTAACATAGTTACCAAACCCACAGCTAAACCCGGATAAATCCTATTATCTAGTTGTAACATAGCTATCAAACGATGTCTTAATCAACGGCAACTAATCAATGCAAAATAGAAGAGAGAATAGCAAAAATTGCGACAAAGAGACTCGATCCCGCGTCAATGCTATGCAAGAGAAGCATATAACCACTAGGCTACCTAGAGTTTTTGGGGTATAGTTGTACCCTTTTGTTCTTAACTAGATCTGTCGTTGCCAGCATAATAACACACATATCATTGCTCAGCACAGATTGCGGTTTGCTGTCTCATTTATCTTTTTCTAGGAATGTTTGGTGATATTTTTTAAGAAAAGTAAAGATTGTTGATAATATTAATATAATGTCAAAGAAGTAAAAATGTAGTTCTCTCTATTTAAAATGATTCTTTACATTATGCTTCATTCGTAGTTATATTATTCATTATTGTAAGTTTTAGTGTACCTATTGAAATAAAATACGCACGGTTGATTTAGTTTGAAGGTAAAACAGTTAATTCACAATAATAGGACAATTACTCATTTGTCTATCTTTATTTTACCACTAAAATCAAAATAACAAAATAAAATTACAATTTTATCACATAATTTGTCATTGTATAAAAACAGAAAAAAGATAGATAAAGAGTTGTATTAAAATATCATAGATAAACAAAAGAAATTTTCTGAAAAATAATTAATCAAAATAAACATTTATAAAAATGGTTAACGAAATGATTTGGGGCTTTATTAGATGTTTTGAAGGCAAAAAAAAACTACTTTTCGATCTAAAAATATCATAATCAAGCAAGTTTTCATAGTACTATTGAAATCTAAGGAGAAGAAAAAATACCTTTAGTTTTGTGAATTTTCTTCTTATCTTTTGATCGTTTTTTATTGACTTTCCGATACAATCCTACAAATTGACAAAGTTATACATACAGTCAAATTCGAAAAGAAGAAAATTTAAAAAGATGAGAGAATATTAACGTAATTACTGTTGAATATTGGACTCCTTGCTTTGGGCTTCCTTTATTAATTGATTGGGCTGGTCCATGCTGAGCCCATGTGATTAATTGTTGGCCCAAATCGAACTTGGCCCGTTTACTTATCCAGAGCGGCTGGATGTGTGACACCTATCACTCCACGCGGATTGTGGCTCTCAGCCGTTGGATGAGTGTTGTGTTTGTTAAGTGAGAGAAGCCTGTTAGACTTCTCTCATTCGCTTCAATCTCTCTCTCTCTCTTGCTTCCAGAAACCGCCTCCTCTCTCCCTTCTCTCTAAGATTCCGGCGAACCTAGCCGGAGTTCTCCTTCGAGCTTTCTGTTCCACCGATGATTCTCAGTTCCTAAGAGTTCTACCGGTGTAGATTGAGTGCTAGGCAACTTCTTCGGTTTCCTTCTCTTTCTAGGGTTTGGTCTTAAGTCAGTGACCAATCCCGAAGTGCTTGGGGTGTGTGGTGAGGGATCTTGTGTTCTTGGCTGTGTCCTGGAGCTGTGTGGGTGAGTCCGCGTGTGAGACGGTCGTGGTGTGCGTTGACCGGTGAGATCTAGGGTTCCACTGATCTCTGGTTTGAGTTCGTTCAACGGTGCTCTCCTTTGTGACTTGCTGTGAGGATTGGGGTGGTCTGAGGCCTAGTGTAGTCACTGCTGTGACCTGAGCCACGCGTGGCCCGATTCTCTGACTTAGTCTCTTTTGTGTTAAGATCCTTCGGAATCAGTTTCTTGTGTGACTAATTTAGCTTTTAAGTGTGCAGGTACAACCAGAAAAGATGGACTCTCAAGAACCAAGGAGTTCTTAAGCTTAGTCTAGGGTTTCTGCTTGTAACATTGTACTTAGTGTGTAATCAAGATACCACTGTTGTATTTGGCTTGTACCTCTGAGATTAGCCATCTCAGAACCAATCAATAAAAGAGGTCCCGATAATTAGCGAATCCCGAGTGGTCTGATCCCTACAGTGGTATCAGAGCCACGGGGGGATCACTTGGGCGCGCCAGGTCGCAAATTAAGGAGGTGGGCTCGTCAGAGTAAAGCTCGGCCTCCGGTATAGGCCCTGAGGTAAGACGGTTACACCTTAACGAAGTGTAACCGCTCTGGTAAATTGGCTAAACCTCTCTTTTCTGCTTTCTTAGAACCCTAGGCTTGGGCTTTTGTTGTTGGTAGTAACCGCTTTTTCTTCCGCTGCTTGCTTGCTTCTCTTTTCTTACTTAAGGTGTGTATCTCAGAACTCTCTTCTGTGTCTTGAGTGAATTACCTATCCACCATGTGCCTTAACCGCCTTGAGTGACCCCCTGCGCTCCCATACATTGGGTGATTGTGAACTGGGAAATCCTCTTGCTGGGGTACACGTGACAGATAGGGAGGAACTCTCCTGGACTTGATCTTTGTGTGTCTGGGATCACCTTGAGTTGTTTTTCCTGTGTGTGTGCTTGCTGTTAGCTGCATCTGTGATCTTTGCATGAAAAATCTCTGCATCTTTGTTCCTAGTGGATCCTTTGACTGTTATCTGTTTAAATCCACTATCTGTGAAAGCAGAGTTGCTTGCTTTGCCCTTGGTGTATTGAGTTCTTTTGTGTGTGTAAAAATCTTTCTCAAAATGACTCAACCAGTTGGCATTGTCCCTTTCAATGGGAAAAATGTTTTTGTTATATGGAAACAAAAGGTAAAATGTGTTCTGGTTCAGCAAAAGGTTCTTCCTGAAAATATGTCTGCTGAGAAAAAGGCTGAAATGAATGAATTAGCTAGGTCTTCAATTATCCTCAACCTTTCTGACTCTGTGATTAGAAAGGTTGGGGCTATTGAATCTGCCGGTGAGATGTGGGCTAAGCTGGATACCCTCTATACTGAAACTTCTATGTCCTCCAGGATGTATCTCCTAGATAAGCTTTTTAAATTTAAATTGGATCTTTCAAAGGACATAGATGATAATATTGATATCTTTCAAAAATTGGTCCAGGACATTAAAAGGTCTGGAGATAAAACCATTGATGAGTATACCATCATAGCCCTCATGAATGCTATCCCTGATACTTATGATGATGTTAAGGCAGCTATAAAGTATGGAAGGAATAGTGCCCCTCTAGACATAATAATCAGTTCTTTAAAGTCAAAAGAATTGGAGCTTAAAGAAAACTTTAACCCTAAATCTTCTCAAACTAAGGCTTTGACTGTGGGGGGAGGTCTAAATCTAGAGGGGATGGCAGTAATTCCTCTGGGAATGGTAAGAAGTCAAACAGAGGCAGGTCTAGATCTAAAAGTAAGGACCCTAAGTTTAAAAGAAAATGTTTTAATTGTGGTGAAGTGGGTCATTACAAGGCAGAATGTACTAGACCCAAGAAAGGTAAGAATCCAAATGGTAATAACCAGATGGAGTCTGTTGCAAATCTGGACAGGGATGATGGTGCAGATGGTGTTTGTTTTATGAACCATGATGTTTTTTCTGTAAACTCGACCTCTGAGTGTTTCTTTATCAAATATGACTGGCTAATTGATTCTGGATGCACTTTTCACATATATCCTTTCAAAGATGCTTTTACTTCTCTCAAACCTGTGGAAAATGCTTTTGTGTCTATGGCTAATGACAAGAAGTGTAAAATTCTTAGCATTGGTACCGTGCTTTTAAAGTTTGAGAATGGATACTTGCTGCCTTTGAAAAATGTGAGATATGTGTCTGATCTGAACTACAATCTGTTGTCTTGCTCTTGTCTTGAATCTGAGGGTTTTGAGGGTAAGTGGGGGCAGGGTATTATGAAGATCTGTAAGGGTGTGCTATGCCTGTTTAAAGCTGTGAAAAAGTGTAATCTGTATGTGTGTACTGCTAAGCCTCTAACTAGTTATGATCATAGTGTAAATCTGGTTAAAATGGATAAGGCTCTACTATGGCATAATAGACTTGGGCACATGAGTCAGAAGGGGTTAAAACTTTTGAAAAATTCTGATATTTTGAGTGAGTTGGATTTAAAAAATGAGCTCCCCTTTTGTGAAACTTGTGTGATGGGAAAACAGCACAGGGTGTCTTTTCCCACCCCTGTGACTGAAAATGTTAGTCAATCTGTCTTAGAGTACTTGCATATGGATGTTTGGGGCCCTGCCTCTGTTACTACCCACTCTGGATCTGTGTATTTCTTATCCATTGTGGATGATTTTTCAAGAAAAGTTTGATGTTTTCTTTTAAAACATAAGTCTGATGTGTTTCAAACCTTTTCAAATTGGAGAGTTTTAATTGAAAATCAAACTGGAAAATGTATCAAGACCATTAGGACAGATAATGGCCTTGAGTTTTGCAATGCTCAAATGGATTCTTTGTGTCAAAAATCTGGGATTAGGAGACATAAAACTACTCCTTACACCCCTCAGCAAAATGGTGTTGTTGAGAGGATGAATAGGACTTTACTTGAAAAGGTTAGGTGTATCCTGTCCAAAAGTGGTTTGTCCAAAAAGTTTTGGGGTGAAGCTCTTTACACTGCTTGTTATTTGATAAATAGATCCCCTTCTGTTCCTCTTAAGGGCAGATGCCCTGAGCATGTTTTCACTGGTAGAAAACCCAATCTGTCACACCTAAGGGTGTTTGGGTGTAGTGCTTTTATTCATTCAAAAACTGACAAGTTAGACCCAAGGTCAAGGAAGGGTGTTTTTGTTGGCTATCCTGATGGTATTAAGGGTTATAGGGTGTGGGTTAGGGATGAACCTGGTTTCAAGGTTGTGGTAAGTAGGGATGTTATCTTCAATGAAGATGACTTCCCCTGTGTTGTCCCCAGGTCCCCTTCTTCTCTATCCTCAGATGGTGAACCTCTCAGTGAGGTGGAGCAATCTGAGGAGAGGTGTGGAACTCTTCCCCTATCAACCCAGATCCTATACCCCCTGAGCCTCTAGAAAACCAAGACCCTGACCATGAAAATATTTTTGATGGTGAGCCACAACCTAATAATAATCCAGATTTACACAATTATCAGTTAACTAGGGATAGAGCAAGAAGCTTTGGTAGAGCCCCTGATAGATTTGGTTCTTTTGTGAATTTAGTTGCCCTAGCTTCTAATGTGTTTGAATCTGATAGAATTGAGCTTCAAACTTTTAAGCAGGCTCAAAAGTCCAAGTTCCGGGATTTATGGTTTAAAGCTATGCAAGATGAAATCCACTCTCTGTTTGTCAATAAAACTTGGATCCTTGTGCCTCTGCCCCCTGGTGCCTCTGTAGTTGATTGCAGGTGGCTGTTTAAATTGAAAGATGAGATTGAGGGGTTGAGGTACAAGGTTAGGTTGGTTGCCAAAGGTTTTACTCAACAAGAGGGGATTGATTATACAGAAATTTTTGCTCCTGTGGTTAAGTTTACTACTGTAAGAGTGATGCTTGCCTTATGTGCTCATTTTAATTGGGAATTAAAGCAAATGGATGTTAAAACTGCTTTTCTTCATGGTGACTTGGATAAACCCATATATATGAAACAACCAGAGGGTTTTGTGGATCCCAACTTTCCCAATCATGTGTGTTTGCTTAAAAAGGCTCTGTATGGTCTTAAACAATCTCCTAGGCAGTGGAATATTAAGTTTAATACATACATGCAGAAGTTAGGTTTCATTAGGAGTACCTTTGATGCCTGCTTGTATGTGAAAAACCTTGATAAAGTGCCTGTGTTCTTGCTGTTGTATGTGGATGATATGCTCATTATGGGTCCTTGCATTAAGTCTATTAAACATGTGCAAAGTGCCTTATGTGAAAATTTTGACATGAAAGAGCTGGTGATGCTAAAAAGATTTTGGGGATCAATATCCTTAGGGATAGGAAGTCCTCTTCTCTGGTCCTTCATCAGGAGCCTTATGTGCAAAAAATTCTTGAAAAGTTTAATATGTTTGGTGCTAAAATTGCTTATGTTCCTTTAGCTGCTCATTTTATGCTGAGTAAGGACCTTTGTCCTACAACTGAATCTGAGGTTAAAGCTATGCAAAAGGTCTCTTATTCTAATGCTATTGGCTCTGTGATGTATCTTATGGTTAGTACTAGGCCTGACATTGCCTATGTTGTTTCTTTTTTGAGTAGATACATGTCTAACCCTGGGCCAGTGCATTGGGAAGCTCTTAAGTGGTTGTTTAGATATCTGAAAAATACTTCTAAGTATGGTTTGTGTTTTTCTAAGCATGATCAAAGTGTTGAGTTGTGTGGTTTTGTTGATTCTAACTATGCCAATGATAAGGACAAGAGGAAGTCCACAACTTCTTATGTGTTTCAGGTTTGCAGGTCTTGTGTTAGTTGGAAATCACAACTCCAACACATTGTAGCTCTGTCTACAACAGAATCAGAGTATATAGCCATTACAGAGGCTATGAAGGAGACAATCTGGTTAAAGGGAGTTCTCTCTGAGCTCAAGTTTATTAAGTTTGCTCCTGTGTTGTACTCTGATAGTCAGTCTACCATTCAACTTTGTAAAAAACCTGTCTTCCATGATAGAACTAAGCATATAGATGTTAGGTTCCATTTTATTAGAGATGTTGTGGAAAAAGGTGAAGTTCTTTTACAAAAGGTGCATACTGATCATAACCCTCCTGATATGGGTACCAAATGTCTTTCTGTGGATAAGTTGTTGTCATGCATCAAAAAATTGCACTTTGATTTTGGTTGAGCATGTGCATTGCATGTCCCGGGGAAAGACCTTGTTGACTCTTTGAAGTCACAAGGCAGTTTAAGTCCTACAAAACTAATTAGGTTACCATCTGGTGTTTTGTTAGGCAACCTGACATCTTCTATCTAATGAGCTTTGTGTTCTTTGGTGATAGGAATGCCTTGTAGGCAATGATGAAGCAGCAGTAGACCAAGGCTCTCCCTTGTTTCTCCAGAAGTAGTCCAAAGGTGGAGAATGTTGAATATTGGACTCCTTGCTTTGGGCTTCCTTTATTAATTGATTGGGCTGGTCCATGCTGAGCCCATGTGATTAATTGTTGGCCCAAATCGAGCCTTGCCCGTTTACTTATCCAGAGCGGTTGGATGTGTGAAACCTGGCAACTCCACGCGGATTGTGGCTCTCAGCCGTTGGATGAGTGTTGTGTTTGTTAAGTGAGAGAAGCCTGTTAGACTTCTCTCATTCGCTTCAATCTCTCTCTCTCTCTTGCTTCCAGAAACCGCCTCCTCTCTCCCTTCTCTCTAAGATTCTGGCGAACCTAGCCGGAGTTCTCCTTCGAGCTTTCTGTTCCACCGATGATTCTCAATTCCTAAGAGTTCTACCGGTGTAGATTGAGTGCTAGGCAACTTCTTCGATTTCCTTCTCTTTCTAGGGTTTGGTCTTCAGTCAGTGACCAATCCCGAAGTGCTTGGGGTGTGTGGTGAGGGATCTTGTGTTCTTGGCTTTGTCCTGGAGCTGTGTGGGTGAGTCCGCGTGTGAGACGGTCGTGGTGTGCGTTGACCGGTGAGATCTAGGGTTCCACTGATCTCTGGTTTGAGTTCGTTCAATGGTGCTCTCCTTTGTGACTTGCTGTGAGGATTGGGGAGGTCTGAGGCCTAGTGCAGTCACTGCTGTGACCTGAGCCACTCGTGGCCCGATTCTCTGACTTAGTCTCTTTTGTGTTTAGATCCTTCGGGATCAGTTTCTTGTGTGACTAATTCAGCTTCTAAGTGTGCAGGTACAACCAGAAAAGATGGACTCTCAAGAACCAAGGAGTTCTTAAGCTTAGTCTAGGGTTTCTGCTAACATTGTACTTGGTGTGTAATCAAGATACCACTGTTATATTTGGCTTGTACCTCTGAGATTAGCCATCTCAGAACCAATCAATAAAGAGGTCCCGGTAATTAGCGAATCCCGAGTGGTCTGATCCCTACAATTACTAATTAGTACTTCTACTCGAATAAAATTGTATGGAGCAATGGATTTTCAAAATCAACATCGGATAATAACTTGATAGTAACATGAATTAAATATATTTAACACTAGGAAATACCTTTTTCCGCAGTATTGCTGCTTATCTCTGGTTCAGTCCAAGGCAGGCTCACACTTCAGTATACAAAGAAGCCATAAATGATGATGAATTTGGCCTTCATTTAATTGTTTGTTGATATAAACCCCTTTCTTCTATTGATTGTGATTGGATTTGGATATATGAGAACATGTCATGGGCATATCATAATCGCATCACAAGATTGTGTGATGATTTTAATCCTGAAACCTTTTGCTGGTGGTAATATGTTTACTTGTTTTGTATTCTATACATTTAATACTAGAACTAGATTCTTATTTGGGTAGTTATATGTGAAGGTGTAAGGTCTTATTATTCTCATAAGCATCGTATTAATTAAATTGAATAAGGGACGACGACTCGAAAACAAATATACTAAGGAAAAAAATTATGAGAGATAAGCAATTTTTTGAATAGTTAAGAAATGATGAAGTTGTTAGAATTGTTTATTTAGAAGCAAGAAGGTTGTTAGAATCAGTGAGCTGCAATTGAACATTTTTTTGTTATGAACATGAGAGGTCATATTTGATGGCTAATATATAAAGAACAAACATTTGTTTGATAAAAAGATACATTTTTCTAATAAAATTTCTGGATTTCCTATACATAATGAATTATGTCGATGGTGAAACAATATCAATTGAATAGTTTATAATTTTGATTTCACAACTACCAGCAGTTGTTGAATGTGAAACAATATTAAATGGCAAGCAAGTTGATATTATTTTATTTATAATAAACCATTTTGATGTTACTGATCATAACCTAATACGTGAATTAGGTCAAGCTTGTTATTCAATTTAATTTATCTCAACCAACCCATAATTATTGATTATTATAGAAGCGTAATTAGACTTCGATATATAAATATGATTAAATCATTATGTATACGTATGTTATCTGATTCCACTAAATCATTTCATTTACATTTTATCATTAACTGCAATCAACCAACCCCATAATTATTGATTATTATAGAAGCGTAATTAGACTTCGATATATAAATATAATTAAATCATTATGTATCTGTATGCTATCTCATTCCATTCACATTTTATTGTGAATGACAATCAACCAACCCCATAATTATTGATTATTATAGAAGCGTAATTAGATTTCGATATATATATAATTAAATCATACTGCAACAGTAGTTTGATATTGTCCGCTTTGGGTCAAGTCCGCACGGATATATTTTTGGGTCTCTTCCAAAATGCCTCATATTGATTGGGATTAGACGAGAATTATATACACCTTCCAACTTCCCTCAGACTCCCGATGTGGGGTGGATTTGTACTCAACAAACCTCTCCCTCAAACCAGATCACATCGGGAACAGACAGATGCAGTCGACGCATCGAGACATTACGGACCCGACTCGAACTTGAGTCATCCTGTGCCCCCACTTGACCTGGATCTGATACCACTTGTTCGGATTGTCGACTGCAACAACAGTTTGATATTGTGCGCTTTGGGTCAAGCCGCACGAATTTGTTTTTGGTTACTCCGAAATGGCCTCAAACTGATTAATGGGGTTGGACATGAATTATATACACCTTCCAACTTTCTCTCATACTCTCGATGTCGGATGAGTTTGTACTAAACACTTTTCCATAGCCAGCGCCTAGAGTCTCGTTCGTCGTGGCGGAGAGGAATCGCGGCCGGACGGAGAATTTCTATGCCGCCGCAGCCGATAAAGGCGTCGACGCGAAGGCAGCCAAGTATATATCCACCGTGCAGGAGAGATTCCGGCTTGAACGTGTTAATTCGGAGCGCAAGAATTACCAAGATATTCTTGTCTAATCAAAATAGACTATAGTTTTTTTAAATTTTGTTTGAGACAAATTTATCTATGTGGCTGTGTTTATGACTTTATGTATGATTGTTGTATTTGCTTTATAACTTTACAATTAATGTTTTCTCACGGATATATCGATGTACAATGATTTTTCGCCATGATTTTATCTACTACTGTATGGGAAATTTGATTATTACCTCCGTCTCTAAAAATTTGATAATTATTTCCATTTTCGTAGGTTTCTAAAAATTTGTCACCGTTCACTTTTACCATTTTTGATATAGGACCCTACATTCCACTAACTCATTCATACTCATATTTTTTTTATAAAACTAATACCATATAGAAGTAGGACCTACATACCACTAACTTTTTCTAACTCACTTTCTATTAGTACATTTCTTAAAATTCGTGTCTGGTCAAATGGTGACAAACTATAAGTGACGTAGAGAGTACTATTTAACCGTGATGCAGGTAATGAACTTGAACATGTTCGTGGGGGAGGAGAGAGCAGGGTCGTCCGATCACGAGGAGGGGGCAAGTGAAGGCGGCGATTGGTCGTTGGCACGTTCCGCAGCTCCCGGCTGAATTTGAGCACAATCCGACACCTTTGACGCCGTCGTCGTTTTTGCTGCCTGGATAAATTGAAATTTATTTTACTGCCTGGATAAATTGAAATTTATTTTAAAATAAATGATTCTTTCTAGTTAATATTATGTGATTGTTATGTGGCGACGAAATACATTTGTTAATCGGCAATCGGATTGCACTTGAAACATGTTACAAGCTCTTTAACATAAACTTTGACAAACATCCCCTTAATTAGACATGTTATGCTGTCTAGCTTGAATCATTACTGATCATTTTCTAATAGTACATCTCTTAAAACCCGTGTCTAATCAAATGATGACAAATTATAAGTGACGGAGAGAGTACTATTCAACCATGATGTCATGGAAGAAATTTTAGAGATTATATATAGAATTCTAAACTAATTAACTGTCTTTATAACAAATAGCACAAAGTAAGTTATGAAATTAAACAAGCCAATAAGCCTAGATGATGGACTATTTTTTAGCACTAAATAAACCTGCAAGTATACAGAGTATATATAGTATAGCTAAAGGTCAGTACCGGATATCGAACACGGGGAAAACAAACATAGACTGTCTATCTTCTACTAAGACTCTATTACTATCTGGAAAATCGAAAGATTTTGAAAACTTTTGAAAACTGAAAGCAATAGAAAGCAATAAACAACTAGATGCAAATAAAACACAGAGATAAACGATACAGATAAGGGGAATTCCAGGGATGTGCGTTCACAGTTATGGTTATACATATTCCAAACTACAATACCCTAGCACAATTATCACTTTGACAGAACGAGGCACCTAGCTTATACTCATGCGATACAAACGTTGATTACAATATTAGGATTATCAATCTTAACACGTAACTCCAAAAAGCTCCTAAGACCCTTGAAAAGTCCCCACTCTCAATTAACAATGTTGTTTTAAGGGAAACTAACTGTAGCGTTTACTAATTGGACTTAACTCGCTAGAACTCTCTTACAGTTATGAAGCAAGTTGTATTAAATCATACATAATTGTGTCACTCAATCATGTAGCATCACGAATACATGGGGAAGAATCAAAGTAAAAACAAAACGGATATTAAATAGAAAACTAGAATTGTATAACCAAAGTCGTTACTAACACATCCCTAGAATTCTATGAGTTTAGTTACACTTAATGGAATAAGCTAAACACATATATTGAAGGGAAGACAATTTGAACATAAAACTAAAGAAAATAAAACTCGTAGGTTGAATCTTTGTCGTTCTTGATGTTCTTGAAATCATTCTTCAACTCCTTGCACCATGACGTACTCTATCTTTTGATCTCTGGGAATTTATGTTGCAAAAAGAAGCTCTAATTTGATGAAGCTTGAGGTCCTATTTATAGGGGAAAGTCAATCCTCATTGTAGAAGGAAAAAATCTTCAAAATATGGTAAATCTTGGAGCAGGTCTAGAGAAATTCGGATTCGCCGCCTTTCTCCGGCGGGCCACCGCACCTTGGCCGGAGTCCCGGTACCTTCGGCGGCGGGCCGCCGCATGACCTCCGGCGGTCTCCGAGCGTGAATCGTTTACAAGCGTAAATTTCCGAGGCGGGCCGCTACATAACACTGACCATCGGGCGCCGGCGGTCGCCGGTCGCCGTCTGAACTCCAGCTTTCCAAACTTTGCATTTTGACTCCCTTTTTCGGCTCAAATATGCACAATTCTCACAAAACACGTCAAAATACCAAAATGTATAAAATATAAAATTATTGGACATGTATACTGATTTTGACATAAAAAAACGGACCAAATAATGGTCTTAAAACTGTGCAAAATCCGAGCGTATCAACTCCCCCAAAATTACATTTTTGTTTGTCCTCAAACAAAACAATAAAGACACAAGAATATACGCACGGAATGTACAAAGACTAGACGTCATAATTGCCTCAAAAGATCAAAGAGCAGATTAAGCATGAATTAACACAATCAAATCAAGCAAGGCTTATTAGTGCACTTTCATTACTAACTTGTGAAACACCTTGAATTCAAGCACTCACATGTGGCAAACTTCCAAAGATGGTAAGTGTTCTTTCTCTCACTCTCAAAGTGTATAAAGGTTAAGTGTATAGCACTCAAATCATGCATCATGCAAAGTTTACCATATGTTTGCTCAAAGTCTAATCCCTCCTCTACTAGATGTGATTAAGCATCAAAAGTCCGAAAGGTCTTTTTTTTGTTGTAACGTAGGCTCTTTGGTAGGTGAGGAATACTTGGATAAAAAGTGACTAAGAATAAAAATCCCAAGTAGAGTTAAATTGACTCCACTTTTCTAAACCCCAAGACACTTTTTACACTTTATTTTTCTCCTTCAACTCACTTTTCAATCCTTCGATATTTTTCTTTTCTTTTCACAACCTTTCATACTTTTTCTTTTTCTTTTCTTTCTTTTTCATAAGCATCCTTTCTAGAATCAAGCACATGTTTTTAATTTTTCTATTTTTTTTTTTACATTAAGTACACTACTTTTTATACTTTCCTCCTTATCTCTCCAATTCTTTTACAAAAGATAACAAAAACTATACTAACCCAAGGAATTTTCCTCATTATTTTGGCTTCCAAAGAATAGGTTTAAAGGCTCAAAATTGGCTCCAAAGAGAAAAAATTTGAAATTTTGAGAGGGTCAAAAATTTTGGATAAAAGTAGGCTAGAAAAGATGGCCAATCATCCTCCTAAATCAACTTAAACACTATGTAAACCTAAAGGCAAGACTAAGAGCAAGTTCTAGAAACATATACATGAATACAGATAAATCACACAAGAAAGAAATTATGGCTCAAATCTCACAAGGTATAAGCATGAATCAAGGCGAACAAGCAATTCACTAATTATGCACCTTTTCACCAAACCATCAAATCAAAACGTCAAGTCATACTTAAACATAGATGGAATGTAATATCATCGACAACTCAGTCTAAAGTGTGTCCCTAAGCATGCATGTTTCTAAGTTCTTCATGTTAAGTTCACGACATGGATTCAAGAAAACATTTTTAGAAAACAAAATTCTCTTACAGGGTTTTGAAAAACAAAAGTAAAAACTTAAAACAAAAATGAAAACCCTAAAACAAAAACCTAAACTCACAGTCCACCACTTCATCCCCTCAAACTTATTTACAACAAAGTGTAAAATAAGTTTATAGAGTCGGTTGGTACGTGAGAAAATTACTAAAAAGAAAACATACCTTGAAAAAATTTTCGTAGAGGCTTGACGGGGCGAAAATTCGAAAAAGAATTTCGAAAAATTCGCGCTGGAGACTGTGCTCAGGTGGCGGTCCGCCGCGGCCGTTTGTTGGTCGCCGCACGTCAACAGATTCTTCCAGCGAGCAGGTGGCGGACTGCCGCAGCACGTGCGGCGGTCGCCACGTAGAGGTCAAAACCTGCGAAAATTTTTTCAAAGCACAAAATTAAACCAAAACCAAAAGGTACTTAAAAATTGAAGCAAAAATTGTCTAAACATAAAAAAAATTGTCTCAAAAACATCCAAAATAATGATATAAATGCCCATTTAAAGTCATGTTTTGAGTATAAGTGGGAGACTGTTAGGTTTGGTATACTGAAAAGCATGTTTCGAGCAAGTTTCGCGCGAATAGAATCTTGCTTGTATACGTAAAACTCTACAATCCACTTTTAACCCGATTCAGTATTATTCGAGCAGTCTCGCACGAATAGAATCACTATTATTATTACATTGTGTTTGCTTGTCCATTTATAAGATGTTTTATAAACATTTAAATGTATAAGAAGCAAACAAAGTCTAAGTCTTTTGCTTAGTAGACCGGTTGTGGGCGTCGTCCACTTTAAGGTAACACGGTCAGATCTATGCAATGCTTTGCAAAAGAAAAAGAAGAATTTCACAACCTAGATAGGCTTTGGCTACCTATCGTGAAAGGTTGCAATGTCAGTCCGCATATTTCTAAGCCTTACTGAAATAAGATGACATTGGTGTGGTATAGCACTGAACGGATCTAACAGCAAGACGTGCATTTATGCTATCTACTAAAAGACTAGGTCTTGATAAAACACTATTTCTTAATCTACATATGTTAGCATTGAGCATACGGTATTGATTATGCACTACTTTGACTTATCAAATGGTGCGGGTTTTTCGCAACCCAATAATCCTGATATATTGGGTAGTGGTGATTAATATCTAGCGGTGCTAGGATTGCTATTATGTTGAAACGTGCACGAGGTGAGTCTCGTTTGATAATGTCTTCAAGAGGAGCTCGAACAAGGTTTTATTATTCGAAAAACTGGTCAGTTGGAGTTTTATTACTCTATGAATAATAAATAAGTGTTTCTTGCTAAGTCCACTCTTGGAATTAATAAGATATTAATTAATTAAGTCCATAGCAGACATTAATTAATGGACATTTATATCTTAAGCACAGGAAATAAATAATAAATAACGGAAACCCGGATTACTTGTAATTTCGGATTTGGATGGGGAGAGTTCAATATTACTTCTGTAGTGGCTGCTCGTAATATTCCAATATAAGCTTGTATTAAATTGTGGGTTCAATTTAATTAGTAAAAAGCTAATTGGGCGAGCCCATATCCAAAACCTTCCATAGATCCTTGTCTGGGCCCATAAGGAACTTAATATAAATAGGAGAATAAAGGAGACAGAAGAAACACAATTTTCATACTTGAAATTTTTGAAATTTTTGGCTCCCCCCCCAGCTGAAGGAGATTTCGATTTCTACTCCTTTTCCCAAAAGGATTTCTTCTGTCTTCTTTATTCGAGTCCTAGTATTTTGATAAGATCAGCCCACCCTGATATCGAGATACAGTTCGGGAACCAGAGAGAAGATCCGTGGTCTAGTATTGAAGATCATCACGTGCAGAAGGCGCGAGCAATCGACGATTCTTTGGAGAATCAAATCGGTAACTCTAAACCGTAGTATTCATGGTTAGGATTTACTTTCTTTGAGCATGAATTATTTGCGTTCTAGCATGCAATTATCGGTTTAACATGTGAATTGATTAATCGCATAATCGGTCAAATAGATCATATGTCTGATTTATTTGTTTTGTACAAATCTTCCACTGTGCAAGGGGCACTAAACCCCATCATGGACATGTTTTGCATATAGGAGTAAATATCTCCTAGTTGGGCAGAGGTGTTCGATTGGAACTCCTCATAGGGATTTGGCCTCCCGCGGCGGCGGTTCGCTCTAGTTCGGCGGCGATGGACCTCCACTTCCTCTTCTTCTTCTTCTTGGCGATGTTGGGGCGGCGGTGGTGGCGGCACTCCACTTCCTTGGGCATGCAAATGCTCCCCTTCCTCATTATAGTGATCAATAGCATCGAAGGCGGAGTCATCCTCGGGTTCAAAAATAGGAATGCGAGAAGGGGTGTTCTTCTTTCTAAACTCCCCATTGATGGGGTTGGCCTCAATGGCTCTTCGGTGGGCCCGAGTGTTGAGCTTCCAATTGGCTTGGTTGACCCAAATATCGACCTTGGTCAACTGCGGGATAGGAAAGGGAAAGTGATCCCCCGCCACTTGCAAAAAGTAACCTTGACCCCAATAATTGGTCTTCAATAACCCCACCGAAAATAGCACTTCATAGGTGATGAACCTCTCCCCGCCCTCTTCCGTCATACCGGCGAGAGAAATGCCCCTACAACATATAACACCTCTGTCTTTCTTCTTGATCCGGTCCACATAGAGAGTAAAGAGGGTTCCATAGTCGAATCCCTTCTTGTTTAGGAGTCACCACATCACATTTAGCTCCGTTTAGGAGACACTTCCCCCATCGACCCTAGCAAACATGAGTTGGGTCATAGCTCGATGGAGATATCTCAAGACGGAGTTGCGAATGCATGAAGACTTGGCATAGCCCGCGGCGTGCTCCTGCTCATTGGTCATCGCGCCCCAAACCTCGGAGAAATCGTAGTCATTGTCCTCCTCGGGGTTGGGGTCAAAACAATGGAACACCCCACTTAGCTCTTCCATGGTGAGAGAGTGCCAACGGTTGCCTAGGCGGAAGTCGATGCTTAGCGGGACATTGTGGCGGTGATCTTTGGCGACCTTTAGCGAGCTATGAAACTCAAGAGTGAGCTTCCTAAAAGACGGTCACTTTCTTTGGAACATGTAGACGAGGCCATTCCCATCGCCCACGTCGCACAACCTCCAAAAAATCCTCCATGATCTCCAAAGTTTGGAGAGGGAAATCGTGGGGATATCTCGAGGGTTCCGTCTCTCTTGCCGAAACCTTCTTCCACATAGCCTTTTGCTCCTTCGTGGCAAGGCTAATGCCATAGTTCTTCGCATTCTCGGGCTTTCTCTTTGATCCCATTGTCCTACAAAAGAAAATTCACACTCACAAAAAGAGCACCAACAAATAGGCAATCAAAAGTTCCCCTAAACTTGCACGTAACCAAGCAAAAATCAAGAAATAACAATCATGTGCAAGTTTGTGTATCATAGCATCCTAAATTGTAGCATGTTGACATGTAGAGCATAAACAACAAAAATAGGACACCACAATCCACCCCCCACGTAAATTCGTCCCCCATGCAGAGACGTATCAACAATAAATCAATACAGATCAACATTCTCTAAAAATTCACAAGTATTACAATTCATGGAAATAATAATAGCTTCACAATGCTATGAACATGATTGCAACATATAAGCATTTAAGAACAAGAGGGAATCACTATTCACAAAACAACAATTCACCGCCCTATATCAAAATTCAACCATGGAAAATCAAGAATAAGCACACACAATCATCCCTCATCATAAAATAAGAGTTTCTACCGAACAATTCATCCAAGAAATACCAAAATCCATGAAAGAATTAAAGCAAAACTCAGAAATTTAGTGTAGGATTCATATCTTGTGTTGGAGAGAAGAAGAACTCTACACTTGGAGAGAATTGAGAGAATGAGAATGTGGGTGTGTGAATTTGGTGATTTATAATAGTGGGGGTGTGTACAAGGAAGGAATTAGAGAAGGAATGAGAAAAGGAATGGAAACTTACCTTTAGAAGGCATGAATTCGCGTATGTTCTCCCGTGGCGACCGCCGCGTAAAGCGTGGCGGGCTGCCACACGGGCTTTCAGAAACGGCGCGCGTCTGGCGGGCCGCCGCGGCCCGCTTAGCGGTTACTCCGGCCCGCCCTAAACCCGACCTATCCTGCACATGTGAACACACGTGTGGCGACCGCCGTGTTAAGTGCGGCGACCGCCACTCGTTAATTTTTTTTAGAAAGATAAAAACGAAACGAAAAGAGTAAAAATAAAAATTGGGTTGCCTCCCAACAAGCGCCTTTGTTTTAAGTCATTGGCTTGACTTGAAGTGGCCCACTAGTTGGGCGGATCAACGATCCTAGTGCTGAAAATCGGCTTAGGGAGCAACTTGGTCCCTTAAGTTTATTTTTAATTTCCAAAAGAACTAATACAAGTACAATATTATTTCATATGATAGAAATTTAACTCTATAACAAATTTATGTAACAATTCATTTAACATACAATTTTAACATATTTGTGAACAATTTATTAACTGTTCCGTTATAAATCAAAAAGTCACAACAAGATCAATTAGTATTGGAAATTCCAATGAATATTTGTTTAGCCAAAAAAGGCAAAAATGAAATTCAATTTTAAAACTTATTTTTTTAAAAAATTCTAAAGTTAGAACTCCTATTTTTGTATTAAAAAAATTGCTAAAATAAATTAGTCTGACCTACTACACTTGGCATCACTTTTATCCATATATGAATATTATTTTATTGTTAGTTTGTATTTTTTGTGTATTCATTTGAAATTTTAGGTATTATTTGTTATATTTCTATACGTTGGATTTATTATTTTTTTTTTAGGAAATCCTCAAGTTATCATGTGTGAACACGTTTCAGAGTTTCGGCAAATGGTTAGAGCAGCATTATTTGAAGTGGGTTTAATTTTTGACTCATAAAAGCAATAATTTGCATACGTTGGAATGTTTTAGAAAAATTCAAATGAATTTTCCTTATTTTAATGAAGTTGCGCAGCACCGACAAAAATTTATAAACGTAAGAATAATATAAAATTCTTTCCACTTTAAATGCTACATTGAAATAGTTTTTTATGTAGTATAGCTGGCAATATCAAAATTGAGAACATATGCCATCTACCCACGTTTACGTACAGTCAATAAAAAAGTTTTAATCAAATGGATGCTTACGACTGATTATTGAAGTCAATGGAATTAATGACATTTCTACAGTAGTTCTTCCTCCGTGTCACAATAATTGTCACTTTTTTTATTTCAGTCATCTATACTATCATTAAAAGCTCGGTTTTTTTTGGGGGGAAATCAAAGGGAATTCTCCCCTGTTTTCAAATTTTCGATTTGGGGGGAATTTTCCAAGTGTTAGGCGCCAACTCACACTTCCATTCTTTCACCAAAAGTTAAAATAACTCCACCAACATCATGCATTAAAACCAATAGTTAATAGGATCATTTTTAATTGTAAAGCTGACTAAACATCACATCATTTATATATATACAATTTACAGTTTGTATGCATATGAAACCCATAGCATGAGAACGTTTTCCCACATAAATAAAAAGTAGGTTTTCCCTCCCAAAAATAATGTGAGTTTTCCCTCCTCTAAAATGGAGGGATTTCTTGGAGGCAAAAAAATGGGAGGAAATCAGTTCATTTTAGAATAAAAAAAATGTAATTTAAAATTTAAAACCCATGAGTATTTAGAAAGTTGCTCAATAAATATCAATGACAACAACACATATTCATAAATTGTAGGTTCTTCTCTCTCTCTCTACATTTGCTTTCATATCTTTCTTCTTCTTTTTATTTTTTTTATTTTAATATTTCACTGCTTATTTTCACCATTTATATTTTGCAGATATTTAAGGTATGATAATATTATCTAACATTTTTTATTTATATTTTGCAGATAATTAAGGTATGTGAATATTATCTAATATTTTTCTTTTGTACATAGCTTAACTCCTACTTTAATTTGCATAGCATTCCTTTTATTATTTTTTTGTTTGTTATTTCCGATGTATTTATATATTATTGCACATACATAGCACAGTACATAGCACAATACAGAATAGATGCAATCCTCTTGCATCTTCTTCTCACACTGCACAAAGAAAAAACAAGGGAAAATTCAAAATGAGAAGAAAGCAGCAGCAATACAAGTACATTTTATGTGGTTGTTTTAACAAAATATTAATACCTTTAATCGATACCTTCTGATAGTTTTTTGTTCTTTCTAAATGCAGATTATCCAAATAGCAGGACGGTCCAACCTGTATCAAAAAGGACAGCTGCTCAAAGAGAGAATAACACAGTTAATTATTTCTGCAATATCAACTTCCGAATGCAGAAACCTTATGAATAAACATAAACGAAAGACAAAAGGTGAAGACTTATTTTAGGAAATGCAAATAAATAATAATAGATGAAGAATGGGAAGAAGACAACATCATTACAGGTTATTTATTATTACCGTAATACATTACTTTGTAAATTTTAAGAAATATTTACTGTGCATTGCAGCTACTGACAAGAACTGCAAAAGAAGAGCAAACCCAAAAAGATAGGAGAAGAAAAGATGAAGAAAGACAATGAAGATCCACAAAAGGAAAGGCATTAAACAGGAGAGAAGATGAAGATGAGATGTATTTTCTGTGCATTGCAGCTACTAACAAGAACTGCAAAAGAAGATCAACTCAAAAAGATAGGAGAAGAGAAGATGAAGAAAGACAATGAAGATCCACAAAACAAAAGGCTTTAGACTAAAGAGTAGATGAAGAAGAGACGTATCAAATGTAAAAAATGAATTTCGCGTTTTAATACATCTCAATTTAATGAGATTTTATCAATAAAGATTACCATTCTTTGAAGAAATTTTATCATGACATGAACTCCATTACTATTCTGAAAGCAACAAAAACTCTAATAATATAAACTGACTGTTGTGTTTAATCAATCACATCACTCAAGTCTGAAAGCAAAGACATCAATTAGAGAGAGAAATTGCAAACCTCACTACACTTACGTGGATAAATAGTAAAATTGGTATGTAATACTCCCTCTGTCCCGGCTAAGATGACACATTGCTTAGCCGGCACGGGATTTTAGAAGTTATTGGTTAAAGTGTTTAATTGGAGAGAGAGAAGGTGGGTATAAGTATTAAAGTAGAGAGATAAAGAAAGATGAATATTTTAATAGGAGTGAGAAAAAGTGGTTGAGTATATTAATTGGAGAGAGAAAGTTACCAAAAAAAGAAATGTGTCATCTTAGTTGGGACAAACTAAAAAGGAAAACGTGTCATCTTGAGCGGGACGGAGGGAGTAGAAATCTAGATAAAAATTTATAAGAAAGTAAAAACAAAAGAAGAAGGACAACTTTAAAAATTAAGGGTTTCATCATACTGCACTTAAAATCTTAAATACATCATTAGGTTTATAAAGAATGAAACGTACTTTAGAAAAAGTTTCACCCGAAACATGGAGAGTAGACAAAGGTACATTCAAAGTAAAATTTTATTAGTCGAGAAAATAAAAGTTACGTTGCAGAAAATATAGGTGACATACATACCACGTGTGAAATAAATTGGTAAATAGATATGCCCCAACTCACCTCACAAACTCTGCTACCATATCTCCACAACAAACACAGAACACAATATCAGCCCTACGCATACAACAAAAATAAATTTAGATAAAATCACATAATCGAATACTTTAGAATTCTTAAAAGTAATGATACATAGGCAGATCCGTGAGTTTTCCGAAAGAAGTTTTGAGTAATAATAGTTGGGAGAAAAACCATTAGTTTGTTGGTATTTCAAAATTTCATGAATTTAAATTACAAGGATTGATAATAAGCAATAAGTGATGTATAATCCATCAATATGACAATATGAAATCAAAATGAAAAGACAATAAAGGAAATTGGTCATTTCATAAAGTAAATATTTTTCCATGCAAAAATTGCACAAGAAAAATGACTACAGCAACCATCACTGATTAAGGATAAAACCCTCACAATAATATTTCTAGAAAAGCAATATTTTTACCTTTTCGAGAAAGCAAATAACCAGTGGTATATAGACTCCTCCATCAAATGATTATGGTCCAACCATTGTTCTGAAAAATAAAGATTTTGTGGAGGATTGAGGAGGCAGATGATATTTTGGAAGAAAAAATAAAAGATTGAAAAATAAAAATTTTGTGGAGGATTGAGAGTAGTAGGCGCGTGATGTTTTGTAAGAAGATGTAAGAGGTGTACTTATATAGGTTGTTGGTTCAGAGGAAGTCGCCGCTCCTTTCATGAATGGGCTCTTTTATTGGGAATTAGGGTTTAAATTGGGAATGACAAAATTTTATGATTAATCAGAATTGAAAATCGAAGGGGCAATTACTGCGAATTAATGCACAACGGCTCTTTAATTAGAATTAACTGCAGATTAGTACTCTCATTGGAAGAAGACACATCTTATAGGGTCACAAGTAGTTGAATACAACCATAAAAGAAATGAGGCTTATTACTATTTCTAATATTTAATTCAAAATTTTAATTTGTTAGATTCACAACAGGAATTTATCTCTTTGCATTTATTAGTCCCTTTCCATTCTTCCGGTTTTTTTTTTTTATTTTCATAGTGATATACTTTCTTCCAAAAAGTTAGAGTAATACTATTATTTAAATAGGAAGGCAAGAGTAGGAGTACTATTATTTAAATAGGAAGGCTATCTTTATAGTAATAGCTTTGACACACCAATATTAGGATACTTATTTAGCTGACTATTTTATTCGTAATACTTTCTATATATTTAAAAGGTTCATTGAAATTTTTAAACTTTTTTACTGGATTACATTTTCATTGTGTGATGAAACTATTTTATTTTTAATATTTTCTACACTAGAAAGGTTATATTTTAAAAGCTTAAATTTTTTATTATGCTTTTCTTTCTTTAAAAATGAAAAAGATAAAGAAAATATTTATAGCAATATACATTTAAAGTGATTATTTATGATTTTAATTTTTTCAATAAAAGAATTTTCCATAATAGTATAGTCTTTTAGAATTACATGAAGACAAAATAAAAGGTTAAATTTAATAACCTTATAAAAGAATTTTCCATAATAGAAGTACGATGTACTATTTTAGAATTATATGAAGGCAAAATAAAAGGTCAGATTTAATAACCTTTTTACACGTATTATATGACATTCCAAGGCTATTAGAATTACTATTACAATTTTAAAAAGTAAAATTTTATTGAAATCTTAAACTTAAATCTTGGAAAAGGACATCAAAATAACTATATTTATTGAAATCACAAACTTAAATCTTGAAAAATGAATTTGCTTAAAAGAAATTTTAAACTTGAAACAAGTAGCATTAATTCATAGTTGTCGTATTGATACTATCATAGTAATATGATATGATATGATGTGTCCCACCAACATTATTTTGCCAAGTGGAAATACGAAAGGGCCCCACCTCTAACTGAAGCATACATGATTGCCCCAATTATAATATATTTTATTAAATTTTTACACACCCATATATGATAGTATATATTACCATATATTCAAACACATATATGGAGTATATGGCAAGCTTCATAATTTTCTATGTATTTGATTCATCAATCATTTTCACATCAATTAAAAAAAATCTTAATTTACTGCCATTGAGATTGAGATTTGATGGTAAACTCCTTTTATTGTTATGCTCCTCTTTTATTTCTTTGTTATGTTTTAGTAGTACATATTTACTCATCTTATACTTCACCACATAATAATTTTGTAGAATCTAATGTATCAATTTAATCTTCTTTTATACAAGTAAATATGATACATATATAGTTAATTCATTAAATATGTGTGTATATTTAAGTTATTTTCGTTGATTTTTCACATAATGTTCTTAAAAAAAGAACAATAAATAATCTCATGTTTAATTGTTCCAAGATTGTTTCAAGATTTTGGAAATGACGAATAATCTCATGTTTAAATGTTTAATTGTCCCAAGATTTGAAAATGACTAATTTGGTATAGACAAAAGTTGGAATTTATCTAAGATGTGACTAATTTTTATATTTTTGCATTTAAAAGTTAAAAATTGCAGCGAAATTTGTCGAAGACCTATTTAAATTCGTTACAGGTGATTGATTTAGTAAAACTTTAAGCACTGCATCACAATCCTTGTGCTCTACAACACAAAAGCTGAATAGATTATCAAATTAGTCAAATTTACTTTAATAAAAATAATATAAAAAAACGAATATTGAAAAGATTATATATGTAGCAAATTACATGTAATATGTGACATTTCCAGGCTAGCTGTTGGAATCACTATTACTCCACAATCTAAAAATTGTTTTGATGGATTATTTTATATTTTCTCTTCTAACCTTTTTTTTGACAGATTTTTATCGTATACATATTCTTAAAATCTATACTTCTGACGTAGTATTCTTAATAAAAGGTTTCCAAAATTACTCCAAAAAAGTTTCCACCAAAGATTACTACATATAAAAGATATTAATTGTTATACATATTAATTGTGATACTATGATATAGCTTGTACTTTATTAGAGGACAATAACAATAGTATTAATTGTTATATGTCATAACATTTTTATCAAAAATTATATTAATTTATAAATATAATATAATCAATATAATATTATATTCTAATGTGATTAATTATTAGGAATTGGATTGATATAAATTCAAATTGATTTTTTATTCGAATGTAAAGATGAATTGAATATCAATTTCTTTAACATAACATTAGATAAACTCTTTGGTTATCATATTCAATTAAATCTAAATTGAGTATTTGATTTCATAATGTTTTGTCTAATTTTGTTGTGTTTTTCTCTTTATACACGACTAAAAGGTGAATAATGAAATGTTTTAACAGCATATTCCCAAAATGAATAAATTTTAGAAAATGGTGCAAATTTCAGCGACTTTAATTTTTTCATTACGTCTTAACTTTATCAAACCCTCTATGCAGTGAACTTATAGCAAATGTGAAACAATATAAATGAAGTCAAATGTTACATAGCAATACGAAAAAAATACAACTTTGCTTTAAATAATATAAATCAATTTAAATTTTATATAAGAATACTAAAATTCATCTTCCTAATAATATTATAATCATGTTAATTGTTTATTTTTATGGAATAAAAATCAATCTTAATACTACATAGTGATATCAAAATTTAATGTTATTAACAATACTTAATTATATACTTATTCAATTAATAAAATAGTGCATCGTGTTGGGCCTAGGATTGAAAATATGAACAATATTTCATTTGACGGATGGAGTGTATAACAAATCGATTCTAAAGTTCAGAGGTATCAATAATACAAGATTATGTGATTACTATAAATATCGTCAGTTGCGCATCGCGGCGGGTTGAAGTGCAAATCCAACACTCCAAGGGTTTAGTAATCCATGAGGTTAGGGTATAGTACCGACTCAATAAAATAGCGTTCACTAAGTGATCAAAGTTAATTTCATCTCCAAATGATTTAGTAATCCATAATGCAAGGTTGTAGTTGCGACTTAGTAACATAGTTTACAATTTAACAACATTGTGTAATATATATTTTTTGCTATGCAATATTGTATATGAAATATAAAATATTAACTATAAAGATTTAAAATATTAAATAGATGAGATAAGAACCTGTGACTTTTTTAGCGATGTTGTATTGTAATATTTCAAAAATTAAAATTTAATGAAATTCAAATCACTTTATTAGATATTGCAACATTTTATTATTATTTTGATTTGAGTGGATTTGGAGTGATGGAATAGTGCATGGGATTAATTTAATTTTTTTTAGGAGATAGAAGTTTTATCAATTATTTAGTTAAAACGTATATTGATATTTATTTTATTTTGTACTATTTGTGATATTTATTTTGTATGATATGTGATATTATATTATTGCAATATTTTAAATATATTTTAATTCTTAAGTTAATGTTAATTTTTATTAAATATGAAACAAAATAAATTTATTAAACAGAGAAGGGAAAGAAGATAGTAGTGTTGCAGAGAGAGAAAATTAGGTTTGAATTAGTAGTAGAATATAATTAGTGGGCTAGGCTAATTAAATACTAATATATGTATTTGTTTTTAGACTTGTGATAGGCTAATTAATTAATCATAAATGTATCATTTTCTGTTATTATGTGGAGTATTTATTTTGTTTTAGGAGCATGACAATAGTAGTTGATTACTATGTAAACAAAGTTTAAGTTTATAATAAAATGACAAAAAGATTGACATATAGATAAAAAAAAAAAAGATATAAAGTTGACATGTGCCAGAAAAGATATTGAAAGTTGATGTGACAAAAAAGACAAACAGAAGTATCATCATGCATTTTCATTCACTTATTTCTCATAACTATTGCTACATATCAACTTTTAAATATAGAGACAAAACTAACTATACCTAACAAGGTTTTCCCCCCAAAAAATGAGCGTGACTTTTATATAACAAGATTTCCCTCCTAAAAAAAGAGCATGTTTTCCCCCAAAAAAAAGGAACAATTTTTTCCCTCCAAAATAATGGGAGGAATTTTCTTCCTAAAAAAAGGAGCAAGTTTTCCCTCCCAAGCAATGGGAGGAAAATATGATCATTTTCCGAAGCTAAAAATTTAAAATTTGAATTTTAAGAGCCAAAACTCAACTAGAAGTTGCTCTATAAATATTCATTCCAATAATAAACATTTCTCAATTTTAGAATCAAGGATAGTGAATATTTTTCCGAATTTTAAAAATTAAGTGAAAATGTACTATATGAAAAATAATTAGGATCTAGATCAATGGCAGTTCATAAATAAATCCAAAAATAACAAATTCATTTAGATTCAGGTTTCCATTAGTTATATTTGTTTTTAATATTTAAATAATTAAACCTTTGAAAGAATTATTAACATATATTTATAAATATTTATTTTAAAAACTAACATTAAAGATAAATTAGTATGATTATACTTTAATATTGTATGACAATAGTAGTAGTTGATTACTGCATAAAGAAAGTTGAAGTGTGTGATAAAATGACAAAAAGATAAAAAAAAAGACATAAAGTTGACATGTGTAAAAAAAGAGATTGAAAATTGATGGGACAAAAAAGATAAACACAAGTACCATCATGCATCTCATTCACCTTCCTTATAATTTGAACAAGTAAGAATATGAATAATACTTTAATTGCGGTGTTCCTACATAGGAGTAAAAGGGAAGAAAAGTGTTTAGGAATAGAGTTGAATGAACAAATAAATCTGCAACATATGGTGGAATAATCAAGCAATAAACTAACATAAATCAATAGATAATCCAATCGGTTATGAAAAAATTGGATATGCAAGTTAATGTTTAAGAAAATAATTTAAGAATAACATTTTAATTAGTAAATCAGTTCATGAGTCCATCGAGAGGAACATAAAAGACATATTACCGTACGTACAGTAAAAAATACACCAACAACGATATATACTGTACATATAGTCTAAAAGATATGTATAGTCTAAAAAAAATACACCAAGAATGGTTTTCAAAACAAATGTAAATAATATAATATTATTATATTTCAGAATTATCAAAACATTTTTTCCATATACATCAACAAATACTACTTATCAAAGATGGTGTATAAAAAAGTCAACAAAACTAATGTCATATTCCTAATGGCATATCACACGTATATCAATGATGCATATTTCAAAAAGTTTTCTCTATTCTCAATGCATTTTCCTATTCCCATTTTACATTGCAGAGTCTATAATGACCAATCGGCTCAATATATTTGCATTTTATTTCTCACCATTATATATTTATTTTTATAATAGTAATATTACATGAAATATTAATTTAGGGTTTATATGACAGCTCTTGGGAATGACAATTTTTTTTAATTCAATCAGAATTGAAAATCAAGGGGCAATCACAGTACAACGGCGCTCTAATTTGAATGAACTCTTTGTGTTTATTAATCTCATTTATACACGGTTAAAAATAATAAAATTTACTACCATAATTTATTATGCTAACAAAAGAAGTTATACGTCATACATTTATGGGTAAATTTTTTGTATATATATAACTATAAAACAAGAAAAAAGAAGTCTTATCCATAAAATCGATATACACTATTAAAGAATTGTTATAGTATAATTTTTTTCCTTGACTTGAAAAATGAAAAGTAATGCAATATGATCAGATTTTTTATGTGTAAATATTATCATATTATGATATCAATATACGTGTGTGTATACATATATATATATATATATTGTAGTAGTATATGGCAATCTAATTAATCCAATGAAACAAACACATAAATCTTGAAAAAGAAATTAAACAAATGAAAATAATTATATTTATTGAAATCCTAAACTTAAATCATAGAAAAGAACATGAAAATAATTATTTATTGAAACCACAAACTGAAATTTTGGAAATATATTTTGATTAAAAGAAATTTAAAACTTGAAACCAATAGCATTAATTCATAGTTGTCATTATATTGTCCTCTTCCACTCTCTCTAGCAACAATTATGATACTAGCCAAATTTTCAATCTTAAGAAAAGTAATCTCATCAATATAATGTGATGTGATGTGTCCCATCAATGTGGATGTAGTCTAATAAAAGACTACATATTTATGTTTACTAAATTTGTATTCTTGGTTTATTAACATAATCTCAAGGTATATCCTAGGATAATATTATTTTCAATGTTGGTTTATTAACATAAGTATCTTAGGATGATATTATTTTATTGTATAAAAATCCATAAATATTACAGTAGATATTTCCATATTGGGCATTTGTTTTAGAGTTAAATTGAGTCAGAAATATTAAATCTTCAATTGGATTTAAGATCAAATTCAAATTAACAATAGTATAGTTGAAACCAGGATAAATTGAAACTCCCAGTTGTTTAATTAAATTTAATATCAATCGAGTTAAATTATATTTTGTGTGTTAAGAGGTGAGAGGAAAGTAAGAGACAAAGAATAAAGTGGAGATAAAGGTGTTTCCATTTTAAGTAATGAGTCATCTTAGTTGGAACAAACTAAAAAGGAAAGTGAGTCATCTTCAATGGAACGGAGGGAGTATAAAACAAACTACCAACTAAATTACAAACTTTTAGGTTAAAAATTAGATTATTAGTTTTCCCATCATAATATAATAAAAATAATTAAAAAGTTAACAGTGAAAAATAAGTAAACATTTATATTCGTTTAAATTTTAGATCTCTTACTTTTAACTAGAAATATGGTACCGTTTTATTATTATATTTCCATCTCCTTATGTATATTTAGCATGACTAAATTTTAAGAAGGAAATGCTTAGTAAATTTGGATACCATACATATTAATAAATCAAATATCTCATTCGATGCGCTAATAACTTCACAATATTACCCTTTCTATTTAATCATTGTTTTTTTTTAAATTTCTCTTTTATAATCCTAACATTTCTTTTCCAGAGTTATTCTTTTATTAATTTTTTTCAGTAATTATTTTAAACTGATTTATGATTAAACTTTAATTTTTTAAAAAATCTTTTACTGTTATATGATACTAAAGTTGAAGTCAATAATAACTTACAGTTGTGATACTATATATTTTCATATTATATTTTAATATTATCAATTTACATTAAAAATATAAAGTGTATTTTAATATAATTTCATAAATCAGTTTTACCAATTATTGTTTTTTGAACTATAGTAGCGTGTACAACAATTTAAACACGGTATGATAATTAATTTCAACTTATATTTTATTATAAAAATTATACAGTAAAATCTTAAAATAGAATAATTTTTTTGAAAAAAACATGCAATTTCTATTTCATCGCCGCCATCTCCCACTCTCTTAGAAAAATCAAATTATAACATTAATTATAAATAACATTTTGTAAAAGTAATATATTTTTCCAATTAGAAGGTTGATATAATCTAATAATAATAGCAATTAATATTATCATTGTTAACATGGATTGCAATATGTGATAGTATAATATTAATAGTTACTCTCACCACGCTTCCATTCTTTGACCAATAGTTAAAATAACTCCACCATCTTCATACATTAAAACCAGCAAATAATAGTACTATCATTTTTAGTTGTAAAGCTGACTAAACATCACATCATTTATATATATACAATACATTTTGTATGCATATGAAACCCATGGCATACAAGGCTTCTCCCATTCAATTAAAAAGTAAATTTCCCTCAAAAAAAAGAACGTGGGTTTTCCTTCCCAAAAATAATGTGGTTTTCCCCCTCTAAAATGGAGGGATTTCTTGGAACTAAAAAAAAGAGAAACCTGTGCAACATCCCTAACCCAACATATATAAATACATTATTCGATAACTATAGAGAGAACATTTAATATATTTGTAACATCCCTACCTCAACATATATAAATACACCATTTGATAGCCACATAGAGAACATTTAATATATTTTAAGAGATTAATATAATAAATCAGTTGTATATGTTAATAATAATTTTGAATATTTAATTAGTTGTTAATTAAAATGTCGTAGGGTACGTATAAACATATATGATGTGATTTCTTTGTATTCTATACATAAGCCATTTTAACATATACACATACACGTGGAGTTCTAAAAATGAAATAAGTTCCACGTAGTAAATCTAGATGAATATTTTATTATAATAAATATAATGTAATTTATATAATTGTGTTGCACACATATTCCTATTTAGAAGTGCCACTAATCTACTTAGTAGGCATGTATGTCAATTGTTTAATTTATTTTATGAACAAAATGTCTCTCTCTCTGTATATATATATGGAGAGTCGGTGGATATATATGAACAACAAGTACTTTGATTCTTTTAGTTACCGACATATTTAGTAGAGAACGAAAACACAAGAAGAAAATGAGAAAGATCGAATGTCCTGAAACGAGAAGCAGAATCAGATATTTGGATAGATTATTTTTTTAATTCAGGTGTGTATAAATCACACTTTCAATTTTACATATTTTATAAGGTAAAGGTCAAATGTGGTTCGTAAGATATGACTGTTTTATCAATTTATTACTAATTAGCATTACTAGCATTACTAGCATTAAAAGATATGACAAAATAGTCTTTCTATTTAATTTAATTTTCAAATTATATAAAAAGGAAATAGTGTCCAATATTTAGTTGAGTTTTTCATCTTTTGGGGTTGATGGAATTAATAAAAGAAAAATATAGCATTTTGTTTATAATTGATTCATGGCAAATTAAATAAGTCACTATTTGTATTATATGCCTTCAATATTTTACATTAAATCAGTCATAATTTGCATTATACCAAATTTCAATTTTATATCAACCACACCATATGCATTCCATATTCTTTTATTTGTTGTAATCAACATAATTATTCCATATCTCCATATTTCATATTATACACATTCCACTATAAAGTCAATTTACTTAATTTTATTATGTACTACATTTAATCTTTTATTAATAAATTTGAAAAATTTGTTTTTAATATAGAACTACACACATAATCCACATAATACCCATATCTGTACACATAATTATACGCATATTCCATGATTAAGTCAATTTACTTAATTATGTATCCCATTTAATGTTTTACTAACAAATTTGTAAAAATTTTTATTTTTTAATAAATTGAATTTATATACAAAACTTAAAGTTTATATTTATATATAGGTCCATGATCAATTGAGATTTTTTAGAGTAATTGAGAAATGAGATGTAATATCAGCCACTCATTTTTATTAAATGAGTGGTCCAGATTTTGCCACATAAAAAATATTTTTAGATTAATTTATAACAAAAGGGTATAATGGTAATTTTATGGTAATTAAAATTCAGCAACTCCCATCTTTTGCTCTCTGCTTCTCGATCTCTCTTTCTCCATCTCTGAGGTGTTCCTTCCATACACTGAGGAATCTCCTTACACAAAATTGCACCTCGAATTCGAGCTTCGTTCATCTCATGATTGTATTCCTCCATCGGAGAGAGAACTGGAGATTAGAAAATACAGAAAATCGAGAAAGAAGATGAAAATTGAAACTCTAGGTAGAATCTGAACGCCGTACAGAGATTGTGCAGCAACTACCTATCGAGATGGTGAAACTGAATTTCCGACGAGTTTGGCGGCGGAGTACAAATTCGAAGGTGTGGAGAGAGGATCGGAGTCTGATAAGCTCGATCAGGAGCGACGACATCGGCCCCATCTACCTCTGCCGCCTCTGAGGGTCGGCGGACGACAGTGTTGTTGCAATTATTTAATTAGTTAGATGAAATCCTCAATTCAGATGAAATCGCGAATCCTCAGTTCAGATGAAATCAATTTTTAATTTACTAATTTAGTGTTGTTGCAATTATTTAATTAGTTAGAATTGTTGTATATTTGCAGATTATATGTTCAGATTTTTACATCTCTCTATGCTCCGCCGCCGTCCCCGCCGTCAAGTACCCTGACTTCTCGCCGCATCCGCCGTCGCTGGCGAAATCCTCCACCGCGTCGGCACTAACTCCATTCTCCTACATCTCCAACCGCCTCTTTTGATCTGTGATTTGCTGATGATAGTCTGGAGGAATTGGATTGGATTGGATTGGATTGGGGAATAAGCTTAATCATAATGCACTCTAGGTGTTTGGTGATATTCCTCAATTGGGAATTAGCCATCTCCCTTTTTTAATGTTGTTGTTGACATTAATTATATGTAAAACGTTGCAGTTGACATTAATTATATAGTTTGTTGAGATGAAAATATTTATTCTTGACATGAATTATATAGCTCGTTGACATAATTACGTGTGTTGTTGACATGAATTATATAGGTCGTTGACATAAATTTTATGAAAAATGTTGTTGAAATAAATTATATGTAAAACATTGTTGTTGACATGAATTATATGTAAAATGTTGTTGTTGACATAAATAATATAGGTCGTTGACATGAAAATATATGTTGTTGACATTAATTATTTGTAGAATGTTGTTGTTGACATAATAATTGGCATAAATAACGTTGTTGACATCGTAGTTGACATAAATAATGTCTATACGTACAAGTCATGTCAACTATGTTACATACTATGTCAACTATACGTACAAGCCATGTCAACTACACACAGAAAACATGTCAACAACAATTATAAGTCATGTCAACTATACGTACAAGTCATGTCAACAACAATCAGAGTTGTTTTATAGTTGTTAACATATACTACAAGTTATTGACATTTTCTTATTAGTTGTTAATATTTGATTTTGCTCTCTATTGACATCTATCGCATGATTTTCTTTTAATTTTAAGATTTGTTTTCTGAGTTGTACACACTTTATACAAGCTGTTGAGATTTGGTTATAAGTTGACATTTCAATATAAGTTGGAGTCAGGCTTCCTTCCGTGCTCCTCGCCGATGAGGTTGTCTAGACTGCCCCAATCCTGCCTACAATTCATGTTTTTAAGGTTAATTACAATTAAAAATCATGTCAACTATATATACTAGCCGTGTCAACAACTAATATAATTATGTCAACTATGGTGCACATTGTGTCAACGGCGCATACAAGTCATGTCAACTACGGTACATATCGTGTCAACTACACATACAAGTCATGTCAACTATGTTACATACTATGTCAACTATACGTACAAGCCATGTCAACTACTCATAGAAAACATGTCAACAACAATTATAAGTCATGTCAACTACACGTACAAGCCATGTCAACAACAATCAGAGTTGTTTTTTTGTTGTTAACATATACTACAAGTTATTGACATTTTCTTATTAGTTTGTGATATTTGATTTTGCTCTCTATTGACATCTATCGTATGATTTTCTTTTTTAATTACTCCTTCCGTCCCAAATTACTTGAGGCGTTTCTTTTCGGCACGGGATTTAAGAAAGTTATATTTAATGAGTTAAATAAAGTAGAGAAGGGAATAAAGTACTCCCTCCGTCCGTGATTAGGAGTCCCGGTCACTTTTGCGCACCCATTTTATAAAAATGATAAAAAATAGTTAAAGTGGAAAAATGGTAAAGTAAGAGAGAGAATAATGTTGACAAGATGTCAACATTATTCTCTCTCTTACTTTACCATTTCTACACTTTAACTATTTTTTATGATTTTTATAAAACGGGTGTGCAAAAATGACCGGGACTCCTAATCGCGGACGGATGGAGTAAGAGAAAGAAGAGAGAGTAAAGTAAAAAAAGAAAAAAGTAAGTGTGATTAGATGTTTTGTTTTTAGCCAAAAAGAGAAATGACTCAAGTAACTTGGGATAACCCAAAAAGGAATACGATGGGACGGAGGGAGTATAATATTTGTTTTCCGAGTTGTTGACACTTTATACAAGCTGTTGACATTTGGTTATAGGTTGTTGACATTTCATTATAATTTGTTGAACTGATTAACATTTGATATAACTGATAAGTTCAAAAGTCATAATCCACAATAATAGTTTTAAAACTCATCCAAAAAATAAGTTAACATCAAACATTAAAATCACATTTTGTTCAATTCTTGTTTCTACAACTAAACAACTCTTTGTACTTGTTGTTTAGCTCAAACAATTTGTCCATGTTTGCTTCTATCCAATCATGAGTCAGTTGTAACATCGGCAACCTCTGGTTATTGTAAATTGATGCAATCATCGTGAAGCAATACATTTGTCACCATATCTGATGGGAGTAGGTTCTGAGAAGAAGACCCAACTCCACTGTCATCTGTCATCTACATCAAGACTTTGTTCTTCATTCCCTTGCTGCTACTCCTCATTACGAATGTATCTCTTCTTTATACGTCCTAAACCAAAAACTTCTGCACTGGTCTCTCTATCTTCTCTAGCCTAAACATGCTCACTTTTCCATCCTTTCATTAATGGAAATGTCCGAGGAACAGAACGCTTATCTTGTGTAACTCTGTCTAAGTAGCAGAGCTGCATATGTTAAAAAATGCATGTCAATTACTAGTGTGTAGTGTCAACTCAATTCACAAGCCACTTAAATAACTAATACAACTTATTACAACTATAGTACAAGCTATATCACTTACACATACAACCTAATGTAATCATGTTAACGGTTAATAATGTGTAATGCAAAATGTAAAACAAACCATAAGGAAGGGAAGTGGTCCTGCAAAGGCGTTCTTCTCTGTCTTCGACCAATTTTCCATTGCAAACTTGAGCACAAACATTGTATATGAACAACAGTTGATATTTCTCACGCTATCCAGATCATCAATTATCTCTCCAATCTTAGATTTTATCATTCCACATGTTGATTGCTCAATCAATGCTGATTCTAACAGGACCAAGAACATTCTCTTGAACTGTGTTCCTCCTTGAATATCTGTGAACATAAGTGAACAGATTCTCTTCAATGATATGATTTTTTTTCCCATTATAAAGCTTTATCTTGCACTTTTTTTCATCAAAACTTTTTAATAATGAGAATGCTAATCTACTAGGAATGTAATCAATGTTGAAATGTAGGATACTCTCAAAACCCAACTCCTTCACATCATTAATTTGTTCCTAATTCAGTTTGCTTATTGCATCAACAAAAAATAATGGTTTCCTTTTCACTAGAAGCCTTTGAAATAAATTTTCAGCAATCTCAATCTGTTTTTCATCCTCTACACTTTTCTTTTGTTTTTTCTCAATAATCATCAACTCTTTCTGAGATACTAAGGTACTCCTTTTTCGCTTTGATATTTTTCTGTTATTGGTTTAACATCAAATATAATAAATCTATATCAATTATACACAATATCATGACAATAACAAGTATACTCTGTTGACAGCAAGTGCATGTATATTACTAAAATTATGTCAATAGATATACCAAGCACAATTAACAAAAGTTTAAGCATTAAGTATACTCTGTCATTAACAGGGGTATCCCATATATAACAAGAACAATTATCTTATTACTATTATGTCAATAGTTAAGTTTATAATGTTGACATACCCGGTTGATTATCTTATAAAGTTTATGGCAAGCATACTCTGTTCACATAAATATGACTATGTCAACAACTATTCAAACAAACACGCAATATGTCAATAGCTATTGATATACTACTACAATCATACATATGTTTTCTACAGCCATCCTAACAGCCATTCAAACAAGCATACAATATGTCAAACAAGCATACACTATGTCAATATCATTATGTCAACACCTATTCAAACAAGCATACACTATGTCAATAGCTATTGACATGCTACTACAGCCATACATATGTTTTTTACAACCATCCTAACAACCATTCAAACAAACATACACTTCGTCAAACAAGCATACACTATGTCAATATAATTATGTCAACAGTCATTCAAACAATCGTACACTATGTCAACAATATATTATTATAGCTAGGTCAGTAGCTATTGTATAAAATGTCAATAATCTTAAAAATTTAAACAAATCCTTAACTGGAAGGTGATGCGTGTCCTCTTCTGTTTTTTCCAGAAGCATTGTTCCTTTCCATCTCTTCCGATTCTACCATCGCTAATCAACAAAAAAAAAATCAGCAGAAATCGATTTCATAAGAAAACAAATCCAGATGTGTTGTAATACACTAAAATCGAAGCAATATACTTAAAATTTGAATCAATTTCTTAACCTGAAGAAGTCGATTCAACGACCGCCGATTTGGAATGCCTTTTTCTGGATGCAATCGCCGCTTCAGCTTCAACTATTTCTTTGATCCTCATTTTTCGAAATTAATTGATGTAGAAAACTGATCGAAATCTAAGATTAGGAGATGAATCGCGACGAAAAGGAGAGAAGATGCAAAATTGTATTTAGAATCGCGATGAATCGCGACTGAAACTTGGGAGAGAACTTTGAGAAACCGTTCAAAGTTTTACAGCGTATTTAGAATACAGTTTAAACATTTTAGAACTGAAATGACAAAAATACCCCCTGTTGACATAAACTACAGGCTGTTGACATCGCGCAAATGAGTGATTGTGGTTGCATCTCAATTCTCAATTAGGCTCAAAAATCTCAACCTAACAAGACCCTTTATATATATATATATATATATATACACGAAGTTTATATGTGTCACTAAAGTATGATATAATAATATGAAAAGTAGAAAAATGTGTACGACATTATAATATTTAATTTTTGGTTATACAATCTGTAACAACTCTACGGTGAGTTGAAAGTTGAAACTATGATTTAATTTAATATGTAACAATTCTACGGTGAGTTGAAAGTTGAAACTATGATTAATTTAACCTTTTGATTTAAAAGAATGTAATAAGTGTACCAAATGTTGCTGGTGAAAAAAGTTTTATGTCTTTTGTAATTATGCGCAATAAAGTTGAGTATATTAGTAATTAAAGACTTTTTTACTGTGAACATGAATTTACGAAAGTTCCAATGTGCAATCAAAAAGTTCACAGGTATAACAATTTGATAGTACTATATAACAGTACTAAAGTTCACATGTATCAATAATACATGATTACGTACTTATTTGATTACTATAAATATCGTCATATGCGCATCGCGCTGAGCTGAAGTACAAATTTACTAATCATATGAATGTCATTTGATTGACAATTAAATGTGATTTGGGCACAACACTCCAAGAGTTTAGTCCATGAGGCTAGGGTGTAGCACCATGAGGCTAGGGTGTAGCACCGACTCAATGACATAGTGTTCACTGGTGATCGAAGTTAAATCCACCCCCAAAGGGTTTAGTAATCCATAGGGCTAGGTTGTAGTCTTGACTTAGCAACATAGTTTACAAGTTAACAACATTGTGTAATGTACTTTTTGCTATGCAATATTCTATATAAAATATAAAATATTAACTATATAGATTTAAAATATTAAATAGATGAGTTAAGAACATGTGATTTTACAAGCGATGTTCGATTGTAATGTTCAAAAATTAAAATTTCATGAAATTCAAATCACTTTATTATATATTGCAAGATTTGATTATGTTTCTATTGATTTTGATTAGAGAGCTTAAAAGATATAAATATAATGGAGAATTAAAATTATGAAATTATTAAAATCACAACGGTAAACTAAATTAATATTAATATGACATATTCAGTATAAACAATTGATTTTGTTGCAAAGTGTATTTTATAAAGAAACGGAGAAAACATCAATCATATAGTTTTAAAATGGGAAATAGATGATTTAAGAATACAAGAATTATTTTAACGAGATTCGACTGTAGCATTCCAAACATAAAAGAAATTAAAGAAATTGAAATTTTAAAAATTAAAGAATCAAAATCAAAATTACATATTTTAACGGGATTCGACTGTAGTCATACATTTATATTACATATTTCATCGTGATATATCAAAGTAATATTAATCGTTAATTACTTATATTCAATTCGTTGTACTTTGTATATTAATAGTAATTTTCCTATATTGTAAAGTTTCAAAGTGACTAAATCATTTATTTTTATGACAAAAAGTAATAGTAGTACTACTCATAATATTTTATAAAACTTATCGTGAAGAGATATCATTAATATTTAAAGAATAGTACTACTCTAAATTTGGAAGAAATATTGTGGAAAAGTGTCATTAAGAAAATTAAAAAAAAAACGGAAGAATGGGTAGAGATTAATAAAATTGTATCATTGATGTATTATCGTAGTAGTTTTGTGTTGCAGTGAATGTCAATGTCATAATATGATATATGCAAAAATATTACTATGCTAAACAAATTGCAATAGAAATGATAATCTATTTCGAAATAAATTTTTTATCATATGTTTATGATTAACAAATGCATACCATTTTTTATTGTTCTTCTAGGGGAAATATTCTGAAGAATTTTCGCATATCAACGTCGAAATATACATCTTTTGTTGATTTAATCATCCGTTGCCAAAGAGAAAGTTTGGAAAATGTAATTGCTGTAAGACTTGAGAGAAGATTTGAGGTAGTAATTGATTTTGTGTAATTGTAGTAGTTATTGCTTTTATAGATTTGTAGGTGAATATTATTCTTAAGTTTTGTACTCTGTTTGTACTAACTTAGTTGGTACATAACTTTTTGATATGAAATCTTAAAATAATCTCCTTAGTCTTAACTAGAGAGAGTATGTTTTTCTTATAAATTTATAAGAAAATATATATTCTTAAATATTGTATTCATAAATATTGTACTCCCTTTGTCCCAATTAAGTTGGTACAAAACTTTTGGGCACTGAGTGTGTTAAAATAATTTCCTTTATTCATATCTCACAAGAATTATATGATTTACTACGAATTTCGTCAGCTGCGCAACGCGCTGGGGATATCTTAAAATAATCTCCTTAGTCTTAACTGGAGAGAGTATGTTTTTCTTATAAATTTATAAGAAAATATGTATTCTTAAATATTGTACTCCCTTTGTCCCAATTAAGTTGGTACAAAACATTTAGGCATAGAGTGTGTTAAATAATTTTCTTTATTCATATCTCGCACAAATTATATGATTTACTACAAATTTTCTCAGCTGCGCAACGCGCGGGGGATATACTAGTTTTCATAATAATTGTCACATTTCAATTCACCATACTTGGTAAGTAGGTTTCACATCTCACTAACTCACTTCATTCATATTTTATTATAAAATTAATATAAAAAGATGGATCTCACATTGCACTAACTTTTCTAACTAATTTTTTCTTATATTTCTTAAAATCTGTGCCCTCAATAAGAGTGAATATTATTATAGGACGGAGGAAGTAATAAAATTTATGGATCTATAAAATTAGTCTTTACAGTTAGCCTTGACATTCACATATGGAGGAAAAGTGAACGTATATTATTAATCTGATAAATTACAAATTAAGTTCTATCACTCACTAATTGTCCACTCTTTTTTACTTCCTCCATTCTACATTACTTGAAGCATTTTTTTTCGGTACAAGATTTAAAAAAGTTGTGTTTAGTAAATTAAAACAATGATAATGAATAGTTAAAGTGTAGATAGAGTAAAGTGAGAGAGAGAATAATTGAAAGTGCAGGTTGTCCGTGTTGTGTTAAATTAAGGGTGCGTCCAAATGATCAGGATGAAAATCCCAACCTAGCTGAGTCGTTGGCACGACGACCGGAACCTGGTATCAAATAAATTCCTCAACCCACTTCTACTGGCTAGTATAATGGAGGTAAGGGTCGAATCCCATAGAGATGGACACGTTCGGATAATTGTGGTGATAATTTGGGAGGTTTTGGTTAGCTACCACGCTTTTGGGTTGAGATTCTATCTAGACAGAAATTAAAGATGGTACTCTACTGACTAGTGGGCGTGAAAATGACCGACATGTGGTTGTGTACGTAAAAATAAGGGACAAGGTATCTCAGGGACGTGTGAAAAGTAGACAGTTACTAAATAAGGAAATATAGAACAACACGGGATATGTGGTGGATGGGTGGTAACTCTGACAGGTCTGGAAGGTACAAACTTAAATTAAAGGACAAAAGTAAAAAGTAACTAAAAAGCAAGTGGTCCAAAGCAAAAGTAGATTGTGATGTTTTCTTCTTCAACAAGTATTAACAGAAATTATATGAACACAAACTCCATGGATAAACTTAGATTCTCAACTTCAAACACAAGATGCATTAATTAAAAAGCTTAAACTTGAAGATTAACGGCTAATAACTCCAGATTACTCCTACTGGCTAACATGCAACGTGGTCATGACAACGCAAAATAAGAAACTCATGCATGAAAACATAAACTGAAACATGAACTTTGAAATTTCAATTAACAACTCCAGATTTAGGCTACTCAAGCGAAGACATGCATAAACACTTAGAAGACAATTGCGATAACTAGATCTAACTTTCCTAGGCAGAATGAAGCAGATTCAAACCAAAGAGAGATGCGAAAAACAAATTTAATAACTAAAACATTTGGATCTTAACGGAATACTTCAAAAGGCAACAAGAATTAAGTTTGCAACAAATCCAACGAAGAAAGAAAGTAAAGTTTAAACTAAGAAAGCGATTAAAGATTGTTTATGCCACTCCGGGCGATGAAACTGCTACTACTACTAGACAAACTGGCTGGAACGGTGGATGATGACTCTCCGGTGGACATCTGAAACTTCAAATGACCATGGCTGTGGCGAGGAACGAGAAAAATGTGGGCAATGCTGAAGGAACTGATCTTCGAGAGAGAATTCTAACTAAGTGTGGTGGTTGGACTTCGAACTAAGAACTCCTTATCTCTCTCCAAGTGGCTTCTTTTATAGGGAGGCTTGCCCTTGCTTTTAGGGTAGACTTCCTTAGCGAAATGACTCTCTTGCCCCTTGTTTATGGTTGATCATCCCAGCGATCCTTCTTCTCCATTTCGAGCCTTTTCTCTGGCATGCATCCTGATCAGTATTGCACCCTTCTAGCGTCCTTTTCCACCAGAGTTGTCCGAACCGTCTCTTACTGACTTGGACCCCTTTTTCCTGCACACTTAAGCAACTTCCTTGTGGATAATACATGTAAATCACGACATACTAACCAGTAACCAAGGCTTAGAATACAACTTATCAATAATTTATATAAGACTTTTCTCTACATTATTCTCTTTCTTACTTTATTCTTTTCACTTTAACTATTTATCACTCCCTCCGTCCCATCTCAAGTGATTGACTGCTTTTCGGCACGTGTTTAGGGAAAATTATAATAAATAGTTAAAGTGGAGAGAAAATAAAGTAAGTAAGAGAATAATGTAGATACGACTCTATTCTATATTATTCTCTCTTTTACTTTACTTTCTCTCTACTTTAACTATTTATTATCATCTTCGCAAAACAACGGCCAAAAAGAGATCAATCATTTGAGCTGAGACGGAGGGAGTATCATTTTTTCAAAATGAGTGCAGTAAATGAAATGTGACAATTATTCAGGACGGACGGAGTACTTCATTCGTCCCAACTAAGTTGAGTCGTAATCATTTTTATGATGTCCCAACTAAATCGTGTCATTTTCTTTTTTGACAATAAACAAAACATCTAATCACTTTTATTTTATTACATGGCCTACTTTACTTTATTCCTCTCTCATACTTTTTGACACAATTTCTTAATCTTTGTGTTCAAAAGTTTTGACTCAACTTTGTTAGGACGGAAAGAATATACAATAGTAGAACCGATATTCTACTAACTTTGTCAATCCAATTTTTTTTATATTTCATAAAATTTGTGCTCAAATCAAAATGGATAATTATTAGGTGACGGAGGAAGTAGGATATCTAAATAAATCCTTAGAAAGATAATATCTTATTATTATTATTATTATTATTATTATTATTATTATTATTATTATTATTATTATGGCAAACTACCCTAAAAGTCATAAGCTTTTTCCATTTTCCGGTTTTTTCCACGAACTAAGAAATTGTCTTATAGTGTCATGAACTTTACCGAGTTGTTGGAATTTCCCATTTGACCCACCCTAGAGTTTTCCGGTCAAAATCTTGCGCACGTGGCAAGCCTGAAATCTGACGTGGAAAATAGCAGAAATTCATTAATCCTAAAAGTCACAAACTTTTCCTATTTTCCGGTTTCCCCACAAACTTGTCTCATTCTCCCCGGATTTCAATCGTAATCCAATTTCAATTTTTTCCACTTCAAACAATCAATTTTTGGTCAATTTTGATTGAATGTGCGATTTTTTATTAGTTCAAAATTAGACAATTTTTTGTTTTGCATGTATGGTTTCAATCTCAATTTTGTTTTTTTAGATTAATCACTCTAGCTCCCAAATCTTGACCAATTCAACGTATCTTTTAACAAATTAAACGACTCCATTCCAAAATGCCTTGTAGTAAAATCGAAGGAATAACTTCTCGACACTTCTCTGTGTGGGAAGCCTCTTGACACTGTGTGCCCCAAAACTCTGGCTATTGCCACGAGTGGCGGTGGCGAAGGAAAGAAGAAGCTCTCCGGCGGCGCCATTGCGGGAAATGAATTGGATCTGTTTTACGGTGATTTCTCTTGCTGTTACTATTATTTATCTTGTCTAGGAAGCAGAGCAGGAAGAAGTCGCGTCAGTCAATGTGGCGGCTTTAGAAAAACATGAAAGTGACTCCTCTGCCACCACACAGAAGCCCCTCGCCGCCATCGTGCTCATTGTCGTTGACATCGATTTGAGAGTGAAGTGAAAGGAATTTGTGGATGAATTTAGGGTAAAAAATGGAGTGTGAATTAGGATAAATTTTGGATTTTGTGGGTTAAAATACGAGTAAGCTTAACTTTAACACGTCAGTACACACTTAGCAGGATAAATTTTTTAATTCGTGGGAAAAACCGGAAAATGGGAACAGTTTGTGACTTTTTGGGCAGTTTGACACGTCAGCAGCCACATCAACTTATACACTCAGCAGCCACGTCAACTTAAAAAGACACGTCAGCTTGCTTCATGGCCGGAATTAAATCAGTCATGGGAAATCGACAATTGAATGTAAAGTTCATTACATTTTACATCAATGTTTTAGTTTGAGGAAAAAACCGGAAAATGAAAAAGGTTTGTGACTTCTAAGGCAGTTTGCCCTTATTAATATTGTAGTATGCTTCTCTATCACGTTATATCTCTGTGTAGCTGCCGGCCCATTTTTTTAATATCACATGCTAGTGTTACCCATTTTCACGATGATAGAGAGCATCTGTAGTGTGGCTTTAAATTTGGAGCTCATTTTAGATTCTATCTCATTTCGTCCTGCTACGTCAGCAGCACATTCCAGAGACCTTCACTGCCACACCCTCACTATTTTATATTTTTCACTTTTAATTGTTAATGTGAAATAAAATAAGAAAAATAAATTAAAGACAACTCAATAAAAAAATAATTTTTTATTAAAAAGAAAATATCCTATATTTAAAAAAATACAAAAAACATTGTGACTAGAAAAAAGTTAAATGTAGAGTGAGATAAAATGAAGTGGGACGAACGTGAATAAAACGTAGAGTGAGATAAAATGAAGTGGGATGAATGTGAATAAAAAATGAATATAAAAAAAGGATATCGCCTCGGCTGCTGGATCGCTTCGGGGCGGAGGCGGTTAACAATGATGGTCGGCCCGCTCACCACAATGGGGGCCGATGGGGTGACCGATCGCTCGGCGGTGGCCATCGGCCACCATAGTGAATGCATTTAATGAGCATAAATATAGCACTCTTTCCGTCTAAAAATATAGTCTCATTTGAGGAGAACATGGGTTTCAAAAAATTAGATAAATTATTCAAAAAATTAGATAAATTAAGAGAGATTGAGAGAAAAAATAAATAAAGTAGGATATAGAAAGAGAAAAGAAGAAAAAGTGGATAAAGTATGAGATAAAATTTTTATTTTTTAAAATAAACTATTTTCTTTAGACACCAAAAATGACAAAAATGAAACTATTTTTATAAATGAAATACAGTATTATCATTGAAAACCCTACGTAGGGGCATGGGGGTTCCTTGGACCCCAGCCATTCGTGCTATATTAGATACTATGGTTACACCACTTACAGATTAGCTCACTGGCTTAGTTGGTTAAAATGCTGGGCTGAGAACTAGGACCCTTGTTTTGGAATTGTTTTTTTTTTTTTATATATATATTTTGCCTTAGTAATTCATTTACCTACAAATGAATTCACTTTTATAATTAGTTTCTTTTTTGAATTTTCTTATACTAATTCATTTGTCTATTAATTAATTTATTTTTTATGATTTTCGTAGTTAATTCATTAGCATTTTTATTTTTATAATGAATTTATTCATGTATTGTATTTTTATTTTCTCACACTAGTACTTTGTGTAATTTTTATTTATTTTTTCATTGTTAAGTATAGAAGAGAGAAAGACAAAAAGAAAATGTGAATAAAAAGAGCAAAAGTAAAAAATGAATTATTAATTTGGCGTGACTTTCTATTACGGTGAACAAACGAAAATAAAAAGATAAGATTTTTTTGTTTTTAGTTGGGAAGTACAGTAATTTGGACTGAATCAAAATAATGTGTTGTTGATAAGACAAATTTCATGCATTGATTATAGGGTTAAATTCTGTAGTTTCTTGGGTCTAACACATATTTTAAGTCAGGTGTGTAGAGTAAAATGTCAGATCTAGGAAGGAAGGAGAGATTGCCTGGAGAAGGAGTCTGACAGAGAAAGTGAGCAGAAAGAAGAAAACTCACCAGACAGAGGAGCATCCTAGACGAAGAGCAGAATGGAGAATTCAAGGTAGGATCTAGAAGCTCAACTCCTTATAAATAAGAGCACGCGAGAAGCATTTTAAAGAATCATCCATCATCCTTTAGCTCTTAGCTCGTTTTCTCACACTCTACACACAATCTAGGGGGTAAAAATTTGGGGGTTCGGTTCATAGTTTGGGAATCAGTTTGTGCAACACCATCTCTACGCGAGGCGAAGATACAATTTACAGTTTATGTTTTAAGTTCCCGTTTCTGAATTTCCCGAGTCTTCGTTGTTCGAAGCTCGGCCTTATTTTGCTGAATTTCTGTTGAATCTGCACTTGTTTAGCTATGAAAGTTCTCGCTATGGTTTTGTTTCATGTTATTGTTGCTTTTCTGTTTTACTTTGGATGTTTTTGGCGATTGATCTGAGTTGTTGAGTTGAATTGTGTGGAGATCATAGTTAATCGGGCGTCCAATGGTGATATTAGATCTGTTTAATTTTCGTAGTTAATCGTAGTTAAATGGTTTAATTCAGCTTGCTCTGTTTTGTTTTATAGTTTACTCTGTTTTTCTCTGCATTTTGTGATAAGGATCGTTAGAGAAGATGAAGCTAGTTGTTAGTTGAACTTTAGTTAGTTATTTTGCAGCTTTTCATTCGTACCTTGCTATTTTGGGAAATGGTCCCCACGATCTGTCTTTCCTCTGTCTAGGCTAATTTTAGGAAAATTTGTTCACTAGGTCTGGTAAATTGTTATCTCTGGAGGGTTATCTTGCTTACGTCTTGTTTTTCATGATGCATGTTTCCGTTATATTTGCCTAGGTCTAGCTGTTAGAATATATTATTTACATTTCCAGAGTCTAGTAGTTAAAACTCAACCCTAAAAGTGCGTGGCAGCAGCCAAAACCAGTTCCAAATTCTCTTGCATGTTTTCTTACGCCTCCATCTCTGTGGGATTCGATCCTTACTTTCTTATACTAGTTTTTAGTACTGTGGGTTGAGGGTTTTGAAGAAGCAGAGTAAGATTGTGCCCAACTGTCTCATTGCTCGAGCTTCGGTCGTCCACTTTAAAGTGCCAATGAAAAAAAGGCAACCAAGTTACGTATTGACGTGATGTGCTATATATTATATGTACACGAGAATCATGGGAGTTGAAAATTGGAATTATTTTTTATTTCAAATATAATTTGAAGATTCGTTTGATTAAATTATTGCACTACTACTAACTACCAAAATGAATAAATGTAGTAATAATTCCAAGTATATATAGATGTGCTATATTATATGTCCACGAGAATCATGGAAGTTGGAAATTGGAATTATTTTCTATTTTAAATATAATTTGAAGATTAGTTTGATTAAATTATTGCACTACTACTAACTACCAAAATGAATAAATAATACTTCCTCCGTCCCAAGGAAGATGATCCCTTTCTTGGACGGCACGGGATTTTATGCAATTTTATTTTGTGTGTTAAGTGGAGAGAGTAAAGTAAGAGAGAGAGAATAAAGTAGAGATAAAGAGATTTCCATTTTAAGTAATGAGTCATCTTGATTGGGACAAACTACAAAGGAAAATGGGTCATCTTCAGTGGGACGGAGGGAGTAGTATTAATTCCAAGTATATATAGATCCGTAGCAATATCTGAGATACATAAATAATATGGCAAAGAATGGTATGAGTGTTTGTGTAACCGGCGCCGGAGGTTACGTAGCATCTTGGCTCATCAATCTTCTTCTCTCTCAAGGCTACACCGTTCACGGCACCGTTAGAAATCCCGGTTACTTCTCTCTCTCTCTCTCTCCAAATACTTTTAATCGAACAATAATTTTGTTGTAAGAGACAAATTAACTCATTTGAATCTAATGCAGATGATGCCAAAAATGCTCATTTGCTGAGCTTTGAGAATGCAGCTGAAAAGCTGAGACTCATCAAAGCAGACTTACTAGATTTTGACTCCATTCTCGCTGCAGTCAAAGGGTGTAATGGTCTTTTCCACGTCGCCAGCCCTGCTTCTTCTGCATCGGTACCCAATCCTCAGGTACGAGTAAAACTTATGTAAATCAAGTCAAATGCTACTACAAATCTTGATTATTTTTATTTTAAATTTAAAAAATTGATTTTGAAGTAGTACATTACATGTTATTAGGTGGAAATTGTTGAGCCGGCAGTGAAGGGCACTCTCAATGTCCTAAAAGCATGCTCAGAGGCAAACGTGAGTCGTGTCGTGGTTGTGTCGTCGTGTGTTGCGGTCGTGATGAACCCCAACTGGCCTAAGGATAAAGTTTTGGATGAGAGTTGTTGGTCCGATACAGAATTCTGCAAGAGAACTAATGTAAAAACTTTTTGTTTCAAGAATTTCTATGTTCAAGCCTCCCAATTTGTGCAATCCTCTTTTCCGAATTTCATTAAATTTTGATCTACTTAGTGAAAAAGTTCGAACATTCCCCTTTCGATGATTATTTAATAATCCTATCTTATTATGTTCAATTAGCTTTTGGATTAATTTTTGTGTGCAGAATTGGTATCATTTCTCAAAAACATTAGCCGAGTCTGAGGCTCGAAAATATGCAGAGACTAACGGGCTCGACTTAATCACCTTGTGCCCGAGCATTGTCCTTGGCCCAATGCTGCAGCCTACACCAAATTTAAGCAGTATATTCCTCCTAAACTTTTTGAAAGGTAGTAGTAGTAGTAGTAGTAAATATTTAAATAAACCAGCACTCATGTAGGAATGTATTTTGTTGATTTGATATGAAAAGGGAGCCACAATATTTAGGTGTATTCAACATCAATATTGTTGGCAACTACGAACCAACTTATTCTAATTTTACCATAATCTGATATGAATACAATTTGATTCAATAGAAGGGTACGAGGTAACTGAGAACAGCGTACGTGCAATAGTAGATGTGCGTGACGTGGCTGAAGCAATCAAACTAGTATACGAGACACCTCAAGCTCGAGGTCGATACATATGCACTTCTCACATGATCAGCATTGAGGATTTGGTCCAAACTGTTAAGGAAATCTATCCTAACTATGACTATCCCAAGAGGTAATAAACTTCATTTATCACTTTTAAATTATGGTAAAGCATGATAAAAATTTGAAGCTGTTCCATTTTTGTAGGTACAAAGAAGGTAAGGACACACCGCAGTTGAGTTCGGAAAAACTGCAAGGACTTGGATGGAAATATAAGCCATTGAAAGAAACTCTTTTCGATTCTGTTGAGAATTACAAGAAAAAAGGTCTTATCAATTCATGACTGATAAGAAGTTGTGCTATTTAAACACGTTGTACGCTTGGTTTGAATAATTATACTTGCATTGACTTGTATATTAATTACAGGGTTAGACTGAATCTTGTATTTCGATGAAAAATGATCGATTTAAGATTATCTGATAATAAATTCAATATCATCAATTATTAGTTTTGGTGAATATTATTTTATAGCAACTAGATGTTTGAAATAATTTTAATTTAAGGCTTGATTAAGGATACACGAATCGACATTAAAACAAGTATACATGTGTACATATAGGAGGAAGTAATTTAGATGTATTAAAAGAAAATTCATAAAATTGATCTTTCCGATTTTGGAGTGTCGATCCTTTGCCCATTTTTTGGCGTTGAAAATAGGGCTAGAGAAAAATACTTAAATACCGTCAATTATCATGCCGAAAAAATATCGAAAATACCAAATTTTCGGTACGGTATGATACCTTACCGAAAGATTTCAGTAAGGTAATGGTATGAATTTTCATATATCACGGTATACCGCAGCATACCGAAATTCGGTATATACCGTAAATTAAGGTATGTACAGTAAAATATAAATATATATTTTTAAATTATAAAATCTATTGTGAAATATAAATATAATTATATATAAAATATATTTAATATATTAATTAAATTATTAGATATAAATAATATTATAAAAAAATCAAATATTCTATTTTCATTAATGTTGAAAATTCAGGTATACCGCAAAAGTACGGTATACTGAATTTTAGTACGGTATATCGATAATGAGGTACGGTGTCGAAATTGAAATTTGTCGTACCGAAAATACGATAGACCTTTTGATAAGTTAAATGTATGATTTTTTCGTATACCAAATTTTCAATAAAGAATACGGTAAGGTATATTGTACCTATCCACACCAAGATGAAATTATAACTATATTCCTTTAGTTAGTGGACAATAACTTGTAGAATTTAAATTTGGCTTTTCACTATAGAATTTTGTACATTCTAATAAATGTGAATGTAGAATGATCTAGATGGCTAAAGAGATATTTAAGCAAAACAATCATTAATTTTTAATGATTACCAAAAACGTGCTCAGAGCATTCACAGTTGTCAGAGGCAAGAACACCGCTAGTGAAAGAGTTAAAAGATGAAGCCAATAGTTCTAATTTTTTTAATTTTGTTAAGAAAGACAATATTAGAAATGGGCCACTCACTCTTTAAAAGGCTTCATAAGGGGGAGGGTTATCCACACTTATATAGATTAGATTGGATCATCACCAAGTCGATGTGGGACAGAATTGAGAGAATTTAACACGCCCCCTCACGTGTGGGCCGGAAAGGACATCGGTCTTCCATCACGTGGGTAGGCAATGCAAGAGATAAGAGAGAACCATCATCGATGTGGGCCGGAAAGGACATCGGTCTTCCACTCGTGAGGTAGATAAGAAATAAAGAGAAATCCATCATCGACTTGGGCCCGCTCTGATACCATATTAGAAATGGCCACTCACCCCTTAAAAGGCCTCATAAGGGGGGGGGGGATTATCCACACTTATATAGATTAGATTGGATCATCACCAAGTCGATGCGGGACAGAATTGAGAGAATTTAACAGACAAGGTCGAGCCCTAATGATGTAGAACCAAAATATGGTAAAAGCGCCACGGTTGCTTAAGACTTTTGTTCTAGACTTCATAATGAACCAAAGTCGTTGGTGAAAACTTTATATTGCTTAAGAGCATCCCCAATTCAGGTAGGACTAGAGGGATGTTCGTGGGGTGTTCGCCGCAATAGCGGACGTCAGGTAGGGCGATAGGTAGGAGGTCCCGAAGTAGGACGAGCTCTTGTCCGCGCCCAAAACCGGACGTCCTACCTGACGTCCGTGCTCTTGTCCGCTATATATTGCATGGACAAGAGGTAGGACGTCCTGATATTTTTATTATTTTTTTTACTTTTTTTTTTATATTTAATATTTACAACTCATTGCACTTCATTTTTTTTATATTTGATAAAACACCAATAATTAAAATGAATTAATCGCAATTTTCAATTTGTTTTATTGGCTAGGGCATCGGCTAGTCCTAGTGTTATGCTATAGTGAGACGTCCTAGTGATGTGGCAGTGTAGTAGGATGTCCTAGTGACGTGGCAGGAGGTGTTGGGATGTCCTAGTACTATACTATTGGGATGTCCACATTATTGTGGATGCTCTAAACGTATGATCTGCAACGAATAGTAAAATTGAATCGGTCATGAGAAATAATACGCAGACATTGATACATGATTGGGATTAATTATTACCTTAATCAAATAAAATAAAAAAAATTGAGGTTAAATATGAGGACGAAAAACTCAGTAGCTATTAGGAATACATGGTAGAATTACTCAGAATCAGATGATGTTTATAAAAGTAAGTAATATCATACTTCGTGATGAGTATTAAACTTAAAGATGAATTAGTGATCGTGCTAGTAAAACTTGAGTCGATTATACCAATGGAAATATATAGTGTGGATTAATTAATTATTCTCCACAGTTGAAGTTGATTTACTTATTTTTAACAGTTGAATTCATTCACTCCTTGGATCCTCTTTCTTAGCGAGGGGTTTTCTATGAACATTGTAGTTCAAATGTTAATTACACCGCTAATTAACCTTTTAGATTGAGAAAGAAAAACAAAATATTCTTTCTAAAATACATCTTCAAACTTTCTATTTAAATCGTCCATGTAAATGTTTGTAGAAATCTCCTGATACAATTCATATCTTAGGGAAAGCACAATTAATTAGTCATCTTTTGTTTCATTATATCTTTTCCATATCTTAATTTTCTTATTCAATAAATTAGGGTAGTATTCTAGTATTATAAATAAAAGAGTTTGTTATCATATTTAAGCATTCAATCAATGAAGCAACGATTATATTATTTTGGCCAAGTCATTGCGTAATGCTTTGAATCCATAATTCTTTATGCTGCCTGCTGCCCGACGGAAGGTCTCCATACACAGTCGGAACGTATATCTGATCTGTAGCCGTTGCCCGACGGATTGGAACCCGCGCACAGCCGCCCAGATCCTTATCTCCGCCGACCTTCACAGGCGCCAGATTTATTTGTATTCGTTATTTTCTATTTTATCGGATCGTTAGGGATTTAGGTCCTTAACAACCGGTGCTTTCATCTTGTGTACTCATGAAACGCTTCAACAACAACGCAATGAAAGCACCAGTTCTTAACGACCTAAATCCCTAACGATCCTATAAAACAGAAAATAACAAATACAGATAAATTCGGCGCCTGTAAGGGTCGACGGAGATAAGGATCTGGACGGTTGTGCGCAGGTTCCAACCCATCGAGCAACGACTACAGATCAGATATACGTTCCGGCTGTCGTGGAGACCTTCCGTCGGGCAGCATGTAGCGTAGGGAATTATGGATTCAAAGCATTACACAAGGACTTGGCCAAAATAATATAATCATTGCTTCGTTGATTGGATGATTAAATATGATAACAAGCTCTCCTATTTACAATACTAGAATACTACCCAAACTTATTGAATAGGAAAACTAATATATGAAAACGATATGATGAAACAAAAAGATAACTAATTAATTGTGATTTCCCTAAGATATGAATCGTATCATCTCGTATCTCTCAGTACCATTTAAGATTACCATATTCTTGAGTGACACAGAGTTTTAGGTGAATTGGTTGTTTTTAATAAAGTAGAGTGGAAAAAGTAATTGAATATTTTAATAAGGAGAAATGAGAAAGAAATTTTATTCCAAATATAAAAAATGGACATTTTGAATGGAACAAAGAAAAAAAAAATGTGAACATATTGAATGAGATGGAGGGAGCAGTTAATAGCAATACAAACTTATTATGGGATGTGATCAAATGTAAACTCTAAATATCGTACAAACTCCAAACTATGATCTTGACCGTTAGAAAATATCAACAGATGGTAAAATAGTAGCAACAGAAAATGTCAACACAGTGTTAACGGTTGATGCTGTATTGATATTGTGTTGACACTGTGTTGACATTTTTTGTTGCTATTATTTTGTCATCTATTAACATTTTCTAACGGTCCAGATCATAGTTTGGAATTTGTACAATATATGAGTTTGCATTTTACGCTACCCAACTTATTACATTTAAATGCTATGCCTATATGCCGCCGCCAGTTTTAAACTTTAAATCTTTAATTAAATGCATGAACTTTAAGATTTATTTATTTTTTCTTGGTGCACAATTTTGGTCAATTAAAATTGATATAGACTATATGTATATTACTCCCTCCGTCTCTAATTAAATATGCATTTTGGGTTTGATACGAATTTTAATGCAAAATCTATCAATATATAAAGGGACAGTTTTTCTTAAATTTTGTTTTTTCTAATCTAAAGAACTTAAAGATTTTCTAATTTTTGTTCTGTAGAATAATTTCAACCAAATTAATGGTTTTTGTGAATCTCTCAAATTTAACTATAATCTAAAGTATTTGTTTAACTTTTTTATAGATAGTTTTAGCTTTAGCAGCAAATGATTGCGATGACAATTGAGAAATGAGCAGAAACTGAAGAGCTTGTATTGAATTTTGAGGGAGATCAGATATTACAAATTGTGGAGAAAACTAAGACTAGGGAGATGAAACGATTTTATCCCCTTTTACGTAGTTTGAAAAGAAACAAACTATCGGCTATCATATAACTAATCTGACGGCCAGGATGTAGTTTGAAAACAAAGAAACTATCGACTATCATATAACTAATCTGACGGCCAGGATCTAACCTCTTCTTAGTAATGTATACGACGACTACTGGAGCTTCTTGAGCTGAATTGAGCTGGATGATCACTTCATCTCTCACGAAATGCAGCCGCACATCAATGTACTTGCTCCGTTCATGAAAAACTTGTTGCTTTACTAGACTCAAAGAACTGTTGTTGTCACAGCCTATAGCAATGACTTCTTGCTCCACCCCAAAATCAGCAGCAATCCCCTTTAACCAAAAGCTTTCTTTCACCGCTGATGTTTGGGCGATATACTCGGCTTCAGACGTGGAAAGAGCCACCACATTTTTCAAACCCGATTTACAACTTATAGCTACTTGATACGATCCTTAGATATTTCAATTATTTAGTATCTATTATTTTACCATATCCTTTCTATATCTTTGTTTTCCTATTCAATAAGTTAGGATAGTATTATAGTACTATAACTAGGAGAGCTTGTTATCATTTTATGCATTCAATCAATTAATGAATTATTATTTCTCCCAAAGATAACACGTGTTTTCCAATCCTAATTTGGATTCCCTCCGCCGATCCTAATTGGACGCCGGAGTCTTCTATCAGCCGCCTAGTTATCGCGTTGCCCGATGGGAAGAACCCGCGCACAACTCAAAACTATTATTTCCACCGACCCTGTGCTAGGGCGACGGAGCAATTTCGATCGCCGAGCGACAGCCGCCAATCGCCGTTAAGGGAAAAGACCTTAACATTACTCCATACATGGTGAAGATGTACCCAGATTCAGACTTTCTAGTATCAATACTCCCTGCAAAATCACTGTCACAGAATCCTATCATAGCATCACTTTCATTACTGGCATCAGCCTGGAACAAAATCCCAATATTCCCAGTGATAGGCTAGTTTTTGTCACTCGGAAATGATCATCATTATGTTAAATATTCGCATGAAAAAGATGATTTTTGGCAGGGAATGGATCATTAAGTTCAGAAGTTGTTTAATGAAGGCACGAAGAGGAAAACATGCAAGAAAGATGGCAAAATGACAAGGAATGGAAGAAAGTGAAGGAAGAAGGAAGAGAAGACCTAAACTGCCCAAGCTGTTTGACTGGCCAGTTTGAACCTGATGGAAAAATGATTAAAGCCACCTCCACACACTTATCAAGGACAACTCTGACTTGCTACACACGCCCATATCTTTTTCCCTTGAAAAGTAAAAAGAAGGAAATATATTTTATTAGATATATGCATTAAAAATACTTTAACTTTCCAACAACCACTTATCACTTTAGCTTTAGTTTAGTTTAGTTTACCCTCTCTCTATGAAACCTTTTTTCTCTTCCTTAAGAAGTGAGATTTCAAGCTCAAGACTGCCAAGATCTTTTATTCACCATGGGTTAAAGCTTGTAGTAGATTTTAGTTTCTTTAATGCTTTAATTTCTTTGTAGGTGTTGAAACTTATTTCCAACATATTAACTCTTTAGTTAATGGTTGTTGGAGGCTGATCTTTAAGAGCTTTGGTGAATTTATTTATCTAGTGTTAAAACATTTACTCTAGTTCTTGTGTTCTTTAGGTGAAAATCCTTGTTTTTAAACTGTATCTTCCTTAGCTTTTTACTTAGTTCCTTTTGCTTCTAAACTTAGGAATACTCATGCAAGATGCTACTTTCGTTACATTTTCGAAAAGGTCTTATTTTTGCGAACTGTAAAATTTCTCGCCACTTGATACGATCGGATTTTGCATAGTTTTAAGGCCATTGTTTGGTCTGTTTTTAATGTAAAAATCACAATTCATGTCCATATTGTGTATGCTTTATCTATTTTAGTATTTTGATGTGTTTTGTAAGAAATGTGCATATTTGAGCCTAAACAGGGAGTCAAAACGCGAAGTAGGAAATCTGGAGATTCTGGGAGCGCCTAGCAACAGCTGCAACACTGCTAGCGACCGCTGGCGCCCAGCGACCACAATGTTAGTAGCGGCCTGCTCCGGGAAAATTGTGCATGGAATGAAGACGCGCCCAGCGACCGCTAGGCAATGCGTGGCGACCACTACCCAGGAGTCAGAAGCCTCGGACCAATCCATAGTGACCGCTGGCCAAGATGCAACGGTCCGCTGCCAAAACGCGATGAGCAGATTTGCCCTAATTTCTCTCCAAGATTTAGCATATTTTGCAACCCTTTTTCCTTATTTGAGAAGGGGCGATTTCTCCCCTCCTCAAGCTTCATCATTAGAGATCTTCTTTTTGCAACATATTTCCAGAGTTTAAAAGTTAGAGTACTTCATTGTGCAAGGAGTTGAAGAAGGATTCAAGATCATCAAAGCTACAAGGATTCAACCTTTGGATTTTATTTGCTTTAGTTTTATGTTCCCATTGTTTTCCCTCCAATCTATATTTATAGATTATTCCATCATGTGTAACTAAATTAAAAGGATTCTAGGGATGTGTTAGTAACGACTTTGGTTATACAATTCATTTTCTATTTAATATTCATTTTGTTCTTACTTTGTTTCTTCCTCAAGTTAATGGATAATGCTTCATGTTTGAGTGACACACTCTGTGATGAATTAATATAACTTGCTACATAATCGTGAGAGGAGGTTGGCGAGTTAGATCCACTTAATAGACACTACAATTAGCTTCCTTAAAAACGGCACTATTAATTGAGAGTGAGGACTTTTCAAGGGTCTTAGGAGCTTTTAGGAGATACGTATTTATGATTGACAACCCTAATGTTTGTAACCAACGTTTGCATCGCATGAGCATAAACTAGGTGACTCGTTCTATGAAAGTAAGAACTGTGCTAGGGTATTATAGTGGGAATTTGTACAACCATAACTGTGAACGCACATCCCTGGAATTCCCTTATCTCTATACTTCTATCTCTGTGTTTTATCTGTAATTAGTTGTTTATTGCTTTCAAAATTTGTTTTCAAAAATCAAAAATCTTTTGGTTCCCCAAATAGTAATTGAGTTTTAGTAGAGGATAGATAGTCTGTGTCTGTTTTCTCCGTGATTGATATCTGGTACTAACCTTCAGTGGGCCGACGGACAAGAGGAGTTGCCCGGCGGCGGCGGCAAGTTAGTGTTTAGCGGTTTCCACCAATTAGAGGGAGAGATAGAGAAGGAAATGAGGGAATGAAGGAAGCAGTTGGCGCTGCTCACCCGCGAGGTGTGTGAGGCGGCGGCGGTTAATGGAGAGAGACGGTGAGAGAGAGTGAGAGTGGCGCATCATGAGTTAGGGTTTCATAAAATGTGGCTGTTATCTACTAATTGGGCTCTAATTTGGGCTTTTAGTATATGATATAATTTCAGCTGTAGTAGTGTAGTAGTAGTATAGATTTTATAATTAATATTTTTATTTATTTAAATAGCATTTTAATTTGGATGTTGAACTCTATTATTATTATTATTATACTTTAAATGGTTCTAATTTAGACTTCTAAATTATTGTATTTTGTATAATATATATTTTAATAAGTTAAATTATTTTTTAATTGAATAATCTGAGTTTTAAATTTGGGTGTCATGACTATAATATTATTATGTCTTAAAAGTTTGGTTTTATTTGACTACTAAGTATTATTATTATTTATTCGTTCAAATAGTTGGTTTTATTTGAATCAAATATTAAAGGGATATTGACATCTAATATCACGAAACTTTCAAAAAGTTGGGTTTTTCCCACGAACTTTAAAATTGACAAATAATATCACGAACTTTACACCGTGTTTGTTTTTTCCCACGAATGAAAAAATTCCCAAAAATAATATTATGATACGGATTTTTTTTCGTAATTTCTCGACAACAATTTTGAAAGCTTCAAGTTTTTCAATCTTTGAAGATAGTTTTTCTTGAAGCACACCCTCCAAAATTATTCTTCAATCTATTAAAATAACATGAAGTTTTTCATTCGTGGAAAAAAACAAACTCGGGGTAAAGTTCATGATATTATTTGCCAATTTTAAAGTTCGTGGAAAAACCCAACTTTTTGAAAGTTTAGTGATATTAGATATCAATATCCCAATATTAAAATAGTATATAATCATCTACTAAAATATGAAATGTTTCTATTCTTTTTACTTCTCAAAAATTTGGAATATGTTTATACTGAATTCAAATATGGCTAAACCAAATAATTATGAAACACCAATAAATAATTATATAAAGTGAAACTAAATTAATATCATTATCAAACAAATAACAATATTTGTATGTCTTATTCTATTTCATCCACACATCTCCTCTTTTGTTATTTCTTTTATTTTATACTACATTCATATAAAAAAATAAAATAATATATAATCATCTACTAAAATATAAAATGTTTCATTGAGAGTGGGTCGAGAGAAGTATAATTGTACAAATAATTTTTTCTCGTTGTTTATAATATTACAAATACTTATGTTAATTACTCCCTCCGTCCCCTATTAAGAGTCACACTTTTCCATTTCGTTCCGTCTCCAATTAAGAGTTACACTTCATTTTTACCATAAATAGTAAGTAGGTCCCACATTCCACTAACTCAATCCACTCACATTTTATTATAAAATCAATATAAAAAAATGGGTGTCACATTCCACTAACTTTTTCAACAACTTTTCTTTACATTTCTTAAAACTTGTGTCCGGTCAAAGTGTAACTCTTAATCGGGGACGGATGGAGTAGTTCTTATCTATAAATATATTTGTACACTTATTTACTCTATACTATTTATTATAAATTAATATATCTTCATTATTTAAAAATCTTTTGTCATGTGCATAGCACAGGTGTAAACACTAGTTAGTAAAATAAGAGAGAGGTAGAGTGAAAAAGTAAATAAAACATTTTTAGTGGAGAATGAGTCCCACCTCATTAGAGAGAAAAGATTTCTAAAATTATAAAGTTCGTATTCTTATGGGTCGAACTAAAAAGAAAAAAGTACATATTCTTGTAGGACGGAGGGAGTATTACATTTCTATCTTCATGGCAAAAAAGTGGAAAGACATTTTTTGGCTGTAAATACACAAACTACACAAATTTTTAATATTTTTTTTATTTTTTTTCTTAAATTTTGTTTTTTCTAATCTAAAGAACTTAAAGATTTTCTAATTTTTGTTCTGTAGAATAATTTCAACCAAATTAATGGTTTTTGTGAATCTCTCAAATTTAACTATAATCTAAAGTATTTGTTTAACTTTTTTATAGATAGTTTTAGCTTTAGCAGCAAATGATTGCTATGACAATTGAGAAATGAGCAGAAACTGAAGAGCTTGTATTGAATTTTGAGAGAGATCAGAGATTACAAATTGTGGAGAAAACTAAGACTAGGGAGATGAAACGATTTTATCCCCTTTTACGTAGTTTGAAAAGAAACAAACTATCGGCTATCATATAACTAATCTGACGGCCAGGATCTAACCTCTTCTTAGTAATGCATACGACGACTACTGGAGCTTCTTGAGCTGAATTGAGCTGGATGATCACTTCATCTCTCACGAAATGCAGCCGCACATCAATGTACTTGCTCCGTTCATGAAAAACTTGTTGCTTTACTAGACTCAAAGAACTGTTGTTGTCACAGCCTATAGCAATGACTTCTTGCTCCACCCCAAAATCAGCAGCAATCCCCTTTAACCAAAAGCTTTCTTTCACCGCTGATGTTTGGGCGATATACTCGGCTTCAGACGTGGAAAGAGCCACCACATTTTTCAAACCCGATTTACAACTTATAGCTACTTGATACGATCCTTAGATATTTCAATTATTTAGTATCTATTATTTTACCATATCCTTTCCATATCTTTGTTTTCTTATTCAATAAGTTAGGATAGTATTATAGTACTATAAGTAGGAGAGCTTGTTATCATTTTATGCATTCAATCAATTAATGAATTATTATTTCTCCCAAAGATAACACGTGTTTTCCAATCCTAATTTGGATTCCCTCCGCCGATCCTAATTGGACGCCGGAGTCTTCTATCAGCCGCCTAGTTATCGCGTTGCCCGATGGGAAGAACCCGCGCACAACTCAAAACTATTATTTCCACCGACCCTGTGCTAGGGCGACGGAGCAATTTCGATCGCCGAGCGCCAGCCGCCAATCGCCGTTAAGGGAAAAGACATTAACATTACTCCATACATGGTGAAGATGTATCCAGATTCAGACTTTCTAGTATCAATACTCCCTACAAAATCACTGTCACAGAATCCTATCATAGCATCACTTTCATTACTGGCATCAGCCTGGAACAAAATCCCAATATTCCCAGTGATAGGCTAGTTTTTGTCACTCGGAAATGATCATCATTATGTTAAATATTCGCATGAAAAAGATGATTTTTGGCAGGGAATGGATCATTAAGTTCAGAAGCTGTTTACTGAAGGCACGAAGAGGAAAACATGCAAGAAAGAGGGCAAAATGACAAGGAATGGAAGAAAGTGAAGGAAGAAGGAAAAGAAGACCCAAACTGCCCAAGCTGTTTGACTGGCCAGTTTGAACCTGATGGAAAAATGATTAAAGCCACCTCCACACACTTATCAAGGACAACTCTGACTTGCTACACACGCCCATATCTTCTTTCCTTAAAAAGTAAAAAGAAGGAAATATATTTTATTAGATATATGCATGAAAAATACTTTAACTTTCCAACAACCACTTATCACTTTAGCTTTAGTTTAGTTTAGTTTACCCTCTCTCTATGAAACCTTTTCTCTCTTCCTTAAGAAGAGAGATTTCAAGCTCAAGACTGCCAAGATCTTTTATTCACCATGGGTTAAAGCTTGTAGTAGATTTTAGTTTCTTTAATGCTTTAATTTCTTTGTAGGTGTTGAAACTTATTTTCAACATATTAACTCTTTAGTTAATGGTTGTTGGATGCTGATCTTTAAGAGCTTTGGTGAATTTATTTATCTAGTGTTAAAACATTTACTCTAGTTCTTGTGTTCTTTAGGTGAAAATCCTTGTTTTTAAACTGTATCTTCCTTAGCTTTTTACTTAGTTCCTTTTGCTTCTGAACCTAGGAATACTCATGCAAGATGCTACTTTCGTTTCATTTTCGAAAAGGTCTTATTTTTGCGAACTGTAAAATTTCTCGCCACTTGATACGATCGGATTTTGCATGGTTTTAAGGCCATTGTTTGGTCTGTTTTTAATGTAAAAATCACAATTCATGTCCATATTGTGTATGCTTTATCTATTTTGGTATTTTGATGTGTTTTGTAAGAAATGTGCATATTTGAGTCTAAACAGGGAGTCAAAACGCGAAGTAGGAAATCTGGAGATTCTAGGAGCGTCCAGCAACAGCTGCAACACTGCTAGCGACCGTCGGCGCCCAGCGACCACAATGTTAGTAGCGGCCTACTCCGGGAAAATTGTGCATGGAATGAAGACGCGCCCAGCGACCGCTAGGCAATGCGTGGCGACCACTACCCAAGAGTCAGAAGCCTCGGACCAATCCATAGCGACCGCTGGCCAAAATGCAACGGTCCGCTGCCAAAACGCGGCGAGCAGATTTGCCCTAATTTCCCTCCAAGATTTACCATATTTTGCAACCCTTTTCCTTATTTGAGAAGGGGCGATTTCTCCCCTCCTCAAGCTTCATCATTAGAGATCTTCTTTTTGCAACATATTTCCAGAGTTTAAAAGTTAGAGTACTTCATTGTGCAAGGAGTTGAAGAAGGATTCAAGATCATCAAAGCTACAAGGATTCAACCTTTGGATTTTATTTGCTTTAGTTTTATGTTCCCATTGTTTTCCCTCCAATCTATATTTATAGATTATTCCATCATGTGTAACTAAATTAACAGGATTCTAGGGATGTGTTAGTAACGACTTTGGTTATACAATTCATTTTCTATTTAATATTCATTTTGTTCTTACTTTGTTTCTTCCTTAAGTTAATGGATTATGCTTCATGTTTGAGTGACACATTCTGTGATGAATTAATATAAATTGCTACATAATCGTGAGAGGAGGTTGGCGAGTTAGATCCACTTAATAGACACTACAATTAGCTTCCTTAAAAACGGCACTATTAATTGAGAGTGAGGACTTTTCAAAGGTCTTAGGAGCTTTTAGGAGTTACGTATTTATGATTGACAACCCTAATGTTTGTAACCAACGTTTGCATCGCATGAGCATAAACTAGGTGACTCGTTCTATGAAAGTAAGAACTGTGCTAGTGTCACGACCACAAACTTCCTAATGATAGTGACTGCATCTAAACGTGATTCATTAGCACCTTAGAGTCAAGGGATGAAAAATAAACATGATTTAAAAGAAGAAGCCTAGGACAAAAGTCTCACAGGTGAAAGTGAAATGGGACAACATAAAGTCAGAGTGCGGTCTAGGTTCACAATCCTTCTAACATAGAATCCTATTACAGCGGAAACGTCCAAGACAAGGCAGTATGTATGGAGACATACTACCCTGGGCTACCTATTGACTTATTCGAGGATTCATACCCAACACCATCGCCTGCCCGTCCACGTTCAACCTGCACATTTAAAAAGAAACATGCAGGGCTGAGTATTTGATATACTCAGTGAGCACATTGCCAAAAACAGTTTTGATTTTAATTGTCAAGCCACAGTTGAGAGATTCACGGGGTACTTTTCCTTTCATAAGAATTTTGATTGCGCAATCACGTATCATAGATATACCATATCTGATCATTGTGTGAACCGGGAATGTGGCCACATTCCACGACGGTCACTGGACCGGCCAACCCCTTTTGTTAGCTCACGGTCCCCTTATGTGTACACTAGTCCGAGTAGGGTTTGCGGCCCTACTGGGACCCGAATTCGATTTAACATAAATTGGCGTAGCCAAGCAGATAGGTAATCATAAAACAAAACATGGCATGACAACATATTTAAACAAGGATTTCACATTTTCATACTAAAATCACATTTCGAATGGATGCCCACCTCAAAAGCTAAAGCTCCTTCCGGAATTTCCTTAACTTGGTCTTAGATGACGTTCGAAGACGTCCCTTTAGGAAAGTAAAAAGATACTTAATTAGACTTTTGAGATATCCATTAAGCTTAGACATGAATGCATCCTAAGTGCGATGATCATTTTATTCTTCCTTTAAATTTTCTAGAAGAGTCCTAGAATCCTTGAATATTAATTAAATCAGTAGATTTAACTAAATTAGAGGAATTGTTCACTTAACTAGAGGGTGCTACCTCGCATGCCATTTATTTAAACATACTAAAATTTTGGCTCGCGGTCTAAAATACTCGTTAGCGTATCGTAATTTCTTAAAATTAATCACTTGAGCACTCTTGCCAATTTTCGGAAAAATTAGACTTATCTTCGTGGAGTTAACTTTCGGACTCTTAATTAATAAATCCGTAGTATAGCAAAGCCCATGATTTAATTAAATTCCTACTTTAATTTAATTAGTGGCCCAAGACATTTATACATACTCTACTGGCCCATCTCTTTAATTAATATGAGGCCCAAACTCTAGAATAAGGAGAGGCCCAAACAAAAAATAAAAGGGAGAAGCCCAAAACATCTCACAAAACCATCGTCTCTCCCTCATTCCCATCCCTAATTCGAAACCCTAAAACAGAGAGAGAGAGAGCTCGGCGGCGCCTCCTCACCTTCCGCCGCCAGCCGCTCCGATCGGCGCCTCCCCGTGCGTCGCCGGAGACTCAGCCGCTTTCCCCTCCTCTCTCTCTCAACCTCATTTTTGCAAACCAACTCAAAACCCTACTCCAACTTTCTCTTCTCTCTCGGCGGCATCGCCGCCTCACCCGCTCGCCGCCATCTCGGCGTCAACGCCGCCATCTATTGACTGGCGACGATCTCGTGCCTCTGTCGTTGCTGGAGGATTTGGAATCGATGCCGCCGTCGGTCGCCGCCTCTCCTCTGTACAGAACTGCCACCGCTAGTGTGCATGCACCGGCGGCAGCTTCGGCCTCCACCCCGCCTTGCTCCGCCGGCTATCGACAGGTGAGAGGATGAATTTTGACTCCCCTTTACATTTGCTTTATTTTCTTAAAATTTTGTCTAGGTTTACAAGTTTTGCAAAAACTATTATGTAGGTTTGCAAAGGCTGTGGCTTTAGTGATGGATTAGAGGTGTGAGGTTGTCAAAGCTGTCTCCCGGGTACTTTAGAGCCGTCGCCGGAGACTGTCCAGCCGGGTAACCTGCCGCTCGTGGGGTCCCCGTTGCCGTCTACGGTGGTCTCCGAGGGATCCCCTCGTTCTTTAAGCTACGTTCTCAATTCCCTTTCATTTCTATGAATTTTGTTGAGATTTAGGCAGTAGTTATGTTGGTGGCTTTTGATTATTGTGATTTGAGTTTGTGATTTCTGAGATAAAACTAGCTCACTGGAATGAGCTCGATTTTGGGGCTAAAGTGTTGATCTTGAAAAGGTTATAGCTTGCTACTGAAAATTAGCATAAAGGCAGCCTATTGTGCTCTTGTTCCAATTATGTGTTAAGCTCTAAGAATGCTACTACTGTCATGAGATTCCTATAGCCATGGTTCTATATTCTTGAGCTAGCATGATGTTCTAACAAGGGCAGGGGGTGTGCTTGTGTCATATTGGCTGTGGTTCTTAAATTGTGGTGCCTCTATAAGATGACATGAAAATTGATTTGTAGGAGAGAAAGGGGTGGAGGTGTATTACCTCTGGAAAGGTTGAAGGAGTGGCTGTCTTTGTTGAAATTCTCGGCTATGTGCCACTCTTCACTCTCTATCTTGCTGAAAATTTGAAGTGTGGGTGAAAGGAGTTGGTGTGTGGTGTGGAGGGGGATTTATAGGCAAATTGTGGTGTACTCTTGAGCCTTAAATGGCTGCTGCATCGTTTGTTGTCATGCTGCAGAAAATATCACTTTTAGTGATCTCCTTGTCTCTCCTTCATGGCTGCAAAACTTGCATCTTTATGAGTAACTAGTACTAGTTATAAATTGGGGTTTGTTGGGATTTTGGCAGAGATTGAATCTGGACTCTTTGGCTCCTTGCTAGCTATTCTTTTGGTGGTTTATGGAGTATGTACTCGTGAGAAATAAATGGCTGATGTGCAATAGTTGTTGCAGGGCTGACTTGCCTTCTATGGCAAATCCTTGGTCCTCTATAACTAAGGGAAATGTTGTTCTTTTCTTCAATTAATAGCCCCCTTTATTTTCTTTTGATTCCTAGCCACTAAACTTGTTTTTTTACTTATTTTGTAGGTGAAAGAAAAGGCTTGGCTGCCTTGCTGCTGCTTTGAGACGTGGGCCATGCTATCCCGGGCTCGACGGCTCGTTCGGATATGGCGCGGTGATAGTGCAGCGTGGGCTCGGGAAAAGAAGTCCAAGTGCAAGCTACCCTAGACTTTATTTCCTTGAGCTTTTGGTTCATTCAAGAGTATTGTAACATTAATATCCCATCCCATCCTTTTGTAAGACCATCATGAACTTCCAAAGAAACAAATTTTTGGGCATTATGTGGACCTTTTCTTTCGGGAACACTTGAATAGCATTCCTTTTTATTCCGCAACGTACATTAGTTGGTTTAGTTCGTTTGATTATTTCTTTAACTTTTACTTTGCAATTAACACTATTAAGTTCATCAAAGGCTCGAGTTCCATTTATTTTCACGAAACAAGAGAACGATAGATTTCTAGTTCGACGTTAACATATATGAAAAGATAATAAAAGAAGCGGGTGCTACAGCTAGGGTATTATAGTGGGAATTTGTACAACCATAACTGTGAACGCACATCCCTGGAATTCTCTTATCTCTATACTTCTATCTCTGTGTTTTATCTATAATTAGTTGTTTATTGCTTTCAAAATTTGTTTTCAAAAATCAAAAATCTTTTGGTTCTCCAAATAGTAATTGAGTTTTAGTAGAGGATAGACAGTCTGTGTCTGTTTTCTCCGTGATTGATATCTGGTACTAACCTTTAGTTATACTATTCCCACTCTGTATACTTGCAGCTATTTATAGTGCTAATAAAAAGTGCATCACCACTATGTATGAGTTGCTTAGTTTGACAAATTTCTCCATTCACGTTCCATGTTAATTGCTTTCTCTACTTTTATTTTAATTGCACTCTAGTTCCCACATTAGTTTAAGTCTTGTTTATATTTCGTATTCCATATCCTACTCTCAATTTAAAGTATGGCGGCATCGCCAAAACCTCTTAATTGTAGAAATACATAACGGATGTTATCGTTCCTCGTGGGTTCGACACCCTAACTTATCATATGCTAGTACTTTGGAAAGTGGGAGCTTATAAATCTTGTTGAATAGAAAGGTACATGTGAAAATAACACGCGTGCAAACCCCATCCCTTTCACCTAGCTCCCTTGAGATATATGAGAATCCACCTTTGAGATAGCCAATGATCTCTACCATGGGTGCTCATGAATCTGCTAGTAGTGCTAATTGCTTGGGCCACATTTGGTCTGATCCCAATCATGGCATACATCACACTCTCCATAATATTTGCATAAGGATTGCCTGCATCTCCAGCCTTTCCTTCTCACTCTTTGGTGCTTGTTCCACGGACAATCTGAAATGTTGAGCCATGTGGGTTCGTGTCACTTTAGAATCTTCCATTCTGATACCTTTTGATTAATCTTTTAGCCAAATTTCCTTCTTTTTCCTTTTCTGACTATATTCATACCCAAAATTCGCTTGGCTCCACCTAAATCCTTCATGTCAAAAACTGAGCTTAGATCATCTTTCACTCTCTGAACTTCTTGTTTTGATGCACCTGCCACCAACATATCATCTACGTTTAGTAGCAAGTAATCAACAACAACTCCTTTCTTCCTTTTTATATAGACGTACCCATCATATTTGGACCTCACAAATCCATTTCTCAGCACATGCTTATCAAACTTCCTATGTCGTTGTCTACTAGCCTGCTTGAGGCCATGTACACTTTTCTTAAGTAGGAACACCTTGTCTTCCATTCCTGGCTTAACAAACCCTTCTGGCTAAAACACATAGATAGTCTCCTCTAGACTCCCATGCAAAAATGCGGTTTTTACATCCAACTGCTCAAGTCCCAATCCATCTTTACAACAACAACCCGTACTTGTGGTTTGCAGTAGGAGATGCATTCTCCTTATTACAGAACTTGTGGTGCTTGCTCGATAGGGGTTCGACCCTTATATAGCAATGATTCAGTCAATACCTCGTAGATATAAAGCATAAAATTACGATTCATATATGCTTTGGATACCTATCGATCATGGTTGCAGTGTCAGTTCGAAAATATCTATGTATCTCCTCACTCCACCATCATCAATCCTCGACAAAGAAGAAAGTCGGGGGCTCAAACCCTAAATTCTAATTATCGAAGTCGCCACTATCCCCATCCTAATCAGACACTTGTTGTAGTGGCAATTCTAAGAATTGACACTGTGGAATCGTATGAGACAATATCACAAAATTAGAATTTTTTTTTTTATAATAATACATTACTCCCTCCGTCCATGAATAAGAGTCCCGTTCACTTTTTTGCACTTGTTTTGTAAAAATGATAATAAATAGTTAAAGTGGAGAAATGATAAAGTAAGATAGAGAATAATGTAGATAAGAGTCTTGTCAACATTATTCTTAATCTTACTTTATCATTTCTCCACTTTAACTATTTATTATCATTTTTATAAAGCAAGTGCAAAAAAGTGAACGGGACTCTTATTCGTGGACGGAGGGAGTACAATCTAGGGGTATCTATATTTTGAAAATGGCAACATTAAGTCAGTGACATCCTAAATCTTACTCCATCCATCCCTTAAAAATATAAACTTTTGAAGGGGCACAAATTTTAATGCACAAATTGCAAAGCAAGAGAGAAAACTAAAAGTGATTGAAGTACTATTAGCTGAGTCTCAACTCGGTAGAGAAAAAATATTTCCTAAAATAGAAAGTGTATAATTTTAAAGAATGGACCAAAATGAGAATAGTTCATATTTTTACTAACTTGTGGATTATATTTTTCAATTAATTCCAATATGAATAATGAGCTTGTAAGTTTGAATTATAGAAGTAAAATTATAAAAAAATGATAAATAAATATTTTTCTCTTTTACTAGCAGAACTTTTGTGGCGAACTATTTTCCGTGGGTAATCCGCCACTACCTTTCTGGCGGAAAAGTTTCCGCCACTTATATTTTAGATTTTAGCAGCGGGTATATATTGTCGCGGTTCAGTTCTGCCACTAAATCCGCCAGTAATTAATTCTTCACTGGCAGAAATATGAGATTTAGTGACGGATATTTCCACCACTAAATAGCAAAAAAATTTATATCATAGGTGTAATTATTAAAGTAGAATTTCATTTTAAATGAGTTAATTTATTAAAATAAAATTGAGTTTCTTTGAAATTACTTCTTAAAAGTGTTAAAATATTTTAAAAGTCTAGGTTGGGCTGACGTAGATGTCAATATATTTTTAATGGGCTTGTTTAATTAATACGAACTAAGAAAGAAAATTTCGACGTTCATTATTAGAAATAATTTAAGAAGAACATTTTCGACTCTCCATCATATTTGGACAATTACAAAGTAATTTAATTTAAGGAGATGGAGTACTTTAGTGCAGTTGAAATTATTATTAATGTTATCCAAAATTACTGCTCCTATCTTTTTAGAAAGAAGTACTGTACGTTATTATTTCCTCAGTCAATGAAATTTTTTACATATTTTCATTTTCACTCGTCCACGAAATTTGTCATATTTCACCTTTTACCATTTCTGGCAATAGACAACACATTCCATTAACTAATTTTTATTTACATTTTATTATAAAATTTATATTTAAAAATATAATCTATTTTCCACTAACTTTTTCAACTCATTTTCCACTTCATTTCTTTAAAACCGTGCGGTCAAAATGTGACAAATTTAAGACACGGGTGGAGTAATATTTTACTTCGTAAATAGTCATTAATTTGTATGGACTTCAGAAATTAAACAAAAACACTTTAAGACTAAGATATAGATCAACATTTTAATGTGCTTTAGTTCTTAATTTCAAGACTACTAGGAAGTGGACCATCGCCGCTCCTCCATACATATAAGCTGTTGAGATTGCCTTTTTTAGTAATTTTTGTAAGGTCAAAAGACAAAAAGAAGACAAAAAGGATCTAGTTAATAGATAAACCTTCAAATAAAATATTGAATTATTAATATTGTAAATTCTGAGAGTAGAGAGAGACGTGGGAATTCATCTTTTTCAAAAATTGATATAAAAGCAAAAGAACATTAGTTTCAATTAGTCCCTCAATCTTTTTTCATGATTAAAAACATATTATAGAAATTTGTTGTATTTAAATTGAAATAAAATATAATGTCCAATCTAAATATACCCAAAATCATTATTAAGACTTTATGAGAGCCCTTTTAACTGCTATACCAATAGTATGATACATGCGCCGCCTCTACCAGTAAATTAATTACCCAAATAAATAACGAGTAATGATCTAGTTGTCCTTTAACACAAAGCCAATAAACATATTTCCAATCTCAAATGATGCTTATGGTTTAGTAGGGTTTGATCTAATTTATTAGTTGTCTCGATAAATAGACCATCGTTAAACTAAAACACTGATTCAAAAATTAAAGTCTAAAAAAGTAAACAATGATTTCACTACAGTTCGCTACAGTTGTTCATGCATTAACATTTCATCTCCTCCAAATCATTCCTCGTATCCAATCAAGGGTACCAGCACTGCAGGAAAACGAACCGTACAAGGGCCAAACGCAGGGTGCTTTTCATCTCCACCACGTTTAATGCCTAGGGCGTGTTTGGCGGGTGCCACAGTTTCAGCGAATGCGGTGAAAAAAGCAGTTGAAGAAGCGTTAATGCCCAAACATGTCGCTATAATCATGGACGGAAATGGAAAGTGGGCTAGAGATAGAAAGTTGGTTGTTGGAGACGGCTTCAGAGCCGGTTGGCAGAATCTCGACGCTCATTTCCAACTGTTGTGACCTCAGAATCAATACTCTAACAATCTTTGCCTTTTCCAACGACTCTAAATGGTCCCAAGTCAGTATTCGTCGTTTTCTCTTTTCTTTTTTGTCTTTATACTATTTCATGTGTCCCCTAAAATTAGATACTTTCGAGACAATTCAAATAGATTATTATGTGGGACGATTCAAAAAATGGCAAAAAAAACATTTTTTTTGATGATGTATAGACTAATTGAGATATGAGTCATGACTTTAGAGATATGTTATCAATTGAATACAAGCATATATGACTATATGTTCCATAATAGTAGTTCTACTTATTTTTATCCTGTTACAGATGGAAGTGGACTTAATGATGAGATTTACAGAAAATTACATACGAACAGATGTCAAGGAGCTTATAACAAGGTAATTTTAATTATTTTTATTAAATGGGCCGTCATACTAACTCATTTAATCTATTTTTATAAGTATAAAATTAAATATAAAAATATGACTAATATTTTATTATAAAACTAGTATCAAGCTTGTGTTATGCACAGATTAATAGTATATTTTTAAACGTTAATTTTCAATTTTAAATTAATTGAACAAAATTAGAATCAATATTAACAATGAATAAAGTAACAATTTTAATTATATGAAAATAAAAAAATCTATGCAAATCAACATTGAAGCATAATAAATTTGAAACAAATCACATAATATAATGTTTAAACATTAAATCATGGAGTGGAAAGATAAAAATATAGGATCAACTATAAAGTAACATAGATGGACTAAAAATCTAATCATTACTATTAAAAAAATATTATAATTATTAAAAACAAAAAGAAAGAAATGATGGTAACATCGATCTAAAAAAGAAACATAGTAATGGACTGACAACCAAAAAAATTGAGGAAGCCTCGAGCTCATTGAACATGGTGTAGAATGGTTCTATGGCGTGATGGTGTCAAGCTTTCCTTCTATAGTAAGAGCAAAAATGGTATGCTTGAGTTCTATAAAATAAGTAGGAAAAGCAGCCAGCAAATGAATCAGCAATGATTGCAGCGAAGATAGGGATAAAAGTGATGTTTCCATTGACATAGTTGGTGATTTTAGCAGCATCAGTGTCTTCAAAATGGAACTCATCTCTCGGGAATGTAAAAAGGTTGGCGCATAATCCTGATGAGAATGTCAAACAACCCATTGTTGTTGTTTCACCACAACAAAATTAAACATTAATTCAATACTTGTAAAAATGGGTTAAGAATTACTCCCTCCCTCCGTCCTACAAAGATTGTCCATTTTTCATTTCCGTCCGTCCCACAAAGTTTGTCCCATTTCACTTTTACCATTTTTGGTAGTGGACCTCATATTCCACTAACTCATTTCTACTCACATTTTATTATAAAACTAATACTTTAAAAGTAGGACCCACATTCCACCAACTTTTTCAACTCACTTTTCATTACATTTCTTAAAACCCGTGCCGGGTCAAAGTGGGACTATCTTTGTAGGACGGAGGGAGTAAAAGAGACATGAAAAAGAACCTGTGATGAAAGGGAAGGTGATCCATCCGCCACGAGCGCGGTGCAGAAGTGCTTCACTCTCCATCATCAATCAATTCTCACTCTAACTTGATTTTTCGTTTTCTCCAAATTGTTCCAACTCAACTTTGTTTCCACACAAATGAAGAGAAGGAGATGAAAGTAATGATGAAAATGAGGGTATGGAAGAAGCGGTCATGGAGGAGTGGGGAAGTTTTCAGTAAATGGGGTGAGGTTGCCTACGTGTATCAAATCAATAATATCTATTTTAAAAATAAAATTTTCTTAAATACCCCAAAAACTCCCCATTTATATATTGTATAGATGAGTACTCCATGCTGACTCATATATTTCATAATATTAACCTTGTGAGTAACTGAAAAGTAATCAAACTAATCATTCTTTTGGAAAGACATGGTATACTATTTTCGATGATTGGAGACAAAATCAAAACTACCAGTATCTCTACAGTCGTCGATTTCTTGGGCTGAGGAGACTAGCAAATGTAACAAAGGAATGAATTTGGTAATGGCGGCGAACTACAGCGGCCGCGACAATGTCGTACAGGCCACCAAAAGGATCACCGCCAAAGTAGAAGGAGGGATTCTAAGAGCCACGGACATCGACGAAGTCATGTTCGAACAAGAACTGATGACCAACGCCGTCGAATTCCCAAACCCTGACTTGTTGATTAGGACAAGCGGTGATCTCACAATCAGTGGCTTCCTTCTATGGCAGTTGGCCTATACAGAATTCTACTTTGCAGATAAATTGTTTCCTGATTTTGGTGAAGATGATCTTCTCCAAGCACTTGCTTCTTACGGTTGCAGGCAGAGACGCTACAGCCATCGGAAGAATTAATTAATGCCTAGTTTTTCCCTTTAAAAGTATTGGGTTTTCTATGTCTCCATTTTCACTATGATAGAAAATTTACGCTAAAAGTCTCATTTTTAACCGGCGCGTATTTTAAAGTCTCGTTTTCACCTTATCTCTGATAAGGTATTTCCCTTGTAAGATACGTAAATTCATATATTCATTCATTCATTGACTGAAGAGAATAATATTAGTCCTAGTTATAATACTAATACTAACTTAATGAGCAAGACAACTAAGATATATGGAAAAGATATGCAAATCCCTAATTAAACTAACTAAATAATGCAACTAAATAATTAAATACTAAATATATCAATCTCATACTCTTTTGTCGCAAGTTACTTGAGTCGTATTCCATTTTGTGTTGTCCCAAGTTACTTGAGTCATTTATCTTTTTGGCTAAAAACAAAACATTTAATCACATTTACTTTATTCATTACCCTCTCTCCTCTCTCTTACTTTATTCTCTCTTCAACTTTATTTAATTTACTAAACACAACTTTTTTAAATTTCGTGGCTAAAAGAAACGCTTCAAGTAACATGGGATGGAGGGAGTATTTGTTAGATAACCAATTCAATCATTTCAATGACTTTAATAAAATATATCCTTGACTTGGCAAATGACTTAATGCTCAAATAATATAAATAATTTTAGTGTTCTCTCTAAATTCTATTAAGGAATGAATATAGTTCTTGGCTCAAGTATTCTTTCCATTTGTCTAATGATGCACCCAACATAAGTTTGTGTCCTACTCCTACTCCTTTGGGATGCAAAACGTTACACAGTGTCGAATCAAAAGAATGTTATATACTAAGAATGTTATATACTACGCCAACTAATAAATTGTAGACACTTAACAAAAGAGTTTAATAGTATGGATACCAATATACTCTCCCGTGTGTCCATGTGTTCGTCATAGATATCTAATACTCCCTCCGTCCCAAAGTAGTTGAGTCGTATTCCTTTTTGGGTTATCCCAATGTAGTTGAGTCACTTCCTCTCTCTTACTTTATTCTCTTGTTACTATACTCTCTCCTATTTAACCTTTAACAGTTCAATTTCTTAATTCTCGTGCCCAAAAGAAATGTTTCAACTATCTTTGGAAGGAGGGAGCATCTTGTAATTGAGAGAACAATTACATTCAGACCACATTCTAACCTATAACTTATCATCAATCTTCATTCTTGATAATCATTGGTAACGGCAATTTTAGAATTGCACTATATCATAATTTTCTCAAGTCGATAACTATAGTCGTAATTCAACCGAACAAACATATATATAGAATAAAACAAACATTCAAAACAACTATCCAATTTTCTTAGAATGTGATCAAGTAATAATGTCTCAGTACAAAATATTTTTAAGACATACTCCCTTTGTTCATAGTAGTGAAATCATTTTGTTATTTGGTACATCATAGTAGTGGAGTCATTTCCCATTTTAGAAAAAGTTAACACATTTCTTTTCACTTACTTTACTCTTTCTTACTTTATTCTTTCTTCATCTCTCTACCTTTTTTCATTTCCTACTTTATTATTTATTTACTTAACTCACTTAACTAAACTTTTTTTAAATCGTGTGCCGAAAAGAAACGCCTTCACTACCGTGGAATGCAGGGAGTACAAACTTTAACTCACATTAAATGTCATCTACCAATATGTTTAACACATAAAGCCTCGAAATGTTTGTTGTGTTTTGCACAAGTTAGAGATGGTAAAAAGTACAACATCGCGTTTAATTATGATTGCATAACATATTGAAAACTTCACTTTTTGAGAGGTAGAGATTAGACAAGCGTGTTTAAAGACTTCAAAATGACTCTGAAAAATCAATTCAGTTGACTGATTAATGTTAGCACAACAACCTTGAATACAAATCAAGATATGATCAAGGTGAAGGAAAAGAAGCATGATATTGCTCATGCTAACAAAGAAGTGGCAGAGTGTGCAATGTCATCAATGAATTCTCATCCAATGTATCCTACGTGGAAAGAAGTGTTGACTAAAGGATCCTAGCTTGAAGATAAAGAGCTCCTGCTATTTTGTACTGCATTGCATTAAGTTTTCAATTACTCTAGTTTGGCATTTAGCTGGTTTGTTTGGTAGCTTAGCTAGGGTTTAGGATGAGCTTCTAGTCTCTTCCAAATCATAGTATATATAGAGATGTAAATAAAACTCATTTCAAGTAATCTGAAACATCATCAGTCAAGCACTATATTCAGAGCTCTCATATTCTCCTGTTACATTAAATTTTGTAGCTTAATGAGTTTATTGGCTACTTCTATCATGGTATCAGAGCCTAGGATTTGATCCTAGGCTCTCACCCTCTTCTTTCCCTTTCTCTTTCACTCTTTTTTATATCCTTATGGCTGAAAGCGATGAATTTGGATCTGGAGAGCAACTATACAACAGCTCTAATGTTGCATCTCTGCATGTTTTTCCCCAAAATCATCCCATGTCCATAAAGTTGTCTGAGGATAACTACCTCATTTGGAAACAACATGTCTTATCCGCTGTGCGAGGGTATGGACTTGAAGGTTATCTAACTGGAGAGCAGACTCCACCTCCCAGAATGATAACTCCTGCCAGATCCACTCAAGCTATCTTAAATCCAGCATTTATCAACTGGAATATGCAAGATCAGAGGCTATCCCATTGGCTTCTATCATCTCTTTCAGAAAGCACAATGGTGATAGTAGTAGGTCTAAGCTCAAGCAAGGACATCTGGGAAGCTTTGGAAGCAAATTTTTCAAGTCAGTCTAAAGCAAAAATCATGCAGTATAAACTGCAGCTTCAAACCGTTAAAAAGGAAGGTTTGTCCATGAGAGCATATCTCAACAAAGTTAAAACTTGTTGTGATCTTCTTGGTGCAGCAGGTTGCAGAGTTTTGCAAGATGATCATATCATGCATATCCTATCTGGGTTGGGAACTGATTATCACCCAGTGATAGTGGCTATCACCTCAAGAGCTGAGGCTTGTTCACTTCAGGAAGCTACTTCAATCCTTTTGAGCTTTGAGAGCATGTTAGAAGGCACAAGCTCGAATACCACAAATTCTGATGGTTCTCTCCCATCAGCAAATCTTGCTCAGTCCATCAACCAAAGGAGAGATTCTAATTTCAGAGATGATGGTGGAAGAAACTTCAGCAACAAAAACGATGGAGGGAGATCTTCTAGCTTCAGGGGAAGGGGTGGACGAGGTAGCCGAGGAGGTGGCAAATCTGGAAGCAACAAGCTCACCTGCCAACTGTGCCAAAAACCAGGTCATGCAGCTGATAAGTGTTGGTATAGATATGATAATGCTCCTTCTCAGCAAAGAACACAACCAAATCAGTCTCATTTTTCCAACACCCCTGCTGCTCATGTTGCACACACCCGAGGACAACATGTGTTTCAGAACACCTCTTCTCATCATCCTCCCTCTGAGTTTGGAGCTGATGCATCTTCAACATCATCTTGGTATCCTGATTCTGGAGCAACAAACCATATCTCCCATGACTACTCAAATCTGAATGCAGCTACAGAATACAGTGGAGGTAAGCTCTTACATTTAGGTGATGGTAATGGAATTCATATTGCTCATATTGGTAAATCTACCCTTAGGTCTGCTTCTAATCCAGCCTCTAGGACTTTATTCTTACATAATCTTCTTCATGTGCCTCAAATTTCCAAAAATTTGTTGAGTGTATCTCAGTTTGCCAAAGACAACAATGTCTTCTTTGAATTTCACTCTTCTTTTTGTTTGGTGAGAGATCAGGTATCCAAGGAAATCATTCTCAAGGGCACACTTGATGGTGGTCTATATCACTTTTATCTCCAGAAAACATCTCCAAGTATCAAGAGTCCAAGAAATCTTCCTGTTTTTCAAAATAAGAGCCAAAGTAGTGTTCCTGCTTCTAGCTCATCATGTTCTGATTCTGTATTTCATTCAGCCTTTGCTGTTTCTAGTTCAGCCATCTCTAGCTTAGATCTTTGGCACAAACGGTTTGGTCACTGTGCTATTGATGTTGTTAAGAAGGCTCTTAATCATTGTAATATCTCCTTTCATCCAATGAAAAACTCTACTACTTGTCTTCCTTGCTCAGTTTCAAAAAGTCATAGATTACCATATATGGATTCCATTACTCAACACTCTAAACCTCTTGAGCTTATTCACAGTGATGTGTGGGGACCTTCTCCCATTATTTCAAGAAATGGATTCAAATATTATGACTTTTATTGATCATGCTAGTAGATATACTTGGTTATAGTTGTTGAAGTCCAAAGGAGAAGTTGAACAAGTCTTTAAACAATTTAAAGTTATGGCTGAGAATCAGTTTGACACTAAATTGAAGATCTTGCAGAGTGATTGGGGAGGAGAGTTCCAAGGTTTATCAAAGTTTCTACAGGAATATGGAATTATACATAGAGTATCATGTCCCTATACTCCACAACAGAACGGTCTTGCTGAAAGAAAGCATAGACACGTTGTTGAAATAGGCTTAGCTTTACTAGCTCAATCAGGTCTTGCAAAATCATTTTGGGATGATGCTTTTGTTACTGCAGTCTTCATCATAAATAGACTTCCAACTCCAGTGTTGCACTCTATCTCTCCTTTTGAATCACTCTTCAAAACAAAACCAAATTATCTTGAACTCAAGCCTTTTGGTTGCCTCTGTTATCCTTTCATCAGGCCATATAACAAGCATAAACTTGACTTTAGGTCTGCACCCTCAACTTTTCTTGGATACAGTTCGTCACACAAAGGATACAAAACTCTTCTTCCAACCGGTAAACTCATTGTTACCAGAGATGTTGTATTTGATGAGTCCATTTTTCCTCATAATACACCTGCCTTAAATCCAATTCCTTCTTCTCCCTCATCTGATCTCAGTCCTATACAAATAGTTGCACCGGTTCTTTCTTCAATACCACCACACACCTCACAACTCCCGGTTTCTTCCTCATCCCCACCAAATTTGCACAGGCCTGATACTTCTCTCACATCTGCAGCTGTAAGATCTCCTAGTGCTCAATCTGAATCTCCCCTCCCATCTTCCTCATCATCTACTGCTCCATTACCCATTGATCCACCTTCAACTTCTTTAGATCCAGTTTCTGATGTTGTCAAACCTTGTCATCAGATGACTACTAGGAGCAAAGCAGGAATTTTTAAACCAAAAACATTCCATATCAGTCTGGATTGTATTCCAAAATCAGCCCTTGTTGCTCTTCTAATCCCTATTTGGAAGGCTGCTATGCTTGAAGAATTTCTTGCACTTCTTAGAAACAAAACCTGGATCTTGACTAAACTTCCACCTGGCAAGAATCTGATAGGAAATACATAGATTTTCAGGATTAAAAAACATGCAGATGGGAGTATTGCAAGGCATAAAGCTAGGTTGGTAGCACAAGGTTTTTCTCAAGAGCCCGGTTTTGACTTTACCGAGACATTCAGTCCAGTAGTTAAACCCACAACCATCAGATTAATACTTTCCATCGCTGCTTCATATGGTTGGAATATTACTCATCTTGATGTTAACAATGCCTTCTTACATGGTGATTTGAAAGAGGATATCTATATGAGGCAGCCATTAGGATTTGAGCAAGGAGATCCCACCCTTGTATGCAAATTAAATAAAGCTCTGTATGGCTTGAAGCAGGCATCAAGATCTTGGTTTTCAACTGTACAAGCTGCTCTTTTGGTTCTTGGTTTTTCCCAATCTAAAGCTGACACATCCTTGTTTTTCAGAGTTTGTGGAAAAGAGGTTACCTATCTTCTAATCTATGTTGATGATATGCTCATCACAGGCTCCTCTTCATCTGCTATTAAACAAGTAATTTCTCAGCTCAGTCAACAATTTTCTTTTAAAGATCTAGGGGAAGTCAAACATTTCTTGGGTGTTGAGGTGGTCTATATAGCTCAAGGTCTTCACTTGAGCCAAGGATCCTATATCAGAGAGCTATTGGAAAAAGTGCAAATGCTTGATTCAAAACCATTCCCTACACCAATGCTGACCAACCTCAAACTTTCCAAGAATGAAGGAGATCCTTTCTTAGATGGAAAATTGTATAGAAGCACAGTTGGAGCATTGCAATATGCTACGATCACCAGACCCGAAATCAGTTTCAGCGTAAACAAAGTAAGTCAATTCATGGCTTCTCCTCTTGATTCTCATTGGAAAGCTGTAAAAAGGATACTTCGATATCTAGCTGGAACAATGGACTATGGCCTTCATGTGCAAAAGACAGAATTCAAATTGGTGGCTTTCTCTGATTCGGACTGGGCAGCAGACATGGATGATAGAAGGTCAGTAACAGGGTATTGTGTATATTTCGGAAATAATCTTGTATCTTGGTGTTCAAAGAAGCAGGCAGTGGTGTCGAGATCAAGTCAGAAGCAGAGTATAGAAGCCTTGCTCATGCAGTTTGTGAGATCAGCTGGATAAAGTCTTTACTTGATGAACTTCAAGTGAAACTTTTGGAGACTCCTATTGTCTGGATAGATAATATGAGTACAATTGCATTGGCAAGTAACCCTGTTCTACATGCTAGAACAAAGCATATCGAGCTGGACATCCATTTCGTGAGAGATAAGGTAAAAGAAAAGAGATTGGAACTCAGATATGTTCCAACTTCAGACCAAATTGCAGATGTGCTTACTAAAGCCTTAGGGTATCAATTCTTCTCGCGTCTAAGGAACAAGATGACCATTTGTCCTTCATCCACGATTGAATTGAGGGGAAGTGTTAGCACAACAACCTTGCAAATCAAGATATGATCAAGGTGAAGGAAAAGAAGCATGATATTGCTCATGCTAACAAAGAAGTGGCAGAGTGTGCAATGTCATCAATGAATTCTCATCCAATGTATCCTACGTGGAAAGAAGTGTTGACTAAAGGATCCTAGCTTGAAGATAAAGAGCTCCTGCTATTTTGTACTGCATTGCATTAAGTTTTCAATTACTCTAGTTTGGCATTTAGCTGGTTTGTTTGGTAGCTTAGCTAGGGTTTAGGATGAGCTTCTAGTCTCTTCCAAATCATAGTATATATAGAGATGTAAATAAAACTCATTTCAAGTAATCTGAAACATCATCAGTCAAGCACTATATTCAGAGCTCTCATATTCTCCTGTTACATTAAATTTTGTAGCTTAATGAGTTTATTGGCTACTTCTATCAATTAAGTGTGTTCAGCTATTTATACATTGATCAGTGTATATCTTGTGAAGTTATTTGAAATTTTTTCACATAAAAAGAAACTGATACAAAATAAAATAAAATAAATCTTATATAAACGGAACGCACTCTCTCCAATTCCACTATCCCACGAATAATTTTTTTTAATATCACAAAAAAATTAGCATTCGAACGAGTTTACAATTGATGCTAAGATTGAAAATTGTTTTGTTTAATGTGGTGTTGATTTATTTGAATACTATCACTGAAAATTTGATACGGTTTACTATTTCGGTCTGTCCCTGAAAATTTAATACACTTCACTTTTACCATTTTTGGTAGTGGACCTCATATTCCACTAACTCATTCCTACTCACATTTTATTATAAAACTAATACTTTAAAAGTAGGACTCATATCCCACCAACTTTTTCAACTCACTTTCCATTACATTTCTTTTAACCCGTGTCGGGTCAAAGTGTAGCAAATTTTGGAGAACGGAGGTAGTAGTAATTTAGTCGCATGAAAAGAATAATCAGACCAACTTAATCCTAATTAACTAATTATTGTAGTTTTTAATACGTCGTCAACTTTTCTATTAAAATTGTCAATGGTAATGTTTTTAGAACTCTCTTATCCGAACGATTATATGCTTTAGGTACGCTCAAATTAAGTAATTTTAAATAGTAGTCAGTTAATACAGAGTTATTACATTTATATGCTATGCCTATACGCCGCCGCCAGTTATTTATTCTAATTTATAAAAACCTAGCAAATAGCAATCATACTTATCTGTAATTTGTAGACTTATTTGTCTATAAATATATTAATATAGGAGTAATATTGATCATGTTTATCTTCTAAACTTTAATTCTTTAATTAAATGCATAAACTTTAAGATTTATGATTTATTTATTCTTGACAATTACGATCAAATTAAAAGTCATATATATAGACTACATATATTACTGTATTATATTCTATCTACATGGCAAAAAAGTGGGAAATACACAAACAATATTTCATATATTTTTTTATTTTTTCCCCTAAATTTTCTTTTTTCTAATTTAAAGAACTTAAAGATTTTCTAATTTTTGTCTGTAGAATAATGTCAACCAAATTAAATGTTTTTTTAATCTCTCAAATTTAGCTCTTATCTAAATTATAATGATTTTATCTTTTTTATAGATAGCATCATAGCAATCATTTTATAAATTTTACCTGAATTTCAGTTGAGTGTTGGACGTTAAATAATTTACGAGACATATTCATCGTTGAGGAAAAATCGTAAAATCTCAAAGGCTCATAGGAAATTCTAGACAATCTTAAAAGTTAAAGGAAAAATTAAAATTTTTCAAAATCTCTAGTACTTGCATGCAAAAACTCTTATTCATTAAAGCGATATCATTTAAATGCTAGTCGTTTTGCCACATTGGCATTACTGAATTCCAACCAACATGTCAGCTTAATTTGGAGCAAATTAATTTTATGGTATAAAAAAAGAGTAAAGTTCATGTATTCATATTAAAAAACAAACTTTGAAGGAAAAGTTAGAAAATATTGAACGTTCGTGTACTTATATATAAACAGATATTTATGATTTGAGATGAAAGGAGATAAAATTTTCACGTTAGGTCAAAATGCCACATAATTTACTACTCTATTTCACAATGATGGAAACGAGTTTGGTTATTTTAAATAGTACTCCCTCCGTCCCATAAAAGTTGAGTCGTATTCCTTTTTAGTCCGTCCCAACAAAGTTGAGTCATTTCTTTTTTTAACTAAAGACAAAACATCTAATTACTCTTATTTTATTCCATCATTTACTTTACTCTCTCTTATCTTTCCTACTTTTTTTATCTCTCCTATTTATTTAATATAAATTCTTAATCTCCGTGCCCAAAAGTTTTATCTCAACTTTTATGGGACGGAGGGAGTAGTAGATTTCTTTTTCTGCAATGTATTTCAAATTAGAGTGTACTAGTGTACTGTATCTGTATATTAGGCAGGGACATAAAACTAACTACCAGAGCCGCCAAATTGGCTTCCCTAGTAAAAACACAAGTAAATTATGTGACTTTAAGTACTTATTTCCTTATATAGAAAAAGTAGCAATATTTAAGAAGTAGAAGGTGCAACTAGATCTTGGTATACCAAAAGAGATAAATAGAAATGATACCTTTAGTGTTACCAAGATTGGCTTGTTTTCACAATTCAATGTCTTCATTGAACCCTTGCCGTGCTACAAAAACAACCACCGGAGAGTGGCCCAGCAGTGCTCGTGAGAATGGGGTGATCCGATTGCGTGGAGAGCTGAATCAAGAATTCATGCCCAAACACGTGGCTCTTATAATGGACGGAAATGGAAGGTGGGCGAAGAACAAAGGGCTTGCAGTTCAAGAAGGTCATAAAAGTGGTCGCATCAATTTGAAATACCTTACTTACAACTGCTCCAATCTTGGAATAAAGATGCTCACTGCCTATGCTTTCTCAACTGAGAATTGGAATCGCTCTAAAGTACGTCCATTTTTTTATAGGAATTTCAACTTTTAGGGTTAAGGCCCCACACTAAGAATAAGAAAACCTTTTTTTTTAAGAATTGGATAAAGGATTTTGTAGTGTATATTTTATACGCTAAATGGATTAATCAATTGTTCAATTAATAACTCTTCCGAAAAGGCTAAGTACAACTAATTAGAGACAATATGATTTTTAGAGATTTAATGGTCTCCAAATTGTCATATGTAATTTTACTTTTTTTATTATTTAATATTAAAAGGATAATGACAACTACCAAATTTAGGGTGTAGTATCGTGATATCAATATAGTATTACATGTTAATTATTGACAATTTGCGATAGTTATATTGTATATGGCACAAATGCGCCATTTTCTGCAGGTTGGACTAGCCCTCCATTTAAAGGTCAGATGTATTGTTAGGTTGGTTATTTTTCTATTTCTGTTCAAATATATGATTTGGTCAATTAAACTTAAAATCAATTGTTAGTGATTCCGAGTTTTCTACTTACACTAATTGTTCATGGATCCGCCATTGCATATATACCAGATGGAAGTTGCATTCTTGATGACAACTTTCGAAGAGTTCATACAATCACTAGTGGAAGACCTCATGGCACGGTAAGTCAATCTTCTCTATACACTATAGGAAAACGAACACCACCTATATATATACTTCTTAATAGTACTATAGTAGTATCATAGATTCATACTAGTATACATTCTCTCAACAGACATGATATTCGATTTTCCGCAATCGGGGAGAAATCGAGGCTGTCAAAGTCTCTACAATGTGTAATATCTAGAGCTGAGGAGATGAGTCGAAGTAACAAAGGGTTGCATTTTGTAATGGCAATGAGCTATAGCGGGCGGAACGACGTCGTTGAGGCAGCCAAAAACATAGCGGCGAAAGTAGAATGTGGGATTGTAGAAACAAATGAGATCGACGAAGCAATGTTGGAACAAGAATTGATGACCAACATCGGAGAGTTCCCAAACCCTGATTTGTTGATAAGGACAAGCGGTGAACTCAGGCTTAGCAACTTCCTTCTGTGGCAGTTGGTCTATTCACAATTCTATTTTTCAGATAAATTATTTCCTGATTTTGGAGAAAAAGATCTTCTTAAAGCGATTGCTTCTTACCAGTCTAGGGCCAGCGCAGGTTTTGAATCCGACTGGAAATAATAGCGTTTCATCTTTTATTTTTAATAATCATATAATGATCTTTTATTTTTAATAATCATATAATGATAGTATGTTATAGGACAACTCTCTGAATAATTAACTAGTACTATAATAATAATGTTTTGATTACCTTTGTCTATTCAAATTACACATACAATGGAAATTGAAAAGTAATTGAATAATGAGCTTGAAAGTTTGAATTGTAGAAGTAAAATTATAAAAAAAAATGATAAATATTTAGTTTATATCATAACTATTAAAGTACATATTTCATTTTAAATAAGTTAATTTATTAAAATAAAATAGAGTATCTTTGAAATTACATCTTAAAAGTGTTAAAATTATTATAAAAGTCTAGATTGGGCCGACGTAGATGTCAATATACTTTTGATGGGCTTGTTTAATTAAGACGAACAAAGAAAGAAAATTTCGAAGTCCGTTATTAGAAATAATTCAAGAAGAACATTTTCGACTCTACATCAAGTTTCGACAATTACTCTAGCATGCAGTAGGACATGTGTCAACTTTTTACTAAGTTATTTCTATGAGGAAAAAAAGAAATGAATAAATAGAGATTTGCAGCTGCTTCAGTAGTGTTTCGCACCATCTTCAACCGCCAAAAATGAATTTTGGTATAGAAATCATTTTTAATTATACATCAAACTCAAATTCATTTTTAGTTTTTTTTGTGAAATAACACCAAATTTGATGTTACTATAAAAAATTTGTGAGACAAAAATTCAAAAATGCTATAAATTTTAAATTTGGTGTAAATGATTGGAGTAAAACATGTTGATATGACGTGTATTCAAAAATGGGTTTGAGTTTGATGTAAATGGTTGGAGATAGTCTGACTCCCCAACCGGCTGGATCAACTCTTCGATCCGCGTGCAATTACAAAGTAAATTAATTTAAGGAGATGGAGTTTTATTTTAGTGCAAAATAGTGTAGTTGAAATTATTGTTGATAATATACAGTATTAATTTTATCCAAAATTACAGCTCCTATCTTTATTATTGAAAGAAGTATATATAGTATCCCCACCATTCCTAAAAATAGTTAAGAAACTTGAGAAATTTAAAAAAAAAAAAAAAAAAAAAACAAACACTTCAAGAATAAGATATAGAGATCAAGATATTAATGTGTGCTTCATAACGTCACAGAATAATAGTTCTTAATTTCAGGGCTACTAGGGTCTAGGATGTGGCCATCGCCGCTCCTCTATACATATAAGCTGTTGAGATTGCCTATTTTGTATTTTTTTTCTAAGGTCAAAAGACAAAAAGGATCTAGTTAATAGATAAACTTTCAAATAAAAAATTTAATAAAATGGTACTTATAAAATTACAACATTAATATTGTAAATTCTGAGAGTAGAGAGAGACGTGGGAATTCATCTTTTTCAAAAATTGATATAAAAGCAAAAGAACATTAGTTTCAATTAGTCCCTCAATCTTTTTTCATGATTAAAAACATAATATAGAAATTTTGTTGTATTTAAATTGAAATAAAATAAATGTCCAATCTAAATATACCCAAAATCATTATTAAGAGCATCGCAACGGTTGAAAAAAGGGCGTCCGTCCGTCCGTGCCGCTGAGCAGGCCTCGTGCGTCCGCCGCTGCAGCTCGTCCGTCCGTGGCGCTGAGCAGCCTTACGTGGTGTTCTGATTGGCCAACGACATAGCCGTTGGCATATGGAATTTTTTTTTTCGAAATTTATTTTAAAAAATATTTTTAAATAACAAAAAATTATTTTCCCACTTCCCAAAAACTTATATCCGTTTTCTACCCACTTTTAATTTATTTTTTAATTTTTTTTCCCCAAAATTCACATTTTCATCTATAAATACTCCCACTTCAACACAAAAAAAATCACATTTCATTTATTCTATCATCTACATTCTCTCATCTTCTTTCTCATATTTACTCATCTAAATTCCCACCACACTACACAATGTCCGGCTTCGGCGATCACCCCTCCGGCAATCGCGGTTGGAACCACGATTGATTCGACTCCGATGAGCCAATCCCTAGTCCGGAAACGCAATTTACGGCCCCTCCTCAAACCCAAGGTTCGCAATTTTCGGGTGGTTACCGTCCTTTTCCGGTGGACGACCAAAATGCCTCCGGTTTCGGGTGGGCACCCGAACCCGGATCGGGAGGGAGCAGCAGCTGTACTCCTACTCCTACTTCTATTCCTACTCCTACTCCTGGCACCCGCACCCCGTACACTCCGGGTGAGATTATGGCGATGTTCAAAGCCTACTTGGCAGTCTCCGAAGATCCTGACGTTGGCACGAACCAAACCTGGGGTACGTATCGGTGGCGCATCACTCGTCTTTACAATGAAACCCGGCCGGGGGGAACCATCTATCGCAATGATAGTATGGTGCGCAATTGCATCTACAGATGCAACGAGGCAATAGGCAAGTTCCATGGGTACTTCCAACAGGAAGAGCGGGCGGCGGGGAGCGGCAAGAGCGAGCTCGACATCATCAGTGCCGCCTTGGCGACCTAAGAAAGCTTGGAGTTTAAAGCGTTCAAGTACCTCGCTTGTTGGCAGGAGGGGCGCCTTCTGTGACGCCCCGGAAATTTCGATCCTTTCTTTCAAGATAAATCGGATTTAGTAGCTTAATTATTATTTTTTTTCTCTTAGAAGTTGTGTGATCGTACTTTTCCTCGTTGTATTCGACTTTGGAGTAATTTTAGTATTCTCGTTGGAGGAAATAAAGTGCAAGAAAATTTAGTTCAAGAATAAAAGTGGAGAAAATACTTTTATTAGAGAAATGTGGATACACCGTGAAGAAATAGAAATACATGAATGATGGAAATAGTACATGCCTACAAGTGTGATAAAATCAACAAGCACCTATTCTACGCTATCTATCCTATTTCTTTAATTCTCAAGTTTGGAAGCGAACTAAATTGGGAGTAGAACCAAATGAGCTCAAGAGGAGCATCTTCTTTCTTTCCCTTTCTCTCTTAATCTCGATTTTGCTTCCCTCCACAAGCCCCAAGAATGCCTCCATGTACCTACAAAGTTTACACCAAATTGGGGTTAGAAATTTACACACAAGTAAAGAGAGAGGGAAGTACAAGCTAAATAAAGAGATGGAGCATTTAGTGGGTAATGTAGCTAAGTAAGCTACAAAGTAGAGCATGAGGTAAGAAAATCTTGGTCACCATCTCCTCTAACATCAAAAGGGAGTCGATACAAAGGGGCATTGGAGAGCGAGCTCCTACACAAGCCCAAAAATAGAAGATGAAACAAACTCTCATCTCCCCGTCGATCGAGGCCGAGAAATCAGCCAAGAAGATCAGCCACAATCACCAAAACGGCAAGAATCTCACAATCATTAAGCTCGAAAGTGAGAGAGCTAACAAGCCCAAAATAGGAGTCTTTGGCTCCAAGTCTCCAACCTAGCTTTCAATAGATTAGCACCATATAAGCAGCCTCTCCTCACCTCCCCCACCACCACATTTCATCACCACAAATTCCACACAACACCAAGCGTGGGGCGGCGAAGAGGAGAGGAAGGAGCAGCGAGTGGTGACGGCAAGGACAGCCACCACCGATACAAGTTCGACAAGTAAGGTAAACAACCTCAACACCCATCTCCATCGCATCATGTAGACCAACCAATAGATAGCCAATAACTTAGATTCATAGAAGCTCAATAGAATAGTCATAACAGTAGCAAGCATAAAGAACCAAGCATCAACAGAGGGTACCAATACTTAGTCAAGTATGAGATACTCCCAAATCAGTGAACCACAAGGATAACAATCATAGAAACGGACTAAGTGTAGCCAAAAACAATAGCAAATCCCTCTCAATGCAACTAAGACTTCCCACAGCAAGTGATAAAGCAGTAATAACGATCTGCCCAAGAACATAAAGTTTTAAAAGACCAAGCGTTGAAAGGAGTAAGGGAACGGGGAGGAGACTTAGCTTAGGCGGAGGGGCTGCCGGGAGACGGAAGAGCGTCGACGGAGTCCGAAAACTTCCGCGGAGCAGCTGCAGGCCGCGGCTGAGAGAGGGAGAAGGAGGCGATGCCTCCTCTCTGCCGCTGGAATCGCCGAGGAGGCGACGGAGACATCGGCCCTGCTCGCAGCTGGAGGCGTGAGTGCGACGGGAAGCTTCGGAGCTTCCCCACGCGAGCTGGAGAAAGAGTGCGCGCAGCACTAGGAGCCCGACGAGTGCTCGGCGGTGGCGCTTCCATCGCTGGCGCGAAGAGGCGACGGGGAAGGCTCGATAGAGAAGAGCTTAAGGAGAGAGAGGCGGCGGCGAGAGAAAAACAAAACGCTCGGCCGAGGGGGCCGAGGCGAGTTCGCCGGCGACGCAGGTGAGGCGCGATCCCGCTGAGAGGAAAGGAGACGAGGTGCGAATTCGAGAGAGGAGGCGGAGCCGGTGTAGTTCCGGCGACGCAGAGAGGCGGTGATTCGCCGGAGAGACGACGATTTCGCCGGAGAATGGAGTAGGAGGCGCAGCCTCTGGTTCATTGAATTAGGGATTTTGAGAAAGGAAGTGAAATTGGAATTGTGAAGAAGAGAGAGAGAGATGTGTCGATGGGAGAGGGAGCATAGCATTGGGCTGATTTTAATTAAGAATTGGGCCAAGGAATTTATGTTGATTTGGGCCTTAGTAAATAAAAGGAGAAAGGTGGGCCACTGTTTGTTTAATTGTTGGGATAGAAATATTAAAAGAAAGTGGAGCTTGGACCAATTTTAATTGGCAGTTGGGCCGAGATTAAATATTGGGCCGAGAATTATTATTCAGGTGGAATTAAATTAAGGACTGGAGTTGGAGCTCAATTAATTAATTCCCGAATAATTGCTAAGTTCCCAAAAGTGGAAAATATCGAGTTGGAGCCCGAAAGTTGATAAGTTAATTTCCGAATAATTTTATTTAGATTCCGGGAGATTAAAGTAGTAAAGTGGGAGACGCGAAAGCCGACTGGCGTCGCCCCGCGACGCCATGGGCGGCCTTAAGAAAAATCCGAAGAGAAGGATTTTTGAAGAGACTTTCCAAGGATTCCTATCCTTGTTAATAAGTGCCCGAATATTTAAGTTAGAGAAAATAGAATTTCTCCAAGTTAATAAAGAGAATAAATAAACTCTGCAGAGTAGTGAAGCCGAAGTAGGATTAAGAAAAATCCTATAAGCCGAGACTGAGATATAGATGCTATCCAATAGGATGCATGCATTCTTTTAAAGAGAAATAATTCAATTATTAATTAGCGTGCTACGCTATTTATTTTCAAGGGATAAATTGCTCAAGGGCGAGTGAAGCCAAAGCGAGTAATTGAGTTGAGACATAAGCATATCAGGTGGGCTTTCTTTTAATATCCAGCACTATAGTGTGGATATAAAGCAAAATTTTGTGAAATTATGAAAAATCATTTTCTCAAAATGAAGCAGTGATTATTTTAAAGTTGTTGTCATGCCATAAAATGTTTATTTTGAGGCCTATCTGCTAGGGGCTAGATGCCTGTGGGTTTTGGCGATGCCAGCCCGAGTTTAACGAATTCGGTTCCCAATAGGACCGCAAAAAATCCTGTTCGGAATAAAGTGCACGAGAGCCGTGAGCCATCAGCTGTTGGCCGGCGATGTGTCCGCTGAGGGTGGCCACCTTCACGGTACACAATTCACAGATATGGTAGAAATTTTGAAAGAACTTAGACTGCAGTCGGACTTTTAAGATCACAAAATAATTTAGTATGCTCGGGCCTTTTAAGAAAAACCCCCGTGCGATACTGTGGATGGATGACAACTATATACTTGTATGTTTTGTTTTCGGCATGTGTCCACTGAGTACTCCTGTACTCAGCCTTGCATGTATTTATAAATGTGCAGGTTGAACGTCAAGAGGTTGGAGAAACGATCGGAGTCGATGCTACTAAATAATCCAGTGGATCTTTCACGATTCGTGTCTTCATACACGAAGTCGTCTAGTATGGACTTATTCCGCTGCTCTTTTGTGAAGTGAGACATCTTAGAATCTCACCTTCGAACTCTGATTTATTGATGTAATATTCATTCTAGTTCTAAAACCATGAAATGGTACATTTGGCTTCTATCCTATGAAATGATCGACTTGGCCTTCGGTTATATTCACAAGTTCTTTCCCCTTTTCTTTCCCCGTTTCTTTAATCCCCCATTAGTCGCGATTCACCCGCTTTCGCTATCCTTAGCAAAGTGCGGTCGTGACACCTTCATCCGAAGTATAGGGGCGGCGTAGTAGCATCCTCCTCCAGCTCCTCTAGCAAACGGTCGAGGTCGGTAGCCCTATCCGACAGCGCCTCCGATGATGTGGCTACCCAGCTTGTCGGAACTAACTTGGGTAGCCCCGACGCTGGCCCGAGCAGTTTTCGCCGGCCACAAGGAAGGAAGAAGGCGACGGCCACCCGCCGTCGCGCCCCGACTCCATCCGCCCCCGCTCCCGCTCCCTTTGTGCCTCATCCACCCCCGAACAACACGTTGTGGACCCTCTTGGGTCAACTCTATTTGAACGATACATCTAAGATGACTCCGGAGCAACTTGCAACACATGAGCAAATGATCCGGGGTCTCAAGAGGCAATTGGGGATAGAGGACTAGTCTTCCACGTGTGTAATTTTTAATTAGTAGGATTTTAATTATGTATTTTTTTATTTTCTAAGATTTTAATTATGTATTTTTATTTTTTAAGATGTATTTATGTAATTTTTATTTTTTAGGATTTTAATTATGTAATTTTTAGTTTTTAATGTATTTTTATAATGTAGAAATGTTTTTAGTAATTGAAGTATTTAAATTGAATAATAGAATGGTGGGACCTTTGAGCTTGTCCTTAGCTAAGAGCACGGATATGGGTGTTGTGCTCTTAAAAAAGGACAAAAAGTAAAAATGGGTTTGGGCTCACTTCCGTGCTCTTAGATGCTCTAAGAGTTTAATAGAAGCCTTTTAACTACTATACATGCGCCGCCTCTAACAGTGAATTAATTACCCAAATAAGCAACGAGTAATGATCCAGTTGTCCTTTAATTCAAAGCCAATAAACATATTTCCAATCTCAAATGAAGCTTATGGTTTAGTAGGGTTTGATCTAATTTAATTAGTTGTCTCGATAAATAGACCATCGGTAAACTAAACCACATAATCAAAATATAAAGTCTAAAAAAGTAAAAACAATGATATCACTACAGTTCGGTACAGTTGTTCATGCGTTAACATTTTCATCTCCTCCAAATCATTCCTTGTATTCAATCAAGGGTAGCAGCACTGCAGGAAAACGAACCGTAGAGAGACCAAATGCAGGGTGCTTTTCATCTCCACCAAGTGCAACGCCTAGGGCCTGTTTGGCGGGTGCTACAGTTTCAGCGGATGCGGCGAAAGATGCAGTTGAAGAAGCGATGATGCCCAAGCACATCGCTATAATCATGGACGGAAACGGAAAGTGGGCTAGAGATAGAAAGTTGGCTGTTGGAGACGGCTTCAGAGCCGGTTGGCAGAATCTCACGACGCTCATTTCCAACTGTTGTGACCTCAGAATAAAGACTCTAACAATCTTCGCCTTTTCCAACGTCTCTAGACGATCCCAAGTTAGTATTTGTTGTTTCCTCATTTCATCCGTCCTCTAAAAATAGATACTTTTGATAAAGTAGATTATTATTGTGGGACGATTCCAAAAAATAAAAACTATTTATTCAAGATGTATGGAGTAATTGAGATATGAGTCATATGACTTGAGAGACATGTTGTGATTAATTGAATACAAGCATATACTATATGTTCCATAATAATAATACTACTGATTTTCATCCTGTTACAGATGGAAGTGGACTTAATGATGAGATCTACAGAAAATTACATACGAACAGAGGTCAAGGAGCTTATAACAAGGTTATTTTAATTTTAGTTATTTTTGTTGTTTTTATCTATTTTTATTAGTATAAAATTAAATATACAAATATTTCATAATATTAACCTTGTGAGTAACTTAAAAACTAACCAAACTAATCATCTTTGTTTTGGAAAGACATGATATACTATTTTCCATGATTGGGGACAAATCAAGCCTGCCGGTATCTCTACTGTCGTCGATATCTTGGGCTGAAGAGACTAGCAAATGTAACAAAGGAATGAATTTGGTTATGGCGGCGAACTACAGCGGCCGCGATGACGTCATACAGGCCACCAAAAGGCTCACCGCCAAAGTAGAAGGAGGGATTCTACGAGCCACGGACATCGATGAAGCCATGTTGGAACAAGAGCTGATGACCAACGCCGTTGAATTCCCAAACGCGGACCTATTGATTAGGACAAGCGGTGAGCTCACAATCAGCGGCTTCCTTTTGTGGCAGTTGGCCTATACAGAATTCTACTTTGCAGAGAAATTGTTTCCTGATTTTGGTGAAGATGATCTTCGCCAAGCACTTGCTTCTTATGGTTGCCGGCAGAGACGCTACGGCCAGCGGAAGAATTAATTAATGCCTACTAGTGTTTCATCTCTTAATATTTTTGTCAATGGTTTGGATGCTCTGCTTTAGATATAAGATGAAAAACTATTTTTGTCTGCTTCCCCAACTCATTGAATGTGTTAGAAATTCATGATTGACATGAATGGATCAAGTTTCATAATTGTAATGTAAGTTGAGCAGTTAATATATAAGATAAGGTTCTTAATTACTTGTTATGCTTTTTGATTCACGGTTGATCATATTTGTAGTTAAATTCAATAGTATCCACACGTATTCTGATCCGATGCAGGAATTATTCCATGATACATTACTAGTTCCAGAACAAAAGCTAGAAATCTCATGTATGAGTATTTTATTGTGTTTTTCGCTTTAAATGTATTGGTTTTTCTGTCTCCATTTTCACTATGATAGAAAATTTACGCTGCCACATAGGCTTTGGGCCAATGGGCTTAGTATATATTGTACTCCCTCCGGTCCGGTCACCATTAAAAGTCTCATTTCTGATCAGCGAGAGTTTTAAAAAATTGTTTGACTTTTTAAGTGAAAGTTATAGAAAATTGTTTGACTTTGCTAAACCAAGTGGTTCGTGAATGAAGATATAATACTATAAACTTTATGTAAAGACATGTTTATCGAATTCAGCTGACGTCCTTCATATATATATCGAGTTCGTCGTCAACTCATTTTAGAAGTTTTGTGTAGACTTTGAATAGAATATTTTCTAGTTTATTATGGATACGTCCAGGAATTCAAAGTTGAAATTGCGTATTACTAGACAATCTTAAAAGTTAAAGGAAAATTTGGAAATTTTCAAAAGCTCTAGTATTTGCATAATTGCATGCAAAAACTCTTATTCATTAAAAGCGATGACGTTTAAACGATTGGCATTTCCAAATTCCAAACCAACGCGTTAGCTTCAATTTGGAGAAAATTAATTTTGAGATAAAAGAAAGAGTAAATTTCGTGTGTAATCAAATTGAAAAACAAAATTGGAGGAAAAATTAAAAAAATATTGAATTGTATACCATGAACCGATATTTATTGTTTGAGATGATAACTAGCTGCATGTGAAAAAAAAAAGATTGAGTTTTCAGGAAAACACATAGTCACTCATCAACGTGAAGAAAATGAATAATTAGAGCTTGGAACATTTTCTTTCGATATTATCTACCATGCTCTGCATTACTAGGTAGGTATTAACTTTCTTTACACAGTTAGTAAACACCGTTAAATTATAATCATAAAATTATCCTTCTGCGACGTCATCATTAGGACTTCCCATTTTACTGCCACATCACTAGGACTTCCCATGTACTAAGACTTCCCACTAGGACATCCACTAGGACTTCCCGCAATTATTCAATTTACGGAATTAAAATATACGGAATTAAAATGTCAACGAGTCCTATTTATAGAGTTTTAAAAAAAAAATTTAAAACTCAGACGCCCGACCCTCGCCACAGTGGCGGACGTCCACCCGCCCGTGGGTCGGACGTCCGAGCCCATCTGACGGACATATGGGACGGGCGTGTCCTCCCTTCTTCTTCACTACGGCGGACGTCCTACCGCGACGTCCGCCATTGAAGATGCTCTTAGAGTGTACTTGTGTGCTGTATCTGTATAGTAGGCAAGGACATATATAATATCTAAACTAACTACTACAGCAGTCAAATTGGATTCCCTACAAACTACTACTACTAAAACCACAAGTAAATACTGTGACTTTAAGTATTTCCTTGTAAAGAAAAAGTAGCAATATTGATACCTTTACGAGAAAATAAGTACTCAAACAACAGATAGATAGATAGATAGATAGATAGATAGATAGATAGATATGAAACCTTTGGTGTTACCAAAAATTGCGCGGAGAGCTGAATCAAGAATTCATGCCCAAACACGTGGCTCTTATAATGGACGGAAACGGAAGGTGGGCGAAGAAGAGAGGGCTTGCAGTTCAAGATGGTCATAAAAGTGGTCGCATCAATTTGAAATACCTAACTTACAACTGCTCCATGTAAGTTTTATGTCTCACATATGTGACATGTGATTGAATCTTAAATAGAATTGGATTTTTAATATAATACATAAATTTGGTATATGACACATTTTCCCTAATTAATTAGCTATTGGAATATTATATTATGAATGGGACGATTTTTTAGTTAATTGGCAAAATATATTTCATTCAATTAGCACTAAAAGAATATGAGTATATATATAATGATTTGGTTGCCATTTATGTGTAGCCAATAAAATGAGAATATATTCTTTAATTTGTGGCTACTTTAAAGAAATTGATTCAAATTAATTTGGTCAATTTGTCATTACGATTTGATAAAGGAATGATATATTTATGGATCAAATTATTTAGCAATATTAATGCAAAAGAATTGTCTATATTATTATATATAGCCACTGGAAAGGGCTTTAAGGTTTGATAATTAGTTAGTCCAGATTCACATTCACTAGCCATTAAGTATAATAATTCTAATAAATGGATTGATGTCATAATAGAAGAGTTAAAATCTATGGATTATGATAAAGTCTGAAACTTTGTCGAATTATCTAATAGACACAAAAGTATTGGGTGTAAATGGGTCATCAAGACCAAATTCGACATAAATGGTTTAGTCAAACGATTTAAAACCAGACTTGTTGCCAAAGGTTATACTCAGAAAGATAACATTGATTATAAAGAGACTTTCTCTAATGTATCAAAGAATGACTCAGTTAGAATCATTTTGGCACTTGTAGCCAATTTCGACTTGGAACTACATCAAATGGATGTGAAAATAGTTTTTCTAAATGATGATTTGAAAGAAGAAGTCTACATGAAACAACTTGAAGACTTCATTAAGAAAGAGAATGAAAATTTAGGCTGCAAACTTAAGATATCAATTTATGGACTGAAACAGGCTTCTCAACAATTATATTTTAAAATCCATGACACTATTACTACCTTTGGTTTTTGAAGAAAACACTGTTGATCGGTGTATATACCTCAAGGTTAGTGGGAGCAAGTTCATATTTTTGGTTTTGTAAATTGATGATATATTGCTTGCTAGTAGTGACCTTGGATTACTACATGACACTAAAAATTATCTCTCTAAAATTTCGACATGAAAGATATAGGTGAGGCATCCAACGTGATTGGAGTAGAAATATCACGTGATTGATCACGTGGAATGTTAGGATGTATCAGAAAAACTACATAGATCGAATTTTAGAGAGATATGGAATGAGCGCATGTTCTCCAAATGTTGTTCCAATTCATAAAGGTGACAAATTCAGTTTGGATCAATGTCCAAAAACTGAATTGGAACGTAAAGAGATGGAAAATATTCCTTATGCATCTATTGTGGGAAGTTTGATGTATGCGCAGGTCTGTACTAGACCAGACATCGACTTTGCAGTTGGAATGCTAGGCCGTTACCAAAGTAACCCTGGTGTTGAACATTGGAGAGCTGCAAAGATAATAATGAGATACGTAAAGGGAACAAAAGATTTTATGCTTACGTTAAGGAAATCTGATCAACTAGAAATGATTGGATTTTCATTAAAGCAAAATTTATGGCTTGCTTTGAAGCATAAATGATTGCAAAATTTTATTTCAGGCCTTGGTATTGTCTCCTCAATATCCAAGCCCTTGAAATTGTATTGTGATAATAGTGCAATCGTATCTTTCTGCAAGAATGACAAGTAATCAAAGGAGCTAAACACATGGAACTAAAAGTTTCTTGTCGTGAAAGATAAAGTTAGGAAACAAAGAATATCTATAGAATATATAAGCACACAGCTTATGGTTGTTGATCCATTGACTATAGCGTTACCGCCGAAGACAATTATGGAATAAGTTAACAGAATGGGTCTTGGGTATGGAAACGTCTAATCTTTATGTTTCCATGTTGGTTCGGACACTTAAGTTATGGATATTTTGAATTCAATAAAGTTGTTTCTACTTTTCCTGCAAATACTTATTATTTGATATGCATATGTACATTTTTAGTATTAATGTAGGAGGTCTTGAAATAAGACAATTACGGACGCGGTGTCACTTATAGATTATATTAGAGTGGATATTGGTGATGTGGTACATGGAAGGAACTATATCGATTGAATGATATACGCCCGCCATGACCCGCATTAGTAGTCTCTCTAATATAATACTTATGTTTGTCAATGATAAAAGTATTTATAAAGTCCAATATTATGCGCGCCTTATGTTTATTATGTCTATTTTACTGTGGCTCTGTCACGTGTGACAAGTGGGAGAATCGAAAACTTTGTATCTCACATGTTCGCCAAGTGGGAGAATGTAAGTTTTATGTCTCACGTATGTGACATGTGATAGAATCTTAAATAGAATTGGATTTTTAATATAATACATAAATTTGGTATATGACACATTTTCCTGAATTAATTAGCTATTGGAATATTATATTATGAATGGGACGATTTCTTAGTTAATTGGCAAAATATATTTCAGTCAATTAGCACTAAAAGAATATGAGTATATATATAGTGATTTGGTTAATGTGTAGCCAATAAAATGAGAATATATACTTTAATTTGCGGCTACTTTAAAGAAATTGATTCAAATTAATTTGGTCAATTAGTCATTACGATTTGATTAAGGATTGATATATTTATAGATCAAATTAGTTAGCAATATTAATGCAAAAGAATCAATATAGCCACTTTGATAGAAAGGGCTTTAAGGTTTGATAATTAGGATTTGTCCTCTCCCTGTCTATAAATACAAGTGTGGTGATCTCATCAAATCATACACATTAAGAGAACACATAAACGAGGGAAAGAGAGAGAAACAAATCCTTGGAGTTGGAGTTGCGCTACTATGCCGAAAAGAGTTCAAGGAAATCGTCTCCTCCTTCCTCAATCGCTTCCGCTATGGATCGCCAAGGTATATTTCGATCCTATTATGTTTATAGTTTTACGTGAAATACATGATGTTCGAAGATCTTGCTTTATTTATATTCAATTATGTATTCTTGAATATATGATGATAAATAATGTCCAACAACCTTGGAATAAAGATGCTATGCTTTCTCCACTGAGAATTGAAATCGCTCTAATGTACGTCCATTTTTATAGGAATTTCAATTTTTAGACCCCATGCTAAGAATAAGAAAACTTTTTTTTTTTTTTTGGTAAGAAACCCTATTTCGACTATTTCGGATTCCAACATAAATTATTTTTGGTGTCCAGCGGAAGAATTGGATAAAGGATTTTGTAGTATATATATGCCGGAAAAGATTTTATGGCCCAAATTGCAGATGCGTTGGACTGACGATCCAGTTAAAGGTTAGACATATTATTGGGCCAATAATTTTTTTCATTTCATCTCAAATATATTACTCCCTCCGTCCGCAAATAAGAGTCTCTGTTAAGGGATAATTTCCCTTAAGAAGATTCCGGCGTCACAATTGCGATCGGCGGAGGAATAAAAGGTAGTCGACGTAGTAGCGGAAGCTTTGCCCGTCGATCAAACCAAGAACAATACCAAATTGAAATAAAAGAGTGAAAATAAAATAGAAAGATAATTGTATTTCTGATTGATTCCTTCAAAAGATAACAAAGACTCCTATTTATAATACTAATTCTCTAATACTCTTAGTGACCAAGAAAATAATCATAACTTAGTGACTAAGAAAATAATCATAAGCATATATGGAAAGATATGAAAAATAATTGATGGACAAATTAATAGAGATATAGAAATATCTCGTATCAGTCTCATTTTATCACAACACGAATTTTAAAAAATGTTAAGAAAATTAGGTGGAAGAAAGTTAGTGGAATATAGGTTTCACTTGTATATATTAGTTATAAATGATACGTGAGTGGAATGAATTAATTGAATGTGAGGCCTCTTTTTACCATTTATAGTAATTATGAATGCGGACGAACCAAAATGGAAAAACGGGACTCCTATTCGGGAGTATTAGGTAATTAAAGTTCCAACCCGTAATCAGCGCCAATCTACTCTGATAACATGACAGAAATCATATGGGATTTCATCTTATATTTACTATGTCCCGAGAGATAGGCTGATTTCCATTCTCGTTCGTCCCATTAAAATAGTCCATATCTATTTTTGCAAACTTTTTCTCCTTCTATTTTACTTTATCATCTATCTGCCCATCCACTATATGATTTCAGTTTTTCGAGTTTGGTTTGTAGTTTGAACTTTGGTTTTTTGGATTTTTAGGATATATTTAGGCAATTTCAGTTTTTCAGTTCGGATACGTTTTTACAGTTCGATTTTAGTTTATTGGGTTCGGATTTTCAGTTAATTCAGTTCGACTCAATTTCTATTTTCACAATATTTCACTTTTCAATTTGGTTTGAATTTGCCAAAAAGTCGAATCGTAAACTAAATACTCACTCCTAATTTCCAACCACTTTTTTCTCTATATATGTCTCTTACTCTATCAATTTTGCATTAAACCTGTGCTATGTACAACTAATTTTTGCATCTACAACTAAAACTCGTTTCCTACAGATGGAAGTTGCATTCTTGATGACAACTTTCGAAGAGTTCATACAATCACTTGTGGAAGACCTCATGACAAGGTAAGTCAATATTCTCTATTCTCAATATATATATATAGTAGCATCATAATATATACATATTTTTCAACAGCCATGATATTCGATTTTCCACAATCGGGGAGAAATCAAGGCTGTCGGAGTCTCTATGATCTGTAATATCTAAAGCTGAGGAGATGAGTCGTACTAACAAAGGGTTGCACTTTGTAATGGTAATGAGCTGCAGCGGGAGGAACGAAGTCGTAGCGGCAGCCAAAAACATAGCGATGAAAGTAGAACGTGGGACTCTACAAACAAGCGAGATCGACGAAGCAATGTTGGAACAAGAACTGATGACCAACATGGGAGAGTTGGCAAACCCTGATCTGTTGATAAGGACAAGCGGTGAACTCAGACTTAGCAACTTCCTTCTGTGGCAGTTGGCCTATTCACAGTTCTATTTTTCAGATAAATTATTTCCTGATTTTGGTGAACAAGATCTCCTTAAAGCGCTTGCTTCTTAATCTTACCAGTCTAGGGCCAGCGCAGCTTTTGAATCCGACGGGAAATAATAGCGTTTCATCTTTTATTTTAATACTCTAATGATACTACTACATCATAGCACAACTACCTGAATAATAACTACTACTACTCTACTAGTATAATAAATAGTAATAATGTTTTATGTCACGACCGCCTTTTCTAAGGATAGAAAACACGGTTGATCGCGACTAATGGAGGATTTTAAGAAGTGGGGAAGAAAAAGGGGAAACAATCAATAGGGCTCGAAACAAGAATCAAATGTGGGAATTCAATAATTCAAATCAGAGTATTCAATCTCAATCGTCCGATGATTAAAAGAAATAATATTCAACAATATCAAATGATAAACAAAACAACGTTCAGCGGAAGCATTCGAAGAGTAGAATAACATTATGTATGAAGACATAATATATTCAAAACATTTTAGTTGTTATCATTCTTCACTTTCATGCTCAACATTCACCACGCTCGTCACAGCTCAACCTGCACATAGGGAAAACACATGCAGGACTGAGTACTTGATGCACTCAGTGAACTCATGCCAAAAAAATATTTTTCATCAATAAAGTTATGTCAAGCCATCGTTGAGTGAATCTCGGGTTTTACTTTTTTTTAAAATGCCGAGAAACACTAAAATCATTCTCATTGTAAAACTTGGTTGCGCAACCCTCTATCATCATCATCATCATCATCATCCATCATATACCATATCTGAACCCATCGTGTGAAACGAGAATGTGGCCACAAACTCGATCACTGGACTGGCCAACCCAAAAGACGGCTCATGATCCCTATCAGTGCACTAGCCTAAGTAGGGGTTCAAACCCTAGTTAGACCCGAATTCGTTAACTATAAAAGTCTTGTAGGATGTTATCCTAGTAGAAAATCAGATAGGCAATTCAAAACATAAAAATACAGCATGACATAACATTTAAACCATCCTTATATCACCATATTCATATCTTTGGAAAAATAAAGAGTTTAAGAAATAAAGCTCACCTCGTTCGTTTAAAGTCTTAACTTGTGTTCCATTCCGTTCTTGAAAATCGTGTGTGAATGCGCCCATTGATTCAATGTACTCCGGACAATATTCCATTTTATTAATATGGCTCAAATACCATATAAACTCCAATTCATCACCTTAACAACAAAAGACCAAACAATTAATCATAAACTAATCCAATTTCTCTTTTTCCTTCACCATCAAACGGATCCTCTCACACACACAAATTCCAGAAACCAAAATCAGAGAAACTCAAATTCCTTCCTACCTCTCTCACGCAGTTTGCGTCGCCACCACCTCTGTATCTCTCGCCAGCAGCCGGTTTTTTTGCAGCGCAGCCTCCATCGAAATCGCAGCGGCTTCAGCACCATCGCGGGTCTCCGGTCACACCGCTGCTCCGCCCGTACGAAACCACGCCGCTGATGTCGCGACGCAGCAGGAGCTACTGCTGTCCACGCCGGAAACCGCTGGCACTGATCGGTCTCCTTTCGCAATCGCTACTGTCCCAGCTCGCCGTTCAGCAGGCTCGCCGCTGTCCCTCCTTCGATCAACACCCATCAGCCTTATCACCAAGAGACAAGCTCGTTGTCCCGACTCCTCTCCTCCGTGGCTGTGCGCGGTCCAGCCCGGAGCCGACGCTGCTCCAGGCTGCTCCTTCATACACCCACGTCTCTTTCTCAAATCTGCCATCTCCATCCCCATCGATCTCTCGCAAGTCGCACCCTCTCTGTCCTTCTCTCTCGGTGGCGCAGCTGCACTCTTCTCCTCTCTTTTCCCTCGGTCAGAACGCAGCGCTGCTGCTGTTCGGACCCGACGCCGGCACTGCTGCTGTTGTTCGCCTCCCTTTCCAGCCGCTGTTGCTCGGTCTCGCCATTACCTTCTCCTTTTCCCGTCGTAAGCGCTGTCACCCCGAGCCCTCTCTCTTTGATCAGCTAACCACTTGCAGCGACATTGCCGCCGCTGCTGCACTCTATGAGTGTCATCAGCCTGTTGCTCCCTCTCGCTGCCCGTCACTCCTTTCTCTCTTTCCTTTCATCTTTCTTGCAATGGCTTGTCAATTGCGGAGTATGAAGTATGTCAGTTTTGCAGAGAAAGATAAATGTAATTGAGGTAATATTTGAAGAGCAAAAGTCTCAAGGTGAATGAAGAGGCGTTTGACTCTTGGAGAGAAACCCAAGGATTTGGGCTCAACAATTTTATTTGAATAATTGGGCTCAAAATTATTCTTGGGTTCACATAAAATATAAGTAAATCGTTGTAGTTCAACTAGGCTCAAATAAATGGCTTCCTCGGTGAAAGAATTGGGCTAAAGAGAATAGAATCATTATTAGGCCCAAAAGATTGTTATATGATTTGGACAAGCCCAAACACGAAAGAAATTCCTCTTGCTCGTCAATAAAAATTTTAGTTGTCGAAAAGAATCAAGGATTTAAAGAGAGGACAAAAATCAGCTTTGAAAAAAAATTGGCATCCTATTGAGGAAAAATAAGGATACAAAAAGTTGGGGGTGATACATTTTAATTGCCTTTGTTAGGCCTGCTTATTCGGCCGGTTCCGGTTCTAACCGGATCGGTTGACCGGTTAACCGGTTTTAAATTTTCATAAATTCTAGAACCGGAACCGATCGGTTCCGGTTTGGAACCGGCCGGTTAAGAACCGGTCGATTCCGGTTCCGAACCGGAACTGATGTGTAATTTTAATCCGAATTTATTTATAATTTTAAATAGTTCAATACTAAAAAAATAATAAGCCAACATCTAGAAATATAACAAATAATACCTAAAAAATCAAGTAAATACACAAAAGTACAAACCAACAATACAATAATATTTATATATGGATAAGAGTGATGTCAAGTGTAGTAGGTCGGACTAGTTTATGTTAGCAATTTTTTAATAAAAAAATAGGAGTTCTAAACTTTAGCAATTTTTTTAAAAAAATAAGTTTTAAAATTGAATTTCAATTCCCCTTTTTGGCTAAACAAATATTCAATGGAATTTCTAATATTACTAATTGATCTTGTTGTGACTTTTTGGTTTATAACGCAACAGTTAATATATTATTCACAAACATGTTAAAAGCGTATGTTAAATGAATTGTTACATATATTTGTTATAAAGTTAAATTTCTATCATATGAAATGATATTGTAATTGTATAAGTTCTTTTGAAAATTAAAAACAAACTTATGATGTCCTACTCATTGTAGTTAGTTCATCAAAAATTGATTGGGGAAATAATTGTAGATTCAAAGTATCACGGTTTAAACATTTTAAATACTTCAGAAACAAAGCTCGCAAATCTAACACTTTTTAAATCTAAAAATCACTCAATGTTTCAAATTATTTTATTTTAATTCAAAATTAATTCAATTATATTAGATTTATTAGTATATTAAATTATAAAAAAATTAAATTGAATTATAATCCGGTTCCCGGTTAGGAACCGGAACCGACCGGTTCCGAATCGGAATCGGTTTTATTTAAAAAGTTGGAACCGGTACCGGAACCGGAACCGAAAAATTCGGTTCCGGTTCCTTAATTAACCGGTCGGTTCCGGTTCCAATTCCGGTTAACCGAGAACCGAAGAACCGTTTAAGCACCCCTAGCCTTTGTCTATTCAAATTACACATACAATGGAAATTGAAAAGTAATCTTATTTGCTATCACGATAATTGAGTACACAGTAATTGCCAAAATTACAAAACTTATTGAAATTGGATATATAATATGTAATTCTAAATAAACTTGAAATTTTTTAAAATATAACGGCACTTTGCCACTATCCCAAAAATAAGGTTTCGGACTATTGCCAAGATATAGTTCTTCGTCCATAATTATGTTAGAAATCCATAAATACATAATGCCAGAGTAAAAGAAAACTGCGTTTGATTCGTGATCGATCTTCTCAATATATATCTTGATTTTCAATCATAACACACGCATTATAGATTCTAAAACCTCACAATTAGTATAAAATTTCAAAAGGAATAAAAAAACGATAGAACAAAAAAGATATTTGAAAGATAAAATTGACCAACTACAAGTTACGGAAATTATTGATACACTAATAACAAGAATTCGCTCTAAAAGTAATTTCGTTAAATATTAAATTAAGTGAAATCGATGATCATAACATATCTCGGACTTGTTGCTTTGGACAAAAATGGGCTATAATTGGGCTTTATTGGCCGGCCCACTTTGAGTTCTTAGGTTGTACATCGAATAATAAATTGGCTGTGCAGCCCGTTTACTGAGAGATTTTTTGGTGATTTGTTTCATACTCTGTTTCAATCTCTGTTTCTCTCTTCCACGGAAATATATTTTTTAATTAAACACAAATTCTAATGCACAATCAATATTGTTAGTAAAGAATGTGCATCACTGATTACAAAGAAAAGAATTTTTAAATTTAAAAAATACATATTGTCGAACAGACCAAAAATGAAAGAATACATATTCTTGTGAGATTGGGGAGTATAATGCAAATATAATATTTTTAGAGCGTCCGGCGAACATAATAAAATTGAATTCTAATAATACTATTTTAACAACTGTTCCACGCTATCTTAATAAGATGTCAAAATTGAATTCTAATAATACTATTTTAACAACTGTTCCACGCTATCTCAATAAGATGTCAAAATAGTCCCATATAAATATCGACATATTTTCTATTATTGCATTATCATTATGAATTAAAATAGTTAAGGATGTTTCAAGTATATAAAATTTAACTTTTTTTTGAACAATAGTGCTTTTAATAATAGTAATATATGTATACATTCGTGTGATATGATCAATTAAAATATATAAGTATGCAAAACCAAATAATAATTCATGAACACGTGTCTGATTACACCATTGCACGTTACTTGGTATGTAAGAAAGCTGAATTAAACATTTACATTGTCCAAAATTCCCCCAACTTTCCCAAGTTCTTTTAGTTTCTAAAATATGCATGTGATAAGCTTCCACCTTAATAATTGTCGAGAAAAAACAAATGTAGGAAAAGTGCCACATTTATGTGTACCATAATTGCGTCAAAAAAGTTATTTATCTCTAGCTTTAATTCACATAAAGGAATCCCATTATCTACATAAAACATATACTTTCCACCTTTTTTAAATCAGACCGTCACCTTTTCCCCTTCAAGTTTAGCATCATTCCACACCTTCTTCATTAAGAAATATCACTCACCACACTAACTCATTCATTCCCCTACATATTTCCAAGAACCATTGCCAAATCTCAAACAAACCACAACAAGACATTTTTCCCCTATATTCACTAGTAGCAAGATTGTTCTAATTCGATTCAGCCCTAAGTCGATTCGATTTGTGCTAGTATGATTGTTGATTGGGGGCCAGTGGTAGTGGCTGTGGCGATGTTCATCCTTCTATCTCCGGGGCTGCTCTTCCAGCTACCGGCGAGAACGAGGGTGATCGAGTTCGGCAACATGTACACTAGTGGAATCTCCATCTTGATTCATGCCATCTTGTATTTTTGTATCTACACTATTGTGGTTGTTGCAATTGGAGTTCATATACATGCTGGCTGACAATTTTACTCTCTTAAGTTTATTTCTATGTAGTTTCATGTTTTCCTCTTCTCTTTTGGGGATGGGTATAGTATACCATGAGAATTCTTGATGTTGTTGATCAAAGAATGGAGAGCAACCAAGGATTTTTACATTTTTCCAATGATGGATGTTATTGTTATGTAATTTCTAGCATCATTAAGGTTGCTAATGATAATTGACCTTCTATTTCAACATCATAAACACATGATCAATGCATATAGCAACCTTTTTTTAGATTAAAAGTAAAATGCTTGAGCCACAAAATGGCAAGCCAATGAACAGAAACAAGGCAAAACAAACCCAACATCCATTTATACCCTCCAAGACCAACAAAACAAGACAAGACCTCTTTAACGGTCGACAACAAGACTGCCAAAGATGTGTACTACTAGACAGACAAGCAAACGAGATTAGAAGCGAACACATACAAACAACAAACATCACAGCATACAAGGCAATTCAAACCGAGCCACGGGATAGAAAGACAGACAGAAAGCCCAAAACTACTGAATCGAAGCAACATATCCGAATCAATGAACTCAAGGATAAATTATTACAGCTGCCAAAATCCATTCCATCAATCAATACAAAGCCAACAGAAATAAAAAAAAAAAAAAGAAAAAAAACAGAGCAACAACAAGAAACACTAGAACAAAAAAGTGATAATAGTAGAGATGGATTAGCCTAGCCGGTATAGATGTGGACATGGACGGCTAGGATTAAAAGGGCGTAGAAAGCGAAGAAGATGAGGGTGTGGAGCATGATAGCTTTGCCGTTGGTTTTGGTGCTGCCAAACTCAATCTGTTTGTTGTTTCCGGGGAGCTGGAAGAGAAGCCCCGGCTGCAGAAATACGAAGAGTACAACTCCCACAAGCACAGGCCCCCAATCCGCCATTGTTGTACCTTCACTTTTTTTGGCTGCAAAGAATGAGATGGTAGAGCAAAAGGGTTCAAGAATTGTAGATGAATAAATAGAGTTTATCTTCAAAAAGAAAGTGAGGGATTCTCTCAAGATGCGTCCTTCACATTGTCGAATCAATTGTTTTACTATAGCTTAATCTTTTTGGGTGTTCAATTTGAGATTCGAAAGAAAATACTAGGATTCACTTAACATGCAAGTTGATATATTGAATAAAAAAAAATGTGGTGTTTGTATAAATCGAAAGATTTCAACACTTAATTCAATCGCTTATGAATTGATGATTTTATTTGGGTTGTAATGTTAGTAATCAATATGTTAGTATATGTCTACACTGATACACTATCCATAATAAACAACTTACTACATACCAATTTCTATCCAAATTTATCATGAAAATAAACAGAGAAAAAAAGTAGTGGAAAGACTTGATAAACAAAGAGAAAAAGTTGAAGTAGCATTTGTTTTTTCTAATATTCCTCTTACTTTTATGGGATTCTCACATCTGAAAGAAGTGATCCACTTTCACACATACACCCTTTTCCATATTCCTCTTCAATCTTTCTTCTTGCATAAAATCTTTATACCTTTGCAACAACATAACTCTCTAAAACCAAATTTTAAAATGATAGATTTTGCAGCATTGAGTGATGATAGGCACTGCACTATTCGCATTTCTGTGTCCGGGGCTGGTTTTGCAGCTTCCCGGTGAGAATAAACCGGTTGAATTCCTTAACATGAAAACCAGTGTTCTAGCCATGGTTTTGCATGCCGTTATTTATGGCTGGCTTCTTGTTTCGTTACTCGTTATGCTCAACATTCATATCTCTGCCTATCCTAGCATAGCCCAACCCAGTTTTACTTGTGACAATGAGCAAAACCTCATTTCCTTTATTTAATGATGTCTCAGAATAAGAACAATCTTTGATTTTTTTTCTTGGTTTGTCTGAACTTGTTTTGGTGCACCCTCTTTTGTTTACTTATTGCTTTTCATATTGATGTAACATATAGTACTATCGTTTGTAGAATCCATCAAATGGATCACAAATGAGAGAATAATAGATTATAAGCCTGCTTCCAATCAATTAATAAGATCCTATTTCATTTTCTAATTTAACATTTTCACAGTTGATTTCATAAAATCCCTAATTTCCAGAATCCATTTTTAGTGGGAAAAGCGCATGTCTTACATTTCAATCTTAAAAGAAGTCGATACTAATATTTCGACTCAAATATTATTTGAATCGATAAATAAATCATCAAATCAGAACAAAAGCATATGAATTTGGGTGCCCATATGAATTCAGTTTCCAATCTCAAATCAAGAAAGAAGACAATAAACATTTCTATAAATCAAACAAGAACTCATTGACATCAAATTACAGCTTTGGAATCCAATTAAAAGAAAGCAACATAGAAGAATAATTAATGTAAGAAATATGGAGTATATGAAGAGAATAATTAGCCCATATAGACATGGATTCCAATAGCTAACAAGAAAATGCAAATAAGAGCAAAGTAAATAAGGGCATGAACAAGAATGGAAACTCCACTTGTCTGAAAGTTCCCAAACTCCACGAAACGGTTACGGCCCGGTACCTGAATCAACAGGCCCGGTGAAAGCAGTACGAACAGCACCACCGCCACGAATACCGGGCCCCAATCCGACATCTTTTGGGCTTCTCTTCAATTGCAACTAATTACTATGCACTTGATTTAGGATGAATATATAAAACTTAGAACTATTTGAGAGAGAGAAATGATGAATAATTGAAGATTTGTTATGAAATGAAGGCAAGCTATATGAATGAGATTTACACCACACTTTTATGTGTTGATTATAGTGTATATTTATTTAATTTTGAATAGAAGAGCATGTGATATTTGGTTGCTTGGTAATTCAAAATTCTGATATGCTACTTTTTTGTCAGCAAATAACCTCCAACGGTACGCAAATGGCCACTTTTGGGAAATGTGTGGTATGGGTTTGAGTGTGTACTGTTTTGTCTTTAAATAGATTAATTAATTAATAATCCGATTTAGTTTTCGACTTGGGAAAATTTTAACTTTCAATATTTCTATTTGTGATCGATTTCAAAATTTTAAAAGTCACAAACTGTTTTCCAACAATTGTGAAGCCAATGTGGCGCAAACATATATTGATGACTATGGCTAAACCGAAAATATTAGGAAAGACCTCCAATTTGTCCATGTCAAAAGATAATTAAATTTATTTAACGTGGGAGGTATTCAAATGTTGGGATCACCTGCACATTAGTTTAATATTGTCCGTTTTGGGTGGAACCAAGCCCGCACGAATTTATTTTTGGAGCCTCAAACTAATTAAGGATGGATAGCACTTATACAATATAATCCGATGTGGGATGGGTTTGTACCCAACATCAAAAGTGTCTCCTTGCTCCTTGTCGCTGATTTGTTCTGCCAAAGGGTTAAGTGGTTCAACAGAGGATGGAGGCCGCGGCATAAGCTATCAAATGTAGTGAAAGATGAAGAAGGTAGTCTTCTAGTTAAGTTGTAAGCCGAGGAGGGGGAACTTGTTGCTTTTGTTGGAGATAATCGTTTCATATTGTATATTGCCATATAAATTCGATTCAGAAGCATTGAGATAGTTAATAAATTTAGAAATATTTTATTTTATATCTGGGATTTTGATAAAGTTGAAGCAGGGAACTCAGGGGAGGGTAGAATTGAGGAGGCAAAAAGCTAGGTGAGAGGGAGATGAGGCTGGGATTTTAGATAGGGTTGACACATACATTGGGCCCCAATGCTTAGTGAGACGATGATGGAGATAGTGACGGGGAGCAAGGAAAGACAAAATGAGATGTGCAGTGACGGGAGTCGCGTGGGGGGAGGTGGTGAAGAGGGTGTTAGGGTGGCGATGGAGCACGCAGTGACACTAAGAATATATGCTCTACAAAATGAAACCAAAAATCAAGTTTATACAAAATGAAATAGTAATGCATCATTTTTGCTCTGCCAACAAACATATTCATTTTTTATGTAAAAGAAATTTTTCACATCACAATCCTTTCATATAACACTGCCCAAACTTAGCACAGTGAACAAAATGCGGTGCATCAACAAAACGTAAAGTTCTGGCACATGCTAGGGAAGGAGAAAGAGACGGGGGGAGTTATAGTAATGGAACTCAACACATCTCAACTGGGAATCAGTCTCAAATATCCACAAACTGGTCAAGAATACACAAACACCCAAGCAGATGAAGCTAAATCCATACTTTTGAATAGCAGCACTTTTTTTGTGCTTTGGAACACTCGATCAGAGGGAAACCAAGTTCAGTTGAGACCCTGTTTGTGTTCAGTTTGCAATGCCAAGCTTCAGGCATAGTTCAAGCGGAAAATATCATTTAGCACGTAGAAGCTTCCTTGAGGGGTTGGCATCAGGTGGAACATCTGCACAACAGCACACACATGGAGTGAAATTGAGATGATAATTTTCAGGGGTAACCAACACAAGGGTATTGTCATGTGTAAATTTTGAAAATTTAGTTGCTGGTCTGTTAAAAGGGGATGATTCCAATAAAATGAGACTCACCATCTGTGTAGGTACATGTAATATGATGCAGAACATTTCAAAATTAATTTTTCAATTTATTACTGCACAGAAAGCCTTCATAATCCCAGGAAGAAAGAAACTACTATTCTCTAGACGTTAACACTTTTGCTAGCCTGACATAACTTTATAATTTTGCTATTGCATAAAAACTGTGATATCAATATCGTGAGTGATGAAATAACCAGTACAATTTCTGGATTCTAGTCTTACATTCTTCATACATTGCCACATTTGAGCATATCCATGTGAATAACATAGATAACATTACATTGGCAATGAAAAATATGCATCATGGAAGAACTGAAAATTTTTCTTAAACATGCAATTCAACATTCCATTTTGAGGAATAAAAAAAGAAGATAACAAGCATAAAAACGAGGAAAAAAAGAACAAAAAGAAAGAACTAGAAGACGGCTGAACTCAATTAAGAAACATATTAATCACACATGCAAAACCAAACAGGATCTCCAGTCTCCACATCCAGTTAAATTTGTAACTAACCGAAAATTTCAAAGATTCATTTCCTATAATCAACTCATCAGCCAAACATGAGCAATCGGGATTTGGGATCAAATTAAAACCCTAGACCTTGCTCCACATGAAGTGGGATGCTTGCCGCAAACAATGAAATAATTGAGTTCACGCGCTTTACCTCATCATGTATATGTAATTTCAGATGTATCTACACAACTATATGACTGACCAAACTCTCAACATAACGATCAAGGCTGGCATACTCCACAAGTAAACAAGCACCTATCAAACCATGAAAACATAGTTCCAGTCTTCCAGACATTACTGCTTGCAATGCCTGAGTTTAAGATTACTATCATGTGTGCAATTAAGATTCTCAAAGGGACAATAACAAGGGTCAGCCTGAAACCTCTATGGTTATATACCAATTACCAAAGAGCATTCAGCGCTTAACTGGAATTTAGAGCAATCAGCATTTTGCAGCATTTGGTTCAATAAACATGCAAGAAACTAGAAAGGATGAAGTTGCATTCAAACTGCAATAACCTTCTTCTTAGGTGGTGTTCGGTTTCCTAGATAAAATAGTACCAAGATATAATCTAGGATTAAGTTGTGAGATTATTTTACTTGGAGGGAGTTGGCTATGACTAATTATCACATGATTATCTCTCTAGGATTGAGTTGTAGGATTTAATCTCAAGAACAAACACATTATATATTTAATCCCAATATACAATCTTGCAAACCGAACATCCCCTTAATGTATAAACAAACAGGCAGAAACTTGAAAACTAAAAGACGATCAGACAACAACTGTCTCTCATTGATATACCACAACAAAATCTCGGAGAATTTTTAGATATTGCCGGCTTCAAACCTTAAATCACAAGGTACACTCAGAAATTGAATTCTAGTATATGAAATTTCCTTTTGAGCTTGCAATTCAATCTATGTATCCTCTTCAACTAAATACTAGAAGCCAATCTCTTCAGCATCTCTAGGTGCATGATCTCGAGCTTGCGTGGAAAACAAAATTAACAACACAATCAATTCCTTTTACTTCCTAGTTCCTAAAAAAGGCACTAAATCTAAATCAAGTATTGCGCACGTCATTTCCACTGTTTTCACACCATAGATGACTAAGGATCAAGTGCAATCATATCTCTATTTGCATAATTTACTTATAATCTCGTAGATAAAATATCTATCTCCAAATTTTCCATCGGATAAGGCACACTCAACAAATTAACTAAAATCGCAACAATCAGTATCCAATTTCAACCACACTCGTACCAAAATTTCCACAAATCAAATCAATCCGGAAAACCTAAGCAATAGCAACGGAATCGGAGGAAATACCTGACTGAACTTGAGGACGTGCTGCTCGCCGGCGAGCTGGAGATTTCCAGAGACGAAGACGACCATTCCACCGGCGGGGCCGGAGGGCTGGCAATCGACGGTGGAAATCTGATGCTGGCACTGCTGGAAGGGCAGACCAGTGAGCTTGGCGACGATGTTGGCGGATCCCATGATCTTCTGGCCCTCGAAGGTGAGCATGGAGCCGTCCTGGTAGAGGTTGGCGAGGCCGGCGCGATTGGAATCGAAGGTGGAGTAGTAGTGCTCGACGAATGCCTTGGAGACAGAGTCTGGATCCATCGGATCGGCGGTGGCAGGAATTGGAATGGAATGCCCTCTTTTCCCTCTCTGTTTTTTTCAAGTCTTCTGTACGCAAGTCAATTACTCACACACGCAGATGGGGTTGAACTATTTTTTCATTTTCTTAATTTAATAAAACAGGAAAAAAGATTTTACTGCAAAGTAAAACTGTGTGGGGCTGAGGGGATTGCTTCGCCGGCGTGGGACCCTCATGTACTGCAAAATAATGCGATTGATTAGATGGAGTGATGGACTGATTCTTGGGCCTTGACGTAATACCAAACTGGAATGGGCCGAAGGAGAATACCTTCACTTAATGATATCATTTTCTTATATTTACAAAATTAGTCATTTTTTTTAGGAGTATAATTCTAACCGATGTCAACTAAGGTTGATTTTTTGTCACTTAAGTTACTGGGCATGGAAGTTTGATGTAGCTCATTTGATATTTTTTTTATATGAAAATCAATAAATTCGGTCATGAAATGGTTTATAAAATTTCAGATTTTCTTTTCTATTTTTGACTTATATTATTTGATGATGCTATGCGAATGTATAAAAACATGTAAAGTGTATGGTTAACCCAATAATGAAAGTTTTGTAAGGGGAATAATTCTGCAATGAAATAGTTCATTTGTAATGATATAAAAAAAATTAGAAGAATTATGTAAATGGGTATAAACGATTTAAGAATTTTAAGTAGAACGGCTTGTGTTCAGACTTCTCGAATATTTGGCTAAGGAGTTACACTATATATGTAGAAATAAACTGATTTTGTTTCAAATTATTATTGATTTTTATATAGGACAATTTATCTTTACATAATAACATAAACAATTATCTTAATGATTATTATAACGAAATTAGATTTTTATTGCGCTGACTTTTTTTCTTACATGCATCACGTTATGTGTTGTGTTTTGAATCTTGATTGTGAGTGTTTCTGTTTCATAGTTGTATGATAGTAACATTTACTCGCCCCATTAAAAAGGAATGGGCAGACACTTTATCATTAGTCGTTGAAGTACTTTGTAGCAATGGTTCTAACATTTTCATATATGTTGCGTTACTTTTTTCATTTGAAACTTATAAGTTTGGAAACAACTAGAATAAAATTATGCTCGTGCACCTCAATAATTATCTCAACAAATATATGAAGAACATTAATAACAGTACTGGATCTTGTTAGAGATTGTTAAGCTCATTCAACTAAATATTGCCCAACAAAAGACGAGTGCCACAAGGCCCAATATCGGGGAAAAGGACTGTCAAATATTTCTATTTGCATAATGAATGATAAGGGCACGATAATTTCGGGTCGGATTTGAGTAACCCATGAATAATTCATATTATTATTTTAGTATTGTATTATTTTTTTATTATATATTAAAATTAAAATTAGATTAGCATATTTTTTCACTTGCCATATGCTGTCTTAGGTTAGCATACCGAGTTAATGTCGGGTTCGTGTCATTACACGAATCAAATTGCGTCGTTAACGGGTTCATGTGCGGATCGTATCGAGTTTGATGTAGCAAGTCAAGTTTGCATTTGAGTTTAGAATTTCTTTATTTGTTGTTATCCATCGATCCGACAACAACACAACCCGCACGATTTATCAATTCGAAGATCTGATCGAAAATATTAATGTTATAATATGATCTTTCTTTATATATTTGCTATAGTTTGTTACTCCCTCCCTTCCCAAAGGCAAAGAGTATGAAATATTTCTTTTTTCGTCCGTCCCTAAAGAGTAAGAACATTCTAATTTTGAAAAATTCAAACAACATACTACCCCAACACATCATTTTATTTACAACTTATATCATTACCATTAACACTTATACCATTATAATAATGTGGATCTCACTCTCCACTAACATTATTTACACTACCCTTTCTCTCTCTCTCTCTCTCTCTCTCTCTCTCTCTCTCTCTCTTACTTTTTCCCTTATTTGTTAAAACTCGTGTCGAACATAAAGTTCATATTCTTTGGAGCCGAAGGGAGTACTTTTTATGTGGAATGGTTTTTCTTTTATCCATGAGTGATGAGTAGATGACTAATGAGTGGCATTCATAATGCAAATCATAAGTATTACTCCTTCCGTATGGTCATTAGCGAATCACTTCTTTTTTCATTTTGATTCGTCCCATAAAATTAGTGTACTTCTACTTTTATTAAGGTTTTTTCTCTTATGAAGTGGGTCATCATTTTCACTACAATATTTATACCATTTTTTATTTTTGTTTATCTTCTACTTCCTTTATAAATTTTGCATTAAAATTCATTGTCTCTAAAAAAGACTAAGGGAATAATAAATAGTAGTACTCCTTAATCAAACGCTTCTAGCCATCATTTCTTAAAATCTTCTATAGGGCTACTAGTGAGCTGTAAGATGAATGAAGAATCATAATTAATTTATTTAAAAACGACATTAAACAACTGGATGGAGGTTATTTAAATAATTTAATATGTTAATTGGCTTAAAATTTAATGGCGGTTAAATAAACCTACATAATTTGGTGGGTTAAATTAATCCTACAAAACATAGTAATAATGTGGCCTGGTGTAACTGGGCCATAGAAATAATACACACCAACAAATTAAATTATTAAAATGGCGTAACATGTTTTTGATTATTAATTCTATCACCACGACGAAACCCTATAAAAATATATCTCATTTCCCTTATATTACCATCTTTGCTGAACAATAATCATTTATTTTCGTACGAGCTTTACGAAAAGATGGATGTGCTGGTGTAATACAAATTATGGGACTATTTTTTCGACATAAAATGTTGATAAAATCTCTCTTTTTGATGTGTTCATAAGTTTGAATCCATCGGCTACAGATATCTAGAAGAGAAACATTATGATTTGCCATTGGGGTACTACTTAATAATTAGACCGGTCTTCGTCTTTCTAACGATTGTTATTATTTTCCATCATCATGCTTAATTTTAACTTTTAAGCTAGTTTCAACCCATGTCTTTAATAATATCATTATTTTGAATACGATACCTAACCCCTTTTGATGTGGTGAAATTATTTGACAGACGTCACCACGCTACTGAATATTTTTATGAGGGGGTTTCCAAACTAGTTCATCAAATCAAATGATATTTTCTCAGTCATGGTTGCTATGGATATGTTGATTGTAATTAAAAAGATTACAGTACAAATTTAATTGACTAGTTGGTTCAAAAATTTAGTTGATTGTAAAAATTTAATACTTTGTCACTTTAATCTAGAGGCTAAAATGAACCAATTCGTCATACGGAAGACTAGAATTAAGCTATCAGGCGTAATATTTTTGTCCAAAATGGTAAAATGATGATATGTTAAAAATTAAAAATGGACTTTAGTTTCTACTCCATAATATAAAAAAAATATTATTATTATTATTTTTTATTTATTTGTGCAAAACTTACCAAAAAAATTAAACTGAATCCAATATATATTTGAAAAAAAAAAAACCAAATTTAAAATTTTAATTTGATTCCAATTGGATATTGGACTTTCAATTATTTTATTCACCCCGAATGTAAATGTTTTCAGATTAAGTCTATAGCATATGGTTATTTTATTTAATGTTATTTACCTCGTATTTAGATTTAAGTTATATTATAAAATTGATGTAGATAAGCCAAGCTAAAGCTGAATATATATAGGCCAAGGTGCTTGTGGGCTCGAGCCTTTCTTGATTGATCCAAAAATGAATAAAAGTTCTTGGTCGTCTAATTGCAATAGCATCCATCACGAGAAAAAGAAAAGAAAATAGGAGTATAATTTCTTCCAAGTCCTTTGATTACACACTTATATACGATCATATCTCACATTCCTCCAATTTAGATGGCATGAGTCATGACACCTTTGATTTATATACATTTATTTCGAGTTAATTAAAGGGAAAAAAAACAAATTGAATTTTATATTTTATTTAAAAACAACAGCGAACATTCACACATGTATACATAACTTTTTTTAACTAGATATAATTGTTGGTAGTTCAGTAGGTGTTTTTTTATGCATATGTGATTGATTTAAATTACTATTTTATTTTAAAAGTTTAGATCTGTAATTGTAGGGAATAGGTACATGTGCAAGTAGCCTTCAATGAAACAAAAACGAAAAAAGAAAGGACATAATAAGTCAATTAAGCTCTCTTAAATTATTCAGAACCTATAATGATTATGTTGTATATTAGTTTATTCATAACGCCCATCATTGTATATAAGAAAAATCTCAGATTTCCACCAAATTTGATAGAGAGAGGGAGAGATTGCACGGCATGTATTGCAAATTTGGAATCATTGTAAAAGAATTCATATGCTAGCATATCCGATTATATATACAAATGGACTACTTTTTTTACATATTTAATTAAGTGTGAATAATTGATAAATATTTCAACAATTTAATATGATCTCTTCGTATGGATGGGTGTACCTTGTACGAGATTAATGTTTTTTCCGAAAAAAAAAGACAAAAGGTATGATTATTATTTGATTTATTATATTTGTAGTTACTAATATACTTGTACTACAATTGATATTCTGTAATCGAGGCGTTTATAATTATGACTATCCAGCTGTTGATCAAATTAAATACTATGTACAATTATTTTAATTGGAATAGTAGGTACTAATGACTAATGTGTTAAGTACATTTTTCGTTCTCGAGACATGGAGTATAAAGTTTATTTAGAAAATCTAAACCCACGTGATTATTTGATTTTCTTGAGAATAATCAATTAGTTTTTCGAAATTAGAATCATAGAAGACACCAAGTCAATATTGAAACCACTAGAATACTACTTATATTACGACACAGAATTGGACGAGCGATCAGATTAATTTATTTTTGTGTTTAATAATTTTCGCAATAAAATATTCAATTGATTAAGATATTTATTTTATTATATTCGACTGAATGTAACAAGCACCGTCCTTAGTTGCGTGGTATGCAATAATTGAGCTTATTATATTAGTAATCTCGTTTCATGACATTATATAGTGCAAGTAATCTTTGATTAATAGCGCGCAAAAGTGGTTACAATATTGGTAAAAAAGGACGAGGGCGACATAAACTAAAGTTGTATTAAAGATAGAGTTGTTTTATAGAGTGAAGTAGATTAATAATAGTCTTTAGTATCAATATTTTCATAATATACATATCCTTAATCTTTGAAAAAATATTGTGAAAAATCCCTGAAGTTTGATACTTTTTGCGTTTTTATCACTTCTGGAATATACTTCTAAAGCCATAGAGGATATATTGGTATATATGTTTTCACATTTTAAATAAATAGTGAACTACATATTTAGTATCTGATGAATGTATGAAATTAAAGGAGTATACATGTGCGGTACTTGATGAAAATATATATATTGTATTAGGGTTCTCTTAATAAAATCACTTTCTCTTTTTAACTAATGACCTTATTAGCTTGCCGGAACCGCATGCTTAAGTATGTGTTTTCTCTCATAAAAAAACTAATAATCTTATTGTATGCTAAAAAACGTCAACTTATGTTGATCTATTGGAACATTATTTTATGTTTAAGATACTTAAATCGATGCTAAAATATAATAAATTTATAATTTCTTCACTTTATTAATCTTTAAGGAAGGGATTAATCAATTGCTAACTAATTACCAATCCCAAATTGAGACCAATTTTCAACCATTAGATTAGAAGATCTTGTGGTTAATATAATGTCAAGTGTAATATATTTTAAATTTAAATAATTATTAATTAAATTAAAAGGGTATTAATGTCAAATCCTATATGTAGTAATTATAACTAACTACTTTCTCACTCCTCAAAATCATCTCAAATCTTTAAATTTACGTAACTCTCTCAATTTAAATTATTTTTTCGCAAAAAATATATCAAATTAAAGATAATTTAATAAGGATTCCAACGAGATTTCAATTGCATATGTTCTGACGATGTTCGGATGATGAAATTTGATAAATTATATTTCAATTTTCGTACATGTTGATAAGCAGCTATTTTCAACAAATGCAACAAAAAATCTCAATATTATACATGTCCAATCTCAATAAAAATGTGTTGATATTTTATTGTCCTTGTGTTGATATTCTAATGTCATATGGTTGATATTTGTAATACACAATGTTGATATAAAAAAACACTAACGAAAATTATCATATGATAACATAATGACGATATTACCCATTTGTTGATATTTTGTCTACTATTTATTGAGATTTTGTGAGCTTTAATCTCATCCACTCATTTTAAAATCCAAGGGTGGAGATTTAGTCTTGATTTTGGATTAGGATGCTATAAGCATTAGAATAGGACCCCTCTAAGGAATATGTAAACCTTTTCATTTTATTTATTTATTTTTATTTATATATATTTTTATAATTTAAATATTACATATTTTAATTTTAAATAAAAAAAGGTAACATTCTATTCACAATTTTAATTTAATTAATTTAATTTTAATCAAATGTTCAATTTCACACAAATTGGTATATTTTATTTGAATCAATTGTTCAATTTCATAAAAATTGGGACGATAGTCTAAGCATTTCATCCTAACACGTATTACTACTTCTTTCATTTCACCCACAACAATAGCTCTGTTTTGGAATCGTAAATAAAAATTAGGTCCTACTATTATTTTGGTTAATATTTTCCTCTACTAAATTGAACCTAAATATTTTTTACAAGCAATATTTTAATTACAATTTCACTCTCTCTTTTACTCCCTCCATCCCATAGAAATATGTCATTTTTTTTTTCGTTCGTCCCGTACAAATAGTCTATATCCATTTATGACAACTTTTTTTTTCTTCTCTTTTACTTTATTAGCTGTGGGTCCCACTATATATAATTTTAACTATTTTTTTCTTATTTTCTTTTGCTTTATCAATTCAGCATTAAAATCGGTACCTATATATCAAATGGTCCATTTTTATGAGACGGAGGAAATATTACTAAATTTGAATATTTGTGTCATTCTTGATAGTAACCAAAAGTAGTTAACTAGTTTCATCTTAGATATTCCTATACGCATTTAGCAAATTCTTAGGTCTTACTTTTCTAAACAAACTTGGGGTCGAATTTTTGTCATTTCTTTTCTTATTCTTTACTAGTACAAAATTTGCCATTTTCTTAAAATGTATATGCACCGATGAATTTTCAAAGTTAGGCAATATACCCAATTCATAAAACTTTTTAAATGTTAGTACCATAATAATTATAGTCATTGTTATTATTATAATTTGTATTTTAATAAATAAAATCAAATAATTAAATAAATAAGTAACTTGGAACAAGAAAAGGAATATCTAAGAAAAGTTAAGAGAATAAAAATCCTAGAAAATTATAGTATTAAATAAATAATCAACCAGCCATACAATTTTAAATTAGGAATCTTTACTCTCCCACGACAAAATTCTACCATATAAATTTCACAGAAAAAGGGTGCCAAATTTTAATTGCAAACATGTGTTATATATACAGTAGAAAGCTTAATTATTGTAAACAATAAAATATCTTAGACTATCACAATTGTTTTAGAAATATGATAAACTATCCACTTTAATTTGGTTTATGGCAATCAAGTATGCTGCCGAACAATTTTTTTTGCACATAGACACCAGTTCACCGTAAGCTGACTTGGCTTGATATGAAAATGCAGGTGTTTTTATTTTATGTGAAGCCATGTCAAATGCCTAATCGACCATTCTCAATTTTCTCGTATTGATTAAATTATCAATAAATAATCAGTCTATGGTCGATATATATTGGAAAATATTATTTAGTCTCCTTAAAAATTGTCTTATAGATTGAAGGAGGGTGTCCATTTTTTTTTAATAAAAAGGGAAAATAAAGTTTTTAGTCGGTTTTTGAGGTATATATAATGTTTAGTCTTACCAGATAATAGTCCAAAAATTGTATTTATTGTCGACATATAATCTTTGGATGAGATTTGAGATTTATTTCATGGTCGGTTTGCAAGTTCATTGCACGTTTTCTGGACTAGCACGTTGACATTATATATTAGACCTTTTATAATAATAGTACTGTATATTGATCGTTTAATTCTTTGATTGTTTTTGTAATTTTACGATGGCACGCCAAATGCGTAGAAAATATAGTACTCCAGATGATCTCTTTTTTTTTTATACAATAAGTGTTTTAGGAAAACGATACTAATAAATACTCTCTTAGGAAAATGATACTAATAAATACTCTCTTCGTTCCATAGAAATAGACTAATATTTCATTTTTCGTCTGTCCCACACAAATAGTCCATATTCATTAGTAATAATATTTTTTTCCTTCTCTTCTACTTCATTATATATGGGCTCTACTATTCATTACACAATTTCAACTACTTTTTCTCTATCTCTCTTACTTTACCAATTATGCATTAAAACCCGTGACATACCAAATGATCTATTTTTATAGGATGGAGCCACGGAGGGAGTAGTTAAAATGGAAAGAAGGTAAAGTAAGAAATGGAATAATATAGAGGAAAATCTCTTCTAGTATATTATTATATCTCTTACTTTAATTTCTCTTTACTTTAACTATCTATTGTTATTTTTTAAAAAGAAGTGTGAAAAAGAAATGTGTCATCTTTATTAGGACGAAGGTAGTAACTGTTATCAACAATTCAAATGCTGCACGATTAATTTACTTCTAGATGGAACATAAGTATGACTAAAGATATTAAAATTTAAACGTAGAGTATAGGATAATACTCAAAATTAGTAAAGGTAAAGATATTTTGAACAATTCTTTTGTCCGTCTTAAATTATCTTTAGATTGCATATTTATGGAGTGATCAATTTCATGATTAACTATCATGCTACATTTACTTCACTTTGTCCGAAATAGATAGATTACCCACTTTACTTTTTAATTCATTCTATATCACATTTTTATTTGGTAAAAAAATATTTTCATTACTAAGACTAAATCTTAGCCATTAGATTAGAAGATCTAGTGGTTGAAATAATGCCATATGAATTATATTTTTAATTAATAAAATTAATAAATAAAATTAGAGGGTATTAATATCAATTCATTCTCATTAAAATCATCTTAAAACTTTAAATTTACGTAACTCTCTCGATTTAAATTATTTTTCGCAAAAAAATATCAAATTAAAGATAATTTTATAAGGATTCCAACGAGATCTCAATTGCATATGTTCCGACGACGTTCGGATGATGAAATTTGATATTTTTTATTTTAGTTTTCGTAAATGTTGATTACCAGATTTTTATCAACAAATACATCAAAAAATCTCCATAAAACCATGTAAAAATCTCAATAAATATGTGTTGATATTTTCTTGTACTAATGTTGATATTCTTATGTCATATTGTTATATTTGTAATACACTATGTTGATATAAAAAAACATTCACGAAAATTATCATATGATAACATAATGACGATATTACCCCTTTGTTGATATTTTGTCTACTATTTATTGAGATTCGTAAGATTTAATCTCATCCATTCATTTTAAAATTTAGGAGTGGAGATTTAATCTTAATTTTAAAGTAGAGTGCTACAAGCATTAGAATAGGAGTCATCAATATATTTTCAAAAGATATACTTTTACACGCATCAATATTTTTAGCATGCGGTGTTAGCGGTAAACAATTCTGTGAAGATCGTCAGATGATTTTCCCGCATTATTAATTCGGCGGTGGAGCGAGCAATTTTGTATTTTTCAGCTTCTCTATCACATGCTGCAACTCTCTGTATGAATAAATCACACAAACCAAAATAATTTAGTTAGGTTGCAATAAAATAAAATCTTGTGTCAGTTTCAATCTAAACTACAATTACATCCACGACTGTTGCTCGACCCCTTCAACCCAGGCCATCGTCATAAAGGTGGAATACGGAAAGTGTTATTAACCACCTTTATGTTGTCAGCTGCCAACTGTTTGTGAAATTGTCGGAGAGAGAGAAATATCGATAAGAGCTCAAAGCGAAGTTGATTGGGGAGAGGGGAAATCAAGACGATGGGCCGTTTCGGGGAGAAGTTCACATCGTTCTTCAACAATCGATGGCTGGTTTTTGTGGCTGCAATGTGGGTGCAATCGTGCGGGGGGATCGGGTATGTGTTTGGGAGCATATCGCCGGTGATCAAGAGCTCTTTGAGCTATAATCAGAGGCAGGTTGCGAGTTTGGGGGTGGCCAAGGATTTAGGTGACAGCGTTGGGTTTTTGCCTGGGATTTTGTCGGATTTTCTGCCTTTGTGGGGTGTTTTGCTGATCGGGGCGATTCAGAATCTGATTGGATATGGTTGGGTTTGGCTGGTTGTTACGGGGAGAACTCCTGTCTTGCCATTGTGGGCTGTGAGTATACCTTTTCTTGTCAAGATTCTTGCTTTTTGATCCATTGACTTTTATTCTTTTGATAATTTTGATCGAGATCGTGTTTGTGTGTGTGTGTGTTTTGAATTGGTTTGTGCCTCTGTTTTTCAGTTCAAGATCTAGCTTCCTCTTTCCTTAGCTGCTTTCGGATTGATGTTTGTTCCTCATCCGTACAAATAACTTGTGTGTTAGTGAAATCAATCTTGCCTTATTTGGAATCAGTTGTTTTCTAGATGTACTGCTTAAGAACTTGTGATTGTAAGATGAAGTAAATATTGATCTGAAGGTGTTGTGTTTTATGACTGTTAGTCCTGGGGATGAATAATATCCATGAAATGCAATGGTTTTGCTCTGTTAAAAGAGTTTGACTGATGCTATGTGTAATGGAAGAAAAGCTTTTGTGATTCTGGATGATGAGGATCATATTGACCTTCTATTCCTGTTTTAATCATTTGTTAATGGTGATGTAAATGGTTACTCTAACATTCTCGTGACTAATAGTCTAAAGGCATAGCCGATCAGTCTATTTGCTGGTGGTCCTGCTCAATTGGAATTTAGAAAGTCCTGGAAATTTGATATTTGCAGCTATTTACTAAGGACACGGTTCTCTTCTTGTTTTGACCGATTATATCCTTTCATGTGCAGATGTGCATTCTTATCTTTGTGGGAACAAATGGTGAGACCTATTTCAATACAGCAGCACTCGTCTCTTGTGTGCAAAACTTCCCAAAGAGCCGGGGTCCAGTTGTGGGGATACTCAAGGGGTTTGCCGGGCTGAGTGGAGCAATCTTGACTCAGATATATGCATTGTTGCATTCTCCTGACCAAGCTTCTCTGATATTTATGGTTGCAGTTGGTCCAGGGATTGTGGCCATTTCGCTAATGTTCATCATCAGGCCTGTAGGAGGCCACAGGCAAGTAAGATCATCTGACGGGTTCAGTTTCTCAATCATTTACGGTGTATGCCTCATTTTGGCCGCTTATTTGATGGGGGTCATGCTCGTGCAAGATCTAGTCTACGTGAGCGAGACTGTCGTTACAATCTTTACTCTGATTCTATTTGTCCTTCTGTTGTTCCCTATTGTCATCCCTATCTTCTTGAACTTTTTTCGGGACCCAAAATCACCAGCAGAAGAGGCACTTCTCAGCCCAGATAAGCAAGAGTCGAGCAAATCCCAGGATAGTTCTCAAGATATCTTATTCAGTGAAAGTGAACTGGAAGATGAAAAGCCAAAAGAAGCAGATCTTCTTCCTGCTTCGGAGAGGCGAAAGAGAATGGCTCGGCTCCAGTCGAGAATAGCGCAGGCCGCTGCAGAAGGAGCAGTACGAATCAAGAAACGAAGGCCACACCGGGGGGAAGATTTCACTATGATGGAGGCATTGATAAAGGCTGATCTTTGGCTTATCTTTTTCTCTCTTATGTTAGGTTCTGGTTCTGGATTGACTGTGATAGATAACTTGGGCCAAATGAGCGAGTCTCTAGGTTACGACAACACCCATGTTTTTGTCTCTATGATCAGCATCTTTAACTTTCTAGGCCGTATTGGTGGTGGCTACTTCTCTGAGAGAGTTGTCAGGTAACAGTCTCATCGACACCCATCAATCAACGCTTGATAGTGTATCTTTATCATATCTATCATGAATTCCTTCTCACTAAATTGTTTTCCTTTGCTTCCAAAAGCGACTATGCATATCCAAGGCCTGTAGCCATGGCCGTTGCTCAAGTCTTTCTGGCGGTTGGGCATTTTCTCTTCGCTATGGGATGGCCAGGCTCGATGTACGTTGGAACTCTCCTTGTTGGCCTTGGCTACGGAGCACACTGGGCCATCGTACCTGCTGCAGCATCCGAATTGTTTGGTCTGAAGAAGTTTGCGGCTCTATATAATTTCCTTACCATGGCGAATCCTGCAGGTTCTTTGATAATGTCAGGTGTTCTTGCAAGTTCCATATACGACAGAGAAGCGGAGAAACAAGCTCATGGACAAAATTACATACATCGTGGTTTATCATTCTCGTTTCCAAATTTCTTGAGAGCCGAAGAATCGCTGAAATGCAAAGGTACCATTTGCTTCTTCGTGACTTCCTTGACCCTGTCAGGGCTTTGTGTGGTTGCTGTCATCTTGAGCTTGATTCTTGTCCATCGAACAAAGCCAGTATACCGTAACCTCTATGGACGGAGGTAAGGTGAGGAATATTACTGAGCTAATCGGAAAGTTTTTTTTTTTTTTTTTTGCGAGTTATGCCTGTCTACAGTTTGTTGCAATGTTATCATATTTTGGTGGTTTGTAATTCTATCATTTCTTCATCAATCAAAGCTAGCAGCAAAATTTGGTTGGTGGAAAAGCATTGTGGTGTATTCTTTGATTACAGGCTCAAATTATTTGAGTGAGTATATCATATATGTATGATGTTTGTGATTGTATTTGGTAATAACCATCCGATTTAATTCTTGGTGTTTATCAAATATTTAAAAATGAATTCCAATGAGTTGTATATATAGGGTTGAAATAAATTTTTTTTAAATGAAAAATAGCTGACGGCCGACGGACGACGCACAATAGGTGCCGATCGACCGCTGTCCCCCCTTGGCATTGCCCTTCCCTGCGGCACCAGCCGACCGCCGTCTCACGCCTCTCTTCGCCGTCGGGGGCGCCATCCGCACGGTGGCGGGACGGTGCCCCTACTGTGAGTGCTCTAAAGTTCGACATTTCATTCCTCCACTCACAATCACAAATAGCATTAAAAAGATTCGACGATTTTACACTGCATAATTCAATCATACAATACACTAGGGATGTCAATTCAACCCGAAATCCGTGGGATCAGCCCGAATAACCCGATAAATTATAGGGTTAAGGCTATATTTTTGTGACCCGGATATAAAATGGCTATATAGGTAAACCTGAATGGGTCGGTGGGTTAGGCGGGCTGACCCGAACAAGTTACAGGTCAGCCCATCGGGTTGTACTTTCCAATTAATAATATTCTTTCTTCACTCCTCTACTTTTCCCTCTCTCATACTTACTCTCTCTATTTTAACTCTTTAAATATCAATTCCTTAAATCATGTGCCCAAAAGAAACTCCTCGCTTATTTTTGACAAAATTTAAGGGCCGGATGGAGTAATATTTATTTTAGAAATCTTAATGAAGATAAAAGAGTTCAATTGTATGCTATACACTTTTGTTCTCTGCAAATTTATGATTATATTTTTTAGAAAACATTAGTTTTAAAATTATTCTTTTCTAAAGATAATGAGATTATATTTAAAATATTATTTTTAATAAATACATAGTACTTTATTATTATTTTATACTCTCTTTTCTTTTTCGGTTTGTTCTTAACTATTTGCACCATTTATATTTTGATTAAGAATTATCGTATCTAATTAAAATATTAGAGTTAATTAAGTGTTGCCTTATTATACTTAAATTATTAATTTAAGAGTGAATTACATAAATGGTACCTAATCTTTCACTTTTGCACATAAATGGTACCTGATCTTTATTTTATATCGTTTTTTGTACCTCATGACAAAAATAACGCTAGGCACCAAATATGTGATTTTTTTTGTCATGGAGGATATTTTTGGAAATTTCAATTAAATTACCAAATATGTGATTAATTTTTTCTCTTATTTCTTTTTTTCTTCTTTAGTTTCTTCTTCTTTCTTCTTTCTTTTTATTTTCTTCTTTCTTTTTAGTATTTTATCTTCCTTTCTTCTTTCTTTCTCCTTAGTTTATGTCTCCTCTTTTCTCTTTTCTCTTAATTCCTTTTAGTGTATTATACATACATCTAATTATATTCATAATATAAATTAAGAACAAAACACCAAGTTAAATTAATTATTTAAAATAATTTAATCAATTGAATATTTTTATTAAATTATTTTATACATATTTACGGTTGAAACACCTAACTGCAAATATTCAACTCATTATATCATTACAAATACAATTCACAATTTTAAATTTTTATTAAGACTATTGGATTAGTTATTAATTTAATATAAATAATAATAATAATTGTTATTGTTAATACTATATGATTCATAATTTAAATAATTATACTATAATTATTTATTAATTAATACTAGTTTTTAGTATTATAATAATAATATTATTATAATAATTAAATATAATTATAACTATAATTATATTTAAGTATATTTAAATGATATTAAAAAATAAATTAATTTTTAATTTATAATATTAAAATAATGATATTAAACTAATTAATAATAATAGAATAAAGAGTGAGTGAGAATGAAAGAAGATATTATAATATCACTTTTGGTACTAGTTTTGTTTATGCTCAAAATATTCTTCATGGCACAAATAGGAAAATGTATTTATTTTGAGGGTATTTTGGGATGAATATCTTATCAGGTACTAAAAATGTGATTAATAGGTACCAAAAACGATATAAAATAAAGATTAAGTATCATTTATGTGCGGAAGTGAAAGATCAGGTACCATTTATGTAGTTCATTCTTAATTTAATTACACTAATTGCTCAATTCTTAATTTATGATCCAAAAAGAAAAATATTTGAGTAACATGGGAGGTAGAAAGTACAATAATTGAGTTATCATTATTATAATAATAATAATAATAATAATAATAATATTGTTTACACAATAAAGAAGGTTAAGTAATTCAATTATTTTATTATGGGAAGTAGTTGGAAACGAATTGTAAGTTTTAATTAAACATAAAAAACTGGAACAAAGCATTGTTGAATTTTTTTTTAGCACGATTAGTCCAAAATCCAAAGAGTTAAGGGTCAAAAAATCAAAAAACTTATTACTCAGATTGCAGATAAGGACATAGTAAAACTTATTACTGTGGTGTAAACATTATAACTTTAACTTTACAATGAAATCATAATATATTAGTTAAAAATTATTTTTAATAATGCCCATCTTGAATATATTAGTTAAAAATTATTTTCAATAATGCCCATCTTGAAAAGCCAACGGATTTCGAATATTGTGAAAAAACAAAGGGCTATAGAAAGGATCGCACAGATCTGAAAGAGGAACAAACTCACTAAATGAAGGCCAACTTCATCTTATACTGAGTACCCTACCGAGGATTGAATTAATCATTAGACGACCCAAGATAAGCAACAATACTGCGGAAAAAGGTATTACTATTTTTCTGTTAAACAAATTTAATTCATGTTTCTAAGATTAAGTTAATCTTCTGTCAATTTTTTACGAATTTGACTGTAAGTGTGGTATATACAGCTTTATGAATTTGAAGTTTGATTTCCCTTCCAACTTTGTGTAGGCTTCATAGATAAGGGAGGATTGAACCGTAAAGTCAACCAAAACGATCCAAAGATAAAGAAGAAAATTCACAAAATTAAAGGTATTTTTTCCTTCTGCCTTTTGCCGTTCATAACATTTTAATCAGCCCCGAATCATTTCGAAGCGTACATAAATTACGATCTTGATAAATACATGTGGTGAATCGACGACCTGGTTCTTACGAAATACTCCCTCCGTCCCAATAAATATGCGACATTTGGTTTTCGGCACGAAATTTTATGTAGTGAGTTAATGAAGAGAGAGTAAAGTAAAAGAGATGAAAATGAGAGATGAAGTTATTTCTACTTTTGAAAACTGGGACAACCAAAAATGGTAAACATTTCATTTCTAAGTGATTATGATGTTCAGTTCGAAATCAGTTTATATGGCTATATCCAAGATTTCAATTTTAACTGGAATAGTGTTTAAATTCTAAGTGATTATGATGTTCAGTTTAAAATCAGTTTTTGTTACTAATAATATATCGAATTTATATTTGGGTGATTGTTATTTTTTTAGCTACGAGTGCAGTTTGCCAATTAAGCAAGCAGACATATGGCAGAAGCAGTCATTTTATCGTTGATGCAAAAGCTTAACAAATATCAAGAGGAAAGAACAGATGAGGTCGGCCAACATATAATTGGAAAAATGGAAAGGGTAATTAAAGAGATGAGAGAGATTGTGGATATAGTTAGAGATAAGAAATTTGGAGACGGAAGAAGACTCAACTTTGTAGTATCCGATCTGGACCACATGGCCCACGATGCCCTCTACCTCTACAAAAAGGGCAAAGTTTATATGATGAGTTTTATCATAAGTTGGATTGGAGAGATCAAAATGCGGATGCTTAAACTGGGAGCTGATGGGGCGGAGACAGAAAATGTTGATGAAGATCATGTGGTGGTAGGCTTGGACAAACACATTGAAATGGTGCTCCGCGCAATGATTTTAAATACCTTAAAATATCGTCCATTGGTTCTTATCAAAGGCATGGCTGGCATTGGAAAGACGACTCTTGCTAGAGAGATATACAACCACCCAGACGTCATCAAGAGATTCAAGTATCGTGCTTGGGTGTGTGTTTCTAATGTCTTAACTCTTAAAGAGATAATTATCAAACTGCTTCTGCAAGTAGTTGTAGATGGTGAAAGTCTTCATACATCTTCATCATTGGAGGAAATGGACAACCAAAGCCTCCTATATATGCTTCACCAGAACATGCAAGGACTGCCATATTTGATAGTTTTCGACGACTTGCCCAAACAAATATACTTCAAACCTCTCTGGAAAGCTCTTCAAAAAGAAGGTATGTATGTTAATGCTTATGATGGTCATGCGTTTTATTAGGTAGTACTCCCTCCGTCCCCAAAAAAATACTCCCCCTTTTCATAATAAATGTTACAATTTTTTTATTTTGTCCCATAAAAGATGTCACATTTTATTTCTTGAAAAAAGTTCATTGCTGTGCATTCAGCCACAGTATGGATCCAAATCTAAGTTGCCCTCGACCACCACACGCCTCTCTCCCATAAATAAAATTACAAACACTAATTAGTAGTGTTCAATGGATATTTATATCCTTAAATTTCCATTCTGATTGTTTCTTTTGTGTTTGTTCTCATGAAAGTATCCGACGGAAGTAAAGTGGTGGTCACAAGTCACATGATGCATGGATTTCTAAAATACAAATCCCATGATGTTTATAAGATGGAACCTTTGGATCCTATTATGAGCTGGAAATTGTTTTATAAAATGATAAACCGTGGGAATGAATTGAGGAATGAACACAAATTCCCAAAGGAGTTGGAGCATCAAGGAAAACAAATGTTGAGAAAATGCGGTGGTCTGCCATTAGCTATTAAAGAGGTGGCAAATCAGCTAGCTCAAAAGAAAGCCTCTACTGGAATTAAATGGGAACAACTTCTTGAATCCGTTGATTTTAGTTCAACATTGGAGTTGTTGGAACCATTTTATCAAAAACTAGACCCCAAATTGCTGCCATGTTTCAAGTATATGGCCTTCTTTAAGGAAAATACAACTTTGAGGGAAAATAAGTTGTCACAGATTTGGGATGTAGCAGGAGGACTGGATGCTAGTAAATCGTATATAGTACATGGTTTGCTGGCTGAATCTGTTATTGATGTCAACGGCAAGAGCACACGATATCTCATGAATCCCGTGCTACACAGATTATCCATTAAAAAAGCAGAGGAGGAGATAGGTTTTGAGATCCTTAGAAACAATGGAAATGATCGACTCCTTGGAAATCTGTGTCACCGTGTTATCATTTGTAGCAGAGACAATTTCAGCTACTCAACGAATCAAGATAAATATCTTGTTTCTCTCTTCTTCCATGGAGGTGGTTATTTCAATGCTAGTCCATCTTATTGGAAAGGCTTTGAAAAACTTAAGATACTTGACTTGGAAGATTTTGGATTGAAGATTTTACCTGAAACGATTGGCACATTGACGAAATTAAGATACTTGGGATTGAGAAATAATTACATAAAAGAGCTCCCAAAATCGCTTGGGTGCTTGGAAAAGCTTGAAGTTCTTGACATAGCTCAAAACTTTATGGTAGAAGTACCAGATATTATATGGGAAATGGGTAGCCTTCTTCATCTCTATATGGCTGATGTCATTTGCTGGAAGCCTCTCAAGATAGATGTGCTACCACATCTGAGGACCTTAACCTCGGTCTCGGTTGATAATCTGATATATGAGCTCTCGGGCTTGAGAGTGTTGGTTTTCCTAAAGAAATTGGGTGTACAAGAATTGGATGGAAATACCCATGTAAGCAAGCTCTTTGTGTCATTGTCCAACTTGAAATATCTTGACCACTTAATCTTAAGAGGATACCGTTTTAGAAGCATGCCTTGTTTGGATGATCTTGGTACTCTACAACGTGTCAGTACAATCAAATTGGATGGACGTCTTGATAGATTGCCAAATAGTTTCCCTTCCAAGCTAATGTCCCTGACGTTGGCTAATAGCTGTCTTGATGAAGATCCCATGCCACTACTTGGGAAGCTACATAATTTAGAGTACCTCAAATTGCGGAATGCATACACAGGTCAACAAATGGGGATCTCTAAAAATGATTTTCCATATATTCAAGTTTTGTGCATTGAAGAGTTATGGAACCTGAGGCATCTACAAATTAAAAAAGGTGCACTACGTGATCTGGAGAAATTAGAAATCCGTGATTGTCCATATCTAGACACCATCCCCAAAGAGGTTCGAGCAATGCGTGATCTGGATGACTTAAAGATGGTGACAACCAAAACTATTTCAAAAAACATCAGGAGTTCACACTCAATCTCCAAAATAAGGTTTGTGAATATCAATCCATAGGCACAGCTATTGATAATAGGCTCTATTCTTCTTGTCTCTCATATAACATGTGTAAATATATAGAATTTTACAGTTACAAATGGTGTTTATCTTAAATTGCATTATCATCTTAAATTGCATTATGATCATTGTGTTGTTAAGGGCAATTATTCATACCACCAACTTTTAGTGGATGGTAGTTGTTTTGGTAGTGTCCTCGTGGCGTCGGTGCTGCTCATCAATTGTGGTGAGGCGATCAAGGAGGAAATCCGGCATCTTGAATAAGTTCACTAGAGGGATTGTGTCTGCTCTTGTAGGTCTAGTGAGCCAGTGGGGTGGATGGTAAAGTCATTGTTGGTTAATATAGTTGCTTCCACTTTTCATGTCATGACCTACTTTAATAGTATTCAAGACACCATTTTTCATCTGTAGGCGCAGTCGGGAAGTCCAGTCTGGCTAACAAACTGCTGCATCTGATAGGAGTTTATGCAGTAATGCTAATTAATTAGTATACAGAAGATTAATAGGAAATATCTATGTAGAATAAAGAATCATGTGTAAATATTTTATTAAAATTAACTTGAAATAAGCTCAAAGGGCATAAACTCATGATTGTTGAATACAAGCAACAACCCCTTAAGCTGGCTTACAAACTGCTGCAGCTTCAGCTGCTTCAGTAGCAGAGGCAAGAACCAGTTGAGGTTGAGCCACAATGCCTTCTCTAATTTCTTTTCTAGCTCTTCTTCGCTCACGTTGTAATCTGAACGATTCCCTCTTTCGTGCTCTGTAACTGTTGGGGTTCTCGGGTTGCACTTCTCGGGGGTAGACACTAATCTGTTTATTGCATTAAGTTTGAGTGGAATTAGGCATTGCCCCCCACATTGATGGAATTGAAGGAAGTTGCAAGTTTGTGAAGATGAATGGCTTACCTTTTTTTTTCTCTGGCCCAAACTTCTCAAACTTCACTAGTCCATTGATCAAGGCAAAAATAGTGTGATCCCTACCGAGCCCAACGTTGTTGCCGGGATGAAACTGCACAAAATGTGGGGAAAGTAGTATGAGCTACAAGAACAGGGTGATTCAACAAAGATGGAACGCACACATTCACATTGTGCTTTTCTAAGATAACCAAGTGTAGCTGCGAGGTTGTGATAAGGGTTTATGTCAGCATAAGCTAAGTCCATTAAACACTAGAAATCTCAAGCAATCAGCACAAACAGAGTTTTAATATTAAAATCCATAAATAAGGTTTGAATTCTCAAGCAATCAGTACAATTTTAAATTTCACATTTCCTCCTCCAAACACATATAAAAACCATAAATAAGGTTTGACATTTCCAATTGTATGTAGCATTGAAAAGGTTCAATCTCTCACCCTTCAACTGCATATATACTAAGAAAAATTGACATTTCCAATTGCATATATTACTAATAAGGTTCAATCTCCAATTGCATATATTTTGGTTCTTGGGCTTTTTTGGATAGGAAGGTGTTGAACTTGAATGATGCCATCTGAGCTAATATGGAACGATTTGTGCCTCTGTTTTTGAGTTCAAGATCTTGCTTCCTCATCCCGTACAAATAACCTGTTGCTTTGTGGATTAATGAAAATATGAAATCAATCAGTTGTTTTCAAGATGTACTGCTTAAGAACTTGTGATAGTAAGGTGGAGTGAATATTGATCTGAAGGTGTTGTGTTGATGACTGTAAGTCCAGGGTATTAATTCACATCCATGAAATGCTATGGTTTTTCTCTGTAAAAATAGTTTTATTGATGCTATGTATAATGGAAGAAGAGTGTTTGTTAACTGGAAGATGAAAAGCCATAAGAAGCAGATCTTCTTCCTGCTTCGGAGAGTCAAAAGAGAATGGTTCGTCTCCAGTCGAGAATAGTGCAAGCCACTGCAGAAGGAGCAGTAAGATTTCAAAGGCTGATCTTTGGCTTATCTTTTTCTCTCTTATGTTAGGTTCTGGTTCCGGATTGACTGTGATTGATAACTTGGGCCAAATGAGCGATTCTCTAGGTTATGACAACACCCATGTTTTTGTCTCTATGATCAGCATCTTTAACTTTCTAGGCCGTATTGGTGGTGGCTACATCTCTTGACATCCTTGACCCTGTCGAAGCTTTGTGTGGTTGCTGTCATCTTGAGCTTGATTCTTGTCCATCGAACAAAGCCTGTATACCGTAACCTCTATGGTAGTTCTCAGAGGTAAGGTGAACTAGTCGGAAGGTTTTTTTTTTGCGAGTTGGCAGTATGTCTGTGTGCAGTTTGTTGCAATGTTATCTCATTTTGGTTGTTTGTATCATTTCTTCCTTAAGCAAAGCTAGCAGCAAAATTTGGGTGGTGGAAACTGGAAAAGCATTAATTATGGTGAATTCTTTGATTACAGGCTCACGTTATTTGAGTGAGTATAAGTACGATGTTTGTGATTGATTGTATTTGGTAATAATGTCCTCGTTTTCTTTGGCAAGATTTTAATGACCAGAGATTGATTGTTGACTGAGATTGTTCTTGCTTTTGTGTGGGTGGTTAATAGGTCCCTCTCATACTAGATTAACTACAAAACTAATAGGAAGAGGTAAATAAAATATTCTATACTTCGCATACTTATAAGTTTAAAGTTCGTGATATTATTTGCCAAGTTCAAAGTTCGTAGAATAAATCTAACTTTTTGAAATTTCCATGATACTAGGTGCCAATATCTTTACTTATAAAAGTACTTGATGGTTTAATTCAGTGTACTAAGCACCCAAGGGTAAAGTTTGATTCTTCATACTTCCGTAACATTATAGTACCAATTGATTAGAAATACACGCAGTCGAGTTGTTAAATAACTCATACTCCTACTTACCATTTACTCCATTTTGCATAGTGAAGATTATAGTTTCATTTCAAATGTCAAGGCTGGCTTAACAAAAATATTATGTTATGAAACTATATCGCATAGCTGTTTTATTCTATTTGGATCACATTTTAGACTAAAATGTTGTGGTATTGATTTGATTAAATGAATGGTGATGCAAACTAAAATATATCATATGTTGATCATCATGCAAGTTTCATCCAAAAATTTAACCAACCCTCCATTCTTTCTAGATATACAAGGAAAACTGATCAAAGCCCAAATTTTAAATTAACTTGAATTAAGCTCAAAGGGAAAAAAGGGATATCTCTATGACTGTTGAATACAAGCGACAAACAGGATGCACCAAAAGAAGACACAAGAGAGAAGAGAGATACACCACAAAGTGCAAAATTCGTCCATGAAGGAGGAGAGGAAGAAAAAACATACTTGAGTGTAAAACACAAATCTATCAGCATAGTCCGCAATCAAGTCATTGTCAAACCTTCTTCGATCGGGCTAAAATTTTGTGAGTTCCTATACACATTGATCTAAGTTTTGGATGGTCAGATTGTGAGATATTTATTGAGGATTGTTTAAATCTATTTATCTCTTTTGTTTACCAAGACACCCTATTCTCGATGTCTTGTTGGTGATAGTTATATTCGCTAGTGTTGGTTGTAAGGAAGAAATTGAATCCTATCATCTTTGTTACAGTGGAAGTTGTTCGGAGTTGGTCCGTGATTTTTTCCAATATTGGACTTTTCTATATAAATCTTAGTGTCATTTTTGTTGCATTTGAATATCCTCTACTTGATTGGTCCAAGTTTGGTGCAATGGGGGAGGCTAATAAATCTTAGCTCTTAGGTTTAATTATTGTTAGTATTTTTGTTTCCGCTGCATATAATATGTATGACTAATAAATAATAATGTTTATCTTTCACCCTAATATTAACAGCATATAGCAATCTAAATTTGGACATTTCAGCCTCCATTCACAATCACAAATAGAAGTAATAAGATTGGACGATTCTGCACTTCATCATTCAATCAAACAATACACCTAACAAATTTCGACATCACATCCTCCAATTCTACTATTCAATAACGGAATGACAAATTGCAGATAAGGACATACTACTTTATCTTTAGCTTTAGCTTTAGCTTTAACTTTAACTTTACAATGAATCATGACTGTATATTAGTAAGTGGAGTACAAAATTATTATGAATACTGCCCATCTTGAAAAGCAAACAGATTTAGAAATATTATGAAAAAACAGAGGGCTAACAAACTCATTAAATCAAGGCCAACTTCATCATCATTTTTGGCGCCGAGGATTGAACCAGAGATAAGCAAAGCAGCAATACTGCGAAAAAAGGTACTACTACTACTACTACTACTATTTTCCCTTTGAATAAATTTAATTCGTATTCCTATCAAGTTATTATCAGAAACTTGATTTTCAAAATCCATTGATCCTAGGATTAAGATAATCTTCTGTCATTTTTTCATATTTTCTTCTTTTTGAATTTGACTGTGTATATAGCTTTATGAATTTGCAGTTTGAATCCCTTCCAACTTTGTGTTAAGGGAGGATTGAACTGGAAAGTCAACCAAAAAGATCCAAAACTAAAGGTATTTTTTCTTGCATAACATTTTAATAAGCCCCGAATCATTTTGATGCCCAAATAAATTACGATCTTGATGTTTATTTCGCAATATATGGTTACTTCCAAGATTTTAATTTTAACTTTAATTTAATAATCGATTATTGGAGTGGACATATTTAAATGTTATTTTTTGTCATAAATGTTTATTTTGACTGATTATTTTTCACAAATATATTTTCTTATGGCTGATTCTTTGTCCCTCTCACTAGGTTAAAATAATTATTTCCTTTGTTCAATATTAGTTGATGCATTTTTTTCGGCACAAAGATTAAGAAATAAGATATTTATTATGTTAAAATGACTTATATTAAAGTTTGAGAGAACAAAGTATTAGTAGGAAATAAAAAAATGAGTTAATTATTACTCCTACTATATAGTATTAAAATGGAAATGACTCAATTATGGTTAAACGTTCAAAATTGAAAAAACATTCAACTATCATAGGACGGAGGGAGTATCTAATAAAATTGTATTTTTATTTTAGTATCTTCAATTTATTGGTGGAATAAAGATGAATGATTTGTACAGTTTTACTTTCAAATTTAATCGAGTGTACATTTGTTATTTCTACAGGAGCACTGAAACCTACATATAAAGCTTCCATTTTGTTAATGCATTACTCCCTCCGTTCCATAATAGTGGAAGCAATTCTTTTGTCATACGATTTAAAAAAATTGTGTTAAATTAGTTAAGTAAATGAAGAATAAAGAAGTAAACTAAAAAGGTTGACAGGTGAAGAGAGAAAAAGTAATATAGAGTAAAATAAGTGAGAGTATAAAGTAAGTTAAAAAAATGTGTTGACTTTTATCAAATAAGGGAAATAACTCCACTACTATGATAGGTACCAAAATAGCAAACTGACTCCACTACTATGGAACGTAAAGGAAGGAGTATATTTTTTTCAATATAATTATGGATGATACATAAATTAAAGATTTTTTAAAAAATTTAGTTATGGTCATCTTTTAACTTTTTTTATATACATGAGATTTATACCACTTTTAGTTTTCATTATAACAACTTTTTTCTGAGAAATTACAACTTCCACAATGCACATCCGATGACCTATTTGTTTAGAAGGAGATCATTTATCAATTTAATTAATTTGGTCTTGCTGTCTAAATTATTGTGTTTTAAATGAAAGAATAGTGAAGAGCAGGATGCAAAGTGATTAGATACATGCATGGTTTTTTAGGAAATTTATAACCATATAAATTGTTATATGGTTTTACTAGATACAAAAACTATATTGAAAGAATATGTGTATCATGATATAAACGCCAACTTTGTCAATCACAATTATTAGCATATTATGTATGGCAGTTTATAGTCTTGTTCAACTTTTCTTTGAGTTTGAAAGATATCACAGTCATCAGATCAAATCACACACGCCTACAAGAAAATTTCAAGACTGTAGTTTCATCTCCATAGATTTGAATCGTTTTTAAATTCACGTAAATTATGATTTTCAATACAAAATCAGTTTTTCTGTAATATAATAATTTATGGAATTTATACTTAGGTCATTGTTATTTTTAGGTAGGGGTGCAGCTTGTCTATTTCTCCTAGTAAGCAAGTGGAAACATGGCGGAGGCAGTCATTCTATCGATGATAGAAAAGCTGGAAAATTGTCCAGTAAATAGGGATAATATAATACATATTTCTGGACCTATCAAATGGATAATTAGTGAATTGAGACATATTGTGGATTTAGTGAGGAATAAGAAATTTGGAGAGGGACGAAGACTCAGCTTTTTGGTATCTGATCTAGTCCACATGGCTCACGATGCTCTCGACCTTCACAAGAAGGGAAAAACTTCTGAATTGTATTTCATTGCAAGATGGATTGGAGAGATCAAAATGCGAATGAGTAAACTGGGGGTTGATGGGGCGGAGACAGAATCCAACTCCGAAGATCATGCGGTGCTAGGCTTGGACAAACACATAGAAATGGTGCTCCGCACAATAATTGTTTATACCAAAGAATATCGTCCATTGGTTCTTATCAAAGGCATGGCTGGCATTGGAAAGACGACTCTTGCTAGAGAGATATACAACCATGCAGACGTCATTGAGCGATTCGAGTATCGTGCTTGGGTATGTGTTTCTAATGTCACAACTCTTAAAGATTTAATTATCAAACTACTACAACATGCCGTAGTAGATGTGGATGGTGACAATCTTCATACACTGGAGGAAATGGACAACCAAAGCCTCCTATCTATGCTTCACCGGCACATGAGAGGACAGCCATATTTAATAGTTCTCGACGACTTGCCCAAACAAATATACTTCAGACCTATCTGGAAAGCTCTTAAAAAAGAAGGTATGTATGTTAATGCTTATTATGGTGATGTGTCTTATACTGTTATTAGTACGTTATTAATCTAGTATAGCAACATAGATTTCAACATAATAGTGAATATTGTGCTATTCGAAATTAAGCAAATTGCCAAACAAACACTCCTCACTAGTATGAATTTTGTCAAATTTATAATAAATTACAAGCACTAATAGTGTTCAACGGATATTTATTTCTTTATAATTTTATGTGCTTGCATCATGTAACAATTAATATATCCCTTCTGATTTATTTTTTCTTTTATGTTTGTTCTCATGTAAGTATCCGATGGAAGTAAATTGGTGGTCACAAGTCACATGATGCATGGATTTCTAAAAAACAAACTCCACGATGTTTATAAGATGGAACCTTTGGATTCTATTATGAGCTGGCAATTGTTTTATAAAACAATAAACAGTGGGAATAAATTGAGGAATGAGCAGAAATTCCCAAAAGAGTTAGAGTACCAAGGAAAACTAATGTTGAGAAAGTGTGGCGGTCTGCCATTAGCTATTAAAGAAGTGGCAAATCAGCTAGCTCAAAAGAAAGCCTCTACTGGAAGTGAATGGGAACAACTTCTTGAGTGTGTTGATTTTGGTTCAACATTGGAGTTATTGGAACCGTATTATAAAAAATTGGACACCAGATTGCTGCTATGTTTCATGTATATGGCCTTGTATAAGGAAAATACAACTTTGAGGGCAAATAAGTTGACGCAGATTTGGTATGCAGCAGGAGAAATGGCGCGTAGTCATTCATACATTGAGGGTTTAATTGATGAATCTGTTATTGATGAAATCAACGACAAGAGCACACGGTATCGCATGAATCCAGTGCTACACAGACTATCCATTAAAAAAGCAGAGAAGGGAATTGGCTTTGAGATCCTTGGAAGTAATCGACTCAATGGAAATCCACGCCATCGTGTGATCATTTGTAGCAGAGACAATTTCAGCTACTCAATGAATCAAAACAATTACTATCTTGTTTCTCTCTTCTTTCATGGAGGTGGTTATTTCAATGCTAGTCCAACCTATTGGAAAGGCTTTGAAAAACTTAAGATACTTGACTTTGAAGATTTTGGGTTGAAGATTGTACCTGAAACGATCGGCATATTGACGAAATTAAGTTACTTGGGATTGAGAAATAATTACATAAAGGAGCTCCCAAAATCAGTGGGGTGCTTGAAGAATCTTGAGGTTCTTGACATAGCTCAAAACTTTATGGTGCATGTACCAGATATTATATGGGAAATGGGTAGCCTTGTCCACCTCTACATGTCTGATGTCATTTGCAAGAAGCCTTTTAAGATAGATGTGCTACAACGGCTGGAGACGCTAACCTCGGTCTCAGTTGATAATCTGTTATATGAGCTCTCAGGCTTTAAAATGTTGACTTATCTTGCGAAATTAGGTGTACAAGATTTGGATGGAAACACACATGTAAGCAAGCTCTTTGTGTTGTTGTCCAACTTTAAATTTCTTGAGCACCTAATCTTAAGAGGATACCGTTTTAAGAGCATGTCTTGTTTGGTTGAGCTTGGTACTCTAAAATATGTCAAAACACTCAAATTGGATGGACGCCTTGATAGGTTGCCGAATAGTTTCCCTTGCCAGATGGCTTCCTTGACGTTGGCTAATAGTTGTCTTGATGAAGATCCCATGCCACTTCTAGGGAAGCTATCTCAATTAAGGAACCTCATATTACGGAATGCCTTCACAGGTCAACGAATGGGGATCTTTAAAGGCGATTTTCCCATACTTCAAGTCTTGTGCATGGAAGAGTTACGGCATCTGAGGAATCTACAAATTGAAAAAGGTGCACTGGATTATGTTCACAAATTAGAAATCCACAATTGTCCATATCTGGACACCCTCCCTGAAGAGGTTCGGTCAATGCATCGTCTGGAGGAGTTAAAGATGGAGACAACCAAAACCATTTCAACAAACATCAAGAATTCACACTCAATCTCCGAAATAAGGTTTGTGAATATCAATCCATAAGCACGGTTATTGGTAATAGGTTTGTGAATAAGTATTTATAATTTTACAGTTGTAAATGTTGTTTATCTTAAATTGGATTATGGTCATTGAGTTGTTAATGGCATTTTTCATACCAACCAACTTTTGGTGGATGGTAGTTGTTCTGGTAGTTTTCTGTCGCCATCACTTAGCCTAGTGGACAATCAACCTCCTTGTATTCCTTCCTGAGAGGTGGTGCACTGGTGCTCATCAATCGCGGCAAGGCGAACAAGGAGGGAATCCGACATCTTGAACAAGATCACTAGAGGGATTGTGTCTACTCTAGCATCATTTTGTAGGTGATGCTAGTGAGACTTATAGTAAAAATACCAAAAGATTAATAGGTATAATCAATGTAGAATAAAGAATTATGTGTAAATAGTTTGTAAAATTTAACTTTAAATAAGCTCAAAGGGAATAAAGGGATATCTAATTGGGCCAAACTCATGATTTTTGAATACAAGCAACAAACCTCTAAGCTGGCTAACAAACTACTGCATCTTCAGCAGCTTCAGCAACAAAGGCAAGAACCAGTTGAGGTTGAGCCACAATACCTTCTCATTTCTTTTCTAGCTCTTCTTCGCTCACGTTGTAATCTCAACGATTCCCTCTTTCGTGCTCTGTAACTGTAAAGGTTCTCGGGTTGCACTTCTCGGGGGTAGACACTAATCTTTTATTGTAATAAGTTTGAATGAAATTAGGCATCACCCTCACATTGATGAAATCTCAAGCAATCAGCACAAACAGAGTTTTATTATTGAGACAACCTAGGTCCTCAGCTTCTCGCTCCACTTCTTCAACCACCGCATCAAACACCTCATCGAACAATTGATGATAATCGTCATTATCCATTTTTTTGAAAGTGGAATAGAGAAATATTCAGAAAACTCAAAGTTCCAATTTAGATCTAATAATAAAAGTTCAGGGTGTGCATAAATATTGAAATTTGTGTATTTACAGTAAAATGTCCCAATTAGAAATTAACTTATACTTACATTCAGTGGCGGAGCCACGCGGGAGCCTGGGGCCTTTGGACCCCTCAGCCATTTTACCTTTGGCAATATATATATATATATATATATATATATATATATATATATGGGAGTGCTCAAATCCATAACCCAATTTATATCAAATATCCATATTGATCTCATCCCTTTATTTTATCAATCTAACGGCCAAGAAACATGCTTCTTTTATTAATAATATTATTATTTTAATTCAGAAAAGGGTAGATTTGGTATGAGAAATTTAGTTAGTTTTCTTCCATAATTTACGTTATTTATGTTTCCTAAATTCAAGGCTATCATGATTTGATTTCCTTAATTAATTATCTTAATCTAAACCACATCTTTCTACAATAATATTGTTATTGCATTTATCATTGAAAGCGTAGAAAATTTTATTTTTTGAGATATACTACTTACTTTTTTTAATTTAGCAATCCAAACATCAAAGCTGGAACGACTTACATTATTGATAATGTAGGTTTACATTATTTTAGATAACACACTGTAATACATGATGAATACGTTATAATGTAACTTAATCTGTTAAATAATGTAACATCTTCTACAAATAATGTCAACACAGAAAATAATATATACATTACATTTGCAATACTAAACAGAGTACAAAATCATGCTACACTGTTCATGTTCTTCTAAAATAGAGTACATCATCCCTATTTCGACGACCTCCGTCCTCTACATCCTCTACATCCATCTCCTCAAAGTAATCATCAAACTCATCATCATAAATTACTCTTGTCCTCTTCGACCCTGTTCAAAAGTTAATAATATTATCGCATACTCAACAATGTACGTTATATATGTGTTAAAATAAAGACATGCTGAAAATGAATAATGTATCTGCACACCAACATGAAGACTTATGACGTTTACATTATTGTCGTAGAGAGCATACATTACTACATAATGAATCTGTTTTAATGTATCAAACTGAGGTAAATAATGTAAATTATAGACTAAATAATGTACACAACAATTCACAATAATATAGTACAAACATGACGACTAATGTATGCTGAATAAGCAATAATGTATACAACAATCTTGAATAATGTAACAACAACTACTAATAAACAACTACAAATAATGAAGATCAATAATGTACATAACCCTGCACAGTAATGAAATACGAACAAGAGAAATGAAGTATGCTTACCGGCAACAAACGTATCATTACCATAAAAATTGATTCTTTTCACGAAAATTCCAGGAATCGTCACGTTAATGTAAACATTAAATTGGACAATTCTAATCGGATATTTGAGTAACTAATGTATATCGGAGATGATTGAGAGAATTCCATATCTAAATTACCTTAACTGATCGAAAATGGAGCCTTCAACTTAAAGTTTCTAGCCTACGACACTCGGCGTAGTTTTGAACAAATTCACGTTTACGCCACAATTCTGGTCGCCAACTGTTGATATAAGCTTCGTTTGAGGTCTTCGTCTTCAGTGGGTAAGGAATCGCCACAAACTAGGATTGAATATAGAGAGCAAAAGTGAGAAACTAGGTTTTCGTCGATTTGGGGTAAATGGAAGAGAGAAATCGAGAGAGACAGCGTATATTTCGCTCCTTACGTTTTAAAACTGAATTCTGAATAAGATGTACCAATTATACCCCCATAATGTAACCAGTACTCTTAAATAATGTAGCTCGGGTATGATATATACTTTACATCTAATCCGTCCATCAAGTTAATCCTAAGGCTGGAAATACATTTGAACTTAACACTAAAGGGTCACTGACCCTAATGCTATATATATATATATATATAGCACCCTAAGTGTCCTATTTCCTTCTTAATCTCAGCCCTTGGATCCTTGAATTGGATGGTTGTGATCAATGCATTATTAGTCTATAATGTTGCATTATTAGCCGCTGTGCATTATTAGAATGAAAATGTGCATTATTAAATGACACGTGGCATTAATCTAATCGTCAGATGACAAAATCGTGGGGCTAGGATTAAGAAGGAAAAAGGACAAAAGATATGAAAAGTATTTGAATACATCCCTATATATATATATAGGGATGTGTTAAGATGACAACACTTATTATAATGACACCATACCATCATTCTCAGCCTTTAGATCTGGAAAGCGAGCGATCATTAAGCTGCCATGTGGCAGCATATTTTATTTAATTTTAATCATGAAAAATTGCCCAGGGGTAAATTTGTAACTCTCATTCCCAAATCAATTACACGACAACAACAATCATATTATTTCTCATTCTAGATTCACCCAATCGGATTCCAGATTTCATCCAATTCTGGTGAAATTTTACGCGATTCAATTGCGCATCTCATCTCCAATTTCACTCAACCCATTCCATACGAAGCTGCTTAATCCATTCCATACGAATTTGCTCAATCTCTCATCTCCAATTTCACTCAACCCATTCCATACGAAGCTGCTTAATCCATTCCATACGAATCTGCTGCATCCATTCCAATTTCACTCAATTTTTGATTTACATAATCTCGTTCATCTGATATGGCCGACGACTCCATTCTCAATTTTACCTGTATTTTTTTGCATAGTTTTGGAGCGTAATGCTAATTGAAATCCATGATTTCGTGAATTCTATTCTGCAAGTCGTGATCTGTAATTGAACTCTGTGAATTTACTAAGTAATTGAACGCTCCGATTTGTAGCAGTTTACTTTGTATTTCCCCTTTTGATTTCTGTGAATTTCTTCTTGCTTCTTCCTTTTTTGCTGATGATTTCAAAAATTTTATTGTTACTTTCGCTGCTGGTTTCAGTTTTAGTTCACAATTTTTTTTGCAGTGTTATTCATTGAATATTGCTGTATTACCATGACGATATTGCAGTTTACATATTATTTTAATAATTTTTATTCTTGATGTAGTTTAATGAAACAATTGCAGACCACACTATTTGCTTCAATCTATTACGTTGATTTTAAAACTTAGTTATGTTGACTCTGATAGTGTTTAGAGATTGAGTTTTCATCGAATTTATGATGTATTCTGATCTGTGATACTATGATTTTACACAATTTTCTGAATATGATCTTCTGTATATATACTATGATGCAGGTTTATGTAGTAAATATTGCAGGTTTATGTATTAAATATTGCAGATCACTTAATTGTTATTTGCATTGAATTGTATTTGAATTAATTCAAATTCTGTTTTATCATGTGTGATCCAGCGTGCCTCGACGATATTCAACCAAAAGTTCAGCAAGGGATTCTGCAAGCCATTTTGTGTCCATGAGAGAGAAAGCCATAAAGTTGAACAGCGAATCATTACATCGGTGTAAACAATGTGGAGAATTGGGTCACCATCTGTGGGGGACAAATTTACATCACGAATTTCGTATGTAATTGGGTGCATTGTTTTGGAGTGTATTGTTAATTGAAATCCATGGATTTCGTGATTTTCATTATGCAAGTCGAGATATGTAATTGAACTCCATGAATTTTGATCTGTAATTGAACTTATGAATTTAATATTCTCCGATTTGTAGCAATTTACTACGTATTTTCCATTCGTCCTAATTCGTTTTTTATTCAGTTCTTATGTTTTTACCAGATTGCTGCAATATGTGGTACATATTGCAGGCCACCATATGATTAATTGCATTTAATTGCAGTTTATATATGATCTGCCTAATGTTATGTTTTTCATTTTATCCGGTTGCAGTTTATATTTTGATGTACATAGCGTGGAACCAAATCTAAAAAAGTGGTCGTTACTTGAAAATAATTGAACACCGAGTTCGTGTCAAAGTCCTTGAACATTTTATTCGATCTTAACAGATTGTAGTTTTATTCTGCAAATATTGTAGTGTCACAAAGTAGTTTTTGCAGTTTACATTACTTTATTTTACTTCTTCCTAATGTAGTTTATTCAAAGGATTGCAGATTCTTTCTCACAATATTGATTATTATAGCTTTGTGGTATACAATCTTCCTTGATTTACTTATCGACTTGCACACCACCATACAAATTGTTTGAGATTTCATACTGTTGTGTTGAGATTTGTATTCACTGTAACTGAATATTGCATTGCAATGTTACACGTATTGCAGTGCAAAACTTAATGTATTCCATACCACCTTCCATCTTAGGCATACAAACATATTACAATTATCGGTAATCTAACAACAATGCAACAATGAACATTCAGATTATGTGACCAAAAATGTCTACACCACAATAAAGTCATCAAATTTTTAAGTACGAGTATTTACCAAATCATAATATTAGTCAATTCATTTACACCAAAAACTGTTAGAGTTTGTATACTAGAAATCACGTTTCGAGTGATTGAATACTGTAAAACTCTTATTTTATTTTCCAAGGAATAAAACAGATTATTTTTGTCATAATGTTGTTACGTTTTACATGTAATGGATGTTCATGCATGTTTAAATGTATAAGTTAACTTAACAAAGTCTAAGTCTTTGTTTTAGTAGACCGATTGTGGGCGGCGTCCACTTTAAGGTAACACGGTCAGTTCTAAACAAAGAAAAAGATGAATTTCACAACCTAGTTGGAATTAAACTATCCATCGAGAAAGGTTGCAATGTCAGTCCGCATATTTCTAAGCTTTACTGAAATAAGATGACATTGGTGTGGTGTGGTATAGCACTGAACGGATCTAACAGCAAGACTTGTCCTTAGGCTATCTACTGAAAGGCGAGGTCTTGATAAATATTTGTTTCTTAATCAATGTAGGTTAGCATTGAGCATACGATATTGATTATGCATTACTTTGACTTATCAAAAGGTGCGGGTTTTTCGTAACCCAATGATCCTGATATATTTGGTAGTGGTGATCAATATCTAGCGGTGCTATGATTGCTATTATATTGAATCGTGCGCGAGGTGAGTCTCGTTTGCTAATGTCCTCAAGAGGAGCGCGAAACAAGGTTTTATTATTCGGAACCTAGCTAGTTGGAGTTTGATTACTCTATGAATAATAAATAAGCGTTTCATGCCAAGTCCACTCTTGGAATTAATAAGAAGTTAATTAATTAAGTCCATAGCAGACATTAATTAATTATTGGAAATTTTTATCTTAAGCGCTGGAAATGAAAGTTAAACGGAAACCCGAATTACTTATAATTTCGGATTTGGATGAAGAGAGTTCAATATTACTTCTGTAGTGGCTGCTCGTAATATTCCAATTATAACTTATATTAAATTGTGGGTTCAATTTAATTAGTAAAAAGTAAATTGGATGAGCCCATATCCAAAACCTTCCATAGATCTCTGTCTGGGCCCAAAAGGAACTTAATATAAATAGGAGAATAAAGGAGACAGAATTATCACAATTTTTATACTTAAAATTTTCGAAAATTTCGTCCCCTAGCTGAAGAGGAGTTCGAATTTTACTCCTATTCCCAAAAGGATTTCTCCTGTCTTCTTTATTTAAGTCCTAGTATTCTGGTGAGATCAGCCCACACTGATATCGGAGTACAGTTCGGGAACTAGAGAGAAGATTTGTGGTCTAGTATTCAAAGCGTCACGTGGAGAAGCTGCTAGCCATCTTCAATTCTTTGGAGAATTAATTAGGTATTTTTCTACTCCGTAGAAAAGCATGTTTTAGGTTTCAATATTCTTAAAGCATGATTAATTCAAGTTATGAGCATGATACATGTGAGAATTAAGCGAATAGATTTTGTCTAAATAATCTGCTAAATAGATCTGATTTTTATGTGATTTATTTGTGCGATTAATAATTGTTAAATTATGTTAATCCATCGCAAACACCGCTTCCGCTGCCAGTTCCAACAATTGGTATCAGAGCCAGTCTTTGGCTCTGATTATTTGTATTTAAATTTCGCGAAATTCATGTGTGCATGTCTTAATTGATTACGAAGCATGTTCTTGTATCTTTATTATTTATTTTATGCATGATGATCTCAAGAACATTCGAATCATAGAACTTGAATTATTCGACCATACGAGATGAGCAATCCGTCGGCGCTCGCGCCGGGACGGATCGCCCTACGCGTGATCGAGAAAGGGGTGTCGCTCGAGTGGGAGTCGAGGGTCGACGGACATGCGGCGACGCGCTGATGAGCAAGGGCTCGTGCGCGCCGCCAGGCAAGGCCGCAAACCCTAGGCGGCATCCGTTGCAAATCGAGAACGGCGACGAACGAGTGGGAGTCGAGGGGCAGCGATCACGCGGCGACGCGCTGACGAGCATGGGCTCGTGCGCGCGCCGGTCGAGCCCTAGCCGGAGCCTGCTGCGTCGCGTGGAGGAGATGAGACGCGGTGGCTCGTTCGAGAGCTGCCGAGGCGCCAAGACTCCACCGGAAACCCTAACCAACCCTAAACCTAACCCTAGTCTCCCGCCACTAGCGGCGCACGACCGAGAGCAGCCGCTCCATAGGCGGCTGCTGCTGGTTCGCGCGAAGCCGCCGGAGTAGTGGGAGTTCGCCGGAAAGGCACGGCTCCGGCCGCGGTTCTGGATTGACGTCGACGGTGGGAGAAGCTCGGCGGATTTCCGCCGGGAGGAAGGGAGGAGGAAGCAACACGCTTCGGCGCAGCCTGCCGGCGGCGGTGGGGCGGCGAACACGCTCGCTCCGGGGCGTCTTCAAATCTTCGTCGTGTTGATTCATGCAAACCTCGAATCACAAGATATTGACGAAAGATTATATTAATGATTATTTAATTCCTAAGTTAAAAGATATCATTAAAAATAATATTATTTAATGAAATAAAATATTTTGGGAAGATTTTCCCTAGATTTTAGGAATATTTTGATTATTTTCTATATCTATGAATATTTTATATCCCAGATGATATAGATAAGAATAATTTAATAGTTTCTTAATTATAATATATATCTAGAATATCTAAATAGGATAGATATATAAAATCACATTAAATAATATAAAATTATTTTCTTCCTAATCTTGAACTTGGAAATTATATGAATTTAATTTTTCATGTCTAATTAAAATTATAAATAATGTGCTTTATTTTAGATATATCTTATGAATAAGAATTAAATTCTAGATTAATAAATTGCTAAACTAAGATACTAAAGATAATAAAAGATTTAATTATCCAGTCAATTAAATACCAATAGAATTTAATTAGTCTTAATCTGCCTTAAGGCTAAAGGATAATTAATGAAAAACCATAACCCAAAATATCTAAGCGATAATTATGAACTAAAAGTTTATATATGGTTTCCCTCGGTTGGACTGCCAAAGTTTTGTGAAACTGATTTTCTAATATTATTGCCACCTGTAAAGTAGGGACAATAATCCTACGAAAACAGTAAGTTCATAAGGGCAGACTTTTCACATAATAAATAGAATGAACTAGAAAGTGGTTCCCAATATTATTGCCACCTGCAAAGTAGGGACAATAATCCTAAGGAACTGCGAGTTTCAGGATTTAATCAGAATTTATGAGATAACTTGGTTTTGTTATCAGCACATGAACATTGTTATGGGAGTATGTTGTAGAAATAAAATTCTGTAATGCTAAATCTGATGGTCGTGCTTAGGCAACATTAGGCATATTAACCTCCAAAGGAGGATGCAATTGATGCGTCGGTGTTGTGACCAGTAAAATTGTCAAAATTTTAATGCGTATTAACCTCCAAAGGAGGATACAATTTATTAATTTTGCTATTGTAAGATTTTGAAAAGTTTTATGGTTAATCTACTCAATTTCCTTACATAAGTTTATGACAAATAGTAAATTCTTCTGTTTGCAGTGCAATAAAATCCGTCAAGATGTCTTTTAATCCCCTTTCTGCAATTCTCAAAGAAAACAAACTCGAGGGCCAAAATTACATAGAATGGAAACAAAACTTGGATATCGTTCTCATAGCCGAAGAGTACAAGTTTGTGCTCACTACTCCACGCCTAGCAGTGCCGGCAACCAACGCCGTGCAAGGACTGCGATATGCGCATAGACGGTGGCATAAGGCGAATGAGATGGCTAAGTGCTACATGTTGGCTTCTATGTCATCAGTACTCAAGCATCAGCATTCTGCCATGGAAACTGCCGCCGAGATTATGCAAAATCTCACAAATCTTTTTGGTACTCAGAATCGAACGGCTAAGTCTCAAGCCTTTAGGAGTATCATGACGAAGACTATGAAGGAAGGCTCGTCAGTGAGTCAACACGTCCTCGAGATGATGGGCCACCTCAACCAGATTGAGGTTTTGGGAGGGACGATCGATCCCGAGTCCCATGTTACTATAATCCTTCAAAGTCTTCCCCCTATCCAACAGTTCAAACTCAATTTCGAGATAAACAAGCGAAATTACACTTTGGCTGAGCTGCTGTCTGAACTTCAGTCGGCGGAGGACCTTATGGTTCCAGCTAAGGTAGCTATGCTGAGTTTGGCGCCTAATTCCTCTGGGTCTAAGCCTCGTGCGGGAAATAAAAAGGCACCGAACCCAATGGCAGCTTAGAATGCTAAGGGAAAGAAGAAGAAGAAGGGTGACAAGAAGCCTACTGGAAAGTGCTTCAAGTGTGGAGTGAAAGGTCATTGGAAGCCAGATTGTCCTAAAAAGGGCAAGGCTCCAGGTATGCACCATGCTCTGGTAGTCGAGTCATGTTTGGCTTCGACATCTACTCATACTTGGGTTATTGATACTGGAGCAACTGATCATATATGTTTTGATTCTGACTTAATGCAGGTGACAAGACGGTTACATGATCGTGAGATCGAAGTCCAGCTGGGCGACGCTACTATAGTGGCGGCCGTTGCAGTGGGAGACGTTTATTTGCGTTTTTCTAGTGATAGATTTTTGATTTTGAAGAATGTTTTGTTGATACCTTGTTTTAGAAGAAATTTAATTTCAGTTTCTAAATTGTCTTTTGATGGATATTCGATTTCTTTTAATGACAATTGCGTTATTAAGAAAGATGGTTCTTATATCTGTCGTGGTATCATGGAAAACAATCTGTACACAATCACTTCTACTCAATTTAATCAACGTAAATCAGAACTCAATGCTACATCGAAAATTTCTAAGAAAAGAAAAGAACCTTCAAGTTCAATGAATGAAACGTACTTATGGCACCTTAGACTTGGTCATGCCAACGAAAGAAGAATTTATGCGATGGTTGATCAAGATCTTATCAAAGGTCTTGAAAAGGAACCATTTTCGAAGTGTGAATCTTGTCTCGAAGGCAAGATGACTAAGAGACCTTTTAGGTCAAAGGGGAATAGGGCCAAGGAAGTACTTGATCTCATTCATACTGATGTGTGTGGACCGATGTCAACCGAGGCAAGGGGCGGCTTTCGATATTTTTTCACCTTTATAGATGACTTCTCGAAAGTTGGATACATCTATTTGATGCGCTACAAGTCTGAAACTTTTGACAAGTTCAAGGAGTTTAAGGCTAAAGTGGAGACGCGTCATGGTAAGAGTATCAAATGCCTACGATCTGATCGCGGAGGCGAATACCTAAGTGCCGAGTTTTTGGACTACTTATCAGTGTCGGGAATCCCAAATGACTGCGCCGGGCACACCCCAGCAGAATGGCGTAGCTGAAAGAAGGAATAAGACCTTATTAACATGGTCCACTCGATGATGAGTTATGCACGGTTACCTACTTCGTTTTGGGGGCATGCTTTGCTATCAACAAGCTATCTCTTAGACCACTTACCTTCTAAATCAGTTCCTACTACCCCATATGAGTTGTGGAATGGGCGAAAGCCCAATCTGGAACATCTCAGAGTGTAGGGGTGTCTGGCCCATGTATTGGAAAAGGATCCAACAAAGCTGGAATCTAGGACAGAAGTATGTGTGTTTATAGGTTACCCTAGAGGAACGAAAGCTTATGAATTCTATAGTCTCCGAGATCAGAAAGTAATTGTAAGCACTCATGCCACATTCTTAGAGGAAGACTTTGTAATGAATCATAAGTCCAGCAGTGAGATAGCTCTTGAAGAGCTAACTCCAGTCACAACTTCCATTAACCAAGAACCATTACCTAGTGTAACAACAATTCTAGAAACTTCAACAAATACTCCGAATGTTGTAGTGCCGCGTCGCAGTGGGAGGGTCTCTCATGAGCCCGAAAGATACATTGGTTTGGGAGAGTGTATGGATCACTCCTCGGACGACAATGTACTTGATCCCTGGAATCTTGCAGAGGCGCAGGCAGATGTCGATCATTGCGAATGGGTGAAAGCAATGGATTCGGAACTACAATCAATGGTAGACAAAGACCTCTATGATTTGTCTGTCCTACCCGAAAGCTGTACTGCCATTGGGAGCAAGTGGATATACAAATGTAAACGTGGATCCGATGGACGAGTTAAAGTCTTCAAGGCAAGACTAGTGGCTAAGGGGTATACCCAAAAGGAAGGCATCGATTACGATGAGACCTTCTCCCCAGTGGCCATGCTCAAATCGATCCGTATACTTTTGTCTATAACAGCTTACATGGATTGGAAAGTATGACAGATGGACGTTAAGACTGTGTTTCTAAACGGGAGTCTTGAGGAGACCATCTACATGGAACAACCCGAAGGCTATGTAGTAAAGGGCAAGGAACACATGGTTTGGAAGCTTAAGAAGGCCATTTATGGCCTCAAGCAAGCATCTAGATCATGGAACCAGTGTTTCGATCAAACTGTACAAAAGTTTGGATTCGAAAAATGCCCCAATGAAAGATGCGTGTATAAGAAGGTTGAAAAGGAAAATGTTGTGTTCTTAGTTTTATATGTAGATGACATTCTTCTAATTGAAAACAATAAAAAAATGTTGTCATCAGTGCAAACTTGGTTGTCCAGCCAGTTCGAGATGAAAGATATGGGTGATGCGGGACACATTCTTGGTATCAAAGTTCTTAGGAACCGTGCAAAGAGAACGTTGTGCTTATCCCAAGAATCTTACATCGACACAGTACTTAGACGCTTTAGCATGCAAGATGCCAAGAAAGGTTTCTTACCTTTTAGACATGGCATCCATTTATCTCAAGAGATGTGTCTAGACAGCATCTGAGATAGCAGAGATGAGAAGAATACCATATGCCTCGGCAGTTGGTAGTCTCATGTATGCTATGCTTTGTACTAGACCTGATATTTGCTTTGCTGTTGGCATGGTAGCAAGATATCAATCAAATCCCGGCCAAGGACATTGGACTGCCGTAAAGAACACACTCAAGTACCTTAATCGGACTAAGGACTATGTTCTAGTTTACAATGCAGCCGAGCTCTGTCCTTTAGGATATACAGATTCAGATTTCCAAGTTGATGTAGATTCAAGAAAATCAACTTACGGATATGTGTTTACCTTAGGAGGTGGAGCTGTAATTTGGAAGAGTGTAAAGCAGAAATGCATTGCAGACTCTACCATGGAAGCCGAGTATGTGGCCGCTTCGGAGGTTGCAAAAGAGGTTGTATGGCTTAAGAACTTCCTTTTGGACTTAGGTGTGGTTACGAATATGCCCAAGAGCATCACCATTTATTGTGACAATTCTGGTGCTGTGACAAATTCGAGGGAACCACGGGCTCATAAAGCAAGCAAGCACATAGAGAGGAAGTATCATATCATTCGAGATATAGTGCAGAGAAGAGACATAAAAGTGGTCAAGATTGAGTCAGAAAACAACCTGGCAGATCCTTTCACGAAGGCATTAGCGGTCAAGCCGTATGAAAGCCATGTTGAAGGAATGAGAGTTCGACTAATTCAAAACCTCAATCCGCTTTCAGTATAAGTGGGAGAATTAGACGTTAGCACATTTTGTATACGCGAAAGTGTTTTGAGTATAAGTGGGAGATTGTTAGAGTTTGTATACTAGAAATCACGTTTCGAGTGATTGAATACTGTAAAACTCTTATTTTATTTTCCAAGGAATAAAACAAATTATTTTTGTCATAATGTTGTTACATTTTACATTTAATGGATGTTCATATATGTTTAAATGTATAAGTTAACTTAACAAAGTCTAAGTCTTTGTTTTAGTAGACCGGTTGTGGGCGGCGTCCACTTTAAGGTAACACGGTCAGTTCTAAACAAAGAAAAAGATGAATTTCACAACCTAGTTGGAATTAGACTATCCATCGAGAAAGGTTGCAATGTCAGTCCGCATATTTCTAAGCCTTACTGAAATAAGATGACATTGGTGTGGTATAGCACTGAACGGATCTAACAGCAAGACTTGTCCTTAGGCTATCTACTGAAAGGCGAGGTCTTGATAAATATTTGTTTCTTAATCAATGTAGGTTAGCATTGACCATACGGTATTGATTATGCATTACTTTGACTTATCAAATGGTGCGGGTTTTTCGTAACCCAATGATCCTGATATATTGGGTAGTGGTGATCAATATCTAGCTGTGCTAGGATTGCTATTATATTGAATTGTGCGCGAGGTGAGTCTCGTTTGATAATGTCCTCAAGAGGAGCGCGAAACAAGATTTTATTATTCGGAACCTAGCTAGTTGGAGTTTGATTACTCTATGAATAATAAATAAGCGTTTCATGCTAAGTCCACTCTTGGAATTAATAAGAAGTTAATTAATTAAGTCCATAGCAAACATTAATTAATTAATGGACATTTTTATCTTAAGCGCGGGAAATGAAAGTTAAACGAAAACCCGGATTACTTATAATTTCGGATTTGGATGGGGAGAGTTCATATCCAAAACCTTCCATAGATCCCTGTCTGGGCCCAAAAGGAACTTAATATAAATAGGAGAATAAAGGAGACAAAATTATCACAATTTTTATACTTAAAATTTCGAAAATTTCATCCCCTAGCTGAAGAGGAGTTCGAATTTTACTCCTATTCCCAAAAGGATTTCTCATGTCTTCTTTATTTAAGTCCTAGTATTCTGGTGAGATCAGCCCACGCTGATATCGGAGTACAGTTCAGGAATAAGAGAGAAGATTTGTGGTCTAGTATTCAAAGCGTCACGTGGAGAAGCTGCTAGCCATCTTCAATTCTTTGGAGAATTAATTAGGTATATTTCTACTCCGTAGAAAAGCATGTTTTAGGTTTCAATATTCTTAAAGCATGATTAATTCAAGTTATGAGCATGATACATGTGAGAATTAAGCAAATAGATTTTGTCTAAATAATCTGCTAAATAGATCTGATTTTTATGTTATTTATTTGTGCGATTAATAATTGTTAAATTATGTTAATCCATCGCAAACACCGCTTCCGCTGCCAGTTCCATCAAAAACCAACACTGAAACCAAACCTAATGTTTGAAGCTAAAAAAAGATCATTCATTGGTCACGATTTCTTGTAGTCCGCAACCATCTTCTCAGCATCTATTAGTCTCTTCTCTTTCACCTCCTCATAGTGTTTTGTCGTAATATTCATGACAATGTAAATAGTGTTGGTGGAATCCGAAAGAGCAGGGCCTTCACTCCCTTGTTTACTTTCACCATCACCGTTACATAAAAGAGTATTTCAATCTTAGACTATTTTAACATTGCATTTTTATCTACATTAATATGCAACTAACTAATGTAAATACTTAAGAATAAATGTTTACAAAAATGGAATATCCCGTGGCACAACATCATACACATGTATGCTAAAATGCCAAATAAGTAAGTATTGCGATCCAAATATATGCAAATAAAATGTATCAAATATGCAACCATTAATCAAAATACTGCAATATAGACTCAGATGCACTGCAATGAGCAATGTACTGCCAACAAATTACTATGTTTCAAATGTGCAATCCATATAACCAAATACTGCAATATAGACTCAGATGAACTACAATGAGTAAAACAATGTCAACAAATTAAACTACAATATGCAATCTATTTAACAAATATATCTATATAACAAAGTACTGCAATATAGACTCATATCCACTGCAATATGCAATTGCATTCATTACACTGCATTCACATATACAGTAATCTGCGATCTCCAATACTATCAACTGCAATCTCCAATACTATTAAATGCATTCACGTTTTATATCACTATCTCAGGCACAGATGCAAATCATGTTTGACAACCGTCAAATTCATAGCAGAAATCGCCAAAAAAATATGATCAACATAACAGAACCGAAATTGGACGAATGATATTTCAATACGAATAACATTAAAGGCTATAGTAGTTGCAAAATCCAGCAAAAATTGACAAAATTCGATTAACACAAAATACAGTTCATTCTCGAAACGAATTCCAATCAACACCAAACTACAGATGAGAAGAGAGTCCTATCAATAACAGATGGAGTCCGATCAACATACCTTGTCACCAAAAACCCTATGTGCGATGTAGAGACGAACTAAATTCGCTAATAATCAGCTAGCGGTCGCCGGTTAGCCCGATGCATAAACTAGCTACCAATCATACATTAATACAACCAATCAAAAACTAGCAACCACTGAAGCATAAAATTGACCCAAATTCCATATACTAGAAGCCTTGGATGTTTTTGGTCAGATACATTAATACAAACAAATCAGCAATTGAGCAAATCATCAAATCAGCAATTCAGTTCGAGTACAACAACACTTAATCCAATAGAAAAAAAATCACATCACAATACACATGAATGCAAGATAGGGTACAATCCACTACAAAATCCACAAATCAGTCAGGAAACTAGAACATAAAAGAAGAAGAATCAAGCACAAAATGCACAAATCAGATAGCAAACAAAAAGCATAGAGCAAGCAAGATAATTCGGATTCATCAATGTTTAGTTATACTAAACAGATTACATCACTCAGATTCAACAATAGTTTGAAAAACAAGCAATTGAGTCACGAAGCAGATTTGAGAAAGCAAACATAATCAGAAACCAATCAAAATCAGAATTGAGAAACACAAACCCTCCAATATTGTTATAAAACAATACAACATTATTTTATACGATGCACTGCAATATATAACATACAAAACTGCAAGATGTATCACAATACCAAATACAACAACATATGAGTTTTGATTCCAAATTCAATTGATATGATTACGATGAAGAAAATAAACAAAATCAATCGAATCAGATTAGAACATTATGAATACTAAACATAGAAACAAATCACACGATCAGAACATTCCCCCAATATTTTTTAAAAATAAATAAACACAACCGATTATGAGAAATATGCAGATTTCTTCTCTAATTAATCACATAGATCCAAAAATTCATTGAATGGATCATCACCTGAGTAGAATAATAAATCACATTAATAAGAATGAAACGGTAATTTCATTAAGTATGCAACTTTTCTCCAATCAAACGAAATAAAATTCATAGAATTTAACGGCACCTTAAGATATTGAGAAGCTTATTTCTGTGATTGCGTTTTTGATGGAATCAATAGCGGAGTTGGTGGAAATCAGCAACCGGAGTTGCTTCCAGTTCGCCGTCGAATTGAGGGTTAATCGCCGACTCACGATGTAGAGGCGCAGGCGAAGGCGACGGCGTAGGCGCAAGCGGCGTGAACTTGTGAATTTAGGGTTTCTCGTAGTGAATCGCGGTAGAGAGGGGGAGGGGGGGGGGAGAGAATGGAGAGAGAGAGAGAGAGGGAATGCGAAGAATACCGCTGTTTTTGGGGATATCCCCAATTTTGATTTGAAAATATTATGAATTGACAAAAATACCCACGACTGCAATTTCTAATAAACGAGACTGCAATTTGTATTATGTTAGTGAAATTTAATCATAGGCGTTGGATTTTCGGATCTAACGGTGTATATTGGTGTTATATTGTTACCCTAAACTATGGTGGCACCCTAATGCACCCCATGTTAGGGTGCCACCACCCCTTAAAATAACACCATACCACCATTCCTAGCCAATCATTTGTACACGTGGACGAATAATAAGCTTCCACGTGGCAAAAAAAAAATCTGAAAAAGACGGCCAGTAATTTGCTGGTCTTTATCCACCAATTTTTCTTATCCAGCAATATCCGACACACTATACAACAATCTATAGATTGTTGTGTAGTGTTTGTAATATTGCTGTGTAACGTTTATAATATTGCTATATAAGTGGTGTCACGGTGTCACTTTAAGAGGGGTTGTCATTTTAACACAAACCTAGGAATTAGGTTTCTGTTATTATTCGGTCACATTTTCATATTTTCTTCTTTTCAAATTTGAGTGTATATATAGCTTTGTGAATTTGTAGTTTAAAATCCCTTTCAACTTTGTGTTATATTGAAAGAGAAGGGAGGATTGAAGAGGAAAATCAACCAAAACGATCCAAAGATTAGAAGAAAATCCACAAACCTAAAAATATTTTTTCCTTCTCCTTTTTGCCTTCGCGATATTTTAGTAAGCCCCAAATCATTTCAATGCCAAATAAGTAACGATCTTAATAAATACTTGTTGTAAATCGACGACCTGGTTTGTTGCGAATCAAGAAGAAGAAATAAAGATTGAACAACTAGAAGAATACCTTTTCTTTTCCCCTTAGCTCTCGACTGTAAACTCAAGACACAAAATCAAAGTAGGGAAAGTAAAACCGTATTATTCATCATCCTTCTCAAGCTGAGAATTGAAGAGTATTTATGCAATACAAGAGAACGAGAAACTGATCTCAACAACCTTAACCTCTTAAGCTCCAACAGCTCTTAACAAAAACAAAGAAAATAAAACTAACTTAAACTAATTAGCTAATTCGATAACTCCAGCTGCTCCAGCTGGCTTGGACCCACCTTGAACCATGACTCTATTTAACAAATCTCCACCTGAGTTCATGGTTCAGGTTTGTTGCATACATTGATCAGACCTTTGCAGTGCTCGAACTTGTCTCTTCCAAGACACTTGGTCAACATATCAGCTGGGTTATGAAGAATATCAACCTTGACCACTTTTACTCTGCCCCTCTCAATTTCATCTATGATAAAATGCAAGCGAACATCAATATGCTTGCTCCGTTCATGAAAGAACTGATGTTGAGCCAAACATATAGCAGAACTACTATCACAGAACACAACCATAGTTCTTTGATTGATCCCAAAGTCAGAGATCACTCCTTGGATCCGGAAGCTTTCTTGCACAGCAGATGTGAGTGCCATGTATTCGGCTGCTGTTGTTGATAAAGCAACAACGCTTTGCAAGCTGGACTTCCAGCTTATGACAGAACCATACAAAGTGAACAAGAAACCAGACTGAGATTTTGTATTGTCCAGATTAGTAGCATAATCAGCATCACAATACCCAAAACAGCTTCTTCACACTCCTTATCACTTCCCTTAAACAAGATACCACAATTGCTGGAGTTTCTCAAATATCTGAGAATCCACTCGAGCGCATTCCAGTGCTCCTTACCCGGGTCAGACATGTATCTACTAGTGACTGAGATAGCATGGGCTAGGTCTGGCCTCGTACAAATCATGGTGTACATTATACTCCCAACAATGCTCGAGTAAGGAACTGACTCCATCTCCAATGCTTCCTACTCAGTTCTTGGAGCTTGCTCCTTTGACAGTTTAAAACTTTGTGAGAGAGGGGTAGCAGCTGCTTTAGCATTTGCCATATTGAATTTGTTCAAGACTTTCTCAATGTAATCTGACTGAGATAGCCACAATAGCTTCTTGCTCCTATCTCTCAAGATATTCATTCCCAGAATCTTTCTACACCCAAGTCTTTCATTTCAAAACTTCTCTGTAAATCAGCTTTGATCTTTTGTATCTCAACCAATGAAGGTCCAGCTGATAACATATCATCTACATAAAGCAAGAGGTAGGCCACTGGAGTATTCCCCTTCTTCTTAATATAGATGCAATCATCATACTCAGATCTGAGAAAACCATGTATAGTCATCTGTTCATTGAACATCTTATTCCACTGCCTTGGACTTTGTTTCAATCCATATAAACTCTTCTTTAGTAAGCAGATTTTGTTTTCCTCTCCTTCTTTTACATAGCCCTCAGGTTGGCCCATAAAAATAGTCTCCTCAAGATCCCCATTAAGGAATGCAGTTTTCACATCGAGCTGCTGCAATTCCCAGTTTCTATGATTTGCAACAGCAAGTAGAATCCTAATGGAAGTATGCTTTACAACTGGAGCAAATACTTCATTAAAATCAATCCCTTTCTCCTGTGTAAAGCCTCTAGCCACCAACCGGGCTTTGAACTTGACTCTATCCTTGTCTGTTGTTTCTATCTTTTTCTTGAAGATCCACTTACAACTTATGAGCTTCCTATCCTTAGATTCATGCTTCAGATTGCTTTTATCAACAAGAATCCAACTTTTATTCTTGAGCAAAGAGTCCATCTCCTCATTCATTGCCTCCATCCATCTTTCTCTATCTCTGCTCATCATAGCTTCTTTGTAGGACAAAGGATCTGCACACTCAAGATTTTCAGCTGCACATAATGCATAATAGACCACATCTGCTTCAGCATACCTAGCTGGACGCTTTATGTTTTCCCTCCTCACTCTATCTCTGGCAAGTTGGTAGTTGCTGAGACTATTATCAGAATGAATGTCTACTCCACCTTGATCAGAATGAGTATCTGCTCCACCTTGATCAGAATTGGGGTCTTCTTGTTGCTCACCATTCTATGAATCACTAATATCTCCAGATGATTCCAGATTCAGTTTCCCTAACTCCACCTCAAACATATCATAGGGAACTTTTTCTTTCTGTTTTTCTTTACTCAAGTAAGGCGTCTGATCTTCGATGAAAACCACGTCCCTACTTATCACAACCTTTTGATTACCAGGCTCGATGCACCATAGCCTGTAACCTTTTACCCCCCTCTGATATCCCAGCATCACACATTCATGTTCCCGGGGTTCAAGCTTACTCTTCCTGATATGAGCATATGCTGCACAGCCGAAAACCTTGAACTTTGAATAGTTACCATGAGTTCCATACCACCTATAATCTGGTGTTTCTGACTTCAAACTGGTAGAGGGACACTTATTGATGAGATGAGCAGCTGTATAGACATCTAACTCTTTCCAAGATTGTTCGGTTCATCCTTTCTACAACCCCATTTTGTTGGGGATTAGAAGGAACTGTTTTATGGAGCTTTATGCCTTTCTCCTTGCAAAACTCATCAAACTCTCTTGAAAGAAACTCCAATCCATTGTCTGTTCTCAGACATTTTACTCAAGTTCTACTTCTATGCACCAATTTTTGAACTTATCAAATGTTTCTGATTTTTCTTTCAGAATCTACACCCATAGTTTCCTTGAATAATCATCTATTATAGACAAATAGTACCTTCCCCCCACCAAAGTTGTTACTGGAGCTAGGGGTGGGTCGATACGATATATCGTATCGAAAACGTTGTATCGTGTATCGTATCAAAAATATCGATATGAAAGAATTTCATATCGTTATCATATCGAAAGTTTCGATATAAAAAAATTTCATATCGTTATCGTATCGATATATCGTACCGAAATTCGATATATCGTTAAATATCGATATATATCGAAAATTTCGATATATAATTTCGATATATATCGAAAATGTCGATATATCAAAAATTTTCGATATATATCGTATTTTCAATATAAAACGATATATCGCGATATAAGGAAATTCATATCGTTATCGTATCGAAAACTTACGATACGATATCGTATCGTATCGAAAATTACGATATATCGAAAATTCAATAATTTTTCGATATTTTTCAATACTATACGAGCGATATATCATTTTTTCGGTATTTTTCCCCAGCCCTAATTGGAGCTAGCCCCCATAAGTCACTATGGATATATTCCAAAGGAGAGGTAGAAGAGTGAATACCTGATGGAAATGGCTTCTTCTTTGCCTTGCTCAAGATGCACTGCTCACAGGAACCAAGGCCACTTGATGTATCTCCAGAGATAAGACCCTTCTTGGCTAATTCTTTCAGACTTCCTTCAGCCGAATGTCCTAGCCGCAAGTGCCACAACTTCAAATTCTCAGCAGCCACTGAATTTGAATCACCAATCACTACTTCACCTAGAAAATAGTACAAGATGTTTCTCCTTTCAGCCATCATAACTATTTGTTGACCTTTCTTGATTACCATTCTTCCCTCAAGAGAAGAAAATGAAAAACCCTTTACTTCCAGCAAGCCTAGTGAGATCAAATTCCTTTTGATTTCAGGACAGTATCTCACATCACTGTGCACTTTCACAGATCCATCTGCCATCTTGAACTTCACCATCCCAACTCCTTTAATATTGCAGATTTGGTTGTTTCCTAAGAGCATAGTTCCAGTGGCAGGATTTAATTCTTGGAACCAGTGCTTGTACAAGCACATATGGAAACTACATCCCGAATCCATTATCCAAGATCCACTTACTCCACCATCCATTACATTCATGATTTCTGGAAGTTTACTCCCTCAACACAATCTGCACTGTTCTGATTTTTGCCCTCAGATGCTTGCTTCCTTTTCCAAGCAAAACAATCCTTCTTGAGGTGTCCTGGTTTCTTGCACCAGTGACATGATCTCGTTTCCTTTGTTTCAGAACTTGAGGCCTTAGCATCATCAGATTTCTTCTTGAACTTAGGCTTCTTAAACTTCTTGATATGCAGGCTCTCAGTTGGAACTTCTTGTGGCTTTGATGATCCCTTCTGTAGCTCTTTGGCTCTTAATGCAGCCTTCACTTTAGATAAGGTGATGGTTTTCTCACTCCCATACACCATGGCATCACGAAGGTGATCAAAACTCTTCGGTAGAGCATTAAGAAGCAAAATGGCTTGATCTTCATCTCCTATTGTAACGTCAATATTTTCCAGATCATCAACCATTTTAGAAAACTCCTCCATCTGTTCACAAACGCCTTTATCTTCCCGGAACCTATAAGCGTACAACCTCTGCTTCATGCACAACCTATTCGCCAAAGATCGAGTCAAATAAAGACTCTCCAACTTGGCTATAACGCCTGCTGCAATGGTCTCTTTAGCCACTTCTCGAAAGACTTTGTCGCCTAAACACAGGATCACAACACTATGAGCCTTTGCTTGAATTTCTGCCAATCTCGCTGCAGCTTTCTCATCCAAATCGGCCTTCTTTTCTTCACCTTCCTTTTCCTTTTCGAGCGCATCAGACAACCCCTGCTGAATTAGCATTGCACGAATTTTCATTCGCCAAAGCCCAAAATCGTTCGAACCAGTGAATTTTTCAGCCTCTAATCTTGACGTAGCCATTCTTCAAACAGATGGCGTGCAGTAGCAGAAAAAGCCCCAAAACCAGAAGAAACAATTGCAATCGCCCAAGCTCACTTCTACGATTCCCACCGGACGGCGCCACTTGTTGCGAATCAAGAAGAAGAAATAAAGATTGAACAACTAGAAGAATACCCTTTCTTTTCCCCCTAGCTCTCAACCGTAAACTCACACAAAATCAAAGTAGGGAAAGTAAAACCGTATTATTCATCATCCTTCTCAAGTTGAGAATTGAAGAATATTTATGCAATACAAGAGAACGAGAAACTGCTCTCAACAACCCTAGCCTCTTAAGCTCCAACGGCTCTTTACAAAAACAAAGAAAATAAAACTAACTGAAACTAATCAGCTAATTCGATAACTCCAGCTGCTCCAGCTGGCTTGGACCCACCTTGAACCATGACTCTATTTAACATGGTTATTTCGCAATATATTGTTACTTCCAAGATTTTAATTTTATATTTTATATTTTTTGTTTTTTATTTTTAAACGTTAATTTCCATTATAAATGTTTATTTTGACTGATTATTTTTCACAAATATATTTCTTATGATTGTTTGTCTCTCTCGCACTAAGTTCAAATGATACTAGTATTTCTTTTTCTTCCATCACAGTTGATGCATTTCTTTTTGCAGAGATTATTAAGTGGAAATATTATAAAGTAAGAAAGAACAAATATAAGAAAATGTAGAGAATGTGTTAATTATTACTCTTATATATTAAAATAGAAATGACTCAATTACGATGGAACGTCCAAAATGTGAAAAATTTATTCAACTATGGTGGGACAGTGACAACAATGCTTATGGATTGATATTCACAAACCTTATTTTGGAGATTGATCGTGAATTCCTGATGTTTGTTGAAATGGTTTTGGTTGTCACCATCTTTAAGTCATCCAGATCCCGTATTGACCGAACCTCTTCCGGGAGGGTGTCCAGATTTGGACAATTGCGGATTTCTAATTTTTCAAGATATTCTACTGCACCTTTTCCAATTTGTAGATTCCTCAGGTTCCATAACTCTTCGATGCACAACACTTCAAGAGAGGAAAAATGTTTTTTCGGGATCCCCATGTGTTGACCTGTGTATGCGTTCCGCAATTTGAGGTACTCTAAGTGAGGTAGCTTCCCTAGTAGTGGCATGGGATCTTCATTAGCACAGCTATTAGCCAATGTCAAGGAAGACATGAAGATAGGGAAGCGTTTTGGCAACCTATCAAGGCGTCCATCCAATTTGAGTGTTTTGACATTGTGTAGAGTACCAAGGTCATCCAAACAAGGCATGTTTCTATAACGGTGCCCTCTTAAGATTAGGTGGTGAAGAGATTTCAAGTTGAACAATGACACAAAGAGCTTGCTTACATGTGCGTTTCCATCCAAATCTTGTACACCCAATTTCTTAAGCCTAGCCAACATTTGCAAGCCTGAGAGGTCAGATATTAGATTATCAAATGAGACTGAGGTTAAGGTATTCAGCTGCTGAAGCACATCTATCTTGAAAGGCTTCTTGCAAATGACATCAGACATGTAGAGGCGGACAAGGCTACCCATTTCCCATATGATATCCGGTACTTGCACCATAAAGTTTTGAGCAACATCAAGAACCTCAAGATTCTCCAAGCACCCCACTGATTTTGGGAGCTCTTTTATGTAATTATTTCTCAATCCCAAGTATCTTAGTTCCATCAAAATGCCGATCGTTTCAGGCAAAATATTCAACCCAAAATCTTCCAAGTCAAGTATCTTAAGTTTTTCAAAACCTTTCCAATAGGATGGACTAGCATTTAAATAACCACCACCATGGAAGAATAGAGAAACAATATTTTTATCTTGATTCGTTGAGTAGCTGAATTTGTTCTCTCTGCTATAAATGATCACACGGTGGCATGGATTTCTGTTGAGTCGAGTAATTCCAAGGATCTCAAAACCTATTCCCTCCTCTTCTTTTTTAATGGATAGTCTGTGTAGCACGGGATTCATGTGATACCGTGTGCCATTGTCGTTGACTTCATCAACAACAGATTCATCAACTAAACCATCTATGTACAATTCACTATCATACAGTCCTCCTGTTGTGTCCCAAATATGCGACAACTTATTTTCCCTCAAAGTTGTATTTTCCTTAAAGAAGGCCATATACATGAAACATGGCAGCAATTTGGGGTCCAATTTTTGATAATATGGTTCCAATAACTGCAATGTTGAACCAAAATCAACACACTCAAGAAGTTGTTCCCAATCACTCCAGTAGAGGCTTTCTTTTGAGCTAGCTGATTTGCAACCTCTTTAATAGCTAATGGCAGACCACCACATTTTCTCAACATTAGTTTTCCTTGGTATTCCAACTCTTTTGGGAATTTCTGCTCACTCCTCAATTTACTCCCACTGTTTATTGTTTTATAAAACAATTGCCAGCTCATATTAGAATCCAAAGGTTCCATCTTGTAAACATCATGGAGTTTGAATTTTACAAATCCATGCATCATGTGATTTGTGACAACCAATTTACATCCATCGGATTCTTACATGAGAACAAACACAAAAGGAAAAATGAGAAGGGAAATTTATATGTTACATGATGTGGCTATGCATAACTTTAAAGTAATACTACTAAGTAGCGTTTGTAATTTATTAAAAATCCGAATACTTTTTAATCTCTTTAGAAACTTTAAAATTTAATAAAAAAAATCATATTTTAAAAAAAAATTGTCAAATGAATAATGAAGTCCATTTAAATTATAGTCAACTCCAGGCTTTCTAAAAAAATGTAAACATCAACAAAATTTTTTAAAAAAAGAAATTAATTACTTGTGCGTGACAATCCAATACTAGAAAGTTGATAACTTGCTATAGAAAGGGAGCGAATGTGAAACTCTAAATATTGTATAAACTCAAAACTATGATTTGGACTATTGAAAAATGTCATCATATCACAAAAAAGCACGAACAGGAAAATGTCAACAGAATTTCAACGGTAGTCAATGATTGATGTTGTGTTGATATTGTGTTGATACTGTGTGTTGACATTCAAATCTTGAAATTTTATACTATGTTGATATTGTATTAAAACTGTGTTGAAGTTGTGAAGAAGAGTTTTGAGTTTGTACAATATATAAGTTTGCAATTTATCTCTACCCAGGAAGGGAAGGGACTACTTATTTATGGGAGAGAAGCGCGTGATGGTCAACAAGGGCAACTCTCAAATCTACTCTTCTCTCTCTCCTAATCTAGTATAGGAATCGGTGATGGTTGGATTGAGAAGAACTAAAGGGTAGAGAATTGAAGCAGTGGAGGGTGGATTTGATTCAAATGCAGAGCTACCTGCTTAGATAGGGGGGCAAACAATTTTTATATTTTGTAGAATTATTTTATGTTAAAATTGTAATTTTTTGAATATATTGTTATTTAATAAGTTAAAGTTCAGTATTAGAAATTTGTTCCCTATGACTTATTCTTTTCTATATCTTTGTTAGTATTTATCTTTATATTAAGATTAATATCAAGAAAATATAATAAAAATATGATATTGAGAGATTCACTAGTTTTATTTTGTCTTTATTTTAAAATAAACATAGTATATATTCTTAGTTCTTCAACATAAAATGCCCTAGTTCCGGTAATTGGATGTATATTGAAGCAATGGAGGATGATATAAAAATAGGTGAGGATGGAGTCGATTATGTTGAAGATGGATTTGAAACTAGGTGCGGATTAGTATTGAGAATTGAATTAGTAGACATATTTAATTTGGTCCTCTGAAAGGTTGAGGATATTAAAGTCGTTTCATGCCTAGTCCGATTTTTTTTTTAAATAAGAAAAACAATGTTATTTAGTGAATAGTGTGATTAGAGCATCCACAACGGTGAGAATTTTGGTGCTCGTCCGTGTGTGTCACTGGACAGAGTTCGTCCGTCCGTGCCAGCGGCACGGCGCTGTTCTTAGCTAAGAGCACGTCCGTGCCGCTGAGCAGCCCTACGTAGCACGCTCAAATTCGTTTTTTTATTTATTTATTTTAAAAAAATTCGAAATTTATTTAAAAAAATGTTTTTAAATAAAAAAATATGTTTCCACTTTCCAAAAAATTATATCCGTTTTCTACCCACTTTTAATTTATTTTTCAAATTTTTTCCCCCAAAATTCACATTTTCATTTATAAATACCTCCACTTCAACACAAAAAAAACACATTCTCATCTATTCTATTATCATTCATCTACATTCTCTCATCTTTTTTCCTCGTACTCTCTCATCTAAATTCCCACCACACTACACAATGTCCGGCTTCGGCGATCACCCTTCCGGCAATCGCGGTTGAAATCACGATTGGTTCGACTCTGAGGCCGGATATAGTCCGAAAACCCAATTTACGGCCCCTCCTCAAACCCAAGGTTCGCAAGCTCCAGGTGGCTACCGTCCTTACCCGTTGCACGACCTAAACGCCCTCGGGTTCGGGTGGGCACCCGAATCCGGATCGGGAGGGAGCAGCAGCTCTACTCCTACTCCTACTTCTGTTCCTACTCCTCCTGTTCGTGGCACCCGCACCCCGTACACTCCGGGTGAGATGATGACGATGTTAAAGCCTACTTGGCAGTCTCCGAAGATCCGGACGTCGGCACGAACCAAACCGGGGATACGTATTGATGGCGCATCACTCGCCTCTACAATGAAACCGGGCCGGCGGGAACCATCTATCGCAATGATAGTATGGTTCGCAATTGCATCTACAGATGCAACGAGGCAATCGGGAAGTTCCAGGGGATTTACCTCCAAGAAGAGCGGTCGGCGGGGAGCGGCACGAACGAGCTCGACATCATCACTGCCGCCTTGGCGGCATACCAACGGGAGGAGTTCATACCGTTCAAGTACCTCGATTGTTGGCAGGAGGGGCGCCAACATCCGAAGTATAGGGGCGGCATAGCAGCATCCTCCTCCAGCTCCTCCAGCAAACGGTCCAGGTCGGTTGCCCTATCCGACAGCGCCTCCGATGATGTGGCTACCCAGCTTGCCGGAGCTAACTTGGGTAGCCCCGACGCTGGCCCGAGCAGTTCCCGCCCGCAAGGAAGGAAGAAGGCGGCGGCCAACCGCCCCCGCCGTCGCGCCTCGACTCCATCCGCCCCCGCCCCCGCCGCCCCCGTTCCCTTTGTGCCTCCTACACCCCCGAACAACACGTTGTGGGCCATCTTGAGTCAACTCTATATGAACGATACGTCTCGGATGACTCCGGATCAACTTGCAACACATGAGCAAATGATCCGGGGTCTCAAGAGGCAATTGGGGATAGAGGACTAGTCTTCCACGTGTGTAATTTTTAATTTGTAGGATTTTAATTATGTATTTTTTATTTTCTAGGATTTTAATTGTGTGTTTTTATTTTTTAGCATTTTAATTATGTAATTTTTATTTTTTAGGATTTTAATTATGTAATTTTTATTTTTAATGTATTTTTATAATATAGAAATGTTTTTAATAATTGGAGTATTTAAATTGAATAATAGAATGGTGGGACCCTTGAGCTTGTCCTTAGCTAAGAGCACGGATGTGGGTGTTGTGCTCTTAGCTAAGGACAAGGAGTAAAAGTGGGTCCGGGCCCACCTCCGTGCTCTTAGCTAAGAGCACGAATGGGGATGCTCTTAACTAAACTTTGAGAAAATTAATACTCCCTCCGTCCCAAGAAAGATGACCCATTTTTTGGGTGGCACGGGATTTTATGCAACTTTATTTTGTGTGTTAAATGGAGAGAGTAAAGTAAGAGAGAGGGGATAAAGTAGAGATAAAGAGGTTTCCATTTTAAGTAATGGGTCATCTTGATTGGGACAAACCAAAAAGAAAAGTGGATCATCTTTAATGGGACGGAGGAAGTATTTATTTTGCAATTTGCTTCATTTAGAATTAGCACAATATTCATTTAATATATGTTGAAATCTAAGTTACCATCATAATAAGATTATACATACCTTGTTTTGGAAGAGCTTTCCAAAGAGGTCTCAAGTGTATTTGTTTGGGCAGGTAGTCGAGAACTATCAAACATGACAGTCCTTGCAGGTGCTGGCGAAGCATAAATAGAAGACTTTGGTCGTCCATTTCCCCAGTAATGAAGATGTATGAAGAGTTTCACCATCTACTACTACTTGCACTTGTAGAAGTAGTTTGATAATTATCTCTTTAATAGTTAAGACATTAGAAACACATACCCAAGCACGATACTTGAATCGCTCGATGACGCCTGGGTGGTTGTATATCTCTCTAGCCAGGGTCGTCTTTCCAATGCCAGACATGCCTTTGATAACAACCCATGAACGATATTCTATTTTATGAAAAATCATTGTGCGGAGCACCATTTCTACGTCTCTATCCAAGCCTACCACCACATGATCTTCATCAACATTTTCTGAGTTGGATTTTGTCTTCGGCCCATCAACTCCCAGTTTAAGCATCCGCATTTTGATCTCTCCCATCCAACTTATGATTAAATCCTTTGTATAATCGCTGCCCGTTATGTAGTGGTCGAGGGCATCGTGAGCCACGTGGACCAGATCAGACGTCAAAAGGTTGAGTCTTCTTCCCTCACCAAATTTCTTATTTCTAACTACATCCACAATCTCTCTCAGCTCTTTAATTGCCCTTTCCGTTTCTTCAATTTCATATGGGTAGACATTGTCTGTTCTTTCCTCTTGATATTTGTTGAGCTTTTGTATCAATAATAAAATGACTGCTTCTGCCATATTTCTGCTTGCGTAATCAGCAAACTGTACTCGTAGCTAAAAAATTAACAATGACCTATTGAACATCACAATCACGTGAATTTTAAAACTATTCAAATCTACGAATAAAGAGATAAAACTATTGCTTTGAAATTTTCCTATCGGCGTATGTGATTTGATCAGATGATTGTGATATCATTCAAACTCAAAGCAAAAACAAGACTATAACATTTGACATATATATAGGTTACGTGGCCAAAATTTTGATGATGAAGTTGGCGTTTATTTCATGATCGATACCCATAATTCTGTCACTTTAGACTAGCTAGAGAGAACAAATTAATTTTTATCAATCAATTTGTATGGCTATAAATTTCCCAAAAAACCATGTATCCAGTCACTTTGCATCCTGCTTTTAACATTTCTTTCATTTAAAACATAATTATTTAGACAGCAAAACCCAATTAAATTGATAAATGATCCCCTTCTAAACAATAGGTCTTCGGATGTGCTTTGTGTAAGATGTAATTCCATAAAAAATAACACAAGTATTTCTAAGAAAAAAGTTGTTACAATGAAAACTAAAAATGGTATAGACTATCGACCTCTTTAGTTCCAATCAAATAAAAATTTAAAGATGATCATAACTAATATTTTTTAAAAATCATGAAAGATAAAGTACTATATTTTAAAGGATTCTTTAGTTTATGTGTCAGTCATAATTATATTGCAAAAAAATCTCACTACCAAATCAAAGTTTCATGAGTGGGTTTTAGTGCTGGTGTAGAAATAACATATGCACGCTGGATTTAATTTGAAGTTAAAATTGATATTGATTCATCTTTATTCCAACAATGAAATCAAGATAATAAAATAAAAATACAATTTTATCAGATAATTTGTCATAATTTTAAAATAGAACCTTCCTCCATATTGAGTAATTTCCGTTTCAATATATACTAGGAGTAACAATGAACGCATTTTCTATTATTCCTATATATTTTATTCTTCCGTGTAATACTTTATTGCATATCCGGTAATACTTTATCTCTTATACTTTATTACATATCCGCTTAACATAACAAAAAAAAAATTAATCTTCGTAAGAGAGAGGGAGAGAGCGCCATAAGAAAATATATTTATGAAAAATAATCAATCAAAATAAACCTTTATAACAAAAATTAACTTTTAAAGAAATTAAATACGAAAGAGGGAGAGAGCGCCATAAGAAAATATATTTATGAAAAATAATCAATCAAAATAAACATTTATAACAAAAATGAACTTTTAAAGAAATTAAATACCATAATATGTTCACTCAATAATCGATTATTAAATTGTACTATAAAGTTAAAATTGAAATCTTGGATGTAGCCATATATTTCGAAAGAACCAGATCGTCGATTCACCAAAGTATTTATCAAGATCGTAATTTATTTACGCTTCGAAATGACTCGGGGCTATGGCAAAAAGGAGAAGGAAAATATACCTTTAAATTTTTGAATTTTCTTCTTATTTTTGGATCGTCTTGGTTGACTTTCCGGTTCAATCCTTCCTTATCTTTCAAGATAACACGAAGTTAAAAAGGAATTTCAAACTACATACTGACAGAGCTAATATAGTCAAATTCAAAAAGTAGAAAATATGAAAAAATAACAGAAGATTAACTTAATCATAGGAACATGAATTAAATTTAATTAACAGGAAAATAGTACTACCTTTTTTCGCAGTATATATTGTTGCTTATCTTGGGTCGTATGATGATGAAATTAGCTTTCATTTAATGAGTTTGTTCAGCTTTGAGATCTGTGCGCTCCTTTCTATAGCCCTCTGTTTTATTCACAATATTCTAAATCTGTTTAATTTTCAAGATGGGGCAGTATTGATAATAATGTTGTACTCCACTTACTAATATACTACCTCCGTCCCCCAAAATTTGCTACACTTTGACCCGACACGGGTTTTAAAAAATGTAATGAAAAGTGAGTTGAAAAAGTTGGTAGGATGTGGGTCCTACTTTTAAAGTATTAGTTTTATAATAAAATGTGAGTAGGAATGAGTTGGTGGAATATGGGGTCCACTACCAAAAATGGTAAAAGTGAAGTGTATCAAATTTTCAGGGACGGACCGAAATGGTAATATGTATCAAATTTTCAGGGAGGTATTACAATTAAGATAACTTAAAGTTAAAGTTAAAGTTAAAGTATTAATAAATAGTTAAAAAGAGAATAATAGAGAAGAGAGTTGTATCAATATTATTCTCTTTTTTGTAATTTTTTCCTTACTTTAATTTTTTTTTTTTTTTTAAATACGTGCCAAAAACAGTCAATCACTTGAGATGAAACTAAGAAAGTATAAGGACATACTTTCTTAGTTCCATCTGAATCACTTGAGATGGAACTAAGAAAGTATGTCCTTATATGCAATCTGTCATTAAAGTTCCGTGATTGAATAGAAGAATTGGAAGATGTGATGTCGAGATTTGTCAAGAAATTTTATTAGAAAATTTGTTATCTTGTTATCAAACAAATGTTTGTTCGTTATATACTTCCTCTGTCCCAAGATGTCCCAAGATAAGTGACAACAAAATTTTTGGCACGGAATTTAAAGAAATGAGATTTTGTTAGTAAAGTGAAAAGTGAATAAAGTAAGAGGGTTAATAAAGTAGAAAGAAAAAGTAAGAGAGAGGCTATCAAAAAAAGGAAATGAGTTACTTATCTTGAGACGTCCCAAAAAAAAATATGTGTCACTTCTGTTTGGACGGAGGGAGTATTAGCTATCAAATATGACCTCTAACGTTCATAACAAAAAAAGGCCAATTGCAGTTGCAGCTCACTGATTCTAACAACCTTTTTGATTCTAAATAAACAATTCTAACAACTTCATCATTTCATAACTACTCAACAAATTGCTTATCTCTCATAATTTTTTCTTAGTATATTTGTTTTCGAATCGTCGTCCCTTATATGGCCAAATCAATAGAAATATAAGGGTTTATATAACCAAACAATTAAATGAAGGCCAAATTCATCATCATTTATATGCTGAAGTGTGAGGCTACCGAGGATTGAACCTGCAGAGATAAGCAGCAATACTGCGAAATTAACAAATTTAATTCATATTACTATCAATTTATTATCAGATAGTTGATTTTGAAAATCAATTGCTCCATACAATTTTATTCGAGTAGATGTACAACTAGGAAGTAGTATTCTGTTATTATTTTATCATATTTTTAAATTTTTTCTTTTCGAATTCGATTGTATATATAGCTTTCTGAATTTGTAGTTTGAAATCCCTTTTAACTTTGTGCTATCTTGAAAGATAAGGGAGGATTGAATTGGAAAGTCAACCAATACGATCCAAAGTTAGGAAATCCACAAAACTAAAGGTATTTTTTCCTTTGGCAACATTTTAATAAGCCCCAAATCATTTCAACGCTCAAATAAATTACGATCTTCATAAATACTACTACATGTTAGTGAATTTACCGACCTGGTTATTTTGCAATAGAAATGTGATCAAATGTAAACTCATATATTGTAAAAACTCCAAACTATAATATTGACCGTTAGAAAATATCAACAGATGATAAAATAGTAGCAACAGAAAATGTTAACACAGTGTCAAGACAAATGCAAACTCATATATTATAAAATCTTCAAACTATGATCTGGGCTGTTAGATGACAAAATATATAGTAGCAACAGAAAATAGATGTTGTGTTGATATTGCGTTGACACTATGTTGAAATTTTCTATTGTTACTATTTTGTCATCTGTTAATATTTTGTAACGGTCCAAATCATAGTTCGGAATTTGCATCCTTTACTTAGACTTCCATGATTACTTCCATGATTTTAATTTTAACTTTATATTATGGTATTTAATTTCTCTAAACGGTAATTTTTGTTAGAAATGTTTATTTTGACTGATTATTTTTTACAAATACTCCATATTTCTTATGGCTATTTGTCTCTCTTTTACCAAATTTAAATGACACTAATGTTTCTTTCTTTCCATCATAGTTGATGTATTTTCTCTGCACGAGATTATGAAAAACTATTTATTACTATATTAAGTACAAATATTATAAAATAAGAGAGAACAAAGTATTACAAGAGAGAATAAAATAAGAAAATATAGATATCGTGTTAATTATTACTCCTATTATATATTGAAATGGAAATAACTTAATTAAGGCGGAACGTCCCAAAATGTGGAAAAATTATTCAACTATACTGAGACGGAGGAAGTACTTTTTTCTAATTTTAAAACTATTTACTACAAGTTATCTGATCAAATTATTTTTTTATTTAATTATCTTGATTTCAGCGGAGGAATAAAGACGAATGATTTGATCTAGTATTGTTGAGTATCAATTTTACCTTCAAATTAAATCAAGCGTGCATATGTTATTTCTTCATGAGCACTAAACTAGGTGCAAAAACTAGGTATCATGATATAAAAGCCAACTTCGCCAACAAAATTTTGGCCACGAAGCCTTTACGCATGGCAAGTTTTATAGAAAGATATCTCAATCAAAAATAGTAGTTTCATCTCCTTATATTTGAATCGTTTTAAAATTCACGTGATTATGATGTTCAATCAAAAAATCAGTGTTTCTTTACTAATAATAACGTACCGAATTTATATTTAGGTTATTGTTAGTATTTTTTAGCGACGAGTGTGTTGTTTGCCAATTAAGCAAGCAGAAACATGGCAGAAGCAGTCATTTTATCGTTGATGCAAAAGCTCAACAAATATCAAGAGGAAAGAACAGATACGGTCTACCAGTATGAAATTGATGTAATGGAAATGGAAATTAAAGTGATGAGAGAGATTGTGGATATAGTTAGAGAGAAGAAATTTGGAGAGGAAAGTGTTGGTAATTCTTGTATTCATCTAATGAGCGCAGCGGAAATCGCATACAAGAATAACAGATCTAGATTCATAATCATATTGCAAGTTGAGCATGTAAAACACAACGGAACTAAATCTTACTTGTTGTGTTGTTTTCTTCTGCGATTGAATCTTGCAAGTTGAATCCACTACTATCGAAGTCCACGTGCAATCCAATCCGATGCAGGAACTATCCCGGTACAATTGCTCCGTAGAAGAATGCTAGGAATTCTCTCTACAAAGCTTTAAGTATTTTCTCTCTAATGTTACGCTATTTCTGATGCCCCACAATGGAGAATAAATAACCATTATATAGATGAAGAGTCACTAGGGTTTCATGATTGTTGGGCTTATGGACTATTATAATTATAGCCCAACTATAATTACTTAATCCATATTAATCTAATTCTAGCCCATTTTCTTTCAATCTCCCACTTGGACTAGCATTAGATATAATACGCAGTTCCAACTTTGTACCCTTGAGCGGATCAAAATACACTTATAGTGTGACCCTTTAGGCCCTCATTATCGACGACGATCTAATCGAAGTCTGCACAAAACTCCTAGACTGCGTTGGCAGCGTAGCTCGATATATGAAGGACGTTTACGTGAATTCGGTAAACAAGCCTTTACATAAAGTTTATAGTAATATCCTTTCATTCACGAACCACCCGATTGAGCCTAAGATTTGCTATGTGTCATCCAAATAGCTCAATCACTTTATCTCATCTTTATTAAATGACCCATTCGATCATATTCAATTACTTTAATCGAATATATCTTTGCATTGACCAATGACTTAATGGTCAAGTAATATAGAGAATTTGAGTGTTCTCTCGAAATTCTAATCGAGGAATGAATCTCATTCTTGGCTCAACTACCATTTTCATTTATCTTATGATATACCCAACACAGGTCCGTGTCTCAATCCTCCTTTGGGAGGCAAAGCGTTGGACAAGATCAAAGCACACCACTCAACAAACAAAATGTGTAATGACCTCAGATCTAAGGACTATTACATACTTTATGCACTAATAAATTGTAGACACTTAACAAAACAGTTTAATAGTAGGGTATACCAATACTCTCCAAAGTATACCATGGGTCCATCACGAATATCTGATATCTCATAGTTGTGAGAACAACTACATTCTCGAAGAATGTGATGTAAACCCCATGCTAACCTATAACATATCATCAATATCCCATTTTGATGATCATTGGTTAGGGCTATTTTAGAATTATACTATATCTTTAATGTCTCACACCATTAACGACAGTTATAATTCAAGGGAACAAATATTTACAATAAAGACAAACATTTAAAACGATTATTCCAATAAGTGCACAATACCCATAGAAAATTAAATTTTCATAGAATGTGATCAAGTAATATTGTCTCAACACAAAATGTTTCTAAGACATATAAAACTTTAACTCCCACTGATTCAAAGCCATCTACCAACATGCTTAACACCTAAGCTCTCAAAGTGCTTGTTGTGTTTTGCTATACATAACGGTTTAGTGAAAGGATCAACTAAATTATCATCAGTGGGTACTCTTTCTAATTTTATGTCGCCTCTTTCAATTATTTCTCTGATCAGATGATATCTTCTAGGAACATGCTTGTTCCTGTTCGTAGCTCTAGGTTCTTTTGCTTGCGCAACAGCACCAGTATTGTCACAGTACAAAGGTATTGCACTACTGGCACTCGGAACGACACCCAGTTCCTTAACGAACTCTAACAAAGCAACAGCTTCTTTGGCAGCTTCAGATGCAGCAATATACTCGGCTTCGGTGGTGGAATCGGCAGTTGTACCTTGTTTGGAACTATTCCAACTCACTGCTCCACTATTGAGGATAAAAACATATCCAGACTGAGACTTATAGTCGTCATGGTCTGTTTGGAAACTAGCATCAGTATACCCAGTAACTGATAACTCTGGTTGTCCACCATAGACTAAGAAATATTCTTTAGTCCTTCTAAGGTACTTAAGAATAGTCTTAACAGTTTTCCAATGTTCCTCACCAGGATTTTGCTGAAATCTGCCTGTCATGCTAAGCGCATAGGCCACATCTGGCCTAGTAGATACCATGGCATACATAATAGATCCTATAGCCGAAGCATATGGGATCCTCTTCATGTTTTCTCTTTCTTTGTCATTAGAAGGACAATCCTTCTTTGACAATACAATGCCATGTCCCATAGGAAGAAAACCTTTCTTAGAATTCTCCATTGAGAAGCGCCTTAACAACTTGTCTATGTAAGTGGATTGTGATAATCCCAACATCCTATTTGGTCTATCTCGATAGATCTTAATTCCAAGGATATAGGAAGCATCACCCAGATCCTTCATCATAAAGGATCTAGACAACCACTCTTTCACGGATTGCATCATGGAATGATCGCTTCCCATAATCAAGATGTCATCAACATATATGATAAGGTATACGACGTTTCCATTTTCACGTTTACTATAAACACATGGATCCTCTTTGCTTCTGACAAAACCAAACGATTTGATTGTTCTGTCAAAACAAATATTCCAACTCCTAGAAGCTTGCTTAAGTTCATAAATGGACTTCTTTAGCTTGCACACTGCATTTGGCCTTTCTTTCGATACAAAACCTTCAGGTTGTGTCATATAGACATCGCCTTCTAATTTTCCATTGAGAAATGCGGTTTTGACATCTATTTGCCAAATATCAAAATCGTAGTATGCAGCAATTGCAAGTAATATCCTAATGGACTTTATCTTAGCAACTGGCGAAAAGGTTTCATCATAGTCAATGCCTTCGCGCTGACTATAACCCTTTGCCACTAACCTAGCCTTGTAGGTTTGTACTTTGCCATCTGCATCTCTCTTCTTTTTGAAGATCCATTTGCAGTCTATAGGGTAAACCCCATCTGGCAAGTCAACTAGTTCCCAGACTAAGTTGAAGTACATCGAGTCCATTTCAGATATCAAGGCTTCAAGCCACTTCTCTCGATCGGTGTCTGACACCGCCTCGGTATAGGTTTTAGGCTCATCTTCATCTAAATCAACTTCATCATCTTGGTTCTCAACCATCAGATTCAGTCTCTCAGGTGGACGACGAGTCCTTCTAGGCCTATTGAGTTGGTTTTGCTCTGGTTCAGGCTGTTCATTCTGTATGTGAGAAGATTCAGGAATATCCCTATGATCTTCTTGAGGTGGAGGTGATGCAACTATTGCATCATCTTGTCTTTGATGCATCTCATTGTCTTGAGGAGGTTCTTCGAGAGTCCCTCTAAGGTCTCCTCTAATAGTAATTTCCCCTCCCAATAGATCATCAAAAACTCCCACTGAGTTATTGTTCAAACCATTTGACAATACCTCATCCTCAATGTTATCTTGTGGTTCTTGAATTTCTTCAAGATCTACAATGTTGTGACATTGTTCCTTTAGGACATAATTGTCTTCAAGAAACGTCACATTCCTAGAGATTATCACCTTGTGATCTCCAGGGTAGTAGAATTCATATCCTCTAGTTTGTTTAGGGTATCCCACAAAGTAACACTTCTCACTTTTAGATTCCAACTTATCAGTCATTTGTTTCTTAACAAAAGCTGGACAACCCCAGGTCCGCATATAGTTAAGACAAGGCTTTTTGCCATACCATAACTTATATGGTGTTTTCTCAACTGATTTAGATGGAACTCTATTCAGAATGTAAATAACAGTCAATAAAGCATGACCCCAGAGAAATAAAGGGAGACTAGCTAAACTCATCATGGATCGAACCATATCTAATAATGTTCGATTTCTCCTTTCAAATACTCCATTCATTTGTGGTGTACCAGGAGGTGTCCAGTCTGACTGAATTCCATGTGATTTCAAGTAATCAAGAAATTCTCGGCTCAAGCATTCCCCTCCTCGATCTGATAGAAGACTTTTGATACTTTTCCTAAGTTGTTTCTCAACTTCACACTTAAACTCTTTAAATTTCTCAAAGGCCTCAGATTTGAGTTTCATAAGATACACATATTCATACCTTGTCAAATCATCAGTGAAAGTAATGAAGTACGAATAACCACCTTTTGCTTGAGTTGGAAACGGTCCACACACATCTGTGTGGATCAACTCTAGCACATCATCAGCACGCACCCCTTTCCCAGAAAGTGGTTTATTAGTCATCTTTCCTTTGAGACAGAATTCACAAGCACCATATGATTCAAAATCAAATGAATTTAGATAGTCTAACTTTCTCAATCTCGCTATCCTTTTCTCATTGATATGACCAAGTCTACAATGCCAAAGATAAGTAGCATTATCCGTATTACATAGCTTAAGTCTTTTATTTTGCACATTGAGAATATTCCGTTTGCATTCAAGCATATATAATCCATTCTCTAACGAGGCATTTCCATAAAACAATCCATTCTTAGAAAACGAGCATCTGCTGTTTGCAAAATAGAAGGAAAAACCCTCGATGTCCAACATCGGAATGGAAATAATATTCTTTGAAATAACTGGAACAAAATAACAATTATGTAAATCTAGTCTATGTCCTGAGGGAAGATCTAATCTATAAGTTCCCACGCGTTCGGCAGCAACTCTTGCTCCATTTCCAACACGTAGGTCTACTTCCCCAGGCCTCACTTTCCTGTTGTCTATTAGACCTTCCACATTATTACAAATGTGTGAACCACAAGCGGTATCCAATACCCAGGATTGTGAGTTATTCATAGACATATTTATCTCAATGACAAACATAGCTGAGCTCCCACTCATTGCACCTTGTGCCTTGAGTTTTGGGCAGTCTCTCTGCCACTCCGTGAAATTTGACCTAGTCAATTTGTTTGTTTCCATCATACACTCATAAGATAAGTTTGACATATTATCTGAACAGAAAATAAAATGAAAAGCAAATTAGAAAAGCATACAAATATCACATTCGCATCACTAATCAAACAAGGGTTTATTGTATTGATTAGCTCCCACTAATTTTAACATATATTATGCCCCCAAACATAAAATACGAATTTATATCAAATATAAATTTTAGTGGTCCAAGATCCAAGTCTATATAGTTGTAGCCTCTGCGAGGGCTGATGACTACAATAATATCACTAGGTAGGCCTCCAAGCTAATTGAAACAACAATTTTACAATTCTTGGTTTATTAATCTAATTAATATACGTCCATAAATTATTTTGGTTGCGAGGGCTACACAAAATAATTTAAGCAAGTCAACCCCATCACACGATGCCAACCATGCATCTATGAATGAGCCTAAACCTTGTGGATTTAGAGTAAACGCGAGGGCATAAAACTCGTGGTCGAAAAGGTTAGGAACATCAGACAATTATGATGGACGACGCGTTTGTTTCAAAACAAGACTTATATTTTATGGGGAAAAAGTGTGATACTAGTTATGTGAATATAATATCCAATATTAAATATCAAACAATTACTGGGCGCCGCCTACCCAGACATAGTATAACACGGACTACAAATACTGGGCGCCGCCTACCCAGACATAGTATAACACGGACTGCACATACTGGGCGCCGCCTACCCAGACAATAAAACGGTCTCTAACTACTATAGTTCAATAAATAAGCATAAAAATCAAATAGCATGCTTATCACATAGAATATCGAATAATGCTCAACAAATAAAATCAAATTTTATTTTCTAATTAAATGTGGACTTAACAATTATATCAATTCCGAATCAATATAATTGTAAATTTAATATTAATTCCAAATTTATATTTTATGGAGTATATATTATCATTTCCAAAATGATAACTATATCGCACTTTGTTAATCCAATTAACGAAATTAATCCAATCTATATTAATTCTAAATTAATAAATTTGTAAATCGAGTAATAACTCCAAATAATCATCAAGCACATATATTATTTATTATTCCAAAAAATAATAATATTAACAAATTCTTGCTCACTAATCCAATTAATAAATTTATCATCCAGTCTGCATCAATTCCAAATTAATATTAACAGATATTTAATATTAATTCTAAAATAATATTAAAAACACATTTACTATTATTATTCAAAATAATGATAGTAAATAATTTATTTGCTTGATTAATATTATTAATTCTAAATTAATAATGAACTTTACAGTGACCAAAACCACCTCAATTTTTAGACAACGGTAGCCTAGCTACTTTGGCCCATTGTGGTTACATTTTTACTTGAATTGAAGCCTAAAACGTGGCATCCCATTCAAATTGCAGCCCAACTGCCGTAACCCAAAACCACGATCGGATCCGACCCGGATCTTCAAGGCCCGCCAGGGTTCCGCGAAAGGAACAGTCGCCCCTTCCATGGTGCTGCCTTCACGCCGCCGCCACAGCTTTTACCCCACCATACCGACCTGCCGCCGGTCGACAACTTCCAGCAGATACACGCGGCGGATAGCATGAGAGGGAGAAGGCCGCCGTGAGCGTCGCTCTTCTTCCGTTTTTCTTTGCTTTCGTTGAATGTCTGCCGCCCCAACTTCATTAATTTGTCCATGTTCGCCTCGATGTTGTATATACAATTGAAATCAAATTTCAATTGATTGAATTTCAAATCCAAGTTTTGTTGTGTCGTGGCTATGGTCAGTTTTGGTTTCCAAAACCACTCTAAAATGACTGAATTGAAATTCAATTTCAATTTCCAGTCGTTTGGTAATTTTGGGTTCCAAAACCATTTTTACTCTCAACTTTAATTTCAAAAATTGAACAATTTTTCAATTCTCAAAGTTTGCTTGGAATCCAATTCCAGTTTCAAAGATACGAAACATGTCGAAAGAAGTTTGAAAACTTTGTTTCTAATAAAATAGTTTTCAATGAAAAATAAAACTCAGTTCTCCTTTAACATAAAATTGTGGAAATCTGATTCCAATTTTCAAACAATTTTCAAAAAGTTGAAGCTTGAAATCTAATTTCTTATTTTGAAATCCAATTTCAGTTTTGTCGAAAAATTATTAAACCAAGTTAAAGAGTTTGATTTCTGAAATCGTCCACATATAATCAAATCACAAAACAATTATGAATCAAGCCCCGGGCTCTGATACCACTGTTGGTAATTCTTGTATTCATCTAATGAGCGCAGCGGAAATCGCATACAAGAATAACAGATCTAGATTCATAATCATATTGCAAGTTGAGCATGTAAAACACAACGGAACTAAATCTTACTTGTTGTGTTGTTTTCTTCTGCGATTGAATCCTGCAAGTTGAATCCACTACTATCGAAGTCCACGTGCAATCCAATCCGATGCAGGAACTATCCTGGTACAATTGCTCCGTAGAAGAATGCTAGGAATTCTCTCTACAAAGCTTTACGTATTTTCTCTCTAATGTTAAGCTATTTCTGATGCCCCACAATGGAGAATAAATAACCATTATATAGATGAAGAGTCACTAGGGTTTCATGATTGTTGGGCTTATGGACTATTATAATTATAGCCCAACTATAATTACTTAATCCATATTAATCTAATTCTAGCCCATTTCCTTTCAGAAAGAAGACTCAACTATTTGGTATCTGACCTGGTCCACATGGCTCACGATGTCTATGCCCTCCACCTCTACACATATGACACAACTGATGATTTGAAGTCTATCCAAAGTTGGATTGGAGAGATCAAAATGCGGATGCTTAAACTGGGAGCTGATGTGGCGGAGACAGAGTCCAACTCAAAAAATGTTGATGAAGATCATGTGGTGGTAGGTTTGGACAAACACATTGAAATGGTGCTTGAACAATGATTTTTCATACGAACCAATATCCTTCATTGGTTGTTATCAAAGGCATGTCTGGCATTGGAAAGACAGACTCTTGCTAGAGAGATATACAACCATGCGGATGTCATTGATCGATTCAAGTATCGTGCTTGGGTGTGTGTTTCTAATGTCTTAACAATTAAAGAGATAGTTATCAAACTACTGCGACATGTAGTAGTGAATGTGGATGGTGAGAATCTTTGTGCTTGGAGGAAATGGACGACCGAAGCCTCCTAGATATGCTTCACCAGCACCTGAAAGGACTGCAAGGACTGCCATATTTCATAGTTATCGACGACTTGCCCAAACAAATACACTTCAGACCTATCTACAAAGCTCTTGAAAAACATAGTACGTATGTTAATGCATATGATGGTCATGTGTCTTATTAGTACGTTACTAATTTAGTCACGGTAAATTAGATTTCAACATAACAATAAATATTGCGCTAGGTCTAAATTAAGCAAATTGCCAAACAAACACTCCTCACGAGTATGAATTTTATCAAATTTTTAATAGGAGTAAATTACAAGCACTAATTAGTATTTCTCAAAAGAATATGCACGTTGGATTCGGCACGGTTTTAATGCAAAATTAGTTTAGTAAGAAAGAGTTAAAGAAAAAAAGTAATTAAAGTATTGGTAACGTGTGGGGTGAAATTGATTTGTGAGGGGAGAGTGTGGTAATTGATTCTCAAATAGTTGGAAATAAAGGCCGATTGGTGGTTTAATTTTGGAAAAGGATTTGCAGATAGATCATGGCAAAATAATTAGTACCATTTCCTGCAATTTTTGGAGAACTCTCAGCAGTGATTTATGGCAAATTTCAACGATTGAGTGAGTTGGGCGAGAAGAGTCTAGCTAGTGCTTCCAACTTCTCTCTTTCTCACAAAATTGAATGTTCCTGTGTTGGTTAAACTTTAAGCAAAGATTTTAATGTGAATCTTCTAGATTGAAGACTCATGAATTTGCCCTGAACTTATTCTTGTAAATAAACCCAACAAATAAACAAGATAAACCAAGAAATGGAACAAGAAAAATGGATAAAAGGATAGATGATGGATTAGTGTTATGATTTAGGTGAAGAACAAGAAAGAAATCCCAAAGGCACTTTCACATACAAACACCTAATGGCTCCACAAACTAGCAACACAAGAACTAGCAAGCATACCTTTACAATCAACCTTAGCCCGGCAAAAGATCGAATGCAACCCGAAGGAATTTGATAAGTCTTCAAAAGATGAAGAAGGTGAGCTCTCAAATATGGAAAAATAGTCTCTTACAAATATTCAAAAGCTGAGAATGAAAACCCTAAAAAGAGTATTTATACTAAAACAAAAGTAATAGGGAAAATAGTCTTCTAAAGCTTCAAAAAACGACATTTTCCTCCAAAACGCCCGCCCAGGCATTTTGGGACCTTTCCCGGGCGTTTTGGGACCTTGCCCGGGCGTTTCTTCTGTCGCCGGGCGTTTATCTTGCCCGGCCGGGCGGTTTTCGCCCGGCCACGGTTAGTTCCTCAGCAGCTCTGCGCGACTTTCGTCAAACGGCCATATCTCTCTCATCCGAACTCCGTTTGGGGCGTGTGAGGTACCCACGCGAAGGTATTTCGACGATGAAGATGATGGTGGTCTTGGATCAGAATTTGGACATCGTCTCAGTAGGCCGATTGGCGTTTGAACAGACCCCCAGTTCCGATTTGGTATGGGGTCGAGCCGAATTTGGTGTATTGCTCTCGAGACACCCGGGTCTTCCTTTTGGGCCTCCTCTTCGAGTCTTAATCTTGTTATGAACAGGCCTAAGGACTCTAGCATCTTCCTACTCATCTTCCTCGTCCTCTTTTGGTGTACGTCCTTGAGCGGGCTCGATGCATGATGCGTGTCGGTTGGGTTCGCATCAGATTTCTTTTGGCTTTTTAAAATTAATAGATCTTCTCTCTGTTTTTGGATTGAAAATCAGAATATTCACCTGATTTGAAGCTGAGAAACAAGCTCATGGACAAAATCACCTACAGGATACATCGTGGTTTATCATTCTCGTTTCCAAGTTTCTTGAGAGCAGAAGAATCACTGAAATGCGAAGGTACCATTTGCTTCTTCATGACATCTTGAGCTTGATTCTTGTCCATCGAACAAAGCCAGTATACCGTAACCTCTATCGTTGTTTTGCAATGATATCTTATTTTAGTTGTTTGTATCATTTCTTCATCAATCAAAGCTAGCACCAAAATTTGGCTGGTGGAAACTAGAAAAGCATTGTGGTGTATTGTTTGATTTGATTACAGGCTCAAATTATTTGAGTGAGTATCATGATGTTTGTGATTGTATTTGGTAATACTGTCCTTGTATTCTTTGGCAAAATTTTAATGACTAAAGATTGATTGTTGAATGAGATTGTGTGGGTTGTTAATAGGTCTCCCTCATTCTAGATTAACTATCAAGAGCATCTCCAATGCCGGCTAGCCAACCGGCTAGCCGATTCTCGTCGCTAGCCGGTCGACTAGCCGAACCATTGCAGCAGGCCAGCCCGAAATCGGCGAAAAAAGTAGCGTGGGCTAGCCGATCACGTGGTGCTGGCCGATGCGCTGGCCGTCATTGTGGCGTGCCGATCGGCCAACGCTATTTTAAATTTTTTTTTTTTTAATATTTTTTTTAATTTTTGAAAAACTATATAAAAACACGATTTTCTCTATCTCTAAATTTCTGTACAAGAGCAACATCTAGCGATGGACAACAACAACTAGCCCAATATAAAATTAAGACCTAAAACAGAAACATGTCATACCGTCGGGCCGGGGGCCTCTCCGCGTCCTCGGACCCCCATGGCAAGGGGGCGTCGCCCCCCAGCGAGACCCCCGTTCGGCTAGCGGCAAACTATAACGGATTCATAGCATACTAACAATTTTTAATGTATTTTTTTAATAAATTAGTGAGGAGTAGAGTGGGGCGGTGGCTCGTGTGTGGAAGCCCAGATTTTTTTTTATTATGTAATTTTTTTTATTTAAATAAAATTAATGAATTTTCCCGTACATGTCTCGTAAATTTAATTCGATAATTTAATCGTAATTTTAATTCCGTAAATGTAGTATATTTTGAATTATTTTTATTGCGGTTGGCCTAAATCTGATGTGGCAGGTGGATTTTTAGTGCTGCTGACGTGGCAGGCAGAGAGAGTGGCTGGCCTATGGCTGACCTATTTGCATTGGAGATGCTCTAAATACGCCACATTTCAGCCTCCATTCGCAAACACAAATAGCAGTAATATGATTCAAATCATACAATACACCTAACAAATATCGACATCAAATCCTCCAAATCTTTTATTCAATCACGGAAAATAACATCGATGACAGATTGCAAATAAGGACATAATTAAGTAGTACTCCCTCCGTTCCATAGTAGTGGAAGCATTTCTTTTCGACACGGAGATTAAGAAAAAGTTGTGTTATGTGAGTTAAGTAAATGAAGAATAAAGTAGGAAATGAAAAAGGTAGAGAGATGTAGAGGGAATAAAATAAGAGAGAGTAAAGTAGGTGTGGAAAAATGTGTTGACTTTTACTAAAAAAGGAAATGACTCTACTACTATAGAACGTACCAAAATGGGAAAATGACTCTATTACTAAGCAACGGAGGGAGTACTCCATTTATTAATATTTTAACTTTAACTTTAACTTTAACTTTAACTTTAACTTTACAATGAAATCATAATTGTATGTTAGTAAGTGGAGTACAACATTATTATCAATACTGGCCCATCTTGAAAATTAAACAGATTAAGAATATTGTGAATAAAACACACAAATCTCAAAGAGAAACAAACTCATTAAATGAAAGCTAACTTCATCGTTCATATACTTAAGTTTGAGCCTGCCGAGGATTGAATTAATCATCAGCCGACCCAAGATCGTCAACAATACTGCGATAAAAAGGTACTCCATTACCACTATTTTCCTGTTATATAAATTTAATTCATGTTCCTATAGAGATTTTATCAGAAAGTTGATTTTCAAAATCCATTTTATCCTATGATTGAGATAATATTCTGTCATTTTTTCATATTTTTTTCTTTTCGAATATGACTGTATATATAGCTTTATGAATTTGTAGTTTGAAATCCATTGAGGGAGGATTGAACCGGAAAGTCAACCAAAACGATCCAAAGATAAGAAGAAAATTCACAAAACCAAGGGTATTTATTCCTGCATATTATTTTAATAAGCCCCAAATCATTTCAATCTTGATGTTTATTTCGCAACTAGTGTTAATCCACGTGCAATGCACGAAAGAATAATTTTTCGTCATACGATTTTAAATTGTTAATTGATTATTATAATGAGAAACAATATAATTATATAAGATTTAAAAATATAAAAATATACTACTTATATAATAACAATTCAAATGATAGTGAAAGATTAAACTATATAGAGTTTGTAAATCACAAATAAAATTGTATTAAACTTAATATTTATAAATTACAAATTAAATTATTAATATTAGTACTAAAATTTAATTTAGATGAATATTAAAATTAAATAAATTTCATGTTAAATAATAAATACTACTAACATTTAATTTTTTATATTTGATTTAATCCTAAACAAAATTATAAATTAGTAAATAAAAAATCAATACATAAAAAGAACGATAAATTATAAAATGCTACAAATGTACAAATTTAGTCAATTAAAATAACTTAAAAACACTAATTACTATGATTACCATGCATGATAAAAAAAAAGTTATAATAAATACATTCATAAATTTTATAAACACAGACTACTCCCATTCAAAAGGGATGATTGATTATTAAGGTGCATAAAGTGGTGCAAAATAAATGATAACATTACTAAAGAGTCAGAAATATGCTAAGCACAAAAAAAATATTTTGGAGAAATCTACATTCACTAACCTAAAATAAAAGGAATGAAAAAAAAAATATTTTGTAAAATATTTTCTATAATAAAAAATAAATGATAATGATTGTCACTACTTTTCCAAGAAGACACCAAATCTTTAAAATACTAATTTGAAATTGTAGTAGATGAGTAGGGGAGGTAATCTCTTGGTCATTTTCAATCTTTCACCATACGATGGAATAACTTCATTAATTCTAAAAGAAACTGACTTATATTCACTCACCTAAAATGAAAATAGATACTCTTTAACATAAAGTTTGCTTAGGAAAAAAGTAAGCAAACAGACAATTTGACATACTGTCGCATTTTCCTTATCTCATTTTGCATTCTTTTCCATCAAATATTTCATTCAAAGTAATAATCGCGAGTGATTCACAACCAAAAAGAAGAGGCATTTACTAATGTATAAATATATATCAAAAGACATAAGATCATAATCCTTAGCAACAACAAATATATTAACACAATCATGAAAAAAATAGAGTGCATAAACTGATCTGAGCGAATTTTGGATGCAAAACGAACTTTAATAATAGACAATCATACACGTAATTTGTAAAAATTTAATTAAGACCAAAACTCGCCTTTTATATATGTATAGATATATGGGTTACTTCCAAGATTTTAATTTTAACTTTAATAGGAGTACTATTTAATAATCGATTATTGGAGTGGACGTATTATGGTTTTTAATTTCTTTAAATGTTATTTTTTGTTATAAATGTTTATTTTGACTGATTATTTTTCACAAATATATGTTTTCTTATGGCTATTTCTTTGTCTCTCTCTCAATAAGTTAAAATAATTATTTCCTTTGTTCCATCTTAGTTGAAGCATATCTTTTCTAACACAAAAATTAAGAAAAAGAATATTTATTATGTTAAAATGACATATAATAAAGTTTGAGAGAACAAAGTAGGAAATAAAGTGTAGGAAATAAAAAGTTTTACTTATTCCTCCTACTAGAGTATTAAAATGGAAATGACTACGGTGGGATGTCCAAATGGAAAATTTTTCTTCTATGATAAACGAAGGAATGTGTGATAAAGTTTTTATTTTATTATCTTGATTTTAATGGTGGAATAAAGATGAATGATTTGTTCCAGTATTCTTGAATATCAGTTTTACCTTCAAATTAAATCCAGCGTGCATTTGTTATTTCTACAGGAGCACTAAAACTTACTCTATTAAAGCTTTCATTTTGTTAATGTACTACTCCCTCCGTCCCCGGTAAGATGACACATTCCTTGGCCAGTATGGGATTTTAGGAGTTATTGATTAATGTGTTTAATTGGAGAGAGAAAAAGTGGGTGTATGTATTAAAATAGAGAGAGAAAGAAAGATGAATATTTTAGTAGGAGTGGAAAAAAGTGGTTGGGTATATTAATTGGAGAGAGAAAGTTTCCAAGAAATGAAATGTGTCATCTTAGTTGGGACAAACTAAAAAGGAAAACGTGTCATCTTAAATGAGACGGAGGAAGTATATTTTTTTCAATATAATTATGAATGATACATAAAAAAAATTTATTTTATTTTATTTTTTGTTTAACCACATGTGTTCAATCGGGCTTGCAGATTAAGGCCGAAAGTCTCCCAGCACCACAACTCTGCGCTGTCAACTACTCTACAACCCGTTGGTAATTTTTTAAAATTTTAGTTAGGGTCATCTTTAACTTTTTGGAGTATTTAATTGGAACTAATGAGGACATGAGGTCGATACAATTTTTAGTTTTCATTATAACAACTATTTTCTGAGAAATACTGGTGTTACTTACTTCCTTTTTGTGAAATTAAAACTTACACAAAGCACATCCGATGACCCATTGTTCAGAAGGGGATCATGTATCAATTTAATTGGGTTTTGTTGTCTAAATATTATGTTTTAAATGAAAGAATCGTGAAAAGTAGGATGCAAAGTGATTAGATACATGGTTTTTCAGGAAATTTATAATCACAAAAATTATTATATGGTTTTTCTGGATACAAAAATATCATAATATAAACGTCAACTTTGTCATGAAAAATTTTAGCCTTTTCATGCATGGGTCGTGTTTAACTTTGCTTTGAGTTTGAAAGATATCACAGTCGTCAGATCAAATCACACTCCGACAAGAAAATTTCAAAACAGTAATTTCATCTCCTTAGATTTGAATTGTTTACACATTAACATAAATTATGATGTTCAATTCAAAATCAGTTTTTCTATAGCATATTAATTTATCTAATTTATACCTAGGTCGTTGTTATTTTTTTAGGTACGAGTGCAGTTTGCCTATATACCTCCTAATAAGCAAGCAGAAACATGGCAGAGGCAGTCATTCTATCGATGATACAAAAGCTGGAAAAATGTCTAGAGAATAACTGGACTAAAAGAATGTTAACGTTTGCACATATCAAAAGTATAATTAATGAAATTGGAGATATTGTGGATATAGTGAGGGATAAGAAATTTGGAGAAGGACGAAGACTCAGCTTTTTGGTATCTGATCTAGTCCACATGGCTCACGATGCCCTCGACCTCTACAAGAATGACAAGACTTCTGAATTGTATTTCATGGCAATGTGGATTGGAGAGATCAAAATGCGAATGCTTAAACTGGGAGTTGATGGGGCGGAGTCCAACTCAGAAAATGTTGATGAAGATAATGTGGTGGTAGGCTTGGACAAACACATTGAAATGGTGCTCCGCACAATGATTTTTTACACCCAAAAATATCGTCCGTTGCTTCTTATCAAAGGCATGTCTGGCATTGGAAAGACGACTCTTGCTAGAGAGATATACAACCATGCAGACGTCGTTAAGCGATTCAGGTATCGTGCTTGGGTATGTGTTTCTAATGTCTTAACTCTTAAAGAGATAATTATCAAACTACTTCTACAAGTGCAAGTAGCAGTGGATGGTGAGAGTCTTCATACATTTTCATCATTGGAGGAAATAGACAACCAAACCCTCCTATATATGCTTCACAAGCACCTGCAAGGACTGCCACATTTAATAGTTTTCAACGACTTGCCCAAACAAATATACTTCAGACCTATCTGGAAAGCTCTTCAAAAAGAAGGTATGTAAATGCTTTTGATGGCCATGTACATTATTAATCTAGTTACGGTAACTTAGATTTCAACATAATTATGAATATTGCGCTATTTCTTTATTAAGAAAATTGCCATGATTTTTCTCAAATTTTTAATAAATTACAAGTACTAATTAGTACTCCCTCCGTTCCACAATAAAAGAAGCATTTCATTTTCTGCACTCGTTTTGAAAAAATGTTAATAAATAGTTAAGTGGAGAGAGAGTAAAGTAAGAGAAAGAATAATACAGAGAAGAGTGTTATCTACAATATTCTCTCTCTTACTTTACTTTTTCTTGATTTGAACTATTTATAATTATTTTTTCAAAACGAGTGCGCAAAAGGAAATGTGTCTATTACTATGGAACGGAGGGAGTAGTGTTCTACAGAAATTTAGTTCTATGTGGTGGCATCATGTAACAATTAAAATTTCCCTTCTGATTGTTCCTTTTGTGTTTGTTCTCATGTAAGTATCCGACGGAAGTAAATTGGTGGTCACGAGTCACATGATGCATCGATTTCTAAACTACAAACCCCATGTTGTTTATAACATGGAACCTTTGGATTCCATTCTGAGCTGGCAATTGTTTTATAAAACAATAAACAGTGGGAATAAATTGAGGAATGAGCATAAATTCCCAAGAGAGTTGGAGTACCAAGGAAAACTAATGTTGAGAAAATGTGGTGGTCTGCCATTAGCTATTAAAGAGGTTGTAAATCAGCTAGCTCAAAAGAAAGCCTCTACTGTAACTGATTGGGAACAACTTCTTGAGTCTGTTGATTTGGTTCAACATTAGAGTTATTGGAACCGTATTATCAAAAATTGGATCCCAAATTGCTGCCGTGTTTCATGTATCTGGCATTGTTTAAGGAAAATACAACTTTGAGGGAAAATAAGTGAACGCATATTTGGTATGCAACAGAAGGATTGGATGATAGTGATTCATATATAGATGGTTAGTTGATGAATCTGTTATTGATGAAGTCAATGACAACTGCACACGGTGTCGCATGAATCTAATACTACACAGATTGTCCATTAAAAAAGCAGAGGAGGGAATAGGTTTTGAGATCCTTGGAAGTACTCGACTCAACGGAAATCCACGTCACCGTGTGATCATTTGTAGCAGAGACAATTTCAACTGCTCAACGAATCAAGATAAATATCTTGCTTCTCTCTTCTTCCATGGAGGTGGTTATTTCAATGCTAGTCCATCCTATTGGAAAGGCTTGAAAAACTCAAGATACTTGACTTTGAAGATTTTGGATTGAAGATTTTACCTGAAGTGATCGGCACATTGACGAAATAAAGATACTTGGGTTTGAGAAATAATTACATAAAAGAGCTCCCATCATCGGTGGGGTGCTTGAAAAAGCTTGAGGTTCTTGAAAATAATGTTATTTCCGAGAAGCCTTTCACGATAGATGTGCTACAACGGCTGAAGACCTTATCCTCGGTCTCACTTGATGATCTGATATATGATGAGCTCTTAGGCTTGAAAATGTTGGCATCGCTGGACAAATTGGGTGTACATGATTTGGATGGAAACACACGTGTGAGCAAGTTCTTTGTGCTATTGTCCGACTTGGAATATGTTCGCCACCTCATCTTAAGAGGGTACCGTTTTAGAAGCATGCCTTGTTTTGATGAGCTTGGTACTCTAGAACGTGTCAAAATACTCAAATTGGATGGACGCCTTGATAGGTTGCCAAATAGTTTCCCTTTTGAACTAACTTACTTGCCGTTGGCTAATAGTTGTCCCAATGAAGATCCCATGCCACTGCTTGGGAAGCTACCTGACTTAGAGTACCTCAAATTGTTGAATGCATATACAGGTCAACAAATGGGGATCTTAAATAACAATTTTCCCTCTCTCGAAGTCTTGTGCATCAAAGAGTTATGGAACCTGAGAAATCTACAAATTGAAGAAGGCGCACTGGATCGTCTTGAAAAAATTGAAATCTACAATTGTCCTTATCTGTATACCCTCCCCAAAGAGGTTCGGTCATTATCTGATCTGGATGAGTTGAAGATGGTGACAACCAAAACCATTTCAACTAACATCAGAAATTCACATTCAATCTCCAAAATAAGGTTTGTGAATATCAATCCATAGGCACGGCTATTGATAATATCCATTCATCTTTGTGTCTCATAACATATGTATAAATATTTACAGTTACAGATTGTGTTTATCTTAAATGGCATTTTGATCATTGTGTTGTTAAGGACAATTATTCATACCAACCAAACTTTTGGTGGATGTTAGTTGTTCTGGTAGTGTTCTCTGGCCATCTCTTCACTTAGTGGACAACCAACCCCCTCGTATTACTCATCGAGAGGAACTGCCTCCTCAAGAAGAGCATGGACGTTGTCATCTGGCCCATCCTCATGGCGTGGGTGCTGCTCATCTGGCCAGTGAGGTGGATGGTAAACGCATTGTTGGTTAAGATAGTTGCTTTCATTTTGATAAGATTCACTCCTATATTCTTCAGGTGCCATCGGGGAGTCCAGTCTGGGATGATGCTAGTGAGACGTATAGGAGTTTATGCATTATTGGCTAATTAGTTATTTTTACAAAGATTAATAGGAAATATCTATGTAGAATAAAGAATTATTTGTAAATAGTTTATTAAATTTAACTTGAAATAAGCTCAAAGGGGATAAAGGGATATCAAATTCGGTCAAACTCGTGATCGTTGAATACAAACAATAAACACTGAAGCTGGCTAACAAACTGCTGCATCTTCAGCAGCAGAGGCAAGAACCAGTTGAGGCTGAGCCACTATGCCTTCTCTGATTTCTTTTCTAGCTCTCCTTCGCTCACGTTGTAATCTGAACGATTCCCTCTTTCGTGCTCTGTAACTGTTGGGGTTCTCGGGTTGCACTTCTCGGGGGTAGACACTAATCTGCTTATTGTAGTAAGTTTGAATGAAATTAGGCATCCCCCCCACATTGATGGAATTGGAGGAAGTTGCAAGTTTGTGAAGATGAAAGGCTTACCTTTTTCTTGTCTGGTCCAAACTTCTCAAATTTCACTAGTCCATCAATCAAGGCAAAAATAGTGTGGTCTCTACCGAGCCCAACGTTGTTGCCGGGATGAAACTGCACAAAATGTGGGGAAAGTAGTATGAGTAACAAGAACAGGGTGATTCAACAAAGATGGAACGCACACATTCACATTGTACTTTTCTAAGATAACCAAGTGTGGCCACGAGGTTGTGATGAGGGTTTATGTCAGCATAAGCCTAAGTAAGTCCTTGAAACACTAGAAATCAAGATAGGTTATTCTTGAAATCTCAAGAATCAGCACAAAGAGATTTTTATCATTGAGACGATCATGAATTCAAACGAGCTACAAAAAGGCCTCACGAAAACAAAATTTGCACACTTTGCAGTTCTATGAAGTGGAGATTTCTATTCAGATGAAATCACTCAATATAGCATTTCTGTTTAGCTTGCACTAGTAACACTATAATACGATAGTCAAAGGATAAAATGCAAATAAAAACGAAACGGGATCCATTGTAGATTTCCAAGTTCAGATTTTGGAGGACTTGTGCAAAATATAGCTAATGGCACCCAGAGTTATAACGACTAACAAACACTAGGGAAAGGCATGTAGCCAGTTGTCCTATACACATTGTGTAAACCAACAGTGCAGATATAGCCTCATACTTTAGGATAATTCCACATCATATTCACAAAAGCAAAACCTCAATACTATTTTCAGAAAGAACCACATTAATACCAATTTATTTGTGGAACTACATTACATAAATAGAAAAAAGTCACCTATTTGCACTTGAACCAAGCTATCAGGAGTACTAATATTAAGCACTAATGGAGTTCGACATTCCAACCTCCATTGTGTAACAGAATGTAACATTTCACATTTCATCCTCTAATCACATATAACACCCATAAGGTTTGACATTTCCAATTGTATATAGCTCTGACAAGGTCCAATCTCTCACCCTTCAACAGCATACATACTAAGAAAAATCGACATTTTCAATTGTATATATCACTAATAACTACTAAGGTTCAATCTCTTACCATTCAACTGCTTACATCACTAATAAAATTCGACATTTCCAGTTGCATATATCACTAATATGGTTTAATCATCAACCCTCTCTAAAGCTTGGCATCTCACCCTCCAACCACAAATGAACCTAATAAGGTTCGACATTCACAATCGTACATAGCAGCAATAAGATTTAGCGATTCTGCACTCCAACATTCAATCATATACCCTCCAACTGCATATAGCACTAACAAATTTCGAGATTGCATCCTACAATTGTTCTATTCGTCCATCCTGGCTAGTTCATCCAGCAATAAGTAAACGAGCCCTAAATTAATAGAGGCGTTTCATTTTCTGTGGAGGGAGTACCTCACCATTCAAACAATCAAACCTCAAATTCACAAATTCACAATGCTCCAAAGCAAAATTCTGTAGCAATTCATCATCAAAAAACTCAAGTACACAAAAAAACACACAGAATTAGGGAGGGAGAGACCTTGGTGCCGCGTTGGCGGACGATAATGGAGCCAGCCTTGGCTGCTTGATCGCCGAAGATTTTGACTCCAAGCCGTTGGCCCGGCGAGTCACGGCCGTTCTTAGTACTTCCAGCTCCTTTCTTGTGCGCCGACTCAATCGTCAGCGGCGGCTTCATCGGAAGCAGAACGGCGGCGTTCTGCCCCATGTGAATCGAACCGAAATCGCCTCTGAAAAATGAAGACGAGGAGCTGGAGCCGATGGAAAGCCCTTTGAACGCCCCCGCCAGATTGAAACTCAAACTCACAGCCGCCATTTTTATCTGAAAATCAACTCGTCTCTCCAAAATGAACTTATATCCACACAAATTTTGAGAAACTGAATAAAAAATAGAGTATTAATTAATGAGAAATTGAGTTTACAGTTTAGAATTGGCGGGTGCTTACAATTGAAGAGATGGAAGGGGAGAAGTGGATGAAATGTGTGGAATGATATGTGAGGAAGGAGAAGTAATCAATAGATTCAAAACCTTATCGATGGAGTATGTGAGCTCCATGCACCTGATTTTTCCTCTGCTGATGACGTGCCACGTAACTTCATGTTTATTTTTGTTTTTCCAAAACAAATCCAAATTATAGGAGTATTTTATAGTTCAAACAAATACTTATATTTTGTACAAACAGCATCACTCTTCACACTTTGTTTAGCAACTGTTTTAGTAAATTAGCATAATAAAGTCATTTTGATCTTTCTCTCTGATGACAAAATGAAGAACACAGGTCATTGTTAACTTTTTTTCACAAGATTTAAATAGAACACGGCCCAAGATTTACATATTCCAGGCAAATGGTACAACAAGGTTGCCTTCCCAGAAGCAATTGCTAAATTACAGTCCACTATATTGGCTGAAAAACTGGGGTCACTCTTCTTCCAACAATGTCTTGAATTTGCTCGACTGATAAGAGCGATGCATCTGGTTCAAAGCCAGCATTCTCCATTTGTTGATGAATCTGCAAATCAGATGATGAAGAATTGAGTGACGTTGTAAATTTATTCAACTTGGATACAGTAGAAAAGAAAATATAAACAAACCAAAAGCTTGAATCTGCCCATTTTTATCGGAGTGACCTGAAAACGATGCCTCAGTTTAAAGATACAGGAACAAATGAAAATTGTGCTAAGTTTATTCAATAATCTGGGAGTGGTTTCTGGGACATAGTTTGATACTGTTTATGTTGTGATGCTGACTGTTGCTTCATTTTACTCCATAAGATATTTAGACAGATAACCATTTCTAAAATACATCTGGATTAATAAAAGTTTGCTTATATCTTGATTTAACATAAGGCTGAGACTGATACAAATACCAATCAGTCAATACAGATTTGCTAGAAGTAAAATGAAAGAAGATGGCGAAGCTTATGTGGTTTATGGATAGAAGTAAAATGAATTCAATAAATATCCAAAAAGTGAAAGTTGATTCCTACCAGTATGATGACAGGTACAAGATGAAATAGATACATGGCTATGTTGAATCTAACCATACCTTTTCAAGGATTGCAGACTGATCATCCAGCTGGAAGTTGCGCATGTTCTTCAACATCTCCAGTTGCTGTAATTCAGACTAAGCATTGTTTTTAATAAGTCTAATGATTTGGAAATAGTATAAGTTGAACAAACCTCTGCTTCTAAACGCTGCAGCGTTTCAGTTCTTTCTGCAAATCTTTCTGGTCCAAGTTCTGCTTCCTCACAAGCTATCTCTTCCCTTTAAAATCAAATGGAATATAAATGGCAAAAGGGACCTTTTCCCAAGCAGAATAGAATGGAAATTGAAATAGAAAGGCATGGAGAAAAAATGTTATTTCTTGTTTGTTCCAAGCCTTGATCTCAAATGATATGATTGTTTCTATATCTATTGCACACATAATGGAACGAGCATTTCCCCACCACCAAATGGTTGAAAATTAGGTCTAATGGATGCAGAGTAATATACCCATAATTCGTGATAGAAGAAACTAGAAAGATACCATACATTCATGACCCAAACAATAAATTAGGTGCTGCAGTTTAAGAAAAGGTATAACACAGAATAAAATTATAAAACGTCAGTAACTAGTTTAAATTACTTCACTTAGATATAACACTTACTTTGCTACAAAACGATAGAACTGAATTATCAAATCTCGATCATCCTCATAAGCCAAGCTCACTTTTCCCAAGCAAGATAAGCCAAACTGTGGGTCTGAATAGAAATGTAAAATGTTCTCAATCATCTAACTTCAGCTATTCCAATATCCAATGAGTAGTAATGTACAAATGAAATCTATACAACACAAGCAAACAGATATCTGAAAATTTGCAGCTACAGCCACACTATATGCATCCTGACTAGTTTTCATCACGAACAACATTTTCGGATACAACAAGCAAGCATTATACGAAAGCGGTGTCTCTAGTCAAAGGTTTTTCAGTTCAAGCAAGAGTTTAATCTCAGAAAGCACCATATCAGTATGCTAATTTCACAAAGCAAACTCCATGAAATCTAAGAACGTCAAACCAAAAATCACTCACCAACTCCCATCTCCATGAAAATCTCCTCTTGAATTGTTGTGGTTACAGCTACAGGCTCCTGTATGCATTTAAATCCAATTGCTAAATTGTGGAAAATTCCAAGGAAAACACAAATGTAAAGAAGAAAAATTTGCAGAAAACTAAAAATATTCCTTCAGCTAAAACCTAATCTAATACTTGGTCTTACAATAACATTTCAAATTCAAATTTAGCATAATCAAAGCAGAAGGATTAAGCGAATAAAGTAAATTTGTGAATCAACCTGCTTGTCATTGACGGCGTCAGCAATCCGTTTCTTCACCTCTTAAGGAAAACACAAGCAAACGAATCTCAGCAGCAGAGATGCAATTGAAAAATGTGGTGAAGACAGAGAGAAAAATAAAAGGTTGATAATATACCAGGCTGCGAGGTGAGGGAGTCGAATCGATCAAAGAGATAAAGCAGTTGATCTCTAGATAACATTCCTGAATCTTGGAGCTCCATTCTTGAGCTCTGTTTCTGATATTCACTCGCGCTAAACAAACGCCTCTACCCGATTATCAAATTTAATCCAGAAATTCAAAATAAAGCAGTTTAATTGTTTTTATATTATATTATTTTAATTTAATATTCGTAGTACTACTACTTTTTAATAAAGTTAAGTTGATCATTTCAACTACGTGCGAAGAGTGTGATTATATTCATTATTATATAATTATTCATTTAAGTGTCTACCAATAAATTATGACATTTTATGAACATTTTCAAAGCTCGATCTATATTTTAGTGTGGATATTTTATGAACATTTTGGTTTTGATTCAATATATTTGTGGTAGTAGAAATAAATGGGCATCGCAAACATTATAGTGGAAGCGTGGACAATTTCCGCCCACCAAAATAAAATGGCAATTCTTGATCCCCCCAAAAATTTATGAATTATTCACTCATAGGTAGTAGCAACTTAAAAATTTATGAATTACTCACTCATAGGTAGCAACCTAAATTGATCAACGGATAAATAAATTGGGGAAACACATAACACACTCAAGATTATCCCTTATGCAGTAGGGAAAAGCTAGACAATCATATTACGTACAACCATAAACTGGTTTAGTTAAAAAATAAACCGATTTATTTATTACTTCCGGTTTAATAACAAACTTAAGTTACTTTTTTGTCCTTAGTAGTAAAAATGCCGCCCCTTCTTTCCCTTCTAGCGGCGCCTAATTTTTGTGTTTTTCCCTCTCTACCACTTCCTGGTTTATTCAGTTTTCTACTTTTCTTCCATTTCCTTCTCTCCAAAACTCAACTATCAATATTTATTCTCTCTCTCCCATTTCATTGTTCTCTCCACACAAACAGTTACGGCCCATATTTATTCCCAGTGAAAAAATAATTTTAGATATATATATATATTTATTTTCATAATACTACTCTTTAATTTAGTTCTATCATTAGAATATAATCTAATGACTAGCGTATCTTAGTCTATAATTTGTTTACCCTAGTATTTTACACTAGCATATTCAGTAAATATCATTACTTTAAATTATATATTAATTATGATAGTATTTAATTTTGAAAAAGTTTACAACTTTATTAAGAAGTACTATATATTTTAAACTAAATTTCGGTGAGGTATAAATCATTAATGCAGTAACAATAAAATCCTTTTCTTAGCCTATGAAAAATAATAATAAAATAATTAAATATTTTATTTATTGAAATGTGAATTAGATAATAAGGTAATATAGTTATAATGATTAAGTATTTTTCTTTTGTGTTATCTTTTTATTTTTTTTTATTTTTAATTCATTAGTTTGTTCTTTTTTTATTAATTATCCAAATATATTATGTGAATATTTTTGAACTTTTGATTTACTTATTTTTATAGTAAGGAAATATGAGTATTAATCATTATCTCTTCCCTAAGTATGTTTATAAGTGGTCAATTTTATATTTGTGATTTTAAAATTACTTTATAATTAAATAATTGGATACAAATAATTATTCACAATTTTTTTTATATACTATCATGTATCTGATTAATTATGATTTGTTATTTTTAAGTAAACATATGCAGTTGTAGATAAGGAAATCACTTAATAAAAATCAAATAGTCGGAAGATGTAACTAATAACTTAGGTATATATAAATGTGGTTGATTTTATAATTATAAGAACTAATACTAATAAAAGGTTGGATGTAATTAACTATTTTTAATATATTATTATTAACTAATAAATATATAGTATAAAGTAATTATATTCCGTGATTTTGACTCAATATATCGAGTACACAAGATGTTACTAGACAATGTTAATAAATTAGTTGAATAGTAATATTAATAAATTAATTATATACACTATATGTTGTTGACTTTATAATTTAAGTCTTGATGTCGAGTACAAAAGGAAACATACAGGATTATTGTCGATTAGTGGATAATAGTAGCATGAAACTATAGTGGTGCTACTACTATTCATCAAAGGAGAGTGATACATCAAACGAGAGTGTTGCTCACTTAAGATATGTAACATATCATTCCTTGCATGTTTAGTATTGTTTGTTTCGATTTATATATTTAGTTTGATTATAATACATTAAAAAAATGTTATTGAAATTTTTAATTTTATAAATTCATAAAAATCAAAACTCGATTTGCTCGTTTACTCTATGATTTCAAATAAATTAATATAATAATAATAAAGCAAGCTTTAATTTTTATGAATATTGTGAATAAATAGTACTCCATATGTCGCAAGAAAATTGAATCACTTCTTTTTTTCGCACTAGTTTTGAAAAAATCATAATAAATAGTTAAAGTGGATAAATAGTAAATTAAAATGATAATAATTTAGATACGAATCTTCTCTACATTATTCTCGCTTTTACTTTATTATTTATCCACTTTAATTATTTGTTACAATTTTTTCAAAACGAGTATAGAAAAGAAGTGACTCAACCTTCTTGGAACATTAGGAGAACTAGTTAACTACTATAAATTGTGAATAGTCATTCACGTCCAATCATTTTAGATTTGATAGCTCTTAAAATTATAAATTATAAAATTGACCATAATAAAATATATATATTTAAGTTATTAGTAAATTTACCGACTAGTATTTGATTTTCGTTAAGTGACTTCTTTGTATATTCGACAAGTTGACTAAAAAAATCACGATACATAATTAAGTTAGACATATGGTAGTAAAAACTAAATTGTGGATATATAATTATTCACTCCAACTATTGAACTATTGTATTGAATAAATTTTAAATTTGTAAATTATAAAACCAAATACTTTGTTTCCCTAGGAAAATTATATGCTACATACATTATGCGAGCATCGCTTTCGTTTGACGCACATTTAGTATTGTTTGTTTTATTTTATATAAAAATACTCGCCTAATAATTAAATAACATTAAATTGGTCATATCAAAATAAATTCAACTAATTATCTTTTCAAAATAAATAACTTTACATAAGGAAGTATTTAAGTAATATTAGTATTAGATTTTGCATAGCTTATAATTGATCAATTTTCTTTAGTTGGGGTTTACTATATAGTACTTGATTAAAAATTTATTTTTCAAATTGAACAGTATAATTACATACTATTTTTCATTTATAAAAACATTTTGTAATTTTATAATTTAAGTTCACATTTTTTGTATACTAAAATAAGTAATTATTAAAAGAGGAAAGTCTTGTCGAAAAGTCGTGAGCTTATGCAGAAAATAATTTCGCAGTGTATAAGAGATGGCATATCACAAATAATTTATCTACTAATATGCCTTCTAAATGACTAACCTAGCTAAATAGTAACATTAATTAATTAGATATTTCAAAAGAAACTCAATTAATCGTGTGACTGCGCTTTGAATTTGATTCAATTTCCAATTTAGAGTATTAAATACGCCATGCACCTTTAATTCAAAATTGGAACATGTTGATTTGCTTTTGGAGAAAAATGAAATAGAGGGAAGTTAAAAACAGAAACAAGGCAGAGGACACATATGTAATTTTAATTCCTCCACTAACTATGACTTATATTTAATCTATTATTTAACACTATAATTTACCAATTTAACCTTGTGTGGTTAACCATAATGTGGTTGTTTAGCATCACCCTATGCAGTATATGAGTTTTTTTTTTCTATATGTATTACTACTTCCGTCCACCAAAATTTGTCTCATTTTTCCATTTTTGTCCGCCCCTCATAATTTGTCTCATTTCACTTTTACCAATTTTGGTAGTGGACTTCATATTTTCACTAACTCATTCCTACTCACATTTTATTATAAAACTAATATATAAAATTAAAACTCACAATCCACTAACTTTTTCAACTCATTTTCCATTACATTTCTTAAAACCCGCGTCGGGTCAAAGTGGAACAAATTTTAATGGACGGAAGTAGTATGTAGTATCGGCGTTGAGAAAAAATAATTTTAAACGCAAATAACACATAGTATTTTAATACAAAATTATTAAAATAAAAGACAAAATGTTAATTAATTAATTAAAAATATTGCCAGTACAAAATGATATTCATCTCGATAAATTTACTAGATAGTTCATATGCTCGGTGAGAGAGCGCACGTGAGTGCTATTACATACTGCTACAAGCTAATAGAGAGCAAACATTATTCTCACGAGAAGAAGACATATAGTACTACTGAGAAATATGTAAAGAAGTGATGTTACATGGTCAAAAGAGCAAAGTGCCAAGCAAGAAGACAGCCAATGGTACTGTGAAATTGTCATCAAGTTGAGTGCTTTTAGGGTGAGATTCAACTAATGCAGAAGCAATGGACACTACCATAAACTTAATCACCAATTCAAAGCTTGCTTCAATGTAGCCCAACCCCGAAAAGTAGAGCATGTATCTGCGCGAATCAAAGTTAGATGCCACACTCTCGTACCCATCGTACCATTTCAGGGTGTATCCGTCTTACCCAACAGAAGCCAAGAAACCGGCACATGCCATCGCGACAGTACCAGCCACGGACTTGTCTCTGTTGTAGGGAAGTTTTTTGTGCCCTAACCGCCTCCCAATAATGTCAGCCACTCCTACAAACAGAATGCTAAGGGCTAAAAAATTTAACTATGCATAAGAGTTTGCAGATGCCTTAAAAACTACTTTACCATCACCAGCACACAGGTTGCAGAATACTGCAATCGCGATAGGAGACGTTCGCCAGTAGAATGCGGTGACAAGTGTCAGTGCAGAAATATAACACAACGGCCCCTTCAGTAGCTCCCTGCAGATCAAAGAGATTCATGAAACATAAAGAGGAGTTCAGACAACAAAAAAATGAGATATGCAAACCTATGGTCATTGGTCCTAGTCATCGACTTGACAGTTGCATCGTCCTTCCGTATCCCGGATCCCAAAAGAAGCATGTTGACGACATTCATACTAGGAATGAGAGATGCTACAACTGCTCCAGCATGACCAGAACTACAACATTCAAACATTCCTAATACAACACAAATGGAGAAAAAGCAAAAAACAAAAAACAAAAATCTTATGCAGTTGTACTATTATTATATCATTATTATTACCTGAACAGAGGCCAGCAAAGCATGAAGACTAATCCAAAGCTAATGTGCACCAGCTTCCTATTCAGTTTCTAAACACGAACCACAATAGAGGCCCAAGTTAACACAGGGGCTAGATACAGACTAATTTTGGTGGACGTACCAAAAAAAAAGACTATGTTTTGTGGACCAAGATAGTATATTGTATATTGTACTATATTCTTATAAATTGTTATAGACTAAACATAAGAACTCAACCAAAGACTAGCTTGTTAGGAGAGAGAGCTCATTTAATCTATATACCTCACACATGTTGTTCTCACAACCGATGTAGAAATTGAGTCCGTAACCTAAACGTATTCATTTTCTAATGTATTCACCAAAATAGAGGCTCAAGTTACATAGGGCCAGCATCCTACTTCTCTTTATGCTTTATTTATGTTATGCTTTCTGTTTTTCTTCATGTTTCTCTGAGTATGATTATATATCTAGAAGAAAATCTACCAAGGATTAAATAAATTTATTTATATAAATATACATAACACAATTACTTAGAGAAATTATGATGCAAAACGTATAGAGAAATTGATTGAACGGAGAAGAAATTTAGAGAAACCCTAGTTTCAATGAAAACGAAATATTATTATCAAAATTCAACTCCTCGGGTGAATTATAATTGAAAGGATCTAAATTTGCTACCTTGAGCTTCATCGATTTCAGGAAACTAACATCTTCCGAAAAATAAAAAACCTCACTCAGACTTTGAATAATAATTTGATATTGAATTTTTATACTCTCAAGTTCTCAATTTAGTTGTGTTAAAGGTAAAGTGCTAATTGCCTAAGAAAATAGTGTTTGAATCTATCAAAAACGAGCTGAGCAAACAAGGATAAGCTGAGGAAGTACAGATGCCGTTGGATGCAAGTCTTGATCTTTTAATCTTGACCGTTGATGTACTAGTTAGTTGAAATAGCTAATTTACTCTTTTGTTTGTTTTCGTTTTTTGTATATAGCTTGAGAGCTGACACTATTCAATATACGATTCACTTTCCCCAAATCTGATTTCTTTCAATTCACTCAAAATCTCTCTCTCAATTCATCAAGAACATTGAATCTATTCCAGACAATTTCAATTGGCGCCGTCTGTGGGAATCGGATTCACATCGGAGATGGCTGCTAGGTTTGAAGCGGAGAAATTCACCGGCGACAATGACTTCGGGTTGTGGCGTGTAAAGATACGGGCGATGTTGGTTCAACAGGGATTAGGAGCTGTTCTGAATTCGACCGAAGTGAAGGTTCTTGATGAGAAGGAGACTCAGAAGTGTGAGGAAATGATGGCGAAGGCGCACAGCACACTTGTGCTTTGCCTCGGTGATAAAGTTTTGAGGGAAGTGATAAGGCTAATTTCATGCATCGGTAATGTGCAAAAAATGTTATAAATTGCTGGGTCTAACACGTTTCCTAAGCCAGGTGTGTGAAGAAAATCGCTAGATCAAGGAAGTAAGGAAGGAGATGGTCTAGCGAAAGAAAAGGACGAAATGAGCAGGTCTTACAAGGAAAATTGGCGTGACGGGGGAGTCTACAGCTGAGGGCAACAAAGTCATTATCAATACCTCGCTGGACCCACTAAAGTGCCTATAAATAGAGAGGAGCATGCAACGTAATGGAGATAGTTTTTCACTCTTCTTAGCTCATACATTTTACACACACTTGGGAAACATTCTAGGGGATAATCGTAATAGGGGGGCACTTTCTAGAGATCTCAAGTTTTGTAACACCGTCCCAGTGAGGGCGAAGATACATTTGTTTTAATTTCAGCTGTTTTTGCTAGTTTTCACCGTCGAACTTCACTTTTGGGAGTCGACTTTGATGTTGATTATGTTTAACTGTTTATCGCTCATGGATCTGAGTTTAGCTTTTAATTTCAAGTTACTTTTGCTTAGATCTCTCTACTGTTAGCGTAATTCTTAAATTGCTATGTCGATCTCTGTTTATTTCGTTATTGAGGTGTTTGATGTGGAATTGGGTGACAGATCTGTGGTTGATTGAGTGTTCGGAGCTTAAATTTGTAAATCTGACGTGATGGAGAATTTCTTCTGTTTGGAGTCCGTGTCGGACGCTTGGATCCGGAGTGGATTTAGCGTCTAAAGTTAGTTTTGGCGTGTGAAAGAACAGTAGTGGATAGACTTGTTTTATTTCCTTTGTTTTCTATTTCCCTTCGTCTAGGTATGCAGATCTGTAAGTTCTTCGTGATTTATGCATAGATTTGATTCCAAGTTAGTAGCTCTGTTTTTGATTTGCTCATGTGTTTTTCTCAAGAAGTTTTATGCGAATTTGGTTGTAGAAGACGATGTCACTGTCAGTTAGTACTAGAGTTAGTTATTCTGCCACTTTCCAGTCGTACTCTGCTTTTTCTTAGAGGTGGTCCCATCGTAGAATTATTTCCTAGGTCTAGCTGTTAGGTTAAGTGTCTTTCTAATATTCCCAAGTCAAGTTAATTTTATTTTTTTCCTCAACCCAAGAAAATGCGTGGCAGCAGCCAACACCAAAAATACTCCCAAATCCTTGATTACGATTCTTACGCATCCTTCTCTGTGGGATCGATCCCTACTTCCCTATACTAGGTTTAGTAAAGAGGTTGAGGGTTTTTGAAGCGGGGAAGTACTTGTGTGTCCGACGACCGGGATTCCACACAACCTGCGAGTTCCTAGACCAAGTGATCTAGTGGACTTGCTGGATCTGGGGAACCTGCCTTATTTGAACATCGCAACACTGCACACACACCACACTTGTACTGTCTCAACCAAGAAACACAGGTAGCTTCAGGAAGTAATGAAGGAAAAGACCGCTTTGGGGATTTTGGAGAAGCTCGAAGACGTCTACCTGACGAAATCGCTCGCGAATCATTTGTATGTGAAACAGCGGCTGTACTCGTACAAATTCACGGAGGATAAATCGGTGATCGAACAATTGGGGGATTTTAACAAGGCCATTGATGACCTTGAGAACATAGATGCGACGATCGGAGATGAGGACAAGGCCATTCTCTTACTCAACGCTCTGCCGAAATCGTATGAGCAGTTGCGTGATGCCATCATGTATGGCAGGGATAAAACGATCACTCTATCAGAGGTTCAATCGGCGCTGAGAGCTAAGGATCTTCAGAAGTCTGGGGCAGAAAGTGGCGTTGAACAATTGCCAGAAAGCTTGAATATTAAGAAATTCAAAGGCAAGAAGGGTTTCAAGAAAGGGTATGAATCATCTAAACCAGCTGCGAATGATGCAAAGGAAACACGTTCTTGTCATTATTGCAAGAAACCCGATCACCTCAAGCGCGATTGTTTCGTGTGGAAGAGAAAGCAGGCCGGTGAAGCTGCACCAAAGCTCAGATCTGACTGCGTTCAAGAAACCGAGACTGATCAAATCCTGAATGTGATGCAAGAAGGAGATGGGGGTTCCTGGATCATGGACTCCGGATGCAGCATACACATGTGCCCGAATGCAGAATTTTTTGAGGAATTAGATGAAGCAAAGGGGTCAGTAGTTCTGGGAAACAATCAGGTCTGCAGCATCAAAGGGATAGGAACGATCAGGTTTAGAATGAATGATGGCTCTACAAAAATATTGAGCGAGGTGAGATTCATACCAGGCGTTAAGAGGAACTTGATATCCCTAGGTGTATTGGAAAGGAAGGGGTGTTCTTTTACTTCTTTTGCTGGAAAAATGTCAGTCAGAAAGGATTCTGTGGTGGTGATGGAAGGAGAAAGAAGGGGGAGCCTGTACTACTTGTGTGGATAAGCAGTAAGATCTTCCACTGATGAAGTCCACACCAGCAATGCAGAGACCATCAGATTATGGCATTTAAGGTTAGGACACCCAGTTGAAGGGAGTGTCAAGGAGTTGGTGGCAAAAGGAGTAATAAGAGGAGCTGTGGAAGGAAATGAAAGCCCTTGTGAAGATTGCATTCTTGGCAAGTCCAAGAAATTGCCTTACCCCAAAGGTAAACATACATCTCAAAACCCTCTTGACTACGTTCATAGTGATATATGGGGGCCAGCTCCGGTCAATTCTATTGGGGGTGGTAGGTACTATATGTCAATTGTTGATGACTATTCTAGAAAAGTTTGGCTGTTTGTGTTGAAGGAGAAGTCGGAGGCCTTTAAGAAATTTAAAGAATGGTGTTGTTTAGTTGAGACTGAGATTGGCAGTGCAGTGAAGTGCTTAAGAACGGATAACGGTTTGGAGTTCTTATCCAAGGAATTTGATGATTTCTGTAAAGGCAAGGGCATTAAGCGGCATAGAACAGTGCCTCCTAATCCTCAACAAAACGGTGTGGCCGAGAGAGTTAATAGAAAAGTCATGGAGAGAGTGAGGTGCATGTTGGCCACTTCTGGCATGGATAAAAGGTTTTGGCGGGAAGCAGCTGCCACTGCTGTGAAACTTATGAATAAATGTCCAGCATCTAGTTTGAATGGTGATACTCCTGATTTTAAATGGTATGGAGGACATGGTGACTACTCTAAGCTGAAGGTGTTTGGATGCAAGGCTTATGCTCACTTGAGGCAGAGCAAGCTGGATGCTAGGGCATTGAAATGTGTTTTTCTAGGTTATCAAGATGGAGTGAAGGGATACCGTTTATGGTGCATTGAGCCAGGAAATCCAAATATTATAATCAGTAGAGATGTAGTTTTTCTGGAGTCTGATATGCCACTCAAGAAACCCTCTGATGACAGATGACAGTGCAGTAGTGCAAGAAAAATCTGGGAAGGGGGTTGCTGACCTTGAGGTGGAGCAGCTGAGTTCAACTACACCTATTGATGAAGATGAAAAGGATCAACAAGATGAAAACCGGGAAGCTGAACAATCATTGCCTAATGACTTGACTGATTATCAACTGGCCAGGGACAGAGTCAGAAGGAGTGTGAAGCCACCAGCCAGATATATTGATGAGGATATGTTATATTTTGCCCTGTGTATAGCTGAGCAGGTGGAGTTTCAAGAACCAGCTTCATACAGAGAAGCTATGCAAAGCAAAGAAAGAGATAGATGGCTAAAGGCAATGATTGAAGAAATAGAATCATTAATCAAAAATGGGACTTGGATCTTGGTTGATAAGGTTGATGGAAGAAAAATTGTGAGCTGCAAGTGGATCTTCAAGAAGAAGATTGAGTCAGCGGAAAATGATAAAATAAGGTTCAAGGCTAGGCTTGTAGCAAGGGGGTTCACTCAGGAACATGGTATTGACTTCAACGAGGTTTTTTCTCCAGTAGTTAAACATGCCTCCATCAGAATATTATTAGTTGTGGTTGCCAAGCTAGATTGGGAGCTAGAGCAGTTGGATGTGAAAACGGCTTTTCTACATGGTGATCTTGAGGAGACTATCTATATGCAGCAACCTGAGGGCTTTATAAAGCCAGGAGAAGAAGCAAAGGCCTGCAAGCAAGCAAGTAGGCAATGACATCTGCGATTTGATGGTCAGATGCAGAAAATGGGATTTAGTAGATCCAAATATGACTCTTGTGTGTACATAAAGAAGAAGGGAAAGCAAGCAGTAGCTTATCTCCTATTATATGTTGACGATATGTTAGTAGCAGGGGCTTGCAAGGCTGAAATTCAGAAAGTGAAAGATGATTTGAAGGCAGCTTTTGATATGAAGGATTTGGGCATTGCAAGAAGAATCCTAGGAATGAATATTGTCAGAAATAGAGAAAAGAGGGAGATATGGCTGAGTCAAACAGATTATGTCTCAAGAGTGCTGAATAGATTCAAAATGCAGAACTCAAGAGAGACAGCTACTTCTATGGCACAACATTTTAAGCTATCTGTGAGACAGAAGCCTCAAAATGAAAGGGAGAAGCAAGAGATGAATCAGATACCTTATGCTAACATCGTTGGAAGCATAATGTACGCCATGATTAGCACCAGGCCTGATCTAGCTCAGGCCATCAGTGTAACAAGCCGTTTCATGGCTGAACATAGAAAGGAGCATTGGTTGGCCCTCCGATGGACTTTGAGATACTTAAAGGGTGCGGGGGACTATGGAATTCTGTTCAATGGGAAACATGAAGAGGGTGATCCATTGATAGGATTTTCTGATAGTGATTTTGCGGGGAATGTGGACAATAGAAGATCGCAATCTGGTTATGTGTTCACCATGTTTGGTGGAGCAGTGAGCTGGAAGTCTAGTCTGCAAGATGTGGTTGCTCTGTCGACCACGGAGGCGGAATATATAGCCTTAACTACAGCTGTGAAGGAAAGCGTTTGGTTGCGAGGCTTGGCTGCAAATTTTGGTGTGATCCAGAAAACCATGGCTATTGGTTGTGATAACAACAGTACCATATCCCTTGCTAAACATCAGGTTTACCATGAGAAGAGTAAGCATATTGATGTGAAGATGCACTTTGTGAGAGAGAAGATTGAAGAGGGAGTAGTAACAGTGTTCAAAGTGGACACAAGTGAGAATCCAGCCGATATGCTCACGAAACCATTGCCACGAGAAAAGTTTAATCTTTGCATAAAACTGCTTGGTTTGTGCAGGGAGAGTGAGGTGAGTAATTAGCATTCAAGGTGAAGATTGTTAAAGGTGAAGTGCTAATTGCCTAAGAAAATAGTGTTTGAATCTATCAAACGAGCTGAGCAAACAAGGATAAGCTGAGGAAGTACAGATGCAGTTGGATGCAAGTCTTGATCTTTTAATCTTGACCGTTGATGTACTAGTTAGTTGAAATAGCTAATTTACTCTTTTGTTTGTTTTCGTTTTTTGTATATAGCTTGAGAGCTGACACTATTCAATATACGATTCACTTTCCCCAAATCTGATTTCTTTCAATTCACTCAAAATCTCTCTCTCAATTCATCAAGAACATTGAATCTATTCCAGACAATTTCAAGTTGAGTTCTTTTTATGTATCAGTTAATCATTATCAATCGTTTCTTCGTTCAAATTTGCATCATTTGGTATCACTTATCAATGGCTGAACGTAGATATGGCGGCAGACGTGGCGATGCTCGTAGTGGCGTTCGTGGTGGGGGACATGGAGATCTCCCAAACGAAGAGGTTGCACGACAGCGTGATCTGCGCAACATTGAGAACGATGATCTGAGACAACAGGTTCGAGACCTCCAGCGCGACATCGAGAACGGTGATCTGCAACAACAGCAACAACAGGTTCGAGACCTACAACGACGATTGGCGCGATTGGAGAAGCGTCGGGGGAAATCCAACCCGATGAGATCTAATGTGTTGGAGCGTCGTTCAGTGGACGATTCGTTATTCAACGACGTCTACGGTGGCCAGTCTAAGCCCGTATACGACAAGGATATATTTTTGATGCCGGTGTATGATGAGCCCGTATGCGACGAGGATATATTGCCGATGCCGGTGTATGATACGCTTGTATATGACGAGGATATATCGTCGATGTCGGTGGTGTATGATACGCCCGTATACGACTATGATATATTCTATGAGCTCCCCGGATTGATGAGCGAATCCATGCCTCCTTCCGTGAAATTTGACTGCGCTGCCGCTCGTTGCCGTCGATGATGATGAGGAGTTGGAGGGGATTGTCGTTCCACCGCAGAGAAAGGGCGAGGAGAGTGAGGTTTTTTATTTTTCGGAAGATGTTAGTTTCCTGAAATCGATGAAGCTCAAGGTAGAAAATTTTGATCCTTTAAATTATAATTCACCCAAGGAGTTGAATTTTGATAATAATATTTCGTTTTCATTGATGCTAGGATTTCTCTGAATTTCTTCTCTGTTCAGTCAATTTCTCTATACGTTTTGCATGAAATTACTCCTACAAATAGTTGAACATAATAATAATAAAAAAATCTAAATTTAATACTCACAATATAATCTTCAGATAATTTTTCCATGTTTTTTCCCAATATTATCTCATTTGCATAAATTTAAGCTAACATCGACTATAGTCTATACTAATGTACGAAATTTATACTCGTAAAAGAACATGTAAATATACTGTAATTATTTGTTTTGTTTTGGTTTTCCAACACGAACCTGATCAAATACGCCTCTGGTAGCAGTTATTTCCAATGATTTGAGCACGGAACCCGTAATCCCAGCCGACAAGCCTCCGGCGATGATATTACTGATAACGACGTTGTCGGAAAACATTGCCGCGGCTGACGGCGAGTATGAAGAAATGGCAAATAGTAGTAAGTCGTTTACAAAGAAGAGTGAGGTTTATGAATAATAAAGTAGGAGCATACTTACTTTTTAAACTAAAACTGTATTTATGGCTAATAAACAAATGGGTTGCAGCTACGTCCAAGACTGGTTTTCACAATAAATATGTTTGCTTCTAATTAGATCTAATGAAATAAATATTTGGCGGCTATTGATGAAAAATTATGATGGGAGATTGGTGATTCATGTGCATTTTTGGTTGTAATTAGATAATTTCAATATTTAAACATAAGCAGGTGAAATGTTTTAGGAGACGTGACATTTGAGTCGTTAACTATCACTATAAGGTCAATTCCTCTTGATTTTTTTCACTTTTATATGTGTGGAGTGTGGACTGATTAAGTCATGTGTCAGCCTGGTCCCATACTTATTTTTTTTAAATCACTTCATTCATCAATTAAACATGCAAAAATCAGCAAAATATGATAGATTTAATATTACATGTTTAATTTGACAGAGTTAAAAAGCCAATCAGAATCAATTGTGATAGTACGCGGACGGAAAAAAAATGGAACATTTAATAACGAACGGAGGGAGTATATACTAAAATTTAAACAAATAGTATAAAAAGAAAAAAAAATATTTAAAATGTGAATTTAGTAAGGTCTTAAGTTCCTTAGCTTATATACTTGGGATGGGTCCGCCTATGAGATTCAAAATCGAATGAGGTAAAAATAACAAAAATTACTAGACTAACAAATCATGTGGATACGTTTATTATCATATCAATTTGATAATGAATTAATTTAGGGAAGGAGCTCGAAATTCTTAGTAAGACAGGAAAAATATATAAATAGATATAATTTTTAAAAATTAGAAAAGGGATAATTAATGGAAGATTAATACAAAATTTTTATAAAAAGTTATACGTACGTATGTGGGGATGTACTGAATAAAAGTGCGGGAATTAGGCCCTTTTAGTATTAAGCTAGATTCATGATGTGATCAAATGAAAACTATAAATATTGTACAAACTTAAAACTATGATTTGGATCATTGAAAAATATCAACAAATCACAAAAAAGCATTAACAGGAAGATGTCAACAGAATTTCAACGGAAATCAATGATTGATGGTGTGTTGATATTGTATTAATACTGCGTTGACATTAAAATCTTAAAATTTTACACTGTGTTGATATTGTATTGAAACTGTATTGAATCTTTGTTGAGGAATTTTGAGTTTGTACAATATATAAGTTTGCATCAATGCCCTAGCGGTAAGGAGCTTAGACATCAATGTATGAGGTGCCGAGTTCGAGCCCTTCTTTGTAATTTGTAATTTCCCCATTCATAAAGGAGTTAATTTTTAAATAAAATTTGACCGACCCAATAACAAAACGATGACATCATGAACCTGATTCACACTATTAAATCATGATATTGTATGATTTTTAACATGATTTAAAATTGGAATTTAACTGTATATGATCTATAATTAGCCTATATCGAGTTCAAGAAATTTGGCATACCAGCACGTGTTAATTACTTAATTTCGTGATACTCTTTGTTGGAGATGGTGGTGTCTTCACTATTACTCTTCGGGGCTAGTTTGGTACTATTGAATTAAAACTTTAATTTCGTGATACTCTACGGTAATTGTTGGACAGCTGCATATGATCACATTTAATATAATGTTGCATCTCAATTTTTAGGACTAGTTTGGTATAACCATTGAATTAAAATTAAGATAAAATAAGAGATTAATTAAACGGATAAAAGTGGATACTACTAACGAGCATCGTTTTATGTACTGTTATATGATGGATAAAATTAAAATTAAAATTAAAATAAGAAAAATAAGGGGTTTGATAGACTAGGTTATTTTGTTTTTTAAGCCATGAAACAATCCTATAAATATATTTATCTCACTATATTAAGATTAATAAAAACTTGTTAAAGTAATAATTTGTAAATAAAATTATAATTATTTTATATGAATTTAAGTATTATCTATCAAACGTCAGGGTTATTACACGTATTCCCTCCGTCCCATTAAATATGCAACATTTGAAAATCGACACGAAATTTTATATAGTATTGTTTTGTGTATAAATGAAGAGATAAAAGTATGAAAGATGAAAAAGTAGAGATAAAATTATTTCCATTTTAAGAAACGTTTCAATTTTAGTGGGACAATCTAAAATGGAAAATGTTTCATTTTTAATAGAACAAAGAGAGTACTAACTTACCAATGCTATGGAGTAGTAATATTTATAGGATAATAATAACCTTCAAAATTATTAAATTTTGATTTTGTAACAAAGTTAAAACTTAATTCCACAAATTATGTGTATTTATTATGTTGTTAATCTGCTACAACAGGGACATGTTCACTCTGCAATTTTACAAACATGATGAGACCATGCCATATTGCCATGCTCAACAAATTCAACTTACAACTACAACAACAAACACTAGAGCTTCCTACAACAGAATTTGCTCAATTTTCATCATTTCCGGGTCAATCTTCGTTCGTTACATCACCCTGGCTATGAGGATTTAAACTCAGAAAACTAAACTACCAACCAAAACCGCGGTCATTGGCACAGTCAAGTTGTCATCGAGCTCACTGCTTAAAGGGTGTGATTCAACTAATGCAGCAGCAGCAGACACTATCAGAAACCCAAGAACCGTTTTCATGCTTCCTTCCATGAAACCGAAAGATGAATAGTAGAGCATGAATCTGTTGAGGCATAACTCGGTCTCAGCAATAGACTTTAACTAAGTTTAAGGAGGACGAGGAGGGAGAGTTTGTTACCCGAGTGAAGCCAAGAAACCAGCACTCGCCATTGCAATACTGCCGTTAACTGATTTATTTTTGTTGTAGGGAAGTTTCTGTCCACCAAAACGACGACCCACAACATCAGCCATACCTGAGAAAGAAGAATGTGGTCATCTCATCTACATTTCAGCATTTATCATGGGAATATAAATTCCAGCAAATCCTGCTAACAACGTTGGAAAAATTGTGCAGAATCAGAAAAAAGAATACCATCACCAGCACACATGTTACAAACTGCTGCAATCGCTATAGGTGATGTTCTCCAGTAAATGGCACTGGCTAAAGTGATCGTGGAAGCATAGTACAATGGCCCCTTAAGGAGTTCCCTGAATAGAGAATGGCCATCAGAACTAAAGAAGTTTCACATTGCATAGAGTGGGGAAAATACTGTGAGTACTCTCATGCATTTGGTCTTAAATCAACTTATTCGGAGTCGCAGAAGCTCTTCTTCTCGAATCACCATTTCTTGCAGCATCAACACATCATGATGTTGAACTAAGAAAGAATCTATTATGCATCAAAAAGTTTCCATTTAAGCTTCAAAAGCAGGCTATGTTTTCCACATTTCCGAATGGCATGCATCAAACCGATGTGGTTTTGTAATAGGAGAACTGAAGTACCACGAAAACTGGAATGCCATTATGCTTGAAGTTTAATGACATTTGATTTGAAACATACCTATAGTCCCCATCTCTGGTCATGGACTTGACAGTTGCATCATCCTTCCATATTCCAAGTCCCATGAGAAGCATCTTTATTATATTAACAGCAGGAATGAGAGCTGCAAAAATCGCTCCCTGGCGACCAGGACTACAACATAGTATCAATATAGCTCAATTAGATAACTGAAAACCTCTATCACAGTGAATAGATAATGCTACTACCTGAACATAGGCCAGCAAAGCATGAATGCTAATCCCAGAGTGATGTGTACAAGCTTCCTATTTAGTTTCTACAAAACAAAATTAAAATAGTATACGTTTAGAAGGAGGCTAACAAACGCTTGAATTCAAGATTTGACAACATAGGAATCAAACGAATCATAATTCATAGAGCTATGTATAATCTTCTGCCGTAAACCTCATTGGACCTTAAATTTCACTAATAACAACACCATTCACAGAGCTATGATTTGGCTGAACTTTGTATCTATCATCATGCATCAATTGATTTGAGAAAGCAGTTTCTCACCAAGCATCCCCAAATTCAAGCATAATACACATAAAATTTTGAAACATTGACTTACCATTCATAAGCAGAGATTTGTTTACTATCACAAAATGATGGAAGGAAACAACAAACCTGATCAAATATGCCTCTCTTAGCCGTTTGTTCCCAAAGCTTAAGCAGCGACAGCGCAATCCCGCCCGACAAACCGCCGGCGATGAGGTCGCTGACAACGACGTTGTCAGTAAACATCGCCGCCACCGACTTCAGCTCCCGGCGGATCCTCCTGCGCGGCGTTGGCTTGAGCAGGTGGATGAAATTGAAGGCGTCTTTCTTCAGAGGGCAACGCAAATTGGGGGTGGAATTTGGGGGGATTGTGAAGAAAGCGATTGCGAGTGCCATAACGGTGTCGTTTTGAGTAGCTGGAAGGGGTGGTTGGCTGCATAAAATGCTAAACTGCGCCGCCCACGTGGTTTATTAGGGCAGCGGGGTAGAGACGCGGACGCCATTGCCGTAAATGTGGAATATTGGTGAGCTGATAAATATTTAATGCAACCAAACTTTGAATTAATGGCGGTCAAAATAAACAAATCTGTTAATTAGGGTTTAGATGGGGAATTGGGGATTGATTACTGAAGCTTTTGCTACCTGGTGTTGACAAAAAAATAGTACTCCACTAATGTTTTTATCCATTAATTTTTGTATAATTAAATGTGCTAATACAGGGTGAGTATCAATGTATTGAAATTTTCATCCTCAACAAAATATGCTGCTACAGATTTTAATTTACAGTAAATTCTCATGTCTAACAATAATTAACGGCTTCGATGAAGTTTGCAGCTTTTTGGCTTAGCGGAATTAATATTGGCAAACAAGATTTCTCCGGTTCATATCATTTAACTTCATTTCATCCATAATACTTTCGTCATCACACAATAGGAGTCATCTATCTATCTATCTATACATATATAAAAGACGAGTTTTGGGCTATTTTGAATAATATTTTATACTGAGGATATAAATGCAATTTTAAAACCGATAAAATCTGAAGACCAATTGTAAAAACCACTAAATTACCAAGTTTTGTGATGTGAGATCAGATAGTAATGTTTGTAACCGTTACAATTTAATCACCAATTGTAAAAATCACTAAATTACCAAGTTTTGCGATGTGGGATAGTAATGTTCGATCGGTTACACTAATTATTTAATACTAGCATGTAATTCAACCATGGAATCAACGCAATGCCATGATTATAAAACATGTGATGCAAAAATTTAGGGCTATAATCCCAGGAAACTTCAATAAAACCGTTTAAATTGGCCAAGGAAGAAACGGAGCAATAATTGTCCCTATTAAATTAGATAGTATTTAGTGTAGAGAATTGAATTAATAATAATTTAGTATAAATTTAAATCAATCTATCTTTATATTTTTTGCTATAAATATGTGAGATTACAATAGAAATGGCGTAAGTATTGTGAATACATAGATGCAGGATCTATAGGAGAGCGAATGTCGTCAATTTCGATAAAGTTCTGATGTATGACGTTGGAGGTTATAGGGTAGTCGGTTGTAGAGAATCCGTTTGATGTTTTCCGTCTTAAACTGATTATGTATAATGATGATATGTAGAAATAGGAAGGGAAGAAGAGTTGTGTTTGTGCTACAAAGTTTTGTGTTTATGTTTCTATTTCGCCGTCAGCCAATTTATTTAGGTGAGATCGAATGGTTGGGTATTTTGTTTATGTATGTTGTATGTTAATATATTGATTTAGGTTTATAATCGTTGTGTGTCTCAATTGATTCTAATATGGTATTCTTAATTATTATATTATATTTGAGCATTAAATTAATATTGTAACTATTATAATTGGAATATTCTATTTGTTATAGGTGAGGTAAGTAGATACGTATTTTCTTCTTAAACCTTAATCAAATGATCTTTTAAATATCCTTATTCATGTATAATGAATCAAAGCTCTCCAAATTTCAATAATTTATTACTACTAATTTTAAGTTTATGGTATGTTTTAGTTGTATAATTCATAATTAATTTATTTATAATTTTTATATAATAATATTATTTTAATTTTATCAATCAACTAAAATTTAAAACTAATATTTTAAAATATTTTAATCTGTGCAACGCACAGGTGAGATACTAGTTCTTATTAAGGACACGAGTTTTAAGAAATGTAAAGAATAATGAGATGAAAAAGTTAGTAGAATATGAAATCCATTTTTTATACTCTCTCCGTTCCTTCATAGTTGAGTCATTTTTTCCATTTTGGGAAGTTCCCTCATAGTTGAGTCATTTCCATATATAGTAACTTTTTCCTCTCTCTTACTTTAGTCTCTCTACTTTATTCACTTTTTACTTTATTCTCTCTACTTTTTTTTCTCTTTCTTACTTTTTTATCTATTTATTTAACACACTCAACATTCATTTCTTAAACTCCGTGCCGAAAAGTTCCGCCTCAACTATGAGGGAACGGAGGGAGTATTAGTTTTATACTCCATTCGTCCCCGATTAAGAGGCACACTTTGACCGGGCACGAGTTTTAAGAAATGTAAAGAAAAGTTGGTTGAAAAAGTTAGTGGAATTTGAGACCCATTTTTTTATAATGTTTTTTATAATAAAATGTGAGTGAATTGAATTAGTGGAATGTGGGACCTACTTACTATTTATGGTAAAAATGAAGTGTGACTCTTAATTGGGGACGGACCAAAATGGAAAAGTGTGACTCTTAATCGGGGACGGAGGGAGTAATAAAATGTGAGCGAAATGAGTTAGTAGAATGTGGGACCTACTTACGTTTATGGTAAAAATGGAGTGTGACTTTTATTGTGGGACGGACCAAATTGGTAAATTGTAACTCTTATTATGGGACGCAGGGAGTAATATGCACTTTCATTTATAATAACTAATACTACATCCGTCTCATAATAAGAGTCACATTTGGTATGAGCAGAGTATTAAAAAATGAAAAGAAAAATGGGTTGAATAAGTGAGTGGACTATGGGTCTTATTTATATATATTAGTTTTATAAATAAAATGTGAGTGAAATAAGTTGGTGAAATGTGAAATCTACTTGCCATTTATAGTAAATGTTAAAGGTGACTCATATTGTGGGACGACCGAAATATCAAAATGTGATTTTTATTGTGGAACAGAATGGTGTATATATATAGAGACAGATTCATTCTTCCTCCTCTTTTCACTCACAATATAACAATAATTTTAAGGTAAGAATCATTATCAACTAAAAATATATGTTTGGTGACGGAGTACAAGTGCTACAATGCACACAGCACATGAATTCTAGCAACAAAGTTTCTAAGCCAAAAGAATAAATTTTTCAAATATATGCTCGACAATATAAGTTGAATTGGAACGCATATGAAAATAGTACAGGAAGGGAGACAATGGTAAGGAGTAACAAAATTCTGTTAAGAGTGAACTACAAAAATAGTCCCTGGACTATGCGTTTATCTTGTCAGTGAACTCTGTACTTTAAAAATATCTCCAGACAACCCTGGACTAAGCATTTATCTCGAAAATGGTCCTTTTCACTGTTTCGTGACGAAAATACCCTTTTGGGGGGGTTTGGGCAATTTGGTCTTTTTACATTTTAAATCTGATATTATTTCAGTTATATACTAAATCTGATATTATTTCAAAATTATCATTCTTCTTCCATTTTGTCATCCTTCACTTTGTTTCTTTATTTCAATATTAGATTTAATTTTGTAAAATTAAATTTTAAATTTCGATTCTTAAATATCAATAAATTTTTTTAATTATTAAAATTACTAGTGTTAAATTACAAATTAATAGTTTTAATCAATATTTGATAGCGTCTAATATTTAATCAATAAGGTACGATGACACCTTAGTTTTAATCATAAATAGATCATATAACACGATTTATTTCGAATAAATATGCATTTAATGTAAGACTAATATAATTTCCGTTTATTAATTTGAAAAGAATCAAAATTAACTAGAAAATTTCAACAAAAATTCTCCTATATCAAATTTTTAGTAGTATCAAATTTTTAGTCAACTTCATAATATGTTTAGTCAAATTCTCCTATACATTAGATGCATATTTATTTCGTACTAAATCATGTTATATGATCTATTTATGATTAAAACTATTAATTATTGATTAAAACTAAGGCGGCGACGTACCTTATTGATTAAATATTAGACACTATCAAATATTGATTAAAACTATTAATTTGTTATTTAATAGTAATTTTAATAATTAAAAAAAATATTGATATTTAAAAATCAAAATTTAAAATTTAATTTTATAAATGTAAATCTAATATTGAAATAAAGAAACAAAGTGAAGGATGACAAAAGGAAAGAAGAATGATAATTTTGAAATAATATCATATTTAGTACGTTACAAAAATAATACTATCATATTTAAAATGTAAAAAGACTAAATTGCCCAAATCTCCCAAAACTCCCCAAAAGAGTATTTTCGTCACGAAATAGTGAAAAATGACCATTTTCGAGATAAACACATAGTCCAGAGACTATTTTTATAGTTCACTCTTCTGTCAATGATGGTGTACTTGCACTACTGTTATCTAATGTTTTGTTATCGTGACAATGCACTGTAGTATTGTTTGTCTCAATATTGACTGTTTTTATACCATCAATTCCCATTTGCCAGCTCATTCCCAAAGGCAATTTTGTACTCCCTCCATTCTAGAGAAGTTAGCACACTTTCCTTTTTAGTTTGTCCCACAAAAGATGTCACATTTCCCTTTTTGGAAAAAGTTCTCTCTCACATGAATATAAAAATTATATTTTCTCTCTCCATTTAACACACAAAACAAAACCTTCTAAAATCCCGTGCCATTTTCAAAGTATGCCAACTTCTCTGGGACGGAAGGAGTACTATTATTCATGCCCACTGAAAAAAATCTTCATCTTTGTTTAAGATGCATACTTGATCATTTGTCAGCCATTTTTGTAGTTAGTATGTTTTAACTTGGTATGAGTTTTAAGAAGTTTTTTTTAGTGAATGGTGGTAATAAAAGCATAAAAACATGATAAAACGCAAGAAAGAACAAGATCTGCCAAGATGTAAACTCAACTAATTATAACAGCGAAAGTAAATGAATGATGATGCTAAAAACAGCAGGGTGCCTGCAGAAGCTTGAATGGATGGGAATTGGGAAAAGCTTTGCAGTAGAAAAACACAAATCATAAATGATCAAGTGCTGATTGTGTTGAAAGTGGATGCCAATTTTTTAAGACCGTGAGAGTTGGAAGTAGGACATATATTGATTTATGATGAGGGTCTTCACGTGTAAATCGGGCGCCTTAGTATCAGTGGTGGATTCAAGATTGATAAACGGAAGGGGCGAAATATATTAATAGGTTGGTTTAGGGCGAAAATGATAATTTTTTTCAATTTTCGGAGCGACGTCGGGGAAAACGGAGGGGGCATACATGGTAATTTTACGTCCAGGTAAGAAGAAATTAGTCGCACGGAGGGGGCGACCGGCCCCTCATATACCCCCTTGATCCGCCCCTGCTTAGTGCAACACATAGGATACATATAAGAGCATCTGCAGCGGTGAGAATTTCGGTGCTCGTTCGTCCGTGCCGCTGGACAGAGCTCGTCCGTCCGTGCCAGCGGCACGACGCTGCTCTTAGCTAAAAGCACGTCCGTGCCGCTGAGCAGCCCTACGTGGCACGCTCCGATTGGCCAACGGCATAGCCGTTGGAAAATTCGTTTTTTTATTTTTTATTTTTTAAAAAATTCGAAATTTATTTAAAAAAATGTTTTTAAATAAAAAAAAATATTTTCCCACATCCCAAAACATTATATCCGTTTTCTACCCACTTTTAATTTATTTTTCAATTTTTTTCCCCAAAATTTACATTTTCATCTATAAATACCCCCACTTCAACACAAAAAAAATCACATTCTCATCTATTCTATCATCATTCATCTACATTTTCTCATATTTTTTCTTCATACTCTCTCATCTAAATTCCCACCACACTACACAATGTTCGGCTCCGACGATCACCCCTCCGGCAATCGCGGTTGGAACCACGATTGGTTCGACTCCGAGGCCGGATATAGTCCGCAAAACCAATTTACGGCCCCTCCTCAAACCCAAGGTTCGCAAGCTCCGGGTGGCTACCGTCCTTACCCGTTGCACGACCTAAACGCCCCCAGGTTCGGGTGGGCACCCGAACCCGGATCGGGAGGGAGCAGCAGCTCTACTCCTACTCCTCCTGTTCGTGGCACCCGCACCCCGTACACTCCGGGTGAGATGATGGTGATGTTCAAAGCCTACTTGGCAGTCTCCGAAGATCCGGACGTCAACACGAACCAAACCGGGGATACGTATTGGTGGCGCATCACTCGCCTCTACAATGAAACCCGGCCGGCTGGAACCATCTATCGCAATGATAGTATGGTTCGCAATTGCATCTACAGATGCAACGAGGCAATCGGGAAGTTCCAGGGGATTTACCTCCAGGAAGAGCGGTCGGCGGGGAGCGGCACGAACGAGCTCGACATCATCACTGCCGCCTTGGCGGCATACCAACGGGAGGAGTTCAAACCGTTCAAGTACCTCGATTGTTGGCAGGAGGGGCGCCTACATCCGAAGAATAGGGGCGGCATAGTAGCATCCTCTAGCTCCTCCAGCAAACGGTCCAGGTCGGTTGCCCTATCCGACGGCGCCTCTGATGATGTGGCTACCCAGCTTGCCGGAGCTAACTTGGGTAGCCCCGACGCTGGCCCGAGCAGTTCCCGCCCGCAAGGAAGGAAGAAGGCGGCGGCCAACCGCCCCGCTGTCGCGCCTCGACTCCATCCGCCCCCGCTCCCTTTGTGCCTCCTCCACCCCCGAACAACACGTTGTGGGTCATCTTGAGTCAACTTTATATGAACGATACGTCTCGGATGACTCCGGATCAACTTGCAACACATGAGCAAATGATCCGGGGTCTCAAGATGCAATTGGGGATAGACGACTAGTCTTCCACGTGTGTAATTTTTAATTGGTAGGATTTTAATTATGTATTTTTTATTTTCTAGGATTTTAATTATGTATTTTTATTTTTTAGTATTTTAATTATGTAATTTTTATTTTTTAGGATTTTAATTATGTAATTTTTAATTTTTAATGTATTTTTATAATGTTGAAATGTTTTTAATAATTGGAGCATTTAAATTGAATAATAGAATGGTAGGACCCTTGAGCTTGTCCTTAGCTAAGAGCACGGATGTGAGTGTTGTGCTCTTAGCTAAGGACAAGGAGTAAAAGTGGGACGCCCACCACCGTGCTCTTAGCTAAGAGCACGGATTGGGATGCTCTAAGTCATTATTCCATGTTAAAAACAAAATATAGAGTTTTTTTTTCTCAAACCAAAATGAGATTGATTTTTGAGTACTTTTATAGTTAAATACGTATTCTATTTTAGGTTTTAGTGTATCTTGGAGATGGTAATTTAGGGATGTCAATTGGGCTAACCCACTCGGGTTCGGGCCAATCCACTCGGGTTGTCGAGCTATTTGGGTGCGGGTTATTCGGGCTGTGAATTTTTCGGGTTATAAATTTTCGGCCCTAACCCTAAATCTTCGGGTTTTGAGCTAACCCACGGGCTATTCGGGTCAATAGTAATCTTATATGTTACTTTCTATCCAATCCAATATTCTAAATTATTAAAAAACAGATTGTCGCAAATAGTAAAGTATAATCAAAGTGATCAAGAGAAAGAAAATAATAGCAATTGAAAATTGAAACAAAATAGATAAACATATCGTTTAATTAATAGCACACATGAATCTTACTACAATTAAATGGAAATCATACATTTCATATAACTCTAACTTTCAATTTGAAAGAGAAGACATAATTACCATATATTCTTCATATCAATGTTGTATTTAATATTGATATTACCAAATATACTTTATATAAGTATATAATCCAAAATTTTAATTATATTTTTATATTAAATGCTCAATCCGTGGGCTAATCCGCAACCCACTTGGGCCAGCCCGCATAACCCGCCGACCCATACGGGTTAGCCCGTGTAGCCCGCTTCTGAATATGGGTTGCGATTTTCCGACCTAACCCTATGATTTTACCAGGTAATTCGGATCGACCCGTGGGTTTCGAGCTAGATTGACATCCCTAGATGGTATACTGATCTATATCTCTACTATCTGAAAGTTTGACACGCAAAGGTTTGGATTTATGAATACATAAATTTTTGCACATGATTCATAAATGGAGATTGGGTTGGAATTGGTCAATGAACTGATTTTGCGGCACGGGAATCATACTCCCTTTCACCTCTATTTATTAAATTTTTAGTCTCCTTTTCGTATTTTAAACTCATTCACTGCCACTTGTCTCTTGTCGCCCACTTATAATTTCAATTTCAGTTTCAGGATTATATTCTTAAATTTTGGAACGTGATAAACTGATAATCCAATGGCCTCTGATTTGTTCACTGCCTTAGTTTACTTCATCAAATGCTTGCCCTAACGCTTTAAAGATGACTTCGTGAATCTTAAATTTATTCTACGGATACTCTCTATTTGAATGATTATATCGCATGACGGAATATTCATAAAAATAATCTCACAATTTAATACTAGATAAATAATCATATAATAATGAGTCATTGCAACTAATTATGTCTAAGGATATTTCATTTTTAGTGGTATGTCATGATGTGAGGATATTGATCCAAAGAGTAAATTGTGATCGGTTTATCATTTAAACAAAGTATTTCAAAAAATATGTAGTCTACTCCCGTACATGCAGGGTGAGCTCAGATGTAAAAATGCTAGGGAAAGGCGGAAGCGGTGGGGAAGGGGGTGGAGGTTGTAACAACGGTGGCAGAGAGGGAATGAGTCAGCACCAATGAATTTTTCTTCTTCCCATATATAGTTATGGTTTATAAAAAATGTATTTGTATGTAAATATATAAATTTTCACCATTTTCTAATTTTACACATTTTTCAATAAAAATACGATACAAACTTGATTCCTTCACATAAGATTGAGTTGTGAGATTATTTTAGTTGGAGGGGATGACTATAACTAATTATCATATGATTATTCATCTAAGATTGAATTGTGAGATTTAATATCATGAACCAAAAGTAATACTCCACATATTAAATCCCGAGATATAATCTTGTAAATCGAACAGTTTCGTAGAAGATTCTGAATCGCAACACGCCATCTTTCTTCAACCGAAGATCGGCAGTTGATATTCTTCTCATTTGAGTTTCGTAGATAGATGATAGCTATGGTGAACCTTAGTGTTTGGAAGTCAACTTCCTCTGATCTAATTATTCAGGATCTAATTATTCAGGACATGGCTTTGTATATTTACATTTGTGCTATGTTGGTTGGCTACTTCTTACATTTAATATCCTATCTTAGCATGGTTATGCATCCAAAGTCATTGTCTCATTGATAAACCGATAGTTTCAGGATCCCCCAATGGAATCCTTATAAATCAAATTCACTTAACTCTCTAACATTTCAATTATGGAGTACTATGTCAAACTCTATTAGATTTTTCAAACTTTTGGTTAAGACTTGAGAGTCATTTGAGTTATTCCCTCTGTCCGCGAATAGAAATCCTGTTTTTCCTATTAGATTTTTCAGACTTTTGGTTAAGACTTAAGAGTCATTTGAGTTATTCCCTCTGTCCGCGAATAGAAGTCCCATTTTTCCATTTTAGTCTGTCTCCGAATAGAAGTCCCGGTTCATTTTTACCATAAGTGGTAATAAGGTTACACCTTCCACTAACTCATTATACTCATATTTCATTTAAAACCAATATATATACAAGTGAGACTGTTATTCCACTAATTTTTTTCTATCCATCTTTTTTAACATTTCTAAAAATCCGTGCCGCCCAACTGATCTACAGTGGAGACCACATAATATTTTTCCTACACCATCCCCTACTCCACCCTCACAAACATAAAATATGAGGGAGTGTAATTTTTCATGTTAGTAAATTGTTTATTTTAATTCTAATTTTTTTATTATTCCATATTAATCCTTCAAACCAATCAGACAGAAAAAAAAAGTTTCATGATAATTTTAAGTTATAATGTTTCTATTCCAATTATTTACTATTGATATCAAATTTCAAATATAGAATTGAAGGAATTGAAATTGTAAATAAATGCTACTCCACTAATTTTTACTCCATCGTCCATAAAATATTGTCCAAGTTTGACTCGACACGAGTTTTAAAAAGTTGAAAAAGTTAGTGAAATGAGGGTCCCACATTTATATATTACTCCTTCCGTCCCACTTTAGGAGTCTCGGTTTACCATTTTTGGATGCCCCACTTTAAGAGTCCCGATTGAAATATTTCATAAATGGTATTAGGCCCCACATTCCACTAACATTTTTCCACTCACATTTTATTATAAAACTAATATAAAAAAGTAGGACTCACATTCCACTATATTTTTTCACCAACTTTCCTTTAATTTCTTAAAACTCGTGTCGAACTCAACTGAGACTCCTAAAATGAGACGGAGGGAATAGTTTTATTACAATAGAACGTGAATGAAAAGAGTTGGTGAAAAGTGCGGATCATTTATCAAAAGTACAAAAAAAAAAAGAAAAAAAAGTGGACAACTTTTCACTTACGGAGGGAGTAGGGGTGGTTCGGTACGGTATACCGTACCGGGAGTGCCATACCGTATACCGTACCGAAAGTTACGGTATGACAAAAACCATACCGATACCGTACCGTAAGTTTCGATATACGGGAGTTCGGTATACCGGAAATTCGGTATGACAGTTTTCCATACCGTGTTATCGGTATACCGTACCGCATTTCGGTATACCGTACTTTTGCGGTATACCGAACTGCGATATGACATTCCGATATACCGTTATACCGTGTTTTGTGGTACGGCATACCGTTATACCATTATACCGTGAAAAAATCTATTATATCCAAAATATTAAAAAAAAATCTAGTTTTCAACTACTTCAAAAAATAGGGTTCCCAATTTTGATTATTTTATTTTTTGTATAATAAAAATTCTTATTTTTTAAAATTTAGTTTAAATATAACATATATAAATATATATTTATATATTATATATATCAATCGGTATACCGATATACCACGGTATACCGAAGCATCGGTATATACCGAATCTTCGGTATACCGCGGTATGAGAAATCTTATACCGTTACCGTACCGATCTCTATCGGTAAGGTATCATACCGTACCGAAAACTACGGTATACCGAAAAAATGGTGTTTTCAGTATTTTTTCGGTACGATAATTCCGGTATTCCGGTATTTCGGTATAATTCCCAAGCCCTAGGAGCCAGGAGGGAGTATACTGTATTGAAACTCTCGGTGGTATTCGATTAAATAAATAAGAAGCAAAGGGCATTTTGGACATAGTAGATATATATAGATATAGAAAAATCTCGTATTGCTCCCCCTCTTTGTCGCATAATAATTCCGGTACTTCATTGTCGAGGTGAAAACCAATCAAAGGTGCGTGCTTTTCTCTCTCTCTAAACTTTGGTTTCAAATCTGTTGATCCATCCCTTAATTTTATCAGTTATAATCTAAACTATGTAATAAGATTTCACTCCTATTCTTTTTAGCTTGTTTACTAAAATTGTGTAGCAGATACTGTGTGTGAACAAATGGTGTAGTATTATTTACTTGTTTTTGTTATAATTACCAATTTGTGGCTCAATTCGGTGTAAATTGCACCAGCATTGTATGAATTTGCTTGAATCGCCCTCTCATAATTTTTTGATTTGCTTCACTGTTGGTCAACTCTGAACAAACAGGTCATTTCTGAGAATTTGAGAAGGTACTGTAAATTGGTCGGGATTTTCTAATTTCATTTTTTGTTTTGTTTTAAGTGAATCTTTTCTCCTGGAAATGTGTCTATCGGAAGAGACTGAGTTGGAAATTTTGAAATATTTTCATGTCTTTTTTCCGTGGATAATTTAGCGGTGAACTTTATCCATTTTCTGGTTTCTGTTTCGATTTTATTGGAAAACTAGTTAAATTTCTAATGTGATCCATCGCTGATCATAGTAGTGCATTTGAATTAACTTAAATTTCACTATTAGCATGTTTTGTAAGTTGTTTGTTCATTAAATTATCTTGTGCACTTTTCATCATTGGTGTAGCTTCTTCAGTTTGGGCATCAAGCTATGTTTGCTAAATAGGTTGCCTTTTGGAGTGAAATAAATTATTATTATAATTAAGCATTTTACATGTTTTCCAGCATGGAGCACAGCTTTTGGCAGCTGGGTGACGAGCTGCGAGGGCAGTCTAAAGTTTCCGAGGATCAAAAATGGTTGGTGGCAGCTTCAAGGTTGGCCGAGCAGACGAGGTCAAAGCCCGAGCGGAGGATCAATCTAGATCTCTCAAAGGGTGCTGCTGAATTCAGGCCCCGGGTCACTTCTGGTTTTCAGGAAGATAACAAGTTCGAGAGTTTCAATTTCAACATGATGAACTTGGAGCCAAGGTTGAATCTGAATGAGAACGTGACGAAAGCTTCCTTCGGCAATGGCATCTACAACATGAATGCTGTTTATCAGAATCCCAACATCAGCACTATGGGGAACATCTCTGGAAGCAAATATAACAATATCAATCCCCTGAAAGAGCCTAATAACAGCCATATCAACAACCATAATGCCAAGGATGATGCCATGAATTCCAACGGCGCTGCTGACAAAAGGTTCAAAACACTCCCTGCTGCGGAGACTCTCCCTAGGAATGAAGTGCTTGGTGGATACATCTTTGTATGCAATAATGATACGATGCAGGAGGATCTGAAGCGACAGCTGTTTGGTAACTATATGATATTTATCGCGAATTGGTGTCCTGTTTGCATACAACTACTTCTGTATGGCTTGCTTGTTCGAAGAAACAATTATGCTTCTTGTACCAACCCTATTATGTATGCATGTCTGTGTGTAATCAGCCTTTTGTCAGTATCGGCCCTTATATTGGTGGGTATTTCGCAGGTTTGCCTCCTAGATATAGGGATTCTGTGAGGGCAATAACACCGGGTTTACCTTTATTCCTCTACAACTACACCACTCACCAGTTGCATGGTATCTTTGAGGTACGTTTAATTCTGTCAATCTCACTTGGAATTACTTTTATGCGCCTAAGTTAATACAAAATACTATGCAGTAAGGTAGACCTAATTTACGGGCCTTTTCAGAACCCTGCGATTTGTTATAATTATGGGAGCATTTCATACTTTTCCCAGTAAGTAAGGGCACCAATTTACTCATGTTGTATAAACAAACAACTCAGTGTACTAATGAGCTGTATGATTTTTGTTGCAACATATGGTGCCTTGTCTTCACCAACTCTTCTTAAACATTAAGTCACTTATTTTCTTGTACAGGCAACAACCTTTGGAGGTTCCAACATAGATCCTACTGCTTGGGAAGATAAAAAGTGCAGAGGTGAATCAAGGTTCCCTGCTCAGGTACGGTACAACAATGTCGTCATTAACTGGAACAGCTTGTATATATGGATGGCAACCCTCTTACTGACTGGGATACAAACTCATCTGTTACTTGATTAGGTGAGAGTTCGAGCCAGGAAACTCTGCAACCCTCTGGACGAAGATGCTTTCAGGCCCGTCTTGCATCACTATGATGGCCCTAAGTTTCGCCTGGAGCTATCCATTGCTGAGGTTAGTTTTAATCTTTATCATTTGAAACAACAGCCTTACTGTATATTCTGGGTACGATATTGGAGCTGATACTCTTGTACGTAATCGGCTATTACAGACCTTGGACTTGCTTGATCTCTGTGAACAAGCTGGCGCATAAAATATGGTTGGCAACATTACTAAGACCGGCATAAACAAATTGTAGTGATGTGTGTTCATGCCGTGGTGTTTGCTCAGTCGAGTATTGTTGTGAGTAGAATCGGCTTTGTATGTGGCCAAATAAATTTAGTGTTTGTTTGTGAAGATGCACGTAGATTCAGTATCACTTGCACTTGTAATATTTACAGAGGTCTATATGTAAGAAGAAAGGAGGCTGCACTAATGGCCGCCTATATATATGTTATAAATATGTTCCTCTGTCGTGCCAAACGGATTCGTATGATCGAGGTTTTCATAAAAAATTGGGTTGACCGCCGTTATCCTTGATGCCTGATGGTGGATCGATCGAACTCGGTGGTGAATTCTTCAATTCTTGAACTCCTAGTTGTGTAAATTAGCTGAAAACATCGGCCGTCTTGTAATTCCGGTCACCAGCAACGGCGCTCCACCCAGCCGTCTTGTTCAAACTCCCCTCCTTGATCGCCTTCCTCCGGTTCATCACATCCTCCCATCTCCCTGCCTCTGCGTACATATTCGACAACACAACATGTACCCCATGATTCGTAGGATCCAACCCCTGAATCACTCCTACAACCCTCTCAGCTGCCTCAATATCCCCTGAACTCCTACAGCCGCTCAACAACGCCCCCCAAATTGCCACATCCGCCTCCCACCGCATCTCCCTGATCAGCCCCTCCGCCTCCAAAATCCGGCCTCCCCGCCCCAGCAGGTCCACCATGCACCCGTAGTGCCTCAGGTTTGGCTCCACGCCGTACACCCTCTCCATCAAGTAAAACACCTCCCTCCCGAAATCCACCATCCCCGCATGGCAGCATGCACACAGAACTCCGAGAAGAGTGATGCCGTTAGGCCTCACTCTCCCCATCTCTGCAAACATATCGATGGCTTCACTGGCACGGCCGTGGAGGGCCAGCCCACAGATCATGGCGTTCCATGTCGCCACGTTTCTCTCTCTCAACTCATCGAAAATTCGCCTTGCTTCGATCAATTCCCCATTCTTCGCATACATGTTGATTAAAGCAGTTCCAAGAATAACGTTCATTTCCACTCCATTCTCGTCTATGTACGCGTGGATCTCCTTCCCCAATGACAAGCACGACGACTGCGCGCACGCAGACAAAACCGAGGCAAGAACAACTCCGCTCGGTTCAAATCCTTCCGAAACCATGGCGCTAAAGAGCACCATCGCTTCCTCCGCGGAATTGTTTTGGGCGTAGCCGCATATAATAGTCGTCCAAACGCTCAGATTTCTATCAGGCATTTCGTCGAACACTTTGCGTGCGTCTCCCATCATGCCTGCTACGGAATACGCCCTAATCAGGCCATTCGCCACGTGCGAATCGGAATCCAGCCCGAATTTGAGCACGTGAGCGTGGATCTGCTCGGTGCATTTCGCGGATTGAGAATTCGCGCAGGCTTTGAGGACGAAGGGGAACGTGTGCTTGCCCGGGGCGGCGGCGCGCCTCCGCATTTCGGAGTAGAGGTGGAGGCCGGCGGAGGGGTTGGAGCTGGTGGCGTGAGCTCTGATCAGAGTGTTCCAGATGAAAGTGTTGGGCGCGGGGATGTTGGCGAACAATTTGAGGGCGTAGGTGAGGTCGCCGGAATCGGAGAGAGCGGAGAAGTTGATTAGGCGGCTGGCGGCGAAGGCGTCGTGAATTTGGGCGGTGGTGATCATTTGGGCGTGGATTTGCTTCAGCTGGTCCATGGATCGGCATTTGTCCGCCGCGAGAGACAGCGGCGGCGTTTGGTGCAGAGACGATGAAGTTATAGCACGGCGGTGGACGACGGAGAGTCTTGTTAGAAGATTTGGTTTTGGAGGGAGCATTATACAATGGTGTGGGCCTCCGCATTCTAGCAAATATATTCGCATAACTCATAAGCTAGAGGACTCCCGCCACGCTGCTACTTCTAGCTAGAACTGTCCACGGTCCAACAACCGCCGGTTCCGAAGTTCCGCAAAACCTTGAACCTGAATAGGCCGAGTAAGGTGTTCGCCGGTTCTGGTTCAGGCAGTTGTTCAAAACCGCCTAAACTGGCGGTTCCTGTTGGACATTATTTTATCATCATATATTCAAGATTACATAATTGAATATAAATAAAGCAAGATCTTCGAACAACATGTATTTCACGTAAACCATAAACATAATAGGATCGAGACATACCTTGGCGATCCATAGCGGAAGCGATTGAGGAAGGAGGAGACGATTTCCTTGAACCTTTTTCCGGCGTAGTGGCGCAACTCCAAGGATTTGTTTCTCTCTCTTTCCCTCATTTATGTGTTCTCTTAATGTGTGTGATTTGATGGGATCACCACACTTGTATTTATAGGCAGAGAGAGGACAAACCCTAAGTATCAAACCCTAAAAGCCCTTTCCATCAAAGAGGCCCAAAATAATTAGTAAATACATTTCTTATTGACCAAGAATATAATCTTCAGTCTATTAATATTACTAATTGATCACAATCAATTCTAATCAAATCTTAATAATATATACGCATGATTCTTTACTTGATGGCCAAGGGAATGAATATTCATTCCATAAAAATATTATATAATCAATCTTTTCCATTCATTGGCAATCAATTGACATATATATATATATATATATATATATAGAGATGCGATCATATCATAACCCTCAAATCACATGATAACTCTATAACTAAATCTGGACCACACATATTTTATAATCTTGTGGTTGAGATTCAAACTTAGATTTACTTAATAAAAATAGGCGCAGAGGGTAAATATGTCATTTCGCTAATTTAATTTTTGAATTTCGCTCCAGATTCACTCCAGATTTCACGCTCTTTTCAGCGATTTTCGATTCTCTCTTCTTCTCTGTGATTTTGTTTCCATTTTGATCCAGATCACAAGATTTGATTCTCTCCTCTTCTCTGCGATTTTGTTTCCATACTTCTCGCTTATTTTGTTTCCATAGGCTCCAGATTTTGTTTCCATAATTGTGATCGGGAAGATGTTTTCAATTTTGCGTTCTTATTTTCATTGATTACCTCTTCAATTGCTGTGAAAATTTGCTTCGATGGAATCTGTAGCAAATAACGAAGGTAACAATCATTATTGATTGTGTTCATATTCATGTATTGAATTTGATTTTGGATTAATATTAGTTGTCGATTGGTTTATGTTTCTGATGTACTGAAATTCTTATTTGATTATATTATGTATTGTCGATTATGTGTTAAAATGATACTTTTGCCTTATAAATATTAGGTTTACTGCATAACATGATAGTTTTGTCGGATAAAATGATACTATGATAAAATGATACTTTGGCTGATAAAATGATAGTCCTAGGTGATAAAATGATACTTTTGGCTGATAAAATGATAGTCATAGCTGATTTACTGCATAAAATGATACTTTTAGTGCATAAAATGATATTATGATAAAATGATACTATGATAAAATGATACTTTTACTGATTTGTAGGTATGTACATTCCTGTTTGTGATGATGCTTTGAAGCCAATGATTGGTATGAAATTCAATACATTAGTAGAAGCAGTTGGTTTCTATGAACATTATGCTCGTTCAGTTGGTTTTGGCATTCGTAAAATGGGTAACAAATCAGTTCAAGGTATTACTAAGTGGCAGTATTTGGCTTGCAACAGACAAGGCTCTAAGAATTTTATACCTGGTCATGCATCCCAATCAACTGAAGTGTCTTTTAAGAAGCGTAGGTATCGGTCATTTAGGTGTGAATGTCTTGCTAAGCTCAATTTGAGATATTATTCAGATGGCAAGAGCAGAGGATATGAGGTTTATCAGTTTGTTGAGTATCATAATCACTTAATGGTTGCGGATGAGCATAGGCATTTTATGATGGCCAATCGCAATCTGGATCCTATTCATCGGAGGTTTATGGAGGATTGTGGCAGGTGTAATATTGGTCCCACTCTCACATTCAAACTTTTGAAGGAGATAATGGGTGGACCTGAAAATGTTGGATGTGATATTATTGATATTAGAAATGGTTATCGTGATATTATGTCCAATATTGATGGTTCAGATGCTCAAATGATTTTTGATTATATGCGTTCTCAAAAGGAATCATCTGATGCCTTCTATTATGAAATTGAGATAGGATCTCATGGAAAGTTAACTAGACTCTTTTGGGCTGATGCTATTTAAGACGAAATTATCATATGTTTGGAGATGTAATTTCATTTGATTCAACATACAACACTAACAGGTATATTACTTTTGTTGCTAATAGACATAAAATGATACTTTTTGCTGATAAAATGATACTCATATCTGATAAAATGATACTCATATCTGATAATATGATACTCATTGCTGATAAAATGATACTTGCAGTAGATAAAATGATAGTTCTTACTAATAAAATGATACTTTTGCATGATAAAATGATAGAAATTGTGCTTTTGCATAATAAAATGATAAAATGATACTTTTGCATCATAAAATGATACTTTTGCATCATAAAATAGTATCCCTTCTGTCAATAGCTGATAAAATGATACTCATTGCTGATAAAATGATACTTTTGGCTGATAAAATGATACTCATTGCAGATAAAATGATACTTTTGGCTGATAAAATGATACTTGCAGTAGATAAAATGATACTTCTTACTAATAAAATGATACTTTTGCATGATAAAATGATAAAATGATACTCATTGCTGATAAAATGATACTTTTGGCTGATAAAATGATACTCATTGCTGATAAAATGATACTTCTGGCTGATAAAATGATACTCATAGCTGATAAAATGATACTCATAGCTGATAAATATAATTCATTTTTATGTTATATTCTGAAGGTATTGCATGATTTTTGCTCCATTCACTGGAAAAGATAACCATTCTAGACCAGTTACATTTGGAGCTGGCTTGTTATCAAGTGAAGGTAGAGAATCCTATTCTTGGTTGTTTGGCTGTTTTGTTCGATGCATGGGGGTAGCACCCAAATTGATTATCACTGATCAAGATTGGGGGATCAAACTTGCTGTTCAACAAGTACTTTTACAAACAAGGCATCGATGGTGTATGTGGCATATCATGGTTAAGGTGTCAGATAAGTTTCCCAAATCTTTACTTGGTAATGAAGATTTCAAAAAAGAGTTGAATGCATGTGTTTGGTCTGATTTGTTAGAGCCTGATGAGTTTGATATAATATGGAATGATATAATGGAACGGTATGGATTAGAAGACGTGCACTGGTTTGGATCAATGTTTGAAGATAGAGAATTCTGGGTTCCTGCTTATTTTCGAGATTTTCCCATGGGGTCGCTTCTTAGGACTACATCGATGTCTGAATCGGAGAATAGCTTTTTTAAAAACTACACAAAGCCACGTGCAAATCTTGTACAGTTCATCAATTTCTTTAATTATGTTGTGGGAGATCAAAGGAATGCCAATTCACGATTGAACTACTTGGATTACTCAACTATTCCTGATTTGTCAACCCAATTGCCTATTGAGAAGCATGCATCTACAATCTACACTGATTCTATTTTCAAACATGTACAACAGGAAATAAGTATTGTGTGTGAGATTGTTTCTATAACTACTGTTGAGGATAACATCAAGAAGCATCAGGTCAAGGACCAATATGGTAGAACATTGGATGTTATGTATGATTGTAAGCAAGACACATTCGACTGTAGTTGCAAGAAGTTTTCCAGAATTGGTTTGTTATGTTGTCATATATTTTGTTTGTTGAAGAATAAGTCTGCTAATCTCATTCCTGAGAAATATTTTGGTCGAAGGTGGTTGAAGAGCTCTTTACTAAAGGCAGCACATGGTCTACCATCTGAGGAACAACAACCATTTGAACGTGTGTTCCATTTTTAACCTTTATTTGTAAAAATTCTATTTTTCAGTCAGAGAAATGATAGTACTTATTGTAATAATGTTATCTTTTATCTTGCAGATTTGGATGAAAAGCAGGAAGTTAAGAAAAAGTTGTTCTCCAACTTTTATCGATTAGTCCAAAAGTCTGAAGGAAGTATGGATCATTTGTCTTTGTTAAGTGCTGGTCTTGATGATTTGGAACAGCATATGTTTGGAAATTGTGCAGCACCTTCAGTCATTGAAAAGAAGAAGATGGTTGAGGATTTTTATGGAATGGCAGTACCTGATGTAATTGATGTACATCCTCCAGACGTTGTTAGTACTAAAGGATCAGCTAGTGGCAAAGTAGCAAAGAGGCAGAGTGCAATAAGGAAAGCAAATAAGCCTCTACGACGGTGTGGTAAATGTCATGAGATGGGTCGTCATGATTCAAGCCATTTGATATAGTTTAGGTATTTTAGGTGTATAAAATGACATTTTGGCTGATAAACTCATTCTTTTGTTTATAAACTGATAAAATGATACTTTAACCTGAAAAAATGACATCAAAAATGATATATAAGCTGATAAAATGATACTCGCAGTTGATAAAATGATACTCGCAGTTGATAAAATGATACTTCTGACTGATAAAATGATACTTTAGCTGATAACATCATTCTTTTGTTTATAAACTGATAAAATGATACTTTAACCTGAAAAAATGACATAAAAAATGATATATAAGCTGATAAAATGATACTTTTGGCTTATAAAATTATAAAATGATACTCGCAGTTGATAAAATGATACTTTCAGCAGATAAAATGATAAAATGATACTTCTGACTGATAAAATGATACTTTGGCTGATAACATCATTCTTTTGTTTATAAACTGATAAAATGATACTTTAACCTGAAAAAATGATACTCGCAGCAAATAAAATGACAATAACCTTATAAAATGATGTATAAGCTGGAAAAAATGACATATAAGCTGATAAAATGATACTATCAACGGATAAAATGATGTTTTAATCTCACAAAATGATATATAAGCTGATAAAATGATACTTCTGACTTATAAAATTATAAAATGATACTCGCAGTTGATAAAATGATACTTTCAGCAGATAAAATGATAAAATGATACTTCTGACTGATAAAACGATATAATGACAAAATCATAGTTGTAGCAGATAAAATGATAATTTGGGTGATTATATTCGAAACCACTATTACAAAACGCTATTATCAAGTCATAGAAGTTAGTATACAGGGGGTTTAAATTCTCTAATCATCTTTTCAACATCAATATCTTCTTTTTTGCTGTCATTCTCAAACTTCTTCTTTATCATTGTAAGTGTCTCAAAAGCCTTCTTGTTAGTATCTCCAATAAGCAATGCTTCAGTATATCTGGCACGGAGTTTTATGAAAGACTCTGTTCCCTTCTTCGTTAAACCCGAATTCCAGTTACGAACAGGACCACCCATGTAAGTCTCCAAATGGCGCATCACATAAATTCCACTGTCAACTTTATTTGTATCGTTCTGCCATGGCATATTCATGTATCTGGTTTTTGACAGTTTGACAGTTCTTCCCATTGATGGATTGAGTCCATTTCCAAGATATGTTCGGAAGAAATTTCTCTATTCAAATAACACAAAACATACATGAGGTTGATTAAAAATTATATTATGTTCCATACTGAATTATAGTCAATGCATTTTAACTAATAAATACTGAATGCATTTAACTAAACATACCAGAGTACTTGGTGCATCTTCATATTTCTTCTCAAGTAAATCTTGACTAACCAGAGAATTGTCAATCACATCCATCATTTGCATTTTGAGATTGAAGCAGATGATATAATAATGTTCGTACGCCCAGATTGGAAAGAATATCTAATTTTCAAAACATTATATATAAATGTCATTTTCAAAAATATAGGTATGTTGTTCTGTAAGGGATGTGATCATATCATAACCCATATTTATTGTGATAACCTAATAACCCTCATTTTATGGATGAAAAGTATCATTTTGTAGAACAGAATATCATTTTATGGACGAAAAATATCATTTTTAGTAAAAATGATACTTTTGACCCATAAAATGATAGGGTTATTAGCTTATCACATAAATATGGGTTACCATTATAACGCACCCTTGTTCTGTAATGTATATCTAATTATGACTTACCAGGTCATAATTTTCCCATTTGAAATTTTCAATCTGTGACACAAATTCATTCAAGTTTGAGCAAAATCTTTCTCGACTCTCTGCTTCAGTCCAACCAGATCTCCTTGCAGTAATGTTGTAAATCTGTCATGTTTACATTTTTGTAAATATATTTTAATTTTTAATGTAATACTATTATTTATTTACTCGTTTACTGTACCGTAGGTGTGGTGTTGATGAAAAGACGACTCGGTGATGCCTTTGATTTGAATTTTTCATTGTAGTTGAGGAACACAGCCCATGCATCTATGATGTTGATCCTGACGTATGAACGTGGAGCAAGGCTGTGGAAGTCAATCTTGAACAATGTGATCTTGTCGTTCTCATAAACTACCTCATAACTGATTTCAAATTCATATTTAATGTTAGTTAAAAGAACTGAATAAGAATATAATTATGTAATTCAAAACTTACTGTTCACTTTCTTCATCTTTCATCAACCAGTACATTATTTCTCTCTCTTCTTTATTCAGCTTTCCTTTCAGATTTACGGCTTTGACATTGTAGGGAGAGCACATTGCTTCAACAATTTTGTTTGTTGTTCTGACCACTTTCTCCTTCTCCTTTTCGACTGGAGGATCTTGATCTTGAGAAACCATCTTCTTCCCTTTGTCCTTATTCAAATTTTCTTCTCTCTGTTTTAAAACTTCATCATCTCCTTTTTCAACATTTATATCCTTGATGACAGTGGATATTATGTTATCAACTCTGTCATGCTTTCATTTAAAAAAAATATAAATTGTTATTGACAGAAGGGATACTATTTTATGATGCAAAAGTATCATTTTATGATGCAAAAGTATCATTTTATCATTTTATTATGCAAAAGCACAATTTCTATTATTTTTTTCAGGCAAAAGTATCATTTTATCATTTTATCATGCAAAAGCACAATTTCTATCATTTTATCAGGCAAAAGTATCATTTTATCATTTTATCAGGCAAAAGTATCATTTTATCCGCTTAAACTATCATTTTATGATTCAAAAGTATCAGTTTTCAAATAAAACAGAACTACCAAAAAACATCATCAAACATATATCATTTTAAACATATAAACAATCATTTTATGTACTTAAACTATCATTTTTAAAAGTTACCTCATATTCTTCATTCTGAACTTCTTTCTCTGAAACTTTTTCCTTTTCTTTTACAGCTGCTTTATTAGCCTTTTCCTTTTCGCTTTCATTCTGTTTCTCTTGCTCGTTTTCCACCTCATCATCTTTTTCCTTCTCCACATCCTTTTCCCGATTAAATTCTTGATTCTCATTAGGACTGTCATCACATTCAGGTATCAGAGTGAAGGTAGGGAACTCATTCTTATTTTTCAATATATATGTCCTCTCAGCAGCTTTAGTTAACTCAATCATGATATCAATCCATTCAGGATCATCAGTTTCATCATTGTTTATAGCCTGTGTCATTGTATCCTGACTTTCTATAACATGCTTCACACCTTCCTCTCTCAATCCCATTGCATTTCTCGTTGTATCACAGATTATCTTAAAGCTATTGAGATTCCTGAGTTTATCCGGCGCTGCTTCAAGGACATCAACCATCTTCAACATTGAGGCTTTAACATCCTTTGCAGCTCCCTTCCATTCATTTATGAAATTCTCCGATTCATTGGTTGTCCCCACTTCATCATGATCATGATGATCATTTGTCTTCAAAACTTCTACATCTTGAGATTCATCTTCTTCGTCATCTTTATCATTTTCTTCATGTGGCTGCTTTTTATATCGGTCATACATATGACCCAGACCAAATGTTGAATTCTCCATTTCTGCTCTTTGTCTATCTTTCAACAGTTCTGCAGTCCATCCTTTCACTGTTGGGTAACATCTTGGCACCATTTTTTTTTCAAAGAGAATCTTGTCCACGTAACAAGCCTACATTAAACAAAAACTAAATATTAGTTTTTCTGTAAATAGATTCATAGACAATGGAAAACAAATATATTCTTACCACTACAAAGATAACTGGCCCGGTAAATATCTTTGCTGTGTCTTTTTTCCACCTCTTTTGTGTTTCATGCAATCTGGATATGACATAGCCACACCAATTGTATTCTTTGATCTTCTCAACATCAGCTATGTAATCTAAAATTTTTGGCCTCAAATTTCCATCAGCAGGAGTGTTAATCAAGGCATACTCCATGAGAACCATAAAAGTCCATTTAAAGAACTCACCACCTTCTTTGTCTCTCTCCATCTGCTCTACAACATACTTTGGCACCATTTTTTTCTCTCCACCTTTACAGAATTTAGCAATTTCAGTTTTGATGTGAGTATTTTTCTGAAATTTGCTTTTATTGATAGGTAAAGATCCAATCGGGAACCCAAGAGTTATGTGAACATCTTCATCATCTAAAAACAGTGATTCCCCAGTGTTCAACTCAATTGATGAAGTTTTACTGTTAAAGTTGTTGATTAGATAATACGCTAATGCTCTTGGGAAACTTCTTATATTGAAGTTTAGGAGTGCGCCAAACCCAATCTCTCTAACAGCTCTTCTTTGATTCTCGTTTAGAGATTCAAGCATGTCAACGAAGAAGTCAGTATTCCTTCTTCCTGCCAAAGTTGCTATCCTAATGACTGCAATATCTTGAACAACTTTTTTCTTGCTCTTCTTTGATGCTGTCTTACCATCAGTTGTATCGTCATTCTTTCTTTTCTTCTTATTTCTTATATGTTCTACTTCTTCTGCTAATGTTCTACGTTGATCATCATCATCATCACGAATGTTCTTTCCTAATAAACAAAAGATTTCAGTGTGTTAAACAGTTTATGTCATTATATAAAGTCAAAGTATCATTTTATAATCTGAAACTATCATTTTATCAAGGGCAATTATCATTTTTTCTTCTGAAACTATCGTTTTCTATATTTCAATGAGTTTAAAAAAGCAGAGAGGGAATAACTTGTCACTTAAGTAGAACAAAACACTACTTACAAAGTATCATTTTATCATTTTCAGAAACTATCATTTTATGCACCCAAAGTATCATTTTATCAAGCAAAGGCACAATTTCTACATACAAAAACACAGAGATACACACAACAACACACACAAAAACACAGCAGCAGTAGCATCAGGACACACACACAAACAAACATAAAGTATCATTTTATCCCATGAAACTATCATTTTTTCATTCAGAAACTATCATTTTATCCCATGAAACTATCATTTTATTCCATATCCCATGAAACTATCATTTTATAATCTGAAACTATCATTTTATCAAGGGCAATTATCATTTTTTCTTCTGAAACTATCATTTTCTATATTTCAATGAGTTTAAAAAAGCAGAGAGGGAATAACTTGTCACTTAAGTAGAACAAAACACTATTTACAAAGTATCATTTTATCATTTTCAGAAACTATCATTTTATGCACCCAAAGTATCATTTTATCAAGCAAAGGCACAATTTCTACATACAAAAACACAGAGACACACACAACAACACACACAAAAACACAGCAGCAGTAGCATCAGGACACACACACAAACAAACATAAAGTATCATTTTATCCCATGAAACTATCATTTTTTCATTCAGAAACTATCATTTTATTCCATATATCCCATGAAACTATCATTTTATAATCTGAAACTATCATTTTATCAGAAAGTATCATTTTATCTACATTTAAACAGATCATGCAAACACATAGCAACACACAAAGCAAAACACACATAAACAAAGCAAAACACACACCAGCAGCATATATTGTTATGCATGAACGATATTGTATAAATATAAGAAATATCTACACTAAAAAACTACAGAATCTAAAAATAATCGAGAAAATCATCAGCAAAATGATAAATCGATCAAAATCAAAAGTGAAATAAGTAATAAACTTCATCCAACCTTTCTTCGATGAAAAAACTATGATTTCCTTCGACATATTCCAGAATTGTGATGATTTTTCCTTCGATTCGTAGGGTTTCAAATGCGATTCAGAGTGTTTGAGTGTTTCCTTCGATTCGTAGGGTTTGAAATTCGATTCAGAGTGTTTGAGTCTGAGATGAATTCAGATCGTTTTCTTTTTTCCCACCAATTTTAAAATTGAAATGACAATTTTGCCCTTAATATATTCGAAAATGATAGTTTTATTTGATAAAATGATAGTTTTGTTAGATTAAATCTAGACCACATATTTTAAAAATGTGTGGTGGAGATTTAGTTATAGAGTTATCACACAAATTGGGGTTATCATTATAATGCACCCCTATATATATATATATATATATATATATATATATATATATATATATATATATATGAATATATATTCTCTTTGGAGCAATATAACATGATTATTTGATTAATTGATATGTGACAATAATTAATTGATAGTCAATTAATTAGGGTAAAATGTGTCTTATACCAAATATATGTATTATACTAAAAATCCAATTCTATTTAGGATTCTATCACATGTCACATATGTGAGACATAAAACTTACATTCTCCCACTTGGCGAACATGTGGGACACAAAGTTTTCGATTCTCCCACTTGTCACACTTGACAGAGCCACAGTAAAATAGACATAATAAACATAAGGCGCGCATGATATTGGACTTTATAAATACTTTCATCATTGGTAAACATAAGTATTATATTAGAGAGACTACTAATGCGGGTCATGGCGGGCGTATATCATTCAATCGACATAGTTCCTTCCATATACCACATCACTAATATCCACCCTAATATAATCTATAAGTGACACCGCGTCCGTAATTGTCTTATTTCAAGACCTCCTGCATTAATACTAAAAACGTACATATGCATATCAAATAATAAGTATATGCAGGAAAAGCAGAAACAACTTTATTGAATTCAAAATATCTATAACTTAAGTGTCTAAACCAACATGGAAACATAAAGATTAGACGTTTCCATACCCAAGACCCATTCTGTTAACTTATTCCATAAATGTGCTTATATATTATATAGATATTCTTTGTTCCCAAACTTCATCTTTCACGACAAGAAACTTTAATTCCATGTGTTTAGCTCCTTAAATACTTGTCATACTTACAGAAAGATACGATTGCACTATCATCACAATATAATTTCAACGGCTTGGATATTGAGGAGACAATGCCAAGGCCTGAAATAAAATTTTGCAATCATTAATGCTTCAAAGCAAACCATAAATTTAGCTTTAATGGAAATCCAATAATTTCTAGTTGATCAGATTTCCGTAATGTGAGCATAAAATCTTTTGTTCACTTTAAGTATCTCATTGTTATCTTTGCAGTTCTCCAATGTTCAACACCAGGGTTACTTTGGTAACGGCCTAGCATTCCAACTGCAAAGCTGATGTCTGGTCTAGTACAGACTTGAGCATACATCAAACTTCCCACAATAGATGCATAAGGAATATTTTCCATATCCTTACGTTCCAATTCAGTTTTTGGACATTGATCCAAACTGAATTTGTCACCATTATGAATTTGAACAACACTTGGAGAACAAGCACTCATGCCATATCTCTCTAAAAGATTCGATCTATGTAGCTTTTATGAGACAATCCAAGAGTCCACGTGATTGATCACAAGATATTTCTATCATATGACATAGGATGTCTCACACATATCTTTTATGTTGAAATTTTTAGAGAGATAATTTTAGTGCATGTAGTAATCCAATGTCACTATTAGCAAGCAATATATCATCAACATACAAAACCAAAAATATGAACTTGCTCCCACTAACCTTGAGGTATATACACCGATCAACAGTGTTTTCTTTAAAACCAAAAGCAGTAATAGTGTCATGGAATTTAAAATACCATTGTCGAGAAGCTTGTTTCAGTCCATAAATTGATGTCTTAAGTTTGCAGACTAAAAATTTTCATTCCATTTCGTAATGAAGTCTTCAGGTTGTTTCATGTAGACTTCTTCTTACAAATCGCCATTTAGAAAAGCAGTTTTTCACATCCATTTGATGTAGTTCCAAGTCGAAATGGGCTACAAGTGCCAAAATGATTCTAAGTGAGTCCTTCTTTGATACTTGAGAGAAAGTCTCTTTATAATCAATGCTATCTTTTATGAGTATAACCTTTGGCAACAAGTCTGGCTTTAAATCGTTCGATTAAACCATTTATGTCGAATTTGGTCTTGAAGACCCATTTACACCCAATATACTTTTGTCTATCAGGTAATTCGACAAGGTCCCAGACTCTATTATAATCCATAGATTTTAACTCTTTCATCATGCATCAATCCATTTATTAGAATTATTACACTTAATGACTAGTGAATATGAAACTGGATCATTACGTATTCATATATCACATTCGGATTCTTGGAGATATGCCACATAGTCATCAGAAATGACCACATTCGTTCTCATTAAGAAAATATTAATGACACTTCTAGAGATGCTTCTTCCACACCTATGTTCAATGAACTTGGCATCATCATTAGTCATTCAAATGTTCAATATTGTTAGGCTATTCAACAATATTTGGCACACTTAATTCTTAAGGAAATGAGGGAAGAGGAAAATCTACCCTTATTTCACTAATGACCGCATTATGAGTGTTAAAACTCCCACTGATCTCACCATTCTCAAAGAATCATATATTTCCAGTTTCCATAATTCTCATGTTATCATTAGGATAATAAAACCTTTACCCTTTGGATTTATCTAGTAACCTATAAAGTAACCACTAACTTCTAAAATTCAATTTCTTTTCTTGCGAAGAGTATACTCTAGTTTCTGCTGAATAGCCCCAAATATGAAGGTGTTGCAAACTGGGTTTTCTACCTGTCCAAAGTTCATAAGAGAGTCTTTGGTACAACCTTACTAGAAACCCGGTTTAATACATAAATAGCGGTTCTAAGAGCATAAATTCACACAACAATATGGGTAAGGTAGAATTATCATACTTTTAATCATTTCCATGGGAATTCAGTTTCGTCTCTTAGCAACATCATTCTGCTGAGGCGTACTTGGCATAGTATATTAAGCATAAATACCACGCTTTTCTAAGAATTTGGCAAAAAGTCCAAGTAATTGACTTATTTTAGTGGTACGACCATAACATTCACCACCTCTATCAGATCGAATAATTTTCACATTTCTATTTAATTGCCTTTCAACCTCAGTCATAAAATGTTCAACTGTGCCTGAGATTTTTCTTGCAATAAATAAATCCATAATGCGAAAAAATCGTCAATAAAGGTGATAAAACGTTTTTATCCACTAGAAGTCGAGACATCAAAAGGTCCGCAAATATCTGTATATATAATTTTAAGGAGCTCATTGCTTCTTGTGGCATTTTTAGTACTGTGTTTAGTTTGTTTACATTTAATACAATCCACACAAACGGTAATGCTTGTAAAGTCTAAATTCGAATGAATATTATCCTTTATAAGCCTCTTAATTCTTTCACTAGAAATATGATCCAGTTCCTTTATGCCATAAGAATGATAAATTCGAATGAATATTATCCTTTAGACGCTCCTTCGGTTGCAATATGAGCATGAGATGCACCCATTCCATACTTCTTCATCTTATGCTCCTCCTAGACCAATACGTTTCCCAATTCTTTAAGAGTCCACTAATCTTTTATAGTGAATCAATTTGGAATGGTCTGAGGATATAAGGAAGTTAGGATGAATTGAACAATGAAATCCTTATCCACCTATAATCCTAACTTTTCCAGCTTAGAGATGTTATTTATTTCCATCACATGCTCGTACATAGTCCGAGAACCATCATATTGCATGCTCATGAGATCCTTCATAAGTTTTCCTGCAATAGACGTATATGCAGTTTGTGAAGTGATCCTCAACATTATGCAAATATTCTTTTGCAATATCAGTCATTGAGAGACTTTATCTACAACGAATATTCTAATGAACTGTAAACTTAGTCCTGTTAGATTTTTCTCAAGCATTATGGGCAATCAACCAACTACTTTGATCAAAGATAATTGGATTATCATTCAACAGTGTTAGGTTCCAAGTCCATTATTCCAAGAGTGAACTTAAGTTTCTCTTTCCATTCAAAGAAGTTAGTTCCATAAAGTTGGGGAACGTTTGAGGTAAACATGCTAGTAGCAAAAAAAATATATGTTTTTACATTATAGGAGCAATTAAGAAATGAATGCTCACATATAAAAGTTTTGAATAATAACACGAACATTAATTTGAAAACCCATATCATGAGACAATTATGAAAACTCCTTTGGGTAGTCTTCATACAATAATAAAAATCATGCTTTTAATATCCATATCTCAGTTCAATAATTGAGTAATAATAAATTGGCGTTACCTTTGGGTAATCGACACCAATTTAAATTATTAACTCCATTAGTGTTTATTATGTCGCAAAGACTATTTCCTTTGGGAATCTAGACCTTACAACAAACAAACTATTTAGATGATGAATAGCCACAACAAGCATGATGATTAATTGCATACATAGATTTTTCATATTAACTTGATTATAAACTCTTCTCATTTTACCTCACTTTGGTGATTGCAAAATAAACATAATATAATCAAGAATGTATAGCGATTAATTGCTTAAGCAGATTTTTACTTAATTTGATTATAAACTATTATTTTACCTCACTTTGGTGATTGTAAAATAAACATAATATAATCAAGAACATATAGAGATTAATTGCTTAAACAAATTTTAATATGAGTTTGATTATAGACTCTCCTTATTTTGCCTCACTTTGGTGATTGCAAAATAAACATAATATAATCAAAATACATGTTAAAACGAGAATTGAATTATGTAATCATTCATTCCACCGTCTCGGTAGATTCATAATCATAAAACATTTAATTGAAATCTCAATTCATCAATGCATATATTCAAACTCAATTTACATAAAATATATACACAATCAAAATACCCAAATCAATTCCATATATATAAATAGAATCAATAGGGAAACAATATATTTCAAAGTATAATCATACAAAATAAACAATCTTTAATTGATAAAGAGATTAACTATAATTCCAGTCAAAATTATGTGAACAAAATCAAATATTCATGCTGAAACAAATTTTCTATGAAAACAGCCGAACAATACACAATTCATAAATCATGGGTATTAAATTAAATATTCAGGCAGAAACAATTTTCTAACATAACATCCCATCAGTACATAATTGTGCAATTTGATAAGCGTGTAGTCATATGATTCATTAAATTTGCATACGTAATAAACTAATTGAGTCAACCAACTTGAATTACTATTCCGTAAATTTCTTGACGGAAGAAAAATACCAAAAGCCGTAAATCGAGAAACAAATATACACAAACATGATTCTCAAGTTAATCAATAATTTATTTAAATTAAAATTCAAACATTATGGTTTTTCAATAATACGAAAATACATGAATTCTCAACCATGCTCTGATACCATATGTTGGACATTATTTTATCATCATATATTCAAGATTACATAATTGAATATAAATAAAGCAAGATCTTCGAACAACATGTATTTCACGTAAACCATAAACATAATAGGATCGAGACATACCTTGGCGATCCATAGCGGAAGCGATTGAGGAAGGAGGAGACGATTTCCTTGAACCTTTTTCCGGCGTAGTGGCGCAACTCCAAGGATTTGTTTCTCTCTCTTTTCCTCATTTATGTGTTCTCTTAATGTGTGTGATTTGATGGGATCACCACACTTGTATTTATAGGCAGAGAGAGGACAAACCCTAAGTATCAAACCCTAAAAGCCCTTTCCATCAAAGAAGCCCAAAATAATTAGTAAATACATTTCTTATTGACCAAGAATATAATCTTTAGTCTATTAATATTACTAATTGATCACAATCAATTCTAATCAAATCTTAATAATATATACGCATGATTCTTTACTTGATGGCCAAGGGAATGAATATTCATTCCATAAAAAGATTATATAATCAATCTTTTCCATTCATTGGCAATCAATTGACATATATATATATATATATATATATATATATATATATTCTCTTTGGAGCAATATAACATGATTATTTGATTAATTGATATGTGACAATAATTAATTGATAGTCAATTAATTAGGGTAAAATGTGTCTTATACCAAATATATGTATTATACTAAAAATCCAATTCTATTTAGGATTCTATCACATGTCACATATGTGAGACATAAAACTTACAGTTCCATTCATTCTTATTTTTTCTTTTTAGTTTTTATTTGTCTACAAAATGTGCATAAATAAATAAAAGACTTGAAGTTTTAAACAGTAAATTTAAATATACTTGTATATTTGTTGGTGAAGGAGATGTTTTCACATGACTAAATTGAGTACACATTTAGCAATTCAACCTTAAATGTTGAGTTTAATCTAACAATCAACAATTATGATAAAATTGTCAAAAGTTTTCTGGATTTAGTAAGTCTCATTTACCGACTATAGTATATACAAATTGTATTTGCAAATTTTTAAAGTTGAAACAAATAAAAAAAATAGAAATAAAGGAAAAAAGGGCTTGAGCTCAACTTAAATTTGGAATTTAAGTTGAAGTGGCTACGTATCCGCTCAATTGCATTGGGGATTTAAAGTCCTCATAGTTCTTTTACCTGACGTACCTAGTTGGCGGTAGGGGCATGCCCATATTCGATCGGATGAATTGTCTTCATATGACGGATGAGAGTACGATATCCCCCACCATCATTAAAGTTATAGACATTGTTGCAGTAGTTACAACATGCATTAAACTCCAATGTCATCTCTTTAGATAGCGGATACTGCTTTGCAGTACAAGTGGAGGAGGGGGATGCATGTCCTCATCACAAGAAGAAGACATTGAAATTGAAGTATGAGAATGAGAGTAGAAAATAGAGATTTAGAAGAGAAATCCTTGTCGACACAAGAATTGGTGAGTAGAAATGATAAGGAAGGGGTAGTTATAGGGAAAAGTTTGATAATAGCAGATTTTAAAAAAAATGAAATTTGAAATTTCGGCCAGTTTACCGCCGGAACCAGCAGTTCATTCCACGGTTCTTGACCAAAACCGGCGGTTTCTAAACACTTTTCTACAACACTACACATGTAAAGCCTAAAAAGCCTACACCCTAGCCTAAAACCTACTTTGAACCGTTGAACCGGCGGTTCTGATTTCTCAAATTCTTGAATTTGAATCGAACCATCTAGCAGTTTGAAACCGCCGTGCCGGTTTCAGCTCCGGGTTATGAACCTGCAGTTAACCGTTGGCTCAATTCGATTTGTGCAGGTCTACTTTCAGCCAAGTTATCATTCCTCTATTCATTCTTTTATATTAAGCCACGACTCTCACAATGCACTTTCTCTTCCCACAACTCATAAGACGCACGAATAAAAAGAAAAAAATGAGCTTATTTCTATGGGAAAGTAGTTGATTATCTTTGTAAATTTTCAGTATCTGGCTGACATTGATGAGTGGATTCACTCTAGTGAGCGTTAACAGAATCTGCCATATTATTTGCTAATTCAGATAAACTGCCTCTTAAATGAAGAATAATTGAATATTTCCCAGAAATGAAAAAATTCTGGGCCATGTAAACAAGAGCAATGGCTTGTTAGAACAAATTGGACATTCATATGAACTAATCAAGGCAAAAATTACAACTAAGGCTCAGTAAGACAGTGGCTTCATTGTGCAGCATCTTGCCCTTCTGCAAGTTTCTTCCTCTGTTGATGCTCTGCAACTTTATAATCTACAACTTCGCGAAAAAGAGTGGCGTCCAACACGCAGTCCTCGCTGCCGTAGACCGCTGCTTGAACGCTAGCCATGAGCTTCGCAATTTCTCTTCCAGAGAACCCCTCAGTCTTTGCAGCAGCTTCCTTGATAAGATCCTCAGTCACACCCTTGATCTCGATTTTCTTCTGTTGTTTTTTGAAGAAATGTGAGAACAAGCCCGGTTTTCTCTCCCCAGCTTCTGCGATGTACTTGCGCAGATACAGTTTGAGCAGTTTGAAACGCTCCTCTTCACCGGGTAAGGGGAATTCGAGGACTTCATCGATACGATCTGCGACAGCGGAGTCGAGATCACCAGGTCGGTTGGTTGCAAGAGCGAGGACTATATCCTTGGACTGGTCACCAGTGCGAAATAACAGTGCATTGAGTGCGCTCCTTTGAGCTTCACTCATATACGTTTTGTTCCGCCTGTTACAATGAATTGTGTGCTAAAAATAAGATTATCCTCTATAGCAAGATCAAAGAAAGATGCCAACATGTCATGTTTATGTGGGCCAAACTCTTTAAGAAATGCATATCGGACATTGCTCTAATGGGCAAGTAAAAAAACTACTCACTCGCACAAGAATGCATCAGCTTCATCAATGAAAAGCAGCAATCCCCTGTTCGATTTCTTAGCCCAATCAAACAATTGATGTATCTTAGTAACAGCCTGAGAACCCAATGGAGCAACATCTCCTCCAGTCATCAAGGCATAGTCGAGGCCCTAATAAACAACCAGATTATTTCAGAATTACAAGAAGCCACAGAAACACACCATGGTGACAAGCTCTCATAAGAAAAGTTGCAGGTTCGAGTTTACAGTGATTGGGCTTTAAATTTTTTTTGTTTATTTATCCATTCAAAATTAAGGTCAGTTAGATGTTAGTTATATGTCAAGAGCTATTATGAATAAGAAAATGGTCAACCAAAGCATTCCTGAGTTTTCCCATCTGATACATTTGATAGAAATAACTAAAATGAGTTGTGCAATAATTATGAGCTACTTGATTTAGGCAGAAAAAGGAATGTACCCAACTAACAAACAGTGGTTTCACATTTTATTATGAAGAGTTTATGAAATCTTACAGATTTACGGGCAAGCTCCCTAGCAGCCATCGTTTTTCCAGTTCCTGGTGGCCCATAAAAGAGCATGTTCCTAAATGGTGCCTGATGAGCTTTCGTATTAGCTGTTGCAGTTGCCAAGTGTTGAATGCGCTTCTGAAGTGAAGGGTTCAAGATAACATCGCCAAACCCATTCCCATTTTTAGAACTTCTATTAGCACCACTGGTGATAGTTCTCAGGCCACGAGAAAAAAGGCCAGACCATGGATATTTCCCTCTTGAAGATTCTCTTATTAGAGATGGTTGTCCCAAAATTCGGTCCACATAACTCCAAATCACCCGAGCACCTTCTCTGTAATTCAAGAAATGCATTCCATTAAACTATAGTAGAATATATTAATAATATAAGATTAAGAATAGACACAAATAGTTTAGATACGACTATTTCATTAATACAAGAATTGGACTTGTATGCCAGGCACGATCAGATAAGACTTGATATGTTTGACTAGAACGACGTTCATTATATAAGGTGTCAGTAGAATATCTGTTTGGATGTAACTTAAATTTATTATTTGGGTTTTTGTAAATATTGAGTTTGAATGATGGTAAAGTATAAAGGTTTATGCCCAAAAATGGAAAAATTGCACCCATGATGGACGGACAAAAATGGCAAAAATCATCAAAATGACATCGTTTTGATGAGCTGAGTTACCATTTTAACACTAATTTTTTCATGTCTTCTCCACGTTATTTAAAATTTCCACCAGACACGCAACATTAGATTAGTTTTTCCATGATACTTGATCCTGGGAAATTGGCTACACGCTAAAAGTTCATGCATTTGTTCACCACATTCAACGTTGGTGGTAAAGATAAAAGACCTGGATTAGCCCTATCGTTAGTGTATTTTCCGATTATTAGCCCTATTACAAATGCCACAACATAACAAATTATGCCAACAAAAAATATGGTAAATATAGTATCCCATTATATTCCACTGATGCTAAATAATAGACCAAAGGAAAGGTGTTGCACATTCAAAACCATCAAAATACCTCGTCGTGTAAACTCCTGCAGCAAGAGCTGTTACACCTCCAACAGCTACAACAAGCTTGTTTTGATCCGTCAAAATTTCATGCAGACCCCCTACATTACATGAGTAGTCACTAAGGTTAACACGAGAAATAAACTTGATTAAACGATTAGGTCAGCCTAAATATATTAATAAGCTGACTTGGAGCTAGATTCAGAATACAAAATCTCATTAAATTCAATTTTGATATTGATATCACATCATTTGTGCATCACCTAACAGCAATGTTACATATACTATTTCAGTATGAAAAAATTAAGGAAGAAGAAAAAACCTCCAATGTGTTCAAAAGTTGTATTAATCGCAGAAACCCATTTCTCCCGCTCTGCATTTGCACGCTCAACCAGCATCCTTTTATTAACCTCCTCAGCAAGCTTGGCTTCATGGGCTCTGCCCTCTGCCTCTGCCATAGCCCGCACCCTGATAGTTTCACGTTCAATCTCTGCCTTCTCTCTTTCAGTCTGGCGACGTTGTGCTTGAATTTGCTCCTCAGTTGCTCGTCTGGCAGCTTCCTGTCGCATAGCTGATTCCTCTTGCATTTTTACAAGCTCTTGGTTTCTTGCTCTGTGATGTTCATTTTCAGCCTAAAAATCTCAAGATTTTAATTCCTATAATTACTGGAGTTTGGCATACTTTTGCACGCCATATGCACCAACAAATCATTTACCTGCATTCTTTTCCTTGCGAGTTCATCTTCATAACGAGCCATTTGTGATTTTATCTGTGCCTGTGTCTGAGCTAGCTTTTTCTGTTCATCATACACCACTTTTTGTTTCTCCTGCCAAAATAGATCATCTTTGTCATTTTTGGACATAAAAGTTGTAATTATACTCCTTTATATGCATGCTAGCTATTTTGAGTATCTAAACAATCAGAACTGGGTGGCACATATTTTTACTATTGGATCCAGTCAAATAGTCCACTCTGTTAGTTGGGTAAGAACATTTCATAATAAAAATTAGAAAATGTAACTTTATATCTACAGGTCATCCTGTAGATGCTTCAATTATAAGATGAAGTATGGTAATGAAACAGTTATTTAAAATCTCTGAGACATGATTGATTACACATTAACAAGCAGCTATGAGTTTGTTTCTGCTCACAAGTGAGAAATCTTGGCTCATTTTGTGTGTGAGACAGACCTCAAACTATCCAGCCCAAAATTACACCCAAATTCATCAGGAAAATTTTTCTGCCCCTATCTATTCACGACTATGAGTACAGTAACAACGGCATGTCCTAATTCAAGGCACCGGGGACTAGAATATAGCACGAGCGTTTGAGCAAGTGTTTGTTTCCTATATCACAGAATTCAGCCAAGAAAATGCAAACAGTACAAATGAGCTGTGATCTAACAGAACTTACAGTTTCGGCTTGAGCTTGCATCGCCTTGAATTCTGCTGCTTTTACATTCAACTCTTGTTGCATTGTTTCTTCTTGCTTTTTTGTCACTTCAAATACCTATATCAATATAATTTAGTACACACGGCGTAAATATTAGTAGCAATTAGATGATTTTCCATTATCCTCACTTAGAAACACATAAAAAAAAACTTAAAACCTTATCCAGCCTGTTTTATGATTACTATAAAACCAAAGAAACCACACAAAACCAGTAATTTAACCAAAAATTGATACATAAAAACACATCCACAACAAATGATGCTTCAAAATATCAACACAAACACAAAGGTACTCAATCAATCGAAATGCGAGTAAAACCTGTTTAGCGTGTGAAGAGCTAGTGATCTCTTTCAACGCCTTCGCGCCCCTCTCCAATGCCTCGGGGTCGAATCCAGAAGATGTCGTCCTAGGATTATCATTCCGAGGCCGTGGCTCGGGCGGCTTGGCTGGCTGCTTAGCCGCCTCCAAATCAGGCTGCGGAGGGGGCGTAGAGCTGGAGAATGGAGAAAAATTGAACGGGCCATCTGCATAGGCGTGTTCTGCACCAAATGCTGCGTAAGCTGCAGCTGCTGGCACCCCTAATGCATAATTTTTAGCCATATTCACCCTCAAAAGAGTCACCCGATTACCCATGGTGGAATGCACGAGACGATAACTAAAGGCTTTTTGGGTTTAAATTGCAACAGATTTGGGAAATTAACTTATACTACTACATGACACTGTCTTGAGGAAGAAGAAACGAGGGTTTTGTTTAGACATTTAGCAATGGGGAAAAAGATTCAGGGTTTATGTAGGTTTTCTGAATTTTGGGGGAAATGGCAGGTAGTAGTAGTTTTTTTTTTTTAACTATTATTGACTGAGTTAAAATATTAAACTAACATTATCTAAAATTTTGGCTAAATTTATCAAAATGGAAATGAGATTAATAAACAAAATAAAACAAAAAATTTAAAAGAATACATAAACTCAATCGTCCTACTCATTTCTTACACTTCTAAGTAATCAAACATTAAAAAAACAAAATTTGATGATATCGAACATCGAATCCTAGTGCTCTCATTCCTCCACGAAAGCAGTGCAAAGATTCCCCTTCTTCATGTCTTGGGACTAGTCGGTACTTATTACTCCATTCTAGTAGTAAGTTTTGCGATCTTTGTCTCTCGTATGAAAGGAGGACAAAGTTTAGACACAAAAAAATGGGTTAATCTTAAATAAATAGGGTTGATCATTATTTTTGGATCCAATCATAATAGATCTTAAAGAGGGTTGACCGTCAATTTAAGACGGCACATTTTAAAAGGGACAAAAAAACCGCTTTCGTTTGTCAAGAATTCGAAAGTCCAAAAGGTGAATAAGACCCAAATCATAAAATGATTATGTTTAGAAAAAAATAGACTTTAATTTTTTTTTATTTTCATTCACATAATCAATTAGCAATTTTTTTTAGTATACTTTTATGCAATGTTTTAAAATCTGGACCGGACCGGCCAGTTCGGTCGGTCGGCCGCGAACCGATAGGCAGTCCGGTCCGGTTTACCCCTAAAAATCGTTTGTAGGTTGACCCGCACAGAATTGGTAAAATCGGCCGGCCAAACCGGTTAAACCGCTAACCGGAAACCGGTTTACTATATTTAAATATTTATTATAATATAATTTTGCACCCTTCCTTCAACCATGAGAGCAGATCTAATAATTTAGGAACAGAATAGCTGAAAAAAGGAAGGGTTTGAGAAGTAAAATGAGATAGAGAGGGAATTAGAAGTAAAATGAGAAAGAGAAAGGGAGGGATTGGATTGAGAGAGAAAGAAACTGTATTGAGGTGAGGTGAGTGGCGTGAGGTGAGTGGCGGCGTGAGGGAGTAAAATTAGGTTTGGGGATTTAAATATATGGGTGTGTCGTGTGGGGGTAGGTGGAGTAAATGGGAATACCATTGTGGTGCTTGCATTAAGAAAAAGATTTTACTTATTTTATTATATATTATAATTACTTATATATTATACTTTTAAGTTATAATTAATAATGATGTAAATAATTATTAAATATTATGATTGTATTTATTATTTTAATTTGTTGTTAAGTTTCCGTATTTTGTTTAAGAAAATTTGGTTATTAACAATGAATTTATATGTAAATGTGTAAATTTAATACATTTTAAGTTATAATGTTATAATATGTATTATATCTAACTAATTATTTACAAGGTTTAATATACTTTTTACATATTATGAATTATATTTTATCATTTATTATATTTTTGTGCATTATATATTTAATTAAATATATTTATAGTAGTATAACGGTTCGACCAGTAGTTAAATCGGTCCGACCGGTTGAACCATGAACCAGTAGCTTCGTCGGTTCGCTCACCAGTCCGGTTTTTAAAACATTGCTTTTATGTTATTAGGATAGTTTTTTGTCAATAATCATCCAAAAAAAAGGTAATTTATATTCTTCGTTGAGACTACTGACGGAACTACACGGGGACAAGCCCCCGCGCCAGCGGGGGCTTGACCGGCACCAAACCCCAACCCCTCCTTATATTGCCAAACTTCGACCAGTCCCCGCCCCAGAGCGAGCCCTGAACTCCAATCGTAGTCTCCAGATTCCAGCGTTGCCGCCGCTACCGCTGCTCAATGAAATCGAAATTGAATTAGGAAGAAGAAGATAAAAAATAGGGCTTATTTGTTTTGGGCCATTTATATTATTGTTGGGCTGCTATTTATTTTTGGCATTTTGGGTTATAAGAAACTAAACTAACTAATGATGACATTGGCTTAATTAGCCCAATTCCCCAAACCAATAATCACGCCTGAAGTTCCAAAATCGACTTAAGCCCTTCACAAGTTCACGCCTGGTCAGGAGACTTGTGTTATGCACAATGCACGCTTGCCGTCTGCCGGAGATTGTAGCCGCTCCTCGTCGCTGTTTGATTGAGTTGACACTGATCCTCCCGGTTGCAACAACTTCGGTCGAGAGAATATATTTTTCATTGAAACTTATTAAAACAGATAGATATGCTGCAAAACAATAAAGGAGAAAATTGATAAATGATTAGTTGTATACATTGAAAGAGAAATTGTCAAAAAAAATTAAAAACGAGACTATTCTTTTGCGATTTAAAAAAATCGCTACTTGTTGAAATTAGTTACTCCTATCATCTAGTGAGTCGTAAAAGTTGTAGTAGTATATATTACATGTAAAATTATATTTTAATATCTTTTTGGAAAAAAAATTCAGCCTCGGCTTAACATAAATCCTGGTTCCGTCACTGGTTGAGACTACGGTAGGTTTACATTCTTATTTGAGGCTAATTGAGTGGATTATATTTCATCATCCAAATGGACCAAATCGATCATCGGTGCCGTATGTAGTTCGTTAGGGGGTTGATTTGTAAAGTTTTATTTGAGGGATTTTGTCTAAATTTTTCTAATTTGAATGTTGTTGAAGACGATTGAAGGTGCTTGTTTACCTATTTTAATTTTTGGCAATTTTATACCTTCAAGGCTTCAATGATCGAAATTTGGCAATTTCAATTTTTTTCAATTATACACTTCCAAATTTTTTTGCAGTTTTTTCATTTTTGAATATGATTGCTTGTATACGTTTTCAGTATACTTATTATAGTGTAGTTACCAATATTTGTTAGATTACAAGTTTTCCAAGTTTAAAGTAAGTATTTCCCAATTTCATACCTTAAAGTATTATTCTGTTTTCTAGTGTCCAATTTTTTAATACACAAAACGTGAGTTATACCGTGTTCAATACGACTAGGGTGGATTTCTAGAAAATTTTAGTCTCCAATTTCATACTATATTATTAGATTTAGATACTACTCCTATTTTGTATAGTAGGTAAATCGTGCAGATTAACTCGTTATCTAGTTAAACCGATATCCATCATTGGGTCAATCCAATAATGTCTAATCCAAACTGAATCATAAATCATTGGTTTTCAAAGGGTCAACCCATTATGTTAAACCTAAACTCAACCTGACCTAAGTAAGATTTTACCCAAATTCATTAACTTCATGCTTATTTATGCTGGATTTTGTGTCATATCTACAACTTTCGCTCATATTATTAACAATCAATACAATTCGAGTTGATATTACATCATAAAATCTGATATTACACCAGTAAACATGATATAACACGATTAATACTTGACCAAAATTTAAATCTAAATAATAAAATTAAAATATACTCTGTACTTCCTAGAAGAAAAACTTATACAGCACAGAGATTCCACAAAATCCCACAAAAATAATTATAATACCTCCAAAACAGACAATAATTACAATTTCCCGCAAACAATTTTGGGCACAAAATCCGAAAGAAGAAAATTTTAATTTCAGACTACTACTATATACCCTCTATAAATACATATAACTAATAACCTTATAATAAACAATTCACTTATTGTTTTAGCATTAATCTTTCAAGATTGACGATTCCAAGCTGTAGAAAGATTGGAGTAAAAAGATACATTTTGGTTTTAATCATTTCTCTAATCATCGTGACTGCCTCCGTTGATATCACAGGTAAACTGCTAATTATTACTAGTAATTTATGTTTCAATTTTCATTATATACTTATATTGGAAAACTTCATTAATTTTTTTTGCGATTATGAAATATTTTTTTGTTGATGAAGAGGCAGAAGCGGTGAATCCATTTTGCTACGCAGTGTGTACAAAGTATTTTTGGAATGATAAATGTTTGGGAGTATGCCTTAATAGAAGGTTCAATTATGGATATTGTTGTCGACAACCGGATGGCCCTGATTACCTCTGTGGCTGCCAACATTAGTAGTAGTAATTCTTTGTTTTTTTCAATAATATTGTTCGTTTTAATAGATCAAGATGTATAATGGTGAATATTGAATCGATAATTAGTAATTGATGTTATGTTGGATTTAATTGAATTGAATTAAAGGTGGACTTTGTGGATTGTGTTTTTATTTTTGAGCAATACTTACCTACGCACTTCTTATAGTGTAAGTATAAAACTTAAATATTTTGAATACTTAATATTTCAATTTTGTAAAACAAAATTTAAAGTGAGCATTTTAAACTATTACAGAAATTATTAAAAATGGAACAATAAAATATTAGTTCAAGATTTGCCTCTAAACTATTTTGGCAAACCGCAACATCTAGGAAAATCCTAGCGAAATTCTAAAATTTAAAAATATATGATTATTTTTTTTAATGTTTAATTTTGTTAAACAAAGTTAAAAAAGTAAAGATTTCAAATTATTAATAAATTATTATAATAAAAGATTAAAACTATTTCCATCAATGAATCTCATTCAATCTAATCAGAATAATTTTTTTTTATGAAATAATTAATTATGCTCTCAGACCATCTCCAACGGTACACTAAAACCTAATTGAATTAGTTCTAATAGTACTCTAAAAACAATCCTATTTTTGGTTTTTGAGTGAAAAATACCTATCTTTAGGTTTACACTAAACCAAAACCAAATTTTTTTTCAAATTTTGTGAGTAAAAAAGACATACTAATATAGAAAATACTAACTTTTTTAATTTTTGAGTTTAGTATAAATGATTGGAGTAAAATCATATTTGATGTGACATTTACACTAAAATGAGTTCAAGTTTAGAGCATCCACAATGGATGCCCTAGTGAAAGCCCTAGTGAGAGCCCTAACGGTTGCCACATCAACATGCTCTATCTTTCTGCAATTGTCGATACCTAGTGGATGCCCTATTTCTTATCCACTTTTCATTTCAATTTTAAATCATTGTTTTTTAATTTTGTTTTTAATTAAACTAAAATACCAAAATATATTATACTCCCTCCGTCCCAAGGAAGATGACTCCTTTCTTGGGCGGCACGGGATTTTATGCAAATTTATTTTGTGTGTTGAGAGGAGAGAGTAAAGTAAGAGAGAGGGAATAAAGTAGAGATAAAAGTGTTTCCATTTTAAGTAATGGGTCATCTTAGTTGGGACAAACTAAAAAGGAAAGTGGGTCATCTTCAATGGGACGGAGGGAGTATTAAACACCACAAATGTAAAAAAAAAAATACATTACTTAATTTAAAAGTGAAACTACGTCATACTTAGCTAAAAAAAAAAACTACATTGAAACTAAAGTGAAAAGTGAAGAAAAGTAGATTATTTGTAGTGGTTTAGTCAATTTAAAATTAAAAAAAAAGGGAAAATGATCGGGCTCGAGCTCGGGCATCGGCCTGCAATGGGCGCCCGATCTCACGCCCGACGGATCGGGCGAGAGTGTTAGAGTTTGTATACTAGAAATCACGTTTCGAGTGATTGAATACTGTAAAACTCTTATTTTATTTTCCAATAAATAAAACAGATTATTTTTGTCATAATGTTGTTATGTTTTACATTTAATGGATGTTAATGCATGTTTAAGTGTATAAGTTAACTTAACAAAGTCTATGTCTTTGTTTTAGTAGACCGGTTGTGGGCGTCGTCCACTTTAAGGTAATACGGTCAGTTCTAAAACAAAGAAAAAGATGAATTTCACAACCTAGATGGAATTTGACTATCCATCGAGAAAGGTTGCAATGTCAGTCCGCATATTTCTAAGCCTTACTGAAATAAGATGACATTGGTGTGGTATAGCACTGAACGGATCTAACAGCGAGACTTGCCTTAGGCTATCTACTGAAAGGCGAGGTCTTGATAAATATTTGTTTCTAAACCAATGTAGGTTAGCATTGAGCATACGGTATTGATTATGCACTACTTTGACTTATCAAATGGTGCGGGTTTTTCGTAACCCAATGATCCTGATATATTGGGTAGTGGTGTCGATATCTAGCGGTGCTAGGATTGCTATTATATTGAATCGTGCGCGAGCTGAGTCTCGCTTGATAATGTCCTCAAGAGGAGCGCGAAACAAGGTTTTATTATTCGGAACCTAGCTAGTTGGAGTGTGATTACTCTATGAATAATAAATAAGCGTTTCATGCTAAGTCCACTCTTGGAATTAATAAGAAGTTAATTAACTAAGTCAATAGCAGACATTAATTAATTAATGGACATTTTAATCTTAAGCACGGGAAATGAAAGTTAAACGGAAACTCGGATTACTTGTAATTTCGGATTTGGATGGGGAGAGTTCAATATTACTTCTGTAGTGGCTGCTCGTAATATTCCAATTATAACTTATATTAAATTGTGGGTTCAATTTAATTAGTAAAAAGTAAATTGGATGAGCCCATGTCCAAAACCTTCCATAGATCCCTGTCTGGGCCCAAAAGGAACTTAATATAAATAGGAGAATAAAGGAGACAGAAATAACACAATTTTATTTGCTAAAATTTTCGAAAATTTCAGCTGTCACAAGCTGTAGGAATTTTCGAATTCCTCTCCTATTCCAAAAAGGATTTCTTCTGTCTTCTTTATTTAAGTCCTAGTATTCTAGTAAGATCAGCCCACACTGATACTGGGATACAGTTCGGGAACCAGAGAGAAGATTTGTGGTTTAGTACTCAAAGCATCACGTGGAGAAGAAGCTAGCCATCTTCAATTCTTTGGAGAATTAATTAGGTATTTTTCTGCTCCGTAGAAAAGCATGTTTTAGGTTTCAATATTCTTAAAGCATGATTGATTCAAGTTATGAGCATGATACATGTGATAATTACGCGAATAGCTTTTGTCTAAATAATCTGCTAAATAGATCTGATTATTATGTGATTAATTTATGCGCCCGCTTCCGCTGCCGGTTCTAACAATTGGTATCAGAGCCAGTCTTTGGCTCTGATTATTTGGATTTAAATTTCGCGAAATTCATGTATGCATGTATTATTTGATTACGAAGCATGTTCTTGTGTTTTTATTTTTATGTCTTTGCATGATGAACTCAAGAACATTCGAATCATAGAACTTGAATTATTCGAACGGGCGAGATGTGCGATTCGTCGGCGCTTGCGTCGGGACGAATCGCACTACGTGCGATCGGAGTAGGGTAGTCGATAGAGTGGGAGCCGAGGGTCGACGACTATGGGGCGACGCGCCGGCGGGCAAGGGCTCGCGCGCGACGCCGGCCAAAGTCCGTCGAAACCCTAGACGGCCCCGATCAATTTCGACGATGACCGACTACGAGTGGGAGCCGAGGGAAGTGATCACGCGGCGACGCGCTGACGAGCAAGGGTTCGTGCGCGCCGCCGATCGAGACCACACACCCCAGCCGGAGCCTGATGCATCGGCGGTGGAAGGAGGCGGAACGCGCTGCTCGTCCGAGAGTAGCGCCGGACTTCTTCGCCGGAAACCCTAACCCTAACCCTAGAACCCTAGTCGCCTAGCCCTGACGTCGCTGGACCAAGAGCAGCCATGCCTCTCGAGGCAGCTGCTGGTTCTCGCGAGGATCGCCGGAGCAGTGGGAGCTCGACGGAGCTGGGCAGCCTTGGCTGCGCGGCTGCTTGACGTCGACGGAGGGAGATGCGGCGATGCCGCGGAAGGGAGGAGGAAGCAGCGCGCCATCGGCGCGAACTGCCGGCGGCTGTCGGGCGGCGAACACGCCGCTCCGGCGAGAGTCTCCGGGCGGAATCTCCAAATCTTCGTCGTGATGATTCGTGCCAACCTCGAATCGCAAGATATTGACGAAAGATTATTTTAATGATTATTTAATTCCTAAATTAATAGAAATCATTAAAAATAATATTATTTAATGAAATAAAATATTTAGGGAAGATTTCCCTAGATTTTAGGAATATTTAGATTATTTTCTATATCTATGAATATTTTATATCCTAGATGATATAGATAAGAATAATTTAATAGTTTCCTAAATATAATATATCTAGAATCTATAATAAGATAAGATATATATAAGATTACATTAAATAATATATTTTAATTTTCTTCCTAATCTTGAACTTGGAAATTATATGAATTTAATTTCTCATGTCTAATTAAGATTATAAATAATGTACTTTATTTTAGATATATCTTATAGTATGACATGAATAAGAATTAAATTCTAGAACAATAATTCCTAAACTAAGATATTAAAGATAATAAAAGTTTTAATTATCCAGTCAAATTAAATACCAACAGAATTTAATTAGTCTTAATCTGCCTTAAGGCTAAAGGATAATTAATTAAAACCATAACACAATATCTAAGCGATAATTATGAACTAAAAGTTTATATATGGTCTCCATCGGTTGGACTGCCAAATTTTGTGAAGCTGATTTTCTAATATTATCGCCACCTACAGAGTAGGGACAATAATCCTACGAAAACAGTAAGTTCATAAGGGCGGACTTCTCAAGTAATAAATAGAATGAACTAGAAAGTGGTTCCTAATATTATCGCCACCTACAGAGTAGGGACAATAATCCTAAGGAACTACGAGTTTCAGGGTTCAATCAGAATTTATGAGATAGCTTGGTTTTGTTATCAACACATGAACATTGTTATGGGAGTGTGTTGTAGAAATAAAATTCTGTAATGCTAAACCTGATGGTCGTGCTTAGGCAGCATTAGATATGTCGACCTCCAGAGGAGGAAGCTATTGATATGTCGGTGTTGTGACCAGTAAATTGTCAAAATTTTAATGCGTATTAACCTCCAGAGGAGGATACAATTTATTAATTTGGCTGTTGTAAGATTTTGAAAAGTTTTATGGTTAATCTACTCAATTTCCTTACATAAGTTTATGACAAATAGTAAAATCTTCTGTTTGCAGTGCAATAAAATCCGTCAAGATGTCTTTTAATCCTCTTTCTGCCATTCTCAAAGAAAACAAACTCGAAGGCCAAAATTACATCGAATGGAAACAAAACTTGGATATCGTTCTCACAGCCGAAGAGTACAAATTTGTGCTCACTACTCCACGCCCAGCTGTGCCGGCAGCTAATGCCGCGCAAGCACTGCGAGATGCGCATAGACGGTGGCATAAGGCGAATGAGATGGCTAAGTGCTATATGTTGGCTTCTATGTCATCAGTACTCAAGCATCAGCATTCTGCCATGGAAACTGCCGCCGAGATCATGACAAATCTCGCAAATCTTTTTGGTACTCAGAATCGAACGGCTAAGTCTCAAGCCTTTCGGAGTATCATGACGAAGTCTATGAAGGAAGGCTCATCTGTGAGGCAACACGTCCTCGAGATGATGAGCCACCTCAACCAGATTGAGGTTTTGGGAGGGACGATCGATCCCGAGTCCCAGGTTACTATAATCCTTCAAAGTCTTCCCCCTAGCTTCCAACAGTTCAAGCTCAATTTCGAGATGAACAAGCGGAATTACACTTTGGCAGAGCTGCTGACTGAACTTCAGTCGGCGGAGGACCTTATGGTTCAAGCTAAGGTAGCTATGCTGAGTTTGGCGCCTAATTCCTCTGGCTCTAAGCCTAGAAAAGGAAAGAAAAAGGCACCCAATCCAGTGGCAGCTAAGAATGCTAAGGGAAAGAAGAAACAGCGGGGTGACAAGAAGCCTACTGGAAAGTGCTTCAAATGTGGAGAGAAGGGTCATTGGAAGCCAGACTGTCCTAAAAAGGGCAAGGCTACAGGTATGCACCATGCTCTAGTAGTCGAGTCATGTTTGGCTTCGACATCTACTCATACTTGGGTTATTGATACTGGAGCAACTGATCATATATGTTTTGATCCTGACTTAATGCAGGTGACAAGACGACTACATGATCGTGAGATCGAAGTCCAGCTGGGCGACGCTACGAAAGTGGCGGCCGTTGCAGTGGGAGACGTTTATTTACGTTTTTCTAGTGATAGATTTTTGATTTTGAAGAATGTTTTGTTGATACCTTCTTTTAGAAGAAATTTAATTTCAGTTTCTAAATTGTCTTTTGATGGATATTCGATTTCTTTTGATGACAATTGCGTTATTAAGAAAGATGGCTCTTATATCTGTCGTGGTATCATGGAAAACAATCTGTACACAATCACTTCTACACAATTTAATCAACGTAAATCAGAACTCAATGCAACATCGAAAATTTCTAAGAAAAGAAAAGAACCTTCAACTTCAATGAATGAAACGTACTTATGGCACCTTAGACTTGGTCATGCCAACGAAAGAAGGATTCATGCGATGGTTGATCAAGATCTTATTAAAGGTCTTGAGAAGGAACCGTTTTCGAAGTGTGAGTCCTGTCTCGAAGGCAAGATGACTAAGAGACCTTTTAGGTCAAAAGGGAATAGGGCCAAGGAAGTACTTAAGCTCATTCATACTGATGTGTGTGGACCAATGTCAACCGAGGCAAGGGGCGGTTTTCGATACTTCGTCACCTTTACAGATGACTACTCGAAAATCGGATACATCTATTTGATGCGCTACAAGTCTGAAACTTTTGACAAGTTCAAGGAGTTTAAGTCTAAAGTAGAGACGCATCATGGTAAGAGTATCAAATGCCTGCGATCTGATCGCGGAGGCGAATACCTAAGTGCCGAGTTTTTGGACTATTTATCAGTGGCGGGAATTGAATCCCAAACGACTGCGCCGGGCACACCCCAGCAGAATGGCGTGGCTGAAAGAAGGAACAGGACCTTATTGAATATGGTCCGATCGATGATGAGTTATGCACGGTTACCTGTTTCGTTTTGGGGTCACGCTTTGCTTTCAGCAAACTATCTTTTAGACAACTTACCTTCTAAATCAGTTCCTACTACCCCGTATGAGTTGTGGAATGGGCGTAAGCCCAATCTGGAACATCTCAGAGTATGGGGGTGTCCGGCTCATGTATTGGAAAAGGATCCAACTAAGCTGGAATCTAGGACGGAGGTTTGTGTGTTCATAGGATACCCTAGAGGAACGAAAGCTTATGAATTCTATAGTCTCAGAGATCAGAAAGTGATTGTGAGCACTCATGCCACATTCTTAGAGGAAGACTATATAATGAATCATAAGCCCAGCAGTGAGATAGCTCTTGAAGAGCTCACTCAAGTTACAACTTCCATTAACCAAGAACAATTACCTAGTGTACAAACAATTCCAGAAATTTCAACTAACACTCCAGATATTGTAGTGCCGCGCCGCAGTGGGAGGGTCTCTCATGAGCCCGATAGATACATTGGTTTGGGAGAGTGCATGGATTACTCCTCGGACAGCAATGTACTCGATCCCTGGAATTTTGCAGAGGCGCAGGCAGATGTCGATCATTGCGAATGGGTGAAAGCAATGGATTCGGAACTACAATCAATGATAGACAAGGACGTCTACGATTTGTCTGTCCTACCCGAAGGCTGTACTGCCATTGGGAGCAAATGGATATACAAACGTAAACGTGGACACGATGGACGAGTTAAAGTCTTTAAGGCAAGACTAGTTGCTAAGGGGTATACCCAAAAGGAAGGCATCGATTACGATGAGACCTTCTCCCCAGTGGCCATGCTCAAATCGATCCGCATACTTTTGTCTATAGCAGCTTACATGGATTGGGAAGTATGGCAGATGGACGTCAAGACTGCGTTTTTAAACGGGAGTCTTGAGGAGACCATCTACATGGAACAACCCGAAGGCTATGTAGTAAAAGGCAAGGAACACATGGTTTGGAAGCTTAAGAAGGCCATTTATGGCCTCAAGCAAGCATCTAGATCATGGAACCAGTGTTTCGATCAAACAGTTCAAAAGTTTGGATTCGAAAAATGCCCCAATGAAAGCTGTGTGTATAAGAAGGTTGAAAAAGGAAATGTTGTGTTCTTAGTTTTATATGTAGATGACATTCTTCTAATTGGAAACAATAAAAAGATGTTGTCATCAGTACGAACTTGGTTGTCCAGCCAGTTCCAGATGAAAGATATGGGTGATGCGGGACACATTCTCGGTATCAAGGTTCTTAGGAACCGAGGTAAGAGAATGTTGTGCTTATCCCAAGAATCTTACATCGATACAGTACTTAGACGCTTTAGCATGCAAGATGCCAAGAAAGGTTTTCTACCTTTTAAACATGGCATCCATTTATCTCAAGAGATGTGTCCTAAGACAGCATCTGAGATAGCAGAGATGAGAAGAATACCATATGCCTCGGCAATTGGTAGTCTCATGTATGCTATGCTTTGTACTAGACCCGATATCTGCTTTGCTGTTGGCATGGTAGCAAGATATCAATCTAATCCCGGCCAAGGACATTGGACTGCCGTAAAGAACATACTCAAGTACCTTAATCGGACTAAGGACTATGTTCTAGTTTACAATGCAGCCGAGCTCTGTCCTTTAGGATATACAGATTCAGATTTTCAATCTGATATAGATTCGAGGAAATCAACTTCCGGATATGTGTTTACCTTAGGAGGTGGAGCCGTAATTTGGAAGAGTGTAAAGCAGAAATGCATTGCAGACTCTACCATGGAAGCCGAATATGTGGCCGCTTCGGAGGCTGCAAAAGAGGCTGTATGGTTTAAGAACTTCCTTCTGGACTTAGGTGTGGTTACGAATATGCCCAAGAGCATCACCATTTATTGTGATAATTCTGGTGCTGTGGCAAATTCGAGGGAACCACGTGCTCATAAAGCGAGCAAGCACATAGAGAGGAAGTATCATATCATTCGAGATATAGTGCAGAGAGGAGACATACAAGTGGTCAAGATTGAGTCAGAGAACAACCTGGCAGATCCTTTCACGAAGGCATTAGCGGTAAAGCCGTATGAAAGCCATGTTGAAGGAATGGGAGTTCGACTAATTCAAGACCTCAATCCGCTTTCAGTATAAGTGGGAGATTTTAGACGTTAGCACATTTTTTTTGTATACTCGAAAGTGTTTTGAGTATAAGTGGGAGATTGTTAGAGTTTATATACTAGAAATCACGTTTCGAGTGATTGAATACTGTAAAACTCTTATTTTATTTTCCAATAAATAAAACAGATTATTTTTGTCATAATGTTGTTATGTTTTACATTTAATGGATGTTAATGCATGTTTAAGTGTATAAGTTAACTTAACAAAGTCTATGTCTTTGTTTTAGTAGACCGGTTGTGGGCGTCGTCCACTTTAAGGTAATACGGTCAGTTCTAAAACAAAGAAAAAGATGAATTTCACAACCTAGATGGAATTTGACTATCCATCGAGAAAGGTTGCAATGTCAGTCCGCATATTTCTAAGCCTTACTGAAATAAGATGACATTGGTGTGGTATAGCACTGAACGGATCTAACAGCGAGACTTGCCTTAGGCTATCTACTGAAAGGCGAGGTCTTGATAAATATTTGTTTCTAAACCAATGTAGGTTAGCATTGAGCATACGGTATTGATTATGCACTACTTTGACTTATCAAATGGTGCGGGTTTTTCGTAACCCAATGATCCTGATATATTGGGTAGTGGTGTCGATATCTAGCGGTGCTAGGATTGCTATTATATTGAATCGTGCGCGAGCTGAGTCTCGCTTGATAATGTCCTCAAGAGGAGCGCGAAACAAGGTTTTATTATTCGGAACCTAGCTAGTTGGAGTGTGATTACTCTATGAATAATAAATAAGCGTTTCATGCTAAGTCCACTCTTGGAATTAATAAGAAGTTAATTAACTAAGTCAATAGCAGACATTAATTAATTAATGGACATTTTAATCTTAAGCACGGGAAATGAAAGTTAAACGGAAACTCGGATTACTTGTAATTTCGGATTTGGATGGGGAGAGTTCAATATTACTTCTGTAGTGGCTGCTCGTAATATTCCAATTATAACTTATATTAAATTGTGGGTTCAATTTAATTAGTAAAAAGTAAATTGGATGAGCCCATGTCCAAAACCTTCCATAGATCCCTGTCTGGGCCCAAAAGGAACTTAATATAAATAGGAGAATAAAGGAGACAGAAATAACACAATTTTATTTGCTAAAATTTTCGAAAATTTCAGCTGTCACAAGCTGTAGGAATTTTCGAATTCCTCTCCTATTCCAAAAAGGATTTCTTCTGTCTTCTTTATTTAAGTCCTAGTATTCTAGTAAGATCAGCCCACACTGATACTGGGATACAGTTCGGGAACCAGAGAGAAGATTTGTGGTTTAGTACTCAAAGCATCACGTGGAGAAGAAGCTAGCCATCTTCAATTCTTTGGAGAATTAATTAGGTATTTTTCTGCTCCGTAGAAAAGCATGTTTTAGGTTTCAATATTCTTAAAGCATGATTGATTCAAGTTATGAGCATGATACATGTGATAATTACGCGAATAGCTTTTGTCTAAATAATCTGCTAAATAGATCTGATTATTATGTGATTAATTTATGCGCCCGCTTCCGCTGCCGGTTCCAACAGAGAGATGGGGCGCGACCGAACTCTCGGTCGTCCTCGGGCATGCCCGAGACTTGCAATGGATGCCCGATCATGCCCGAGCCCGATCTCGGCCGATCGGGCGTGAGATCGGGCATCCATTGTGGATGCTCTTAGTATAAATGGTTGGAGATGCTCTCATCCACATACACAATCCCTAACTTTTTGATAAAATATTAATTTCGCTCTCTTCCACTGTTCCACATATACGACTTGAATTGCAATACATTCGTTCCTTGTTAATAAGGACATTAATTTTCGACACGAAGTTTAAGAATGGTGTATTGAATGGATGATGAATAAAGTAATACTGATTAAAGTAAGAGATAAAGAAAGAATAAAGTACTCCCTCTTCCGCAAATAGGAGTCCTGTTTATTCATTTTAGTCTGCCCGCAAATAGGAGTCCCGGTTCACTTCTACCATAAATGGTAATAGGGTCTCACCTTCCACTAAGTCATTTCACTCATATTTCATTTAAAACTAATATATACAAGTGGGACTCCTTTTTCACTAACTTTTTTCCACCCATTTTTCTTAACATTTCTTAAAACCCGTGCGCCCATAAATGAGACTCCTAATGGCGGGCGGAGAGAGTAAAAGAAAGACTTACTTTTTTTGCCAAAAATAGAAATGACTTAATTAACTTGAAACTTTCCTAAATAGAAAAATGTCTCTATTAACATGGAAATAAAGGAAATGCAATACTCCCTCCGTCCGATAAAAATATATACATTTTCCATTTCCGTCATTCCCACAAAATATAGACATTCATTTTAAAAGTTGTCTCTAATCATTACTCATATACATCAATTTATCTACAACTTATACCACTATCATTAAACACTAATAATAATATAGGTCCCACTATCCACTAACACTATTTTAACTATCTTTATCTCTTTTACTTTACGAATTGTGCATTAATTCATGTGTCATTTCAAATGCACATATTTTTATGGGATGAAGGGAGTATAACAGTGTCCACAATAGGACCGCCACAACGGTCTATTGTTGGACGAGGGGCGCCGCGGCGATGGGGGCGGAGGCCGCGGAGCCGCGTACGCGGCGTGGACGGAGCGGTGGTGGCAGCTCCACGGCGGCCTATTGTGAGCCGCCGGTGGCACCGTGGTAGTCAAAAACGTTTTTTTTTTTTCTTAATTTATTTTGTGATTAGGCGGACAAGTTTTTTGTGGCTGTGCTGACTAAGTGGATAAGTTTTTTGTGGCTGTGCTGACTAAGCGGATAAGCTAATGTGAAAACTCTAATAATACAAACTTAATAAATCAAAATACTAATTAAGGACTAAAAAGATATAGAAATTACTAGTACATGATAATAACAAAATCAATAGAGAAATTATGTGTTTTGATTTTAGCAGGTGACCCTTCATGAGTGGTATTTAGAAATATGGAAATAACTCAGTCCCCTCTACACTAACGAACATATAGAAGGACAAGTCTTCTTTTAAGACATGATATTCATAGGCAATATATTTTATCAAGTGATGTTAACCTTAATTACCATCAAAATAAAATCAAAATTATCATCATCTCATTACCAAAAAGCAGTTTCATTGTTGAAAGTACTACTAATAATTCCGAAGTTCCTCCTCGTCATAGAAAAAAATAAAGAAAGAATACTATTTTAATCCTTTTTTTCTTTTTTCTTTTTTGAGTTCATTGCAAAAAATGTGTGGTCTCTTGATGAATAAACTTCCCAATTCATAACAATAAAACAATCAAAGAATTGCACCAACAACTCCTATGTTTTCTCTATTGCCTGCATTCTTTTCCTTGCGAGTTCATCTTCATAACGAGCCATTTGTGATTTTATCTGTGCCTGTGTCTGAGCTAGCTTTTTCTGTTCATCATACACCACTTTTTGTTTCTCCTGCCAAAATAGATCATCTTTGTTATTTTTGGATATGAAAGTTGTAATTATACTCCGTTAAATGCATGCTAGCTATTTTGAGTATCTAAACAATCAGAACTGGGTGGCCCATATTTTTACTATTGGATCCAGTCAAACAATCTACTCTGATAGTTGCGTAAGAACATTGGAAAACATAACTTTAAATCTATAGGTCATCCTGCAATTGCTTCAATTATAAGATGGAAGTATGGTAATGAAACAGTTATTTAAAATCTCTGAGGCGTGATTGATTACATATTAACCAGCTATAGGCGTAATTGCTTCATCAGGAGAATTTTTCTACCCTATCTATTCTCGACTATAAGTACAGTAATAATGGCATGGCCTAATTCAAGGCAACGGGAACTAGAATATAGCACGACCGTTTGAGAATCACAGAATTCAGCCAAGAAAATGCAAACAGTACAAATGACCTGTGATCTAACAGAACTTACAGTTTCGGCTTGAGCTTGCATCGCTTCGAATTCTGCTGCTTTTGCATTAAACTCTTGTTGCCTTGTTTCTTCTTGCTTTTTCATCACTTCAAATACCTATATCAATATAATTTGAGTACATTCGGCTGCAATACTAGTAGCAATTAGATGATTTTCCATTATCCTCACTCAGAAACACATAAAATAAACCTAAAACCTTATCCAGTCTGTTTTATGATTACTATAAAACCAAAGAAACCACACAAAACCAGTAATTTAACACAAACTGATACATAAAAACACATCCACAACAAATGATGCTTCAAAATATCAACACAACTACAAAGGTACTCAATCAATCGAAATTCGAACTCAAAAAAGTTAGTAAAACCTTTTTCGCGTGTGAAGAGCTAGTGATCTCTTTCATGACACTGTCTAAATTGCAAGAGATTTGGGAAATTAACTTTTATATACATGACAGTGTCTTGAGGGAGAAGAAACGAGGGTTTTGTTGAGAGATTCGCAATGGGGAAAAAGAGTCAGGGTTGGTATCTTATGGATTTTTGAATCTTGACTAGTTTTGGCTAAATATTTTTAAATATTTTGGTTATTGACTAGTTTAGAATATCAAACTGGGGTTGATTAGCAACTTAAACGTTATCTAAAATTTTGGCTAAAAAAATTAGATTAATAACTAAAACAAAATAAAAAAATTTAAAAGAATACAAAAACTCAATCGTCTTTCTCGTCTCTCACACTTTTAAGTAATCAAACATTGAAAAAGCAAAATTTGACGACGTCGAACAGCAAAACCTAGTTCTCCCATTCCTCCACGAAAGAAGTGCAAAGATTTGTCTTCTTCATGTTTTGGGACTCGTGGGTACTTATTACTACTAGTGAGCTTCGCGACATTTGTCTCTCCTGTAAAAGGAAGGCGAAGTTTAGATTTTAAATAGAGTTGACCATTTATTTTTGGACTAATAAAAATAAACCTTAAATAGGGTTGATCGTCAATTTTAGACGGCATGTCAAAAAAGGACAAAAAAAGCATCTTTCGTTTGTCAAGGATTCGAAGATCCAAAAGAAAATGAATAAGACCCAAATCATAAAATGACTTTGTTTAGAAAAAAAAATAAAGTTCAGTTTTTTTCCCCTTCTCATATTAAAATATTAGCAATTTTTACTTTTCCATTATTAGGATAGATTGTTGTTGATAATCAATCTAAAAAAAGGTAGGATTATATTCTTCGTTGAGGCTAAGGTAGGTATACATTCTTATTTGAGGCTAATTGAGTGGATTATATTTCATCATCTAAATCGATCATCGGCGTCGTACGTAGTTCGTTAGAGCATCCATAATAGTAGACTAAAGGTATGACTAGCAATTAGGGCGTGGGGATGTCAACTATTGTGTTAGGCTAACACGACGGACATCCCGAAGTAGGACGAGCGCTCATCCGCGACCTAACACCTTTAGCCAATCGCTACTCCGCTATTGCGCGGACACCGATTGGCTAGCCAATTTTTTTATTTATTTTTTATTTATACTCTGTATTTACAACTCATTGCACTTCATTTTTTTTATATTTGATAAACACCAATAATTAATTTAATCATATTTGTAAATTTGTTTTATTGGCAAGGGCGTGGCTAGTCCTAGTGTTAGGCTATTTTTATATTATGGTTAGTCTTAGTGATGTGGCAGGCTGTGGTTAGTCCTAGTGATGTGGCAGAAGGTATTTGTGGTTAGTCCTAGTGCTAGGCTACTAATTAGTCCGTCTTAATGTGAATGCTCTTAGGGGTTGCTTTGTAAAGTTTTATTTGGGTTTTCATAATTTGTCTAAATTTTTCTAATTTTGTTGAAGACGATTGAAGGTATTTGTGTTCCTATTATAATTTTTGGGAATTTTATATCTTCAAGGCTTCAATAATCGAAGTTTGGCAATTTCAATTTTTTGCAATTATATACTTCCAATCTTTTTTGCAGTTTTTTCATTTTTTGAATATGATTGCTTGTGGATAGTATACTTGTTATAGTGTAGTTTTCAATATTTGTTAGATTATAAGTTTTCCAAGTTTAATAAGTATTTTTCCCAATTTCATACCTTATGTATTATTCTATTTTCTAGTCTCCAAATCTTTTATACACAAATCGTGAGGTACTGAGGTATACCGTGTTCAATACGAAAAAAACTTATACACCCACATATTCCACAAAATCCCACAAAAATAATTATAATACCTCCAAACCAGACAATAATTACAATTTTCCGCAGACTATTTTGGGCATAAAATCCGAAAGAAGAAAATTTAAATTTCAGAAGTACTACTATATACCCCTCTATAAATACATATAACTAATAACCTTATAATAAACAATTCACTTATTGTTTTAGCATTTAACTTTCAAGATTCTCTAGTCATCCTAACTGCCTCCGTTGATATCACAGGTAAACTGCTACTACTTATATCAATTAATTTATGTTTCAATTTAATTATATGCTTATATTGGAAAATGCATGCCATTATATTTTTTTACAATTATGAAATATTTTTTTGTTAATGAAGAGGCAGAAGCGGTGAATCCATTTTGCTACGCAGTGTGTACAAAGTATTTTTGGAATGATAAATGTTTGGGAGTATGCCTTAATAGAAGGTTCAATTATGGATATTGTGGTCGACAACCGGATGGCCCTGATTGCCAACATTAGTAGTAGTAATTCTTTGTTTTTTTTTCAATAATATTGTTCGTTTTAACAGATCAAGATGTATAATGGTGAATATTGAATCGATAATTAGTAATCGATGTTATGTTGGATTTGATTGAATTGAATTATAGGTGGACTTTGTGGATTGTGTTTTTATTTTTGAGCAATACTTACCTACGCACTTCTTATAGTGTAAGTATAAAACTTAAATATTTTGAATACTTAATATTTCAATTTTGTAAAACAAAATTTAAAGTGAGCATTTTAAACTATTACAGAAATTATTAAAAATGGAACAATAAAATTTTAGTTCAAGGTTTGCCTCTAAACTATTTTGGCAAACCGCAACATCTAGGAAAATCCTAGCGAAATTCTAAAATTTAAAAATATATGATTATTTTTTTTAATGTTCAATTTTGATGGGAAGAATACGGGAAACTATTAATAAATTATTAAAATAGAAGATTAAAACTATTTCCATCATACACAATCCATGAATAACTCATTCCATAAATATGGAAATAACTCATTCCATGAATAAAATAGTAATTCAAGGTTTGCCTCTAATTATTTTGTGGTATTTAGAAATATGGAAATAACTCATTCCATGAGTAATACTATAACAAAATCAATAGAGAAATTATGTGTTTCGTGGTATTTAGAAATATGGAAATAACTCATTCCCTCCATTCTCAACAACATATAGAAGGACAAGTCTTCTTTAAGACATGATATTCATAGGCAATATATTTTATCAAGTGATGTTAACCTTAATTACCATCAAAATAAAATCAAAATTATCATCATCTCATTACCAAGAAGCAGTTTCGTTGTTGAAAGTACTACTAATAATTCCGAAGTTCCTCCTCGTCATAGAAAAATAAGGAAAGAACTACTACAATTTATTCATTTTTTTTCCTTTTTCGAGTTCATTGCAAAAAAATGTGTGGTCTTTGATGAATAAACTTCCCAATTCATAACACTAAAACAATCAAAGAATTGCACCAACAACTCCTATGTTTTTCTCTGTGCAGCTTTGTCTAAAATTGCAAGACTAGACTGCAACCAAGCAATGCACAAAACATCACCAAATTTATCTGTCTGAAAAAATCTCAACTTTAGTAAAGGGGCAAAGAGAGAGCAATAGGAACCTTGTCATAGCTCTCAAGGAAACTGAAAAGATCCACCAATCTGGTTGCTTCCCTCCGGAGGGTTGATCGCCACCCACAGGAGTGATATAATGATGGCGATGAGCCCCGACCACACGAACACGATGGTAGGCGTCCTCCCCCGTCTTCCCATCAGCCCCTTGGCGAACGGGTAGAGATGCGCCAGCACCCAAAAACTGAAGAAAACGCCACCCAATAGCCGACTCCACTGTGGTATCGTGCTGTAGATGGTCCGGCTGATCCCAACCGCGATAGCTATCAAGTTCACCATCATGATCACCATCGGAGGGATCATGAGGGACGTCCATTTCACTAAGTAGAGATCAGCAAAGTCATCATCGTCGTCGTCCCCTGCTGATTTGGATGTTAAGGTGAATGAGATCTCCACACCAGCAATAACCTTGAGCAGGCCTTGGAACACGGCAGCTAGATGTGCACTAGTCCCTCCGATCAACCAAAACTGCTCGTTCCTCCACCACTCCTCCAGCTCGATTCCTGCCCACTTGACCTCGAGCACAGCTAGCGCGCAGAGTGTTACTGTGATGGTGAGGAGATAGACGAGGAACGTGACGTCCAGGGATTGCACAATGAACTGGCCGGAGAAGAGGGAGAGCGCGGGGAGGAAGCAGTAGACGATCAAGAACACGGATGTGAAGGGATAGATTCCGACATTGAGGTATGCGATCCTCTGAAGGATCTTCATCTTCGAGGTGGCTAGGAAAGCGTTGTTGCGCGAGAAGAAGATTTCGACCGAGCCAGTCGCCCAACGGAGGACCTGGTGGAGCCGGTCCGTGAGGTTGATCGGAGCTGTGCCACGGAAGGCGTCTCTCTTGGTGACACAGTAGACCGATCTCCAGCCCCGGTTATGCATTCTGTATCCCGTGACAACGTCCTCCGTGACAGAACCATAAATCCATCCAACGCGTTGCCCCCACTCGGACTTATCCTCGTACCAACACGAGATGACACTGATGGCCTCTGCAACGGTGGATGCATCAAGAAGGTCGCGTGGTATGGTGAGGGCACCGGGCGGCCTTCCGTGCTTCACCGAAGGGTGGTCAGCTAGCGGCCGGCCTTGAAACTCCGCCACCGGGATGGAATCAATGAGTAGATTCGAGTTTCCAAACATCTTTGGGCCAAGTGAGAGGTTCATCTCTTCATCATCCGAGTCTCCCATTCTCAACGCCCTATTCTCCTCTGCGTTGCTAGCAACCGTACGGTGCTTCTTCCGACGAGGGAAACAGCAGCTGAGGAAGCCGGAGCCACGTTCCTTGGATCGTGGAGGATCGAAGCCATAAAGAGCAACCCTCCTGAAGAGACAACCAGTCCCAACATAAACCGGACCCTGCAGCCCATCGAGAGCTCGCATGTTCCCATCGAAGAAGACTGTGTTTCTATTGGCGTAACGGTCAGAGGGGTCGATGCCTTCGAACCTCTGGGGGAATTGAACATAGCAGATGCGATCGCCGCCTCTGTCCATCATGAAACACATTCCTTCCCTCATGGCTTGAGAGTTGTAGATGTAGTGATCACAGTCAAGATTGAGAATGAAAGCACCATTAGACATGATTGCTGAAGCTCGGACGAGAGCATTCATGGCACCGGCTTTCTTGTTATGATCGTAGCCGGGGCGCTTCTCACGAGACACGTAGACGAGCATAGGCAGACGGATGTCAACATCTGTCAGGTCCATCACCCGACCCTCCGACAACGACGGCCCACAAAGTGGTTCGTCGCTTGGAGGCTTCAACATAACCTACAATCACAACATCACACTTTATTTACTACACTCAAAATCCCATATACTATATAGTAAGAAGCAGAAAATGGAATACCTGTATAATTCCTGCATGATCACCCTTTGTGTGTTCAGCTGTAGGGCTCAACCAAGTCCCGGGCCAATGTGTTCCGTCAGCCATCCATGTAGCCTTTTTCACCTTGATCGCCTCAAACGGCTCGTCGTCTTTCCTCTGCCTCTGCTCCTTCAAGGCCTTAAGTTCTTCCCTAGCATGATAGGCGTCGGATCTACGACGAATGGACTCTGGCAGACTGTTAATCCGGACCTTGAACTCATCGTACTCCCGCTTCACTCGTCTCCGGTCTTTGACAAAGTCACTCTTAACTTTGTTCTTGTAAGGATCCTTCTTCAAGTTGAAGTAGCTCTCAGGATTCCTAGGCTCGATGTCGTGTTTCCGGCAGAATGGGACCCACATGTTGGCGAAGCTCGCTGCCTCAGCCATGGCCTCGAATGTCAGGAGCGCCCCTCCGTCATCCGAGACGTAGCAGGAGAGCTTCTCCACTGGATAGTCAGCTGCTAGGATAGACAGTATGGTGTTGGCAGTGACAAGTGGTGGCTCCTTCTCTGGATCTGCAGTCGAGACGAATATGTCCAAACCGGGAAGATCAGACTTCCCGGTGGGGTTGTTTGGAGTAGGTGTCTCGAACTTCTCCTTGAGCACGTTGAGATCAGTGGCTCGATTGACCGGACAGAGCTTCGGAAGCTGATCAAGAATCCAAGAGAAAGCGAACCATATTTCACAAACTACAGACATCCCCCAAAGCCAGACTGCATCAGTGTTTGGATGGCTGACTCTCCATGTCAAGAAGAAACCAAGAACAACCATTCGAACCAAGACTAGAAGCCTGCATCCACACGAATCACCAAAATCAAGACATGCTCTATTCCATCAATGAGACAATACTCTAACTTACTAGTTCAAGATTTGTATTAAAATCATTATTTTTATGGACATAGTAAATAATTTCTAGTATCATGTAAGAAAAAACAAAGGATAGGTTAGTGCTTATGTACCGGTAAGGGCTGATAATGGCAGCCGGGATCTTGAGCTTGCGAGTGAGTGGCCTCCACGGTTTGCTCACCAAGTCAGAAGACTCAACAGTACGCTCATTCTTCTCGTCATCGTATCCCCCCTCCTTAGGCCATATAGCATTGCCATATCCATAAGTCCCCTTCGTCTCAAACAACCACCTGTTATGATCAAAATCCGCGGTCTGGCTCCTCATCAGCATTGACTTGTTCGATTTCATCAACGACATCCTCCTCTCCACCTTGGAAACCCCAGATGGTGGCGGTGGGAGCTGTGGCAGAGCCGGCCATTTCTCCATGGCCTCATCCAGATCAGCCGCATTGTACTGCTCCTTGCACCCGGGGCAGACCCCTTCTCCCGTCTTGAGCACATCAAAGTAGCAATCCCGACAAATCTTGAAATCACACTCACAAGGGAGGATATCATCTCCCCTCTCATCACTCATGACTTTCCCATCACAGCCGGGGACGGAGCAAGAGGATCCCTTGGCGCCAGCCATCTGCGGATGGCTGGCGTCCGAGTCAATCACCTTGTCCATCAAATGAGCCCTTGTCATGCTGTTGAACCCGCCCGTGAAGAGTGAGCTCGAGACGTACTGCTCCTCCACCTTCTGCGTGACGGGGTTGCTAGGCTGGTTGTCGGGGGTGAGGGGAATGTGGACCGTGTAGTCCAGGAAGTCGCCATTGCCTAGCTCACTGTCGAGATCGTCCCTAGAGTAGTTGACATAGCGGCCTGATGAGGTCCGGCGGGCAAACGTGACGTGAGACTGCGGAGGCAGAGGCGGCCTGCCGTTTTGAGACTCTGTCATCTCAGAATCTGTGGATAAATTTGATCTACTCGCCTTGAACGATTTGGAAGCCATTTAAATCCCCTGATTTAGCAAAGTAAGATCCTGAAAACATATCACTAAATCTCAAATTCTGGTTACTAATTTGGCTCTAACATACTTACAAAACAATAAAAATGGGGAATCAATAGCCAACAATTGGAAGTCAATGATACAGACAAAGGTGATAACATTCAGACCAATAATCATATTCTATAAAAACAACAAATATTTGTCCTAATTAGGTTGCTTCAAATCATCATTACATCCATCAAAATCTATCAGCACATTTTAAAGACAGCACTGATCCACACAAAAATCAAGACAAAATTCCCAAATTCCCCATCTATAAAAACAAGATCTTGCTCTGATTTGATCAGTTGAGAGATGAAAAAGAAGAGACATATACATATATATCAAGATTTTTGACAAGATTAAACTCACCCCTAAATGAGATGATTAAAATCAAGCTTTTCAGAGGCTCATTAGCATTATTAGGGAGGTTGAATGAATCGAAAGCATTAGATATAGTAATGCAAGAAAAATGGTGGCAGAAGTTATACCTACAAAAAGATGAAGACAAATGCAGTAGGAGTAATGCTCGCCGGCTCTCTCTGATTACAGAAGCAGACTGCTCTTCTTGAGAGAGAGCATTATTTTATCAACACATTCAATCTCCGATCGCCTAATGTCTCTCTCTATATAAGACAGGCGGCACACAGCTGTGAACATGGAGAATTTAACTGCAAAGTCATTTTTCTCTACATGCTTTTACTCAAGTCTTGCCTTCTTTGATTCTCTCTGGAATATTTAGTCAAACTATTTTCACTTGTCATATAAATGAAGATAAATATAAAGTAAAAAAAAAATAAAAGAATTAGTAATTGTTAGAAAGTTAGAATATTTGTAATATGAAAAAGTAGGACGGCAGTTCAATGTTTCTCGCATCTTGGTCAAAAGTTTTGAAGTAATTACAAATATTTAATTTTTATACGATTCTTTTAATCTGTTATTATAGATGTTTATCGATTATTTCATTAATTCTTTCTTCTTTACTTCATTCTGCATCGATTTCATATGACCTACCGTGGAATTTCACAATAAATACAACAATCCATAGTAACTGACAACCATTATTTGGGATAATTTCCATAAATGTTATCAGCTACTATAACCATTCAAAATGATTACTAGAGTTTATACTTTACATTTATTTTCTTGTTTAATTTATCTTCTATGGATAAACACTCATTGGCATGAAAGAGCTTTGACTTACCAGTGCAGGATTAATTGAATTGGGTGCAGTCAATTTTTCAAATATTTGTAAAATGAAGAGGTGAATGAATTTAAGAATACACACATTCATATTTGACCACATCTTTTCCACGATACATATACTAATACACAAACAAAGTACTACTACTTGTTTGTCGAGCTTAGTTAATTTTTTTTAAGAAATATTGGATATTGAGATATTTGTGATTTTTTCTCTTTCACATTCCATTTAAATAGGATGAAATATGTTTTCGTTCTTATATATTACTCCTACTTACTAATGCTTAATTCTTGTAATTTAATATAATCATGAAGAAATATTACTGAAATTTTGGCATTAAACTTTATAGATGTTAAAAATTTGCAAACATATTTTATTTTGATTATATAATTTCCTTTATGTAAATTATGTAGATTTTAAAAGTTATAATGAATTTATTAGTAAAAAAACATTTTTTTTTAAAATTTTAATAAACTCATGCCTAAATTTCAATAAAGTGTTAGTCTGGATTAAAAAATAAAATTCCAGGAAATAAAGTTTCAATTTTAATAACCTAATGTATCTGGATCAAAAAATAAATATCCAGGAGATAAAATAAAAAATTACTCCATATTTACATACAAATAAGCTCATTATTTCGAATATATTTTTACACTAATTATTTGGTTTATGACTTAAACCACTTATGTATTTTACCAAGAGAGTATCCTAATAAATCAGCTGCCATAATCTTAGCTGTTTTCACAATACTATTTCCTTATCAACATACCATAATCAAATGTTGACAATAAAATAAAACGAGAAGCTATATTAAGCATTACCTGAGTTGTTTATTCATCAATTTTCCTAAAGATGGAGGTGCAAATGTGAACGCCCCCAATCACGCGCTAGATCATTAATAACACACGTAATTTACGAAAATAGAATAAATAAGCACATTATATATCGAAAATAAAATATTTAAGGGGAAAAATACAAAGAAGGACCGCGTAAAGTCGGTGATTTGTTATAATTGAAATGAAACACACGACCTAAGGCACATGGGCACGAAACACCCAAGCAAATCAGAAAATGTACCCCCTTCACATGAAACACTACCCATGTATAATGAATTAATAGATCAGAATTATTTACAAAATTAACACTCTTTAGGAGTATAAAAACTATCACCAATCAATTTTCATTTCATTATTCACAATTCTAATGAAAAGAGGCAAGATTGTGATATGGTAAAATATTACTGCTAGGTAATTGAGTTATATTATTTCTTTTTAAATTTTTTGAGAGTAATGGAATCATTTTTGTAACAAAATTTTTTTTATATAATTTCCTACTTTACCCTCCCTTTCTATCTCATACTTTTCTTTATCTTAAACTTTTAAATATTTTTTTAAATATTTTTGGATGGAAGGAGTATGTTTTTTTTCTTTAATACAATAGTGAACCATGAGACAGCTCATCACTATGTCAAATTGTCAACACATATATAAATATATAATCTAAAATGATTAAGGAAGTCATTAACATGATGGAACATTGGGGTTCCACTACCACGCCTTACTCTTGATATCATTAATTATGACAAACACTACTACTACAGTCAAAATGGCATATCAAATGTATCAAAATAGATCTAGACACTAATAAAATATACAACCGACATCGCTTCAAGTAATAATGCAGCACAATAGAATATTTCAATATACAAAAATTCTGCGTATATAAATAGTAGTACAAGGTGTATAAGAGCACTCCCAATGGCGACGGCGATAATCCGGCGATTTTTCGCCGGATATCGCCGACTTATCGCCGGCCATTGGGAGGAGGTCGGCGATTTTTCGGCGAATTTCCTACCGATTTTATGCCAAACGGCGTTTTATCGCCGGGCTATCGCCGGATCATCGCCGGCCACTGTGGGGAGCTGTTCGGCGATAATCCGGCGATGATCAAATTTTTTTTTTTTTTTTTCCTTCAACGGTCATATTCTAAATTCCACCCCTATAAATATTTCATCCTCTTCCTCCATTCATCACCCACAAACTTCATTCACACAAATTTTCAATCTTTTTTCTCTCCATCTTTATTAAATGAGTTCTGATTCATCGTCTCGTGCTCAGTCCGACGAGGAAATATCACATTCTTCTTCCGAAGAAGAGGTACCTCCCGCTCCCACCGGATGGGATGTAGCGGGTTTCGCCAACAACCCAATCAACAACTATATCTCCCGCCGCATACAAAGCGAGATCGCTCGAATGCAGCAGCCACCCCCCCAACGGCCAATCCGCCGGCGGCGCCGATACATCCCTCGCAACCACACTGGTGCGCACGATTGGCTGTTCGCCGATTATTTCGCGGAGGAACCACGTTATCCGGCAGATGTATTTCGTCGCCGGTTCAGAATGCGCCGCTCCCTCTTCCTGCGCATTGTTAATGCGTTGTCCGCGCGTTACCCTGAGTTCCGGCTCCAGCGAGACGCAGCAGGGAAGCCCGGACTATCGCCCCTACAGAAATGCACTGTTGCCATCCGGCAGTTGGCATACGGAGGGTCCGCCGACATGTTCGATGAGTATCTGCAATGCGGCGAGACGACTGGCAACGAGTGCCTGAAGAATTTCTGTCAGGGCGTGCGAGAGATATTTGGGGAGCACTACCTTCGCTCGCCGGACGCAGCTGACTGCCAGTTCCTACTGGATTGGCACTGGAGGACCCACGGCTTTCCGGGGATGCTCGGCAGCATCGACTGTATGCACTGGCAGTGGAAGAACTGCCCAACCGCGTGGCGAGGCCAGTTCACTACCGGCTATAAAGGTACGCATCCCACCATCATTCTTGAAGCCGTTGCCGACCAACGGCTTTGGATTTGGCATGCTTATTTTGGTATAGCCGGGTCGAACAACGACCTAAATGTTCTCAATTCCTCGCCCCTTTTCAACGAGCGGATCAACGGGTTAGGCCCCTCCATCGAATTCACGGCCAATGGCAATGTGCATAACATGGGGTACTACCTGGCTGACGGCATCTATCCGCAATGGCCCGTGTTTCTGAAGACGATCAGATGCCCACTCGGAGATAGAAGAAGGTATTTTGCCCGAGCGCAAGAGTCTGCGCGCAAGGATGTGGAGAGGGCATTTGGGGTGCTCCAATCGCGATTTGCACTGGTAAAGGGCCCGACGCGCTTTTTCTACCAGGGGGATATTGCCAATATCATGTATGCGTGCATCATCATGCATAACATGATCATCGAAGATGAACACGAAGGCGTCCTAGACGTCACCGACGACCCAAGTGTTGCATCATCGAGTCACGGTGTCTCAACCGAGTCCGCCCGCCAGGGTGTACCGCACAACGAACATGAACGGTTCCAGGCATTCATGGACATACACCAGAAGGAGGCCCATCAAGCACTACAACACGATATCATCGAAGAATTGTGGGCAAATAGAAACCGCGCCCACTGCCCTTGAATTTTTTTTTCTTTGAATTTTTTTTTTGATTTTTTTTATCCATTCGTGTACTTTTTTTTTTTTTTTCTTCGTTGTAATGTGTACCCGTGTTTAATACAACGAACTTTATTTGTTGATGTGTACTATTATTTGTTTTATCTTATAAATTAAATAAGCTAGCTTATTATATATAAAAATAAAACAATTAAATTAGTGATGATGTAAAAATGAAATGTTGAGTTAGGGAAAAATAAGGGAGAAATAAGGGAGAAACCATTGCAGAGGTTGGCTAAAAGTTGGCTAAAAACTGGGGATAAATTTTGGTGCTGATGTGGCGCTGATGTGGCAGGAGTTAGGGAGAAATAAGGGAGAAATAAGGGAGACCATTGGGAGTGCTCTAAAGAGTAAAGCATCTTACTAGGTCCAAGTACATTCTCTTTAATTTAATTTTAGTCCTGCACATAACTAACTACAAAAGAATAGGATCAACATCACAGTAATTCAAACATATTATATCTAACAATTATACAAGTTGGTAAATACAGAAAAGAAAGATAAAGAGCTATTAAAACAAAACAAAACAAACAAAACAAAAGGAAAAGAGGTAAAATGAAGGGGAGGAGGAAATTGACATGGAAGGGGTCAATCAAGAGAAGGGTACTGGGCTCGTTTGCCTGCATTCGCAACTGCAGATGCTTCTAGATTCTTTCACAACGCGTTGTGATCTCCTCGAATGAAGCTTGATGTTAACCAACTTACCTGCCATCTGTTCGAAGTGTGAAGGAATGAGAATCACATTAAACATGCATGTCGAATAATAATAATAGGGCAGAGACCATACAAAGTTTTAGAATGAGATTAGTTAAACTGACGGAAAGCCTCCCAAGGAAGAAAACATGCAGGGGAGTTTAGATTGAACATTTGGCATATGCCAATGCCACTGCTAAATTTTGTAACCCTAACATGATTATTGGAGGTGAACTATACTTCGATAAAATTAGCTAGTAAGTTCTATAAGCTTTCTGACTACAGCTAAGAAAGTGAAACTTATTATTTTACATTTGAAGGCACTTATATTTAACTTCCTAATTTTCTGTATAACACTGTAAGCAACTGTCACTAACTCATACTAGTAGATAGACATCAGCATTTAGCGCAGGAATTTCATTCAAAACTTCATTTTTATAACCAAAAATGGCTTGTTGAAAGGATGGAATACAGACCATTCTCCAAACCAGGTCTTCTGGGCCCAATGGTTGAGCAGGATGAGAATAAACAAAATGCCTCGAGTACTGAAATAATGAAACAGTTGGTAATTATTAACAAGAACTGAAAAATGTATCACTCAGTCAAGTAGTAGTAGTAATAAATAAGAGAACATAATTAACTGTTCATAGGCTCAAAATTAAAACACATAGTCCTGTCTAAAGAAATTAAAGATGCAAATACCTTAGCAAGACTTGTTTGCTTCTGTCTTATTTGAGAGGGAGAAATATTTCTTAAATAGGATAAGAGCCATCCTGGCTGCATGGCATCACTTGAGGATACGAAAACAGCTACCTATCATAGCCAAAAGCTGTAGATTAAGTTGTAGTTACAGGTAACGAAACATGATCTCAAGCACGTATAGCACATTGCTTATCGTGGTAGAGTTAGCAATAGACTTTTATATATCTATGAGCAGCACTAACCACCTAATCAATGCAAAAACTGCTTTTCACTCCTTACAATCTAAAACTTGGATATCAGTCCTCGTACACGTTTTTATAACATTACTTTCTATTCCAAGGAAATAGAAAATAACTTGCATGGTGAAACCTCAAAGAAGAAGGGATATACCTTGCGGTAATCAAGAATTCCTTCAAAAGGAAATTCCAACTCGTCACTGACTATTACAGGGATGCAGCCACTGACAATAGCATCAAACAACCTAGCAGATGAAGGAGTATCACCAGCTGGATTAAGGCAAAAGATAGACCTGATGAACAAAGAACAAACAAGTATATTAGTATGCTATTTTTGTTGGCCATACAGAATTATATTATGCAGCCCAAGATTACTTGCGCATGCCAATCTGAGCTGCATTCTTCCCACCCTCTCCAGTAGTACCCTCCTCTATGACCACATCCTTGGCTCCATTAAGTTCAGCCACAAGTTTAGCACGAATTTTACCACCCTGAGAACAAAAGCAGTATTTGCACTAGCAAGCTTAAAAACAGAATCAATATGGGCTCTATTAGCCGTGAGGTCCAATTAAGTTACAAAAAAAAAAAAACATGTTTATATATAATGAGATCTTACAGCATTTCTTTTCAGCCTTCCTCGAAAAAATAGCAGTGTAGTCCTCTTTGAATCAGACAAACATTTGGAATCACACAAATGGACATTTGGAACATATGGCAGTATCAGGTCTTTCTCAAGGTAAACTTGTCCAGGCTTATACCTGAATTGTCAAGGCAATCACACACCAGTTATTAGATATCAGGAGTTAATTACAATATTTGGTGCAACAACAAAACTTCAGGGGAAACTGACCAATTCCCAGTTGAGTCCATATCTGGAAGGAGCCAGATTGCTTTCTTCATAAACTTCCGAACAGATTTAAATGACCAAGGATGATGAACTGGTAAGATATGATCTCTACCCTCAGACCGGTTCCAAGCTGGTTGGTCTGTGACCCACTTTAGGGCTTCCTATGTTTCCAAAATGTAGTGAATGTGTTAACAAATCACGCAAGTGATGAACGCTTATGAGTCTCCCAGGGAAATTTCAGAAAGGGAGCAGTTCAAACAGGATACTGAAAATATAAGTTCGGATTCAATATATAGAGGGAATAATGAATCTTGAGATGATAGAACACACACTAGTGTCTAAGTTTCCATAAGATAAAGCTGACCACAAACAACATACAATATTATTTCATGAAAAATATTAACACATGCATACAGTATTAGCAGCTACTGCTTAAAGGTGCTGAAAATATTTATAAGCAAGTATATTAAAAATTAAACAAAGAAATAGACTATGGAAACGCACTCACACCCTATAAAGAGCCTTGCATTGCTGTTTCTCCAACAAGAAAAAGCTGATTGTAGTGAAAAATGGTATGTAGAACAAGTCTGCCTCTTCTTGCTTGTGAACTCTCACAACATTCTTCAGTAACCTCTCTGATTCTGGAGCTATTAAGTCCGCCCATAGCCAATAATCAATCGAATGCTACAACCAATAAATCACAATATACATAAAGTAATTAGAAACAGACCAAACGTAATAAATACCTAACATCGCATTCAGATCCAAGGAATCAAGCTCAAGTAACAGGAATGGTATAAAGCCTATGAATCTGATAGCAACATTAGCTTCAAACTCTGCTTAATCAAAACTCACTTGCTCAATCAATCGATGCACAGGACTGCCATTGGAGGTGAGATTAGTTGTCTCCTTATACGTATTGTGAAACAGCCAGAGCAAATCGTAGGTGAATTTCGACGGCATGTCATACACATAAACCCTAATCGGCGAGTAAAACGAAGTCTCGCCTCCGTAGAGACGTTTCTCCTCTTCCTCCGAGATCAAATCGTCTAATCTCTTCACATCGCGCTCATCAACGGCGCCTCGAACGGTGTCGTCGCGGCTGGACGGAGAATTGGATTTATGAGTGATAAGAAACTTGTCGAGTGAGGAGACGAAGGAATAGTCGACGTTAGGGTTTGAAGGTGCGGGAAATGAGGTGGCGTGGAGAGTAGGGAGAGAGGGAGAGGAAGAGGAGGCGAAGATGTAGAAAATGAGAGAGAGGAAGATTAGAGAGAGGAAGAAGAGAAGGAGATGAGATCTCTGAGATTTCGCGGTGGAGAAGTGTCTCCCGGCCATTTTCCGGCGACTGAATTGTCTCAGTCGGGAAATGCCACTCTACTTCGTTAACAAAATCAAGTGTATACTTGAATGCCAAATACGAGTAGATAAATTCAGTGTATTATGCAAAATTAATAGTAGTACAAGAAAAAATCATGGCATTTGTTCGCAATTATCGGTTAATGAATTATTTTGGTGAAATCATATATGATATGAGAGACGGAAAATGAATTATTTTGGTGAAATCATATGGAGTATGATATGAGAGACGGAAAATGATATGTAGACGTCATTGTCAGTTAATAGTAATGTCATTTATTTATTTAAGGAGTCTCATTTTTATTCGGCGCGAGTTTTAAGAAATGTTAAGAAAATTGGGTGGAAAAAAGTTAGTGGAATAATGATCACATTTGTATATATTAGTTTTAAATGATATGTGAGTGTAATGAGTAAGTGGAATGTGAGGTCTCTTTACCATTTGTTGTAATTATGAATCGGGACTCCAATTCGTAGACGGAGGAAGTACACGTTAAGTGATTATAATTTTCTTCGTGGGATACTTGCATATAAATTCAAATTTCATGATTTTTAGAACTGCTTTTTAAAGTTGCACGACATATTAAAATTTGACCGAATTTCATAGTTTAGTTTACTACAAAAAAAAAATATAGATATATATATATATTAAGAAATGATCCTTATCCTGAAAATGAGTACCAGTAAATTTGCTTATTCCTCTGATTCCCAGGAAAGCATACATTACAATCTTGAGCAAAGGAAATCAGAGAAATTGGTGCTAATTATATACAATTATACAGAGATCTTCACTTACTTAAAAACCTAATGATTCCACTATGTTTAAGATCACAGATATCCTATGTCTTATAACAAAGGGAGGAGAAATCTGACAATTATAGTGGGGATAATAACAAAACGATGCGTGAACACCCATGAATTGGAAATTTCATAAATGTGAATTACCGCATTGTGCTAGAAGCAGAGTTTAGTGAGCTGGGTTTTATGAGTGGCTAAACAAGCTATTGCTATTATATTGTTGCAACAGTGACACTAATCTTTTACACAAAAAGGTAGAAACTAGTATAGATAGCTTTAAATGCACGTTGAAATTCATACGTGAGTAGACTAAAATGAACAATATAAACTTACACATAGCTAAAAGACACTTATGTGAATTAGAAAATAATTACCAATAAAACATGAGAAGAATCAACATAATATTTTGTTCAACTCTACTTGTAAAATTGTATTCGACTTTTAAGGTCATTCAATATTTACAACACCAAGAAATCTACGTGGTTATAAATCAACAATGACCCGCACCATTATATGCAATAGGAACAAAATGGGTAACACGCCAAGTCATCAAGTTATATCATTGCACAACCAAGAAAATTCATCTACAAAACCATTCCTTGAAAGCCATTAGCCACCACAAAATTTCCACACAATCACGATTTCTGGACAAATGCAATTATCTATAGATCATCATTATTTTAGCATTGGAGTATAATTGAAAAGAAATAATCATTTCTAAGGTACAGTACAAACATTGTAATAACTAACCCCATCTTCCTCTTCTTTGTCTTTTGCTATTTTATCTAGTGAATTTGCATCTTGTGCTGGTATTGGCAAAGGTCTTGAAAGAGATTTCAAATATCCAGATACTGTGGCTGCTAAAGATGTGAATCTAAAGTTTTAATATGCACTGGCTCAAAAATTTACCAGAGATTGACAATATATATAAAGCTACCAATTATCAGAGCAAATAAAAAGTGTTTTTTATTTAGATTCCTATTTTTAGAGCTTATATTTGGTTCTGGTGAAAAGGAAATACACCTTACTTTAAGCAAATGAGAATATACAGAATTATCTACTTGCAAGTATACAAGGTAGATCTAGAATAGCTAAAAATAATTGCAAATATACAAGATAGATTTAGTATAGCTAAAGGCCAGTACTGGGATATCGAACACAGAGAATAAGATTGCAATTGTCTATTATATACTAAGCGTCATGTAATATCTAGAGACACGAGATTTTTGGATTTGAACTTATAAACTAGACAGAAAGAAATAAACAATTATCAGAAAATATAAAATGTAAATAATACAAAGCAGGCTAAGGAATGTAGAGTTTTAGGAACCACAATCAAAAGCTAATACCCAAACGATTTCCTTGAATTATGGTCTCTAGAGTTATTAAGCTATCACAGATGTAACACTATATCTTCTCCCGAAGCATACAATTTGTAGATTGCTACCTAGAACCGAAGTGTCCTTCCTACAACTAAGGCAACAACTCCTAAAAGCTCCTAAGATACTTAGCTTCATTCAAACACTCAAATCTCCCGATTATATGGGCAAAGACGTCAACTTCTCTTCTTTCAAATTAAATTACTCATCTCCCGAGTATTGTAGTAAAATCCACATACATTTATATGATGACCAATCAAACAATGTATAAGCACAAGAGAAATTGAAATAACTACAAGAGCTAAAAAGGAAAAACAATTGAATAAATAACTCAAAATCATAGTATGTTTACCAAAAATTCTACAAAAGATGTTTACTACTCATAGACAAGTAAAAAATAACAAAAAGTACTAGACATGAAGAAAAACAAAACAAAACCCAAGGTTGAAAGATGTAGTCTTCAGTCTTCTCTTGCCTGGATCTGCAGAGCTCCGCTCCAATGGAAGATGAAGAATAATATGTGGAATATGAGATGGAAGAAGTATAGAGAGGGAGAGGATTGGAGGCTCTGAGATGGATGGAAGAAGGTGTAGAGATAGAGAATGATGGGAGGATTTGACATGAATATTATGAATTAGGTTATGAGGTATATATAGGCTTGAAAAAGGTTTAAAATAGGTAAAAAGTATTCTCCAAGTAATGGGAAAGATTAAATTCGAATTCTTCAATTAATAGGAGAGATTTGGCTCTTTTCTTCCTTAATTTCCGTCAGCTTTTGCCTGCACTGCGCGACCTTCGTAAAATGACCATTACTTTCTCCACATAAATCCGATTCAGATGTTCAAGGTACCCACGCTAAGATCTTTCAAAGAAGAAGTAGAGAATTGTATGTAGCTGATTGGACTTCAAACTCACTGCCAAAATGGGCTCGAACAGAGACTGTTGCACCTTGACACTTTTTTCTATCTTTTTCTATCATTTATCAACAAACACATCAAAATACCAAAATATACAACATATGCAATTTAAGACATAATTTTCATGATTGACATTTAAAACGAACTAATTCTATGAGCAAAAATTTAGTGGTCAAGGAATACCACGTGGCAATATGATGTGGTATATCCCACTAATAATACTTTGACAAATGAATTTATAGAAGTCCAACTAAATACTTTCATCCTTTTCTAAAAATGGACATTATTATAAAATTTGGAAAGTCCAAAAATTAATACTATTTATATAATGAATACATGTATAGGGATGTATTCATATCCTTTTACTACATATTGTTCAAACATTCAACTGAATCTCAGCCCTACGATTTTGTCATCTAACAGTTAGATTAATGCCACATGTCATTTAATAATGCACATTTTCATTCTAATAATGTACACCTACTAATAATATAGCATTATAATATAATAATGTAGATTTTCATTCTAATAATGTACACCGACTAATAATGCAACATTATAGTCTAAGGATTCGTTCGCTTTGCCCAATATGGGCAGAAATTGATTATAATTATGGCTCATATTGGGAGTTCGGTTTATCATATTTGATAAACAAATGCCCATATCCACACTGTTCAGTTCATAAATGACGAAATTCAAATTGTGGAGAGGCGGTACTTTTTTATTGCTGCCTCGATTATAACACCCAAAATTCAGCAAGAAGTTTCCCCAATTACTCTTTTCTTTGTTTCTCTCTCCACCCTCTTTCTATCAGCAAATGTTCATTTGCAGTGCCCAAATTCAAACTTCATCAACCATAGCAGAATGTAATAGTAGGTGCTTAGCAGAAATCTAACCAAGCATCCTTCAAAATTGACTAATTTCACGACAAGCTCATTATCTGTTGGGGGGTAAAATAGCTCCCATCTTTGCAAAGGATTGATTGGTTTGGTTCTTGTTCTTCACAAAATTGCAGCGGCTTGCAGATCGGGAGAATTCTTGCAGATCGAAAGGTATGTTGTCACTGTGGTATGTAACTCTGGTAATTTTGGGGATTTGACTGGTTGCATTTCGGTCCGCGCAGAGAAGAGGGAGGAGTTACAGACCTACACTGTGAACTACGACTCCAATTCGCACCGCCGACGGCCGTGAACAAAATTGACTGTGGAAATAAGCTCAACCTCTACTGTGGGCCCATGTTTTATGCCAATTTGTGCTTTTTGGTTCCCTTGCTCGCGTGAATATTTGTCTATCACAACTAGGAAGTATATTTCAAATATATGTTATCGTTTGGGTGGATTCAGAACATTTGGTGTGTCCTGTTGAGGTTTTGATTACGCACCTCATTCAAGCAGGGAATCATATTTGGTTTTTCCGTGCTTTTCTTTTTTTCTTGTTTTAATTAACGCACTAGAATCTGACATGGAATACGCGGGGTTGAACGTACTTTGTCGAATACCGGACTTTATGTTTATGAATTGTTGAGGACGTGTACAGGATGAGAACACCAACAACAAAGTATGCCCGCATAGTCATGATGCTAGAAGACATTCTGCCATTATATTGGGTTGAGTCCACAATACTAGTACAGCGTTACATCAAGGCTCGCACGAAACATGCGCGACGTAGGATTGTAGAACAGGCCAGACAGTACAACATTATCAATAAGGTTCCCAGGCAACTAGATCACTTGGACAGACTCATTCATCTAACGGATGTAGATTGCATAGATAACCTACGAATGGACCGCAACACATTTGGAAAGTTGTGTCGTATTCTGGCAGGTTGGGGGGGTTTACAAATTGGTAAATGCCTAGGGATCGAAGAACAGGTTGCGATATTTGTTGGTGTTTTGGCGCATCACACAAAAAATTGGATTGTTCGTTTTAGTTTTACGGGGTCTGGATCCACAGTATCCTATTACGTTAATAAAGTTTTAGGAGCCGTGCTTAGCCTTCATGACATATTGTTTTCTAAGCCTACCCAGGTACCGGAGGACTGCAATGACCATAGATGGATATGGTTCGAGGTTAGTTCAGTGTGTGAACTCATCTCATTATGATAATGTTGTTACTTGTGTACCATTGTGTTTGATGCATTATATTTGTGTCCAGGGTTGCCTAGGTGCTCTTGATGGAACACACATCAACGGCTTGGTCAACAACAGCGATAAATCACGGTATCGCACGCGGAAACTGTCTATTGCCACCAATGTGCTAGTTGTATGCGACCGAGACATGCAGTTCGTGTTTATCCTACCCGGATGGGAGGGGTCCGCGTGGGATTCTCGTGTGCTAAGGGATGCGGTGTCCAGACAGGATGGATTCAGAGTTCCCCAAGGTCAATATAATCAAAGAACTGTATCTATTTATCATTACATATATCATGTTTGCAATACATCAATCAATTATATATCCATTGCAGTTCTTCTTAGGTGTATTTTTCTCCAGATTGCTATTATTCATGCGACAACACATATGCTAACTGCAACGGCTTCTTAACTCCTTACAAAGGCGTACGCTATCATCTGAAGGAATGGGGGGTTGGAGATCAAGCTCCACAAGATCCCAAAGTACTGTTTAACATGCGTCATAGCAAGGCTAGGAATGTTATCGAACGAGCCTTTGCGGTGCTTAAGATGTGTTGGGGGATTTTGCGAAGTGCATCATTTTACCCAATACAAACCCAGATTAGATTGATCATGGCTTGTTTCCTTCTACATAATTTCATTCGGCGTGAGATGAGTGTCGATCCCTTAGAAGACGCCCTCGCGGGAGATGCTTCTACAAACATCCATGATGATAATCATGTCGCACACCAATACATTGATGTTGTGGAACCTTCGCAAGAGTGGACTGCACTGCGTGATACCATGTCCATGAACATGTGGAATAGTAGATAGAATGAAATTAGTAATTTATTAATGCTTGTTATGAACTTGTGGGATTTATGTACTACTACCAATACCAGACTATTTGATGTGATGCTTTTTCCATTCTGTGTCGTTATGCATTTGTTTATGGTCACGTACAATACTGAGCTTGTTGCCTTTCTCTCAGCAAATGTCGCAACACATCGGCAACACTGATGGCATTCCCGAGTGTGGATGCGGATCGGGGAAGATGGACATGCGTCGTGCAGGTAAAACTGCAATGAACGCTGGAAGGTATTATCTCAAATGCCCCGCAAATTTCAACCACCGTGGTTCATTTATATGGTGTGATGAGTATATCAAAGGTATGCGAGCAATGCCTACACTTGATGACCGTGGAGACACTCTACAATTTGGTAAGGAACGTGCACATTTGGATGTTGGGGAAGACGTTGCAATCGGATGTCGCCACTGCAGCGTCACTACCACAACACTTGATGTGAAGACACTAATCTTAATTAGGTTTCTTGGGATCCTCTTGCTTGTATTTGGAATTTTAATAGGCAAGCTTATGTAACATGTCGCCAACTTTCACCCAACTGACTTCAGCCTTTTGGACATCTTGTGGAGTATTTTGTATATATATGTAAGATCGATTCGAAGACATAAGACCCTCTCTATTTTGCATATATGTAAATATATTTTGTTGGAGTTTAATGAAAGGATGGGATGAAATTTAAATTTGCACAGAGGAAAGCTTTCAACAATGTGTCTTGATGGAGTTGATTAGAAGATGAAGTGATTCGAAAAAGCTGTAAATAATAAATACAATTTGAAAAGTCAACTTTTATAAAGTAGATTTGTAAATTACTTGCATATATAACATTTTATATACGTATTGAACTATTTTGAATTCTTTGTTTTTTAATATTGTAATATTTTGATGGAAACTAACCCTCTCCAAAATAATTTAGCCTTATACAATAGACAAAATGTTTTTTTTTTAAAAAATAGGCAACGAGTTGTTTTTTAAATCTTTTCCAATTGCTCAATAATGTTACAGCCCCTACTATAATTTATTTCTGCGTCCGCCACTGCATGGATCACCGCTGAATCAATGGTATTAATAATCTACATTTGCAAATATTTTTTCGCTACTGAACATAGTTCTTTGTTTCTAGAGTTGGACGAATGGTATGATGTGGTATCTCCACTCAATGAAGATGTGACAAATGGAGAGCCATATATGAAGATTAACAAATGTAAATTTTAATCTACTCACAACAATACATTATAATAGTGTAAAATATTATTTCCCCCGCAAATTGATAGGGAATAATTAACAGTTTTTATTAGTTAATTTTTTTCTTAATCACATGTAAGAAATTCGAGAGTTTTTTAAAATTTTTATGAAATACTATTAAATATTCTTTGTAGTATATAGTTAAAATTCTAAATTATGAATGGATTAATATCTTCATTATAAGATCTACGTAGTCAATTATTATTAAATCCACTATCCATGATGATGAAAGAATGAATATTTTCTCCTACAGTTTACCCCAAATAAAATGCTACAAGAATGCTACGAATTTTAATTCATTCCCCTTCATCAGTACGAAGCTATTATCCATTTTGTGGCCTCATTTGGCATTGTGCCGCCATTAATCCACGTTCCATCAGCAACTAGTAGTTGGAAAGATTGAGCAGAGATGTAATTAGTAATGGTGGTAGATATATGTCAATCCTAGTAATCAATGGTTGATAAATCTTCTATCTAAGAAATAGTAGCACGGTCTATTATGATATCCCACACCTTACATTCTCTCTTCTATTTGCTACTAATATGATTATCCCTCCCCAAGAAGCCTACTTGTACTATGGTAATTGGTCGGCTGAGGTCGATTAGATCGTGTTAAACACGATCATCAAGCTCAAACAAGAAACACGGTGGATGCTCCCAGATTTTCCACACTGGTTATTCACGACAACACAAAAGGAGTTGTAGTCAAACACCGGACACCAGTTCAGTGAGGCTGAGATCAAGCAGCGAATGGATTTCATGAAACTTAGGTATAAAACATTCAACCAGGTGCAGGCTGAAGGTGCTTCTTGGGACGTCAGGGCACAATACTTGCGGGCCAACGATGACCTATGGGAAAAGATATTCAAGGTATGCATACTTCACTGTGGTATTTATGTAGTTGAACCAAAACCTCAACTCTGTTTCTGTTGCAGAAAACTCCTTTCGCAGGGGCATACTACCACCGAGATGACCCCCATTTCTCGAAGCTCGCTTGCTTGTACGGAATGGACAATGTGAAGAAGGAAGGAGAAACTTAAGTCATTGTCATCTCCGACCAGACAGAGAAGATCTCTGACGGTGAGCCGAGCTGCTACGAGTTTGTTGCTTGCGACACAGAGGTGAACTCACCCTGTGTTTTCCCACCTCGTACAGTTCGTCGCAAGCTCTTTGTCGACGAGGTCGTGGCCCCTACTGATCGGGAGTCCTCTACTGAACTTGGTGTATATTTCATTGACTTAGGCCCCAATGGCAAATTGCGCCCAAGGTTTGAGAGGGGAAGGGACTTGCCTAGCAAACCCGAAGGAGACCAAGGCAAAGCTGGCCCTTCAACTCGCTCACCAAACACGAGTTTAGTTGCATCCAATTCTCCGAAGCAATGGTGGCCGCACAACTTCAAGCGACCACCATTTTAGTGGGCCTAATATGAGCGTGGGTATCCCCTGTGTTTGGGCTCATAAATATAGTTATGTAAGCCGTTCACTTTGGCAAAAACATCAAGGGGATATATATTTTGTATTAGGTAGTAACAACGCTCATCTTATAGCTGGGGAAGCATAGTATGGTTTTACCCCTGTAGTGGTACTTTGTCGGGTTGTATGCTCGATTGTTTCTGTGGTGTTTTAATTTTTGCAACTTAGGATTGGTGTGTAGTTGGTGCGTTGCTACATTGTTGTTGTTAATAGCGTTGTTAAGTATTTTGTATATCACAATGCCTTCTATTACGACTATGCAAACACCTCATTTATCAGACTTGAAGGGAAAACACTCTGTCAATATGAAGGTCAGTATGCATCTTACACATACATCCAAACACCAGAATGAAATACCATAATATACATATCATTAGTAGGTTCATTTTACATAGATTGGATGCACTCACAAGTGAGCATACCGTCAAAATGGCAACCAAATTGCAAACTAAGTTCAACCAACAATAATACCCAAGGTTTACCTAGCAAAAACCCAAAATATGCATCATAAAATATACGCCTAATTAAACAACAAGGCCATCAAAACACGCTGATCTTCATACAGTCAAGCCCCCTTCTGTTTGTCCTCGATTAGTTTCAGCAGGTATCCAAGACGTGCGGTCTTCTGCATTTCCATAAAGATCTCCATCCGCTGCGGCTTGTCACCTAGGATGTTACAAAGCTCATACCTTTGGTCGAGAGTTAGCCCGTCGACGTCGCACAGCTTAGCAAAGACAAGACATCTTGCCTAGCCTGTCCCAAATCAAACTCGTACCTGATCCGAGTCGAGATCACCTCCAAGCGAGAGTTTGTCTCAGCGTGCAGAGTAGCTAGAAACTCCATGAGTGCATCATCCGATCCAGCGACTTTTCTTTTCTTGCTAGCGTTAGACTTGGTAGTTGATGTTTGCTTTCTGATACTATTTCCTGAGCTCATATCCTGATTGTCCATCGTCTCTGATGGAGGTACCAACCTGTCTGCTTCAATGTCATTGAGGCTTGGGTTGTAGTCATTTTCATTTACCTCACTGTGTGCGCCTGTCTGTCTCCGTAGGATCTCAGCCGCTTGTTTTACCTGCTCCGCCCCCCACCACTCGCACGGTCCTTACCAAATATCATCTTCCACATTTCCCATAACGGCCACGACTTATGGCACATAAACTTGGCGTCCTTATCGGCCTACATCAACGGCATCAAGCAATGTGAATTAGTCTCTGTAAAGTTGCTACGAATAAATACAGAAATTATTTAGTAATCATTACCAGGACGATTGCTTCCCATTGATCGTCATCGCATTCAATCCGGTATTCATTATCAGAATTGAACCCCACTCCACTCCTTCCGAGTATAGCTCTCATGCTACCGTAGTTCTTCTTCCAAGCTTGTAGTTTAGAAGTTACATGAGGATTGCCTTTGATGTCGGTGTTTGGAAATTCCTTCCGGATAGCATCCTCGATCTTTCCTAAATACCCAGTCCGGAAGCCATTGTCACTTTTCCATCCCCTAGAGACCAGATCCAGCAAACATGTAGCGAGGATTTCTTCCTCTCGAACGGTCCAAATCCTACGAGATCGGTCACCTTTACGATATTTCCTTCGAGAAGGTAGAGGGATACCTAACTCCGAAGTTACAAGTCAACCAAAATACAACAAGGTTCATGTCAAACTTTCAGATACAATTCCTTGAAACCATGTATATCTCTGGATTAATGCAGCAACTTACCTTCTGAGGGATTTCCGGTTGAGCGAACAGAATGTTCTCTTCCACTCTCGGCCATAACTCCTACAGCAAACAAACAGCACAAATCGTTTCAAGCTCAAAAACATCATTGTAATAACTAACCGTACAGTCTATTCCACTGTCGATTCGAAGACATAAAACCCAAACTACACCAAAACACATCGTGCATCTTATTCAACCAACAAATATTTGGAAAACATCGATTCACGGCACAAGTATGACTAAACGTCGCCTAGGAAGAGTATTTACCTCCTCTTGCAGCTCCTTTTTATTGAAGGGTGTGGGTATAGTGCTTTACGCAGTCGTGAATTTGAATAGCCAAATTTCCCCAATTTGCCGCCCATAAATTGAAGAGGCCGAGGAGTCCAATTGATTTGAATTTGTAGAGGGCATAAAAGTCATTTCGTAATATACATTGTTTATTTGTTTATACACAAAATGAATTAATGGACCAATTCTGGGCCCAAAATGAAGAAAGCGAACGCCAGAACACATTTCGGTAGTTGTGGGCCCTACACATTTAATTCTGCTCAAGAAATATATCTGCCAAACCCATATTTGAAGAACCGAACGAATCCTAATAATGCATTGATCACAACTTCCAATTCAAGGATCCAAAGGATCCAAGGGCGTGATTTGTTTGAAGCTTAACACCAAAGAGCTGTGAAGGACCCTAATACACCCCTGCAATATGTATAACACACTTATATATTTTGTGACCAAATTAGTTGTCAATAAGAATGCAGACGAGTATTTAATATAACAAAATTAAGGTCATTTGTCACCTTTATGTTTAATAGTATAATTGTTCATACATGTGTAATGGTAAAATAATATAAAAATGAAACTATATAATTATTCCTAATTTTGCATAGTTAATATAATGCCACTTGAATTTTATTTATAATTTAACTTATAGTTACATTTTTTATTTGTGATTTTTCCCACGGTTAATGTAATGATAACTTAAATTTGTTGTTTACTTTATTTCTTATTTTATATGTATGCAAAAAATTACAAATAATTACCATTACCTTAAACTAAATCATAAACAAAATTTGTTAGCATTATATTAAACGATTATATTAAACGTATGTAACTATGATTGATTATATAGTTTCATTTTTATACTTATTTTACTATTGTTAAAGACTATATGAATAATTATATTAAATATATAAGTGGCTAATAATAAGAAAATGACATAAAAGTTAATTTTATTATATTAAATTATCATTGACATACCATAAAAAACTCTAAAAATCAAAATATAATAAGATAATTACTATATATGTTTTTCTTATTAAATTATTCTTAGAATTAGAAATATAAAAGGACAAAATAATTTTTACTAGTTCATAGTGGAAGTATTTTGGTCAAATATAAATGCATTCATTATATTAAATATAAGTGCTCTTAATTTTTGGATAGTTTCCAAATTTTATAATAATGTCCATTTTTAGAAAAGGATGAAAGTATTTAGTTGGACTTCTGTAAATCCATTTGTCAAAGTATTATTATTAGTGGGACATACCACATCACATTGTCATGTGGTATGTCTTGACCACTAAATTTTTGCTCCTAATTCTAGGTCTTAAAAACATGCAAAAAATGTTTATCAACTTGTCATGTGTCCACATGACCAATTGGCATATGAGCTACAAATATATAAGTCTAATTTAATTGTTGAATACCTACCGGTGAATTGACCTAAAAATTTATAACATTTTGACCCAACACAAGTTTAAGAAATGTAATAGAAAATGTGTTACAAAAGTTAATGGAATGTGGGGTACAAAAGATATCAATCCGATTGAAAGTCATTGTCAAAGATATCAACTGATCAACATTATCAAGCTTCCATACAAAAGATAAAGACGTTTAAAATAATGTATTCACACATATTGAAACTTCTACTCAATCCGATTGAAAGTCATTGTTAAAGATTGATATTAATCAAGCTTCCATACAAAAGATATCATCTTATGCTGTTTATTTTCTTCTTTGGTACGAAGCTTCCCGCGTTGATAATAAAGTCTTTAAGTGCTGCACCCTTTAACGGGTCCTCCTGTACCTCTTCCTCGCTCGCCCCTAGATCTTCGGGGTCCTTGCCGCCCTTTCTTGGGCAACCCTTATGTTGGGGAAAATTTTACATGCGAGATTCTCATCATTGATACAATTGCCGCAAATATTACAAAATTTCTTACTCATATTTATGAACTTTTTCCCAGTGACCTCTCATTTCTTTTGGTTTAGACAAGGCATTTGCCTTATCTCAATTATCACAATCACGGTGGTTGCAATAAAGAGCTTTAATCATTGCTTTCTTATATTCATCATCACGAGACAAATACAATCTAGAGCCTAAATAAAAAAACATCATACAACTCCAATAAGAAGTTTGACAAGCATATATCGAGAGCATACAACAGTAATGATGGAAACATGATATATAATTGACAAGCATAAATCGCGGGCATACAACAGTAATGAACAAGTGTCCATGTGACCAAGTGGCATATGAACTACAAATATATAAGTCTAATTCAATTGTTGAATACGTACCGGTGAATTGACCTAAAAAATTGTAACATTTTGACCCAACACAAGTTTTAAGAAATGTAATAGAAAGTGTGTTGCAAAAGTTAATGGAATGTGGGGTCGACTACCAAAAATGATAAAAGTGAAAGGTGACAAATTTTTAGGAACGAAAGAAAACGGAAATAGGTGACAAATTTTAGGGACAGAAGGAGTAACATTTCTCGTAATCTCAAATATCTCTATTACATTGTGTTTAGGGATAATAGTTACGCACTTCTAGATAGAGGCAATAGCGTGAAAAATGGTATTAATCCGAAGTCAACAAATGAACTTCAACATTTTTATTTAAGTTTAAATTTAGTAAAAATTAGACAAACTACAAGTTATATGTTTTATTTTAAAAACAAAAAATTATAAGTATATTTTATTTTTGCATATAATATTTTAGAATCTCTTTGATATATATAAATAAAAAAAATTCAAACAAAGTTTGGCCCAACCCACTTGGCACCCACTTGTCAAGTGGGTTTAGGTTGGGCCAAGCTTCCCAACCCACCTCAAACATGGGTCTGGCCCGGGATGGGCTGTATAGCCCAACCCACTTGACAACTCTAACTCTGTCCACCAAATGTTGTCCGCTTTGTCATTTCAGTTCGGCCACATTTATCTTTTTTCATTTTTGGTAAGTGGACTGTGGACCCCACTTTTCACTAACTCATTGCACTCACATTTTATTATAAAACTAACATTTATATAAAAGTGAGACTCATTCCACTAGCGTTTTCCACCCTCTTTTCTTCATATTTCTTCAAATCCACACCAAGTCAGATGTAGGCAACGTTTAGTGGACGGATGAAGTAAGTATTTTCTCTTTTATTTCCCTTAGTGTATTCTCTTTTCTTTCCCTTTCTTTCTTTTTTGTCTATTCTTTATTTTAGTGAAAAATATCATTTTGAACATTATTAAAAGATTAACATTTTGTATATAGATGGGACAATGGAGAAAAATTAAAACTTCATAATTTCATTTTTCAATTTCAAAGTTCATGGACAAACCCAAATTTAACCTAACGAAAAATTATGAAATAACCAAAAAAAAATCAATTTACACGAAACATGTTATTTAGGAATATAAACTAAGATACTTAATTTACAAGATAAAAAGTTTCGACACTATATTCATGTTGGTACAAAAAAATTTAAAGTTATATGCGAATTTTGTTTATTTTAAATCCAATCACCACAATATCTTGGAATAGTTGTACTAAAATAACAAAATTAAGAATGAAAGAAGTCAATAAATTTAGTCACAAAGAAGTGAACAATAAATGGTGATATTAGAATTGAAGTATCTTTAATACCTCCTACTACATTTGTTTGATCTTTCACATACATACATAAATTTAAACATATTTGGAGGAAAACTGAAGTTGTAATTTCAGCTCAATGTAGTACAACATACCTGCCTTGATAGGTGATAAGGATAATCCCAACTTTTCCTAGGAATTGCCCAAAAAGTTTTGTTTATGAGCATTTAGAGTTTATAACTACAAACTTGTTTTTTCTGTCTCAGCTATTCAGATCCCCTCCGCTTGCTAATCCTACTCTAGTTCTTGGTGTTTTCTGCAGCATTGGAGTCCGATGTACTTCCTCATCTATTGCACAACTTGGCTCCGAAACCTCCATTAAGAGATGGCTGCATCTAGACAGTATATGCGCAAAGCAAGAGCTGAAGAGTTGTGATTCTAGCCGCAGTTGCTGTTGAATTTTCTTGTGCATACATTTGAAACAACCACTTCCCAATCAATCTAGAGACAAACAAAAGTAAGCTTTAAGATTTGAAAAATAAGAAATGACATCAGTAAAACTCAACATGTAAAATATTAGCGATTTCAAGCTGATCTTCGAGTGCCAGCATGCCATAAAAAGGGTACCTTTTATTTTGTATAGAGAGAAATAGCCTAAGTAAGGATGTGTGATATACGTCACAATCGACAATGCTGTCATGAGCCTTTCCATTCAAATGGAAGTGTCTGAAAGATGGCAGATTTAGTACAGCGACATGGCAGGAAGAATCTATGAGCCTTTTCTGCAATGACAAAAGGTAAGTTCCTAAAGAAACTGCAACCGCATAAATTTGGTGATATGATCGACAAAATATTCTGTCCTGTCCTGATACTTTTGGTCTTTTAAAAGGTCATCAGTTATTGCATATATGAACAAATTTATAGTATAGAGCATGCTACAAACATTCAGAAAGAGAAAGAAGAACCACTATGTTTATACATATATATTTTTCAAACTAAGAAGAATATATTCTTTGGGATGGTCTACACGACACAAGCAAAGGTGTGTGTTGTGAAATCCAATTCGATTACAAGAGTTGACACGCGAGATATGGGTGTGTTCAAACTTCTTCATAAAGAATGGACTGAGTACGCGCGTCTTGGGCGGTGCTCTGAGACGCAGCTATGTCACCTTCGAAGGCAGAGTGTGTGGGGCTGGCCTGCGACATGGTTGCAACAGAGTCAAGAGGGGCATGTTCGTGGCCCTCTTTTGCCCTAGACAGGTCGCAATTGTGCTTTTGCTTCTTTTATATTGGGTTGAACATATGAGCTTTAATCCTACTTTCTGCCATTTAGTAGACCTGTAGCCGATGCATTGAGGACATCATCCGTAGCCATCACCAATACTTGCTCACGATCGTGAACATGGTCCAAGCTCGTGGGATTGTGAAAGTGAGGACGTAATTCGGCATACATACTCCACCAAAGCAATTGGACAAACACTAACCTTGACTTTCCAAAAAACAACTCGTCGATCTCTTTCCGGTGCAGGTGCTGACTTGTACACCACAAGTCGGCTTATATGGCGGGAGAATAGAATTGAAATTAGAATTGGAATTGTTTCAAGAGATTTAGAACATGGTGTTTGACATTGACATTTCCATTCGTAAGAGTCAGTTTGCCATTATTTTCATAACCACACCTCAACCAAACAATGCTTTAGATTTTTTCATTCCTAAAATAACATCTACCAAACTCTCAAACCATGGGAAAAACAAATTATCCATACAACTATGAAAAGCCCCAATGCATGTTTACAAATTTTCTGTTAAATGCATGTTTACAAATTTTCTGTTAACTGTCGGTTAGGTTCTAGTAGAAATTGTTGCAACACACTCGGAACATTTCGAAAATGAGTTTGAAATGCCAAAACAGACCAAAACTAATGATTATGTAACAATCAACTCTTAAAAATAACCTCTTCATATAAATCATAAAAGATCAATGATAGGCAAATTACATCCAGTGTAGCTCCACTACAAATAACTAGCGTGGATACCAATAAAGTAGACTCCCAGCTTTCAAAATATAAAAGATTAAGATTTAGAAAAAGAAAAAGAAAATAGAGTGCACAGTGGTATATCGTTCAAGGTGAGTCCAGTATATCAGATGTCAAAAGTATCAACAAACCCAATATCAATCATGTTTTTAAGTAATCCAACTTAGAAGGAGATTAGATCGTCTTTGGGTGGCTGCTGTTTCTTTGCATCTTGCGCCCCGGCCTCCGACGTGCCGCCAGACTTCTTGCCGAAGATCATCTCATCTAGATCGTCCATCATCTCGTCGTTGTTCCCGCCGTTGCTGCCCGACCGAGGCTTTCTGACGAGGGATTCTTCTTTGCCGGCTGACGGTGAATCATCGGGCTCAGCAGCGACCGGGATCATGGCAGGCTCCGGCCCCTTTGGCGACCCTGAGGGCGTCTTCATCTCTTCAAATTTGGATAGAACTTTTTGAATCTCGTCGTTAACATTCAGCGCTTCGAAGAGCACTGCCTCGTTGTCGCCACCTGTTTCGATTATTTTCTGAACCGTGTAACGGGACTCGCGGCATTGGTGTAAAAGGGTGGTGGTCAATTCATCCTACATAGAGTTTGTACATTTGAAAATCAAGTAGAAATATGAGCACTGATCAATAACCATTAAAACTAAAAGATAGAAGAATATTAGAGACGAAATACAGCAAACCCCAACTTTCTATAAGCTCATGCGCCTCTTTCAGCATTGTGATCTACTCATTTTTGTATTTTATCAAGCAAATCATGCCGAAATTGCCAAAACTATGATATGATGTACTGATAAACAGCTTGAAGTTGGCTTTACAGATTAAACTAATCTTTGAACAAAATTGTAAGAAGATAATGCCATCACTAATTAAGTCCCTAAACAGTGAAATGATGTAAATTTAAGCCCCCCGAACATTTTACTGATGGTCCAATAGAATGGAGAACGCGAGGAAGGCTATTAATCAAATTCTGCACTTATATCCAAAAATTTCTAGAGAATCTAAAGACATGATGATTATGACCCGAAAAAGAATTAAGATAATGGTAATTGGAATGAAAGGAAAGCTAAATCAGAAGCAAATGCACTCCTGTACATGGCATCAAGAGTGAGGCACAGTCGAAATGACAATTATGATATGCAAATATAAAAGTGGTTTGCTACCTCGAGAACATCTTGCTGTGGGGAAGAGGATAAAACGGTGCTTAGAAGCTCAATACTGTTTCTTGCCACATCAAATGCTTCCTTTATCTGTTCAGCAGAAAAGCTCTGCACAGGGATATCATAATGGAGTTGCTGTCCAGCTGTGGCATTAGGTGCTGTTGCTTCCACAGATCTTGCAGGAGTAAATATTGGAGCCAGACTCTCTTCATCACGAGCAGGAAATCGAACTCCTCTTGATTTCAAACTCTAAAAGAGAGTAGGAACACAAATAGGAAGTTGGTTAACGATTTCTCAAGACAAGGAATAATTTAAAGGAGATGATAATAAAACACAAAAGGCTAACTTAATACCAGTTCTTAATTTCAACAACAAGCAGCAATGAACAAAACAATATTGGAAATTCGGACCTATTCAGAGAAGCAATTGTACCTTATATGTTTCTTCAAAAACAGGCAGGTAACGAAGTTCATTACTGGACTCTCCCCACGATTCAATCAATATCAGAGCCTTATTCCGATTGTTGACCACAGTCTGCGGATCATCAATCAGCTTCACCATCTCATCCAGTACCCTCTCCGCCGCAATCTCAGAGAACGCCTTCTCACAATTCTTCGCAACAGTTTCAAGCAACACAAGGGCCAAATACTGAATCCTAGGGCTTTTCAGCACAATCCTTTTCTTTATTCCCCTGATCAACTCAACACTGCTGACCCTCTCATGATTGATCATATCACAAAGTTCGAGATTTGTGGCCCAATCAGGCTCGTCAAGAGTCTCGGCAGTTGCTTCTTCGACAAGCTTATCAGCCTGATTCGGACCGTTGAAGAACTCCTTCATCTTGAAACTAACAGAGCTCACGCCAGCAGTAATCTTCTGCCCCACCTCAGATCCCCCAATTTTCAAGCGCTCACCAAAGGCGCTGACTTTCTCCATCAAATTGTCACTCATATTTTCACAGAACGATCTAGAAAACCCTGAAACGGTTTTGATATTCTTAAGCAATGGCAATTTGGATCTAAAATGAAGTCTAGTTTGCCAAATCTTTTCAATGAAATGCTCAAAAATATCAGATAAACCCAAACCCTAGTCAACAAACTATTTGATCGAATAATTCAGTTCAAATTCAAAATCCTATACTATCCAGCCACAGACCACATAACAAAACCCAAATCCTTTACAACTTAAAACTCAAACTCCAATATTCAAAAGGAAACAACACTAAACCCTAAATTGTACAAGACATAGAAATGATACAAATTAACAGCAAAAAAAAAAAGGCAAAAACAACCAATTAAATACAAATTTCAACAGATCATGAATCAAAGCATAAGTGGTAGATCGAGAAAAAAGGGGCTAAACAGGATACCTTAGAATTGAAGGAGAAAAATCTTGGAGAAGAAGACTTGGTTAAAGTGAAGGTTATTCCGTTTGAAGTGTGACGACTCTTTGGGTTTTAATATATAGACTTTTTTGGAGGCTTATTTCCACAGCGGAATCTTCTGAGCTGCAGGCTACCGTCAAAGTTATATACTCCATATAATCTGAATTAATTAATAATTGTAAATACATTAATATTAGTTTTATCAAAATAGATTAATAGCTCAGGTAGTTGAGTTTATCCTTATCTCAACTTAATTGGGAAATATTAGTATTATGTTGCACGTGTACCGACGCTCCAATCAGATCGTAAAAACAATTATGTTTTCACCAAAACAAATTATGTCTTTTAATCTATACGTATATAAAAGGCGAGTTTTGACCATTATTTTGAATAATAAAAAAATTTAGATAAGACTTTAAATATTCAATAGTTATGGGCGTTTAGAAAATAATAATGCACAATTAAAGCAATTTAATATTGTCACCACACCACAATCGGTTACATAATTTATTGGTGCATTTGATTTGAAATTTTAATAGAGAAATGAACGTTAAAATAAATGTCAATTGACCATAATTGATTGATATTATTGCAGTATGAAATACAACATAAAACAAGTCTCTATAAATACTCATTCACAAGACGTCTTCTTTCAACGAAATTCCAACAATAAAAGTAAGAAGAAATGAATGTTGGCGAGTGCTCCAAAGTCCAAACTAACATGGAATGCAAATTGCTGAATTTGATTTTGAAATACACTATTTTGTGAAATTTTACTGTCCATGATTTTTTATAATATTGTGATTTTCAATAGTGGACTTCTTGCATAATTTTATATCATGGAACTCTTGTGGTCACACAAAGTTACAATATAATATATGTGATTGATTTTTGTTTGGAGTTCTTACCAGCGAATGGAAGCAAACTGACTGGATGAAAAAAATGACGCTAACGTATGACAATGGAAGTGCTAGAAAAGATTACCAAAGAAGATGAAGGTTAATCAAATAATGGAGGCGGAAAGAAAATATTGGAAGAGAAGATAAATAGAAACGTATTAGAGCATATATAAGAGAAGATAGAGGGGAATTCTTTAGCCTAATTAAATATATTTTTTTCTTTGTTTTTTGATTAATGGTTTATTGTTGATTGATTTTAAGTGATGGAATCATGGAACTAATTGAATATTAGTAGCATGGAAAGTCTACCATCATTTATAATATTTTAATTTTCACTTAATAATATTGATATCATTGGGGTAAATATATACCAATTGGAAGAATTAGATTATTCCACTTCCAAAATTAACCAAATATTAGATGTATATTAAAATATTATTATATTATATGAAATTGATTTTTTTTTTCAACCAGTTGAGCATACAATCATGGGGAATACGTTTTTTTGGGTAATTAAGATGAAGTGCTGAGATGTGTAATCAGTTTAAAGATGAATAGAAAGTATAATTTTTAAAAGTGCTAAAAATAATCAACAACAAAATTCACTCATGGAAAGCTAAATTTTCGAAATTACCAAAATAATAAACATAATCAATTATAGAATTGATTGGTCATTAATGAGATTATTGATATGAATTGCTGAGTGAGATTAATGAGATCATTTTGTTAAAATGCTTTTTATATTTTTGTCATTTATTTATTCTGAATAATTAATTAACTTTTGTTAATATTTTATTTAATTGGATAGTTAAAAAAGTGATTCAAAAATTATTATAATATTTGTAATGAAAATTTTGATCCATCAACCAAGCATTTCAAATTAAGATTATCCTAAATATAACGTAAGCAATCAAACAATTTATATAATTCAATACTATTAATTTAGTCATACAAAAAGTTCATTACCGTACAAAACTCTAACTGAATTCTTAATTAGCAATAGACTGTGTAACTCTAAATGAATTCCTAATTAGCAATAGACGGTGTAACTCTAAATGTATTCTCAATTAGCAATAGACTGTGTAACTGATTCTAATTAGTTGGTCCAATTATTTAATTAAGAGTTTAGATCCATGCTCATAAAAGATAGTTACATTTGTGGGACGACACGAGATTTTACGAGGTTTTGTTTTCTGTATAAAGTAGAGAAAGAAAATATAATATTTATATTAATGCGAAAAAACTTTTTCTAAAAATGAAAATGAACATCTTTAAGAACAAAGTGAAAAGGAAAGTGAGACATCTTATATTAAGGTGATCATACTAAGTAAAATATATATTTATATTAAATATATTTTACAAAAAGAAAATTTGCAGCATCGTGAATTGTAAAGTAGCATAAAAAATAGTATAGATGTTTCATATTTCAATAAGCCACGTTTAAAAGTACAATAAATAAAGATAAACGTTACAACATTCAAAAGGGCTATATTATTCATAGTGTTAATTCAATCAATTAATGTAATATTTTGTGTAGTTTATCATTTGAATTTTTTTATGGTCATAATTTTGACGTTTTGAATATTATGAGTTATCGATTTATTATTTTGTTAAAAGTGTGATTTACATTATTTTTAGTTGAGATATATGAAGGATTGTTTTAAACATATTTTTAAATGTGTCTAACACTTGATATAGTCTCTTCGTCGTTGTCCAAATAATTGTATCTGCCTTGATTCCATTTCAAATATGTTTAACTTTATGTCTCTAGGTGTAAAATGAACCGAGGAGCATATATTTATTGGATTGTTATTATATAGTATATTTTTCTTTTTTTTTAAATTTTATATAGTTATATTTTCGTTTTTTAATTAATCAATTAACAATTTAAACATTTATGATAAAAAAATATTATGTCGTGCATCGCACGTGGGCTAACACTAGTTTCATTTTAACACCCACATTTCAATATATTATTATCTAAAACTAAAACAGAAATTTTAAACTTTTTTGTTGTTATTCTAAAATAGAAGTTTAATACTCTTGATCCACTAAAAATAATACTCTTTCACATTTTAATCCATATAATACATTATTCAAATAGTAATATAGTAATTTATATTTACATTATTTAAGTTTATTTTTAACTACAAACTTATAATCATTTTATAATACTGATCTATAACACAAAACTTCCAACATCTAAAAAAGAATAGCAGTAATTCATTTTTCGTTTATGCATTTAAAGAAACTTTTTCATCACTTCTTTTCATTCTTCAACTATTCTTTTTCTTTCTTATTCTACCTCATAAATTGTGCATTAAATGCACGAGATGCACAAATAAGACTATTTTTATTGACGGAGTGAGTATTTGATAGCTTCAGATCCTAAGTACTACGAATTAATACATTTTGTCTCTAAATTGATAGTGTCGTTAAATGAACCGTTAAAATTAAGTATGTCTAGACAGATATCGGGTATTGAATACCCAATATTCACCCGAAAAATTGAGTAATTGGATACCCAAAATTCAATTTTCGGATTTCTAATCAGGATCGGGTAGTGAGATTTTTGGATTATTGGCTATTGGCTATTGGGTTATCCGATACCCAATCGGGTATATCCGAATTATTCAATTTTTTAAAAATTAAATATAACCCGATACACACACAATTGGATATATCTGAATCATTCAATTTTTTTAAATTAATAAACTATAACTATTTATCATGATTTTTAAAAATTTAATTAATTAAATAATATAATTTCTTTCTTTATGAGACCTAAGTAGTAAGTCACATTTAGTTGGGTAACCCCAGAAATCAAGCGCTCATGCGTAATTAAATGTAATTTCTTTCCTTACGAGACTTATAAATTTTGATAGTTATTGACTTATTTTAAATGGATGAAAAATGTTACTAATATTTTATTACTATAACTTATAAATTTTATATTTCTAATTTCTCTTAAATTTGAACTACTTATTTCTAAAAGTTTGTAGTAATTTTCTCTTAAATACTACTTCAAGTTTGTAATAAATTCAAACTACATGTTTGAATTTTTAAGAGTTTATAGTTATTTTTTTAATAAAGAAATTAAAATTAAAATCGAGACTAGATACCCGATTTTCCGGGACAGGATACCCGAATCGGGTAATTGGGTACCCAAAATCAAATTCGGATCGGCTATCGGGTATTAGGTTTTGGGAAATTCGGAATTTGGTAGCAGAAATTTTCTGATCGGGTATCCGCGGGTACCCAATTTGACAAGCCTTAAAATGATTTTAACTCAATGGGAAATTTTTTGTCATTTTGGTTCATTCCTTAAAATTAGTCCACTTTTATTTTTTGACAAGTTTTTGTTTCTTATGAGATGACTTATTTTCCACTAATAAGACTTCATCCTTTTCTATTTCTATCTCATACTTTACTAATTTTGCACACTTTTTGCTCCTTACATAATACTTACTCCCTCCATCCGCCATTAGGAGTCCTGATCACTTTTGCGCACTCGTTTTATAAAAATGATAATAAATAGTTAAAGTGGAGAAATGATAAAATAAGAGAGAGAATAATGTTGAGCATGGCGCACACACACAATAGACGTCTAAGCATATTCAAGTTCTAATGCAATGACCATATAGTATTTCATCTGCATTTTTTTTGGTCTCTTCAAAAATTTCAGCAATTGAACTGAACACCTGATGTTACCTCTTATATGTAATTACCCAACCCAACAAGCATTTTATTCTCTGTCGACACAAGGCAGAGTTGTAAATTCAAAATACTGTACTTAGCTAAATAGAAATATTATTTCTCATTTAGTTATGCGCCTGAGAATGTGCCACCACAACTAATTTAAAATTATTACTCTCTAGTACATAATTTTATTATATAGATATGTAATCAATTGGCCGACGCTGACGAAACAACCAATTAAAAAAGCAAACTTCGAATGGAAGATTTGGTAATTACAATTATAATTTAAAATATTCTCAAAATTTCTTGTCTTAGATGATGAGTGAAAATAAAATGAGTAAAACTTTTCTTATAATCGATACGTAAATCAGACTAGCAATACGTCATTTGAAATAAATACCTATATATGTTAATCCAACCACAAGTCCTTTTAACTTTGCAAATCAATGGTGCATAAAAATGAGATTGGTCAAGTGCACCCTAAATACAAACATTACCTTAGTATAAAGCTATAATGCTACATAAACGTACTCTATTGATCTGCTGTTAAACAAAAGATGTTAAATGCATGTCAACGGCTCAGTATATATAAAGTTATAATTACACATCTTATTCAAAAGACAAGCACCAAATATTCAAACGGGGAGCTAGTATCTAGCTAAATGATTCGAGCTTCGCAAAGCATGGAGTATAATATATACACAAATTACTCTCACCTCATATAATTTATAGAATCACGCCCTTTGGAGAGTCGGATTTTTTGTCGCTTGGAGTTGGAGCATCTTTTGGTGAATCAAATGAGTGAAGCTGAGTGTAACCTTGAGCTTCATTTCTTCCCTGCTCTTCCTCAGCAACTTTCTCCATTGTTTTCTGTCCAACATCCCCGGCTGCCTTTTGAACCCGGCTGAAAGCACCGGCAACCCATGAAGTGCCAGTTAGGATGTATCGGTTTTTCATGATGGCAGTTCCTGCGCTACTCACAGTCTGTTCTGCAGCAGCAAAAGCTGTTTTAGTCTTCTCAGAAACCTGGAACTTCTGGTCTACTTCCTTCACTTTGTCGTTGACTATGGTCGCTCCAACAGTGATTTTCTCACTCAGTCCAATCTTTTGATCCAGCGATGCTACTTTGGCTGAAGCAGTTGATATGAGTTGGTGCCTCTCATCGAAAGACTTTGCCCTGTTAAGTGCGTCCTTCCCTAAAATAAAACCCTTGGCCAACATGCCGCTAACAACATCCTCTGCCTTCTGTGCAGCAGCTGCAACACTACCGCCTGCATTATCGCTTTGTGATGCCTGTAAAAGAAAGCTGTTAAATAACTCCCCACGAGAGGTATTTCAAAAGTGAAAAAACAAAAGCTTCCATACGGTAGCTGCTGCTGTTGCTGGCAGTGTATAGTTTGGTTCAAGAGCAATGGTTACTGACTGGTCCACTATTGTAGCTCCCTGCAAAATAAGATTGCTTAAAATTTTGCCTTCTACGACAAACCAAGATTTTGTTCCTTTATTTCGCCTTTCTATAGTTCAACCAGAATAATAATTAGACAGAAATAAACCAACATTCAACTGGAAAACAGACCTCAGTAACGAGTAGAAAAAAAGGAAAGCAACAAAAGGGGGAATTGTGATGCACTTTCCTATGGAAATCACTTATCGACCTAAACAATTAAGGATCAAGGAAAGGAAAGATATTCAACTTTAAGGAGAAAAAGATACTAAAATTTTTACTGTATGGAATTGATCAACTTCTGCCTCAGCCAAAACCATATGTCAATTATCATGGCAAAACAAAAATGTAAGCAGTTAGTACAAAGTTTGGATTTGTGAGCAGTTACAAACTAAATGGTATGGATTTGACAGAAATATAACAAACACATCTCATTTTCCAAAAACTGAACAACACCCCACTCCCAAAAATAGGGTGCAAGCCCAACAACAGATAGAGAGAGAGTATTGAGAAGGATACCGAAAGAAGAACAGCAGTTTCTGCACCCTGAGCATCGTTGAAAGTGACATACGCAGATTGAGATCTCTCACTTTCACTGAAAACAAGCAAGCAATAGATGAGTCCAAATAACATTGCTAACCACCATAGAGCAATCATCCGAGACTTGAATCATAAAGGAGAAACAATCTAAGGGTCAGTGACCGAACCTTTTCATTTCAACATATTGGATCACCCCAGAAAAGGAAAAGAACTCCTGGATGTCCCGCTCTGTTGCACTGAGTGAGACATTGCTCACTTTCACAGTCCTGGTCTGCCATGAACAAAGAGTGAGAGGATTTTCAAATATACAGTTTCAGCACAAAGTTAAACGGATTTATCCTTGATAAATGATCTCATCCAACTTAAATAACTGAATAGAATAACATCCAAATATTGGTCCAAATCCAAACCCCCCCTAATTGAAACATTCTTATTCAAAAACAACAAATTGAATCTTAGCTCGAACAATCATGTTACTTTCCATAATTGTCAATAATCCAGGAGAAACAAAGAATAACTCTAGGTCTTGAGCCACAGTACAAATTCAGCTTAGTAGCTCTTGTTCCAGATATAATCATCATCTCATCTATTACGTTATAGGCGATCAAACGTTTTACTATATTATATCCATCAACACACTCACATACAAATAATAGACATATAAATTCCTCAATTCAGTTTAGTTATTGACATCCTCATTTGGAAAAACCAAAAAAAGCTCAACAAATCGAAAATCAATCAGGAAAAATAGCTATAATCTGCATCTCAATCCACTAAAGCAGCGATATCACAAAATCGAAACCAAACTTATTCACGGAAACCTAAGTTTTTAACAAATCTTGTTCGAGGTAAAATACTGCGAAAAGCCAACAGGGGAGAAGAAAATTGAAAAATATCTAACGCTACTAAATAAATTTGTGTCTAACAACACTGAAAATGAAAAAAAAAAACAGTGAAAACTAAACCATGGATATACTTACAGTCATTGCCTACGAGTGCGCGTGATTACAGGAGAGATGCGAGAGAAATTTGAATCTGTGAATAAACTGGAGTAGTTTGTGTGAGATAGAGAATTGGATATTTGATGATCAATTTATGAGTCTTGGAAGTTAAGGAAGAAGTGTGTGGACCCGTGGGGTATGCAGTTTGCGGTTACATTAAAATTGCAGATGCGACTCTTAAATTTTAGGCGGATCACAGCGAATTGGACTGAACCGCACTGGAGAGTACCCGCGTTTTTAGGCGTCACACGATTCGCATCGGCGTGGAATATCAAATTTTCAGGTGACAGTTTATTAAAATCTGCCCATTCATGAAACAAGGCAAATTATTTTTGGAAAATATGGTAATATAAATATGAAAGGTTCGATTTTAATTTAACTATTTTCACAACAATTAAACATACTTACAAAAATTGATAGTTAAAATAATACTATACGAAAACTAATATTATGTGAAATACTTGGTATAAATAATATTGTAGTACTAAGAATTATAGTTTGCGACTAAGTTTCATGGTGTTTTTTAAACTACTTAATTATATTATTGATTATTTTTAAAATATTTTGAACTTAATACTTCCTCGGTCCTAGCTCTAAAGAAAATAAAGTCGTATCCTTATCGAGTCGTCTCAAATCAGTTGAATCATTTTTTTTTTATAAAAGCCTTTAGTTTGTTTGGTATGGGCTATATGGATTGTCCCATAAAAAAATAATCTGACTCATAATTATTAAATTTCTGTGTTTGACTGATAACAAGAATAGACAGGCAAGTCATTTTATTCCTAAATTTTAAATTATTATGTTTGGTTTGATTTTTATAAAGATATGGAACGTAATCATATTCCTAATATCAAGAACTTTGATGTAAAATTGGGGATTCTTTTTCCTCCCTCTAACCTAGGAATTCTTTTCTCCTGAAGTAAAACTTTAGAACGACGCTTTTTTCATTCTAACTTTTCTTCATCATTCTCAAACTTTTCTTCCTCCATATCATTCTCAAATTTTCTTCATCATTTCTTCATATCATTCATAAGGAAAATTATTCTCATGCAATTTCATATTTTGGGTGTTTGTAGACAGTCTTCCTAACGCCAGTTCGATGCCTATTACTCCCTCCAACACTATTAATTGGCACCAATTTCATTTTTCGACTGTCCCTAATTAATTGACACTTTTTTTTATTAATTTTTGTAATGATTTCATATTTCATTGACTCATTTCATTCACATTTTATTATAAAATTAATATATAAAAATAAGACTCATATTCCAATTAAGAAAGGACGGAGGGATTATATTTGTATACACAAAAATTACTAGTATTCAATGTATAAACTTTTCTAAAACTTCTTCAATTATATTCATAATCTGTTATTAAGATTGTAGAAATTAAGTTTTCCAAGTCATGAACTCGCAATCGATATTGTTTAATTCATTTCAAATTCAGTGTTAATTTCCTTTTGTTTCTTTTTTTTTTGGTAAAAAAAAAATAGACAGAGCTGATTACAAACTAGCGAACGTAAGAAACACCTAATCTATCATGCATCAACCAAATGCTAAGACTCAAAAGAGAGGACTCTAAAACACGGTCTGAAAGTTGTATTTGTAATGTGACTAGCAGCAAAATTCCCTTCCCTATGCACGTGACGGAGCACCACTGAATCAAACTCATGTAATAAACTCTGCACTTTCTGTACTTTAAATCTGCAATTGATATTGATGGTCACTTCAAAGTTCCCCACAATCATGGACACACCAGTAAAACTATCACTCTCCACCTCCAACTTTCGAATACCCATATTCTTTGCCAACTGTAATTCATGAAATAAGCACCAAATTTCGGCAGTCAAAATAGAACAGACTCCAATATTAGCAACAAAACAATACCTCCAAGTTCATGCAGTATCACAGATGAGACCACCACCAAAAGCATATCCTGATCCCCCCTCTAGCGATGCATCAGTATTGAGCTTAAGGATATCCGGCAAAGGGGGCTGCCAACTGACAAAAGTGGGTAGTCGAGCTACACCAGAGGCTGTATTGTTTGCCATTTTTGCCTCTTCTACCGTCTTTGCTATACTAACAATCCAAGTCATGCTCTATATCAAATTCTCTCTCCCTTAAAGATGAAGCTACATCGTCTTTTCCTAATTTGCCAGCACCCTACTCCATATATCGTGCACCGTTTGACTCCACTTCCTAACAAAAATTTTTAGCTAATATATTGAATAATCCAATCTGACATATTTAAAGCCATATCAAATAAACCATCCTCTCGGCCTCTCCATATCTCATAAGTCCTTGCCATATTCTTTTCGCGTGGATGCAATCCCGTAGCATATGTAGGGTAGTCTCCTCTTCACAACCACATATGCTACGCATAGCTGATGGAGAAATATGTCTTCTTGCTCTCTCCGCATTTGTTAGGATCCCATTATTCAGGAGCAGCCAAAAAATAAGTTTTAATCCTTGTGGCTTGTACCAGCTCCAAATTCTCTTACATGGTAAGAAAATCTGTGACCTATGTCCTTCCATCAGAACTTCATAAGCAAATTTGATAGAAAACATCCCAGATGATGAAAGGCCCCAATACACTTCGTCTTTCTTATGCTCTGCTCCCGGCAGCATAATAGCAGCTATCATATCAAGCACCGATTGAGGCAACAAGTAACTGAATTTAGACCGTGCCCAAACTGGAATCTTAAAAAGAAAATTCACTGTACTTTTGTTTCTTAGTTTGAACTATTAGCCATCCATTCATTGTTGTCAATATAATATGTCAATTAATTGATACAATTTTTTTTTCAATTTAAAGGAAAAAAAGTACAGATTTTAGAATTTTGCAAAGATTAGGGTTCTAGCTACAGACACGATATCTTATTTGAGCTATTATCAATTTATTAGATTATTGCAAATAAATAAATAAATAAAAAATTATAGTTTCAGAATTTCCAAACACTGTATTTCGGAATTCATATTTCTAATAATCATATTCATAGGAATGATAATCTTAAAAATTATAATCCCAGAAATCATATTTCTAGAAATCATATCCGAGAATTCATTTTTCCTAACAACTTTTCTTTCCTATCTTATATTTTTCTTTTAAATTTTATTATATTTTCTATTTTATTTTATCTTTATTCTAACTTCTAAATATCAATTCTTAAATTTTATGATAAAGAATTTCCCAACAAAGTTAGGAGAGAGGGATAGTGGAAAATTTAGTTACGAAGAAATTCACTTTGCGTAGTTATGATTTATTAATTAAAACACCTAAGTAAAAACTTAACCAAATAGCAAAGCGAAATTCGTGGGAAGCATGGCGGCGCCAAACATCCCACTCATCAATTTCCCAACCGTCAATACCGACCGCCACTTGGCAAACCACCCCACCATCGCCCTCATCGAAAAATGCTCAAATCCGCACCACCTCAAGCAGCTCCACGCCCAAATGCTCCGCGCCGGCCTCTTCTTCGACCCCTTCTCTGCCAGCAAGCTCATCCAGTCCTGCGCCTTCTCCCAATTCTCCAGCATCGACTACGCCCACAAGGTGTTCGACCAAATTCCCCAACCAAATCTCTACTCTTGGAACGCCCTCATCCGCGCCTACGCCACCCGCTCTCAGCCCCTCACCTGCCTCTCCATGTTCTCCCGTTTGCTCCGAGACTGCGCCGAGAAGCCCAACAAATTCACCTACCCTTTCGTCATCAAGGCGTTGGCTAAGCTCAGGGACTTGGAGCTCGGGAAAGGCATCCATGGCATGGCGATTAAAGAGGGCTTCTCCTCCGATTTGTACGTGGCCAACTGCTTGATTCATTTCTACGCTGAATGCGGCTGCTTGGACTTGGCGTCGCGAGTCTTCTCTAAAATGCCTGAGAGGGATGTCATTTCTTGGAACTCGATCATTGATGGGCTCGCTAATAGTGGCCGCGAGGATGAGGCCATGGAGATTTTCCGCGCTATGGATGAGGAAGGCGTGAAGCCGAACGATGTCACAATGGTGGGGGTCTTGACTGCTTGCAGGAGAATGAAGGTGGATGTGAAGTTTGGGAAGATGGTTCATTCCTACATTGAGAAGAATGGGATAAAACAGAGCTTGATCCTCTGCAACGCGATTCTTGACATGTACACAAGGTGTGGAGGCATGGACGAGGCCAAGATGTTCTTCGACAAGATGGTGGAGAAGGATATCATCTCATGGACCACAATGCTTGTAGGGTATGGCAGTTTGGGGGATTTTGATGCGGCTAGAGGACTCTTTGACTCATTGCCTAGCAAAGACATTGCAGCGTGGAATGCTCTGATCTCGGCCTATGAGCAGAATGGTAGCCCTAAGGAGGCCGTGGCCATTTTCAATGAGCTGCAGCGGAGTAAGACGGCGAAACCAGATGAAGTCACTCTTGTTAGCACTTTATCAGCCTGTTCTGAGCTTGGGGCAATAGAGTTAGGTGGTTGGATCCATGTGTATATAAAAAAGGAAAGAATGAGGTTGAATTGTCACCTTGCAACTGCCTTGATCGATATGTACTCCAAGTGCGGCGATTTGGAGAAGGCGCTCGACGTCTTCCACTCAGTCGAGTGCGCCAAGGACGTCTTCGTGTGGAGCGCGATGATTGCAGGGCTAGGAATGCACGGGTGTGGCGTATACGCAATGGAGATGTTCGAGAAGATGTTGGAGGATGGTGTGAAACCTACAGCTATTACCTTCACTAACTTGCTATCCGCCTGCAGCCACTCAGGCCTGGTCGAGGAGGGGAGGGCGTTCCTCGACCAGATGGAGCGAGTGTACAACATTCCGCCCGGGGTGGAGCACTACGCGTGCATGATCGACATCCTGGGCCGGGCGGGGCTGCTGGATGAGGCGATGGCGTTGATCAAGGCCATGCCGATGGCACCCGGCGCCTCAGTGTGGGGGGCTCTCCTCGGGGCGTGCAGGCTCCACAAGAACGTCGAGCTGGCGGAGGAGGCGTGGGCGCGGCTCCACGAGATCGAGCCACGGAACCACGGGGCGTACGTGCTGTTGTCGAACGTGTATGCGAATTCGGGGCTGTGGGAGAAGGTTTCGGAGATGAGGAAGCGGATGAGAGAGGTCGGGCTGAGGAAGGAGCCAGGGTGTAGCTGTGTTGAGGTGAATGGCAGTGTTCATGAGTTTCTAGTGGGAGATAACACGCATCCTATGTCGAAGAAGATATACTCGAAACTGGGGGAAATCGCGGAGAGAGTGAAGAGTGAAGGGTATGAAACGAAGAAATCGGAGGTGCTGCAAATGGTGGAGGAAGAAGAGATGCAGGAGAAGGCTCTAAGTCTTCACAGTGAGAGGCTGGCTCTTGCGTATGGGCTCATTGCGCTCGAGCAGCCGAAGCAGCGGATTCGGATCGTGAAGAACCTTCGTGTCTGCGAGGATTGTCACTCTGTGTTCAAGGTTGTGTCAAAGGTTTATGGGAGGGAGATTGTGTTGAGGGATAGGTATAGGTTTCACCACTTCAAGGAGGGGTCTTGCTCTTGTAATGACTATTGGTGAAGACCTATTATGCCTTACGTTCGTTTTGTTATGGAGTACATGATAAAGATGTGATAGATATTTATTTGTTTTGAACACTAAACAAGAGTCTGGTATTTAGTATCGAAATAAACGTGATTCTGTAGCTCAATGCCTTGCGAGACGTGTTACAAAAGTATAAGCCATAATTCATCCATACATTCCTTCACTACACTAGTGAAAGTTTTGCTTCACTTTAATAAACAACACCACGACTCTATATTCTTTAACTATTTATGGATTCCACTTGTTTTTATCTTTTTCTATTTCTTTTGCTATTTCTTTTTTACTCCAAAATACAAAAATTCATTAAAATCCTATAACTACATTTTACATGTGCACAAAGAAGTAACTTTGCGGCTGATTTTTTGTTGCATGATGCATATAGCTTTTCTAGAGCGGTTCATGTTTTAGAAAATCCACCGATGGGTATTAACAATTGGTTGCTTCATGATAGATTAAGTGTTTCTTATATTCGTTAGTATTAGGTGTTTCTTATATTCGTTAGTTTCTCTTTTTAGGCATTTGCTCGCATTTATGTACCAAAAAGTTACATAAAAATCTAAGAATTACAAAGCAATAAAATACATCATCTAAATTCGAATCACTAATTATTGTGACCAAATTTCTATTTCACCAAAATCTGTTTAATTTGATAGAGTTTTTGAGTGAAAAATTTGTGGATAAAATGAAGTATTTATAGATGAATTTGTAAAGTATTGGAAGATAAAAAGAAACAAATCCACTTGATAACGGATAAATTTTGAATTTTGAGATATATTTTCAAATTAATAATAATTTTTTGTAATTTTTTAAATAAAAAAAATCTCAAATGAAGCTCGCGAGTGTGCTTCACGGCGCACATTGATTGAGTGAGGGGGGCAGGACGCGTGGAGGAACAACTCACATTCGTCCCTCGGCCAAGCAACACTGGGGGGACAGGACACTTGCAACACGTCCCTCCCTTGTCTAGTCGTCCCCCCCGGGAAGTGACGAAATGCCTGCGTTGTAGATGCCCTAACATACGTCAGTTTTCATGATTTGACTAAACTACCACTATTATCATCCTTTCACTTGTAGACAATGTTTACTTTGGAACCGCAATTTAGTAAGAAGATTTTGATGCATCAAATCAAATACTACTAATGTTGCAAATACATTCAAACAAATATGAAATCATACGGTATATAAAATCTTATCTCATATTGCCTAGCAAACGATTTCTTTGATATAATATTTTCTACTTATCGTGAGCACATTATAACTCAATTCACCTTGACTCAACACAGTCAACAAGGCAGACTCTATTTACCACAGGGAATGCAGTTAGTATAGAGAAATCAAAAGAAAAATGGTCCCAATTTTGCAAGTACACGCATTATTAAGATGAATAAAGAGCATAATCAAGTTTCGAAGACATTATTTCGAGACTCAATGATGCTGCAGGCGTGGTATAGCAGCAGTTCACACATTTTGCATCGAAACATAGTCTCTACATAAAAGTTTCAAAAAACAGGATATCAGACGAGTGCAGCAGAAAAGGCTTCTCACCGCAACAATTCGTCCACACTATTTGATAGAGTATCTTTGTATCCAAGCCTGATGGTACACCCACCTGAAGAAAGACAAAAACTTCAATTTTCCACATTATTTTTCACAAATCCGACACTGAAAATTCTTATATACATGTACTGCACTAATCCGTTGATTTTCCAACACATGACAATTGGACCATATTCGTCAACTTATACCATCTTCCATAAAAATGATGGGTCCAACTGCCACATGTTGTACAATCAATGGACTCGTTTGTCAAAAACATTGGCGTTGTGTATGTTTGTAGTCATGCAATTATATTAGGCATATATAATACATACACACTGAAGAAGGTGGTAAAATGGGCTAAAACTAATCTCTAGTAAACTGAAGATAAATTATTACCTCTGTAAGGGGTGGTTTCTATGGACTGATGCTTTGTTAACCGATCTTCGCAGATGATGTAAGAAGCCCCATCTGTTCAGTAAGATTATTCAAACTCTTCAGCCTGTCCCATTCGCTTTCTAGTTCAATCAATTGATCCGTGTTCATCTCATGTCCAAAATCAACAGTATTTATCTCGTCTGTTATCTCAGTATTGGGGGTCTCAGGAAGAAACTGTTCCCAGAATACATCGTTTATACTCGGAAGCCTATGAATATTGTCACTAATACCCGGCAACTTATGGATATCATCACTTATACCCAACCGCTTATGAGTATCATCATCCATACCTACCAGCTTATGAATGTCATCGAGCAAGATGTCAACGTCATAATCTTCCAAAGGCTCATCTGACGGAGGAGGTATAGGGGCATCAACAAACCCCGGAAGTGCATCAACAGAACTGAAATTTATAGGCTCCGGCCCGAACGGTCTATTAGGAAGGTCGGCACTATTTCCTGGACTGATTACTTGTGTTGGAATAAAATCAGGTACCCCTGTGCTTGCCTCTGGAAAGTGGGTATTGCAAGCACTAGCATGCGTCAGACAAGAGGGAGATTGGACCTCAGACAGGGATGAGGTATTGGGTACAACCTCTGAAAGAGTCACTCCTGATATTCTACTGGATGAACTACTAGTACTATCTAACAAATCAGGGGGAGAATGTGCACTATCAATCAAGAGACCATTAGGACTGCTCAGTTTAGACTCGGACCTATTTGATGCATCCATTTTCATGATTTGTGTTAGCATTGCCTTCGCAGCTTCATTCATCAAAGGCTGGTATTTGACAATCTGTCCATCGGGCGATGTAATACTCAACTTGCGAGCTAAAATTTCTTCATCCTGATTCGGTAGCCTCCTTTTCTTGTTAGCACTAGAAATATGTCTACTGCTGTCGTTCTGCTGATGCACCAGCTGTGAAACAAAGCCAGGACTTTGCATAGCTTTTGCAAGGAAGGACATCATTTGTGTCTGTCGTTGCTCCATTACATGAACACGCTGACCAACAGTCTGCAATTGACTGTCGGTGGTTTGTTGCTGCTGCCTCAACCTAACAAGTTCCTGCATGAGAAGATTCTTATCTCTCTTCAACCTCTCAACCTCTTCCTCCATCCCAAATTTACCGACCTCAATGCAAGACGGGATAGGGGGATTCTGAACTTGAACATTTTGTTGCTGGCTTTGTGCATGGGATGTTTTACGCCTGTTTATGGTTTTCAGTAAATGCTTGTGACCTTTAAGAAAACCCTCATTAGCAAACTCCCAACGATCAGAATCCACTTTTCTGAAGCCCTGTTTGACAACAGAAGAGGGCAAACTATAAAGGAATTACTGAGGCTCGACATACACAAAAACGCAAGATGGTAGGAGCCTAAATCCTTAAGCACCAAATCCTATAGCTTTATATAAACAAAATAATAGCCCTCTTCAAATGCTTCCACAGCAGTTTCAAAAACATTTTGCAAACTGGAATCTAAAATAGCCACTAAAATTCTTTGTTCGACTATACATGATGCAACCTTAACCAACATGTATGTTAATGCATCTACAGACTACAATAAACCGCCAAAAAGGGGGATCTGCTTGGTCACAAAGTCGAAAGCAGAGCTAACAATCTGATACTATGATATTCTAATCACTGAGCTTAAACAAAAAATATCATTATCAATTTCCAAATTTTTATATTTGTTGCAATTCTAGAAGATGCTTATCTAAATAAGTTTTGCAAAAGCAAACCTAATCATCCCTATCTCGCAATCTAGCAAGAAATACTCCGTAAATAGTCACTTTTTGTTTATACATCAGGCAACCTCAATCAACATAAAAATACTAGCTCAACACTAAACCGCAAAAAACACAGCAGAAAGCAGAACTCACACTCTAATGTCTTTAACACAATGAGCTCAAACACCCAAAATCATCATCAATTTCCAAAACCTGGATCAAATTTCAGAATTCTCGTAATTATAAATGCAAAATACGCATTTTCTACGCATCTAACTTTAATCTAAAACACTAGAAGCCAGGTAAAACAGTAGAGAAAGAAACTAACATAAGTATTGAGCTGGCGAACGAAGCTGGAGAAATTATTATGCTTGAAATACTTAGGCAAAAGGTCTCTGGCGAACTCCGGCACATTCCAGACGACGAAGCTGTTGTTGTTCTTGCTCCACGATACCACCGCATCCGTCGCCGGATCATCCACCATGTCGTAAGTCTTACTCAGAAACGGCGGAGGAGACGCCGCCGCTGTTGAAATTCCTCCGCCTCCAGCCTCCATTTCTACCGAATCACAAACTAGAGAGAGGGGGGAGGGATTGTACGGGATAGAAGAGAGAAGAAAGCGCTAGAGATGTGTGTGTGTGTGTGTGAGAGAGAGAGAGAGAGCCCAGGAGACTCCATAAACTGTTCATTTGCGCCACTAATTATCATAATTATCTAACTAAAATTAAATACTCCATTTATATATAGTACTATATGGATTTCGACTACTGTTACCAAATTCCCTGCATACATTAAGTTTCATTTCATGATCAAATTCAAAGATGCTGATATCTAGATAATTAAATTGTTATTATAGACTATAGTTAGATTATGATATAAAATTGGACACCATCAATCAATTTTTTGTATGTTTCAAAATCATTATACACGATAATAAATCTGTGAGTAATGTTGGTTGAATAGTTACAGTTTTTCTGAGTAATGAATTATTGTTAACTTGGGAAATAAGATAAATAAACCTATTGTTAAAATTTAAAAATTAGAAACGCCCGTGTTTAGATTAGCTGATCTTATTATTAATAAATCAAATTAAGATCTTGTTAATAATAAATCAAATTGCAATGACGAGAACCAATAATTAATAATATCGTGAATGGATAGAGTTACAAAATAATACTATAAAAAATAGTATCAGGTGTACATTTTAAGAATGGTCAGAAATTGTATTATCGATATGTCAGTCATTTTCGATTATTAACCCAGAAAAGAAAACAAAAAAACAAGATTAATCTTCCATGCATTAAAATATATCCAAAAGGCCCCCTCAAAAGAAATATTTTAATCCACTGGAGCAAGATAGTGATAAACTTTTGAGTTCTACCTCAAAATGCTAAAATAAAATCAGAGCATTGAATTTTATATTAGTCGTAACTTGTAAGACTAGAAGGCCAACAAGTAATCAATAGATAGATAATTTCAATAAATTAATCATTTTTAGCAAAGGATTAACGCTACATATGATTGAGTATTCCAAGGATTACTAATGGAATCATTTTTGTAACAATTTTTTTTTAGAGTAATGGCAAGGGGCAGGGGCAAGGGCAAATGCAAGGGCAAGGGGAAAGACCCGGCCTCTTCCTCGCGTACGGGGGCCGAGGAGGATGTGGAGGAGAGGGGAAGTAGGACCATCTGGACCGTGGCGGAAAACGTCGCGCTTGCGAAGGTCTGGATCGGTGTACTCGAGGATCTCTACATCGGGAATAACCAACATATCGATAGAATGTGGTTTCGCATTAGTCAAGGCTACCTCAAATGGAAACCGACTGAAGGGAAGCCTCACGGTCCCGAGCAATGCCGGAAACAGTGGGAGCGGTTGAGGCCTAAGCTTAGTCGATTTGCCGGTCTCTACCAAGACAACCTCCACCAGCAACTAGCGGTATGTCCGAGCAGGATATGAAGATCCGTGCCATGCAGCAGTACCCGACAGGTCGTTGAAGTTCCGTGAATTCGAGCATTGAGAGGTCTTTCTCGTGGTGAAAATTTTCCAAAAGTTTTGTGCGGGGGTAGAAGCGAGCTGGCCGAAGCGGACGAAGATCAGCGTTTCCGGCGAGTACAGCAACAGTGCCGGTTCGCACGAGCTCCCCGAAGCCGAGACAATGATCCCGACCCCTCAATCATCTTCCCGCCGCCGTCCTTGCCCGATTGGGCAAAAGACTGTGCAGCGGATGGCAAGGGGAAGCGCCAGCAGGTCCGACGAGGTCCAATCGGAGGCCCCTCCCGAGTACAACAATCTCGCCCACGCGCAGCAAATGGCTAGCCGGGTACAGACCATGCATAGGTGGCATAACACGACCGATCTTGTCTACAAAAGGATGTTGAAGAATGTCATCGACACATGCCGACGTGATTTGGGGATGCCACCCATTGGAGATGATGGTGCCGAGACTGGCGGCGGGGACGACGGCAGCGGCACTGGCGACGGGGGCGACGCGGAGGACAAGTAGTGAGCCGGGGGTCACATTTGTTGAAGCTTGGTTTTTTTTTTTATAACTATGTAATTTTTTTAATTTAATTATGTAAGTTTTTTTTTTTTTTTTTTTAATGAAGTTGTTGCATTTTCCCCGTCCGTATTCGTGTTGAAATTTTAATTTCGTAACGTAAATTGAATATTTGTGATTTTTTTTTTATTACGGGAAGTCCGCGCGGGAAGGGCGACGGGAAGGGCGGATTGTTTAGTGGGAAGTCCTTATGACGTGGCAGGAGGTGTTTTTGGAAAGGGCGACGGGAAGGGCAGAGGGACATCCGCACAATTGAAGATGGTCTAAATGAGAAATAATATTTCTATTTAGCAAACTATAGTATTTTGAATTTGCTGTAATCTTCCACATAGAAAACTGGTATTGTTGAGGTGGTACATTCTCGCTTAACTTTAACATCATGTGTTCAGTTCAATTGCTGAAATTTTTGAAGAGACGAAAAAAATACAGATGAAATATATGGTCATTGCATTAGAACTCGGATATGCCTAGAGAGGTAGAGAAAGACGCTAATCTAGGAGCTAGGACTGCGATTACAGTTCTTGAATCTGGTAAACAAGAAGAGCTGAATGCCGTTAGCCAGCAAAGTTAAATCCGAAACATGGAGAGACGTTTGAGCATCCTAATTTGTGTTCTTCTATAAAAGCATGGATGTGGATTTGGACCACTCCTATTCCTTTTTAATTCCCTATTATTCCGTAATAGCACAATAATCATAATATTAAAATGCAATAATAATATTCGAAATACTATTACAAATTCCTAAAAATAAAAAAAAATGTAGATAATTAAAATCCTTTGAGAATTTGACAGAAAATGAGATTAAGAGAGAGTTGTTAGGTGTGGTATAGATATTTTGGGATGAAATGAGAGGTATTTATAGATTAAAATGTGAAATATTGGGTAAAAAAATGAAAAAATAAATTAATAGTAGGGAAAAATGGATATATTGGGAAGTGGAAAAAATATTTTTTTATCTAAATCTGAGTTTTTAGATTTTTTGAATTAAAAATAAATTAACAACGGCCAGGCGTCACCGCCCAACCAAAAGCCACCACGTGTCCGCCTGTCGCCAAGGACAGAGCTTTCAGCGTAGAGCTCGTCCGTGCCGACGGCACTAACGCAACAACGAGCACTTCGCTCGCCGTGCCTACGGCATGTCTCTGCTGGCCAGAAGAGCATCCCGCTGCGGATGCTATTATATAGCAAACATAATATTCTTGATCAAAATCATAAAATATTATGTTTAGGAGCAAAAATAGACTTTAGTGTTACTTCCTTTGTGCAAAATTAGTAAAGTACTCCGAGATATATAAATAGAAAATATGACTGATGTATTGTTAGTGGAAAATGAGTCATCTCATGTCAGACAAAAATTGGCAAAAAATGAAAATGGACTAATATTGTGGAACAAACCAAAATGACAAAAAGTTACTAATCGAGTCAAAATCATTTTAACTAGGCCTATCAAATCGAGTACCCGCGGATATCCGATTCAAAATTTTCTGGTACCCGATTCCAAATTTCCCAAAAACTAATACTACTAGATACCTGATCCAAATTTAATTTCGGATACCCAATTACCCGACTCGGGTATCCAGTCCCGATTTTTATTTCTTTATTTTTTTTATAAAAAATTAGCTACAAACTTTTAAAAATACAAATATGTAGTTCGAATTTAATAAAAACTTGAATTACTAGTATTTATGTAAGAGAAAATAACTATAAACTTTTAGAAATACAAAAATTTGAAGTAGTTCGAATTTAAGAAAAAATTACTACAAACTTTTAAAAATACAAAATTTATAAACTATAACATATTGACATATTTCATCCTATAATCATCACAATTCTGTACATTTAATTACGCTTGGGCGCTTGATTTTTGGGGTTACTCTAACTAAATGCGACCTACTGACTTAGTCTCATACAGAAAGAAAGAAATAAATATATTTAATAGCATAAACTTTTAAAAATCAGAATAAATATATAAAATTTTAAGTAATTAAAAAAATCAGATAATTCAGGTATATTCAATCGGGTAACCGACAATCCAAAAATCTCACTACTCGACCTTGATTCGAAACCCAAAAAACTAGGTTTCAATATCCAATCACCTGATATTTTTTGGATTTAGATATCGGATATCCAATACGATATTCATTTTGATAGGCCTAATTTTAACGGTTCATTTAACGACACTACCAATTTAGAGACAAAATGAATCACTTCGTAATATTTAGGAGCTGAAGCTATAAAATACTTGCTCTAGTCAATAAAAATAGTCTTTTTTGTGCATGTCATGTATTTTAATGCACAATTGATGAAGCAAGAATAAGAAAGAAAAAAAATTGGTGAAGAAGGAAGGAGAAGTGGTGAAAAAGTTTCTTTAAATGAATTACTCCACTTCTTTTCTTTTAGAGATGAAATGTCTTACCAAAATGAAAAATGAATTACTCAACTTATTTTCTTTTAGAGATGTGTTATAGATCAATATTATAAATTAATTATATTTTTGTAAATAAAAATAAACTTAAATAATATAAATATAAATTATATTATTTGAATAATGTATTATATGGATTATATTGTGAAAGAGTATTATTTTTAGGGGATCACGAGTATTAACCTTCTATTTTAGAATAAAAACAAAAAAGTTTAAAATGTCTGCTTTAGTTTTAGATAATAATATATTGAAATGTGGGCGTTAAAATGAAATTAAAAAATTTATTCAAATGATGACTAATTTGTTTTGGTGAAAACATAATTGTTTTTACTATCTGATTGAGCGTCGGTACACGTGCAACATATACTAATATCTCCATTCTCAATAGATTATCTTGAGATAAGGATAAACTCAACTACCTGAGCTATTGAACTATTTTGATAAAACTATCCGCTTTACTTTGTGACGTTTCTCTTCAACCACTACGTCACGTTGTTTCTCGTCTTAAACGCGATCGTGGTGCTGCTGCTTGTGCTCTACCGCCACAGCGACGGCGGCGCCTCCGCCGCTGATCTCTATGACGATCTCTATAATTAGCTACTATCTCTATAATTAGCTACTGCTAATCCCTTCAAAACCGTGAATTTTGTCATTTTTCTTTTGTTATTTCATAATATTTTATTAGGTTAACTTCAGGTTTGTGTCATGAACTTTAAAATTGAAAAAATGCAATTATGAAATTTTAGTTTTATCAATTGTCTCATCTATATACAAAATGTTAATCTTTTATTAATGTTCAAAATAATTTTTTTCATTAAAATAAAAGAATAGAAAAAGAGAAAGATTGGGAAATAAAAGAGAATATACTAAGGGAAATAAAAGAGAAAATACTTACTTCATCCGTTTACTAAATGTTACCTATATCTGACTTGGTGTGGATTTTAAGAAATATGAAGAAAAGAGGGTGGAAAACGCTAGTGGAATAAGTCTCACTTTTATATAAGTGTTAGTTTTAAAATAGAATGTGAGTGTCATGAGTTAGTAAAAAGTGGGGTTCATACTCAACTTACCAAAAATGGAAAAAGATAAAAGTGGACGAACTGAAATGACAAAGCGTACGACATTTGGTGGGCGGAGTTAGAGTTGTCAAGTGGGCTGGGCCAGACAGCCCATCCTGGCCCAGGCCCATGTCTGAGGTGGGTTGGGAAGCTTGACCCAACCTAAACCTACTTGGCAAATGGGTTGGGCCAATGAAGAGCCTTTTTTGAGTGCAGTGTGTGCTGTGTGATATTCACTCGATCTAACAGGTCCAGAGGATTCGACTAGACTTCAGAGGCTAGAAGATCATGAAACTATCAGAAAGGGGTCGTTGGATGCACTCTATTCCTTCAAAAACCTCAACCCACTACACTACAACTTAGCACAGGGAAATAAAGGATCGATCTCACGAGGACGAAGGTGTTACGAAACTGCATTTGAGGATGTTTTGGGAAAAAGGGGGCCTGGCTGCTGCCACGCAATTTTGTGGGTCGAGAACTTAAAACTACTGGATCTGAGAGACAGGAAAAACTTTACTCTACCTATTGGGTCTAAGAAACGAGAGCGTACGGAACATGCATGACTTAGAAAAACTGAGATATTTTAAAGTTCTAAAACAACTGGAGTAAACTTAACTAGACAGACTTTCCTAATTTGGACAGACAAGCATAAAGCGAAAAGTAAAGACAAGTTTCCTTAAACTACCAGGGTCTGGAAAAGCATGCAGAAAAGTAAAAGGACAAAGCAGATCGTACTGACAGGGTCTAGGGGACAATGCAGAAAAGTAAAGTATATGCTGAAAAGTACTGACATAAAGCAGATCTGGTTCTAACTACCAACAACTTCATCTTCTTCGGGAATCAAACGAGAATAGCAAATAAAACAGAGTATTAAACACCATGAAAACAGAGCAAACCTTATATCTAAACTTAAAACAAGAAATTAAAGCCTAAACTAACAGATCTACACTACTGGACCTAAAGGATGCAGAAACAGAAAGTGAACAGCCATAATCATGCACAACGTAAACAGCAAACACCAAATACGCGAAACTCCAACTCAAATACACCACGTTTCAACAAATCCAGACATCTCCATACGAAAATCCCCAACCTCCATCAACAAACCAACAGATTTCAGCTCCAAACATCCAACAATAAACAAGAACGAAAGCTAAAAAGCAAGAAATAAAGATCAACTCAACGAGATCCAACAAAAACCAACATAAACTTCCATAATAAAGAGAAATAGGTTCAAATCCAGCAGATCAAAGTCAGAAACTAGAGTTGCGAACTTAAAACCAACAAGTACTAAACGAAAGCAAGTAAAAATTGTTTCTTTGCCTTCACAAGGCGGTGTTGCACAGCAGCAAAATAACAATGATGAGAACCACGGTGGCCAGAATCCTCCATCTCCAAGTGCGCAGTGGACGAAATGAGAAATTTGAAGTGTGGAACTAAAGCATGGAACGAAAGCTAGAGCTAAGAAAGTGTAGAAGTGGCCGTCTTGTTCTTCAAGGTTGAGCTCCTTATATATGTGAGGCTCTGATCCCTAGGGTATCCCTCTGGTGATTTGACGCTCTTGCCCTTGAGTAAGACTCTTTAATATAATCTGCTCTCGCTCCATTCTGCTCCTGTCGCCAACTTTTGATTCTCCCAGGTCCGAACGACGACTTCTGATTTTTACTTCAATTCCATCTCTTTTACATCTGCCAGGTCCGGTAACAGCAACTCCTAGGTCCGGCAGATTTACTACGCACCTGAACTCATAAACGCACATTAGCGCCCCAAATGCACAAAATTTTAACCCTAAACCAATGCATGAAACGAGCCTTATCAAACTGCTCACACTTAAACCATACTTGTCCTCAAGTATAAAGACAAGAAAAAGGAACAAGGCAAGTTTCGATGCATGGTTTCCCCTTAACCGACTCTACTAACAAAGAAAAAGACTCAAACTACTAGACCTAGACGCTAAAGGACTTAGACAAAGAAAACAGACAAAGATATATAATAAAACACATTGACACATAAATGCATAAACTGGTTTATTTTCTAGCAGCCATCCCCACAAGATTAAGGTCAATCCAAGAAACTACAGTCTCCGAATCTTCCCCCTCCCTTCTTCTATCTAATCGGCTTGTCAGTTTGTCAAGATAGCCTCTAACTTCACTAACTGTTGAACTCGCTCGATCACTCATTCCTCACCAGGGATGTTAGGATCGTTCGCTCTTATATTTCCATACCACTGATGCCTCGGGTCAGAGAGTTCCCATGTCTTTGCTCTTATTATAATTTTTTTTCTCCTTTCTTCTCTGGACTTCGTCCAGCTTATTCCTCCCTGGACTTTGTCCAGCTTATAAATCCATTTTTTTTTATTTTTTATTTTTTTTAATCTGGATCTTGTCCAGTTTATTCCTCCTTTTTAGACCTTGGACTTCGTCCAGCTTATACCTCCAGTACCCTTTCCCTAGGCCCGAGAGGTTATTTCTATCACCCAAAACTTTTCTCCTTCTAAGTTCTCTCCCTAAGCATCAAGTGGCAGCCCTCTCATTTTGTGTTAGTATGAAGTGTTTAAGGCTTATAACTCACTTTTATGGAGGGCTTCACAACTAGATCATTCGAGGCATCTTCTATCGTCCTTACTTCATCCAAATCGATTTTGATTTATTAAGGAAAAGGGCATCAAAGTTGACATGCATTCTCTCTTCAATTACTCTCACTAAGGGGCTTTTGCTTTCCATTTACCAGTTATGCATAAATACATAATTTCCTACTAAACGACTTACTACTAACTCCTAGACCTAGCAAACAGACTCACATGCTTGACACTAACTTGCACTAACTCCCTCCCCCCTCCCACTTCACCATGCTTGTCCCCAAGCATTTTCGGTGAAGTGGAAAACAGGGCTAAGTTAGTGCGACACTTAACAGACTCACAAAACACGTATTATATAAAAACAAACTTCTCACACTTAGACCGAGCATCGGGCTAAGTGGGAGAAGATACACAATTTAACAGACACCAAAGCATGCTATATAAAAACAAACTTCTCACACTTAGACCGAGCATCGGGCTAAGTGGGAGAAGATAGCTAACACATATATACATAAAGATAACACAAATATTCAAAGACACATATAAACAGGCATGCTTTGTAAAAAGAACTAAATCATAAATAGACATAAAAAAAAAACTGAAACTGAAATTTAAAATTACTTGGTTATGGGGGGGTCAATTCTGGCTCTGGTCCCCCGTGGGACCAGACTTCTTGGGCACCGTCTTCACTTTCTTCTGGCTTGGTTTGGGTTCATCATCTTTCTTGGCCTTCTGTTCTCCTGGCCTAGGGTTATCCTTCTTCACTGGTACACTGGTGGTGGTCTCACTGTCCTTCTTCTTCCTTTCCGACGGCATTCCCTGGACGCTGGAGGCTGGCTTCTCTGGGGTCACTCCCGGGGTCAGTTGCTAAGTTCTGTGGGCAACTTCGGGGGCATGCGCAACTGCTGGGCCCGAAGGATCTTTTGGTCAACCACGGTGACCATTCTCATCTTTGTCTCCACAGCCTGGGCCATCTTGTCAACTTGCGCAGCCATCATCCCCCTATGAGTTACCGCCTCCTAGTGCAGCTTCAGCAAAATCTCCTGTTGCTGCACCGTATTTGCGCCCAGCTTCAACATCGTCTCCTCCATTCTTGTCTGCCACCCTTCATTCGCCATTCTGTCACCACCTTCTTCTTCTGCCTTCTCGGTCTTTATCTTCACTCCATCAGCTTTCCCTACTTCGTAAAATCTCAACACGTCATCCTTCATTATCGTCAACCCTTTGTTGAAGAAGAACGGGAGATCGAAGTATCCTGGGGCGCTACACATTGGCAGGTTAGCAACTGAGTCGGCTATCTTCATTGACACATTCCTCTGGAGGTACGCTCCCAGCAAGTTGCACGTGTAGAGATGGCGGTCGGAGTGAGTTCTGACTCTCTGGCATGCATAGGCAGTCTAGTACCCGAGATGGACCTTCACATTGTTCAGCATACACCACATGAAATACAGCTCTAGAGTAGTGAGAGTTGCACCTACTTGACCCAGGAGATTGTACCCAATGTACACTTGTGCTAGGCGGAGCACTGGATCAGTAATGTGTACCCCCTTCGATGTGCTTGTCTTGAATTTGGCCACCTTTTTGTGGGCAATCATCCTCCAGGCCTCCTCAGCATCGAAGCCTGCTGTATTCTTGGGTGCGCCGATCTCTCTCTCGTTCCACGTTCCTTCTTCGTCCTCCTCGGGTGTGAGCAGCCCCATTCTCAAAACGACCACTCCCTGATACTCATCTCCATCTCCTCATTGAACAACCTGAAGGAGATTGTGTCTGCATCGAGATCTGTAGATTGTTTGAATTTGAAGGATGTGAAGAACTCCTTCGCCAGAGCCACCGGTACTTCCTCTTCGATGTGGTTGAGAAGCCTCTTGAACCCGATGCTTTTGAAGTAGGAGATGAACTTCTTCTCCACTCCCAGATCCCTCAGGTCCGAGAGGCACAACTTCTTTCCGGATTTTGCCGACTTCCCATTCGTGGCGCGGCCATCACATGCCTTCTGCAACTTTGGGTCCTCAAACTGGACCATCGCTTCCAACAACCTTTTGGTTACAAGGACCTCAATTGTTTCAAACGGGCTCTTTCCACTTCCTTCCCAACATCCTCCTCATAAATTTCCTCTCCTTCCTCTGTCTCCTTCTCAGCAACTTTCTCATCAACATCCCCACCATCCTTTTCAGCCTTCTCATCATCAATTTCCTCACCTTCTTCACCCTCTCTACCCTCACTACCTTTCTCACCATCTCTAGTTTCCTCTACACCCTTGTCCTCCGTCTCTTCCACATCCCCAGTTTCTTCTTGCTCCACTTCCCCTGCTTTATCTTGCTCTACTTCCCCTGCTTTATCACCCTCCCCACCATCTTTACCATCTCCCTTGTCTTCCTCATCCCCTGACCCAGTGGCCTCTTCCTCCAATATTTCCACTCGCTTAACCCGTTCACCCTCCTCCTCTCTGTCGGATTCCTCAGTATCCATCCTATCACCCTCCTCCTCTCCAGTTTCTTCTTTATTTACAGAGGGTTCGGCATGGGGTTCAGTTTCTGTCCGAGGAATAGTGTGTAGGGAATTCTTTTCTTGTGTTAGGGTTTCGGGTAAAATTTGGAGGTTTTCTGAGTGTGTGGGTAAGGCTTGTGCAGTGGGTGTTTCGATTAAGGTTTTGGGCCTTGGTGGAATTGTAAGTGGGGTTAGGGCAGGAATTACGTCTTCTTGTTTCCGGCATGCCTCCGACATTTTGGCGAAGAACTTGCTCGCCTTTGGCTTCTTTCCATACTTCTTCTTGAATTCCTGTATGACCTCCTCTTCGTCTAGATCTTTGTCGTTGGATTCCGCCTCGGTGGGGATAATTTCGGCGGTGGGGTTGTCTTGGCCGATGTCTGGTTGTGGTTGAACTTCAGTCGGCATGGACTACGGTGGAACTTCTGGTGGTGTGGGATTTTCTTTTGGTGGCGGTGTGGGTGTTTTCTCGGCCGTGGGAGTCGAACTCGTCGCCTCCGTTGCCTTCTTTTTGGTCATTTCTTTCGGGGGTTCTTCCCGCGGGCTGAGCGCGCCATCGGATTTCTCTGCATCTTTGTTTACGGCGGTGGTTTACGGCGGTGGTTAACAACGGTGGTTTTGATGGTTCTCGGATCTGCAGAGAGAGAAAAACAAGTTTGTGAATTCGGAGTTGTGAGAGAATAATTTTAGGTGAGGGAAGTTAATTAGTTTTTTTAGGGAAGTTATTTTTAGGAAAAAGAAAATAAAAGGAAAATAAAATAAAAGAAAATAAAAGGAAAAGAAAAAGAAAAAGGAATATCATGATTGGCTGCAAGCGAACGGTCGCGTCTCTGACGCAAACAACCGTACGCCTCGCCAGCTTTTTGAATTTCAAATTTCAAACTTCCTCCTGATTTTTCTCACTTCCCTCTGACCGGGTAATCTTAAACACTTGGTAAAAAAACGAAATTTGCTGAACGTCTGGGTCAAAGAGATAAGCTTTTCAAATTTGTGCATTTTCTCAGACGCTCAGAATTTTAAAAATCTTTTTGAGTTTTTGAACTATATATATTTTTTTGTATTTTTGGGAACTAACTGGTTCAGTCAGCTGATCGAAAATTTTACCCTATCTACCTGACCCAGTAATTCCCGAAGAATATTTAAACATGGCTTACTAGGCAATAGCAGAAGGTGTGTGGAGTGGAATTTCTTCCACTTCACACAACTCCAAGCTATCCCTAAACACCTTCACTCTATGACCATTAACAAAGAAAGGAACAGAGTTAGCATTGACTCCCTGAATTTCCACTGCTTCATGTGCTCGAATGCCAGCGATTGTGTAAGGCCCTATCCACTTGGACTTCAGCTTTCCAGGCATGAACTTGAGCTTTGACTGAAAAAGGAGTACTTTCTGCCCGACCTGCAGCTCCTTGACCCGAAGGTTTTTGTCGTGCCAGAGTTTGGTCCTCTCCTTATACCACATGGCCGAATCATATGACTCCATCCTCAATTCCTCTAGCTCCTGCAGTTGCATCTTCCTCTCTTCCTCACAGGCATGAGCCTTCATATTCATTTCCTTGACTGCCCAATATGCTTTGTGCTCTATCTCCACGGGCAGGTGGCACATTTTTCCAAATACCAATCTGTAGGGTGACATTCCTATTGGTGTCTTGTAAGCGGTTCTATAGGCCCAGAGAGCATCATCTAGACGCTTGCTCCAGTCCTTCCTCGAGGTATTCACCGTCTTCTCTAAGATGCCCTTGATTTCTCGATTTGAGATTTCAGCCTGCCCGTTTGACTGGGGATGATACGGAGTAGATAACCGATGGTGGACTCCATATTTTCTCATCAGTGCTTCAATCGTCCTATTACAGAAGTGAGTCCCTTGGTCTGAGATGATCGCTCGGGGCACGCCATATCGGTTGAATATATTGGCCTTTAGAAACTTTGAAACTTCCTTCGCGTCGCTTGAACTTGTAGCCTTGGCCTCTATCCATTTGGACACGTAATCCACAACAACCAATATATACGTATTTCCATATGAAGATGGGAATGGGACCATGAAGTCCATGCCCCAAACATCAAAGATCTCGCAGACTATTATTGGAGTCTGTGACATCTCATCTCTCATAGAAATCCCTCCGGTCAGTTGGCACCTATTACAATTCTGGCAGAACTCATAAGCATCCCTATTCAGCGAAGGCTAGTAGAAACCGCTATCCATAACTTTCCTTGCTGTTTTCCTTGGGCCGAAGTGGCCACCACACGCTAGTGCATGGCAATGATTTAGTACGTCTTTTTGCTCCCACTCTGGAATACACCTTCTTATCACTTGATCTGAACCCATCTTCCAGAGGTATGGGTCATCCCAAATGTAGTACTTGGATTCACTTTTAATTTTCATCCTCTGGGCTCTAGTGATTTCTTGTGCGGCAGGTAGTTCTCCCGTAACTAAATAATTCGCCAGGTCTGCGAACCAAGGCTCGTCATTCGGCTTGCCTTTCCGTTTCTCTGACTCCTCGGGCCTAGTTAATGCTAACACTGCTACCCATCTGATTGGTCTAGCGGATCCCCCTAAGTAATACAAGTGCTCTTCTGGAAAAGCATCGGGTACGGCTTCCTCATCTTCTCCTTGGGTAATTCTGCTTAAGTGGTCAGCCACTCTATTCTCGGTCCCTCTCTTATCTCTGACTTCCCAGTCGAACTCTTGCAATAGCAGCACCCATCGGATTAGCCTTGGCTTGGATTCCTTCTTGGCTAGGAGATATTTAATGGCTGCATGGTCAGTGAATACTATTGCCCTCGACCCCAGTAGATATGGTCAGAATTTTTCAAATGAGTACACCACAGCCAGCATCTCCTTCTCGGTGGTGTCATAGTTCTTCTGGGCCTGGTTGAGAGTCTTTGAGGCATAAAATATGACATAACTTTTTCCTTCGATCCTCTGGCCCAAAACCGCTCCTATTGCAAAGTCACTTGCGTCGCACATTACCTCGAATGGGTAATCCCAGTTGGGCGAGCGGATTATCGGAGCCGTGACCAGACGATCCTTGAGTAACTGGAAGGCTTTTTTACACTTATCATCAAACTCAAACTCCACATCATTCTGGAGAAGTCTTGTCAGGGGCTGGGCGACTTTTGCGAAGTCTTTAATGAACCTTCGGTAGAACCCTGCATGCCCCAAGAATCCTCGAATTTCCTTCTGATTCGTTGGGTGTGGAAGCTTAGAGATTACCTCCACCTTTGCTTGATCTACCTCGATGCCCCCTCTCAAAAACAACATGTCCCAGTACTATCCCTTCCTTGACCATAAAGTGGCATTTCTCATAGTTCAGCACCAGGTTCTTCTTCCTGCATCTCTCCAAAACAATATCCAGGTGCCTCAGGCAAGTCTCGAAAGAATCTCCATAAACGGTGAAATCATCCATAAAAATTTCTATGCAGTCCTCCAGTAGATCCGAGAAAATGCTCATCATGCATCACTGAAATGTCCCAGGTGCGTTGCACAGACCAAAAGGCATTCTCCGGTAGGCGTATGTTCCAAAGGGGCAGGTAAATGTGGTTTTCTCCTAGTCCTCCGGATTGACATAGATTTGGAAGTATCCACTGTAGTCATCTAGAAAGCAGAAGTATTGCTTTCCCGCCAACCTTTCCAGCATTTGGTCGATGAAGGGTAGCGGGAAATGATCCTTGCGTGTGGCCGCATTAAGTTTCCTGTAGTCTATGCACATTCTCCACCCCGTGACTAACCTTGTGGGCACAAGCTCGTTACGGTCATTCTTGACTACTTGTATTCCTGATTTCTTCCGCACCATGTGGACAGGACTCACCCACTCACTATCGGGAATGGAGTATATGATTCCTAGGGCCAACAGCTTCAATACTTCTTTTAAGACTTCCTCTCTCATGTTGGGATCGAGTTTCTTCTGGAGATTTTGATTCCTATTGTTCCAGTTGGTTTGATTTCCTTGACCTCCTTGACTCCAATTACCTTGTGCTCCTTGATTCCAGTTGCCCTGTCCCTCTTGATTCCTTCCGGACCAGTTGGATTGGTTCCCTTGGTTTCGTTCTGAGTTAGTAATCTGGAATTGAGGGTTTTGATTTCCATCGGACCACCTGAAGCATGGATTGTCCCTCCATGGAGCGTCTTTAATTTTTCACTGGTTCCAATTACTGCCCTGATTATTTTGGTTCCAATTTCCTACAACATTTATATGGGCTGGACAATCCATCCCTCCTTGAGATCCGCAATAACTGTAACCTGGACCCAGTGCTTGTTTATCTTTTTCTGTTGGATCCGGTGAATCGTTCTTCCCTAGGGCAGTTAGAATAGTCTTCTCCAGCTGCTCCATTCTAACATCCATCCTTGCATCCACTCGGGCATCCACTCTTTCTTCACTTTACACTGTTACTGCATCTGCACTCCCTCTCCTTAGGATGGTACGAGGTGAATGGTATGCCTTTTTTGCATCAATTAATCTTCCCAGTATCACTCGGCCCTCGCTCACCTTCCTCTTGGTGAAATTTCCTCCACTAGCGGTGTTCATTAAGTCTTTGGACTCAGGTTTTGCCCCTTTATGGAATAGATAGTAGGTTTCGGCTTCCATCATCCTGTGGTTTGGGCAAGCATCGAGCAACCCCTTAAATCTAGACCAGTATTGACTCAACGATTCATCATATTCTTGCTCACATTCCTGGATCTCCTTCTTAAGAGCATTCGTTTTGTTAGAAGGGAAAAAGTAATCCAGGAATATCGTCGCTCTCCAAACTCAGGTGAACTGGATCCCCTGTTGTAAGCCCCGATCTGGTGGTAACTGGGAATATCGCAACCTTGACCCGCCAACTAATCTGGGCGCTTCTCCAACCAGGTGAGTTGTTCCAGTGTCCGAACTGGTAGCTCCTGTTCATAAACTGAAAAAAGAAACAAAAGAACACATAGTAAATAAACTATTTACACCAAAACATTCGCAAACACACAAATAACACCATGCATCCCCGACAACGGCGCCATTTTGAAGAGTCAGGCTTTTTTGAGTGCAGTGTGTGCTGTGTGATATTCACTCGATCTAACATGTCCAGAGGATTCGACTAGACTTCACAGGCTAGAAGATCATGAAACAATCAGAAAGGGGTCGTTGGGTGCACTCTATTCCTTCAAAAACCTCAACCCACTACACTACAACTTAGCACAGGGAAGTAAAGGATCGATCTCACGAGGACGAAGGTGTTACGAAACTGCATTTGAGGATGTTTTGGGAAAAAGGGGGGCTGGCTGCTGCCACGTAATTTTGTGGGTCGAGAACTTAAAACTACCGGGTCTGAGAGACAGGAAAAACTTTACTCTACCTATTGGGTCTAAGAAACGAGAGCGTATGGAACATGCATGACTTAGAAAAACTGAGATATTTTAAAGTTCTAAAACAACTGGAGTAAACTTAACTAGACAGACTTTCCTAATTTTGACAGACAAGCATAAAGCGAAAAGTAAAGACAAGTTTCCTTAAACTACCAGGGTCTGGAAAAGCATGCAGAAAACTAAAAGGACAAAGCAGATCGTACTGACAGGGTCTAGGGGACAATGCAGAAAAGTAAAGTACATGCTGAAAAGTACTGACATAAAGCAGATCTGGTTCTAACTACCAACAACTTCATCTTCTTCGGGAATCAAACGAGAATAGCAAATAAAACAGAGTATTAAACACCATGAAAACAGAGCAAACCTTAGATCTAAACTTAAAACAAGAAATTAAAGCCTAAACTAACAGATCTACACTACTGGACCTAAAGGATGCAGAAACAGAAAGTGAATAGCCATAATCATGCACAACGTAAACAGCAAACACCAAATACGCGAAACTCCAACTCAAATACACCGCGTTTCAACAAATCCAGACATCTCCATACGAAAATCCCCAACCTCCATCAACAAACCAACAGATTTCAGCTCCAAACATCCAACAATAAACAAGAACGAAAGCTAAAAAGCAAGAAATAAAGATCAACTCAACGAGATCCAACAAAAACCAACATAAACTTCCATAATAAAGAGAAATAGGTTCAAATCCAGCAGATCAAAGTCGGAAACTAGAGTTGCGAACTTAAAACCAACAAGTACTAAACGAAAGCAAGTAAAAATTGTTTCTTCGCCTTCACAAGGCGGTGTTACACAGCAGCAAAATAACAATGATGAGAACCAGGGTGGCCAGAATCCTCCATCTCCAAGTGCGCAGTAGATGAAATGAGAAATTTGAAGTGTGGAACTAAAGCATGGAACGAAAGCTAGAGCTATGAAAGTGTAGAAGTGGCCGTCTTGTTCTTCAAGGTTGAGCTCCTTATATATGTGATGCTCTGATCCCTAGGGTATCCTGAAAGTACGATTTTGTGTTCACGGTGCGCACAGAAGGAAATAAACAGGTTCCCTTGGTCCAGCAAATCCACTAGATCACGCGGTCTAGGAACTCGTTGGTCGTAGGAAATCCTGGTCGTCGGACACACAGAGCACTCTTTCAAAAACCCTCAACCGCTTTACTAAACCTAGTATAGGGAAGTAGGGATCGATTCCACAGAGAAGGATGCGTAATAATCATGTTCAAGGATTTGGACTTGTTTTTGGTGTTGGCTGCTGTCATGCATTTTTCTTGGGTTGAGGAAAACAAATTAAACTTGACTTGAGAATTTTAAGACTACTACGCTAATAGCTAGACTTAGGTGAAATAACAAGAGAACGTTGCAAAGAAAATTAACTACTCAATTACCTGATCTAAGAAAACTACTCTAATTACCTAGACCTAGGAAACAAACTGACTGTGGGGACCATGACTGAAAAAGCAGGGTACGGACGAAAAGCTGGCAGAATAACTAACTCGGGTACTAACTAACAGCGACATCATCTTCTTCAACCAAATTGCGTAAAAACTCATAAGAAAAACAACATGAACGAAATCAGAGCAGAGCAAACTAAATCTAAATCAAATTGATGCATAACAACGAAGAACTAAACGGATCTACAGATGCTAGACGAAGTAAAACAGGAAACAAGCATAAAACTCAAATCCATCCAACAACTTCCTTTTCTCACTTCGGATCCAACCTCAGACGCTAAATCCACTCCGGATCCAACCTCAGACGCTAAATCCACTCCGGATCCAAGCATCCGACACAAACTCCACCTAACAGAAACACTTCATCACTTCAGATTTAAACAACAACCTCCAATCAGTCAACAAACCACAGATCTATCACCAAATTCCCATCGAGTACCACAACATCAAAATAAAACAGAGATCGACATAAAACTTGTTAAAATAAACTCTCAGCAGCAAGATCTACGTAAATCAACTTGAAATATCACAACTAAACGCAAACCAACAGAAGCGAAAAGATAACAAGTAACATCAACAGCCAAGTCGACTCCCGAAAGTGAAGTTCGACCGCAAAAGTGCAAAACAACTGAAATTAAAAGAGATTGTATCTTCGTCCACACGCGGACGGTGTTGCAACTGAGACTTTCTAAAGAAATGAACCCTTTCGTAACCCGAACTACCCCAGATCTCTCATTCCCAAGTGTGTGTTATGTGTGTGAGCTAAAAGAGAGTAAAAAAGTGATGATTTGTGCGTTGCATGCTCTTCTATATATAGGCGTTGGAGTGGGGCCCAACGAGGTATAGATAGACTTTGTTGCCCTCAGCTACTGACTCCCTCCGTCACGCCTTCTTTTCCTTTGAATTCTGCTCACTTCACTTCATTCCTTTGCTAGACCGTTTCCTTCAGCATTCCCTCGATCTAGCGATTTTATCACACACCTGGCTTAGGAAACATGTTAGACCCAGCAAATTATAACGCTTTTCACCATATAACCGATGCATGAAATTAGCCTTATCATATCCCTCTGGTGATTTGACGCTCTTGCCCTTGAGTAAGACTCTTTAAAATAATCTGCTCTCGCTCCATTCTGCTCATGTCGCCAACTTTTGATTCTCCCAGGTCCGAACGACGACTTCTGATTTTTACTTCAATTCCATCTCTTTTACATCTGCCAGGTCCGGTAACAGCAACTCCTAGGTCCGGCAGATTTACTACGCACCTGAACTCATAAACGCACATTAGCGCCCCAAATGCACAGAATTTTAACCCTAAACCAATGCATGAAACGAGCCTTATGATGACGAATATAAGAAAGCAATGATTAAAGCTCTCTATTGTAACCATTAACTTTTGCGACACACTTTCCATTAACTTTTGCAACACACTTTCTATTACATTTCTTAAAACTTGTGTTGGGTCAAAATGTTATAATTTTTTAGGTCAATTCACCGGTAGGTATTCAACAATTGAATTAGACTTATATATTTGTAGTTCATATGTCACTTGGTCACATGGACACATTACTCAATTAAATATCACGTTTCCATCGTTACTGTTGTATGCTCTCAATTTATGCTTGTCAAACTTCTTATTGGAGTTGTATGATGTTGTTTTTTTATTATTTAGGCTCTAGATTGTATTTGTCTCATGATGACGAATATAAGAAAGCAATGATTAAAGCTCTCTATTGTAACCTTCGTGATTGTGATAATTGAGATAAGACAAATGTCTTGTCTAAATGATGCACTTTTTATTAACACTAAATAAACCTGCAAGTATACAGATTATATATAGTATAACTAAAGGTTAGTACCGGATATCGAACACGGGGAAGACGAACACAAAGTGTCTATCCTCTACTAAGACTCAAATACTATCTGGAAAACAATTGGGTTTTGAAAACTTTTGAAAAACTAAAAACAATAGAAAGCATAGACCAACTAAAAAGCGAATAAAACACAGTGAAAGACGATAGAGATAAGGGAATCCCAGGGATGTGTGTTCACAGTTATGGTTATATAAAATTCCAACTACAATACCCTAGCACAGTTTATACTTTGAAAGGACGAGTCACCTAGCTTATGCTCATGCGAAACAAATGTTGATTACAAGATTAGGGTTGTCAATCCTAACACTTAACTCCAAAAAGCTCCTAAGACCCTTGAAAAGTCCTCACTCTCAATTAACAGTGCCGTTTTAAGGGAAACTAATTGTAGTGTCTACTAAGTGAATCTAACTCGCTAGAACTCTGTCACAGTTATGAAGCGAGTTATATTAAATCATACACGATTGTGTCACTCAATCATGCAGCATTGAAACTACTTAGGGAAGAAACAAAGTAAAAACAAAACGGATATTAGATAGAAAAAGGAATTTGTATAACCAAAGTCGTTACTAACACATCCCTAGAATCCTATGAGTTTAGTTACACATAATTGAATAAGCTAAAAACATAGATTGAAGGGAAGACAATTTGAACATAAAACTAAAGCAAATAAAACCCGTGGGTTGAATCCTTGTCGTTCTTGATGTTCTTGAAATCCTTCTCCAACTCCTTGCACCAATGAAGTACTCTAGGTCTTGATCTCTATGAAGTATTTTGCAAGTAGAAGTTCTCTCTCTTTGATGAAGCTTGAGGTCTTATTTATAGGGGAAAGCCATGCCTTGTTGTAGAAGGAAAATATCTCCAAAATATGGTAAAACTGGGCGCAAATCTAGGGCTTCTCGGATTCGCCGCCTTTCTCCGGCGGGCCGCCGCACCTTGGCCGGCGGTCGCCGCGTTGGAGTCCAGAGAGTCCGTTCCCTCGGCAGCGGACCGCTGCACATCTTTCGGCGGTCGCCGGACGAGACTTCTCTTCCAAGCACATTTTTCCGAGGCGACCGCTGCATTGATCTGCCCGCCGGGCGCCGGCGGTTGCCGCACACATCCGCGACGGTCGCCGGTCGCCGTCTGACTCCAGATTCCCAAACTTGGCGTTTTGGCTCCCTTTTTCGGCTCATTTATGCACATTTCTCACAAAACACGTCAAAATACCGAAATAGACAAAATATGCAAATAATGGATGTGTAGAGTGACTTTGACACAAAAAACGGACCAAATAATGGTCTTAAAACAGTGCAAAATCCGAGCGTATCAACTCCCCCAAACTTACATTTTTGTTTGTCCTCGAACAAAACAATAAAGACACAAGAATAGACGCACGGAATGCACAAGGACTAGATGTCATAATTGCCTCAAAAGATGGAAGAACAGTTTAAACATGTATTAACACAATGAAATCAAGCAAAACTTATTAGTGCACTTTCATTACTAACTCGTGGAACACCTTGAATTCAAGCCCTCGCACGTGGCTAACTTCCAAAGATGGGAAGTGTTCTCTCACTCTCAAAGTGTATAAGGATTATGTGTACATAAGCACTCAAATCATACATCATGCAAAGTTTACCATAGGCTTGCTCAAAGTCTACTCCCTCCTCTACTAAATGTGATTAAGCTTCAAAAGTCCGAAAGGTCTTTATCTTTGGTTGTAATGTAGGCTCTTTGTTAGGTGAGGAATATTTGGCTAAAAAGTGACTAAAAATAAAAATATCCCAAGTAGAGTAAAGATAACTCCACTTTTCTAAACCCAAGGCACTTTTAACACTTTATTTATCTCCTTCAACTCACTTTCCAAACCTTTGATTTTCTTTTCTTTTCACAACCTTTCACACATTTTTTCTCTTTTTTTTTTCTTTCTTACACATCCTTTCTTTTTTTTTTCTAAGATCAAGCACATATTTGGAATTTTTCTCAATTTCACAACTTGTACTTTCTTTATATTAAGCACACTACTTTTTATACTTTTCTCCTTATCTCTCCAATTCCTTTACAAAATAAGATAGCAAAAACTAACTAACCCAAGGAATTGCCCCCATTATTTTGGCTTCCAAAGAATAGGCTTAAAGGCTCAAACTTGGCTCCAAAGGGAAAATTTTTGAATTTTTGAGACGGTCAAAATTTTGGATAAAAATAGGCTAAGAAAAGATGGCCAATCATCCTCCTAAATCAACTTAAACACTATGTAAACTTAGGCAAGACTAGGAGCAAGTTCTAGAAACAAATACATGAATGCAGATAAATCACACAAGAATGAAATAATAAGCTCAAATCCTCACAAGGTATAAGCATGATTCAAGGCGAACAAGCAATTCACTAATTATGCACCTTTTCACCAAACCATCAAATCAAAACGTTAAGCCACACTTAAACATAGATGGAATGTAATATCATCGGCAACTCAATCTAAAGTGTGTCCCTAAGCATGCGTGTTTCTAAGTTCTTCATGTTAAGTTCACGACATGGATTCAAGAAAATATTTTTTAGAACACAAAATTCACCTACGGGGTTATTGAAACAAAAACAAAAACTTTAAAACAAAAAGGAAAATCCTAAACTCACGGTCCACCACTTCATCCCCCCAAACTTATTTACAACACAGTGTAAAATAAGTTTGCAGAGTCGGTAGGGACGTGAGTGAACTACTGAAAAAAAAGTACCTTGAAAATTCTTGTGGCGAGGCTTGACCTGGTGAAAGTTGAGAAACTTTGGAAAAATCGCGCTGGAAAAATACGCCCAGGTGGCGGTCCGCCGCGGTCTGTCCGGTGTAGTGATCGATAGCATCGAAGGCGGAGTCCTCATCGGCCTCAAAGATGGGGATGCGAGCCGGGATGTTCCTCTTCCTAAATTCCCCATTGACGGGGTTAGCCTCAATGGCTATTCGGTGCGCCGGGGTGTTGAGCTTCCAATTGACTTGGTTCGCCCAAACGTCGACCTTAGTCAACTTCGGGATGGGAACGGGGAAGTGATCCCCCGCCATTTGTAGGAAAATCCTTGCCCCCAATAATCGGTCTTGAAGAGCCCCACTGAAAATAGCACCTCATAAGTGATGAAGCGCTCCCCGCCATCTTCCGTCAAACCCGCGAAAGACACCTCCAAATGCTCGGCGATTGCCGTGATCAAACCACCACAACATATGACGCCGCCATCCTTCTTCGTGATCCGATCCACATAGATAGTAAAGAGGGTTCCATATTCGAATCCCTTCTTGTTGAGGAGACACCAAATCACATTTAACTCCGTTTGGGAGACACTTCCCCCGTCGACCCTAGCAAACATAAGTTGGGTCATGGCTCGGTGGAGGTACCGCAAAACCGGGTTGCGGATTGAGGAAGACTTTGCATAGCCCGCGGCATGCTGAAGAACGACACAACTAGTGTGTGGGTAGTCACTGTGTGCACAGAAAGAAAATAACAGGTTTCCTAGGTCCAGCAAATCCGCTAGATCACACGGTCTAGGAACTCACTGGTCGTCGGAAAATCCTGGTCGTCGGACACACAGAGCACTTCTTCAAAAACCCTCAACCACTTTACTAAAAAGTGGAAGTAGGGATCGATCCCACAGAGATGGATGCGTAATAATCATGCTCAAGGATTTGGGAATTATTTTTGGGTTGGCTGCTGCCACGCATTTTTTTGGGTTGAGGAAATTAAACTTAAACTTGGGATTTTAAACTGCTACGCTAACGGCTAGATCTAGGCGAAACAACGAAAGCATGCACGTAAACTAGAACCGAACAATCACTAGATCTGGGAAACTATTCTAATTAACTAAACCTGGGAAATAAACTGACAGTGGGGACCATAACTGAAAAAGCAGAGTACGGACAAAAAGCTGGAAAAACAACTAACTAAGGTACTAACTAACATCGACATCATCTTCTCCAACCAATTAGCATAAAAACTCAGAAGAAAACAGCATGAGCGAAATCGGAACAGAGCAGACTGGATTTTCACAATTTAAATGAAGAACAATTAAGAACTAAACAGATCTATGGATGCTAGACGAAGCTAAACAGAAAGCAAACCGAAAACTCAAAATCCATGCATAACTCGACTTCCTCTGTTCAGATCCAACCTCGGACGCTAAATCCACTCCGGATCCAAGCATCCGACACAAACTCCAACCAAAAGAAACATTTCATAACTTCAGATTCAACCAACAACCTCCGATCAACAACAACACCGCAGATCTACAGCCAAATTCCCAGATCGAGCACTAAAGTAACAAAAACAGAGATCAACATGCAACTTGCCGAAATAAAAACTTTTAACAGTAGGATCAACGTAGATCAACACGAAATAACACAAATATAACGGCAACTAAGAAATGCATAGATAATCAATAACATCAACAGCCAAATCGACTTCCAAAAGTGAAGTTCGAACGAAATAGAGTGCAAAAGAACTGAAAGTAAATAGATTGTATCTTCGCCCTCACGCGGACGGTGTTACGACGGAATTTCTCTGAAGAATTTGACCCCTTGAAACCTAAAACTACCCCAGAACTCCCATTTCCCAAGTGTGTGTTGAGTGTGAGCTAAGAGTGAACGAAAAAAAGTAATATCTTGTGTGTTGCATGCCTCTCTATTTATAGGCGTTGAAGTGGGGCCCAGCGAGGTAGAGATAGACTTTGTTGCCCTCAGCTATTGACTCCCTTCTTCTAGCCTTCTTTTCCTTAGATTCTGCTCACTTCTACTTCATTTCTTCGCTAGACTGTTTCCTTCAGCATCTCCTGGATCTAGCGATTCTGTCACACACCTGGCTTATAAACCGTGTTAGACCCAGCAAAATGTAATGCTTTTCACTATATAACCGATGCATGAAATTAGACTTATCACATGCTCATGCTCATTCGTCATCGCACCCCAAACCTCATCAAAATCATATTCATTATCGGTCTCGGGGTCAGGGTTGAAGCAATGGAAGATTCCGCAGAGTTCCTCCATGGTGAGCGAGTGCCATCGGTTGCCTAGGCGGAAATCGATGCTAAGCGGGATGTTTTGCCGGCGATCCTTTGTGACCTTCAACGAGCTTAGGAACTCGAGAGCATACTTACTAAACGACAGCCACTTCCTCTCAAACATGTACCGGAGGCCATTCCCGTCACCTACATCACATAATGCCCAAAAGTCCTCCGCGATCCCCAAAGTTTGAAGAGGGAAATCGTGGGGATACCGCGAAGGCGCCGACTCTCGTGCCGACAACTTCTTCCACATAGCCTTTTGCTCGTCCGAGGCAAGGCTAATGCCGTAGTTCTTCGCGTTCTCGGGCTTTCCCTTTGATCCCATATTCCTACAAACGAGAAGTACAACAATTACAAAGTATACCAATAATGGGAAAATCAAAGGTTTCCCCAAATTTGCACTCTTATAATCAACATGTAAGACATGTAAGTGCAAGCTTAGGTGTATAAAACTTCCTAGATGGTAGCGTGGAAACATATAGAACATAATTATCCAAACTAGGAAACACAAATCCATCCCCCAACGTGAATTCATCCCCCATGCAGAGACGTATCAACAGTAGATCAATACATATCAACAATCTCTATAGGATACCAAAGTATTGCAATTCATGGAAGTAATAATAGCCTCATAATGCTATGAACATGATTGCAACATAAAAACAAGTAGGAACAAGAATGAATCACTATTCACAAAGTTTCAAAACTTATCACCAAAACACAATATCACCATGGAAATTCATAAATAAGCATACACAACCATCCCCCATCATAAAATAAGAGTTTTCACCGAACAATTCATCCAAAACATGCTTAAATCCATGGAAGAAGTAGAACAAAACTCAGAAATTTAGTTAGGATGCATACTGATAAGGCTAATTTCATGCATCGGTATGTGCGAAAAAAATGTTATAATTTGCTGGGTCTAACACGTTTCCTAAGCCAGGTGTGTGAAGAAAATCGCTAGATCAAGGAAGTAATGAAGGAGATGGTATAGCGAGAGAAATGAATGAAATGAGCAGAATTTACAAGGAAAAGTGGCGTGACAAAGGAGTTTACAGCTGAGGGCAACAAAGTCATTATCTATACCTCGCTGGGCCCACTCAAACGCCTATATATAGAGAAGAGCATGCAACACAGAAGATATAGTTTTTTACTGTTCTTAGCTTATACACTTTACACACACTTGGAAATGAATCTGGGGGAATCGTGATCGGGAGGGTACTTTCTAGGAGATTTCGTGCTTGGCAACACCGTCCTAGTGAGGGCGAAGATACAATTACTTTTAATTTCAGTTGTTTTTGCTAATTTCCGCCGTCGAACTTCACTTTTGGGAGTCGACCTTGATGTTGATGATGTTTAACTGTTTTACCGTTCATGGATCTGCGTTTAGTTGTTTAATTTCAGGTCATTTTGCATATATCTCTCTGCTTTTAGCTTAATTCTTCAATTGCTATGTCAATCTCTGTTTATTTTGTTGTTAAGGTGTTTGATGTGGAGTTTGGTGACAGATTTGTGGTTGTTTGAGTATTCGGAGTTCTTATTTGTAAAATCTGACGTGATGGAGAGTTTCTTCTGTTTGGAGTTCATGTCGGACGCTTGGATCCGGAGTGGATTTAGCGTCTGAGGTTGGATTTGGCTTGTGGAAAGACAGTAGTTCAATAGATTTGTTTTATTTCTTCTTGGTTTCTATTTCACTTCGTCTAGGGTATGCAGATCTGCCAAGTTCTTCGTTTATTATGCATAAATTTGATTTCAAGTCAGTAGCTCTGTTTTTGTTTACTCATGCTGTTTCTCTTAAGAAGTTTTTTTTTACGCAAATTTGGTTGTAAAAGACGATGTCACTGTCAGTTAGTACGAGAGTTAGTTATTCTGCCAACTTTTCAGTCGTACCTTGCTTTTTTAGACATGGTCCCCACCGTAGATTTATTTCCTAGGTCTAGCTGTTAGGTTAAGTTTTTTTTAGGTTCCCAAGTCAAGTTAATTTTAATTTTCCTCAACCCAAGAAAATGCGTGGCAGCAGCCAACACCAAAAACACTCCCAAATCCTTGATTATGAGTCTTACGCATCCTTCTCTGTGGGATCGATCCCTACTTCCCTATACTAGGTTTAGTAAAGTGGTTGAGGGTTTTTTTTGAAAGAAAAAGTGCTTTGTGTGTCCGACGACCGGGATTCTGACTCGTGCTAAATTAGCAATCAATATGTCACCCACAAGTGTATGGGGTATGTAGCACGTGGCAAGGTAAAATTATCGATCCTCGGAGACTAAATGCCGGCTTGAGTACTACGATGCAATTTCGAACACTATCTAGACTAATAAAAGGGGTTTTTTGGTTTTTCTACACTAAGATCAAAGAACAAGTACGCAAGTAAGAACAAAATAGAAAATAGAGCAAGTAAAAGGGTAGTTTTCACTCAAATTGGAAAGGTAGGGATATGGATCCGTTGGTATGGATCACGGGTGTTCACCTAGGGATCATGCTCATCTAAAAAGTCCTATGTGTGGCTAGGAAGGTCGGGTTAATTGGTTAGACCCCCTCTCGGGTGCACCTAACGCGTTGATCGGTCTCTAATGTCGGAGTCTCCTCCCTACACTTCGGAACCGACTCCTACAACCTACGGACCCAAGCCCTCTCTCTAGCTATGCCTCTCTCGAGCACATACGATGCACGGAGTTGTTGGCTATTTTAAAAATCTAATCAAGCATCTTTCAATGACAAAAATTAGACAAAACATATCAAATTGGTAGCTAATCAATTAGATAATGAAAAAGCACAATAACCAACAAAACCACCACAAAAGGCATAGATAAGCATAAATCAAGGTTTATCCCATGGAATCCATACAAACTTCACCAATATCCCTAAATAAGAACTTAGCTACTCATAATGGAAGCTAAAACAAAGGAAAATACAAGAACAACAAAAGAAAACATAGTATGAAAAGATAATAGAACTCCCTAAGGTGGACTTGATGTTGGGGAGGATCTTTCTTCTTCAATCTCTTGAAGATGAAGCCTCCTTGCCTTCAATCCTCTTGAATCTCTCGATTTTTCTCTCAATTTGTGGTGTGGGGAAGTTAGGGTTCGAAAATGAAGAAGAACCCCTTTTATACTTGGAGAGAAAAAGGGCAAAAATGGATACTGCGTAAAAACGCCCGATCGGGCGTTAGGCAATAGGTAAAAACGCACGATCGGGCAACACGGAATTGTCGCGCTGTGCCAAAACGCCCGGTCGGGTTTTTTCTCGGACGGGAAACGCCCGACCGGGTTTTCTCTCTGGAATCCAATGCTCTTCAAAACACCCGATCGGGTTTTCTCTCTGGACATCAATGCTGCGTCAAAACGCCCGATCGGGCGTTTCTTCGGATGAAAAACGCCCAATCGGGCGAAGTCTCTGGAATCGTCCATTTGCTCCATTTTACTCCGTTTTAACCTGTTTTTACTTCAAAACTCCAACAAACTCATTATTTCATCTAATTAACGACTATATGGGTGAAAACCTCTTATAAACACCTTAATTCAATAAAAACATGGGTTAAACACCTCTAAAACCATATGAAACTATGAGTTTGTCAACTCCCCCAAACTTAAACACTTGTTTGTCCCTAAACAAGAAGAAGAAAATAAGAAGACAAACTCATGTAAGGATGTTGGAGTGTCATCATTGCCTCAGTAGAAATAAAGTAATCAACAAGTATCAATGGCCTCGTAGACAAGTGTAACATTATAAAGTATTGCTTCAAGCTACTATCATGTACTTAACCTTGCCAATTTGCCCTCACAAGGAGAAAATGCAATGTGCATTTTAGAAATTTCACTCACTCTCAAAGTGTATGGCTCATGACATAACTCTCAAATCATCAAATCATGCATCGTTTACCATATGCTTGCTCGAAATCTACACTCTCCTCTACTACGGTGTGGTTAAAGATCTAAGGTCCGAAAGGTCTTTTCTATAGGTTGTAATGTAGGCTCTTTGGATAGGTGAGGTAATTTTTGGCTAAAGTGACTTTAATCCCCAAGATATGACATATTCAACTTCACCAACTTTCTTCCCCAATCTTAGCTAGTACTAGGCTTTGCCTAGACTCTTCTCATCTACCAACATTCCACTTTTGTTCAATGCTTCTTTTTCAACTTTCAAGGCATCCTTTTTCACCCAATGTCAATTATTCACCATTTTTTTCTTTCATTTTTCTTTTCTTTTCTTTTCTTTCCCTTATTTTTCTCTCTTTTTTTTTCTCCATGCTTTGCATGGTATCATCACTATTTTTTTTTTCTTTTCTCTTTTTTTTTTTCTAGCTCAACAAACTTGTTTTTCATTTGCCAACACCACTTCCACATTTCTATTTGATTTTTCAAAAGTACCACATGGCAATTCCAACCCCTCGGTTTGTCAAAGAAAAGGTTTATAGGCTCAAAGTGGGCTAACAAGGATTAATAACATAGTGGGTGAAACTAGGATTTGGCTAATAAAAATGGCCTAACATCCTCCCTTATCTCTATAGCCACTATGTAGACTCAAGGAGATCGCGAGCAAGTTCTAGAAACAAATGACATGTTTGAGATAAAACACACATTTAGTGATAGTATAGGCTTAATTCTCACAAGGTCATTTTGGCAAAAGACAAGGCACCATGCAATTCACTTTAGGCAATTTGAAATGAAAATTACATGTTACTTAGCCATATCAACAAGATTTTCAAAAAATTTTGCACAAAATCATCATTGGCAACTCCTCCAACAAATCCTCACACTCGTTCGAACATCACTTTCTCTCACCCGACTAGCATTCTACCCAAGGGAGATTATTGAACACACAAAGAAAACAAGCAAAGCAAACCTAAAAACATAAACGCAAAAAAAAACACAAGAAAAACAAACCTAAAAACATAAGTGAAACAAGGAAAACATTCACCAAAATCCAAAAACAAAGAACAACATTAGTTAAGGTTACATGCCTAAACATCATCATCAAATATAGTCAAAATAATAGGGGTACAGGCCGGGGTATCACCAAATCAAAGCAAAGATAGCATAAACAAACCACGACAAAAAGAGAGAGGTGAAAAGGGAATCCACTAGACACCCCCCCAAACTTATCCCAAGCAAAGCTAGGATAAGTTTGAAAGAGAGTGGATCTCCCATGGACCTTCATTGCGGAGGAGGGGGCGGATGCTGCCAGTAGCCTCGGAACTCATCGAGCCGGGCATTGAGGTTGGCCCATTGTGTGTTGTTGAAGTCAGTGAATTGATTCCAGCTTGTCTCATACTGACTCCAACGAGCTTCATTCTGAGCCCAGTACTCCTCCTATCTGACCTCCAGCCGAGCCACTCTGTCGATGAGAGAGCTCATATCCTCATCCTCTCGCTCTTGTCGATCGCATCTCCTCGGATTGCTCGTGCCAGCCTCATCGTGGCGGGGAACCTCCTCTTCATCATCATCCACTTCTTCATTGTCCATCTCCTTAACTCCAACCATGTGATCTGGGAGCTCCACATAGGGGTTGTCATCAGCATACTGCGGACTAGGGTCATATGACTGCCATGGGAGAACGGGTGGATTGTTTGCCTTGCAAGCTCTGTGGGAATCGGCATTCATGCTCCAGTTTATCGTATAGTCGGGACCGTTCACATATGTGTTCAACACGTCCGGAAGGGGGTAGTGATCATCATCTCTCTGACAAAGATAAGCCCGCCGGCGTCGGTCCACTGTAATAAATCCCGTTCTTCTCAGATAATTGAGGTCCATCAAGGACTCCCCAATATCCCTAACTAGGTCCTCAGTGTACACTCCCAGGTGGAGTGCAATGGACCCTATGACACCCCCACAACACAGTGTGCCCTTATCCTTCTTGGACGCTCGCTCAAGGTGTTTGATCATGTAATGAGCAAGGTTGATTGGCCGCTTGTGAAGAAGACTCCATAATAGAAAGAGCTCATCCCGTTGCACGCTGCCTTGTTGTGATCGGGCAAACGGGTGGCCTACACACGCCTTTTGAATCATCCTCAACACAGGGTTCCGGATCATCGATGTCTTAGCCCTGTTGGCTTGAAAGCTCTCATTCAGCCCGGTGATCGCCCTCCAAAATGCATTTTTATCAAAATCATTCGGCTCTCTATGATCATCTGCTGTGAACCCATGCATCCCCTTGAAGTCCTCCATAGTCAACTCATATGGTTCGTTTCTCATCCGGAACTTCATAGCTCTAATCCTCCTTCGATCCGTGACCACCTCCAAAGTGGAGAGAAACTCTAGCGTGAGCACTTGATAGGAATTAATATTTTCCCCGTTGAAGAGCACCGTCAGTTGGCCCCCTTCACAAAGCTCGTCAAAACACTGTGCCAAGCCCAATTGAGTGAGGGCCTCCTGGCATGGAAATTTAGATACTCTATAATCGAGCTTTGCAAGTGCCCGCCACCTTCTCCTTTCGTTACTAGAGTGTAACTCCACATCACAATCTTCGGCTCTTAGTACCATTCTTACCTACAAAGAAAATGTGACAAAATTTAGGTCTTATTTGTAACCAAAACATCCACATTTAATGCATATTTCCCAAAGTGAAGGTACTCCCCCAAACTTGCCCTAAATCATAACACTTATCACATGTATGCACAAAAGAGTACCCTTCACTATCCAATTCCACATAGATAGATAACAAGCGTAGGCATTATCTCCAAATCGTGCATATGCATCAACAACCAAAACATACAAGCACAAAATCCAAAAGTGAAACTCAAATGATGCATATATTTGCCCTACAACTTGGTTTAGCATGTAAATATCAAAAATTTCACTCTATGAACCACAAATTCATCACTTCACACCAACAATTTACTCCCAATATCCAAATAATAGCAACATATGACAATTCAAACCACAATCACCCACGATTCCTCAACTTTACTCCAAAGTTTAGCATGTATTCACAAATCATCCAATATCACCACTTAAATCATATACAATGCTATTTAACACAATTAAACCAATAATAATCAAGATTAGACCCCATGGGTAAGTGAAAAAGGAGGAGGAATTCATACCTTTGAAGCTTAAAAACGAAAATCCCCAATTTTTTCTTCACACCTTGAACTTGTGGGAAACACTTAATTACTCCGATTAAAATTCGAAATTGAAGTGCTAGTGTGGTATTATGAAGATATAACCTGAATTAGTGGAGAGAAATGGGTGGAATTGGCCGGAAATCGGAAATTAGGGGTAGGGTTCGTCGAGGTCGGGCGCAGCTGAATGGACTGCCTCGCGCGAATTTATACTGCGCAAGAACGCCCGATCGGGCGTTCTGTCAATTGACAAACGCCCGACTCGGGCGACTTTTCTGACTCGCGATTAAAACGCCCGGTCGGGCGAACTTTCTGCCTTGAGTTCCGACTTCGCCCGTCTACAGTTTTTCAACCCGTTCATCCCTATTTTCCTGTTCCAAAAACTACAAAACAAACACATACCCAACTTGAAAGTAATATGGGCATTAAACATACTTAAAACGATACACCAAAACAACCACTAAGAAAACTTCTAAAAAAAACGAAAGAAAAACATAAAAACTCAAATAAAATTGTACCTACTAGGGGTTGCCTCCCCTATAGCGCAATTGTTTAACGTCGTTTGCCCGACGGTCTTCAAGCTTTCACTTAATGATCCAAGCTCACTTGGATCACCTCATCGGGGCCCGTCCTAGCTTTTGCGGCCAAATAAAGCTTGTTTAGCCGCTTTTTCCACCAAATAGGCTTGCCATTTTCTCCAAGGTCAACTCCATGAGATTTACCATTTGCCCATTTTGACACCTCTTTCTTTTGCTCCCCCAAACTTGTTTCATTCTCAAGCTCAAAGAACCAATTAGGAACCAAGATTTCCTCCAAGGGCTTTTCAACCTCATCATCCTTAGCTTTTATATGTGCAACATTTATCACCTTGCATTCTTCTACCTTCAAATGCACTTCTTCCACTCTTTTGGATTCTTCCATTTCATGGCGTTTCATCTTATCCAACATGGAAAGGATGGCCGTCTTGTTCCCATGCCTAAGGGTGAGTTCTCCCTTGGTGACATCAATTAAAGATTTCCCGGTTGCAAGAAATGGCCTTCCAAGAATGAGAGGAACATTTGGATCCTCCTTCATATCCAAGACAACAAAGTCCACGGGGAAGATAAAATCATTCACCCTTACTAAGACATTTTCAAGGATCCCATTAGGGAACTTGACGGACTTATCCGCCATTTGAAGGGTGATGGTGGTCGGCTTTAAGACACCAAACTTCAACTTCCGGAAGAAGCTTAAAGGCATAAGATTTATGCTTGCCCCCAAATCACACAAGGCCTTAGTTTGCCTATCATTCCCGATCACACAAGATATGTTAAAGCTTCCCGGATCTTTCATCTTTGCCGGCATCTTTTGTTGGATGATTGCACTACAATTCTCGGTCAAGCTCACGGTTTCATAGTCAACTAACTTCTTCTTCTTTGACATAATCTCCTTCAAGAATTTGAGATAGCCGGGCATTTGTTGGAGTGCCTCAATGAGAGGTATATTGAGGTGCACCTTTTTGAAGATCTCAAGGAACTTTGCAAACTTTTCATCTAATTTCTTCTTGTGTACCACTTGAGGAAATGGTATTTTGACTTCCATGGGCTTGGGAGGAATAATTGCCTCGGGTTGACCCTCGGATGGCATATTAGGTGACTCCACCTCTATTTCCTCTTCTTCTTTCTCTTCTTCGGGTACTTCCTTAGCTTCCACTTCGGGCATAGGATGACTCTCATAACTTGTCCCACTCCTCAAGTAGATTGCCTTGCAATCTTTCGGATTTGGAATTGTAGCACTTGGGAATTGCCCCGGTTGGTGAATTTTCCCAACGGCTTGAGCAATTTGACTCACTTGATGCTCTAAAGCCCCCAATCTTGTGGTGACCTCCACTACCGCCGTCTCAACTTTATCAATCCTCTTGGTAGAGTGTTCCATAATCCCATCGGTCTTCTCCATTATAGCTTTTAGAAGCTCATTAGTAACATCACTTGAAGACTTTGAAGTGCTAGGCGCATTGGTGGCCCCACTTGATGCTCCAAATCCAGGAGATGGAGATGGTTGGATAGCATTACTCGGATTTCCATATGAAAGGTTCGGATGCGCATTAAAGGGTGGGCGGTAGCCTTGATAATTACCACCCCAATTGTTAAGGCATTTATTATTGAAATTCCTTGGATTACCCCCTTGGTTTCCTCCTTGGTGTATATAATTGACATCTTCAACGGGCGGTTGAGGCTCTTCAATGGGTGCCGCCCCCAAACTAAGGCTATCCACCTTTTGATTAAGAAACATCATTTGTTGGTTGAGGAGATTGAATGCATCCGAATCAACAACCTAAGCCACCGGCATAGAACCATCTCGACCCGAGCTCCAACTCTTGCTAGTGTATGTAAGTCTTTGAAGCATCTTCTTGCACTCATCGACCCCCTTGTCTAAGAATGATCCCCCCGAACCAAAGTCTAGTTGACTTTTGATAAATTCCGAGCATCCATTATAGAAAAGGCTCACTTGATGGCCCGGAGATAGCCCATGGTTAGGACACTTCTTCAACAAAGCGTTAAATCTCTCCCATGCTTCAAACATAGACTCTTGGCTCTTCATTTTAAAATGGGAGATCTCCGCTTGTAAGTTGAGAGTAGAGCTAAGAGGGAAGAACCTCTCCAAGAACTTTTTGGCTAAGTCGTCCCAACTTATAACCGAGCCCGGCTCAAGGTTATCAAACCAATCTCTAGCATATCCCGTCAATGAGAAAGGGAATAGCCTAAGCTTGATTGTATCTTCGGGAACCCCATTAAGCTTGGTAGTGTTGGCAATCTCCAAGAATTTGGCTAAGTGCATATTAAGATCCTCCGTGGGCCTTCCCGAGAAAACACGTTGCTCCACAAATTGGATCAATGCCGTCTTCAACTCAAAGTTGTTGGCATTCACTCTCGGATCAATGGGTGGCATTGGGATATTAACATTCCCAAATGCATTTCTAACCGGTGCCTCTCTTCTCCTTTCCTCCTCTCTTTCCCTTCTCATCTCCTCCATTTGTTGTTGTAGTTGGAGGATGATTTGGTCTTGATTAAGGAGAGGTGGAGGTGGAGGTGGTACTTCCTCGTTGTTCCCATTTGGATTTTCCATTGGCTCAACTAGATGTTGAGCTCGTGCTCTCCTCCTTCGTCCTCCTCTTCTTCTATTGGCGGCTTCTATCTCTAAATTAATCGGCTCAAGGGGTAGATGCCTTGAGCGCGTGAGCATAAAAACCTACACAACACAAAAGAGGAAACAAAGGGAAATTAGAGCTAAACTAGAAAACTAAACTAAATAAAGCAAGTAAATGTCTAAACTAGTATTCTCTATTTTATCACAATATCAAACACAAAAGCAAATTAGTCCCCGGCAACGGCGCCAAAAACTTGACTTGTGCTAAATTAACAATCAATATGTCACCCAAAAGTGTATGGGGTATGTAGCACGTGGCAAGGTAAAATTATCGATCCTCGAAGACTAAATGCCGGCTTGAGTACTACGATGCAATTTCGAACACTATCCAGACTAATAAAAGGGGTTTTTTGGTTTTTCTACACTAAGATCAAAGAACAAGTACGCAAGTAAGAACAAAATAGAAAATAGAGCAAGTAAAAGGGTAGTTTTCACTCAAATTGGGAAGGTAGGGATATGGATCCGTTGGTATGGATCACGGGTGTTCACCTAGGGATCATGCTCATCTAAAAAGTCCTATGTGTGGCTAGGAAGGTCGGGTTAATTGGTTAGACCCCCTCTCGGGTGCACCTAACGCGTTGATCGGTCTCTAATGTCGGAGTCTCCTCCCTACACTTCGGAACCGACTCCTACAACCTACGGACCCAAGCCCTCTCTCTAGCTATGCCTCTCTCGAGCACATACAACGCACGGAGTTGTTGGCTATTTTAACAATCTAATCAAGCATCTTTCAATGACAAAAATTAGACAAAACATATCAAATTGGTAGCTAATCAATTAGATAATGAAAAAGCACAATAACCAACAAAACCACCACAAAAGGCATAGATAAGCATAAATCAAGGTTTATCCCATGGAATCCATACAAACTTCACCAATATCCCTAAATAAGAACTTAGCTACTCATAATGGAAGCTAAAACAAAGGAAAATACAAGAACAACAAAAGAAAACATAGTATGAAAAGATAATAGAACTCCCTAAGGTGGACTTGATGTTGGGGAGGATCTTTCTTCTTCAATCTCTTGAAGATGAAGCCTCCTTGCCTTCAATCCTCTTGAATCTCTCGATTTTTCTCTCAATTTGTGGTGTGGGGAAGTTAGGGTTCGAAAATGAAGAAGAACCCCTTTTATACTTGGAGAGAAAAAGGGCAAAAACGGATACTGCGTAAAAACGCCCGATCGGGCGTTAGGCAATAGGTAAAAACGCCCGATCGGGCAACACGGAATTGTCGCGCTGTGCCAAAACGCCCGTTCGGGTTTTTTCTCAGACGGGAAACGCCCGACCAGGTTTTCTCTCTGGAATCCAATGCTCTTCAAAACACCCGATCGGGCTTTTTGTCGGATGCGAAAAGCCCGATCGGGTTTTCTCTCTGGACTTCAATGCTGCGTCAAAACGCCCGATCGGGCGTTTCTTCGGATGAAAAACGCCCGATCGGGCGAAGTCTCTGGAATCGTCCATTTGCTCCATTTTGCTCCGTTTTAACCTGTTTTTACTTCAAAACTCCAACAAACTCATTATTTCATCTAATTAACGACTATATGGGTGAAAACCTCTTATAAACACCTTAATTCAATAAAAACATGGGTTAAACACCTCTAAAACCATACGAAACTATGAGTTTGTCAGATTCCTCGCGACCCACGAGTTCCTAGGCTGAGTGATCTAGTGGATTTGCTGGATCTAGGGAACCTGTTATTTTCTTATTTGATCAGCCATAGCACAAAATAACCCTTTCAAGTGGCGCCGTTGCCGGGGAATGGATGGCGTTTGTTGTTATTAAGGATTTGGTGTAAATATTTTAATTTCTGTTATTTTCTTTCTCCCTGACAGTTTATGAAAGCGGGCTTCCAATCTGGAAGCTGGGCAAGCTCATCTGGATCAGGGAGTGGCCAGTGCGAGTGGTGAATCAAGGAATCTACATCTACCATCACTACTAGATCAGGATTGAGAACGGAAGATCCATTCCCGTTCGAGTCAGAAAGTGAAAAGGAGTGGAATTCATCGACAGAGGAGAACCTAGGGACATCAACCGAACCAGAGCATTCCGAGACCGAGGAGGAGAAGGACCCAGATATGGCTCACCTACTAGACCCCGATCCAGAAATAGGGTCGCTCACCGCACATCTTGATGGTGAACCCGCTCATACTATAGTCTCGAACCCACGACGGAGGTCGATTGACATCAAGACGAATGTACTTGGAGTTCTACCTACCTTCTCTGGGCGGAGGAACGAATGCCCTTATGAATTTCTGAACGAGTTCAGTAAACTATGCAGCATTCAGAAGCGGCCCAACGAGGCAACAGAAGAGGACTACCGTCTTCGAGCAATTCCGTTTGCTCTCAAAGGGGAGGCGAACACTTGGCTGCTGAGGCTTCCACCGGACTCGATCAACACGTGGAAGGATTTTAAACTGGAATTTTTGGATTACTTTTTTCCATCTAACAAGACGAATGCCTTGAAGAAGGAGATTCAGGAGTGCAAACAAGAATACGATGAGTCTCTAAGTTTTTATTGGTCCCGCTTCAAGTGGCTGTTGGATGCTTGTCCTAATCATCGGATGATCGAGACAGAAACTTATTATCTGTTCTATGAGGGTGCAAACCCTGAATCAAAAGACTTGATGAACTCCTCGAACGGGGAAAATTTTACCAAGAATAAGGCAAGTGAAGCTCGGGAAACCTTAGGGAGACTAATTGAGGCAAAGAAAGCCTATGATAACCCGCGAAGCATATTGAGGAGAGGATCAGCTAATGCAGTGATGGATCAAGTGTTAGGTTTGGTATACTGAAAAGCATGTTTCGAGCAAGTTTCGCTTGAATAGAATCTTGCTTGTATACGTAAAACTCTAGAATCCACTTTTAACCCGATTTAGTATTATTCGAGCAGTCTCGCACGAATAGAATCACTATTATTATTACATTGTGTTTGCTTGTGCATTTATAAGATGTTTTACAAACATTTAAATGCATAAGAAGTAAACAAAGTCTAAGTCTTTTGCTTAGTAGACCGGTTGTGGGCGTCGTCCACTTTAAGGTAACACGGTCAGATCTATGCAATGCTTTGCAAAAGAAAAAGAAGAATTTCACAACCTAGATAGGCTTTGGCTACCTATCGTGAAAGGTTGCAATGTCAGTCCGCATATTTCTAAGCCTTACTGAAATAATTTGACATTGGTGTGGTATAGCACTGAACGGATCTAATAGCAAGACGTGTCTTTATGCTATCTACTGAAAGACTAGGTTTTGATAAAATGTTATTTCTTAATCTACATATGTTAGCATTGAGCATACGGCATTGATTATGCACTACTTTGACTTATCAAATGGTGCGGGTTTTTCGCAACCCAATAATCCTGATATATTGGGTAGTGGTGATTAATATCTAGCGGTGCTAGGATTGCTATTATGTTGAAACGTGCACGAGGTGAGTCTCGTTTGATAATGTCCTCAAGAGGAGCTCGAACAAGGTTTTATTATTCGAAAAACTGGCCAGTTGGAGTTTTATTACTCTATGAATAATAAATAAATGTTTCTTGCTAAGTCCACTCTTGAAATTAATAAGATATTAATTAACTAAGTCCATAGCAGACATTAATTAATTAATGGACATTTATATCTTAAGCGCGGAAAATAAATAATAAAAGTGGAAACCCGGATTACTTGTAATTTCGGATTTGGATGGGGAGAGTTCAATATTACTTCTGTAGTGGCTGCTCGTAATATTCCAATATAAGCTTGTATTAAATTGTGGGATCAATTTAATTAGTAAAAAGCTAATTGGGCGAGCCCATATCCAAAACCTTCCATAGATCCCTGTCTGGGCCCAAAAGGAACTTAATATAAATAGGAGAATAAAGGAGACAGAATTATAACAATTTTCATTACTGAAATTTTCGAAAATATCAGCCCCATCAGCTGTAGGAATTTTCGAATTCTACTCCTTTTCCCAAAAGGATTTCTTCTGTCTTCTTTATTCGAGTCCTAGTATTTTGATAAGATCAGCCCACCCTGATATCGAGATACAGTTCGGGAACCAGAGAGAAGATCCGTGGTCTAGTATTGAAGATCATCACGTGGAGAAGGCGCGAGCAATCGACGATTCTTTGGAGAATCAAATCGGTAACTCTAAACCGTAGAAATCATGTTTAGGATTTATTTTCTATGAGCATGAATTATTTGCGTTCTAGCATGCAATTATCTGTTTAACATGTGAATTGATTAATCGCATAATCGGTCAAATAGATCCGTGTCTGATTTATTTGTTTTGTACAAGTCTTCCGCTGTGCAAGGGGCACCAAACCCCAGCAATTGGTATCAGAGCCAATTTTTGGCTCTGATTATGTGGATTAATTTCATGTTATGTGAATTGCTTGATCGCATGAGTTCTTCGTTACATGTTTTATTTACTTTTTGTACGAATGAACCAATTCTCTATGATAAGAGGAGGCTGCGTAACTTCAACAAAAGGCACAGATCACGTAGAATCATGTCACGAAATTACTTGAGTAATTGCCAAGTAATCATTACTTGGTGTATTTACAAAAGATTCAATCATTACATGGATGATGATTGTTTTAATCTATTCGTTCGTCCATGTTGCAATGAATGAATGAACGTGATTTCGAAGTCGTGGTATTATTGCGACAACCTACGCGGATTGAAATCAGGGCGTCGTGTCCCAATTTTGATGGGTAGGAGGGCGACAAGGAGATTTCAGGCAGCGCCTCCGGCTGTGTAAGCAGCAAACAGACAGCAAATTTCCGGCGGCAACAGCTTTTCGAGTGGGAGCCCTTCTTGGGCAGTTTCCGGGCTCGGAGGAAGCTGTTGTCGCAGCCGCTGCCAAGGCGACGTCGCAGCAGCGACGACGCGGCAACAGCAGCGGCAGTGACGCAGCGACGGAGGAGCGACGTCGACGCAGCAGCGTCGGAGACGTCAGGCTCGGCGAGCTCGCGAGACGAGTGGGAGCCCAGCAGAGGCTGCGGTTCAGTGGGAGTACGACAACGCAAGATTAGGGTTTCCCTATGTGTGATGTCGTTTTGTCTCGTCTCATGACTTCACTTTCCAAATTTAAATTAGGATTTCCTAACCCTTGGAATTAATTTTGGAAATAATTCAAGATTATTTTGGAAATTAGATTTGAATATATCTTGTGGATTTTATATATTATATATGATTTGATTTTGTATTAAATCATGGATTAATTATAGATTTTATCCTTATTTTATGGATTTATAGGGATTTAATTCCTAGATGAATCCTAGTTAAATTAGGATAATGACAATCTAATTTTTTATCTATGTCCTATGGATTAATGTGGATTTATCCCTAGACAAATCCTAGTTGGATTTAGATAATGACTAATATTATTTTATTCTTATCCTATGAGTTTATATGAATTTATTCATAGATAAATTCTAGATGGATTTGGATAGTGATAATATAATATTTTATTCTTATCTTATAAATTTATATGGACTTGTTCCTAGATAAATCTTGGATAGATTTGAATGATTATAATATAATATTAACTTATTCTATGGATTTGTATGGATTTATTCCAAGATAAATCCTAGATGAATTAGGATAAACATTTATATTAATTTATTTTAACCTATGGATTTGAATAGATTTTATTCTATTAAGACAAATCCTAGATGGATTAAAATAAGTATTAATCCAATTTATCCTTATCTTTTAGATTTATATCCTAGAAAGATTAGGATGTTAATGATATATAAGAAAATCCTTATTTAATTGGATTTAGATAAATTTATTTATCCAAGAAATCCTAAGTAATGTTTGATGTATTCTGGATTGTCTATTCTAAATAGAATTAAGATTTTTATAAATCTTGGTTGATAAGATTTTATTTTTATCTTATGGATTATGATGGAAATGTTTCTATCTAGTAATATCCTAGTACGATTTAAATAATGATAATCCTAGATCAACGTTATCTTGAATTGTAGGATTTGATTTTATCGAAATAAAATCTAGAATAATCCTAAGTGGATTTAGATAGTTAACTCTATCTTGATAAATCCTATCAGTAATTGGATAATTATTATCCAATATAAAACTTAATTATTTAATTGATTCTCCCTTGACTAGATTAAATAATTGTCGTTAATTATCATGTGTGTTTAAATGTCATGCATTAAATGGATTTATCTGTTTATTTGGTGTTTATCTATTTTAAGTGGATTATCTGTTTTATCTGCTTATGTGATAATTATGCAAAAACCATACAAAATATCTAAGTGATGATTACAACAAGTGCGTTGTATATGGTCTCCATCGATCGGACTGCCAAATTTTGTGAAGCTGATTTTCTAATATTATCGCCACCTACAAAGTAGGGACAATAATCCTACGAAAACAGTAAGTTCATAAGGGCGGACTTCTCACATAATAAATAGAATGAACTAGAAAGTGGTTCCCAATATTATTGCCACCTGCAAAGTGGGGACAATAATCCTAAGGAACTGCGAGTTTCAGGGTTCAATCAGAATTTATGAGATAGCTTGGTTTTGTTATCAGCACATGAACATTGTTATGGGAGTGTGTTGTAGAAATAAAATACTGTAATGCTAAATCTGATGGTCGTGCTTAGGCAGCATTAGGCGTGTTGACCTCCAAAGGAGGAAGATATTGATGCGTCGGTGTTGTGACCAGTAAAATTGTCAAAATTTTAATGCGTATTAACCTCCAAAGGAGGATACAATTTATTAATTTTGCTGTTGTAAGATACATAATTGTTTTGTGGTTATTTGTGATTATGTATTTTTTTGAGCATGAGTATGTGATAATAAGTTTATTTGCCAAATCTTCATTATGTCATTTAATATTTGTCTGCGATCCTTAAAGAAAGAAAACTCGAATGCCTAAATTATGTAGACCGGAAACGAAAATGGATAAAATTCTCATCGCTGAAAGCTTGGAGTTTATACTCAATGATTCATGTCCTCCATCTCCTCGACATAATTCCACGAAGAATGTTCAAGAATGCATTATGCATGTACTTGACAAGCTCTTTGAGGAATAAGGTCAAGCTATTTTCCTTTAAGTAGCTCGACAAGTCTTGGTAAATGACAATGAAAGATGGATATCAATAGAATCTGTCAAGATGATTCGATTGGAATATCCTAAAGTGACAGAATGTTTTGAGGATCTTTTGATCACTTAAATAGTTTCTGACACAAGTCATCGCCTAAAGTAACAAGAAATGACTATAAGAAGGTTTAACTGAAAAGTAGAAAATCTTCAGAATAATAGTCATTGTGTTACTATTAGAGGAAAGTAACATGATAGATGACGAATTCATAAAGGCTGCAATTTTCTTAAGTCCTAGTTCATTTCAACAAAAGACTAGATATGGAAATGGGAGAGTCTGGATTGTCATCGAAGTTTGTTTAAAGCGAGAAAAGATGCTTTGTGAGTTGGATTGACCTATTTTATAGAAGGACAATGACTTACATGACAATGCAACTTCTAAGTAAGAGATCTTGATCCAGTTAGGTTTTTGTTGCAGTGGGAGCTATTAATGCTCAACTATTGTTTTATGGTTGATGCTTAAGGCATCATAGTATTAAAATAATATAAGTGCGACAAGGTTGAGTATTCAACAACACATCAACTTCTTAATCATTGAATGATAAAGTATTTATGGCTCTTAGCCTTAAGGCCAAGAAAATACTTAGAAATTGTTCGAACTGATCTAGACTATCAAGATTTTAATATTTCGTTAAATAGCTTGACAGTTGATAAAGTCTGTTTAATGCACTATGAGTTAGAATCATTTGATTTTTCAAGATATTCAGAATACTTATAGAAGTGCAACATAGAAAGACTAGCAAGTCTTAATGGTTTACACCATAAGGAGACGAGCAAAGGGTTATGATCAGTAGTGAGAGTCTAATCTCCATTAACGAATCCAAGCATTCATCTAATGAATGGGATAGTTATGTAAGAAGGAATCGATGTCTTTCTAAGACAAGTTTCATTATGTGATGAGTTGTACTCATTAAAATCTTATCATTGATGGGATAAACATTAAAGAAACTACCAACATCAGTACCTTCTACAAAACACGAGTTGTGGACTAGAACGTCTCTAGTCTAGCACATCTCAAGGTGTAATGTTGTTCCAACACGTGTTGGAAAAGTGTCCAAGAAATTGGAGTTGTGTACTGCGACATGTTTTAAGGTTTGTCCCAAATGATGTAAGGTTATAAGTTCTGTAATCTTCAAAGATATAATTCTTGTATGAAGATCTAGAGATGAACTACAAGCCTAACAGCGTGATAACTCTCAAAATAAAGAGAGAGATATCGGATTTTCCACATTACCAAGGAGTCATACCATTAGAAACTTTTGCACTAATAAAATCAACTTCAGTACCTAAGATTGTAAGAACCATATCGTAGTGGGAGCGTTCCACTGGAACACAACAAGTTCTTGGGTCTAAGAGTGTCGTAAGACTCGGTCTTAGATTAACTTGAACATAATCCCTTTAACTACAATGTAGTATTGGTTAATTTGGATAATCATCTTTGAACAGGTGATAGATTCCATATTACAATCTAAGATAGACAACATGTTTTACAAGACTTGCAATACTACCTACAGGCTGTGTCAGTCAGTGGGAGGAAGTATCTTTGCAAGTGTAAATATGGATCTCAAATGGCTAGACAATGACAATGGGTTATGCCCAAAGAGAATTATCTTCTCGCTATCGTTGTGCCAGGATTTATTCGATCATATTGTCTATTAGAACTTACATAAAGAATGTATGTATTATGAGTGTCAAGACAACCTTCTATAAATAGAAGTCTTGAGGAAATCATCTACTAGAACATTCTAATGGGATATGTAATTAAGGGCAAGAAACGCATGATTGGAAGCTTATATAGGCCTTCGTGGTCTTAGGCAAGCATCTAAATCAGAGTATATGTGTTTTATCAAAATTGTCAAATATTTGGAATTTGACTTGTGTCCTTAACAATGCTGTAAGCACAAGGAAGTTGAAAGTGCATTACATATCGTATTATTGGTACTCTACTATGATGAAATCTACAAAAGTTGCAAACAACTAAGATTGGCATCTGGCGTAGGAAACTGGTAGTCTACCCAGTTTAAGTTAAATGATTTAAGAGAAACTAATTACATTCTTAGCATCTAAGCCCTTTTAAAGATCGCTAGAAAGAATGTTGAGATTCTCCTAGGAATCCTATATCTATATATTGCTTGGAACATTTAAGCATTAGAAATTCCATGAAAAGGTTTATACCTCTCAAGATGGAATTGTCTTGTCTCTAGTCAAATGTCGTTTGACGCTTAGTGAGATCAAGAATTATGAGACTAGTTTCGGAGATAGTTGTCTCATGTATGCTATAATGTGTACTAAGTTTGATATTAGTTGTGCTTATACATAGCAAGTATATATCATATTAACCATGGCAAAGGATTTTGATTGAGGTAATGAATATACCCTAGTGCTTGAGAAAGACTAGTAACTATATTCTAGTTTACCAGTCATTCATGTAATGTCCTTGGGGTTACACTGTCTTAGTTTTATGACTAATCAGTGATCGAGTAAGTCATCCTCTGAATATGTGTTTACCTTAGGAATATCTTCCTAATAGCTTTAATCGTAAGTTTGAGTATGCCTATGAGTATTATTTTTTTTACTACTCTAGTGAAGGCTAACTCAAGGGACACACGAGTTTATTAAGCTAAGCAATCACATATGGGGATGAAATTAATTAAAGATCAAGTACGCAGCAAAGACATTATGGTGAAAAAGATATTATCAGAGAACAACCAAGCAGATTTTTCTTTCACTTGGTGAAATGAATGGTAGTTCGATATATCTAAAATCAATACCTGCTTTGTGTATAAGTGGGAGAGTTTTTGGCAGTGGGTATACTCGAAAGCATGTTTTGAGTATAAGTGGGAGATTGTTAGGTTTGGTATACTGAAAAGCATGTTTCGAGCAAGTTTCGCTTGAATAGAATCTTGCTTGTATACGTAAAACTCTAGAATCCACTTTTAACCCGATTTAGTATTATTCGAGCAGTCTCGCACGAATAGAATCACTATTATTATTACATTGTGTTTGCTTGTGCATTTATAAGATGTTTTACAAACATTTAAATGCATAAGAAGTAAACAAAGTCTAAGTCTTTTGCTTAGTAGACCGGTTGTGGGCGTCGTCCACTTTAAGGTAACACGGTCAGATCTATGCAATGCTTTGCAAAAGAAAAAGAAGAATTTCACAACCTAGATAGGCTTTGGCTACCTATCGTGAAAGGTTGCAATGTCAGTCCGCATATTTCTAAGCCTTACTGAAATAATTTGACATTGGTGTGGTATAGCACTGAACGGATCTAATAGCAAGACGTGTCTTTATGCTATCTACTGAAAGACTAGGTTTTGATAAAATGTTATTTCTTAATCTACATATGTTAGCATTGAGCATACGGTATTGATTATGCACTACTTTGACTTATCAAATGGTGCGGGTTTTTCGCAACCCAATAATCCTGATATATTGGGTAGTGGTGATTAATATCTAGCGGTGCTAGGATTGCTATTATGTTGAAACGTGCACGAGGTGAGTCTCGTTTGATAATGTCCTCAAGAGGAGCTCGAACAAGGTTTTATTATTCGGAAAACTGGCCAGTTGGAGTTTTATTACTCTATGAATAATAAATAAATGTTTCTTGCTAAGTCCACTCTTGGAATTAATAAGATATTAATTAACTAAGTCCATAGCAGACATTAATTAATTAATGGACATTTATATCTTAAGCGCGGGAAATAAATAATAAAAGTGGAAACCCGGATTACTTGTAATTTCGGATTTGGATGAGGAGAGTTCAATATTACTTCTGTAGTGGCTGCTCGTAATATTCCAATATAAGCTTGTATTAAATTGTGGGTTCAATTTAATTAGTAAAAATCTAATTGGGCGAGCCCATATCCAAAACCTTCCATAGATCCCTGTCTGGGCCCAAAAGGAACTTAATATAAATAGGAGAATAAAGAAGACAGAATTGTAACAATTTTCATTACTGAAATTTTCGAAAATATCAGCCCCATCAGCTGTAGGAATTTTCGAATTCTACTCCTTTTTCCCAAAAGGATTTCTTCTGTCTTCTTTATTCGAGTCCTAGTATTTTGATAAGATCAGCCCACCCTAATATCGAGATACAGTTCGGGAACCAAAGAGAAGATCCGTGGTCTAGTATTGAAGATCATCACGTGGAGAAGGCGCGAGCAATCGACGATTCTTTGGAGAATCAAATCGGTAACTCTAAACCGTAGAAATCATGTTTAGGATTTATTTTCTATGAGCATGAATTATTTGCGTTCTAGCATGCAATTATCTGTTTAACATGTGAATTGATTAATCGCATAATCGGTCAAATAGATCCGTGTCTGATTTATTTGTTTTGTACAAGTCTTCCGCTGTGCAAGGGGCACCAAACCCCAGCATCAAGAAGACAAGAAGGTGGAAGATAGGATCGATAAACTGGAAAAGGCCTTGCTAAATGCGATCGAGAAATACAATCCGCATGCTCCAGTGGAAAATGAGAAATCCCCTGGTCAAGAAGAAAGGCAACTGCAACCATACTACAATCAGCCCTGCGAAGGGGAGTGCCAAGCTCAAGCAAATTCGATGGGAAGTTGGAATCCCGATGGAAGTTAGAATCAAGGAAGACAGAGGGACGCTCCATGGAGGACTCACCCAAACTTCAGATGGACTGACCATGATCAAAGCCAGCCACCTCCCTTACAGCTCACGAATTTTGCACAACCTCCGGAGAGGCAGTCCAACTGGTCAGGGAAAGGTCAAGAAGGACAATTGCAGCTGGGGTATAGGAATCAGGACCAAACTAATTGGGGGAACAAAAATCAAAACAACCCAGGAAACTCCTATGTGCCACCTCACCAAAGGAATAACCAAGACAATTTTCAGAATTCCCAACAGAACCACCAAGGGAATCAAGGGTCTGGTAGCCAGTACAATAGTCAAGGGTCAAATAACCAAAACAATAATCATCAAGGAAATTTTCGTCAGAACCAAGGTCAAGGACAAAACTTTGGTCAATCCAACTTCAGACCACAACGGAGTTTGGGTGACATGGTCCATGATCTAGTGAATTCACAGCAGTTCATGCAAGGTAACCTACACTCCAACAATGACATGGTGCATAAATTGCAAGATGCTCAGTCAGAACAAAAAGCCGCCATGGACATGATGGCGAAACAACTTTCCCAGATCGCAGTTTCCTTGAATGAGATGCGAGGGAGTGAAGGCAAACTTCCTGCTATTGTCAAACCGCCAGACCGAGCAAACATTAGTCAAATCACCTTGAGATCTGGACGGGGTTACGAAGGGCCGACGTTGGAAACTAAGGAGGAAGTGCCTATGCAAGCTAAAGAAGGGAAACAGAGTCAGAAACAGCAAGAGGGAGGTGCTGGACCGAAGGAGATCATTGTTCAGAGAGACCTCCAGAAGGAAGATGTAGGGGGATGTCTACCTCGATCAAGGGACCCGTTTTTCCTAGACCCCGAACCTGAGGAAGAAAGTAGGGAAGGAAACAAAGCAGTTGATGAAACCCAGGCTGGGACTTCCACAAATGCAGTCAAGCGAGCAAAACCATTTCCATATCGAGGGGAGGCAAAGAAAAAAAAGGATGATAGATCTCATGGAGATTTTCAGCAAGTTGGAAATCAACTAGCCATTCTTGCAGGCCTTGAAAATGCCCACCTTCAGTAAGTTCATCAAGGAGTTTATTGCAGGGAAAACCAAGCTAGATGGGAAGATTGTGATTGGAGAAACTGTGTCTGCTGTGATACAGAAGAGAAGGATGCCCTCGAAATGCACCGACCCAGGTATGTTCACATTACCCATCTCTTTAGGGGATATCAAAGTTGAGCATGTCATGTGTGATCTAGGGGCGTCAATAAATGTTTTGCCACTTTCGATCTATAAGAAGCTAACCGGGGTAAGAATGGTTGCTACCAAGGTAGTAATCCAGCTAGCAGATAGAACTTGCATTTGCCCTGAAGGAGTGTTGGAAAATATTATAGTCAAAGTACATGAATTTCTATATCCTGCTGATTTTTACGTGATCAAGATGAATGATAATGAGTCTGTTGAGTCTAGTGGGGTACTTTTGGGGAGGCCATTTTTGCGTACGGCTAAGACCATTATCGATGTGTTTGATGGAACAATTTGCTTGGACTATAATGGGGAAAAATATACCTTTAGCATAGATGAGGGGATGAAAAGACCTTTAGATGTCGAGAATCTCAACGCTATTGATGTTATTAACCCTTTAGTCGAAGAATATCTTGAGACAGAATTGATACAGGAACAAATCGACAACTCAGAGTTGAGCCATTCGATTGACAAAGAGGTTGTGGGATGGTGTGCAGCAGTGAACACAGAGGAATTGACAGATGAAGAGCTCACAGAGGCCATTATGGAATTCTGCAGAAACCCGGAATCAGCTAGGTCCAGGGGATCGGTTTATGTGGCCAGTTTGGAAAAATCTCCTGGGTCGGGGAAAGAGACTTTACCGGAAAATTCAGAAAAAAAATCCCTTGCCCCAGGAGACTAATGGAACGAAAAAAGAGCTAAAAACACTTCCACCAGGCCTTAAGTACGCTTACTTGGAGAAGGACGAGACATTTCCAGTAATAGTCAATAGCAACTTGACCAAGGAACAAGAGAAGGAGTTGTTGGAGGTCATCAAAAGGAACAAGAAGGCAATAGGATGGACTCTCTCATATTTGGTGGGAATAAGTCCAGATCTTTGCATGCACCACACCCGTTTAGAAGAAAGTGCAAAGGCTCATCGAGATGCACAACGGAAGCTGAACCCGAACATGCGAGAGGAGGTCCTAAAGGAGGTATTGAAGTTGCTTGCTCTAGGAATCATTTACTCAATTCCTGACAGTGAGTGGGTCAGTCCTGTCCATATGGTGCCAAAAAAGTCTGGGATACAAGTTGTCAAAAATGAGAAGAATGAATTGGTACCCACCAGATTAGTGACGGGGTGGAGGATGTGCATCGACTACAGGATGTTGAACGAAGCCACAAAGAAGGATCATTTTCCTTTACCATTCATCGATCAGATGCTGGAGAGATTGGCGGGCAAACAGTATTTTTGTTTCCTTGACGGATACAGCGGCTATTTCCAAATCTACGTTGATCCAGAGGATCAAGAGAAGACCACATTCACGTGTCCTTTTGGTACATATGCATACCGAAGAATGCCATTCGGATTGTGTAATGCACCGGGAACTTTTCAGCGATGTATGATGAGCATTTTTTCGGATCTGTTGGAAGTGTGCATTGAGATATTCATGGACGATTTCACCGTTTATGGGAACTCATTTGATACTTGTTTAGCCAGCCTTGATCTAGTGCTGCAGAGATGTCAGGAAAAGCATTTAGTGTTGAACTTCGAGAAGTGCCATTTCATGGTGACTGAAGGCATTGTCCTGGGTCACGTGGTTTGAGCGGGGTATCCAGGTAGACAAGGCAAAGGTGGATGTGATATCAAAATTACCATACCCCACGAACCAAAAAGAGATAAAAGGATTCCTAGGCCATGCAGGGTTCTATAGGAGGTTCATAAAGGATTTTGCAAAAATCGATCAACCACTCACTCGGTTGTTACAAAATGATGTTGAATTCGTCTTTGACGAGGGATGCGAGAGGGCGTTCCAGCTGCTTAAGGACAGGTTAGTATCAGCACCAATAATCAGGGCACCAGACTGGAACCATCCTTTCGAGATAATGTGTGATGCAAGCGATTTCGCTGTGGGAGCCGTCCTAGGACAAAAAATTGATGGAAAAAGCTATGTGATTTTCTATGCTTCCAAAACACTAAATCAAGCTCAGAAGAATTATGACACCACGGAGAAGGAAATGTTAGCCATTGTGTATTCCTTTGAAAAATTCCGACCCTACCTTCTTGGGTCAAAGGTAATAGTCTTCACGGATCACGCAGCAATAAAGTACTTACTGGCTAAGAAGGAGTCGAAGCCAAGGTTAATCCGTTGGGTGTTACTTTTACAAGAGTTTGATTGGGAAGTACGAGATAAAAGAGGAACAGAAAATAGGGTAGCAGATCATTTGAGCAGAATTTTCCAAGGAGAAACAGAAGAGGCCATCCTCGATGCCTTCCCCGAGGAACATTTATACCTTTTGGAGAAATTTCCTAGACCGCCTGACTGGGAAGCAGTCTTGGCCTTGACCGGTCTATGGGAATCGGATAAAGGGAAGTGCACGCTGAATGCAGAACCGTGGTTTGCTGATCTAGCCAACTACTTGGTCACGGGAGAGATGCCGATTTCAGAAGAAGTTTCCCGGGGCCAGAGGATGAAGATTAGAAGTGAATCCAAATTTTATTTTTGGGATGATCCTTACCTGTGGAAAATGTGCTCAGATCAAGTGATTAGGCGCTGCATTCCCGAATGGGAACAAAGAGATGTGTTAAATCATTGCCACGCATTAGCATGTGGAGGCCACTTTGGGCCAAGGAAAACAACGAGGAAGGTTCTAGACAGCGGATTTTATTGGCCAACATTGAATAAGGATGCTTTCGAATTCTGCCAATGTTGTGAGAGATGCCAGCAGACAGGGGGAATTTCAAGGAGAGATGAGATGCCTCTGATCCTAGTAATTGTGTGCGAAATTTTTGATGTTTGGGGAATGGACTTTATGGGACCGTTTCCGTCATCATGTGGGAATACCTACATATTGGTGGCAGTGGATTATGTATCTAAGTGGATAGAAGCTAAGGCCACCACAACTTGCGAATCGAAGGAGGTGGCGAAATTTCTCAAGGATAATATTTTCAATAGATACGGAGTTCCTAGAGCCATCATCTCACACCAAGGAACACATTTCTGTAATCGCACCATCGAGGCTTTGATGAAGAAATATGATGTACACCATCGAGTGTCAACTCCTTACCATCCTCAGTCCAATGGCCAGGCAGAGATTTCTAATCGCGAGATCAAGGCGATATTGGAGAAAACAGTTAATCCGTCAAGGAAAGACTGGAGCAAAAGACTCGGAGACGCATTGTGGGCCTACAGAACTGCTTTTAAGACACCTATTGGGATGTCACCTTACAGACTTGTGTTTGGTAAGATGTGTCACTTACCTGTGGGTATTGAACACAAGGCGTACTGGGCAGTGAAAGAAATGAACATGAAGCCGATAGCTTGCGAAGAAGAGAGAAAGTTGCAATTGCAAGAGTTGGAGGAACTTCGGCTGGAGTCGTTTGAATCTGCCATGTGGTACAAAGAAAGAACGAAGTTATGGCATGATAAAATTCTCCGGGTCAAGGAACTTCGTGTGGGACAAAAGGTGCTCCTTTTTCATTCTCGGCTTAAGCTGATGCCAGGGAAACTGAAGTCTAAATGGATTGGCCCATACACCATCGTAGGCATCCGAGCAAATGGAGCAGTGGAGATCCAGGGAAGTGCTCCAAACTCTGTTCCTTTCCTTGTTAACGGTCATAGAGTGAAAAATTTTAGGGATAATTCTGAGTTGTGTGTAATGGACGAGATTCCACTACACACACTCCCTATTATTGCCTAAAAAGACAGGGGTAATTTGATAATTTGATACAACATGTAAATAGTTTAATTGTTCTCTAAAAAAAAAAACTTATGTATATATATTTTCGAAGGGATATGTTGATAATTTTGAAAATTCACAACTGAACCAGGGAATCTCGGAAATACAACATGTAAATAGTTTAATTGTTCTCTAAAAAAAAAATAAAAAAATGAAAAAATAAAAAAATAAAAAAATAAAAAAAAACTTATGTATATATATTTTCGAAGCACCAGACTCCAAAGGGAACCCATATTTTATGCCCTAACCTCGACCTAGGGGTCTGGAACCTTCAATTTTTATTTTGTAGGGCATGGTCGAGGGGATTATCCAGGAGGAGAGTCTGAAGGAAGGAGTCAAGGACGGAAAAGATATTTTGAATTTCAAATTCTGGCCGATAATTATGGGAGACGTACGGTTGCTTACATCACGTCTGCAACCGCACCATCCTTTCACCAGAAAAAGCAACCGTCGTTTTTCTCTCTCCATCATTCCTAATTAGACAAATATTTGTGTTTGCTCTTCCTTCTCTTTTCATTCACTCTCTCTCTAAAACACGGACGAAACTCTAACCAAAAATCGCCCAGTTTTTTCATTTTTTCAGATCTACACCGATGGATTCTACCAAGGGCACTGAGTATGACCCAACCTTGTTGGCCGAATTGACACAGAAGTTGGGAAGTTTAGAGAAAGCGAAGGAGGTGTATGCCCTATTCGCCGCCAGTCTGATGTCATCTGCGCCGAATGCACCGTCACTGGAAATTCCGGCGGATTCGGCTGCGAAACCGGCAAATCTCTCCGAAGAAGGATCGCTAGTCGCAGAACCACCGCATGCAGAGGTCGTTTCGCAGGAGGCGGAGGAAGAGGGGGCATTACAACAACAGTCGGAGGATGGTGAACCGACACATGACGAGACCTTGGTGGAGACAGAAGGGAATGAAACGGAGAACCCTAATCTTGAGGGTGGGGAAATGTGTGAGGGGGAAACCCCTATTACTATTGAAGTTCGTGAGGGGGAAACCCCGATTTCTGTTGAAGTTCGTGAGGGGGAAACCCCTGTTTCTGTTGAAATTGTTGAGGGGGAGACCCCTGTGTTTGAGAAGGTTGCTGAGGGGGAAACCCCTAATTTGGATCGCTGAGGGGGAAACCCCTATTCCAGGAGATGACAGGGGGGAGAACCCCATTTATATCGAGGGGTCAACCCCAATGATGGTTGAAGAGGGGGAAACCCCAGAAAAGCTTTTGACAGAGTCAGATCTACATTCAACGGTAGTACCGGAGCCCGAGGAAGGGCTGAAACTGATCGTGGACCTGGTTGATGACCAGGAAGAAAGTGCGCCCAAGGTTGATGAGAGGGCAGAAAGGAGGCGCACTAGGAGAAGCCTCCTTGACGAAGTCGATGACTTTATACCTGACGCGACAGAGACAGAGGCGCGCTTGGCCAAGGAGAAGGCAAGAAAAGGAAAGGCGCTGGCGACTACATCTACCCGGTCAAGGAAAGCTCCCTCCGTCCAGGAGGTCGAGGAGACCCTTTCCCCTGTGACCGAGGAACCCTCTGTCGAGGAGCACGACGAGCCCATCCCTGTGTTGGTGCACGCAGCGGAAGAGCATGTAAATAAATCACATAATAATCAGATCTATTTAGCAGATTATTTAGACAAAATCTATTCGCGTAATTATCACATGTATCATGCTCATAACTAGAATTAATCATGCTTTAAGAATATTGAAAACCTAAAACATGCTTTTCTACGGAGTAGAATAATACCTAATTAATTCTCCAAAGAATTGAAGATGGCTAGCGACTTCTCCACGTGTAGCTTTAAGTACTAGACCACAAATCTTCTCTCTGGTTCCCGAACTGTACTCTAATATCAGTGTGGGCTGATCTTACTAGAATACTAGGACTTAAATAAAGAAGACAGAAGAAATCCTTTTTGGAATAGGACTCAAATTCGAAATCTCCTACAGCTGGGAGAGATCGAAATTTTCGAAAATTGCAATATGAGATATTGTGTATTTTCTGTCTCCTTTATTCTCCTATTTATATTAAGTTCCTTTTGGGCCCAGACAGGGATCTATGGAAGGCTTTGGATATGGGCTCATCCAATTTACTTTTTACTAATTAAATTGAACCCACAATTTAATATAAGTTATAATTGGAATATTACGAGCAGCCACTACAGAAGTAATATTGAACTCTCCCCATCCAAATCCGAAATTATAAGTAATCCGGGTTTCCGTTTATCTTTCATTTCCCGTGCTTAAGATTAATATGTCCATTAATTAATTAATGTCTGCTATTGACTTAATTAATTAACTTCTTATTAATTCCAAGAGTGGACTTAGCATGAAACACTCATTTATTATTCATAGAGTAATCATACTCCAACTAGCTAGGTTCCGAATAATAAAACTTAGTTTCGCGCTCCTCTTGAGGACATTATCAAACGAGACTCACCTCGTGCACGATTCAATATAATAGCAATCCTAGCACCGCTAGATATCGATCACCACTGCCCAATATATCAGGATAATTGGGCTACAAAAAACCCGCACCATTTGATAAGTCAAAGCAATGCATAATCAATACCGTATGCTCAATGCTAACCTACATTGATTAAGAAATAAATATTTATCAAGACCTCGCCTTTCAGTAGATAGCCCAAGGCAAGTCTTGCTGTTAGATCCGTTCAGTGCTATACCACACCAATGTCATCTTATTTCAGTAAGGCTTAGAAATATACGGACTGACATTGCAACCTTTCTCGATGGGTAGTCTAATTCCATCTAGGTTGTGAAATTCATATTTTTCTTTGTTTAGAACTGACCGTATTACCTTAAAGTGGACGACGCCCACAACCGGTCTACTAAAACAAAGACTTAGACTTTGTTAAGTTAACTTATACATTTAAACATGCATTAACATCCATTAAATGTAAAACATAACAACATTATGACAAAAATAATCTGTTTTATTCATTGGAAAATAAAATAAGAGTTTTACAGTATTCAATCACTCGAAACGTGATTTCTAGTATACAAACTCTAACAATCTCCCACTTATACTCAAAACACTTTCGAGTATACAAAATGTGCTAACGTCTAAATCTCCCACTTATACTGAAAGCGGATTGAGGTCTTGAATTAGTCGAACTCCCATTCCTTCAACATGGCTTTCATACGGCTTTACCGCTAACGCCTTCGTGAAAGGATCTGCCAGGTTGTTTTCTGACTCAATCTTGACCACTTGTATGTCTCCTCTCTGCACTATATCTCGAATGATATGATACTTCCTCTCTATGTGCTTGCTCGCCTTATGAGCCCGTGGTTCCCTCGAATTTGCCACAGCACCAGAGTTATCACAATAAACGGTGATGCGCTTGGGCATATTCGTAACCACACCTAAGTCCAGAAGGAAGTTCTTAAGCCATACAGCCTCCTTTGCAGCCTCCGAAGCGGCTACATACTCGGCTTCCATGGTAGAGTCTGCAATGCATTTCTGCTTTACACTCTTCCAAACTATAGCTCCACCTCCTAAGGTAAACACATATCCGGAAGTTGATTTTCTCGAATCCAGATCAGCCTGAAAGTCTGAATCTGTATATCCTAAAGGACAGAGCTCGGCTGCATTGTAAACTAGAACATAGTCCTTAGTCCGATTAAGGTACTTGAGTATGTTCTTTACGGCAGTCCAATGTCCTTGGCCGGGATTTGATTGATATCTTGCTACCATGCCAACAGCAAAGCAGATATCGGGTCTAGTACAAAGCATAGCATACATGAGACTACCAACTGCCGAGGCATATGGTATTCTTCTCATCTCTGCTATCTCAGATGCTGTCTTAGGACACATCTCTTGAGACAACTGGATGCCATGTCTAAAAGGTAGGAAACCTTTCTTGGCATCTTGCATGCTAAAGCGTCTAAGTACCGTTTCGATGTAAGATTCTTGGGATAAGCACAACATTTTCTTACCTCGGTTCCTAAGAACCTTGATACCGAGAATGTGTCCCGCATCACCCATATCTTTCATCTCGAACTGGCTGGACAACCAAGTTCGCACTGATGACAACATCTTTTTATTGTTTCCAATTAGAAGAATGTCATCTACATACAAAACTAAGAACACAACATTTCCTTTTTCAACCTTCTTATACACGCAGCTTTCATTAGGGCATTTTTCGAATCCAAACTTTTGAACAGTTTGATCGAAACACTGGTTCCATGATCTAGATGCTTGCTTGAGACCATAAATGGCCTTCTTAAGCTTCCAAACCATGTGTTCCTTGCCCTTCACTACATAGCCTTCGGGTTGTTCCATGTAGATGGTCTCCTCAAGACTCCCGTTTAGAAACGCAGTCTTAACGTCCATCTGCCATACTTCCCAATCCATGTAAGCTGCTATAGACAAAAGTATACGGATCGATTTGAGCATGGCCACTGGGGAGAAGGTCTCATCGTAATCGATACCTTCCTTTTGGGTATACCCCTTAGCCACTAGTCTTGCCTTGAAGACTTTAACTCGTCCATCGGGTCCACGTTTACGTTTGTATATCCACTTGCTCCCAATGGCAGTACAGCCTTCGGGTAGGACAGACAAATCGTAGACGTCTTTGTCTAACATAGATTGTAGTTCCGAATCCATTGCTTTCACCCATTCGCAATGATCGACATCAGCCTGCGCCTCTGCAAAATTCCAGGGATCCAGTACATTGCTGTCCGAGGAGTGATCCATACACTCACCCAAACCAATGTATCTATCGGGCTCATGAGAGACCCTCCCACTGCGGCGCGGCACTACAATATCTGGAGTATTAGTTGAAGTTTCTGGAATTGTTGTTACACTTGGTAATTGTTCTTGGTTAATGGAAGTTGAAACTTGAGTTAGCTCTTCTAGAGCAATCTCACTGCTGGACTTATGATTCATTACATAGTCTTCCTCTAAGAATGTGGCATGAGTGCTCACAATCACTTTCTGATCTCTGAGACTATAGAATTCATAAGCTTTCGTTCCTCTAGGGTATCCTATAAACACGCAAACCTCAGTCCTAGATTCCAGCTTAGTTGGATCCTTTTCCAATACATGAGCCGGACACCCCCATACTCTGAGATGTTCTAGATTGGGCTTACGCCCATTCCACAACTCATATGGGGTAGTAGGAACAGATTTAGAAGGTAAGACGTCTAAGAGATAGTTTGCAGAAAGCAAAGCATGACCCCAAAACGAAACAGGTAACCGTGCATAACTCATCATCGATCTGACCATATTTAATAAGGTCCTATTCCTTCTTTCAGCCACGCCATTCTGCTGGGGTGTGCCCGGCGCAGTCGTTTGGGATTCAATCCCAGCTACCGATAAATAGTCCAAAAACTCGGCACTTAGGTATTCGCCTCCGCGATCAGATCGCAGGCATTTGATACTCTTACCATGTTGCGTCTCTACTTTAGCCTTAAACTCCTTGAACTTGTCAAAAGTTTCAGACTTGTAGCGCATCAAATAGATGTATCCGATTTTCGAGTAGTCATCTGTAAAGGTGACGAAATATCGAAAACCGCCCCTTGCCTCGGTTGACATTGGTCCACACACATCAGTATGAATGAGCTCAAGTACTTCTTTGGCCCTATTCCCCTTTGATCTAAAAGATCTCTTAGTCATCTTGCCTTCGAGACAGGACTCACACTTCGAAAACGGTTCCTTCTCAAGACCTTTAATAAGATCTTGATCAACCATCGCATGAATCCTTCTTTCGTTGGCATGACCAAGTCTAAGGTGCCATAAGTACGTTTCATTCATTGAAGTTGAAGGTTCTTTTCTTTTCTTAGAAATTTTCGATGTAGCATTGAGTTCTGATTTACGTTGATTAAATTGTGTAGAAGTGATCGTGTACAGATTGTTTTCCATGATACCGCGACAGATATAAGAACCATCTTTCTTAATAACGCAATTGTCATTAAAAGAAATCGAATATCCATCATAAGACAATTTAGAAACTGAAATTAAATTTCTTCTAAAAGAGGGTATCAACAAAACATTCTTCAAAATCAAAAATCTATCACTAGAAAAACGTAAATAAACGTCTCCCACTGCAACGACCGCCACTTTCGTAGCGTCGCCCAGCTGGACCTCTATCTCACGATCATGTAGCCGTCTTGTCACCTGCATCAAGTCAGGATCAAAACATATATGATCAGTTGCTCCAGTATCAATAACCCAAGTATGAGTAGATGTCAAAGCCAAACATGACTCGACTACTAGAGCATGGTGCATACCTGTAGCCTTGCCCTTTTTAGGACAATCTGGCTTCCAATGACCTTTCTCTCCACACTTGAAGCATTTTCCAGTTTGCTTCTTGTCACCCCGCTGTATCTTCTTTCCCTTAGCATTGTTGACTGCTACTTGGTTCGGTGCCTTTTTCTTTCCTCTTCTAGCCTTAAAGCCAGAGGAATTAGGCGCGATACTCATCATAGCTACTTTAGCTTGAACCATAAGGTCCTCCGCCGACTGAAGTTCAGTCAGCAACTCTGCTAAAGTATAATTCCGTTTGTTCATCTCAAAGTTGAGCTTGAACTGCTGGAAGCTAGGGGGAAGACTCTGAAGGATTATAGTAACCTGGGACTCGGGATCGATCGTCCCTCCCAATACCTCAATCTGGTTGAGGTGACTCATCATCTCGAGGACGTGTTGCCTCACAGACGAGCCTTCCTTCATAGACTTCGTCATGATACTCCGAAAGGCTTGAGACTTAGCCGTTCGATTCTGAGTACCAAAAAGATTTGCGAGATTTGTCATGATCTCGGCGGCAGTTTCCATGGCAGAATGCTGATGCTTGAGTACTGATGACATAGAAGCCAACATGTAGCACTTAGCCATCTCATTCGCCTTATGCCACCGTCTATGCGCATCTCGCAATGCTTGGCTGGCACTAGCAGCCGGGACAGCTGGGCGTGGAGTAGTGAGTACGAACTTGTACTCTTCTGCTGTGAGAACGATATCCAAGTTTTGTTTCCATTCGATGTAATTTTGGCCTTCGAGTTTGTTTTCTTTGAGAATGGCAGAAAGAGGATTAAAAGACATCTTGACGAATTTTATTGCACTGCAAACAGAAGATTTTACTATTTGTCATAAACTTATGTAAGGAAATTGAGTAGATTAACCATAAAACTTTTCAAAATCTTACAACAGCAAAATTAATAAATTGTATCCTCCTCAGGAGGTTAATACGCATTAAAATTTCGACAATTTACTGGTCACAACACCGACATATCAATAGCTTCCTCCTCTGGAGGTTGACATGTCAAATGCTTCCTAAGCACGACCACCTGGTTTAGCATTACAGTATTTTATTTCTACAACACACTCCCATAACAATGTTCATGTGTTGATAACAAAATCAAGCTATCTCATAAATTCCGATTGAACCCTGAAACTCGCAATTCCTTAGGATTATTGTCCCTACTCTGTAGGTGGCGATAATATTAGGAATCACTTTCTAGTTCACTCTATTCATTATTTGAGAAGTCCGCCCTTATGAACTTACTGTTTTCGTAGGATTATTGTCCCTACTCTGTAGGTGGCGATAATATTAGAAAATCAGCTTCACAAAATTTGGCAGTCCAACCGATGGAGACCATATATAAACCATTAGTTCATAATTATCGCTTAGATATTTGGGTTATGGTTTTAATTAATTATCCTTTAGCCTTAAGGCAGATTAAGACTAATTAAATTCTGTTGGTATTTAATTTACTGGATAATTAAATCTTTTATAATCTTTAATATCTTAATATAGAAACTATTAATCTAGAATTTAATTCTCATTCATGTCTTACTATAAGATATATCTAAAATAAAATACATTATTTATAATCTTAATTAGACATGAAAAATCAAATTCATATAATTTCCAAGTTCAAGATTAGGAAGAATATCAATTATATTATTTAATGTATTCTTATATATATCATATCTTATAATAGATTCTAGATATATATTATAATTAGGAAACTATTAAATTATTCTTATCTATATCATCTAGGATATAAAATATTCATAGATATAGAAAATAATCCAAATATTCCTAAAATCTAGGGAAATCTTCCCAAAATGTTTTATTTCATTAAATAATATTATTTTTAATGATATCTATTAATTAAACAATTAAATAATCATTAAAATAATCTTTCGTCAATTTCTAGAGATTCGAGGTTGGCACGAATCTACACAACGAAGATACGAAGATATCCCCGGAGATTCTCGCCGGGACGGCGTGTTCGCCCCCCGACGACCGCCGGAAAACCCGCGCCTTACGGCGCGCTCTTCCTTCTCCCTTCTTCCTCCCGGCGGACAACCGCCGAGATTTCACCCTCCGTCGTCGTCGAGCCAGAAGGCGCAGCCAGAGCCACGACCTCCCGGCGATCTCCCACTGCCCGACGAGCTCGCGCGCACCAGCAGCCGGCGGCTGCTCTCGGTTGCGCCTCGCTAGGGCTGGGTCGGCTAGGGTTTCGGTATTAGGGTTAGGGTTAGGGTTTTGCGAAGAAGACCGGCGCCTCGGTGGTTCTCGGACGAGCCACCGTGCCAGGCTTCCTCCGTCCGACGCGTCTGGTGCCGCCTGGGCTCGCGGTCTCGATCGGCGGCGCGCGCGAGCCCCTGCTCGCATGCGCGTCGCCGCGTGATCGCACGTCCTCGGCTCCTGTCGCGTCGCATCGCGTTTGATCGGGGCCGGCTAGGGTTTGGCGGGCTTGGCCGGTGGCGCGCGCGAGCCCTTGCTCGCCGGCGCGTCGCCCCATGCCCGTCGCCCTCGGCTCCCACTCGATTGGCAACCCTCTTCGATCGATCATAGCGCAATTCGTCCCGGCGCAAGCGCCGACGAATCGCACATCTAGTTCGTTCGAATAATTCAAGTTCTATGATTCGAATGTTCTTGAGTTCAACATGCATAAACAAAAAAAAATAAAAAACACAAGAACATGCTTCGTAATCAATCAAGACATGCATACATGAATTTCGCGAAATTTAAATCCAAATAATCAGAGCCAAAGACTGGCTCTGATACCAATTGTTGGTGCACGCAGCGGAAGAGCATGTAAATAAATCACATAATAATCAGATCTATTTAGCAGATTATTTAGACAAAATCTATTCGCGTAATTATCACATGTATCATGCTCATAACTAGAATTAATCATGCTTTAAGAATATTGAAAACCTAAAACATGCTTTTCTACGGAGTAGAATAATACCTAATTAATTCTCCAAAGAATTGAAGATGGCTAGCGACTTCTCCACGTGTAGCTTTAAGTACTAGACCACAAATCTTCTCTCTGGTTCCCGAACTGTACTCTAATATCAGTGTGGGCTGATCTTACTAGAATACTAGGACTTAAATAAAGAAGACAGAAGAAATCCTTTTTGGAATAGGACTCAAATTCGAAATCTCCTACAGCTGGGAGAGATCGAAATTTTCGAAAATTGCAATATGAGATATTGTGTATTTTCTGTCTCCTTTATTCTCCTATTTATATTAAGTTCCTTTTGGGCCCAGACAGGGATCTATGGAAGGCTTTGGATATGGGCTCATCCAATTTACTTTTTACTAATTAAATTGAACCCACAATTTAATATAAGTTATAATTGGAATATTACGAGCAGCCACTACAGAAGTAATATTGAACTCTCCCCATCCAAATCCGAAATTATAAGTAATCCGGGTTTCCGTTTATCTTTCATTTCCCGTGCTTAAGATTAATATGTCCATTAATTAATTAATGTCTGCTATTGACTTAATTAATTAACTTCTTATTAATTCCAAGAGTGGACTTAGCATGAAACACTCATTTATTATTCATAGAGTAATCATACTCCAACTAGCTAGGTTCCGAATAATAAAACTTAGTTTCGCGCTCCTCTTGAGGACATTATCAAACGAGACTCACCTCGTGCACGATTCAATATAATAGCAATCCTAGCACCGCTAGATATCGATCACCACTGCCCAATATATCAGGATAATTGGGCTACAAAAAACCCGCACCATTTGATAAGTCAAAGCAATGCATAATCAATACCGTATGCTCAATGCTAACCTACATTGATTAAGAAATAAATATTTATCAAGACCTCGCCTTTCAGTAGATAGCCCAAGGCAAGTCTTGCTGTTAGATCCGTTCAGTGCTATACCACACCAATGTCATCTTATTTCAGTAAGGCTTAGAAATATACGGACTGACATTGCAACCTTTCTCGATGGGTAGTCTAATTCCATCTAGGTTGTGAAATTCATATTTTTCTTTGTTTAGAACTGACCGTATTACCTTAAAGTGGACGACGCCCACAACCGGTCTACTAAAACAAAGACTTAGACTTTGTTAAGTTAACTTATACATTTAAACATGCATTAACATCCATTAAATGTAAAACATAACAACATTATGACAAAAATAATCTGTTTTATTCATTGGAAAATAAAATAAGAGTTTTACAGTATTCAATCACTCGAAACGTGATTTCTAGTATACAAACTCTAACACCCTGAGCCCAGCTATAACTCTGAGGAGGTTGAAGAAGAGTCGATTCCCGGACGCCCGGTGATTTGGCTGACTAAAAGCTTGTTGGAGGAGATGAGACAGTTTGACGACCAGAAGAGGATCGCGATATACAAGGAGAGATGTAGCGCAGGGAAGATGGCCAAGTCAGGAAAACAGTATAGCAAGAGAGAGCTCAAGATGATTGCATGTGATAAAGAATTCCGCGCCTATATCCAAGCAATAGGGTTTGAGTGGCTGTTGCAGCACAGCCAAGAGAGGGTACCAGTGGATCTAGCAAGGGAGTTTTTCTCCACTTTTCGTTTGAAGAATACCACTGACCTGGACGCGGATTCTATCACATTCAGGCTTTTCAATCAGGAGCACGAGTTGAGCATTAGGGAGTGGTCCCTACGGATGGGGTTGTTCACCAAGGAAGAAGATGAAGAGGGGGCATGGAACGACAGGATGGTGGGGATGCCAAAGAACACGCCTGGTTTCAAAGTACAGACAGCATGGGAACTGGTCACGCACTCTAAATCAGGGGCGTTTAAATCTAGCTACTCCAAGGCTTCCCACATCGAAGACCGGAACCTCCGTTTTGCTCAAACATTTATCAGCTACAATTTGATGGGCAGTGCGAATTCAGCTCTCACTACTACCGATCTCTACTTCACATGGTGCATGGCGGAGGGTGTTAAGGTGCACCTCGGATATTGGATGGCGCAGGCATGCCATCAGATGACGAGCAACCCGGGGCGTCATATGTACACCTGCCACCTCATCGGCGCTTACCTCCAGAGAAATATTGAAATGAGAATTGCCAAGGCCGCTCCGCTAGTAGTCATGTGCAACCCTCCAGAGGTGTTTAGTGTTGATTATTTCTTCAACAAGGGGTTGCTGCAGACTCAAGGCACCAAAACTCTCTTCTATTCATTGGGAGACAAGGTGAAGGCAGAGACGGAGGAAGCCGAAGAAGCCATGCCGAGTGAAGAGATCGAGGAGCTGCGAAAGGAAGTCCAGGACGTGAAAAAAGAGATGCAGATGATGAGGAGAGATATGATGAAGGAACTCGGTGGGATAAGGAACGAATTGATGGGAAATCGGGAGGCAGTGCAGACCCTGAGGGGAAATATTGCTGATTTGGCGGTGAAATGTGCCAAACAGAATGATAGGATGACGGAAGCGGTGGAGCTTTCAATGAAGATGTTGAAGTGGATGCAGCAGACACTCCCCTTGACCCAGTTGAGGACAACTCCTGGGTCCAGCAGTGAAGTCAGGCAGCCCACTCTGAGCAGTCCCTCCGTCAAGCGACCACAGCAGTCGCTTCAGTTGATCTCCCCGACCTTTCCCGTGCAAGTTCCAGCCCCACCAAAATCAAAATCTATCGTGAGGAAGCCAGTACCTGAACAAGTGACCCAGGAGGAAGGAGAGCTGGAGCAGCCAGCTAAGAAGAAAGTGAAAGTGACCCGACCCGGAATCCCACCCCAGTCTGGCTCTCGAGGGAGCCAGTCCCAGAAGTGATCCATCGTCTCTTGACCAAGTAACTTTTATTTGTCGTTCTTTTCATTTTTTTTTATTATTGTTTACCTGTTATATATGTGTTTAACATTTGTTATATCTTCTCCCACTTAGCCCACTGCGTGGTCTAAGTGTGAGAAGTTTGTGTTTTCTGTTGTTTTATTTGTTTTCCTATGTTTTCTATGTTCTTTCTCCCACTTAGCCCATTGCTTGGTCTAAGTGTGAGAAGTTTTATTATTTTGTTTTGCATTGATCTCTCTGTTCCCCCCTTCACGACGATGGCTTAGGGACAAGCTTGAGTGAAGTGGGAGGGGGAGAGGAGTCAATGCATTATCCGTGTTGCATATTAAGAGTCTGTTAGTCTTAAGTGTGTCACATGAGCCAGTGGATATAATACGGCATGATTCCCTTAGTGAAAGTAATTGAAGATAGGAGGCATTTCAACTTAGAAGCTTTCCTTAAATAAGCCTAGTTAATTTGAATGAAGCGAGAACGACAGAGAATGCCTCTACTTACTTAGTTGTGAAGCCCTACTATATAGTGAGTTATAAACCTCAGATAACTTTGAGCTAACACATGTTTAAGGGCCACCACTGAATGCTTAGGGAAGAAGAGCTATGAAGGAGAAAAATTGGGAATTGGGTTATGAAGGTATAAGCTGGACGAAGTCCAGGGAAAGGTGTTATAAACTGGACGAAGTCCAGAAAAAAGGAAAAAATGGAGGAATAAGCTGGACAAAGTCCAGAAAAAAAAAACAAAAAAAAAAAAGAGGAGGAATAAGCTAGACGAAGTCCAGAGGGGGAATGGTCTAAAAACAGGAATGATAATAGCCTGACCCAGGAAGGAGAAACTCTCATAACCCAACGCTTCAGTGGTGTAGCATTAACTTAAGAGAGAATCGATCCTAACATCCCTGGTGAGGAATGAGTGATCGAGTGAATCTAACAATTGGGTAAGTAGAAAGCTATCTTGACAAGCTGACAGATTGGCTAGGTAAAGGAAGGGAAAGGGCCTATTTGGAGGAGTGCAAACTATTGGAATGACCTTAATATTGTGGGGACAGATGCCTAAAATTGAAACTAGCTCATGTATATGTGTTTTACGTGTTTGTATGATTTTCTTATATTTTCTTAGTTTTTCTTGTGTCTAGGTCTAGGAGTCGGTCAAGAGATAACCTTGCTTGAAATTTGCCTTATTCTTTTTCTTTTCTTGTCTTTATACTTGAGGACAAGTATGGTTTAAGTGTGAGCAGTTTGATAAGGCTAATTTCATGCATCGGTATGTGCGAAAAAAATGTTATAATTTGCTGGGTCTAACACGTTTCCTAAGCCAGGTGTGTGAAGAAAATCGCTAGATCAAGGAAGTAATGAAGGAGATGGTCTAGCGAGAGAAAGGAATGAAATGAGCAGAATTTACAAGGAAAAGTGGCGTGACAGAGGAGTTTACAGCTGAGGGCAACAAAGTCATTATCTATACCTCGCTGGGCCCACTCAAACGCCTATATATAGAGAAGAGCATGCAACGCAGAAGATATAGTTTTTTACTGTTCTTAGCTTATACACTTTACACCCACTTGGGAATGAATCTGGGGGAATCGTGATCGGGAGGGTACTTTCTAGGAGATTTCGTGCTTGGCAACACCGTCCTAGTGAGGGCGAAGATACAATTACTTTTAATTTCAGTTGTTTTTGCTAATTTCCGCCGTCGAACTTCACTTTTGGGAGTCGACCTTGATGTTGATGATGTTTAACTGTTTTACCGTTCATGGATCTGCGTTTAGTTGTTTAATTTCAGGTCATTTTGCATAGACCTTGTGTTGATTGAGAATTGAATGAAGAACTCTAAACTTGAAGAGAATTGAGAGAATTATGGTGTGGGTGTGTGAAATTGGTGATTTATAAAGGTGGGGGTTGTGTGCAAGGAAGGAATTTGAGAAGGAATGAGAGAAAGAATGGGAAACTTACCTTTTAAACTGCATTTCCGTCTTCTGGACTGCGCGCGGCGGTCGCCGCATGCTGCGCGGCGGGCCGCCGCACGGGCGTTCTAAAACAGCGATTTCTGGCGGGCCGCCGCGGCCTATTCAGCGGTTCATCCGGCCCGCCCTAAGCCTGCCCTAAGCCCGTCCTATCCTGCACATGTGAAAATACGTGTGGCGACCGCCGTGTTAAATGCGGCGACCGCCACGCGTTGAATTAATTTATTTTTTTTTATTTTTTTATTTTTTTTTTCACGAAAACGAAAATGAAAAAATAAAAGGAAATAACTAAATCAACGAAAAATTGGGTTGCCTCCCAACAAGCGCTTTTTTTTTAGTCGTTAGCTCGACTTGAAGTGGCCCACTAATTGGGCGGATCAGCGACCCTAGTGTTGAAAATGGGCCTAGGGAGCAACTTGGTCCCTAACTTCTTCCACCACTTGTATTTCCCCTTATTTGTTTTGATAACATAAATCTCGGGGTCCTCCTTGGTTGCCTTCTTCCTCTTTTGCTTTTGTTTCTGCGGGATAGAGGTGGAGGGGTCAGTATCGTCCTTTTTGGGAGAACGTTTTACCTTGTTGACAATGTATATAGTGGAGGTAGTAGGATCCTCCACTTCAAAGGGGTCTTGAGGTTTGGTCAAATCCGTGACCATGATTGCCCTACACTGCCGTTACATCTTTGCCTGCTTTGCTTCCTCAAACTTGAGCATCTCGCTTTCGATCTTATAGGTGGATTGGCTATTGTTATCGCTAATTGTGATCTCGTCACGACCTACATCAATCAAAGCTTTGCAAGTAGCGAGAAAATCTCTCCCTAAGATTAGAGGGACATTCTTGTCTACTTTCATGTCAAGCACAAGACATCCTCAATCATACCAAAAGTTTTTATGGTCGAGTTATTGGCCAACCTGAGTGTTACGTCTGAAGTTTTGAGTAGCCCAATGTTGAGCTTTTCGTAGTACATCAGCGGCATGAGATTGATGGAAGATCCTAGATCACATAGGGCCTTGTCAACCTTTTCGTCTCCAATCCGGCATCGGATAATGAATTGGCCCGGATCTCTCTGCTTCACTACATTCTCCTTTTGGATGATCTCGCCGCAATGATGTGGTAGCTTAAGGTCGGCTTTTGTCGGCTTTCTCTTTCTCATTACTGTCTCCCTTAGTAGCTTCGCATATTTAGGTATTTCCTGCAACGATTCAACTAGAGGAATGTTAGTATGAACTTTACAAAACATGTTCAAAAAATGTTTGAACTGCTCTTTGAGCTTAAACTTCCTCTTTGGCTGGAAAGGTAGCACAATCCCATTATGCCGCACGAGTCCTTGCTGAGCGGGTGCTTCTGCCTTCTCTGTGGCGGCCCGCAGCGTAGTGTGCGGCAGTCCGCCGGCGGCTGGGCAGACTCCATTCTGGGCTTCAGTGGCGGTCCGCCGCGTGGTGTGCGGCGGTTCGCCGGCGTCTGGGCAGTCCCCAATTTTCTGCTTTGCCACCCACTTTTTGTTGACGTCGTCCACTAGTGCGGCTGCCTTTGCCCTGTCCTCATCTAACTTCTTTTGGATTTGCTCCATCTGCGTGTTGATGTTGGTTATGGCAGTCGAGATCGTGTTCATTCCCTGCTCGAGGTTGTTTATTCTGGCTTCAACCACTCCGATCTTGGTGTCATTAGCCTTCCTGTCTTGCGCGATTACCTCCAAGATCCTTGTGATCCCTTGTTCATACTTTTCCTCCTTCTTGAGTGTCTCAACTACTCCTCCCTTGCTAACATTAAATCCTGTGGGGGGTTGCAAGTAATTATTGTTAGAATAAGAGAGATTAGGGTGAGGTCGGTTTCCATTATAATTATTGAAATTACTGCCCCCCTGGTTAGGGCGATAGTTGTTGTTGTAATTTCTATTGGGGCCGCCTCCTTGCATGTAGTTGATTTCTTCCACTGTCGGGGTAGGAGTTTCAGGCTTAAAGACTGCTATAATGGAGGTTGGTGGAATCGGGTCCTCCTTCCTTGATGAATCCATTTGGTCCACCCTAACTCGAAGCTCGGCCAATTCCTTTGCAAAGGAGCTTTCATCGGCTTCTTCAACTACAGCTATCATTTTTAGGCTATGCCTTTCTTTCGACCACGCCCTGCTGTTGGTGGCGAATTCCTCTATCATTGCCACGGCTTCCTCACCTGACTTCCTTAAGAACCCTCCATTTGCACCTGAATCAAGCATAACACAAATTTTCTCGTTAAACCCATTATAGAGAATCCCTACCTGGTGGTCCACGGTGAAACCATGGTTAGGGAACTTTCGGAGAAGGGCTTTGAAATAAGCAAACGCCTCATAGAGGGGTTCGTCCTGACCTTGGATGAATTGGAAGATCTCGCTTTTGAGCTTCAAAATTGTGCCCGGCGGATAATACTTGTTGAGGAAGGCAGCTACAATGTCCTTCCGTGTGGAGACCTTTTCTCTGGGCATACATTCAAACCACTCTTTAGCAGAATCAGTTAATGAAAAGGGGAAGAGTCTTAACCTTATGGCATCGTCGTCGACACCGTTCAGTTTGAGAGTGTTTGCGATCTCCACAAATTTGGAGAGATGGCGGTTAGCATCCTCCGTAGCCCTACCTGCAAAAGGAGTTTGCTCGACCCTTTAAATAAGGGGCATGCGTAACTCGAAATTATTAGCATCAATACGAGGCCCTTCGGGAAAGGTAATCATATTCCCATGATTGAACATGTTCATCACGGGTTATATCTCCTGATTCTTCTTTTCCAGAGCCTCTCGGGTCGCCCTTTCCGCATCTCTCTCATCCATCAGTAGCTTCACCATTTCCTGCAGTTTCTCGATGTCCGTTCGGTCACCCATTGTTCCTAATCCTTTTTCACTTCTTATTTTCCTACGAGTTATCTCAAGTTCTAAATCGAGCGGTTCTAGGCTGTCCTTCCCAGAGCGCGTTCGCATACAAAACCTGCAAGAACCAAAAACAAAAATGAATTAAAAACTAAAATTAAAAACTGAAAGAAATTAAATTCCAAAGTAGCAAAATTATCCGTTTGAAGATATCACTACAAAGTGAATTGTCTTCCCCGGCAACGGCGCCAAAAACTTGATGCACTTTTTATTAGCACTAAATAAACCTGCAAGTATACATAGTATATATAGTATAGCTAAAGGTTAGTACCGGATATCAAACACGGGAAAGATGAACACAAAGTGTCTATCCTCTACTAAGACTCAAATACTATCTGGAAAAACAATTGGGTTTTGAAAACTTCTGAAAAACTAAAAACAATAGAAAGCATAGACCAACAAAAAAGCGAATAAAACACAGAGAAAGACGATACAGATAAGGGAATCCCGGGGATGTGTGTTTGTTAGCACAACAACCTTGAATACAAATCAAGATATGATCAAGGTGAAGGAAAAGAAGCATGATATTGCTCATGCTAACAAAGAAGTGGCAGAGTGTGCAATGTCATCAATGAATTCTCATCCAATGTATCCTACGTGGAAAGAAGTGTTGACTAAAGGATCCTAGCTTAAAGATAAAGAGCTCCTGCCATTTTGTACTGCATTGCATTAAGTTTTCAGTTACTCTAGTTTGGCATTTAGCTGGTTTGTTTGGTAGCTTATCTAGGGTTTAGGATGAGCTTCTAGTCTCTTCCAAATCATAGTATATATAGAGATGTAAATAAAACTCATTTCAAGTAATCTGAAACATCATCAGTCAAGCACTATATTCAGAGCTCTCATATTCTCCTGTTACATTAAATTTTGTAGCTTAATGAGTTTATTGGCTACTTCTATCATGGTATCAGAGCCTAGGATTTGATCCTAGGCTCTCACCCTCTTCTTTCCCTTTCTCTTTCACTCTTTTTTATATCCTTATGGCTGAAAGCGACGAATTTGGATCTGGAGAGCAACTATACAACAACTCTAATGTTGCATCTCTGCAAGTTTTTCCCCAAAATCATCCCATGTCCATAAAGTTGTCTGAGGATAACTACCTCATTTGGAAACAACATGTCTTATCCGCTGTGCGAGGGTATGGACTTGAAGGTTATCTAACTGGAGAGCAGACTCCACCTCCCAGAATGATAACTCCTGCCAGATCCACTCAAGCTATCTTAAATCCAGCATTTATCAACTGGAATATGCAAGATCAGAGGCTATCCCATTGGCTTCTATCATCTCTTTCAGAAAGCACAATGGTGATAGTAGTAGGTCTAAGCTCAAGCAAGGACATCTGGGAAGCTTTGGAAGCAAATTTTTCAAGTCAGTCTAAAGAAAAAATCATGCAGTATAAACTGCAGCTTCACACCGTTAAAAAGGAAGGTTTGTCCATGAGAGCATATCTCAACAAAGTTAAAACTTGTTGTGATCTTCTTGGTGCAGCAGGTTGCAGAGTTTTGCAAGATGATCATATCATGCATATCCTATCTGGGTTCGGAACTGATTATCACCCAGTGATAGTGGCTATCACCTCAAGAGCTGAGGCTTGTTCACTTCAGGAAGCTACTTCAATCCTTTTGAGCTTTGAGAGCATGTTAGAAGGCACAAGCTCGAATACCACAAATTCTGATGGTTCTCTCCCATCAGCAAATCTTGCTCAGTCCATCAACCAAAGGAGAGATTCTAATTTCAGAGATGATGGTGGAAGAAACTTCAGCAACAGAAACGATGGAGGGAGATCTTCTAGCTTCAGGGGAAGGGGTGGACGAGGTGGCCGAGGAGGTGGCAGATCTGGAAGCAACAAGCTCACCTGCCAACTGTGCCAAAAACCAGGTCATGCAGCTGATAAGTGTTGGTATAGATATGATAATGCTCCTTCTCAACAAAGAACACAACCAAATCTGTCTCATTTTTCCAACACCCCTGCTGCTCATGTTGCACACACCCGAGGACAACATGTGTTTCAGAACACCTCTTCTCATCATCCTCCCTCTGAGTTTGGAGCTGATGCATCTTCAACATCATCTTGGTATCCTGATTCTGGAGCAACAAACCATATCTCCAATGACTACTCAAATCTGAATGCAGCTACAGAATACAGTGGAGGTAAGCTCTTACATTTAGGTGATGGTAATGGAATTCATATTGCTCATATTGGTAATTCTACCCTTAGGTCTGCTTCTAATCCAGCCTCTAGGACTTTATTCTTACATAATCTTCTTCATGTGCCTCAAATTTCCAAAAATTTGTTGAGTGTATCTCAGTTTGCCAAAGACAACAATGTCTTCTTTGAATTTCACTCTTCTTTTTGTTTGGTGAGAGATCAGGTATCCAAGGAAATCATTCTCAAGGGCACACTTGATGGTGGTCTATATCACTTTTATCTCCAGAAAACATCTCCAAGTATCAAGAGTCCAAGAAATCTTCCTGTTTTTCAAAATAAGAGCCAAAGTAGTGTTCCTGCTTCTAGCTCATCATGTTCTGATTCTGTATTTCATTCAGCCTTTGCTGTTTCTAGTTCAACCATCTCTAGCTTAGATCTTTGGCACAAACGGTTTGGTCACTGTGCTATTGATGTTGTTAAGAAGGCTCTTAATCATTGTAATATCTCCTTTCATCCAATGAAAAACTCTACTACTTGTCTTCCTTGCTCAGTTTCAAAAAGTCATAGATTACCATATATGGATTCCATTACTCAACACTCTAAACCTCTTGAGCTTATTCACAGTGATGTGTGGGGACCTTCTCCCATTATTTCAAGAAATGGATTCAAATATTATGTGACTTTTATTGATCATGCTAGTAGATAGACTTGGTTATATTTGTTGAAATCCAAAGGAGAAGTTGAACAAGTCTTTAAACAATTTAAAGTTATGGCTGAGAATCAGTTTGACACTAAATTGAAGATCTTGCAGAGTGATTGGGGAGGAGAGTTCCAAGGTTTATCAAAGTTTCTACAGGAATATGGAATTATACATAGAGTATCATGTCCCTATACTCCACAACAGAACGGTCTTGCTGAAAGAAAGCATAGACACATTGTTGAAATGGGCTTAGCTTTACTAGCTCAATCAGGTCTTGCAAAATCATTTTGGGATGATGCTTTTGTTACTGCAGTCTTCATCATAAATAGACTTCCAACTCCAGTGTTGCACTCTATCTCTCCTTTTGAATCACTCTTCAAAACAAAACCAAATTATCTTGAACTCAAGCCTTTTGGTTGCCTCTGTTATCCTTTCATCAGGCCATATTACAAGCATAAACTTGACTTTAGGTCTGCACCCTCAACTTTTCTTGGATACAGTTCGTCACACAAAGGATACAAAACTCTTCTTCCAACCGGTAAACTCATTGTTACCAGAGATGTTGTATTTGATGAGTCCATTTTTCCTCATAATACACCTGCCTTAAATCCAATTCCTTCTTCTCCCTCATCTGATCTCAGTCCTATACAAATAGTTGCACCGGTTCTTTCTTCAATACCACCACACACCTCACAACTCCCGGTTTCTTCCTCATCCCCACCAAATTTGCACAGGCCTGATACTTCTCTCACATCTGCAGCTGTAAGATCTCCTAGTGCTCAATCTGAATCTCCCCTCCCATCTTCCTCATCATCTACTGCCCCATTACCCATTGATCCACCTTCAACTTCTTTAGATCCAGTTTCTGATGTTGTCAAACCTTGTCATCAGATGACTACTAGGAGCAAAGCAGGAATTTTTAAACCAAAAACATTCCATATCAGTCTGGATTGTATTCCAAAATCAGCCCTTGTTGCTCTTCTAATCCCTATTTGGAAGGCTGCTATGCTTGAAGAATTTCTTGCACTTCTTAGAAACAAAACCTGGATCTTGACTAAACTTCCACCTGGCAAGAATCTGATAGGAAATACATGGATTTTCAGGATTAAAAAACATGCAGATGGGAGTATTGCAAGGCATAAAGCTAGGTTGGTAGCACAAGGTTTTTCTCAAGAGCCCGGTTTTGACTTTACCGAGACATTCAGTCCAGTAGTTAAACCCACAACCATCAGATTAATACTTTCCATCGCTGCTTCATATGGTTGGAATATTACTCATCTTGATGTTAACAATGCCTTCTTACATGGTGATTTGAAAGAGGATACTATATGAGGCAGCCATTAGGATTTGAGCAAGGAGATCCCACCCTTGTATGCAAATTAAATAAAGCTCTGTATGGCTTGAAGCAGGCATCAAGATCTTGGTTTTCAACTGTACAAGCTGCTCTTTTGGTTCTTGGTTTTTCCCAATCTAAAGCTGACACATCCTTGTTTTTCAGAGTTTGTGGAAAAGAGGTTACCTATCTTCTAATCTATGTTGATGATATGCTCATCACAGGCTCCTCTTCATCTGCTATTAAACAAGTAATTTCTCAGCTCAGTCAACAATTTTCTTTGAAAGATCTAGGGGAAGTCAAACATTTCTTGGGTGTTGAGGTGGTCTATACAGCTCAAGGTCTTCACTTGAGCCAAGGATCCTATATCAGAGAGCTATTGGAAAAAGTGCAAATGCTTGATTCAAAACCATTCCCTACACCAATGCTGACCAACCTCAAACTGTCCAAGAATGAAGGAGATCCTTTCTTAGATGGAAAATTGTATAGAAGCACAGTTGGAGCATTGCAATATGCTACGATCACCAGACCCGAAATCAGTTTCAGCATAAACAAAGTAAGTCAATTCATGGCTTCTCCTCTTGATTCTCATTGGAAAGCTGTAAAAAGGATACTTCGATATCTAGCTGGAACAATGGACTATGGCCTTCATGTGCAAAAGACAGAATTCAAATTGGTGGCTTTCTCTGATTCGGACTGGGCAGCAGACATGGATGATAGAAGGTCAGTAACAGGGTATTGTGTATATTTCGAAAATAATCTTGTATCTTGGTGTTCAAAGAAGCAGGCAGTGGTGTCGAGATCAAGTACAGAAGCAGAGTATAGAAGCCTTGCTCATGCAGTTTGTGAGATCAGCTGGATAAAGTCTTTACTTGATGAACTTCAAGTGAAACTTTTGGAGACTCCTATTGTCTGGATAGATAATATGAGTACAATTGCATTGGCAAGTAACCCTGTTCTACATGCTAGAACAAAGCATATCGAGCTGGACATCCATTTCGTGAGAGATAAGGTAAAAGAAAAGAGATTGGAACTCAGATATGCTCCAACTTCAGACCAAATTGCAGATGTGCTTACTAAAGCCTTAGGGTATCAATTTTTCTCGCGTCTAAGGAACAAGATGACCATTTGTCCTTCATCCACGATCGAATTGAGGGGAAGTGTTAGCACAACAACCTTGAATACAAATCAAGATATGATCAAGGTGAAGGAAAAGAAGCATGATATTGCTCATGCTAACAAAGAAGTGGCAGAGTGTGCAATGTCATCAATGAATTCTCATCCAATGTATCCTACGTGGAAAGAAGTGTTGACTAAAGGATCCTAGCTTGAAGATAAAGAGCTCCTGCCATTTTGTACTGCATTGCATTAAGTTTTCAGTTACTCTAGTTTGGCATTTAGCTGGTTTGTTTGGTAGCTTAGCTAGGGTTTAGGATGAGCTTCTAGTCTCTTCCAAATCATAGTATATATAGAGATGTAAATAAAACTCATTTCAAGTAATCTGAAACATCATCAGTCAAGCACTATATTCAGAGCTCTCATACTCTCCTGTTACATTAAATTTTGTAGCTTAATGAGTTTATTGGCTACTTCTATCAGTGTTCACAGTTATGGTTATACAAAATTCCAACTACAATACCCTAGCACAGTTTATACTTTGAAAGGACGAGTCACCTAGCTTATGCTCATGCGAAACAAATGTTGATTACAAGATTAGGGTTGTCAATCCTAACACGTAACTCCAAAAAGCTCCTAAGACCCTTGAAAAGTCCTCACTCTCAATTAACAGTGTCGTTTTAAGGGAAGTTAACTGTAGTGTCTACTAAGTGAATCTAACTCGCTAGAACTCTGTCACAGTTATGAAGCAAGTTATATTAAATCATACACGATTGTGTCACTCAATCATGCAGCATAAAAACTACTTAGGGAAGAAACAAAGTAAAAACAAAACGGATATTAGATAGAAAAAGGAATTTGTATAACCAAAGTCGTTACTAACACATCCCTAGAATCCTATGAGTTTAGTTACACATAATTGAATAAGCTAAAAACATAGATTGAAGGGAAGACAATTTGAACATAAAACTAAAGCAAATAAAACCCGTGGGTTGAATCCTTGTCGTTCTTGATGTTCTTGAAATCCTTCTCCAACTCCTTGCACCAATGAAGTACTCTAGGTCTTGATCTCTATGAAGTATTTTGCAAGTAGAAGTTATCTCTCTTTGATGAAGCTTGAGGTCTTATTTATAGGGGAAAGCCATACCTTGTTGTAAAAGGAAAAAATCTCCAAAATATGGTAAAACTGGGCGCAAATCTAGGGCTTCTCGGATTCGCCGCCTTTCTCCGGCGGGCCGCCGCACCTTGGCCGGCGGTCGCCACGTTGTCCAGAGAGTCTGTTCCCTCGGTGGCGGACCGCCGCACATCTTCCGGCGGTCGCCGGACGAGACTTCTCTTCCAAGCACATTTTTCCGAGGCGGACCGCTGCATTGTTCTGCCCGCCGGGCGCCGCACACATCTGCGGCGGTCGCCGGTCGCCGTCTGACTCCAGATTCCCAAACTTGGCGTTTTGGCTCCCTTTTTCGGCTCATTTATGCACATTTCTCACAAAACATGTCAAAATACCAAAATAGACAAAATATGCAAATAATGGACGTGTAGAGTGACTTTGACATAAAAAACGGACCAAATAATGGCCTTAAAACAGTACAAAATCCGAGCGTATCACTAAACCAAAAGAAATGAGAGATCACTGGGAAAAAGTTCAGAAATATGAAGGTAAGAAATTCTGTAATATATATGGTAACTGTATCGAGGATGAGAATCTCGCCTGTAAAAGTTTCCCTTACGTAAAGGATGCCCAAGAAAGGGCGGCAAGGACCCCGAAGATCTGGGGGCGAGCGCAATGGCAAGGATCCCTTCGCATCCGCCACTGCCGCGAGCCCGGCCGCCACAGTCGCGAATACTCTTACCCACGAGCATTATGTTCATCTTACCCTTATTGTGAGCTCGGTTGTGGATGTGTTTAAAGAGGTGCACAACATTTCTGATTATGTTGAGGTCGACTTGGAGAAAGTCACCTCAACATTTGAGGCTGCCTTTTTACAGATGATGAAGGAGGAGGGGTTAGGGTCTTCAAGGTGTTCAGTGCAGTATTCTGTTGGGTCCAACAGTACTCCGGGTTCCAGTGTTGGAGGCCCGACTCCGGTGAAGATGGAGACACCAGATCCAGATTTCGGCATCGAAGCGTCGGAGGCCGCCGATTTTGCTTCGGTCATGGAAGCATCGGATTTTGCTTCGGCATCCAACATTGTTGCCTCTCTCTCTCTGTAATGAATCTCACGGTAGCGGCGCCTCCCTCTCGGCCTCGACATTGTTGTTTTAACTTAGTGTGTATTGGGTCAGGCCCACCATATTTTCTCATCTCATTTCATTTCATATTTTTTCTCGAAATACGAATGATTATAACATGATGAGAAAAAAATTGATAACTTAATTTGCTTGCTTATTCAAAATTTCAACATTTCCAACCCGGCAATCGTTCTTCTAAATAAAATACTCTAAAATTTATTTTGTTGCATTTCATATATATAAAATAAAAAGGAATAAGATGGAAGATATAGTAAACAAAATACTCTACATAACATGTCATCCAAACCGATTTAATTTTTGTTATTATCTCAACCAATCATTTTTATACTAGCATTTGTTTCCAACTATTCATATGGTCAAAATTTTCTGTTTTTGACGAAGATGATATATAGTCTTTAAGCAAAGTGGAAGAAATCCATTTTAGATTAATCAATATATATCCAATTTCCAGTTTTCCAACTCCCCCTTTCTCTCTAGAACATAACATGGAGATTTGACTTACTCCTAAGAAAGGAGGTGGTGGTGATGACAACCATGGATGATCGCATATGGTTGACTGTTGACCATTGTTCACTTCACGAATTTTCCCCTTTCATAACCAATTGTTGTCTCATCATTGAATGCACTACTCAGCATGACCAATCTGTAAATTATTTGATAATAGGGCAGACTGATTTTGATCCTATTGGCAACTAGTGATCCTCATGGGTGCGTTTCCCCGGCCCAGACGAGAATCACCACCAGAAGTGCCCTTCTTTGCCTGACAAATGGAGCTGTGGATTCAGGTGGTTTTCTTTCACACCTCAGCTCTATGCTTCTACATAAAAACACTTCAATTTTGTTTCATATGCTATAGATTCGAGTATATTGATACTTGATATGGAGATGTATACCTTTATTATATCAGTAATTCAGCATATTTTTTAAATCTACGGAGTAATGTAAACGAAAGAATTGAGTTCGGAAATGAAATCTAACTATATGAAAAACTAAGGATCTTGTATAAGTAGACAAGCATGATTTACTGTTTAGGGCTTGAGAGAGAGTGTCAAGCCAAACCTCGGGGTTTTTTCCATGGCCAAGGTGTCGAAACTGCCATAAATGGTGAGGAGAGATTTGGGCGAGGGCAGCAAAATGGCCGTGTTTGTTGAGCTTTGCCCTCACCGTTGTGTGTGGATCGACTGCATAAGAGAATCCTACTATTAACGTGTTCTCGTTCGTTGAGAATTTTCTGGCATTCTCGCCCATGGCAGCCCCTTTATTCAGCTGATCTAGATGGCGCAAGTACGACACCCACTTTGTCAAACCTAGAAGTAGTAAGCAATAAGAGATGTGCCATTTAGCACTGATGATTGTGAAAATTCAAAGATAGGTAAGGCAGATGACAAGATCGTGGAGGACTCAGCCTAACATAGCCAATTTTGTAATCAAATAACTCAAACCAACTTCTGCTACACAAATGGTGCCATGGAATCAAAATACAGCTGAATTGATTTGTTCATAACACATGTTGAAATCGCGTCAAAATGTGCTATCAATTTTCAGAAGTTAAAAATCTATTTCAGTTAAAGCAAACGAACTTAACTACACCAGAGAATAGCAGATACAACAGCATCGGATTTCTTCAAGCTGAATCCAGCATTGTACTTTGGAACCATATAACTTGCTTCTGTACCGAAGGCTACACTAGGGGTACCTATAGTAGCTGAAACATCAATAGCAATTGTACTTGAAATTGCATGATCGTGTAAATATTGAACTTCAATCTGCAAAACCCGAAAGATTATCAACACTCCAGTACATAGCAGGTCACACATTAGAAAATACATGTAGATGGTAAATCCACAAGTCATCATAGTTTTAAATAGCATTATATTAGTACCTTGCCAGAATTATAATCTGGAAATCTGCATGAGAGAATTGTCCTATATTGTTGTTGATATCTACATACACGAGGTTATATCAAAATGAATGCATGCTAGGATATAAAATAACAAGGTTATGCAACTAGTGTGGGAATACAGAAATGAACATAAATTTGATGCGGTATCAAACTTGACATCAATTGCGCCATTTCTAAATGCGAATTTTGCAGCAACATCTCTACCCTTTTTCGCTAGAGTCGAACCTATGGCCTGGAAAATGGTTTCAAGTAAATATAATTATAGTTATGACAAACAGAAGCAACTATTACCAAAAACAAAACTAAAAGTATAAAGATCTTCTTAGGTTTGCATGGAAAAATTAGTAAAGAAAAGCACTAGAGCTTCACAGTGTAGAATGTAGAGAGGCATATCACTATAAAAAACATACGGACAAGGACGCTTTTTTAGTTAATTCGGGATGCAATTTTTTGTTTCTAAATACTTCACCGACGCGTCCTATTGGTGGTGTGCCAAACAAAAATAAGGACGCAAATAGCAAGTGTTGGTGAATTAATTTGGAGATGCTTTTTAAAAAATCACCTGATATGGGTGGAACTTGGAGGGTCTACGGCCGTGGCAATAGGGAAGTAGTTTGGCCCACAAATCTTGGTTGATTCGGTCAAGAAGGGAGAAGAAGTGAGGAGAGAAGAATCGGTATTGTTGCTTTCAGTTCCTATTCTTGTTGCCTTACTCTCTATAAATAATGAGGACCTCAGAGGATACAGATCATCTTGGGAAATCAATAGTTGGACGATTTATCGTTGGCCTCCAGCGTGAGGATTTGTCTTTCCTTTTTGTCTCTTGTTCTGCTCGTTTATTTCGAGTTATTAAGTTCTTCATCTTCTCATTCTATTATTGTCATTATCATGGAGTTTATCTTGCACATCTCGTGCTTATTTATTATCCGCAACCTTTACTCTTAACAGCACCTCTAAATGCTTAGAGACACTTTTTAAAAAAGCGTCCCTAAATGCTTAGAAACGCTATTAAAAAACATTCCTAAAAACACATAGAGACACTTTCAAAAAGCGTCCTAAACACAACTTCACTAAAGAATATCTTATGATTGTAACATCAAAATTATTCTAATGCTCTATTTTTTCTCTAAACTTTTGTTTCTAATTTATTTCAACACAAAGTAGTGAATCTCACTAACCAAACATTTATGCGTAAATTTTCCAGAAAAAGTGATTACATTGGAGTTGAATACCACCTCATAAAGAAGGCCAATACAGGCAAAACATAAATGTGATATTAACATACAAAAACCAGAAAAGGGGTGATATTGCTAACTATTAAAGTTGCTAACTCTGCTAACTCATCAATGCAGTGTATTAAAAATGTCAACACGGTGTCACTAAATTGTCAACATATAACATCAACACATTATATTGAAGTTCAACAAAATCATGTGTTGACATTTTAATGTCATCGTGTTGAGTACATTGCATTGATGAGTTAGCAACTTAAGAAAGTTAACAATTGATCACACCACAACCAGCAAGTATGTCTGATATTCGGATTTTATTCCTAAGTCCTAAATCAGGGAAAACATATAAAAAGATCCACACCCTTCACAGGACGGAGACAACATTCCCTCTCTATATCATTTGTTTCTAATGCTCTTTAGATCCACGAAGCAAAGTAGCTAACGTTTCTTGCTCCATAGCATTTTTGATGAACAAAAATTTGACACTTGAGAGTAACAATGAAAAATTAACATCGTATTCATCACCTAAAGGAGTATTTTTTATGAACAGTCATGTAGCTAAAAGCAACAAATGGAGTCAAGCAAGACACATACCAAATACAAATAATAATTTTGTTGAAGTCCCAATCTCCAACCCATCGACATACTGCGCACCTTTCTGTTGTCCATTTTGCGCAAACAGGTTCATAGTGCTCTATCATGTCAAAAAATAACTAAGTTATGATTCATGCTGTAGTGAATAGAGGGTTTAGGGGAGATATTTAGGGTTTAGGGTTAGGGGAGAACCTTGTACGATATGAAGCAACTTGTGCTTCAACCTGTGTGCCATTTCCATTTACCAAATGCCTGCTTCTCCATTCCGCAAGATCCAAACTTGCAAACAACTCTGCAACAAGTAAAAAGATGGCAATGTTTCTTTCAGGAAATGAAAGGATATATAATGTGTCCAGATTAGATGAAACTGGAAAAGTAACCAGTATTTACAAATGAAGACTTGGAAAGTAAATTCCCTCAACACCACATCAAACAACAGTAACTTTGTCATGCAGTGCAACTTTACCATTCTTTTTTCTTGTTTCTGAAACAAACATCATGATTCTCAGTAGTTAAGGTGATACAAAGATTTTGAATTGCAGACCATACAAAACAAATAATACATTAGAAAAAAACAGAGTATCTCCCCGACATCCACATCACCAATGACTCCTAGATTAAACAATAATTCGAAAGCAAACACTATCACACCTCTATATATGTGCTTGATTGCCATTCATTTCCATGTAGATCCTTAGCAATCAACCCATGTGTTGAGTTTGATGGCTCATATCCTGATAAGAGAACAATCATTATCCACCATGTGTACACATATAAAATGAACCAGGTATCCCTTTACAACAATCATTTCCAAAATTTGACTTATATGTAACAATTTGCTTTGTAAATTCAACCATTTAACTAATAGAAATGGAGATTGTGGCCATAATGGTGCCATGGATCAATCTGCTCGAAACCAAATTCAAGTAAATAGTGTTCATATTCAGGTGAACCATGAACATTTGATCGGTAAAGTTCCTACTTCCTTCACTGTGTCCAAACTTGATGTAGATGAGGATTTCCATGATACCAATAGCAAGTGAGAGCCAGCAAAAAGTTCATGCATTCACTAATTTTATGCTCACAAAGCAAAAAATCTATTAGTCCCTTGGAAACATTGAACCTTCCTATTAATGATATTGTGCATTCAAGAAATGAAAATTATATTGGTTGTCTCTAACAAATTTAGTCCCCCAAATACCAAATATGATGGGTGATTGTATTGAAAGTCTATAAATATGTGTGCGCGTGTGTGTTAGTCAGTGAGTGTATGAGAGAGAGATCTTACATGTTAACTTTAATAATATGCTCAAACTTATTAGAGGCACAATTAATACTATAGCTTTAAAATATGAAAATTTTTCAAGCAATTCAACCATAATCACAAAACATACAAATGGCTTTCTTCAACCAACATGCCTCAGACTGCCTAAACTGAAAGTGAGTGATGAAATTAGTTTAACATGTTAAAAAAATGTTTCAGTTTAATAATTGAATCCAAAATGAAAACTAAGAAACATATAAATAGAAAACTTGTACTTCTTCTGTCCCACATTACTTTAGTCATTTCTTTTTGCACTCGTTTTGAAAAACTAATAATAAATAGTTAGAGTGGAGAGAAAGAAAAGTAAGAGAGAGAATAACGTAGAGAAAAGTCTTAATATAATATTCTCTTTTTTACTTTATTTTTTCTCCACTTTAACTATTTATTATTATTTTTTCAAAACGAGTGCGAAAAAGAAGTGACTCAAGTAATGTGGGACGGAGGGAGTATTAAAAAAAAACAATAAAAATCAAATTCTAGATAATTTATAACTAGATTCGTGCTAAATTGGATATAGCACCGGACTAAATAACGATGATCCAATTGAATGGACATAAGCATTACATTTGAGATATTGAGGGGCGATTTGGCCAAATTAAAGTAAGTAATCAAAGGAGAAATTGTTTGCATGAACATAGGGTTTACCTTGAGGAGCGGAGGAGCTGCCTCGACAGCTTCAACATCTTTCTTCACGGAACCAGAGGGAGAGGTGGAGAGAGAGAATTCCACCACTTGATCACTTGATCTAATTCAATAATTCTTAATCGATCAAATTGTAGAATGTTGAAAAAGAAATGCAGATGATTAAATTGATTATACAAACCTAAAAGATATACTGATGTTGAAAAAATGTACTGAAAAGGGGTCGAAGAATTGAGCGGGGAGTTGAGTGAGTTTAAGCACTTTTTAGTGAAGAAAATGGTATGACCGCTTAACTTCTAATTGAGCCACCAAATTAAAATTTAAAACGCTGTTAACGCTAATTTTAACATTTCTTTTTTAATTTAAACGCTAACTTTTGCGTTGCTAATTTGGTGTCTTTAGATAAAGGATTTGTTGTAATGATAGCATCAAATAAAGCTATACAACAAGGTTCATTATTAACACCATTTTCTCCTAAGCAGTTTGTCTCTCTGACACACATGATAAAGTAAGCAAATAACATTATCCCAATTCGTTTTATCTATGATAAAGATCAAATTAAATGCACATCGAGGTGAACATAATCATGGAGAAAAATAAATCAAATTCAAAAAATGTTTGGCAATTTTTTGGGAAGAATTGAAGGAGAGAGATTCTCTTATTAACAATAAATAAGTTACTCGATGCAAAGTGAGATTGCTACTCATAGAAGATGATAAACTCGATATGAATTGAAAACGTTACATATATGTCAAACCAGATTACAATTCTAAGTTATGAAGTTCCACATTTGAAGTACCCGATCTCGTCTCAGCCATGACCATCCAATTTTAATTTATTTTAATTTAATAGTAGGATCAATAATACTCGTGTTGATTAGTCTTAATAAAACGTACAAATACTAGTAAGATGTACTCAATTGATGTAGTGTATTTATTTAAGGGCAAATTAATAGTATGACGACATATATACAAGTAACAAAAATACAAAAAATTGATGTTGGCATCAACTAATCTTTAGTCTCTTGAAGGGTAGAGCATCAACATCAAGTGTGCCGTGATGAGCGTCAAACTGTCTCTTGAGTTTATTCTTCTTTGGTCTCTTGGGTGTAGTAGCATCATCAATCTCCATCGGAACCGGCAAGGGGCCATGATCAACACAAAGGCGTGGGGGTCTCTTGAGTTTCTTCTTGGGTGTGTTGGGACGAAGCTTGTTTAATAGTAATGGAACGAGATGAGAGGTGAAAGAGCTTGATGACTTTGTAGCCACAGGCAAGCTGGACTTGTTGGGCAAAGAGCTTGCCCATAAGTTTGATGGAATAGAAAGAAGGTAATGTAGTATCCTTATCCTTTGGGAATAAAGAAGAATGGTGTTGGTGTTGCTTAGAATGATAGTATTTGGGGAGCAGCAATTCAGCCAAATCGAGAAGCAACTCAAAGTCATAGGACAAGTCTACCAACTTGAGCTTGTTGACCAAGCAACCCCATATATGCGGACTTTATATTTCGAGAACGCACTTGTTTGGCGATCCAACGCCGCAGCGGCGGTTTTTGGCAGGAGCACAACTTCATTTTTTCCAATTTCATTAATTCCAGATATCAACAGAGACGAAGATGATGGATGGCTTGTGAATTGGGCTTTAAATTAATAAATGAAGAAGCCAAAATTAATTTAAAGCCCAATTCATTGTGCCTACTCTAATATTTTAACACAACTTCATATTTCACCTAAGTTGCTTAAATCGTAAGACACGATCATATTAAAAAATTCAATTTTTATTTGTGTTATATTTAATACACAAAAATAAACACAAAAGCGTGTCTCATATTGGTGTTATTGTAGTACATGCTTACATTCATCAAATTATTCATGAAATTGCTTTTATTATAATAAAAGTATAAAGTATGGTTTTAATATATATTTATGTTTTCCCATGTATCACAATATATTAATTTATTAGAGCTCATAGTTTCAAATAACATTCTTTTTCCGAATTAATGATTTCTACAAAAAAAATTTAGTTATAACTTGCAACAACCCTAAAAAAATATTGATAGAAAAATTTCTTAAATCTTGTGTCTAAAACAAGCGCTTCGCCCGTAGCGGAACGGATGGAATAAAAATTCTTCATCATTAGGATTATAAGAGTAAATTTGCTATTTTAAAGTTATGCCAACACATCATTGTGCTGGGACGAAGCTTGTTTAATAACTACTAATCGAACGAGATAAGAGGTAAAATCATTTCAAAATACTAATTATTTTTTTGTGTATTATTTTTATAGCTCTTTTATTTTTAGATATATCATCATGAACTGAACAGTATATATATAACAAAAACAATTTAAAATTTTCACTATATACTATGAACTGATAAATAAGCCATAAGTTATTTAATCAATCAACACTTAAACAAATCGACCAAACGCATAGGATTAAGCATATTGTTCATTAATTCGCGAGTGAACTTATAACATGAATTAGTTTGAAAACCATAGGATTATTAACAATTTCGGTAAAATCATTTTTATACTATAATTATTTATCAATAGATCTATAATTAACTTTATATTTTCTAATAAAATGACAAATTTAAGTAGGAACAGTATATAAACTAAAATAATTTCAAAAAAATATAATCAATTAATATTTAAATTTATAAATTTCATTTGAGTCCATGATCTTATTCTATTTCAGCTTAGAATAAAACGAATGCTTAAATTGAACATTAAATAGTTGGTTGACTGTTCACTCAAATTCTCAAGAATAATACGAAAAGGCGAGTCTTGATTACGCCTAAATAGGTTCGAAAGGAAAGAGGGATTTATTCCTTTTTTGCAATCGGCGAAGGAAAATTCGAATAATTGTTTCTTCTTGGTCCCGTTTCCGCTTCTATTTTTCTCCCATCTGCGCGGCCCTGATTAAAGGTTGGAACTTTGATTTGTGTTGAATTTAAAAGCTGTTATATTTTTCTTATATTGGCGGGTTTGATATGCAATTCTGAAGAGCGTTTGGTGATATGGTAGTGGTGACTTGTATATTTCTTTTGGTTTCTTTTTTTTGGTGTAGAGCTGCTCAACTGGTCTGCCTTTAGTTGATTGTAGAATGATTAGCGTATTTCGTGATTGATGCTTGTTATCATTGTATTCAATTTTTGTTTGATGAGTTTCTACAAGCTTTGTTGGATGAGTATACCTTGAATTGGTTGGATTTGGAGGAGTTTGTGTGTTAAAAAATCCTTTTGAAATGAAATTTGTATTTCTAGAGGTGGCTGAAAGGAAAGGGGTTAATGTGGAGGAGTTTGCATCCTACCTATTATAGAATGTGCTGTTGCATTTCGTCGTCTAGCTCTTTGCTTTTGATCCGATTAGGTAATACCATAATATCAACATTTATGGCTCAGCCCTTAAGAGTGTTGTACAAATTAGCTATGCAAGAAATCAAGATTGATTATTAACTAATCTCAAGTGCATTTTAACTTATTCTGTTTGTCCTGTTTCACTTTTGAAGTGGTTTGATGATCTAGTTGAAATGGCCAGTTGTTGTAAAAGGCATTTGATTTGCTCTATTGTTTGTGTTTGGGTTCTTATAGATGTTAAGAAACCCATGAGTATTGAACTTCTTATTGGATTTGGACCAAAATAAGTTTTCAAAATCTATTTTTTGGGGGAAAAATAGCCTTTTGAACCAATGGAATGGCTTTTGTCTGGTTTGTAATCAAGACTTGCATAATGATCTTTTAGGGTGGGTCATGGTTAAGTGATGATTGCTAGGATAATACTATAATCTTTGGATACAACATATTTGTTTACCCATTTGGCATGGTTGAAGATGTTTTATACTTGAGAGCTGAAGAATGAGTTTTATATACATTTGGATGATGTGTCGAGAGCCATGATCAAATGGGCTCTGAGGCCAAATCATGAGCCTCGATCCCTAGTGTCCTGCCTGTTGCATGCTTCCTGCACAGCTATTTGCACAATAGTTTTTATGGGAGCTTGGCAGTTGGCACATATCTTGTGGATCGTGCTGCCCTGGCACGGTTTTTTTGCCACATTGTACAAGCAGATAAAATAGTGTATCTTATAGGTTTCCACACCACCACCTTAATGTTATGATTCTAAAACCCATCATCCAGAACATTTTATTGTCAAGACCATGACTTTCTTCTTCTTGAGTGGCTGAAACAGCATGGTGGGTGGGTGAGCACAGGAGATCTCTCTCTCTCTCTCTCTGTGCGCGCGCACTTGCACGCGCGTGTGTGTGTGTGAGAGAGAGAGAGATTCGTTAGTGTTTTTTCCTGTAAAGAGGGAGAGAGAGCATGTTTCTTGTGTTTAAAGATTGTAACATGGGTATAGACTTCTGCATATTGAAATGGGGATAACTTTTTTCAGGAACATGGGTATAGACTTCTGCATTTCAAGTCAGTTGTTTCACATAATTTTCACTAATTTTATTTTACTTAATTCACTCCTTTTTTCAGTTTTCTGCATGCATATCATTGTGAAGAAATTAATGATTAAACATCTTTGGTAGGATTCTCAACGTTGCATGGCTGATGTAATTAATGTTGCATAAATGGAAGAGATCGTTGGCTTGTGGAGTTTCTGCATACATAAAATCTTCTCTGGGGATTGATGCTACATCCTTCAATGGTAAACATCAAAGTTCACCGCCGCCCAGTTATAGTTTATAGGCCAATACAGGCATCTGACTTGGAGATTCTTGAGAGAACTCATGGCGAACTGTTTCCCATAAGGTTAAAATAATTTCTGAAGAATAGCTCAGTTTTTATTTCTTTCTTTGTTACTATTTCTCCTTTCTTTTTTACTAAGTTACTGTTTCTCCTTTCTTTTCTTTTCTGAAAACCATTTGATGCTCCTCTAGGTATGAATCCGAGTTCTTTCAGAATGTTGTCAATGGGAAAGATATTGTGTCATGGGGAGCTGTTGATCAAAGTCGTCCGAATGAACAAAGTGACGAACTTATTGGATTTGTTACTGTAAGGATTATTCCAGCCAAAGACAGTGAGGTGAGCCTTGGTGAATTCGATTATCATTAGATACTTAGCAATCCACTTTACTTAGAAAATGTAGGTTTTGCTGCAAATTGAATAATATTTTTACCCAAACAATGCTGCGTATAAGAAGTCATTTCTCTTTGAAAATTTTCTTGCAGGTAGAAGATTTATTGAGCTTTGAGGCATCAAGAACAGATCAAACGTTAGTATACATCCTAACATTGGGAGTCATCGATTCCTACAGGAATCTGGGAATTGGTAATTATTGTTTTTCCCTGTTTTGTTAAGTAGTGTGTAAGCTTCTTTTACTGAACTCTATGATATCGGATTTTCAGCCAGTTCACTAATCCATGAGGTCATAAAGTACGCCTCGAGTCTTTCAAGTTGCCGGGCTGTTTATCTCCACGTGATCTCATACAATAACCCAGCCATACATTTGTACAAGAAAATGTCATTTCAGTGTGTAAGGCGGCTGTACAATTTTTATTACATCAACGGACAATATTACGATTCCTATCTGTTTGTCTACTACGTGAATGGTGGTCGGTCTCCCTGCTCTCCGCTGTAAGTGGAACACTATCTCTAACAGTAATTAGCAAAAAATTGTTTCAAATTCTTCTATTTATGCTTCATATTTAGAGTTCATCATCTGTTTACGGCTTAGGCTTCTTAGTAGTATAATGTAACTCTTGGAGAAGGTCTTGACATCCATCCTTAGCTATCAGTGGTTATTGAAAAGGAATCGTGCCTAATCTCATAGCTACATTTAGTTTCTGTTTGCAGTCTGAGGGCAAGAAAAACGAGACCCTCTTTCTTTTCTGTAGAGATAAATGACATAATTTTGTAAGTCAGTTAGTCAGGTTCTATTTAGTTAAGTTTCTTCGAAGGTATACACTGTTTCCTAACTTAGTAATCCTAATTTGAACGATTGGGACTGTACGTATTGCAAGTAACTCTGCCTTGCATCCTGCAGAGAACTTGTCACGCTGTTTGTCACTTATGCACGGAGTGGATTCAAACTAATGGTTGCTAAGCTGTGGAAAAACAAGGAGAGGATGATCTCCAAGTGGCCCAAGTATAAAGAATCGAGCTATCTTCTTCCTACAGTTCAGACCAAAAGAATCCTCACGAACGAGGGTTCTAGGCGCCAGTTCGTCTAAGTCCATCAACTCAGGCGACGGGTATCTAAGAACTCAACTCATATTCATTTGTCCACTTAATGACAAGCTTCGTGGCTGTTGAATCTTGACGAGTATAGATGGGTATATTTGTAACTAGATATGGCTTCTCTACAAGCATCTGTTGTAACATAGTTTTTGCATATTTCTGCTAATTGTGTTTTATGCATGCTAGAAAATGGTTTAAGTTTCAAGTTACTTGTATTTGAATGTTAGAAATTGGTAGCTTGACTTCTACTGTAAAATTTGTTTGTTGTTCTTAATCAAAGTCTTGCAAAATATTGTTTCAAATTCTTCTAACATTCAAAATTGTTTGCAAACAATTTGAAACAATTCAATTTTGACAAGATAAAATGGAAAACTTGTCTTGAGTAAATAAATAAAAAAACTTAAATAGACCAACAATACTTTCAAATGCCGCCTGACAGCAAGAAATTCAAAATGAAAACTACTCCTATATACTCCCTCTTACTCCCTCTGTCAGCCATTAGAAGTCCTATTTATGGGCGACGCGGGTTTTAGGAAATATTAAGAAAAGTAAATGGAAAGAAGTTAGTGGAATAGGGGTCCCACTTGTATATATTATAGTTTTAAATAAAATGTGAGTGGAATGAGTTAGTAGAAGGTGGGACCCTATTACCATTTATGGTAAAAGTGAATCGGGACTTTTATTCGCGGATAGACTAAAATGGAAAAACGAGACTCCTATTCGTGGACAGAGAGTAGTACAATTTGGATAAGAAAATGTATACACACATATGTTTGAGTATTCAAAGGAATTTAAAGGGTTTGGAATTGTTCTATTCATCTAAGTATATGGTAGATTAGCCTATATCTTTATTGGTTTATTAATCATACGCTCAACTTTTCAGCAATGGATATGAAGCACCTCGTGGTTTGAGCAGGGAGTCGAGTTTAACGACATGGATGCTTTTGCCACCGATGCAGAGCAGGCGCGTCAAGATTGTTGTTCTCTTCCCCACAGAGGTAGAGAAGGGGATGTGGCCAGAAGACTACTCTCTTTCTGACCATGCTCGACTCACAGTGGTGTTCTCGCCGATCAGAATGCCATGCCCCCGACTGATCACTTGATGACACCATTTGCTTTGTCACAGGACTCACACACCAACATCATAAGGACGACTACCGACGAGAAATCTTCGAGGGCTAGGGACTAGGGTTGTCGGACTGAAAAATCATTCTGTTGGGATAACCCCAGCGAATAGAACCGGAAAGAGTTCTGATTAGGTCTGCTGTATAGCTGAGCATCAGATATGGCGGTGGCTGCTTGTTAGAGGTGGCCAAACCCAACCGGCCCGCCGGTTAACCGCCGGTTCCCAACCGGCGGGTCGGAACCAGAACCGGAACCGTCGTATCCGGTTTCACGGTTATAACGGGCCGGTTACGGGTCAAAAAATACGCAACCGGAATCGGCGGTTAACCGCCGGTTCAGAACCGCCAGTTAACCAGCGGTTAACCGGGAATATGTAGCCGTCGCCGGTAGGTTCCTAGGGTTGCAGGCGTAGGGCTGAAAAAGGTCGGAAAACCGCCAGTTTGTGTCGGAAAACCGGCGGTTTTGGCTGTTTCTGACACAAAACCGCCGGTTCCCGACGGTTCAGGCGTAGGCGTAGGGTTGCAGCGTAGGGTCTGAAAAGGTGACGGAAACCGTCGGTTTTCGGTCAGAAACCGGCGGTTTTCGATCGTTTTCAAATTTTGAAATTCAATTTTTTTTTTTTTTTTAATATCAGATTTTTCCCCGATTTTTCATCTATAAATACCCCCTTCTTCATCCCTTCTACTCACCTCATTCTTGTGTTAACAAGTATTTCTCTCTCAATCTCCAATTCTCTATTCTCTACCTCATTCTCTCAATTTGCTCTCTACTTGTTTACCTAAGTTGTTCATCAATTTTCATAATTTTCTAATTGTTTCGACTTTACTTTTAATATGTTTTTTTTAAATTGTAATTTTGTATTTAAATTTTAAATTCAGGTGTATAGTTGTATTGTTATATTTTGTAACTTGTAAGTTGTAACTTATAATTGTATTGTAGAAATTTACATTCAAAGTTTCAAATCAATAAAATTGCAATTCTTTATCGTTATCAATTCTCTTTGGATTTTACTATAGAATTTAAAAGTTATAACTATAAGATTTAAATAAAATAAAAAAAGAACCGGAACCGGCCTGGAACCACCAGAACCGGATAACTGGTATCCGGGCCGGTTACGGTTCCAGCATTCGACGAACCGGAACCGCCGGTTCCGAACCGGTACCGGCGGTTTTTGAACCGTGGCCACGTCTACTGCTTGTGCACCCACATTACGCGCTCGCCCCGTTGATGATGACGTCGTTTGTAGATAGGAAAACCTCATAAGATTACAACGACGTTGTGAATGAATGTTGTGATTGGAAATCAAAGCTCTAACTTCATTTTATAGTATTAGTGAGATTGCAGCCCTCAACCTATTTAGCTCAATGTGTAAAATTTCTTCTGACGAAACACTATATTAGTACCTGAATAAAGATTTGTGGAAAGTCAATGACTTGTACAACTTTTTTCGCTTTGTTGGATGAATGGACTAAAATTGCACAATCTAAGGGTATTAGTTAATTAAAATTCTTTTTTGAAACTATGGATTTCAAATTTAATTATTATAATTTGAGGATCGGGTTGTAAAAGCATCCACAATGGTAATAGGTCAGCCACTCTCTCTCCCTGCCACGTCAACAGCACTAAAAATCCACCTGTCACATCAGCATAGGCCAGCCATAGGCTAGCCGCAATAAAAATAATTCAAAAACAACTACATTTTACGGAATAAAATTTACGATTAAATTACAAAATTAAATTTACGAGACATATACGAAAAAATTCATTCATTTTCATTAAAAAAAAGGTACATAGATTAAAAAAAATACATGATTTTTTTCAAAAAAAAAAGGGCTTCCACACACGAGCCCCGCCACTCTCTACTCCTCGTCGTCGCCGCCGCCACCCGGGGTATCTGAGCCCGCGCCTGAACCCCCCACCAGTGCCCTCGAGACACCCAAATCCACCCGCATATTCTCGAGCATCGAGTAGAGGAACATCTTCTCCGTGGGGTCGGTTGCGACCTTCCCCTCTTGGAAGACCTCGAACATACGTTCCTCCGTCTTCGCACGCGGGAATAACGTGTACGCGCGTGGGGGTGGGGGGGCCGAGATGACCTCATGGGGCGATAGGGGGGGATCCTCCCCTCGCTGCCCGTTGCGCCCGCTTTTGGCCAACCGGGCGAGGGCGACGAGGAGCGGATGGAGGGGACGGAAACTCCTCAGCATCCGGGGGGAGGTCGTGGGATCTGCCGCTGCTGCCGCTGTAGTCGCCGGAATAGTTCAGCCTCTGCTTCTTCGGCCACCCAGCGTCGCACCCCGCCCGGAACTTCTCGGAGTCCTTCAGCAACACATAGCATTCCCAGAAGAGGAACTCCTTATACTTCCCCGGCAAGGGGAACTGACTCTCCGCTATCCTCCGGGCGTCCTCCTCATTCTGCCCACTAGTCAGTTGGCGGAGGGCGTTGGCGTACAACCCCGAAAATCGGCCGACCGCGGCCCTGATCCGTTTCCACCCATTCCGGGCACTCCTCCCCGCTGTAGTCCTTCCCATGCGGGCAGTTCCTCCTGTAGGCTACTCTAATCTTCGCCCACATGTTGACGACCCGCTGGTTGTTCGCAACAAGCGAATCGTCGCAGACCGTCAACCACGCCTTGGCCACGCCGGCGTACTTATCATCCGTCCACTTCCTCCGCGTGGGAGTGTCGTCAACACCGGGCTGCGAGGACTCGCCGACCGCCTTGCCCTTCCCCTTGCCCTTCTTCTTCTTCGGCGCGGCCCGACCCGCTGGAACTGGAGTGTCCGGATCCCCGAGATCGATCCCCATATCATGCAATGAAAAAAGGTCATCGCCAGTGAGTTGCGTCTCCACTGGGGTCGACGTGTGAGACGAAGCCGTCAAAAAATCAAGAGAGGGACGATACACCGTGTCCCCCCCCGGTGGCCCCTGCATCCCGGGATGCATACCGTGTTGCATCCCTCCCTGCCACATCATCCCCATCATCTGTTGCTGCATTTGGGGCATACCTCTCCACCCCTGTGCTGACTGCCCGCCGCTGCCCTGCCCCCCGCTCGGCATCCCCCACGGCATACCCCCCTGCATCCCCACCGACGCTCCAGCCATCATCCCCATCAACTGTCCCCAAGGGACGTTAAACCCTGGGCCCATCTGCCCGTCCATATGGCCCCATCCAGATCCCACGGGTACCGTGGGCGTATGAGAGCCGCTCGTCGCCAGACTGGACTCGTTGTTGTTGTCCATCGCTCGATGATACTCTTGTACATAAAGTTAGAGAGATAAAACTTGTTAAAACAAGTGGTGCAAATGAAAATGAAACTAAAATCGCGTATATATAGGTTTTCAAAAAATTTTTAAAAAAAAATCGAAAATAGGCGCTGGCCGATCGGCACGCCACAATGGCGGCCAGCACCTTTGAATCGGCTAGCCCACGTCGATTTTCTGGTCGATTCGCCGCTGGCCGAACGCAATGGTTCGGCTAGCCGATCGGCTAGCGACGCGAATCGGCTAGCTGGCATTGTGTGGATGCTCTAACGTATGACGCATTAATACTAGTAGGTTTCAATTAGTCAAATATAATATTGGACCAAATCTGAATACACAAAAGCCAAACATTAGATTTAATTATTTAAACAGAATACTTTACACAATTCAGAATAGTAGCAGAACAACAAACTAAACTAAAAGCAATTTAGAATAGAAGTACTAAATAGAACAACGAACTAAACTAAAAGCAACTAATGTCTTCACCGCCTCCACCCGTCACTCCTCCATCTTCCCTTGAGTCGGGCCTCCAACACTGGAGCCGGAGTACTGTTGGACCCAACAGAATACTGTACTGAAGAGCTCGAAGACCCCAACTCCTCCTCCTTCATTATCCGTAAAAAGACAGCCTCAAATGTTGAGGTGACTTTATTCAAGTCGACCTCAACATCATCAGAAATTATGTGCACCTCTTTAAACAGATCCACAACCGAGCTCACAACAAGGGTAAGATGAACATAATGCTCGTGGGTAAGAGTATTCGCGAGCGAGTGTGGAGGTCGACCTCGAAGCAGGGGTGGCCGGCCGCGAGCCCGGCCGCCACGGTCACGAATACTCTCAAGAAATACTTTCAAATGCCGCCTGACAACAAGAAATGCAAAATGAAAACTACTCCTATATAGTACAATTTGGATAAGAAAATGTATACACACATATTCTACTCTATAATACTAGCAACTGAAGCTTTTCAAAGAAGATTTTGCTTTGGTCGTAAGATTATTTAATACTGTGACTAATTTGGGGGATTATTAGGACCTGTGCAATTTCAAATTAAGCTATAACCCAATTTAGAAATTGCATTCAAAATTCAGTGCATTTCATTTTTTTTTCCTATTCTTATGTTGCTGGTTGGTGGGGTTTGGTATTTAGTATTAACCACTTAAGTCGTTCAAAATTGTTCTGATTAACAAATTGTATACGTAATTAGAAAAAAATAGAATCTCAAACGTACCCAAAAAGGATTGTGTACCAATTGTAAGTTCGTAGATATTATCGAAAATCAAAACAAAATAAAAGCAATCGAAATCTTTATTTGGAATTTTGAAAAATCAACTGAAAAATTTCCTTAAAAATTACTCCTACTAAGTTGCATTTCATCGTCACTTAATCATTCTATCTCGGTGTTGATACTATTGGACTCTATACCAATAAATAGAAGAGGCTAATTAGGCTCGGTCAAGTCGATATTTTGAGACCTCTAACGGGAGAAGGAAGGAAGGAAGGAAGAAAAACATATCAAGAAAGCCAAAAAAGAAAAGAGTCAATGACTCTCCACAGCACGCCACTGTCAAGTTTTTCAAACACTTCCACACTATAAAACCTCTGCTATAAGCAATGAAATCCCACACAACACTATCTCATGTTCATCTAAAATCACTCAACACACACATAAAGAGTGAGGGAGAGAGATAAACAACGTGATGGAAAGCACGGCAGAAGAAAATGGCCTAAAGAAAGGGCCATGGACACCTGAAGAAGACCAGAAGCTCGTTGATTGCATTCAGAAATACGGCCATGGCAGCTGGAAAGAGCTTCCGAAGCTTGCTGGGCTCAACAGGTGTGGCAAGAGCTGCCGCCTGCGTTGGACGAATTATCTACGCCCTGACATCAAGAGAGGAGCCTTTACTGACGAGGAAGAAAGGGTCATTATCGATCTTCATGCAGAGCTAGGCAACAAGTAATGAACTAACCTCAGATATCTAACTCGTAGACTTGATTTTCTGTGCTGTTGAAGACGGGGGTTTTAATGCATTTGATGTATCTTGCATGTTTTATGTTTTTTCAGGTGGTCGGCTATAGCTAGTTACCTGCCAGGGAGAACTGATAACGAGATCAAGAACTTCTGGAATACTCGTCTCAAGAAAAAGCTGCTACGGAATGGGATAGACCCCGACACCCATATGCCAAGGACTCATCTTGATACCTTGTTACCTGTATTACCTCAGCTTCTCAGCTGTAATAGTCATACCTGGGAAAGTGTTGTGAGATCTCAAGAGAATGCTGCTCGTCTCGCAAAAATTTTACTGGTAGGTAACATTTTACAGCTGTTGAACTCTGGTACTACAGTTTCACCTCATCTCCCAATGGAAACTATTAGTCCTAGCCAGGGATCTGCTCGAGTCATGAGCAGAACACCATGGGATTCCCTTCTGATGGGATTGCAGTCGGAAAGATTCACTCCAAAAGCCAAGTCTGACACTCTGACATGCCAACAAAGCTTCAAAGAAGCACTTCAACCTGTCTTCCAGAACACAATGGAAACCGGCAATATGATGGATATAGATAGTACCAAATTTGGGGAATCGTCTAACATGTACACAGATTTTGAAGTACCCGATCTCGTCTCAGCATCTCCTGTGTGTTTAAGTACAGATCAAGAACCAAACAATTTCATCAGCCCGGATGAATTTTCCAACCCTCCAACTACTTCTAATACAATGGAAGATATTCTCATGGATGATGAAGCAAACAACTACTACTGGAAACAAGTCCTTGAGTAAGTAAAATCATGCTTCCCTTCATTGTAAAATATGTGCCCTTTTTTATTCAAATATTGCTAACAGTGTTTTTTTCACTACAGTCAGGCCAGACTGTCGCCATGAATCATGATCAATATCGTTTCTGGACAGGCTGCTAACAGATGGTGTCAAGAGATAGAGTTGCATCTCAAGGAAAATACCAACATTTAGCAATGAAAATTACCAGATTTCATGTAATACTATTTCTTTGCTATGGTACAGAGCCTGTATGATCATATCCATCAGCAGTGTGATTCATGTTATCCACACTTTTTTCCCTAAATTTTCCATGTATGATTGCCAAATAAGGTCGATTTCCTTATTGTGTAACAATCCATTTTGACAGAGTGTAAAGAGAATACATTCAGGCTGGCTTGTGCAAAATATTCAGTCTCTCACTGAATTTGATATTTTTCTTCCACCTGATTTATTCTGATTAATGGGCTCACCATAGCACTCTTCCCCCCAGACTGACACATACTAATCATATATTTGTTCTTTTCACTTGGTTTTCACAAGCAAGGGGGTGTGAAAAATAACACGAAGAAGTCATACTATTAGGTAAACGAAATCGTTCATATGAAAGAGTAGAACTAAAATGTCAAATCACCTTATGTGGAGTGTCACAATCCAGGCATTGATCTGCATGAGTTTTGGCCTAGTTAAAATATGCCTAGTGAATAATAGTTTTTCAGCATTGGCCAATAGTATTAGGTTAAGTGAGCTTTAAAGTTTAAACTGATAAAAAATTCAATATCAAAATATTAGGTAGGGTAGAAATCACAGAGATACATTAAGAGAAACTTTTAACAGACATACAATGTTAAAATAAAATGTTATTTTAATTTTGCCAAAAATGGCATAAGAGAGTTAAGGATAGTCAACACAGGAATCCATAATTTCAGAAAACATGTTTCTTCCGTATATATCTGAAAATAACAATATGCGAGTATAAGAGTAGGATCTTACCTGATACAAAAAGTAATTGGGTATAAGACTTCCCAATGCACAAGTAAGCAACAAACCTTCTGTAACAAGCGATGATCTCATAAACAAACTAACCCACCAACCTTTACCAATATTTTGATAAATTGAACCTAAGTTTTTGCCTCCATCTCGTCAACCTTTAGAGCATATAAGAAGAGTTTAAATGATACTTGCAACCAGTAATCACCAAGAAAGTGAATTAAAAATATAGGAATATAATAAAATTTCTTGATAGCCAATCTACACATGCCAAACTTCATCAACCCCGTGCATACCAGACTATACCATAGCAAGATTTGGCATGAAAAAAGAAGCATTAGATTAAAATCAGAAATGAATAGCTTTATAATCATCAATGTTATATAAAACTACGATTGATCTAGAGAAGATCTCTACTTAGAGGTGAAACATTGGCGTAGCTATATATCAGGGGCTTTTTTTTCCTCAGTGTCTCTGTAATTGCAGACATGGAAATGCTTTTCGCCATGTACAAAATAGAAAAATATGATACAGAAAACCAATTTTCAAGTGATCTGCGCATTCATAATAGATAGTTTCAAAATTTTCCTGCAGAAACCATCATTCTTCTTACAGGTCAAACAGCATTAGAGGTTGTAGCAACCTGAGCTGGATGGTGCTAAGCTTTGCTGTGATTACTAGATTCGTCTACATAACCTTAGAAGACACAATATCATGACTAACCAGAAACTAAATGCCTTTGTAAATTATAACAGGGGTCCAAAAGTTCAGCTTAGGAGCTTCAATTGCTTTGTTATTGCTAACATTCTTGACAAACTGGAACCTGTCACTGGTATATGACTGGTAAAAGCATTCATCTCAGATTAAGAACAACTCTAGAAATAAAATTAGCCTTATTGCTAGATGGAACATTGAAAAGATTAAGTTCCATTCTGGACATTCTATTTAGCCACAATCAAAATTGACAGCCAATGCAGAATGAATAATCTACTGACGAACAAAGTGATACAAAATGGAAGAATCAGAGTCGGCATTGATACGAAAATTTTCTGTAAATAATATCGATATAACAAAATGGGGGAAAGTGCGTCGGAAATCCAAATCATTAGCTGCCAACAATTCTGGCAATTAGCTTTGTGCAAGAAAGAAATAGGTTCCTTTTATTGCAGTCGTGAATTCCAAAACAGTAAAATAAGACTGAAAACACATAATTAGCTTCCCGCAGCATATTGTCCGTGCAAGTCTGGCTCAAGTTCACACCGCTCATCTCTTATCCTAGGAATTTCCACACAAATTATCTACGCGTTTCATCAATCAAGATGAACCCAGTGCTGGTTTATCACCACAAAAGGCTAGAATATCGGCTCAGAGTGACAGAACTACTCAGCTATATTCAGTTAACAATCCTTAGAAACCACGCTTGGCTTCTTACGCACAATGTCAAGAAAAAAATCAGTCAAAATTGTCTCGTAGTGAGGCATCTTCGCATACCCTGGAAAGTAATTGATATCAATAACAAGATGCCGTCCTTCAACTCTACTGTCCCTTATCATATCAAAATTGAAAAGGTTCAACTTCAAAGCTTCCCTCAACTGACTAGCTACTTCCGTCACAAAACTAGATGGCGGAAGCTCAGCCGCCTCAATCAGCTTCTCCACGCTGTCATCGCTCTGATCCTGAGCAGTCACATTCGATATCTGTGAAAACGACACCGAATTCTCCGAAACGCCCAATTTCTCCTCTGAGATATCCGGCAACGATTTCCTCTTCACACACTGAATGTGCTGGCCCGCCACGTATACCTTGAAAATGACCCCTCCATGATTCACGAACTCCTGCAGTACAAACGGCTGGCTCCAATTCAGCCCTCGCAAGCCCTCCTCGTTGAAAACCAGCGACATCTGGTGAGAGCACGCGGTCCCATTCGCCACCAGAGGTTTGGCAATCACCGGAAACCTCAAACCACTCGACGCGACGCGGTCAATCAGCGATTGGGGATTTTCCACAGACACCTGCTTTGGGACCCCAATCGAAAATCCGTTCGCGATTTCCAGCTGGTTCACCGCCTGCAGCATGGTTACCCGATTGTGGAGGCGCTCGATCGCCTCCGGGCGGTCAATTACGACGATGTTGGGGTTTTGCACAAGGAGCTGCTCGAGCTGGTTCCGCCATTCCGGGTCGGGTGATTTGTGGATGATGCAATCGAAGGGTAATTGATCGATCAGGGGTTTGGTGGTTTGGATGGGAAATAGATCGATTCCTCTCTCCTTGGCGAGATTGAGGAGTGACGGTTGAATGAAACTCTTCACTTTCTTAGGCGCCAGAGCATAACCTATGCGGTACCTTGGCTTAGATTCCTCCGACATCGTATCGTAGTTTGGAATTCTTCGCTGAGGAAGAGAAGGTAAAGAATTAGGGCAAACGATTTTGGGTTTTTCCCTTCAGTTTTTTTGCCGGTAATTTCAAATTTTATCTTTAACATTGCAGAATCAAAAGAACAAAAAAATAATTTTTAAAAAAGGAATGGAAATAAAATTATTGAAGATAAAATTCAAAATATATTGATAAAGCATCTAAATGAAATTTTATCTACATGCACTAATTCTAAGTTATAATAACGTAAAGAAAATAAATTAAAAATCAACTAAATTAAAAGAAAATCTCCATTTATAAAAAGAAAAAATGTCAAAACCAATTAACATTGATTAACAACTTTTCATCTACTTATTCTAATTACCCAGAAAAATAAATAAATATCAAAACAACTTATAAAATTTAGAAACAAATAATTTACAAAAGGAAAAAAAAAATTCAAAACTAATTAATGTTTAACCATATCTGCATTATTCCAAGTTCTTCAACAAAAATGATTTGTCCTCAAATATTGAATACATCGCAACTTCAAAGGGAGAAGTAAATGAAAAGGGTATATCATAAATTTTATGTCTTCTCCAAAGATAAAAGGTATATTGAAAAGGTAAATGATTATTTTTTAAAATGTTAGTTGCTAGACTGCATTTTACAAGAATGCAACGATACTATTTTAAATACTATGCATCAAAATGAACTAAGCAAGGTACTATTTTACTAGAATGGGTATTTAAGATTATATGGAAGCAACAAGATGAGTTAATGGACAATTCATTCTTTACTCAAATGTTTCCTTTTCCAAATATTTTAGATTATAGGAATAATGATTCAGATGATAAATTTGATGCCATTATAACGGCCGCACAAGAGGAAGAGATGAGTAGTTGGCGGACGAGGGGCCATCGCGGCTCCATTCGGGACATCGAGTGATTCATCGTGGTAGGCAAGAAGGTCATGTCGCGATTACTTATTTGAGCATCCCGTGTATCCTGCAAACTTACTCCGTAGGAGATTCCGCATGAGTCATCCTTTTTTTAGCCGGATTGTTGACGATGTGGTAGCTCACAATGCGTATTTTCGCCAAAGATGTGATGCTACCGGTCTTCCCGGTTTGTCCTCTCTTCAGAAGGTCACGACAGTCACAAAGATGCTTGCCTATGGCCAACCAACGGATTCTGTAGATGAATATATTAGAATCGGAGATAGTACTATTTGAGAGAGTTTTTGAAAATTATTGTAGAGGTATATAGCCCACAATACTTGAGGGCTTCAAACAACAATGATATAGCTCGACTACTAGCACTTAGAGAACAACGTGGGTTTCCAAGTATGTTAGGAAGCATAGGTTGCATGTACTGGAAGTGGAAAAATTGTCCAACTGCGTGGCAAGGTATGTATACTGGCCATTGTCAAATTCCAACAATAACCGCAGCGCAATCCTTCAAGGAACCAAAGCACTATCTCAATCTCTCAAACACAAATATCTTTCTTCTATCTTCTTTTCTATATTTATACCTTTGATTTTTCGTTTGCCTGATATTGAAAAGGAATTGCTTGGCTTTGGGAGTAGAAGTGAATGAGGTGAAAGTCTATTCTTGGTGTCTTTTTATTTTGAAAATTAGGGTTTAGAATTTAATAGTATTATGTTTATTATTGGTGGAATTAATTTCATAAAAGTAACAACCAATTAAAGAGAATTCAATATATGCTCAGTTTTATTTTTAAGATTTTGCCACTTCTTTATCTCCCGCCAAGCTCAAAAACAGCTTTTTCTATTTGAGTATGTTTTTCTGTCAAAATGTAGTAAATTTGGCAGAATGTTTTTCTGTCAAAAAGAGGTAAATTTGGCAGTTATCATGATTTACCTTCTCATTTACCTATCCCTCGGAGTTGCTTTTATTACGGCCAAATATTTCTTTATGATCCAATTTAGTACTCGTTTGTTTTGTTTCGACCCTCCAACGTGGATGGAAGTTAAGTATTCATTTTTTGTTGTTGAAAGCCATTTTAAAAAAATTGCTTGAACATTTTGGGCAAATAACAAGCCACTCTTCTTTACATGTCATGTCAATAACATATCGTGGTGTCTTTATTGATTCCATGGAATATGGATAATAGAAATCAAAATTGTTACCATGTAAGTAGAATTGGATGAATCATTGTACATTCTCTAATAAGAACCAAATGGAGTGTCTTCTTCTTATGTGTTCTCTGTTTTTACACATGGCTCCGCAATATACAATATGATGGAGTCGTACAATCTTCGACCATTTATACCAAACTCAAACTCAATTTTTGAATATACGTCACACTAAAAAATAGTTTTACTCCAACCATTTACACCAAATTCAAAATTTACACCATTTTTGGATTTTTGTCTCACAAAATTTTTGCAATAACACCATATTTGGTGTTGTTTCACAAAAAACACCAAAAATGTGTTTGAGTTTGGTGTATGAATTGGAGAAGATTTCTACACCAAAACTCATTTATGGAGTATGGTTGGAGATGGTCTTACATGAATATATGCAGTAGTATATTTTAAAAAATAAATTGTAATTTTTCACTTATATTTGAATTTTTAAAATATCAAAAAAATAACAAAATAAAAAAGAATAAGTAAAGAAAAATAAATACAAAGAACCAATTTTGAAGTTCATCAGTACTTAAAAAAAACGGTTTTGTTACAAAGCTGCCTAAAACCCTAAACCCTTCCCTCCATCGTCTCCGTTGAGCTCATGGCGTCGGCAGTGGCGCTCAAGAAGAACTACCGATGCTTCCAATCTCTGCACCGGTTCTACACCGGCGGCTCTTATGCCGTCGCCTCCGACGCCTCTTTCATTGTCTGCGCCTGCAATGACACCATCAAGCTCGTCGAATCTTCTAAGAGCATCCACTATAGAGGAGCCGCGGCCGGGCCACGGGAGAGCCGCGAGCCGCGGCTCCCTATAGTGACGGGGGTGGGCAGCCGCGGCGGGGGAGGGGGGGGGTGGACATGGGAGCGCCACGATCGTGGCCTGGCCGCGGCCCTCCTATTGCATTGGCCACGGGCCGCGGCTCTCCTATTTGCTGAATTTTTTTTTTTTATTTTAAATTTTCGAAATTTTTTCTATATATACCTAAAATTCATATCTTATTTTTACTCTACTCTCACACACAATTTACCCTATTCCCTTCAATTTGAATTTTTGTGAAATGCAAGGTGGAGATGATCACGGTTATGGAGATTTGGGACAGGGGAGCTTTCCACCCCCCCAACGCTGGAGATCGATTCCCACCCCTCCTCCACCCCAGATGTGGAGTCCGCCATCGCCGGCGCCATAGCAACAAACACCCCAAAACCGGGGTCAGTCCCCGGCTTATCAGCAGAGATATGCGGGTCGTACCCAACCGGGGACCGGCGACTACCGACCCAACATGGACGCGATAAACTTCTCGTCCCAATTTCAATCCTCCCAATTCCAGAGCAGTCAATCTCCGCTTGATGAATCTGATAGATTCACATGGGAACAATTGATGGGGTCGCCTGATACCCCGACGCCGACGCCCGGTCGTGTAGAGACGGGGAGAGGAGGCGGTGGAAGAAGCAGCGGCGGTGGCAGTCGAAGTGGCGGCGGCAACGGTGGGCGAAGGGGCGGCGGCGGCGGTGGGCGAGGCGGAGGATCCGCGCGAGGTGGCGGCAATGGCGACGACGGGTAGCAAGGCGGCCGCGGTGGTCGCGGACAAGGCGATGGCGGCGGCGGGCAGAAAGGCGGCGGCGGTGGTCACGGAGATGGCGATGGCGGTCGTGGTCGACGAGGGTTTCTGTAGACAGACGCCGAGTCCATTGCTATTGCTAGGGCATGGGACGCGGTGACGACAGATGTCATAGTTGGCACGGATCAGACCGACTTATGCTTCTGGCGGAAAGTCTTGGTGGTGTACAATGAATTCAAACCGCCAAGGAGCGTCGACCGTACACCCGATCAGATTCGGAAGAAGTTCGGCAGGATCACTACAGCTCTTCGGAAGTTCATTGGTATATACGAGAACCAAATGCGCACTGCTCAGAGTAGCCGCAGCGAAGCCGACATAAAATCCCCGTCGATGCAGTTGTTCAGTGTGCAAGTAGGCAAGAAGTTTACCTATTGGGCAGAATTCCTCGTTCTGGGGGACTCCCCAAAATTCAGAGCCATCTGCGAGAACGCGTCTGATTCTGGGGCCGAGCCGTACAAGACGGGGCAGGGGCGGCAACTGCAGTAGTAGTAGCGGCGGTTCAAGGACCTTCGACCTCAACGACGAGGTTATGGAGGAGCCCCCCCCCCCCTCTTCACTATCCCGGTGTCCACGGCCCCTGGGTCAACAGTCCGCAATCTGAGCCGCTAGATCCGCCTCCGCCGCTGCCTCCCAACATTCTGCTGCGGGCCCGTCTGCACCCTCCCCCCCCCCGGATCGGCCCGAGCGGCGTTGAACAACACCGCGGTGCAGATGATAAAGGAACTCAAGGACACTCTGGCCTTGTATGAGAAGTCGACATACCCGACTACCAAGATGATGTAATACGACCTTACAGTGAGGCTGAGGTCGTTGTTGGGGTGGGAGGACACGGCGGCGGCGGCGACGGGACCTCAGAGCGGTGGCGGTGGTGGTGACGGTGATGGCGTTGGCAGTGACGATGCAACGGGTGAAGATGAAGCGGCGGATTCTGATGATGACACCGAGTAGTCGGCGATGGCTGTGTTTTTTTATGTTTTTGTTTGCGTGTTCTAAAACAATTTTCGTTGTATAATTTTACCCCGTTCTATAATACAACGAAGTTTTAGTTTTCGATTTAGTTTTCATTAAATTATGCATTTTATTTAATTATTGTAGTCTAACAATTTTTATTGTAGTAGAATTAAAATATAAACAAAATGGAAAAAATAAATTTTTTGGTGGCTTGGCCATGTCCACTATAGTGGGAAACATGGGCATTGGTGGCCTGACCACGATTTTGTGGCCTGGCCACACTTTGTGGTTTGGCCCGGCCAACTATAGTGGACACTCTAACTCCGCCCGGCCAACTATAGTGGACACTCTAACTCCGCCATCAGATCAACCATAGAAGGCGACTCCGAACCTGTCACTGCCCTCATCCTCAGCCCCGACGACAAGTTCGTCTTCTCCTCCAGCCACAGCCGCCAAATTCGAGTATGGGAGGTCTCCACGCTCAAATGCATTCGCTCGTGGAAGGTCCGGTGCTATTTCATTATGTTGTTTGTTGATTTTTGTATGGTGATCAGATAATGTTTTTGGTATTGAAGAATTGAAGCTTGTTTCGAAGAGGTCGCTGTTCATAATTTTAGTTGATTTAGCTCGGTTATAGAGCTGGAAATGAATCGAATCAATCTGATTATGATACTATTCAACAATGTAAGCATGTGAATTTGTTTGAGTTTCAATTGTTTTTTTGATGAGGTTAGACACGTGAGCTTTATGATTTGCCAAGCCTTAGACTGCTGTATACATATGGAAATGACCTTTTCCTCTGTTATTATAAACAGAGGTGGAACTTGCTTTAGGCTGAGAATTATGATTGCATGTCTAGCATTTTCGTCTAGTTTACATACCTGAGTTTATTTGAAATTAATTTATATATTGGCTTGTTGGGGTTAGGGGCATGAAGGGCCAGTAATGGGAATGGCTTGCCATTCCTCAGGAGGGTTGTTGGCAACAGCTGGTGCAGATAAGAAAGTGCAAGTGTGGGATGTTGATAGAGGCTTCTGCACACATTATTTCAAGGGGCATAAAGGGGTGGTAACCAGCCTCATGTTTCACCCAGACCCGAACCGATTACTTGTGAGTTCACTTTATTGAAACAAAGAATATCTCAATGAGGTCTAATTTTCTAATAGTCTTCTGGATATCTTACTTTGGAAATCTCGCTTGGATGGATTGGATTGAAGTGATTAAATTCTGTACAGATCTTCTCCGGTGGTGATGACAGCACTGCTAGGGTGTGGGACCTTGCGAAGAAAAAGTGTGCCGCAACACTAGAAAAACATCAATCAACTGTTACTTCAATTGCAATATCCGAAGATGGATGGACCTTGGTGACTGCTGGAAGAGACAGGTAAATCCATAATGTTCTGGCCTATTTATGTTTCTATGATACTAATGCAATAATTTGTATGATAGAGGACAAGAAAATGTAACTGCAAAATTTATTGTATACTCTTTCTAGAACAAATTCATGAGTCTACTCTTTCTAGATTGACGAATTTTGACATGAGGTTTTGAGTTTTAATTCGTGAATTTATTGTATTTTGTTTTGATTTATGTATATTTGGTGGTAGTTGATGTTTGTGGTATTAATTGACTGACATGGTGAAGCTGTAACCGTTAAATAGTATGGGCAGCGTGTACGCGTGGTATGACAGCTCACTAGTGTTTGGTTTGTGCTCATTCAATTCATCAACATTTTTCCACAGAGGGCTCTTTGGAGTTGTGGTAAATTTAAGTTCAAAGCTTTCTTCTCTTTGGATTTCTTTGGCAACAACGTTGTTGTGCTCTATTTAGGAAATGAAAGTGGACTGTGAGCTCTATTTATTTCCCTAACTTACGATGATACTGCCTATTTTCCTCTTCAGGATGATTGTATACAATGACTGCTTTAGGCAATTCATGAAATCCAGGAAGATTTTCAATTATTTTTGCAATAATTAAGTGGTTCGGTAAGATTACCCTTTCAACATGGATGCCGTGGATTATAATTTGCAAGCTTTTCCATTTGCGCCACCACTAAACGAAAGTGCACCATCTTATGCTCTTAAAAGATTCATATAAGGACTATTCAGTTTGCAAGATTGTATTTTGAGATTAAAAATGTATGGTGTGTTGTCATGACTAATTATCATAAGACTATCCATTTAGTATTAAGTTGTGAGATTATTTTAGTTGGAGGGGATGACTATGACTAATTATCATGAGACTATACATCTAGGATTAAGGTGTGATATTCAATCTTCTGAACCAAGCATGATACATATTTAATCATGAGATTTAATCTTGTCAACCGGTGTGTTTGGGCGATGAGATTGAATCTCAATCTTAGATAAACAATCATATGATAATAAGTTATAGTCAACCTCTCCAACTAAAATAATCTCACAACTCAACCTAGATTATATCTTAGTAGTACTATTTTATTTAGGAAACCAAACACCACCTTATACTACTATGCGTAAGCGGAGAAATTGGAAGCCATCATCAAGACAATCCAATAGACAATGTCGCTTATAGCCAATCAAAAGACTAAAGATTTTAGTAATTTAAAATGACCGAAATTTAACATAAATAAGCCTAAGAATTTGAGTTCAAATTTCGTTGAATAAATCCGAATAATACTCTCTCGTGTAACTACACATTGCTAAGAGTCTTATCTAGATATAAATTGATTATCTTTAAACTAAATTAGTATGGTTGCAATTTGATTTGAATTGATTTACTTTGTCATTTTTTCTCGAATATGTGACGATGCTATTTGTGTAAAGAGCCAAATACACATGCCCCAAAAGCCAAACCAACCATCTACAGTTGAGAAACAGCACGTTTTTTTCCTACCAAACTTTTTCATTTTCTTCTGAATTATGGCTCCAATTCTTTCTCTCTCATCATTCATCATTATCGTATAGCATTCTGCAAGTGGAATCAATCATTGACAATACTTATATTTTTAAATTTTGAACTGCTCTTTTTATAGGCCAATCTTTTGATACAAATCCTAAAAATATGACTTATTTAATATTACATGCTACATCTATGATTAAAAGCTTCTAGACCACTATCTTGGCGACTATTATAAGAAGAAAAATAATAGTACAATTCATATAAAATTGGAATGCTTCAATCATAGTCAACTTTATTCAATAATTCAACTGTGCTCTCTGTTCTGTAAAATTGATATTGGACTGACTACAAGCAGAAAGATTTAATGTCATTTAGAAAATTAAAAAGTCAAATTTTGTATTACAATGGTTCAATTTTACATTTGAATGCACATCGTGAGCAGTAAAATTAGGCGATTAAATATTATTTCATTCTTAAAATCTCTGAAGATAATTACACACCAAACTTTAATGAAACAACTGTTTTAGCATCTTGACTAATTTTAATTATTTCAATTGCGTAGAGAAGACTAATTTAGAGTCATTGTCGAGGCTTCTTTCTAGATATTATCTACACTAATTGCTGCTACTATTTGTAGAGCTGGCCTCTTCATAACTATCTCATCATAAAAACGACTATAAATCACATTTTAGTTGGTAAAGCGTTTTTTCCTACGTTCAATAGGAATAATAGCAACTGGCCTCTTCATAAATCATACTAATAACAACTTTGAATCACATTTTAATTGGTAAAACACATTCAATAGGAATAGCAGCAACTAGCCTCTTCCTAACTCATAATAATGACTATAAATCACAATTTAGCTGGTAAAACGTTTTTTCTACCTTCAATAAATCGAAAATCATTATTATTCTTTATGAAAAAAAAAACTCATTACTATTAGCAGAGTATTAAAATAATAATAATAAATAGAGGATTAAAATAAGTATTGTTGTTTACCTGTGACTAACTACCACCTTCCCAACCATCTGCTAACGACACACTCTTTCAATGCCCATTTCCCCTCTTTCCCTCTCTCTTTAAATACGTATACCCCTTCGATAATCCCTCAACTTCCTTTCAAAACACACACACACACACACACACACACTCTCTCTCTCTCTCTCTCTCTAAAACCCCTCTACATTGTTGACATCCCTCCCACTCTGTACAGCTCCGCAATGGCGCCAGCTTCTTTCTGGAACTCATCCAAAACCGTCTGCGTCATGGACGCCTCCGGCCGCCTCGGCTCCGCTCTCGTCCACCGCCTCCTCCGCCGCGGCTACACCGTGCACGCCGCCGTCCATAGCCACGGTATGTTTATTCACCTCTCTTATCTATCTACCTCTCTAATTTCAGTCGCGTTGATCGATCGTAATTAGGTTTTCCGATTTTCAATTTGTGATGTGAAATTGGTTGGATTTTCAGAGGAGATGCATCGTTACAAGAGGCAATCGATGGAGAAGAAGGAGCTGAGAGTGTTTCATTCGGATCCATTGGATTATCACAGCATTTTGGATGCTCTCAAAGGCTGCTGCGCCTTGTTCTACTCCTTCGAGCTCCCCTCCGATCACCCTACCTACGATGTAAGCTCGTCTCCGATTTTTTCCCCCTTTCACCTAATTCCGCTAAAAATTGTAGAGATAGAGACAAATTAGGCCGATTGTTTTTGCAGCTTATTAAATTCATGAATTTCATTTGATAGCTCATAAACCAATTTCCAATGGCTGCTTCTAGAAGGATATTGATTGAGTCTTATTTTTTCTCAAGTTAGGGACGGCTTATATGAGAAAACCACCAAAACCACGTGTGCACGTAAAATCCAAATATATATTTCAAATCTCATATGTATTCAATTTTCATTCAGTCATCCATTACGTTACTCTGTATTTTTTCACCTTCAACTTTATTTTATTTGCATAAATAATTCGATTAAAAATTATCAAAGGAATTCAATTTTAACTGATTTTTAATCATCAGCTTCATTTTTTAAAAGTTCATCTCTCTTCAATCTTTTATCGTTGAATTGTAGTTAGGAATTCGCCCACACGAAATCTAGAATGCGACATAAATCGGAATTAAATGTCGTTTGGAATTCAAATGGAGACACCCTTTAAAACGATCCGACAGCTTTAGCTGTAAACTAATTGTCTTCGTCAAAGTTACAAGAAAGCGCAATTGATCACGTTAGTGTGATTATATTTGTGCAGGAATTTATGGGTGAGCTGGAAGTAAGAGCGGCCCACAACGTGTTGGAGGCGTGTGCTCAGACGGACACCATCGAGAAGGTTGTCTTCACTTCGTCCGCAACGGCTGTGGTCTGGAGGGAACATGGCGATAGCCGGACGTCCGATGTCGATGAAAGAAACTGGAGCGATGTCAACTTTTGCAAGAAGTTTAAGGTATTTGGTTAGCTAGATAATGTTTCTTTTATTACCGATTTGACTGTGTCTTGTTATAGTTTTTCATCTCGTATTCTCGTATGCAGTTGTGGCACGGCCTGTCGAAAACCATAGCCGAGAAGACGGCATGGGCGTTGGCAATGGACCGGGAGGTGAACATGGTGTCGATAAACGCGGGGCTGTTGATGTACCCTGACTTGAGCATCAAGGACCCCTACTTGCTTGGGGCCGCTGAGATGTTCAAGGACGGTGTCCTTGTCACTGTCGATCTCGACTTCCTCGTTGACGCACACATTTGCGTCTTCGAGGACGTCTCCTCATATGGCCGGTACCTGTGCTTCAATGGCATCATAAACTGCAACGATGATGTGGTGAAGCTGGCAAAGATGCTCCTACCGTCATCACCGTCACAAGACATGTAAGTCTGGTAGCTTGGTGGCAGAGCTAGAAATATTTTAGAAACCATGATAGAATCGATAAAATCTTTCTGTCTCTGTATGTTAAAATTCGTGAATCTTGTTGCGATCACAGGTTCGACGACGACGACAGTGTGCACCAACAGAGGATAAGCAACGGGAAATTGCGCAAGTTGATGGTGGATTTCGAGAGTAGATTGCAAATGACAAGCGAAGATGAATGAATCAATCAATTGATTTGTTCAAAGGGAAAAACAAAAAGACACAAAAGCACAAACAGTTTGCACACAAGGAGACGATGCATTTTGGCAATGCAACACTGCATACGTTGAGTGAAAATGAAGAAAAGTAAAGTCTTAGACATATTAGAATATTTTCAAGCTCACTAAAATAGTGTGTAGCATATTCCCAATGTATATCCGATTCTTTGAACCTAGCAGAAGAAGAAAAGGGTAAAGTGGCTGATGTCATGAGATTATTCCTCACAATGAACTTGGCCAAGTATAATCCAAATCCCAGCAACAAATTTTGACAAGCCTACTTTTTACAAACATCATACTAATGCTACTTTTAAATAATAATCTATGCTCATAAATTTACAAACCACAATCCATGGATTAGATACATGCATTCAAGAGAGGAAGAGGGAATAGTAAAGTACTACAACTTAAACTGCTACCTCATATATGTGGTGGTTACTATATGCAGTGCTCAAACACTCAGTGAGATCGAAGTAATTGTAGAAAGCTTATACTTGCATAATCTAGTAGAGTTCTGCGGCCTAAAAAGTACCTCCGTGCTCGATCTAACAGCAACTTCTTTCCATTGTGACGACCAAGAAGGTCCTTCAACGCGATAATCACGCAAAGCATACAAGACTTGGACTTCTGAATGAACTGCAAGGAACAAACCCGGCAGCAAGACATGTGAAGAAGTTCTGTGAATGAGATGCAGATTTTTTGTGGCAAAATCCAACAGAGGGGACGAAAGAATTTACCAAAAGAAAACATGCTAGTCTTCTGAAAGGTCATATGACTGACTTTCGATCTTTTGATCTTTCTTAACGCCTGGAGGTCGTCTTGTTTGCCTTTGAATTCTAGAAACTCTCCCAAAATAGACTTATTCCCTTTGACCTCCAACCTGCATCACATTACGCCAATGTCCATATTCGTTAAGTTGCAGGCCAAGCTCCTTTAAAAAGTGAAAAGTCGAGCTAGTCTAAGGGGTCCAACACAACAACAACAAATCTCCGATGTTTCACATGATCTTTTCTAAATCAATGTGGTGTTAATTTATTGAGTCTATTTTTGAAGGGATGCTTGCAGCACAGGCCAACCCTTAAAGTTTTGTCAAACTGATTAGAAAGCTAGTAAGACACAATCGTAAAAGTGACTCTGAAACAAACCTATCACACGCTGGAGCAGTGCAGAGAACAGAGTTGAGCTTCTCGGAAAATGACTCCTGCAATTTCTTCCCACGAAAAAGCGCACCTTTGATCCATCCAGAATATGAACTATTTTGGTCGGGTTTTAATTGTGTCCACTGACCATAAGTAATGACCTCAGGTGGAAAGGGGACCGATTGGCTGATTGAAAAGCAGCAAGGTCAGAAAAATGAACGACTACATACAGTTTACAATTTACATACGCTGCATACACAATCACACACACCACACAATCACACTCCCACGGAACAAGTATGCATACTCCACACACGTACATACACACGTAACACCCTGGAGGAATCCTAAGAAACTTGCAAAGGTTAGTTTTCACTAAACACACAACTCATGTAGGAATCAAATAAAACCATAGGGAAAAAAAGTTTTTTCTCAATAGCAGGCAAAAACAGTCCCTCAATATGAAACCAATACAGATCAGTGGATCACCCAACTCCCAAGTCATAAACGAAGAAAAAACAGGAAAAAATAAATCAATCAAACATATCCCATAAAAACATAGAAAACAAAAATCATACCAAAAATTCGGATCAGGGCATATGACTTTATAAGATAAATATCCTTCTGGAAGAGCAACTCCCCTCTGTTCAAGGTACCCTTCAAGAATGGAAACCAAGTGCTCGATTTCAGCTACCTGAATTGTAAAAATTTAGATTACTTGTGGAAGGCATGAGTTCTTGCAAGAGAAAGAAAATCACTAGTTTTTGAGCTAGAGACGATGACACAACTCTTAGGATCAGAAAATACTTAACCACCAAGAGTTTTTGAAAATCTTATAAGATATCTTATCCTTATCTGTTCTAGACCAAAGTACTCTACAACTTCAAAATAATCTGTTATCCCACTAATATGGAATTGGCTCATTTTTAGATGAAATACAAGTCAGGTCAGCATGCTCTATGTGCCATAGTACTCAGTAACTTCAAATCCAAGTCCTTAATCTATCACACAAAAAGCTATGATTATGTACAGAAAGCACACAACGCCATCGAGGCTAATAGAAGAGTCAAATTGTTCACCTAGCAGTGGTTTCCAAATCCACCTCTAACTAAGTCATAGTACCCTATAGAAAATGTGGTGAAGTATGCAAAGTGTATGCAAACCAAGGTGGAATGGATGGAAGAATGTACTCCATAAAGAAAGTAGCTTACGGGATTGGGAAGGCGGTCAGTTCTTCGATGCTTTTTGTCAGTGCACACCCAATTACCATCCTTATCGACCGAAACAAACCCCGATACATTCTTTACAGAAATCACTATTGCCTCACTGCACAAGAGGAACACAACATTCATCCAACCGTAACAATTCAAATTCCTCTGTAAACTTCATGAATTACAAAACGAGCTGACGATTCACCAGGCAAAAACATCACTAGCTTAAACACACTAAACAATGTCGTACGAAACAAGACTACAGAATCAGTAAAGTAAGCACATGAAATTTATAAAAGAGGGAGACTTACTGATTCGTGACGAGAATAAGATCAATGTTTTTGCGAGAAGCAGAATCAGGGTCTGGAATTTGGAGCCCCACGTAAACTTTGCTCCCTGCATACAGCTTCTCCAATCTAATCCCACACAATTAGTACAATTAAAACATCAATAGAAATGAGGATAGTTCAATTCATAAAATTAATAAATGTAACCTTTTAGCGACGGCAGTGAGGGCATTAAAACGTGAGGAATCGAGATCGAATTCGGAATCGTCGTCGAAGAAAAATCGCTTAATTATCCGGTAGAAAACCAAACCGCATATCAATTCGGCGAACATCGTTAGCTTTATTGATTAATCTGTAAACTATGGCGAGAATTCTACAGCAATAGAGATTATTTTTGGGGTTTTGAATCTTAATGTTTAAGGATGGATGATATTATGACCCACGCTCTCTAATCATTGATAGAAATTTCACATTCTCACCGCTCTTTCACTCGACTTTTGTAGTATTTTTTTTTCTTTTTTAAATAGCAAGTAACGATGATTCAAAATGTCAAATAGATCACTATGAATTTGCGAAGAAATGAAAATTTCTAATGACGGAGGAAAAGTACTACTACTAAAAAATGCAAAATGAATTTTTATAGAATATTTTTAATACCATCTCTAGTTATACACTAAAATTTATTTTTGGTATAGATAATTTTTTCAAGTATATATCAAACTAAAACCTATTTTTAGATTTTTTTAATGAAATAACACCAAATATGGTGTTACTGCAAAATCTTTGTGAGTCAAATATTCAAAAATGGTGTAAAACTTAAATATTGTGTAAATGATTAGAGTAAAACAACTTTTTAACGTGATCTTTGCTTAAAAATGAATTTGAGTTTGGCGTAAATGGTCGGAGATGACCTAAGAGAAGAGAGGTAAATAGAAAACTAAAAAGAAATAATTAACATATTTATTTTTATCTCTTCTCAAAAAAAATGCGCTAGTTATTTTTATATACTACTAGTATTTTTCAATTTATCTTCTTCCCTTGTCATCGCCATTTTTTAAGAAGTATATATACCTTTTAAGTTTATAGTAGGATAAAAAAAAATGCATCCTAAGTGAGTCAGATATAATCATTGACTTGCCATGAAAAATAACAAACAAAATGTAAAATTTATACAAATATTTTAGACCAATTTTAAAGTTTGTTGGAAAATACCAATTTTTATCCAAATATAAATAATGAAATTGATTCTTATATATTCCCTCGGTCATTTCTTTTAGACACGAGATTTAAGAAATTAATGTGTAAAGGTTGAAGTGGAAAGAGTAAAGTAAGAGAGATGAAGAGGGAGTAAAGACAAACTCAACTAGACGGAGAAAGTATAAAGTAACATATCATCGCGTAGCTTAGTTAATATGATACGACGGGAAGTCGTATTCACGGGTTCAACGAAGGTTTCTAGCGGGGGGATCGTTCGCGGAGGTTTTCTCCGTCGAGTAGCCGCTATCTGCTAGGGTTTTTTGATGGAACAAGGATACTTATGAGGAAAGTAAATAAACACAAAAAATAAGGTAAATTCTTATGAGGATACTTGCGAGGAAAGTAAATATATTGATTAATGATTTCAATCTACAGAATCCCTTTTTGTAACTAAGCATCCTAAGTTTGGTTCGACTCGATCATTCCGGAAAGAAACCAACAAGAAACTCCGAAACAGAGCTTATAATTCTGCTCGACTATAATTGTTCAAAAATAAAATAGTTTCTGGCAAAATAGATAATAAATAATCCAAATAACTAAATAATAAGACACTGTCACAACATACATCGCCATGCTCTTGTCATATGCCTTGGTACTTTGAACTCATATTTGTAAGATCTGAGAGGTGCACACTGACATAGTCATGCATAACATCCCCAATTCCCCATGCACAATGACATAACCGTGTACATTTCATTTCATCAGTACAGGTCAATACAAGATCCCGTGATGAGTAAATCACAACACGACATAGAATAAAAGATCAGACCTAATAAAAAAAACAAGGGCAAGTCCACAACATAACTCACATTACATTGTCAGACAAATAATATGCTAAACCATGATGATACAAATCTCCACTTTCAACTTTTCCAAATAAACCTAAGAGGGCTGAAATTGGAACAAAAAATGAACCAAATCACCAAAACCAAATTCCATTTCAAATATGGAAAAATATTCACTTTACCTCCCTAAACACAAATATATGTCTGCTATCACTTGTGATTGCTACTGCCCTTCTTCTTCAACAGGCTTCCAAACTTCTGCAGCAGAGCCTTTTTCTTCTTCTGACTGCCTGACTTCGACTGGGGGCTCCCGTTGTTCCCAGCACTATCACCCGACAACACCCCGTTCGCTTGATCATACATATCAGCGCCTTCGCCTTTTGACTCCAGCTCATCCTCAAATGATTCTTGCTCCGTTTCTCTCCCAGGAGAGAAGTCCTTCGCATCGATCTTGCAGCTTTCCCACATCTTGAGGTCGACCTCTGTGGATTCTGTGTTTCTTTCACCATCTTTTAGTTTCCCATTCGAGTTCTCAACTTCATCACCAGATGCATTCGCTTCGGCTTGCCCCTCCTTGATACGCAGCTCGTTCAGCTGAGATAGGGGTTCGGCTGCATGCCTCACATCTCCCCTGCCATTCTGTTCGGAGAATTCTACCACTTTTGGAAGCATATCATAGTCTCTCTCGCAGTCCGTTAGGTTGCCACTTTCTTCCTCCTGCTTGGCCAGTGCTTCTTCGAGTGACTTAGATAGCTCCTCGATTTTTTCCTGAGACGCTGCCTCCCTTTTGTGCAAATCCTCATTCTCTGCAAGAATCCTATGCAATCGGTTTTCCATCTCGTTCACACATTCTTTGAGCCTCGCGCTCTCCTCATTCGCTTCACCAAGTACTTGCTTTAGGTGAATTGCCTCTAAATCAGCCTCGCTGAAGGACTTATTCAACTGATCCCTCTCCTCCTTCGCTGCAGATGACTCTTCCTCCGCCAGTTTTAGCAAGCTCACCAGCCTTCTTACTTCATTTTCCATGCTATCATTCTCTTCTTCAGAGTGCTTCACCAAATTCACCATATCTACCTCCTTCTGCTGGTACTCAGCCTTTAAACTATCATAATCAAGCTTCGATTGTTCAAGCGATTCAATCAGCCTGCTTAGTTCATTTTTCATATGGCATTTCTCTTCTTCAGACTCTCTCACAGACTTCATCAAATCTTGATCTTTCTGCTCCAACTGAGCCTTTAAGTTACCATAATCGATCTTCGACTGTTCAACTGAATCAATCAGCCTGCTTATTTTGTTTTCCATATCGGATTTCTCATCTTCAGACTTTTTCACAGAATTTGCCAAATCTAGCTCCCTCTGCTCCAAATCGGCCTTCAAGTTACCACATTTATGCCTCAATTCCTCAGCCGAATCGGTAAGAGTATTGATCTGTTTTCTTGAATCATCGAGCATGCTTTCATACTTCTCATTTGTTGATTTCAGTGACAGTCTCAGATCCTCTATTTGTGTTTCATGACTTTCATTTTCAGCTTGACTTGAGATTAGCTTTTCTTTAACGTCTCTTGCTTCCGAGGAGACTTCGTGCAACGCTGATGCCAAACTCTCCAATGCCTTCTTGCTTTTCTCCTCTTCGTCTCTGGATGTTTCCAGCTCGTTCGTGAGCTTGTTCTTCTCTTCCAACAGCTTTTCTACACTAGCAGCTGCAATCTTTTCGTTGTTCAACGCCATGCTTCTCATTTCTCTCGCGGTTTCGAGTTCAGACTCGAGCACTTCAACCTTCTTCACCAGTTCAGAAGATTCTGCTCTAGCTCGCTCTAGACGATGCTCTGACTCCTCCAAGTCACCTTTCTGTCTCTCATTCGAGATCTCCAACAAATCGAGCTTCTCCTTGAGCAGCTCGATTTCAGACTTTGCATCATGCAGCAGATCATTACTGTCTTCCAGTTTCTTCGCGACCGTTCCAAGAGTTTCTGAAGCCGACTTCTCTGATTCACGTGCTTGCTCAGCCTGAGACGTTAGCTCCACGACTTGTTGATGAAGCTCCCTCACTAGATTATGCGCATAACATTCAGACAACTTTGAAGCCTCTAGATCAACATTGAGTTTCTCCATCGCAGCATCTTTTCCGGCCAATTTCTCCTCAACAAACTTCACTCGTTCTAGTTCTTGTCGAAGAGAATGTATTTCTAACTCCAAACCTGACACCAATTTGTTGTTCTCAACGGCCTGCATCTCCACCCTCGACTCAAGCGCAGATTTCAAGCGAATCACTTCAGCAGACAGTACCTCAACCTTCTCTGCATGAATCTCGGCTATTTTTGTTGCATCATCAGCATGGTTCAGTGCCTGGTTCTTAGCAGCAGACGTCATGGCCAGTTCTTGCTTCACGTTCTGAAGTTCCTGAGTCGTGGACAGCAGCGCAGCCACATCCATGGCATGCTGACTCCTCACATCCTCCAGCTCCTTCCTCCATTCGTCTTCCTTAATGTGATTCTCCCCAAACCCCACCTGCTCCATCTCAAGCGCCCGAAACTTCTCAATCTCAGTATTCTCCTCCGCACGTCTCTGAGCCTGCAGAGCTTCCTTAAGCTTCTCGTTCGCCTCAGCACACAATCTCTGGGCTTCCTTCACTTCATCAAGGGCCCTTTCCTTCTCCTTCTCGACTGAGACCAACTTCTCATTCGCCTTCTTCAGATCCTCCTGCGTTTGACTCAGCTCCGCCTGAAGCTCTGAAGAGGGCCTCACCAAACGCGTTGGCTTCCTCTGACACAAAACACAAGATCAGCACAATGCAACTACGCTATGAAAAACAGAGTTAGTTCGACTTACATCAGTTGGCGTGCTGGGCTTGGGAGACACCCTCTCCACTTTAGACTTGGGCGTGACAGATCCCGGGGAACGATCCATAGAGAGGCGGCCGTTTTGCAACGAGGAAATCGAATCACCACTAGGCCTAGCAAGTCCCCTGCTGATTCGAGGAGTTGCCGGTGATGCTTTAGCATTTGGAGTTCCAGATAAACTAGATCTACACAAAGCAGAAATTCTTCAACTCTCAACTTAAAAATCCAAGATCCACAAACGCACATTTCAGGAATGAAGTTCAATTCCACAAAAATGGATAATAATCCAAACATGGAATATTTTCTGCCAATTCCACTTCTACAGCAAGGCATTTTCACAACACATGCGAAATCCAAAAAAAAAAAAATTAAACGGAAAACCTAATTGAATTAAACACTAAAATACACAACAATTCAACCAAGATAACTATGCAGGTTCAAAAAAACAAGCAATTTTGCGGCAACCCAAAGAAATTAAAGTGACAATTTCTAACTACATTACGTTCTTATCTTCGCAATAGACACATATCTGATCATAAACACGAAAATGGCAGATTCAATTCAGAAAAAAAAAAAAATCAAACACACAAAAAAAATTTATAGCGAATGAGAAAGCAAAACCGCACCAGATCCACAACAAGAGTAGATAGAGCTACACTTACTTCGATTTAGCAGACATTGCGCAAAATCAAGAACCTCTCGCTTCAATTTCTTCAACAGCGAAGTACTAAAAAAGAAAATGGGGGTTTATCTATAATGTCGACATCGTGAAAAGAGAAAGGGAAATTATCACTCCAACTCTGAGAATAAACCTGAATCTGAAATCTTTAGTTTCAACAGAGTGATTATAGGAAACAGAAAAAATTGAAAAAGAAATATTTAGGGTGGTGGAGTTGAGTGGGGTGTTCTTGTCGCAGATTCTAACAAACCACCGCTGCTCTTTCTCTGTCTCTCCCTACCACCTTTACCAGTCCGACGAAATTACCAAATTGCCCCCTCCATTGCAAAGTCTAAAAACTGTCGCAGACAAAAAGAAGGGGAGAGAGGGGAGAATGTGAATCTACTGCTTTTTTCAGCTAAAATGGTGGATAAAGAGCTCTCTACAAAGTGAGAAACTTTAATCGCTTCAGAGCCATTTGCTTTTACTATTTTGTTTGCATTATGCAATTGAGCCTAATTTGTGGATTTGGTTTTAATTTGGAAAATTTCGTTGGGAAGAATAAAGCTTAATTAATTGTTTTTTTAATCGATGCAGCTCAGCTCTGTTTCTCCAGATAAGAAGCATCATTAATTAATTTCTTGGAATAAAATTGGAGAAAAAAGGAATGTTACATATGCTTTGACCATCAAAGTTCAGTTTTTACCCATTTTTGCCCATCATGTCATATCTCGAAATCATGAGAAAGTGGGTAAAAATATGTTTCAAGTTTTTTTATTCTTTATTTTTAATTGAGGCAGGGTTGGAAGAAATTGATCCTAGGAGCTAATGCTCCCTCCATTCAGATAATTTATCTCATCTTTCTATTTTGATCTGTTTCACATAATTTATTTCATTTTCATATTCCATTAACTTTTTCAATTCACTTTTTGTTATATTTTTTAAAATTCGTGCCCGATCAAGATGGAACAAATTATCTGGGAAGGAAGGAGTATTTTTAATATTCTTTACTTTAATCATATTAATGATTTACTGTATTATTTAATATTTTTATAGCCATCTTATTTTTTCTATAGTACTCTCACTGTCTTCCATTATTTAATTACATTTGTCTCAATAAAAGAAAGTATGTCATAAAATTTTGTGAAACACTACTAGTCATACTTTTATATAATTTAGACAATAAAATATTAATAAAATGAGATAGTATTCTTTATTAAAGGTGGTAAAAAAAAAAATGTGACAATTATTTAGGATTGGATGAAAAAGAGACAATTAATCGCAGATACTATGATTTAATATAATGTTAGGTGAAATTGAACATATTAATCATTTTATAGTTATTTAGTCGATATTAATATGATCAAAGTCGTGTAATTAACCCTCGAAAATATGATAATGACACTCGTAAACATTCAATTTAATCAACTGTGTCGACAAAATGCAAAATCGATCGTGCAACTTTTTTGTATTATTAGGGAATCTGCTAACCTAATAGTATGATCTAACAAAATAGTGGGGAACTTAGTGGGATACATGATGCATTCACGTGTTAAACACTTAAATTTAATTTAACAAGTTTGCAAAAAAATTCAATATGCGTATTTTTAATAAAATTATTTATATTTAAAAAATATTTGACATTTTCAACAACACTTATGGTTTAGGTAAGTGATAGAGGGAGAGAGTTTAACGCCATTTAGGTTACACTAATGATATGGGACTTCATATAGTACAAGTCTTAATTGAACTTAAATAGAGTATCAAATCTATATACATATATCACAATATTATATGGATAAAGATAAATTAACAACAATTGTATATACAAAATGGAAAATACCCCTTAATTTAATTTTATTTTGAGGATAATATTTTATAACTAATTTACCCTTAGTAATTAATGTTGGATATTTCTAACTGTACTAGTTTAGGAAAATATCATTGATTTAGGTTTTAAACTATTTATGTTAATATTGATTAACACACTACATAATTAAATTACTATATTTAATTATAAAATAAATACTACTCCGTAGTATATAATTTAATAAAGTACTATACTACTTTTTAAAAGAAATTTATATTTGTTCATTTTATAGTTTAGTATCTAGTGTTTTATTGTCATTCATATTATTTTTTCATAACTTTTTTGGGGTTTTTTTTTTAATATTTCATTCAAATTGTTGTAAATCATCAATATTGTTACAATGAAATAATTCAATATATGAAAATAATAAATTCAAATAATAAAATAATTTTTTATATAACTGAAATGTCAACTATACATGAGAACATACTTATAGTCATAATAATTTAATATATTTTATGTTTTCTTTTTATTTTTGCGCTATTTTTCTTTAATATTTTCCTTAGCTTGTTCCTTTTTTATTAAATATCCAAAAGCATATACATAATTTTTTTAATTTTAATTACTTTTAGCGATAAGTATTTTTATATTAATAAATTATTAATCATTATTTCTTAACTAATCATTCAGTTATACAATAATATAATTGAATGCGAATGACCATTATCATTTTAATATATTTTTTACTATTATACATTGTATTATGTTTGTTTTGTAATTTTTGAGTCAAGATGTAGATTACACAAAAAAACCGACTAACGATCATCAATTAGTTGGACGAGAGTACTAAGAAATCAAGTATATATATAGTATATATATATATGGTCATCTTTATAATTTGCATTTAAAATTATTGAATAATAAAATATTTGGATGTGAATAATAATTAATGCTCCTACTATTGTTTTAATTTATTTTTATTACTTATATATCAAATTTATTTTTATTTCATGATTTTGCGTCAAGATATTGAATTAATGATTATCAGTTAGTTTAATGTTAGTATTATAAAATTAAGTGTAGATATATGTGGTTGTCCATAATTTACAATTTTAAAAATTATTTAATACTATTAAAATAGTTTGATCGAATGATTGTTTGTTTTAATTTATTTTTTATTGTTGTATTCATTTCATAATTTTTGAGTTAAAACGTCTAGTATTCAAGGAAATCGACGTGATGATATTTAATTAGTTGGATGACAATACTAATTAATTAAGTATATTTACAAGTAGTTATATTTATAATTTATAATTTCGCTACTATTCCATTTAACAAAGAAATAGTTAGTTTTTTGAATAACTATTATTATTTAGTTTATTTTTATTATAAATAAATCAAAATAATAATCTTTAATTAGTTAGAATACTGAAAATTGAAATAATAAATTATAATTAGTTGAATGATAATCCTAAATATTTAAATACATTATGTGACGTTCTTTTAGTGACTAAAATTTTATATGTCAATTTATTCAATAAAATTTTATTGTATAATACTGTAGCATTTAAATGCTGAGTCTGACTAATTACTTACCCAAGATTTTATTAAATGTATGATGAAAAATGTGATGAATCCATCATTTTAGTTTTGATCTATCTGTAATTATGTAGCTTTAAGATAGAACTACTTAATACTTTCCTAAATCTGTAGTTATTTAGTTAACAAACTTATTTTTTCCCTAAAATAGTTACGAAAGGGTAAATATGTGATATACAAACTAATTAATCGTCATTAATGTAATTATATATGTAAAATGTCTAAAATGTCCAATTTTGTATATACAATTTTTTTGTTAATTTATCACTGCCCATATGTGATATACAAACTAATTAATCGTCATTAATGTAATTATAGATGTAAAATGTCTAAAATGTCCAATTTTGTATATACAATTTTTGTTAATTTATCACTGCTCATATTATATATCATCAATGGAGTATCAAATCTAAATGGAGTATTAAAAACTTATAAATTTAATCACAATAATATATACATAAAATCTGGAAAACATCTTTAAGAGTACACTAACGATAGATCACATATATCATCATTATCGTAACAAATAATAATAAGTTATTATATAAATGATATTTTGATAGATGTACATAATAAATTTTAATTATATATAATAAATTATACATTTAAAGTTTAAATTAAGTAATATTACTACTTTTCTTTAAAAAAAAAGTAATATTACTACTTATTAGTACTCCCTCATTTTATAAAATAGCAACTATTTTTATTTTGGATTGTTCCTTAAAAATATAAATTTTAGAATCTTTCTATTTTAGGATGTGACCCCATAATCCACTAACTCTACTTTCACTAATTTTTTCTCTTTCTCTCTTATTCTATTCATTTTTCTTTTTATCTTTCTTATTTTATTAATTTTTTATATTTACTTTATAAATTGTGCATTAATTTTTATAAATTGTGCATTAATTTTATGTCAGTTTTAAATGTTTCCATTTTTTAATAGAGATTGAGTATTGCATATAGATATTCTGACGGACTGACCAATAAAGATGGAGCACCGAACTATTTACTGCAGCGTGCCAACTTTTCTACCCAAATGAATATGAAAATGAAAGGTAAAATAACTTTGAATTTCATGCCTCCTTTTTACTTTTTCACTTTCATATTTATTCAACGTGGTTATTATTAATTAATGTGGTAAGGTATAGCATTCAATCCGTCAACAAAAGTTGGTACATGAAAAAATTGCAAAATTGCTAAAAATTTTAAAGTAAAATCATTTACTATATAATTTCATAATATCCATTACGTACGGTGGCACAGTAAAAGTCATTTAGATACTTTTTTTTTCTCTATCTTTTACATTTTTCACTTTATTCTCCATTTACTTAACTCACTTACACAATTTTTTCTTAATCTCCGTGTCGAAAAGAAACGTCTCCATTACTATAGAACAGAGTACAATGTGCATAGTTTATTTTACATTAATACTACTATTAAACAAAAATCATATTCTTATCCATACGTTGAAGAGTGTGGCAATGAAATCGATCATTTTATTGGAGGGTATAACGGATGTCGCTTTCTTGTTGTTGGCCTAACAATCATTGGGTATAGATGCGTCTACATAGATATATGTTATATTCGGTTAATTACATTCATAATTTTATTTAGGTAATAAATGCATGTTGGGGTTGTGGCTTGAGAGTTGGGCCATGTTTTTGGGCATCCAATAATTCGAAAAAACTCAATGTTATTGACCCAGTTTTTCTGGACTTTGATAGGTCTGCCATCAGCCTAATCGATGGGTAACACACGATTAAAAAAAAAAAAAAAAAATTGTCAAAAAGTGTTCTACTATAATAAACAAAGAACGACTAATACAACGAGAAAGGAATTACTACTATTAGGGCATCCACAATGGGACGCCCTAAGCGACGCCCTATGCACCGCCACGTCAGCATTTTATCCTCCTCCTATTCCACCTGCAGTGGGGCAGACTATAGCCCCCCATAAGCGACGCCTTAAGCATTTTTCTATTATTTAAATATTTAAATACTTCAAAATTTGGAAAACTAAAACTTCATTTCATTAAAATTCAAACATTACAATACGAAAAAAAAACTACAATTTCTCAACGGCGGCGGTTGCGGGTCCAAACTTCTTCAATCATGTCGGTCATGAGTTGAGTATGGTCTTGTTGGTTGCGCATTGAGGCCTGTCGCTCTAGAACCGCACCGAAGCCAGTCGGTAATCCTCGAGTGACCGGTGAGGTCGCCGTGCTGGAGCTAGATCCGGCTTCATCATTCACCCAATTGGTGACATGGCCACGTTCTTGTTCGACTATCATGTTATGCATGATGATGCACGCATACATGACGTCGGCGATGACTTCCTTGTACCCGAAACGCGCCGGACCTTTCACGATTGCCCACCGCGATTGGAGCACCCCAAAAGCCCGCTCCACATCCTTCCGCGCGGACTCCTGCTTTGCACAAACAAGACTGTCCCCTCACCAATTGGGCAGCTGATCGTCTTAAAAAAAAACAGGCCACCTAGGGTATATGCCATCGGCCAAGTAGTACCCCATATGATGTGTGCGGCCGTTGGCAGTGAACTGAATGGCCGGACCGCGACCCCTGCACTGATCGGCGAATAGGGTGGACGAGTTGAGGATCATCGTCGGCTTCTAGGATCATCGACGGCTTCTAGGATCATCGTCGGGTGGCTGCCCTTGTAGCCGCTAGTAAATTGGCCTCTCCAGGCCGTCAGGCAGTTCTTCTACTTCCAGTGCATACAGTCGATGCTCCCTAGCATCCCAGGGAAGCCGTGCACCGTCTCGTGCATCCGCATCAAGCTCTGGCAATCGTCAGCAGTCGGGCGTCGCAAATATGTGTCGCCAAAAGCCTCCACAACTAACTTACAAAAATTCTTCAGACATTCGCGTCCAGTTGTATCCCCGATGTGAAGGTACTCGTCGAACATATCCGCTGTTGTGCCGTAGGCCAACTGGCGGATCGCAACCGTGCACTTCTGCAACGGCGTAAGTCCGGGTCTGCCGATCCCGTCTTCCCGATACTGGAAGTACTCATCACGGGCCTCCAACGTATGCACAATGCGGAGAAAAAGATCTCGGCTCATTCTAAAACGGCGGTGAAAAACATTCGGCCCCCACCTTGGATTCTCAGCAAAATAATATGCGAGTAGACGTTCGTGCGCTACGTCGTGCTCGCGGGGGACAAACGTCCGCCGTCGTATCGGGCGAGGGACCCGCGCCTCCGCCGCTTCCTGCTCCCGCTGCATTTGTGTCAAGCATTCCGCCTTGGCTTCATTAACGGCATCGAACAAGGCTCAAGTCAAGGCCCGTCTGCAGCCTTCCGATGTACTCAAATCGTAGTCGTCGGAATTCATTTTTGAGTCGATGAGAGAGAATAATTGAAGAGAAATTGAAGAGATGTGAAATTGGAGTGTGTGAAATGGTAGTGAATAGTAGAGTTTAAATAAGAAAAACTTTTGAAAAAATTCAAAAAAATTCGAAACGCGTGCCCATCGTCAGCGTCGTCCACAGTGGCGGACGATGCGACGGACGATGGGTATCCTCCGCGCATCGTCCGCGGACGATCTATTGGGCGCGGGCGATGGTTAACCCATCGTCTGCGATGCTGCAATGGCGGACGATACGACGAACGATGCATCGTCCGTCGCATCGTCCGCACCATTGCGGATGCCTTTATTCCTAATCAAGTGGATATGATAATATAATATCGAATGATGATTTTAAATAAATATCATATCAAACATATACATTATGATGATTTTAAATAAATATCACATCAAACATATATATATTAAGAGTTTGTTTGCTACACGGGATTAGAATTAATTAAAATAAAATTATTATTTTATAAAATTGAATTAGAAGTATTTAATTCTAAATCCTTTTGATAAAAATAAAGTAATAGAAATTGAATTTGAAAAATTTATACGCTCGGAACACACATAATACACATTGCATATACACACACAATGTGTGCAATATATATAGCGTGTGTAGTGTGTGTATAGTAGAATTAGGCCTGCTTATTCGGAATAAGCCAGTTCCAGTTCTAACCGAACCGGTTGTCTGGTTAACCTGTTTTAAATTTTCACAAATCCTAGAACCGGAACCGGAACCGATCGGTTCCGGTTTAGAATCGGCCGGTTAAGAACTGGTCGATTCACGTTCCGAACCGGAACCGATGTGTAATTTTAATCCGATATTATTTATTATTTTAAATAGTTCAATACTAAAAAATAATAATCCAACATCTAGAAATATAACAAATAATACCTTAAAATTCAAATAAATACCAAAAAAAATACAAACCAACAATACAATAATATTCATATATGGATAAGAGTGATGCCAAGTGTAGTAGGTCGGACTAGTTTATGTTAACAATTTTTTTTTATAAAAAATAGGAGTTCTACTTTAGCAATTTTATTTTAAAATTGAATTCCATTTTTCCTTTTTTGGCTTAACAAATATTCAATGGATTTCCAATACTAATTGATCTTGGTGTGACTTTTTGGTTTATAACAAAACAATTAATAAATTATTGACAAACATGTTAAAATCGTATGTTAAATGAATTGTTACATAAATTTGTTATAAAGTTAAATTTCTATCATATGAAATGATATTGTATCTTTATAAGTTCTTTTGGACATTAAAGACAAACATATAATCTCTTATTCATTGTAGTTAGTTCATAAAAAATGGATTGGGAAAATAATTGTAGATTCAAAGTATCACGATTTAAACATTTTAATATTTCAGAAAACATAGCTCACAAATCTAACATTGTTTAAATCTAAAAATCACTCAATGTTTCAAATTATTTTTCTTTATTTCAAAACTAATTTAATTAAATTATATTTATTAGTATATTATATTATAAAAAAAATAAAATTGAATTATAATCTGGTTCCCGATTAGGAACTGGCCGGTTCCGGTTCCGGTTCATCAATTAACTGGCCGGTTTCGGTTAACCGAGAACCGTTTAAGCACCCATAAGGAGAATTGAATGCTCTAATTCCATTACAGTCATATAGCCCAGGTATTTCTGCCAAATCTCCATTACTTACGAGTTAAGCTAATTTGTTTATTTTTCAGGTGAACCAATTCAAACAATGCGAAGTGATGAGATTACTTATTTGTAGATCATTTCAACCAAACAGGAAATAACGGTGTGAAGCCGCTCAACTTCCTTCGGCCGTCACCGGCCACCTCTTATCCACCTCTATACAAACAAAACTAATAAATAACGAATTTTCTATTATTCATATATTATTGAATTAAGAAGTTTCTCAAACATAACAACTGCCACTATATTTTAACAAAATCTCACGTGAGTGAGGGCGTATGATGCGCGCCTGTATTTTCTTTTTTTTTTTATTTTTTTTATCACAACTGAAATTATGAATCGTCGCCGACGCGGCTTTGTTCAGACATTTTCCTACTTTATTCTAATATTCAACTTCATATATAACACTTTACAAATCCTCACAAAATATAAGTTATTCACATTGTGAATTAAAATATGTGATAGCTTTGAAGTTTTTCGTGAGGAGCACACATTAATTACTTTATTCTGACAATATTATACTATTATAAAATTTATTGACATGGATCTCCGACTCTCCGTAGAAATTGTGAAGTATCCAGATCATATTTATGTATCAATTATCATTACACCAATGTGAACTTATAGAATTTTATGTGAACAACTTTTAGGTAACCGTTTGTTAAAAATTCTCAAAAACTTGACTTTCTTTTTTTCTAGCGGTTTTCATAAAATGTCCAACTATGTAAAACAGTAAATTGCTGGGGTGACGAAAAGCCGATCTACTTAGTCGTAGTCTAATGTGAAATATTTTTCTCCTCAACCCATAAAACGACATCGTTATAGCGAAAAAAGGTTAAAAACATTTTATGCTCTCATCTTTTAGAACATTAGTGTATTTCATAAAATGTCCCTTACTTTTAGCATATTCCAGAAAATCTCCATAACATTTGAAAAAAATGAGTTGAGGACACCAAACCCTATTAACCCTTCTCGATTTTTTTTGCTAAAACGATGTTATTTCATGTGTTGATGACTTGATGGGAATTTTTGCATAGCGGAATATTTTGTGAAATACGTTGAAAGTTATGAACATTATTAAGTTGAGGACATTGTATAGAATTTGCTGAAAGTCATGAGCATAAAACACTAGTATTATATACTGTACACAATGTAATTATGAGTTTGGGATTTTTTATTTAAAATACAATCTGAATCAAACCGAATGCCCAAATTTTGAAGAAAAAGATATCCTAAATCTAATCCAATCTTATGAAAAATCCAAATAAATATGGATGTCAGTTTAAAATGAGTTGAAACAAGATTTATAGAAGTAGTACTTTCCAAAACAAAATCAATTAATGCATTGGGTGCTTCTATCGATACAGAAATGAATATATATTTGAGCATAATACAACTCATATTAACCTGTATATCTAACTGAAACCAATAATTTGAAAGCCCCCGCTTTCAAATAAGTATTATACTATTAATTTTATTTTGAATAAATACATATTTTTCCTTTCTAACTGATATTTTATTTAAAACTACAGATTATATCCATTTAACGAATGTATACATTTAATTATTCATAACTTTTTTAAAGGTGACACAAATATTTAAGAAAAAACATGTATATTATGAATCCTAGTGTTGCAATATGAAGCCGAAATATATTTAACCGCGTATTTGAAATTTGTTACAGAGTATTTCGAATTCGATACGTCAACATATATGTCAGTTTCAACAAACAAGAATACTGGTCAAAATGCGTAAAACCCTACTATTTCTTAGTTGCGCGTTTAATTTACTTCCACGAAACTCCTCTATATATATGTATAAATACACCAATTCTGCTTAGTTTGAAGGAAATTCAATCATTCCTACTTGTACTAATTCTCCTTTCTCATAATTTGGGGGTTTTAATTTAATTAGGGATTCAAATCTGATTCCATGGAAAAATACGCGCGAGTTTTCAACCGATTCGATTCCAACGGCGACGGCAAGGTGTGCCCGGCGGAGCTGCAGCGGTGCGTGGCGGCGATAGTTGGGGAGATGACGGAGGAGGAGGCGGCGGCGGCGGTGGCGCTGATGGATTCGGACGGGGACGGATTGCTGAGCATGGAGGATCTGGTGAGAGTGGTGGAGGATGCTGCGGAGGAGGAGAAGGCGAGCGATCTGAGGGAGGCGTTTAAGATGTACGAGATGGAAGGGAGCGGCTGCATTACGCCGTCGAGCCTGCGCCGGATGCTCAGCCGACTGGGGGAGCGGAGGAGCGTCGATCAGTGCGGCGACATGATCGCCACCTACGATCTCAACGCTGACGGAGTTCTCACGTTTGATGAGTTCAAGGTCATGATGGCGTCGTCGCCCTCGGCGGCGGTGGCGGTGACGGCGTGTAAATGATTAGTTGTGAATTATTCATTTGATGATTTGTGTAGAGCTAGGGATTCATTCTTTTGGTATTCGAGACGATTATATATTCTTTATTATGGCTTTATTCTTCTTATTTTCTTTTTTCTTTTTGGCATTAATATTCGAGACTATTTATTTTTGCTGAGATGGATTTTATTCATCCACAGCGCACTCAAATTTCTTCAATTAGAAGCACCTTTCACTCATTGTCAATTCTCATATTTGTGCAATATGATACATGCATGTATGATGTCTACGAACAAGTCATTGTACCATACATATGCACAAGACATTTCACGATTGCAAACCATGATTGGATAACGGTGAATGGTCGTTATGTGTCCTTTACACGATGACTCGTCTCTATGCAAAAACAAGCTCTTTTGGCCTTAGTAGCACACAAAATGATCTTGGCTTTTTCGAATAGATAATGTCTGTAAAATAGTAGTTCATGTTGTAGGAAATTCATTAGGCATGAATCATATAAATGAGGCGAATTTAAGAGAGAGTAAAATGATTGAACTATTAAGATTTTAATTAGACATTTCTTTTTCAACCAATAAACTAAAGATTCAGGCAAATAAAACAACAATAATAATAGAAATTATTAGATCCTCCATAATAATTCAATTAAAGCACACCACTCAATGTCCAATATAAGAAAAGCTAATTACGCGTCTTTTGTGAAATTTATTATTTAACTGTCATCTTTTCATTTTACGTATACTCTTCCAGATTTCCAGTCTTCCATATGTTTAGTTGTAAACTTAACAAAATAAATATATATAAAAGAGAGAAAGAAAAGTGGATGCCACAAAGGCAAAATGATGATGTGGCGTAAATTTTTTGTATAGAATCTAGAATCATAGAGTAAAATTTGTGAGATAGTTTTACATGTCAAAATTGATAAGATGCATGTACTATCATGGTTTATATTCAAAGACATCATGACATCAAACATAAATAATTAAGATTATAAAACTATAAATGATTATACGGCGATCTAACACAAAATTTAAAAATAGTAATAGATTACAAGTTTCACATAATACTTTAATTTTGGGAAATAAAGATAATTTCGACATAGCGTTCGCATAATTGAAATATAAAATTGGTGACACTAGAATACGTCCTGGATGACGAAGTCAACCTGGACCAGAAATATTATTGCTTGGTTTATATCTTGACCATGACCAACTTCTAACCCATTCGTGGGACTGAAGCAACCAGGTCCACATTCGAATTAGCTGCGTATATAATATGGTAAGCTAAATTGTTGGTTATTTACAAATCCCATATATATTCTACTACTATTTATTTATTTGTTGATGTCAAAAGGAAATTTCTAGTAGCAGTATTTGTTAATAACAAGAAACGTTAGTAGACCGATCAAACACCGGATAAACTTATAAATTATAATTTTACAATATACAACGTGTACAAAAAATATTACTACTTGTTTAGTAGAACTATATTAAAAGAATAAAAATTAAACTTGTTAACTTTTGCTCCAAAAGGAAAGTAGGAGTTTAAAATTTATATTTCGTGATTATACACTACATAATAACAATACACAGATCAAAATTTATATATTTAAATAAAATTTGACCCGCCAGTTTTGACAAAAGACAAAATTTATATATTAATCACTCCGTCGTCATCTCTTGCAGCAGCCTCGCTGCAATTTCGCCCGCACAGCTGCATCGCCACCGCCATGTTACAATCCATGATCCATCCACCCCTGCATCTTCAGATCCCAAAACCCTCTCTATCTCAAACAGAAACATGATACAAGACCACCAAAGAAGACATCTATCGTTATAGTTGGTAATAGAAAAACCTAGTACATAATCTCGAGAAGAATTGGTAGCTCAACTTCTTTAGTTGCCACCTTATCTCTCACAAAGAATATAACAAGCTCTATTGCTTTAGCACATGAATGGAGCACCAAATTTTATGTCAAAGAAAATCCTGAGTGTAAGAAGAAAGGCAAACGGCTCAACATAATCCATATGATTTGTTACCATCAGGTGGCAATCTAAATATGCCTTGCAAAGTAAGAATTTGCCAATTGTGAGGTTTGGCACGAAATGACCCGATATTAATGCAAATAATCCAATATTTAAATTCCATTGTGGTAAAGACTTATAATCTTGAATTTTTTGCAAGTTTGGTATATATATGATCATCATCAGCAGAATGTGATATAGAGGATTCGCCAACCAAGTAACAAGTAAAAACCTACATAACGTCCTGCAACAAACCTGAAATTAGTTAGCAGAAGTTTTAATAGATCACATGCACCTTGGAAACTAGCATGAGATTCACAAAAATATGTGAAACGGCAATCACAATGTCGTCGATAGAATGATAGTTATCACTTTTCTATGCAATAAATTAGCAATGTGTACTGATTTATGTTACCTATTCATGTGTAAATGACACGATATTCACAACAATCATCAGTCGATCATTTCAAAATTTTGACAACATTTTATTAGGTTTAATTTTTGACAACATTTTATTAGGTTGAGCTGATAAGATATCTTTGTTTCCAACATATTCCAAGTTAATTTCACTAGTTCAAGTATAAAAACTCCATTACCAACATATATTATGAACTAACTTCTTTTGTAAAATTAGCAATTATAGTGCTCCATATCAAACTCAACCAACCCAATTAATCAAAACATTCTCCGTTCTCTACCCTTAAAATCTCGGCCAACACTAACTTTAATCTTAAGCTATTAAAATCAAAGAAATTAAAAAAAAACTTTACCTAGGATTCATCTCTTAATTCAATTTCTGTCAAATGCTTCAAGATACACCTAAATGAATTTCCATATGCAGATTAAACAAAAATCTCACATGCCCAATACTTAAAGTTTCGGCCATTTCAATTATTGATTCACAATCAGATTATTTTCGCATATCAAAATCCATCTTATTGGCCCATTTAATTTTCCTCTATATTTTCAATATATGGGCCCTTGCCAAAATAGGCCCATTTAAAATCAAAAGCTAAACCAGAAAATAATATCTCAACTTTTTTTTTTTGTTTTTAATTATTTAAGATAATTCGAAAAATCTGATTAAATCCTTATCCGAAATTAGGAACACCGATTCCAGTCATGGCGACCTCACACTTGGCCAATCTCTTCTCTCTCCTCAACCCCTCGAAGCCACCACCGTCGGCGGCGCCCTCTCGCGCTCCCAAACTCCCGCCGCTTCATCTCTCCTCCTCGTCAGACTCGCATCCAGTGTTCGAGCCGCTGGTCCTGTCCAACGAGGCGCAATCGCGGCCTTCGTACTCCTCCGACGTCGCGGCGGTGGTGTGCCCTTCGCTGGCGTACGCCAACACGATGTTCTTCCGATCCGCCTACAATGTGCAGGTGATCGTGGACGACAACGAGCCGGAGGAGAAGCTGCTCGGCCGGTTCAGGAGGGAAGTTATGCGCGCCGGAATCATTCAGGAGTGCAAGCGCCGCCGCTTCTTCGAGAACAAACAGGAGGAGAAGAAGCGGAGGGCTCGCGATGCTGCCAAGCGCAACCGTCGGAGGTCTCTCTCTCACTCTAATTATTACTGTTGGCGCTCTGCAATTTGCTCTGTTTCTATTTCTCTTATTTTGCTCGAATTCATTAGTGGTGGATGAGGATTGGTTTAGTATATTTGCATTTGAAGGATAATCCGTGATAATTGAATCAATTAGTGAATTTTATTAGCTAACTCGAAAAATTGTGAAATATATGGATGCAATTGTAGTTGATGCTTTTTTTTATCTTTAAATAAAATTGAGATTGAAGTGGTGTGTGCTGTATGTATAACATATGTAGTTGGGAAATTAAGTGCTACAGAGAGGGGGAAGGCGGGAGATTTGATTGATTATCCAAATAAGGTATTGATGTAGGCAGATTAAGTGCGTGCTTCTTAGAGTCTTTAGATACTTGCATGTTTGGAGTTTTGAGGTTTAAACTTTGATGAGCTTTTTTGTCAAAACTGGCATGTCTATAGATGCATATTTGTTGGAATTCCTTGAAAATTTTCATATATTGATCAGATTGATGTGGTTTTTTGTGGCACAATGGTCTTACATCTGTTACATGTTCAAATATCCATGAATTTGAAGATAATTCATTGCGGACATGATTATCTTTAAGAAACATGTTCCTTGATCATATTCTTTTTATGAATTATCTACAGACGTCCTCAAGCGAAATTCACAACACAAGATAAACCAGAGATCTCAAAGAGCAAGAAGGAAGACGATGATGACAACTGGGATATTCCTGAAGGAGTCCTTCCCAAGTGACCATATCTTTGTATCTTCTGGTTGAATGCTGCTCTGCTTGTCTTTTTTGCCTCTCGTCTTTTTCGCCTCTATAAAATTGCAGCAGTGAATGTGAGTTTTCGAGGTCTCATCGTTGCAGCTTTCTTCTGCCGATTTTGGCAATGTGAAATTTAGTATGAATTCACTGGTTCGGATGAGGTGGGCTTTGTATTCATCCGAATCATTATTTTACTACTGATCAAATTGAGATGGATGAAATTGGATTTATGTAAATTGTATGCAGTAGTAGGTGTTAATATTATGGTCCTGTGCAAGTATATGTTGTTGGTGTCTGAACTCTACCACTAGATTGCTTTTGGATTTACAATTGAAAATTTGAGAAGGAATTGTTTGCAACGAAATCTAACTCTACCACTAGATTGCTTTTGGATTTACAATTGAAAATTTAAAAAGGATTGTTTGCAATGAACTCTAACGGTGAACTTGAAAATTATAATGCTGTCAAGTTAGTATGGAGTACTCCTATTTGTTTTGATTTAGAATTTGATTAGCATGACATGCGGTTTGTTGATTATTTTGATATTTATAAATTACAGCGCCTGATGGGTAAATATGGTTGGAAATTGCGTGGGTAGAAGTTGAGAATCTAAACTTTTTTCACCCTACATTTCTTTGTAATTCCAATTACGAATTACTTTTGAAAATAAATTAATAATTTTAAATATAATTAGATATTAATCGATATTTGTGGAATGGGCTTCAGAATTTAGTGCAGTTAATGGGCTTTAGTTTTTATTGTGGAAGACAAGGAATTAGTGAAGCAATATTGATCGGAATATTTTGGGTGGAGAGAAATATTTCCATATGTCCCAACAAAGATAATTCAATTTCTTTTTCAAATCATATAACAAAAGCTCCTCCCGTACCATAAAAACAATCTTCTTTTTTGATTCGGTGCCGTCCCACAAAAATAGTCATCTTCCATTTTTGGCAACTTATTTTCTCTTATGAGACGAGTCTCATTATCCACTAAATACTTCAATCATTTCTTTTTACCTCTCTTTTGTTTTACCAATTTTTCACTATAACATGTGTCATCTGAGGATCTCTATTTTTATGGGATGGAGAGAGTATAATTTATTTCAAAAAATATTAATCTTTATTTTATTATTTCTAATACATTATTCTCTTTATTTTAGTACTAGTACATAAAATAACACGGTATAAAACCATGAGGGAAATACATGTTTAGTCCGTAGTATTTGAGATTCTCACACCACAGACCCCTGGTAGAAAATATTAGCATTGTAAACCCCTAACATTTAAGTTATTCACGAATGAGGTTTTTTAAGATGAAAACGCCCCACAACCCATGAAGGGCAGTTTTGGGCATTTATATTTTTGTACCTTTCTACGCCTTTCTGCATTGATCTGAAGTAAAGTGTATGTTTTTGTATATGTAATCCAATTTTTGTCAAGGTACTTTATGTAAAAATTTAGACGAGTACTTCATATATTAATAAGTTGCTTTTTACAACATTAATTATGTGCGCGTATGTTTGTCATTAATGGCAATTACCATCTTCTTAACTTCCTTCAACAAATAAACTCCCTTTATATAGACAATGTATGCCTCATGTATTTTCATCTTCTTCATTTATTCAATGCAAATATTATAAATGAGATGTGTTGGATGCGTAAACAATTATTAGAAATGAACCATTCACCACTTAAAAGGCCTTATAAGGGGGAGCGTAATTGATAGGGGTTAAGTTCCCTATCGAGAGGTTTGTAGAGCACGCGAAGATTGAACGGAGCAAAAGAGATAATTCCTGAAGTTCTAGGGTTTTTGGAACAAGAATGAGAATAGAAGTTTATTTTATATTTCTCAATAGTTTGACTCTCTAATGATCACTAGCATTTATAGAGATCGGGCACTGCTTGATTCGACTTTACGATTCGGAAAAGAATCAAGAAGAAAATCCGAAAAGATTTATCAATATCTATCCTAATTAAACAATGTGACAAAAAGAAAATAAATAAAGAAAACAAATAAAATAAGATTACAAAGATCAATTCTAATAAGGTGTGAGATCTTTGTATTTCGTGGGCGGATCTTCTAGATTGGAGTCCCTATCAACTCCTCCCTCCATAACAATAGCCTTGTCCTCAAGGCTAAGTGTTGGAAAATGGTGAAGTAACGCGTCGCGCAGCTCCCATGGCGGAGGTGAACATTGCAAAGACCAACGCACCAACCATTGGTGCTGCAGAACACCATCACATGACAATATCTGTTCTGCAGTAGCTTTAACAGGTACCACAATCGATCGACTTGGATCAAAGCCACGTGGCAGCTGGTCCGGTGCGCTAACCGACAATGGTGGAAGACAAAGCCATAAAGGGACCGTATCACCGATGTTATACTCTACGTTAGAGCGATGTTGTCATAGGCAAGCCAGATAGACCTTGCATCGCCTCCTTAGTCATTGAATCCATAGAGACCGAGAAATTGGTAAGCACATCAACCATCATCCGAGCACAACCCGAGTCCATCCTCACATAGGGCACCAATCCTCCACCGTAGTTGATATCTCTGTACACAATAACGACAAACTCACTGATAGGGTCCTCGATTTAGTGAATCTCGCCCAAGATCATCTCTAGTATATTTTATTTTATTTGATTCAGTATCTTTTATTTCAGTTAGTTATCCTTATTTATTGTAATCTTTTTATTTAATTATCTTGCTTGCTTAGCAAGATATGTTTAGAGTTTAGAATTCTATAAATTATAGAATTCTCTAGTATTTTGATTCATTGAGAAATAAAGTTAATTACTTGTTCTCATTCTGGTTCTGGCGGAAATCGCCCCCTAGAACCTCAACTAGGGTTTATCTTGTTCTTCAAATTGTTCGTTCAAATCATGGTGCTCAGGCTCGATAGATCAAGGACCTATCAACTGGTGCTTCCATTGATTTACTCCTCCCACTATAATCAATTCCTCTCAAATTCACGATTGCCTAGGGTTTTTTCTTGAACCCAAGTTTTTGTTGAAAACCTTAATTCACACACATACACCTATCCTTCTACAGAACCATGCCTTCTCTCAAGGAATCCCAAAACCACCGCCCAACCATCGATGATATGCTCTTGGAATTAAAAAGACTGATCAAAACTCAAAATCAAGCCTTCACTGAAAATTTCGAGCAACAATTGCTGATCAAGGAGGCTCCGGACAGCCTTGCCGAGCACTCACCTCCGCATCAGCGACCACCCGATGTTGCGGCGCCTATGCGGCGTCGGTCTTTCCCGCCGTCGGTCACGCAGGCACCGCTGGGTATCAAGCCACACTCCCTACCACGTCTCCGCCTCGAGCCACCACGTTTCGACGGAGAGAATGCCCCCCGAGTGGATCCAAAAGATCCAAAAGTACTATAACCACCACTACACACCGCTAGAATGATCGTCTTTATCTTTCACAATATTTATTCGATCAGCCAACATCGGATTGGAGAGAATATTGGGTGGAAATTAACAAAGGTAAGAGTTGGGATGATTTCTTGTTGGCCGTAGAGCAGCGGTTCGATCTCGAATTTTACAAACCATACGCGGCGACCACCTCACCTGAGTTGTTTATGGGGAGGGGATGGACCGACCGGGACCAGCAGAAAATCAGGATCCCAATCATCAACCACCGCAGCGTAAAGAGGAGGTCACACAAGTAAGTGTTGTCAATCAATTTGGTGTTCTACCTGGGAATGCTTCTAGCAATGATTTTACTAATGAGAGTGGTTCCAATTCAATTATTTGCGATGGGAATATGGGCATGAATACCTTATATGTGGATATTGTCACTAAGGAGCACAACGAATGTAATAGGGGCTGATTTCTATTGATATAAATCCCATAGATGACAGTCTCATTGACCAAGCTTGTTACAAGGCTTTGAATATTAATAATGGAGTCATCGCTGCCGAGGATATTGAGGAGCAGTCCACACAGGTTCAAGCTCTTGCCGAGACTGATTTCTGCACCGAATTTCTTGATTCAGTCAACCCCCACTCTGAGGTTCCAGCTGATTCACAACCCATGTTGTCACGAGGTGGTCCAAAGGATCCACTAAAAGAAGCAGCGAACAAGGGAGTCTCAACAGATTTAACTGGTAGAAGCAATGTGCCTGCTATGATATTTGATTCCTATTACAAATCATTTATGTGAAAAAGATGAGGAGGAAGCGCCGGCTACATGGGACCCTGGCGAGTCTATCTGCACTCTGAGATTGATAGATGAAGTTTCTGATGAAGAGGAACCTGAACACTTGCGCAGTTGGAGATGTGTTAACAACAAGCTGTATATCGAGGGGAATACCACGAGACGCGTGGTAGATCATGGGCAGCACTTCTCTGGTGATGTTTTCCACGACGTTGCCGCCCCTAATGATGATGCCATGCCTGAGAGTATCAATAACCAACATTTGGTTCCCAGTATCGAGCAGTTACAACACACCGTTTTGAGCTTCTATGTGGCTGATGAGGACAAGGAGGCCTATTTTGGAGAAGTGAAAGTTCCCAGCTCAGAGGATCAGACTCCTTGTCAACCCTATGTAAAGTTGTGTATGAACGAACAACTTAATCTCTTTCTCAGGGCCAGTTACAGTGAAGAGCAAAACAACCGCCTCGATCATCCCATTCCATTGACTCCCACTATCATTAGCTCCCCGATGATCACTGAAGGTGCAGACAAGGTTCCCTTGGAGATGTTGTTGGGCTCGTCAACAGGTGAGGAATTGTTTCACATGAAAATCAAGATTGTGAGATCGATGGATTTTGCTCATTTCTTCAAGAATCAAACTATTGCTGAGAAGCTTACGGCTCTTTACTTCATTGATGAATTTGTTACAAATCCCGTTACGCTGCACGAGGGATTAAAACTATCAGTTGTTGATTTCTATTTTTCTGTGTTGTTGCATTCATCTGTGAAGTATCTTTCAAGTGTAGAGAGCCCAGTGTTGCCACAATTATTGGAGTGGTATTGGGATGTTTTGGCTGATGGAAGTCAAGTTCTTCAAGCTTGGCCTTCTTTATGTGTGCCTCATTCTATCTCAATTGATTTAAGGAGTACGTCTGCAGAAGTGGCTTCTAGATGGAAAGAATATAAGGGTGTTATCCATAATAATTTGCTTATCATGCTAGTGCAGAATCCTTTCGGACCTCAACTCCGAGCTCATCTTTTTCAGCTCGTGTATTGGTTTTCAAACCCATCATCACAGCCGCCTTGGGAACCGCCAAAGGCCCTCCTATCAACATTTCGTTATTTTTCTCCTTGTGGGCAAGGCGATTTTCGAGGGTGGGAGAGTTGATAGGATCCTCGATTTAGTGAATCTCGCCGAAGATCATCTCTAGTATCTTTTATTTTATTTGATTCAATATCACCACCTCTCGTGACAATATGTTTAGAGTTTAGAATTCTATAAATTATAGAATTCTCTAGTATTTTGATTCATTGAGAAATAAAGTTAATTACTTGTTCTCATTCCGGTTCTGGCGGAAATCGCCGCCTAGCACCTCAACTAGGGTTTATCTTGTTCTTCAAATTGTTCGTTCAAATTGTGGTGCTCAAGCTTGATAGGTCAAGGACCTATCACTCACCATTGTGGCTCAAGTGAACAGATCTTTTTAAAAATGAGGAAGAAAAAACCTGCTACAACAACACAACAATAACCAAAATAACCAAGTAGAGAGGATTGTGATTCCCTTTCAGAGGAGTTGACGGATACATTTTTCCCATATTTTCCCTCATTGTCTTTGACCTCAGATCTTTATAAGAATGAGGCCAAAAAAACCATTGCGAGAAAAGCTATATAGCGAAAATGGGAGGATTTCCTTTCAGTGGAGATGTCGGCTACCTTTAGCTCCAGTTTTGCCTGATAGTTTGCGGCCTCAGCATATGCCTCAGACAACTGAAGGCCAAGTACGGGTAGGGCTGACAATTTTTGATTCGACACGATAATTCGACACGAATCCGCACGAAGTTAACTCGACACGAACACGCACGTTTAGGATTTGGGTCATCATAAGGTCGACCGAATAAGAACCCGAAAATTTTGGGTTGGGTTGAGTTGGGTCGGATTTGGGTCGGGTTGGGTTATCCGTTAAGGAAAAAATAACTATTTTGATTATTTCTATTAATTAAAATAATATTTTAAATTTTAATTTTAATTATTTTTATTAATTTTAAAAGTATTACTCCCTCCGTCCCAAGGTATTAGACCAACTTTCCTTTTTGGGATGTCCCAACATATTAGACTCATTTCATTTTTTAGCAAAAAACATCTATCTTATTTTATTCTCCACCTACTTTTTCTCTCTTGTCTGCCCTACTTTTTCCCTTTCTCATACTTTACTCTCTCCACTTTAACTATTTAAATATCAATTCCTTAAATCATGTGCCCAAAAGAAGTGAGTCTAATACTCCGGGACGGAGGGAGTATAATTTTAATTTTATTAGTAAAAATATGATTAATACTATTATTAATTACTTTTATGATAAAAAATATTACTGCATACTTAAATTTTATTAAAAAATAATTATTTTAATTATTTTAACTTTATTAGTTAGATTTAATTTTAATATACTTTAATTTTATTATTTGAATTTAAAAATTATTTTAATTAATTATTTTAATTTAGTAATATCTTATTTTATCTTTTAATTATATAATATCATATGTCGGTCGTTATCGTATAGCGTTTATATTGTGTAGTAACTTACTATCATTAAAAGATGACTGATATTTTTTTGGATGCCACGAAATCCGCACGAATCCGACACGACCGATATTTTTTTGGATAATACGAAATCCGCACGAATCCGACACAAATCTGTTTGGGTTGAACCCAATTAGAACACGATGATTTGGGTTGGGTTGGGACCCGATAAGGTTGGGTCGATATTGGGTTGACCCAATAGCGACCCAATCCGCACGATTTGCCAGCCCTAAGTGCAGGAAGCTCTAGCGGTCCTTCTCTGGCCGCCACCGTCACTTTGTCCAGCACCCGGACGAGATACGAAGCTAGTCCACCACTCTCCGCATCCCGACAGTGATTTCTGGTGATGCGACTCTGGACGAGCATCTTGCCGACCGTCGCAATCTCGCCCAGAATCTTTAACTTCTCCTCGGTCTTTTTCTTTGAAACGGATAGTCGGATGTGCTCGGTGCTCTTGAAACCCACCCGAACGTACTGTTCGAACTCCTCCGCTACCGTGAGATCGATTCTATGTGAGAAAGCCATTGTGAGGCTTCATCAAAACAGCGCGGCGGGTTAACAATGACCTGCGAAATACCAGTAAAAAATGGTTACATGAATGGTGCGTCCAAAAGAGAAATTTTAGAGCGTTCAGATTCATGTTTTCAATGAGTAAGCTTCCAAATGAGAAATCATTTCAAATTCTTAAATGAATGCATAAGAAAGAACATTCAACATTTTAATGGAATTCGAAAGTTGCGGAGAGAAATAAAGAAGAATAACATAGAGAAGAATAGAAAGAACATAGTCAGTATAGAGAATAGATATTAAAAGGACAGATTTGACACCATCAAAGTTGTGTCAGTTTGCTGCAGGTTGAGGGAGTTGAGATGGATAAAACTGTCCATTGGAGGCATTTTCATCCAAAAAAATTCTAAGAAGGTGAAAAATGACCTCAATTGTAAATAACTTAAATGCTAGAGGTTAACCATGCTAACTTTTTTTTTGCTAAGAGGCTATAGTGTGAAAAGCTCGAATACTAAGGACTAGGGTGCTGGGGTTTGGTGCCCCCTTGCACAGCGGAAGACATGCATAAACAAATAAATCAGATTCACAGATCTATTTGACCAATTATGGAATTAATTATCTACATGTTAAACAATCAAAATTGCATACAAGAACGCAAATAATTCATGTAAAAGGAATTAAAACCTAAAACATGAATTTCCTACAGTTTAGAATTACCGATCTAAATCTCCAAAGAATTGACGATTGCTTGCGCCTTCTCCACGAGATGTTCTTCGTACTCAACCACAAATCTTCTAATCTGTATCCCGAACTCAGATAATGATTTTTGGGTGGGCAAAGCTTGTCAGAATCGAAAAGGGCTTGATTAGAAAGAAGACAGAATATCAGTTTTGTCAAAAACTGATTTTTCCGTCCACTCCCAGAGGGGAGCACGAAAATTATGATTAAAATTATCATTAATCTCTTTTCTAATCTCCTTTTATATAGAGTTATTATGGGTCAGATTAGGGATCCATGGAGGTCAGATTTGGGCCAAACCTGTTGGACTTTTACTAATTAAATTGAGCCCCAATTTAATACAAGTCCAAGAGAATATTATTATCAGCCATTACAGTAAAATAATGTTGACTGCTTGTCCAATCCCAAATTACGAGTAATCCGGGCTTTACCTCTTTAATTTATTATTTCCCGTGTTTAAGATATAAATATCCATTAATTAATTTAAGTATGCTATTTAACGTTAATTAATTAATATTTTTTTCCAAGTGTTGTCTAGTTCAAAATCTTTATTTATTATTCTGGAATAAATTCCAACCCGGTCGGATTTCTGAATAATAAAACCTTTTTCGAACACCTCTTGAGGATATTATCAAACTGGACTCACCCAACACACGATTCGTTGCAATAACAATACTAACACCTCTAGACATTGATCACCACTGGATTCTTGGATTACGAAAAATTCGCACCATTTGATAAATCAAAGTAGTGCATAATCAATATCGTATCAATGTTATATCAACAATGATTAAGAAATAACAATCACCGAGACCTCGTCTTTCAGTAAATAGCAAGATCAACTGTTAGATCCTTTAGTGCTATACCACACCAATGTCGTTTATTTCCTAAAGTAAGGAAACATGCAGACTGACACTGCAACCTTTCACGATAGGTAGCCAAAGCCTATCTAGGTTGTGAAATTCTATTTCTCTTCTACAAAGAACTGATTGCGCCACCTTCTGTGAACATCGTTCACGACCAGTCTACTATGCAGAAGAATAAGACTTGTTTGCTTCTTATTCATTTAAATGTTTGAGAAACATCTTATAAATGCATAAACAAACACCAATGCGATAAAATTACTTTTTCTCGCCTTGGGTTAAAAGTGGATTGTAGAGTTTATTGTATACAAACAATTCTATCCGTGCAACATGCTCGAAATATGCTTTTCAGTATACCAATCCTAACATAGGGGGTGGGTAAACGGTTTTTGGTTAACCGATAACCGAAATTTATGGTGTTCGGGTCGGTTCCGGTTTGACATTTTGCTCCAAGTCGGTTATCGGTTATAACCGATAATCGAAATTAAATTCAATTTTAATTTGAATTATATTTTTAATTAATACTAAAAAATTTGTAATTTACTTTCAAACTTTGTAACAATAGAAAAAATTGTAATTTACTTTCAAATTTTCTCAAAGTCAAAAAATCTATTTTAATTTGTGTTTATATCAGTTATACATATAAATCTCAAAGTCTATAAAGTGTGTAAAGTCTAAATATTATTTTAAAAATAAGATCTCTCAGAGAGTCAATAAAGTTTATTGCTTAAGCATTACTACTATTTTAAAAATAGGATAACTCTTCACTTATTATTGGAGAAAAGTTTTTAAATTTTAGATCATTAAAAGTTTAAGTTTTTTAAAGTGTCTTAACAATTTATGTATTACTTGTAAATAGAAATATAATAATAACAATAATAGTAATAGTAGTAGTAATAATAATAATAATAATAATAATAATAATAATAATAATAATAATAATAATAATAATAATAATAATAATAAAAGTAGATGAAAAAAGTTAATACCAAAAATATTTTTAATTTCAATTATATTTTAATTAATAATAGAAGTAATTGTAATTTACTTTCAAACTTTGTCACAATAGAAGAAATTGTAATTTACTTCCAAATTTGCCAAAGTCTCCTATTGCAATATCAAAAAAGTCTATTTTAATTTGTATCACTATCAGTTATACTTATAATATCTCAAAGTTTATAAAGTTTCTAATTTTATAAATAAGATCTCTCAAAGTCAACAAACTGCTTAAGCATTACTATTGTTTTAAAAATTGGATAACCCTTCACTTATTATTGGAGAAATTTTTTTAAATTTTAGATCATTTAAAGTTTAAGACTTTAAAAGTTCCTAAACAATTTATATATTACTTGTAAATAGAAATATAATAATAATAATAATAGTAATAATAATAATAATAATAAAATAGATGAAAAGTTAAAACCATAAATAATTTTTGTTTCAATTCGGTTAGTTCGGTTATAACCGATAACCGACCTGTTCTAACCGAGTCGGTTAATTAAGTAACCGAACTTCAGATCGGGTCGTTCTGGTTAGTTTTTTGATGAAATTTTGGGGTGGTTAACCGACCGAATAACCACCCCTACTAAGGACTACATACGTAGTTCACTCCAAAATTATACTCTTCATCTGCCATTAGAAGTTCGGCTTGTATTTTAAGAAATGTAAAGGAAAGTGGATGAAAAAAAATAATGGAATATTAGACCTATTTTTATATATTAGTTTATTAATAAAATGTAGGTGAAATGAATTAGTGAAAAGTTGAGTCTACCTGTCATTTATTGTAAAAGTGAATCAAAATTTTTAAAAGTAGACAGATTAAAATAATAAATCGAAATTTCTAATGGTAGATAGCAAATTTGTACACCGGCTAAAATGATTTGAGATGAAAAAAAGTAATTGTATTGATTCATTCAGACTCGGGATGAGAGGGGTGGGCCTACGGCCTTTGGCGTGGAGTGGGTGAATGTAGTGGGCTTTAATTTGAAAGCATACGGCGACGCGACAACGTTTTACTTTCAACATCTATTAAATCAAGGCGCATAAGCATTACTCCGTATTTAAATGTACATATACAATAATACAATTATACATCATACGACGTTATTTTTTGGTCAATTCTACTTGACTTCTCATATTAATTGATAGTATCATATGACCTTAAAATATCACTCTCTAAATTCACAATGAATACAGCTCAATTAGTAAGATGTTCTACTTTTATTCAACTTATGTAATTTTTTTAAAAAGAATAATCAAATTAGCCTCCAACTTTATTGTAAAATACTTTAACCATATTTTAGTAGTAATATATATGTGCACGGCAACGGGAGTCATGCAGTGAATGGGGGTGCGTAGGCCAGTCTTTTTCTCTATCTACAGTCACTAAAATTGAATATAAAAATGGCCCACCATAAAATATATTAAAAAAATTATAATTAATTTCATGAAAGTCTAATGAAGGGATAAGGCCACAATCATTTTCAGATCTCAAAATACAATTTTAGCACAAAAATTCGCAATCTGACATCTTTCTTAGCCACAATCTGGCATCCTGTAATCCTCAAAGATTTACTTATCAACAATTATAATCAGTAGACACTATCATTTTTTAATTATATCTACAAAAAAAAAGTTAATACTACTTGCTTTACAAAAAGGAACTATGTATAGTTGAGGATTGACCAATGATTGTGTAACACAATAACAACAGCCTTCTAAGTTCTAGCATCATCCAGTTTTTTTTATTATTCATATGATTATTTTATATTTTGATTTTAGTGAGACTGTATGGTTCGGATTAAATTGTACTATAATTTTAAAAAATTACTCCATATACAATGAGCCACATTTCTAGGAATGTAGAAATATATCAAAGAAAATTATTTAAATCGGGCGTCACATTTCCTATATTTCTAGGAAACACTTTTCTTAAAACAGATGTTTAATATTAATACTTTCATACTGAGTCACCAAAATTGTTACTTTCATACTACTACTCCCTCCGTTCCCGATTAGGAGTCATAGTTTGACCGGACACGGGTTTTAAGAAATGTAAAGAAAAGTTGGTTGAAAAAGTTAGTGAGATGTGGGACCCACCTTTTTATATTGATTTTATAATAAAATGCGTGTGAAGTGAGTTAGTGGAATGTGAGACCTACTTACCATTTATGGTAAAAATGAAGTGTGACTCTTAATTGAGGATGAACTGAAATGGAAAAATGTGACTCTTAATGGGGGACGGAGGGAGTATTATTTATGACCTCCTTAATATTACTCCCTCCGTCCCGCTTAAGATGACACGTTTTCCTTTTTAGTTTGTCCCAACTAAGATGACACATTTCCTTTTTTGGTAACTTTATCTCTCCAGTTAATACACTCAACCACTTTTTCTCACTCCTGTTAAAATATTCATCTTTCTTTATCTCTCTACTTTAATACTTACACCCACCTTCTCTCTCTCCAATTAAACACTTTAACCAATAACTCCTAAAACCCCGTGCCGGCTAAGCAATGTATCATCTTAGCCGGGACGGAGGGAGTACCATTTTTACTACATTCCTTACTTAAAAATAATATTCCGTCATCCCACTCCCATTTTGTGAGGGACGTGGCTGCAACTCAACATTGCAAATGTTTACACTCATTGAAAATTACGGACGGATGAAATTAGCAAATTGAAACGATTAATGACAGACCAAAAGAGTAATAATTAGTCATTTCTTAAAAGAAAAGAGAAGCCATATGCAGCAATTCATCATAAGTACAAAGTAGAGTAGTTAAAAAGGAGGATGAAAAGTAGAGGCCTAGCTAATGGAACATGGGATTATCGCCATTTGTTCATATCAATTCACGTGAAAATCGTGGTTCTGTAGGCCCACCACCCCATGAAGAATAGAGAAATAAATGTAGAATCTAGTTCAATTTGGTGGCATGATTGGATATACTTGTTTGCACACCTCATCTACTCCACCATAGTTAAATAGCCACAATCTAGTTAAAATTTATCGATTACTAATTTAAAATAATACACTCATAGTTACAAACTAAATCTCTTAGGCAAGATAAAATAATATCAAGATATAATCTAGGATTAAGTTGTAAGATTATTTTACTTAGAGAGGGTAGACTATGACTAATTATCACATGATTTTTAATTTAGCTAGTTTAAGTTGTGAGATTTAATCTCATGAACCAAACACAACAGTACATATTCAATACGAAATATAATCTTGTCAGCCGAACAACTAATTGAGAGGTACTACATTTTATCAGACCTAGTGTACTTTTATATGCACAATAAGTTATCTACGACAACTTTATCTTCTATTTCTCATACTCTCTTTACATATGGGAGTGTCTTGTACTTAACAAATTATTCCATGATCAACATTTGTTAAACAAGTGAAAATATCAAAATAAAATTATTCCATGATCAAAAGAGTAAAGATTTAAATCCAAATAGTATATTTATAATTATGAATATGCTATTGGACATGAATTTGCATCCAGATCTTGACTTGTCAATTGTCACCCTCATCTAAATTTTGAATTTTTTTGGTATATACATACTTTCTGATTACAAACCTTCCCTTTTGAATTATCAATTTCGATAAAACAATACTCTTATATAGCATTATAAGGTGTGGATAATTCATTTTTGTAGACGTGTTTAAATTAGAGTACACATATAGGAAAAATGGGCATATTTATTTATTTGATAAAGTGAGGCATCTGGTTTGTGTGTGGACAAAATTTCTCTAAGGTGTGTGAGTAGGCCCCGAAATCAGACGTAAATATGGGCCTTTATCAAAGAATGCTATCGCCAAATAATTGAAATATTCTATATAGAGAAAATAAGGATGATATCCTAAAAAAGATGATAATTATATTAAATAAAAAAAGAATAATTATCATTTACTAAAGTGATTATTTGAATTAATTTTCAAACCTAGCTTATCATTTAACTACTTATCAATATATCGAAAAATGCCACTTGATTGAGATTGAACAGTATTCGAAGATGTTAAAGAAACTAGTTTTGGATAAAAGTTGAATATATCAAAAGATGGTTAGAGCATCTCCAAGGGATAATAGAAATGTAAAGAGTAATATTATATTTATCTCCTTTTTATAAAAATTATTTTTTTAATAAAAATAATATTTGAGAATGTATTATACTTCATACCTTCTTCTTCAAGTTTAAAAGTGTCTTTGTCTCTTCTTCAAAAGGTAAATTTGATAATTATTTTTTATATCTTTCTCAATTTACCCTCTTCTCTTGTAATTCACTACTTTTTAAAAAGATATACTTGTTGTATTAAAGAGGTAAAATATGGAGTATCTTTTCAATTTACCTATTTTTCTTGAAAAAGCTTTTAGGGCAATTATGTTGGGAGGATAGTTTGATCCGGAGTTGGAAGAGGGTTTGGATAATAGTGACTCATCATCCATTGAAGAGGTCATTAAATTTCCACCGTTGGATCTGAAAATCTGTCAACTTGATTTTTCCACATGTTTAGCTTATCTGTCTTGACAGAACAAACAATAACTTCCAAAATGTTCTAATCCAATTGCCACATGGGTCAAAACAACTGTTCATAATTGTATAGAATATTAACACTAGAAACCATAGTACTATATCGAAAATATATTTCCACCTATATATCCTATTACAAAAATTCCAACATGAGACCAATGAGCATAGTCCATTCAAATCTACATTCCAGCAAAACAACACAGTTGAACAACCAATTAAAGGATGAGAAAGTATTATACTGTATTTACATAGTGGCTTTTATTTAACTTCTAATCTTTTAAACCATGCAATTTCATTCGTATTATTATTTAAAATGTAGTACAAACTTTTATTTGACTTATAGTTGATTCCACAATTTTTGAACTATGCGAATTAATTCGCATTTTTATTACGATCCGCAGTTGTTCTTAATTTTCAGTGAAATTAGTGGTGAAAGGAAGTCGGATTTTCTGGTGAGGTCAAAGAGCCGATTTGAATCATACTTGAAACATTGTCGTTCCAGTCATTTAAATCGATTTTAGGAATTTTTTCTCTTAGTTTATATCTTGCACGTCATAATATTAAGATCTTTTCTAGTATTTGTCTTTCGCAAATTTTCTTAAGGATTGTGGTTCGCAAATCATTGCTGCATGAAAATTAGGACTACGCTTTAATCTGTATTAGTGTTACATAAGTGTCATACCATTTACATAAACATCAGATAATCATCAGAAATGAGTGAATGTCATGGACATTTGCAAGTTATAGTAAAATTGCTAATTAATCCGCACATTTTAAAAATTATACAATTGATCAGAGGTCAAGTAAATAATACTATGATTATGATTTAAATAATACTAATATTTTCTATATTTTTGAACAAACTCAAATTATGAAAATATCAGCACTACGGTTATTTAAACACATGGAAAACATATTAGTTAAAGGTTCAGAGATAAAGATGTAAGAATTTTGTCATAATACCTAGAATGATGATTAAAATAGATGTGTTTCTCCAGGTGCACTCTCCAAATCATAGATCATTAATTAACCTTAACAATCAATCTACTTCATCAAAACTCTTTCTCCGAATGATTTTCACATTAAATCCTAAAAAAATATAAATAAGTTTCAAGGGGTATGTGTGATTTACAAATTCCAAAAGCCAATTTGTTATATGGATAAAAACCAGCGTAATTACAGTTTTTAATTAATCTAAATATTTAAGAGGACCACTTTCCGACAAAATAATTAATCACAAAAACACAATCATCCTCTGCAAGAAAACAATTTTGTCCACTGCCCAAAACCACCTATATTTATTTGTGTATATATTCCAAAATCAGTGGAAAAAGTGGAAACAACGCACTTTCCATTTGCAACCGCGAATCCTGGTATATCCTACTCGGACACATCTCTCTCCCTCTCTCATCTGCTTCAGCCACTGAAGCTGATGGAGGAGCTCAACAGGTTTGCCGAATCTGAATCAGAAAGCATAGAAAGAAGTCAACAAGAAGAAATTGATGGTTTTAATGACCCAGAAAGCAATGATCTTCACCAGCCTCTTCTCAAGAGAAACAGAACCCTCTCATCAAGCCCACTTGCCATTGTTGGAACCAAGGTTTCCCATATTGAGAGCTTGGATTATGAGTAAGCCATTCTCATTTCCACAAGTCTTTGATTTCTTGAAATTTTAGCATGTGGTGTTGTTTCAACTGTGAGTGGGAGTTAAAGATTTTTGAGGAAATCCCACTTTGCAAGTTATGATTTTTTTCCTTGAATTTGGTTGTGGGACTTTGAAAGATCTCTCTCAATGGTTTTCTTTAAGAAAATCTAATGTGGGTTTTTGGTATTAGGATCAATGAGAATGATTTGTTCAAGCATGATTGGAGAAGCAGATCAAAAGTTCAAGTCTTGCAGTATATACTAATGAAATGGCTGCTGGCATTCTTGGTTGGGCTTCTCACAGGGGGGATAGCAACTTTGATCAATCTTGCTGTTGAGAATATAGCTGGATACAAACTTCTGGCTGTGGTCAAATACATAGATGAAGAAAGGTTACTATTCAAGTTTGTACTTAATTTTTTTGATTTGAACAAATTCTTGATCATAGCTGTGTAAGAAAGTTGTGTGATGTGGAAAGTATATATGTATTTTTGCAGATATATAATGGGATTTGTAGTCATGGCTGGAGCAAATTTTATTCTTACATTGGTAGCTGCACTTCTCTGTGTTTTCTTTGCACCTACAGCAGCTGGCCCAGGAATTCCTGAGATTAAAGCCTATCTGAATGGAATTGACACTCCTGATATGTTTGGTGCTACAACATTGATTGTTAAGGTGCTCTTCCTTTGCCATAAAAATTTGAGATTACAGAAAATTATGTCTTAAATGATTGGAAATGTAACTAGTTTGATGTATGGTGTGTGCAAAGTTCTTGATTATGATCAATAGAATAGAGAGACTCCATATTAGTACCTTGGAACTAAAGTTTTGCTGCTGTTTTTCACCGTGTATAGATTATTGGAAGCATCGGAGCTGTTTCTGCAGGGATGGATCTCGGGAAAGAGGGGCCTCTGGTGCACATTGGAAGCTGCATTGCTTCGTTGTTAGGGCAAGGCGGGCCGGACAACTATCGGGTAAAATGGCGTTGGCTGAGATACTTCAACAACGATAGGGACAGGCGTGATCTGATCACGTGTGGTTCCTCATCCGGAGTCTGTGCTGCTTTCCGGGCGCCAGTTGGTGGGGTCCTCTTTGCCCTCGAGGAGGTGGCCACGTGGTGGAGGAGTGCACTCCTGTGGAGGACCTTCTTCAGTACAGCAGTCGTGGTGGTGGTGCTTAGGGCTGCGATTGAGACCTGCAAGTCAGGCTACTGTGGCCTGTTCGGGCACGGAGGGCTCATCATGTTCGATGTCAGTGGCGTTGAGGTGACGTATCATGCTGCGGACCTCATCCCTGTGGCTGTGATAGGAGTTCTTGGTGGCCTCTTGGGAAGTCTTTACAATTATGCTCTTCACAAAGTTCTCAAGGTCTACAATGTCATCAATAAGTAAGATCTCTATCCATCTCTCCACTAGGGCAAGCACTCGGTTGCCTTTTGGCCCGCAACATATTAAACCCCGGCTCTTTTTTTTTCGTGTTTCTTTCACAGGAAGGGCAAGATGCATAAGCTTCTCCTTGCGTTGAGTGTCTCCATTTTCACTTCCGTATGCCTCTATGGGCTACCGTTCCTTGCACAGTGCCGGCCTTGTGATCCCTCCCTGCTAGACTCTTCATGCCCCTCGACTGGCAGGGAAGGGAACTTCAAGCAGTTCAATTGCCCAAAGGGGCACTACAACGATCTCGCCACACTGCTCCTCACCACGAACGACGATGCAGTGAGGAACATCTTCTCCATAAACACTGCATCAGAGTTCAACATTGTTTCCCTGGTCATATTCTTTGCACTGTATTGCGTATTAGGGCTGATCACCTTTGGCATTGCTGTTCCATCTGGTCTTTTCCTCCCCATCATTTTGATGGGGTCGGCCTACGGGCGAATGCTCGGCCTCGTCATGGCACCCTACACGAAGATTGATCAAGGGCTGTATGCGGTTCTTGGAGCCGCCTCCCTCATGGCTGGATCAATGAGAATGACAGTCTCCCTCTGTGTCATCTTCCTTGAGCTCACAAACAACCTCCTCTTGCTCCCCATCACAATGCTTGTCTTGCTCATCGCAAAGACTGTTGGAGACTGCTTCAACCCGAGCATCTACGAGATAATCCTTGAGCTGAAAGGGCTGCCTTTCTTGGATGCAAACCCTGAGCCATGGATGAGGAATATAACAGTCGGCGAGCTCGCTGATGTCAAGCCATCAGTCGTCACCCTCAACGGGGTCGAGAGGGTGGGACGGATAGTCGAGGTCCTGAAAAACACGACGCACAACGGGTTCCCGGTCGTGGACAGCGGGATCACCGTCCATCCACCACTAAGCTCGTCACCAAACGGTGCCAACGAGCTACACGGGCTTATCTTGAGAGCTCACCTCATACTAGCCCTCAAGAAGAAGTGGTTCCTGCCCGAGCCACGGAGGACAGAGGACTGGGAGGTACGGAAAGAGTTCACGTCCATCGACCTTGCTGAGAGGGGCACAACCATACAGGAGGTGACTGTGACCAAGGCCGAGATGGCTATGTACATCGACCTGCACCCATTGACCAACATGACCCCGTACACCGTTGTTGAGAGCATGTCTGTCGCCAAGGCCCTGGTGCTGTTCCGGCAAGTCGGGCTACGGCACATGCTCATTCTGCCCAAGTATCAAGCTGCAGGAGTAAGTTCACAATTCAACAAAATTTAATCCTTTTTCTTTCATAAAATTTGACAAAAATTTAATGCTGACCTGTTTGTTGTTGATCAACTCGTAGGTCTTCCCTGTTGTTGGGATCTTGACAAGGCAAGATTTGATAGCTCACAACATTTTGGATGTGTTTCCTCATCTCTCTAGCTCAAAGGGAAAGAAGAGCCATTGATCTCATCAGCCAACTCTCCACCATGATAATATTCTTGAGATTCTTTTCCCTATTTTTGTCCGGAATCATAGAAATACTACACCAAGATTACATCGTTTCATCTATAAGCTTAAATACTGTTTTGATATGTAATAATCATTAATCAAAGTGACATGAATCTTTAAGGGTGCCACCCAATTTTGCTTTCTCCAATGTGTGAAAATCTATCAATCTTGTCCATTCACAACAAGCTAGATGCGAATTCAAATATTATCGAAAAAAATAGATTAAAAAGAGCATATTAGGAAAATACATCCACCTTCTACAAATGTTCAATGACTGTATTTTGATTATGGTAAAACATGAACTGGTAAAAGCCAATGACTGAGAAAGGGTACAAGAGATTCGTGCTCGAAGGGAGCAAACATGGATTAGCATAAAATGTACAATTATAAATACGGTCAATAGGCAACCAAATGCCTCATCAGGACCAGCAACGATCAATCATCAGTGCCAAAGTAACGGTCGCCGAATTCTCCCATACCCGGTATTACACGGAATTCTTTGTTCAGGGCTACGTCGATCTCTGATGTCACGATCTTCAATGTGGGGAAGCGTTTGCAAACGCAATGTATGCCTTCTGGTGCCTGTACATACACGGGATATGTAAGAAATAATTTGCATTGATCAGAACTGCATGATAAAGTTGGTTATTATCCAAGAGAAGAAAGAATGACTCACTGATATGAGGTTTAGGAAGATAATGTGAGATTCTGGAACTCCTTTCTGTATTAGTAGCTCGATTGCCTGATTAGCGGAATTACCTGACAGAAAAGATATTTCAGGAGTTAAGATCATAACCAACTAGGCGACTAGCCATTACCGACAAATGTGAGTAGATTCTTCTACCTGTAGCAAGGACAGGGTCAAGGAGGAGGACATGGCGCTCACGGATATCATTAGGAAGTTTTTCATATATGAGCTGTTTAGGTATGAGAATTAGAAACAACAGAAAATGTCAGAAGATTTTGCTGCCATTCTGATACAGACTAATCTACGAGGGTAAACTGAAGGAACGAATATACAACCTGCTTCCCATCATCGCCCTCACGGTGGATCAAGATTTTCCCAATTTTAATCCCTTTGCAACAAGCACGTAATGCGTTTTCCATGCTTTCCCCACTGCAAGAAAATATATGTGATAGATATGATCCCATTTCCAAATAACTATGGAAAAAACCAAAATCCATTTTAAAGAGATTAGCAGACTTATATTTTAGTACTAGAAAGTAGAAAATGTGAAGATGAAATTGAAATCGACAGCACACGTTCTCTATATATTTACTAAATTCTGATGGTAATATCACCAAAAATTTAACCTCTACCTCTTTGTTAACTATTTCAGTACTTTGCTATATTCAGACCATGATACACAAAATTGTTTCCTTACCTTCGAATAATGGAAACCGCACACAGTTTCTTGCAAAAGTCAACACCAGTATATATCGATCCTGCATTAAGTTCCAATAATGCAATGAGTGACGTCCACAACCACTACATGCTTGAATACAAAAATAAGAGGCACCCCAACCCCCAACAACAAAAAGGAAGAAGCTTGCACACACACAAAATACATCTCATATTTTTAAGTATACCAGTCGGGGTGGTAATTTGTTTCTCAGTGAATGGTAAATGACCAAGACCATGTTCTGTAACCTGAAATATCATAATCAAAAGTTCGTATCTGGGAACATCTATTATTCAGTAATGTTGTGAATTAAGAGAATTCATAATTACCAGACGTATAAGCCTGTCAGAGTAAAATACGAAATCATGTTTGGAAATGTCTCGGTCTCGAATCAGGGTATGCATGCCTCTAATCTGTAGCACAAAATCGCAGAAATCAAAGTCTATAGATTCATAATATCACAAACATTCAACTGAAAGATATAAAGGCTGCTAAATTCAGTTGTTTGTAACAGTACTGCAACGTTAAGCAAAGAGCCTATTAAAAACCTTGTTTATCATTTACTATTATGTAACTGAAATTAGATATTATTATTACTCAGTGAGTTCGTAGCATTTCCAAAAGACGAAGCTCTACCACAGTCCAGTCCTAATAGCTACTTTTATAAAAGATTAAGTTGGAGGGACCTTTTATCTTCTAAAAATCATTAAATTGCAAGATGCCATGAATCTATAACAAGAACAAAGCTAGAATGTATACCTGGAAGGTCGACTGTATGACAGTAACATTTGGATATATTTTACACAGGTCATGCTGCCCAAGTTTGGTGCGAAGATGTTGGACAATCAAGTCAATTGCAACATGATTGTCACCTCCACGAGGTATAATTACATCAGCATACTTTTTGGATGGCAGGACAAAATCATCAAAAGCAGGCTTCACAAATTTCGCATACTGTACCAAGGATAATATTAAAAAGAAACTTTGTTAATATGAAGGCTCAAGGCTGCAAGTAAAAGTACATTATCTTGAAACTCCGAAATAGAGAACCCAGAAGTTAAGCACTACTATTTCCTAGTATGTTTTCAAGAAAAATAACACTTCAATTCCAATACAAGCCAGCTTAAACTAAAGAACTCACACAAGGAAAAATTCAAGTTATTGGTCTCCAGGGGCTTTTATCTAGGTATACTAAAAAACAAGAGGTTGGCAAACTGAAACATTGGCAACCTCAAATAAATGACCACAAAATAATACTCCCCCCTTCCTTAAAAATATGAACTTTTGAAGGGACAAGGTTTTGCAATTGGTAAAGTTAGAGAGAGATAGAAAGAAAAATGATTGAAGTATTGTTAGTGGAGAATGGGTACCACCTCATAAGAGAGGAAAAAAAGTTTCTTACAACAAAAAGTTCATAATTTTAAGGGACGGACTAAAAAGGAAATAGTTCATAATTTTAAAGGACAAACTACAAAGGAAATAGTTCATATTTTTAAGGGAGGGAGGGAGTAAATGAATTCAAGCAATTTCCTAAACATTGTGGGGCATAAAATAAAAGAAACTACATTAATCTTCAGTGTAAAAGAAAATAAAAACAGTGGGAGCTTGCCTGTTCTAGCACAGAGTTTATCTCCCTACCCCTCTCCACTATATCTCGCCTTATTCTACGAGCAAGTCTCACATCAGCATCTGAATCAAACAACTATCATTAACAAAATGCATGATTTAACCATGATTGTAATGATATCTCAGCTAGGAATAAATGAAAAAGAAATAATTCAAAGTTCACCTGTGTCAACAAAAATCTTCATGTTCATAAGGTTGCGTACTCGTTGATCATGAAAAACAAGGATACCCTCAAGTATGATTACATCAGATGCGTTTACCTGAAATCATAAGAATTTTGTATTGGAAAATAAAAGATTCTCTACATTTTCACATACCAGCCGCAATCAGCATAATGGTTATGCCAGCAAATACCATGCTTTATGCAAATTCTAAGCATTGACCCAAAAAAATTTAGAGTAAAAAAAAGTGCAATCTGCTGGCAAACATTCAAGATTCAAGATAACTACCTGGCGGAAACTGTCCGAACACCTTTGATGTGTTTTAAAATCATATATCGGGACATGGACTGGCTGGCCAGATTTAAGCTTTCCAACACACTCCAGAAGCTGCTCAGTATCAAAGGCATCTGCAATAAATGTTCATAAGCATTGAACTTTCTCACAAATCTATAGAACTATAGAAGCAACTATAGGCTGATTGGAATAGTTCAGTTAAAGGTAAAGTTCCATATCAAGAACTGAGATACCTGGATGGTCAAAATTGTACTCGTGCACGCGTTCCAACTCCTCAGGAGTTAAACCTCGATAGAAAGAATCCTGCATTACACCAGGATGACGTGTTTAAGAATTTAACAGAACTAAGATGGTGATCAACTTAGTACTGTGAACTCATTCTCATCATCTGGTCTTAATTGGAGAAACAAAGCACCAACAAGCAAATAAGGGATTTATCAAAGTGAAGGTAATACTCTACATTATGCCTTGGAGTGATTGAATTTGATACCATGCCACATTGATATGTATATACACATATATTTGTTAGCCTTACAGAACCTCTCTAAGATTATTTCAGAAAAATTAAGTCCAGAAAAAGTAGGTGTTGAAATCAAATGAAGTTCAGTAATCTAACATGGAAAGCCCAAGCACACTAGCTAAAGTTGTCCACCACACTTCCACAAATAGCAGAAGATAAATTAAAAGTGAGCTCAATTATTTGTCAAAATAGGGTAATGAAGTTTCAATTTATGACTTTTCAACAACAGTAGCATCAATCAATAAAAGAATTCAAGCACAAACCTGGTTGACTAGCACCACGCGATGATCATGGAGCTGCTGAATAATCATATCGCAAACAGTCGTCTTCCCCGAAGCAGTTCCTCCCGAAACCCCTGCTCCGAGGGTAAAAAACAAGCAGCCACACTCAAAAACAAAATTCAAACCTTCTCCAACACGAGCACGCAAATTAAAACAGAAAGTAACAAGTACCGATCACGAAGGGCTGCTTCTGCGCGGCGGAATCGGACGCCGGCGTAGCGAGCGGCGCGGAATCGCGCGGCGACGGAAGGGAGGGCGCAGCAGAGCGCAGGCTGTCGAGGCGAAGTCCAGAGAAGTGGGGGCCGGACGCCGCCTCCATGACGTAGTCGATCGCCGTCGTCTCTTCCAGCATGGGTAGTGTTGGCTTTTAGGGGCTGTTTGAAGGAGAAAGAGAATAAGGTGCTGTTTGGTTCAGTGGTTTCAAATGTGGCGAATGTGTTATGGGATCTTCCTTAGGCAAATGCTATTCCTACTTTATTTGCTTTCTTTGTCTTTTAAATTTTTTTTCTATGAGCACCAATTTTTTAGTGATCATTTTATGCACATGATTTTGATGGTATTGACTTTAGTAATGTATTTGGCCTGACTTTACATAGTATTCGCCAATATTAGTTTTTACATGTAGTGCAGTATAATAACTTGCCTTAATTATATATAATTATATATGCTTCCTAAATATTGGGATTTCATATTTTTGGTTACTGAAAAAATAAAACAAAAAAAATCCTAACCAATAAAAGACATTTTTACACTTTTTCACATCTAAAATAACTACTAGGAATAAAATGGGAATTAAGGTTAGATAAGATTTTTAAAAGAAGAAAGAGTTATGTGAACAACAAATTGAGTGATTAATTGATATGACAAAATAAGTAGTACTACCTGTCTTCAATTTACAAAAAAATTTCAAATGCATAAATTTGTCTGCATTTGATATTAGTCATTTATCGTAAAAGAACAAATTATTCCTAGTCATTCGTTCAAACGCATAAAAGGTATAATCTATTTGCTTTTGATTTTAGTCGTTCATAGTAATATCACAAATTAATCTTAACCTTTCGCTCAAATGCGAAAAGTAAAAAATCAAAATTTGTGTGCTTTTGATCTTAGTCATTCATCGTACAAGCACAAATTAATCAAGGCCACCCATCCAAATACAAAAACAACATAATCCATGTGCTTTTGATCTTAGTCATTCATCTTAAAAGCATAAATTAATCACAATTATCCATTCAAATATAGAGAAATCCGTTCATTTCTATAAATAGAAGATCTGACAACATCACTCTATCTCCTTCTTGAACTTTTTTTTAACAAAATGTCTTCCCAAAAAAAAACTATGCAAATGACGAATACGTCTTTTTATGTAAAGTTTATATATAAATTTCAAAATACTTTGATTATAGAGACGTGTCAATCATCACATCAATTCTTGAAGTGTGTGGGAATGCATTCAACGAATATAAAAACTCAACTTAGTTGGGCGCACACAAAGATCTTTACATGCTCATATTCAAACCATCGAGAAACATCAAAGAAATTTTACTGAGAAAATTCTTATATGATAAACACTTTCATGAAATTTCTTTGTTGATTTCTTGATGGTTTAAATACGAGTCTGCATAGAACTTTGTGAGGATTCTAGCGAAGTCGGGTCTCTATCTTCATTGAATACATCATCCGAACGTTTACGTTTCCAGAAACGTTGTGATGATTGACATATCTCTATGAGTGGGTCTTGTGAAATTGCATATAAACTTTATATAAAGGGTGCCTTCATCATTTGCATATCTTTCTTTACGAAAAAGACTTTTTTTAATAAAAAGTTGAAGATAGAAATTGTGATGTTACGAGCTCTCATACTTGAAGATATGAATGTATCTCTCTACACTTTAACATAGTCAATAAATAATTCGTGCTTTCATGACAAACGACTAAGATCAAAAAGTATATAATTTGTATTTTTGCATTTTAATGGATGATTATGATTAATTTTTATTTTTATGATGACTAGAATCAAAAGTATGTTTGTACTTTTTGCCTTATGTCTTTGAACGGATGACTAGGATTATTGTGTGAATGGATATGATCAAAACGATACAAATTGTCGTTTTTTGCTATCTGCATTTGGATTTTCATCAATTATTTTACTTTCAACAACAATAACTACTCATTTATATAATTAAATAAGCTTCAGTCTTCTTATTTGTAGTTAGTTCCTTCTGTGGGCTCTTCTTTTGAAGAACTTTTAAAATGGCTTATTGTGCTAATAAGACGTTAATATAAAGGCCCACTTACCAAAACTAAATCCACTTGTCTCATAAAAAAATACTCCAAAGTTTATAACATAGTAGTGTTTCATCCTTAACACCTTAATTATTATTCCCTCCGTTTTTTCATAGTTGAGTCATTTTTTCATTTCGAAAAGTTTCTTCGTAGTTGAGTCATTTCTATATATGGTATTTTTTTTCTCTTTCTTACTTTACTCTCTCTTACTTTATTCTCTCTACTTTATTCATTTTATACTTTATTCTCTCTACCTTTTTCTCTCTCTTACTATTTTATCTATTTATTTAACACACCTAACATTCATTTCTAAAATTTCGTGCTGAAAAGTTCCACATCAACTATGAAGAAACAGAAGGAGTATTATCTTCCATCATTGAATGATTTAAATATTGCACTTTGTAGGCGGACACTTATTTTCTCCGCAATCGATTTCAAGTAGCAAGCACTTAAAAACTGTATAGGTCGACACATTACAAACTGCAAAACATATTTGTTCAAACAGCTAACACATTACAATCTGCAAAAAACACTACAAATACATATAATTATTTACTCCTACTTAACAACTCACATCAAAATGTCAGTCACCGTTGGGAAAATTTCCAACGGCAAATATCCCTTGATAAAAAAATTTGCAACGTGCCTTTTACCAACGTGTAGTGTCCCTTGGTAATCCCTTAGTATCATAGTTTTCCAACGGATAAATTAATTTTACCCAAGGGATTTTGCCGCTGATTCGCGTGATTTTTGTAGTGAAGTTGGCGCATGGATCAAATTCTCCCAACACAAAATAACCTATATTTAGACTAAAAATAGTGTATAAAAAGTCAAAGTTTGAATTACAATTTAAAATTAATCCAATAAAAATGAAAATTGAAGAAATATTAGACTTACCAACAATCGTTTATATGAAATATAATAATCAAGAATCAAAATTTACATAGTTCTACAAATAAATGCCGACTCAATAATAGCTGGAAAAACGAAAATAATAAAAGGATGATAAAAATAAAACCTTCACCACAACCGCAAACAAAATTATAGTCGAGTTTTCTTTATTAGCTATTTTCTACACGAAGATCCCAACGAACACCATCAAGCCAAAGAAGCTAAGGAGTTGGTGGCGTGGCCCGGCGGCCGAGGTGGAACCGGTGGTGGCTGCCGGAGTGGTTGAGCTGTCAGTGGGAGACGACGGCGAGCCATCGGCCGCCACGGTGGTGATCTTGACCTTCATCCCCTGCTCGCAATGGCCGGATGTACCACACGCAAAGTAACGTGTACCGGCCTTGGTTAGCTTAACTTTGCTGTCGCCGCCGCTTAAAGAATTCGACGCAGCGCTAACGTCGCATTGCTTGAACGCGCTTTCACTAGGTAGTTCGGCCACGTTGTGCAACGGACTATATTTGAACTCTGCAATATCGTAAATTAGTGCTAGTTAATTTAGTGAAATTCGTTTTCATAAATAATTTAGTATGAATTAAGTACCAAACGATATTAAGTTTGTACTATTAATCAACTAGTAAAATGACAAAAAATGTTGGTTTAATTTAAGGTAAATACTAATGCAATAATATTATTACCGAGTTCGTCTCCGACTTTGAAGGTTTGAGCAGAAGCCCAAGAGTCGAAATCGGTGGATTCATCCCAACCTTGGCTTCCTCCGACAGTATGTTTCGTCGCAAATGCTTGTCGGAGAAAAACTGCAACAAAAACTACCACTAGCAATCTGTATGAAGGCACCATATCTGTTTTATCTTAATATATTTCTTACTCTTTGATAGCTTCTGATGATATGATCTCAGCAGCTATATATACAACTCTAGCAGTTGTTTCTTCAATCTAAAGATATGCTATATACGACATTATTTTCCACCAAGAAATGAAAGTTTTCAGTTTGGGTTGTTCGACTTGAATTTGATGTGACCTTCATTATGGAGTAACATCAACAACACAAAAGGTTGTGAGATGTGTCACCGCCTCATACTTTCATAATTTATTTAAATTTTTTTAATTATGGAGTATAAAATAATGTGTAAGATGAATGAGTCAAAATTCGAATTCGATCACATATTGTAAATGGTAATGATACATGTGTAATTTCATTGGTATACGTAATTACTATTATGTTCTTGAATAGTAGTATAACTTTGGATATGACCGTGTGTCTCCACAAAATTTTTATATTTTGTTTGAACAACATATCACACTATCAATCTTGTCATTTTTAAGTGCTAATATCTACAAGTTGCAAATAAATTTATATTTGATCACAAGTGTGAACATGACAAAATATTAGCATATAGGAGTAATAGTTGATTAACTTGATGTTTTACGTATTCTCAATCTTGATTTGGGTTCGTGTGTCTATTTACTCTAGAACAAACTCTCATTCTTTTCTATACTTTTTTTTTTCTTGGAATAAATCTTGCACTTTGAAATAACTATATATAGATAGTTAATTGTTGATGCATTACCATATTTATGAAACTTCATTTTTAAGTGATTAGATGTTGTCTATATATAATTCTAGAAGCATGCTCTATCATTTCGGTGGTTTAGGAATAATTGAATTTGATTGCATGTTAAGCAAATTCTGGTATGAGTATCAAGACTTGGCTTTGAAATTAAGCTAACCTTGCCATCAAAGACAAAAGTGGCTGCTTGCATATAATTATTATTTTTATGTATTTTTCTCACACACAGGCTGAATTTAGTTGAATGTCGTCACTAATCTTGACCTTAATTAAGTAGTAGGTGCTACATATTGTCTAGTTTAATCACGACTCATAATTCCCCTAATTTTCAGTGCTAACTCCCATAATCCTGCAGGCCCCATCCATTAACGCTGCGGTCCTGACCCATCCCCGCCCCCTCCAACGCGCTAGGCTGCAAGCCGAGACCCAGGTGTGGTCCGGCCCACAACGTTAATGGCCGGGAAGGGTGTGATGGGGCCTGCAGGGTTAGGTCATTCGCATCCATATCTCTTATTTATCCCTTAACCATCTCATCTCTTAACTATTCATGGGTCCCACTGTACTTTTCAGCCCATCTCTTAACTTAGAGACAGCACATGTATCCCTCCATCTTTTAACCATCTCATCCCTTAACTATTCATTCAATTTCATTTTTTATTTTTATTTCCAACAAATTCAATTAATAATAAAACAACACTTTATTAAATAAAATAAAATTACAATTTAAATACCTAAAAAAATAAAAAAGACATAATTTAAAAAACTAGAAATTACAAATTGCACACTTAAATTCAAATCACAAAAAAATGGAGGCAAATAAGCAGAAGAAGGAGTTCTCTAGTGACGATCATCTAACGGTTGCCAAATTTTGTCCAAACGTGCTCCATTAGATCCTCCTGGAGTTGGGTGTGGGCGGTAGAATCACGTGTCCTTGCCCGAATAGACAACCGCTCTTGCAAAGACGGATGCACTCCCCTTCGAGGCGGACTACTTGCGGTTGAGCTTCCCGGAGTTTCAGGGTCGAACCAATTTCCCGCCTCAGGTCCTTCGTCGGCGACAATCATGTTGTGCAAGATTATGCACGTATACATGATGTCGACCATATTATCCATAAACCACGTACGAGCCAGGGCTTTGATAATGTTAAATCGAGCTTGGAGAACCTCGAACGCTCTCTCCACATCCTTGCGAGCAGCCTCTTGCTTCTGCGCAAAAAGAGACTGTTTTTCGTTCGCAGGCCTGTTGAACGTCTTCACGAAGGTTGGCCACTTCAGATAGATGTCGTCGGCAAGATAGTACCCCATTTTATACTGGCGATTGTTAGCGATGAAGTTGGTGGTCGGCGCTTTACCATTCAGAACTTCAGCGAAGAGGTCGGAATTGTTGAGCACGTTGACGTCATTGTTTGAGCCGGGGACCCCAAAATACGCATGCCAAATCCATAGCCGGTAGTCGGCGACGGCCTCGAGTATAACGGTGGGGTGGGTCCCTTTGTGGCCGCTCGTGTATGACCCCCTCAACGCCACAGGGCAATTCTTCCATTGCCAATGCATGCAATCGACACTCCCGAGCATCCCGGGGAATCCGTGTACTTGTTCGTGAAGTTGGAGCAGAAACTGACAATCTGCGGTGGTTGGCTTCTTCAGAAATTCGTCAGTGAAGGCTGTCAGACGCCTTTGCAGAAGTTCAACAAACAAAGTCTCCCAGTGGATTCTCCGACGTGCAGGTATTCGTCGAACGAATCCTCCGTTTGTCCAGTAGCAAGCTGACGGATCGCTGCATTACATTTCTGGAGCGTCGTGTGGCTAGAACGGCCAACAGCGTCGAACCCTCCTCTAAAGTACTCTTCTCGTGCCGCCAATGTATTCGCGATATGCAAAAATAGCGCGCGTGACATACGGAAACGACGACGGAAGTAGATATCTCCCCATACCGGGTTCTGACTGAAGTAATCACGTTCCAACCTTACGGCGGCTTCCTCCCGGTTACGATGGATGTAAGTCCAGGGTCGCCTTTGAGGAGGCGCAGCGGCTTCCTCCTCCCTACGTCGATCTTCTTCTAGCGATTCTTCCATTATTCGACGCATTTGCTCAAATGGATCCATGAATGGATTAAATTTGGGAGAAGAAAAAAAATAAAGGAATGATTTATAGAAGTGATTGGAGAGAAAAGAAAGAGAGATGAGAGAAGAATAGATGTGTGTTTGTGTGTAAAATGGAGAATGAGAAGAGTATTTATAGAATAAAAAATAAATAAAAAAAATTAAAATCCGACCGTTGAACGGTCATATTACCGTTTTTTAATTTTTTTTTGAAAAATCGATTTTTTTTAAAAAAAAATCAAATTATGACGTCATTATTACGACGCCCACTCGCGTGCCGGCGAGTGGGCGTCACGCCGCGCGCGTGGCGAGCCAGCTCGAGGCCAGCCCCTTCCGTGCGCGACGCGTGACGGGATGTCCCGTCTCGTCGGGACGAGATATGTAACGACCCGCCCATCTAGGGTATAATAAATGCGGCGATCGTTAACTAGGCGGACTTAAATGCATCAAAGATCATATGCTAGGGTTCCATTTAAAAAGGGATTTAACCAAAGCATTTAATGAACAATTAAGTAGAACAAGAATAATGCCTTAGCAAAGAAATCCAACAAAAGGCTATCACAATAAATGCTCTGAAATAGCAAAGGTTCCAAAATAATCTCATCTGTTCCATATCCAAAATATTCCCACGAAATAAAAGAGTTTAACCCAACCAAAAGATCACAAGTTTCATAATATAGCGGAAGCGATCAAGAGAGAAGTGAGGCTATGTATGGAGACACAACGACACTTAAGGTTCCAACAGATCATGTTATTATTTCCTACTCAACACCGCCGCCCGCTCGCCACCGCTCAACCTGCACATAGGGAAAACAATGCAGAGCTGAGTACTTATAATCATACTCAGTGGGCTCATTGCCGAAAACAGTTTTATCACAAATATAGTTATCATCATGCCATTCTCAAGTGTCCATCGGGGTTTTAACTTTAGAAAGACCCGAGGCACCAAAATATTTTCTTTATCAAATATCACGGTCGCACAACCATTTTTCACATCGACGTTTACCATATCCTCATTCTACATGACAAGGAATGCGGCCGCAATCCAGGTCACTAGACCGGCCAACCCGTACGCTGACACTCGGTCTAACATTGGTGCACACTAACCCAAGAAGAGTTTGCGGCTCTACAAGGATCCGAATTCGATTAAATCAATAGTGGCATAGCCACGAGGGATAGGCACGACAAAACAAATCAGGGCATGATAACACATATCTCATTCTCATCAATATCAATTTAGGACAATGTCCTTATTTTAAAAGAAAGCCCACCTCGTCGGCTTAGCTCGAGAGTATTCTCTTCTCCTCGTTTATCACGCTGAGAGCGCGAAGTATCACCTTTAAATTAGGGGTATCACAAATCAGTTTCAATCATTGATTTCAAATCATGCATGTCTCCCATATTTCCCTTTTTCCCATCGATTATTTTCAAAATCATCAATTAAAATCAAAGTATGATTAACATATCATTTTTATTCAAATAACAACTCCAAATTCACCATTAAATCGTGTCACGCATGAGTGTTCCACACACACAACACACGCACACGATCACAACACATGTGCATGCCTCCCGAGGCATGCACGCACACGCATACACGGCCACACACACACACACACACATCCATGCATCCCAAAATTCATCAATTTATTTCCCCTTCACTCAATCTAAATGCATGTGGACTCAAGAACACCGATTAATCGGTAGAAGAAGAGGATATCAAAGATTAAAGTACCTTTTCCAAAAGAACAATCGGTAGAAACAAGTTATAGCCTTGATTCTTCCACAAAATCTTGAACTCCAACTTGAATTCTTCTCAATTGATGAAGAAATCTTGAAGAAAACTTGAAGAAAATTTGGAGAGAGTGGGGGAGAGATTTTCGAAAATTATGAGGAGTGGGAGGCGTCGGTTTTGTGAATGCTAGGGTTTAGGATCTCTCATGTATTTATAGAGTGCCAAAATAATATCCCATAATTAAATAAATCAAGATTTGGAAGATATGGAGAGATTTGTTGGTTGAAGTTGGCGTGAAGTAGGGGAGAAATGAGGGGAATTCGAAATTCTTGGCTATTTTATTAGCCTATAATTTATTTCAAATATTTCACGGAGTAGAATAATATATTATGGAGCAAGAATAAATAATTAAATCTCCCCAATTTAACAGGAAAAGTGGCGTGTAGTTTCAATCTCCAAAAGGGATTTAATATAAATCCTAATTAAATTAGGATATGGTAAGATCTCCTTAGATTTGGCAAGATATGCTAGGATATTCTAGCATATTTATATTTCTTCATGGAATAGAATAAATAAGAGATCAATAAATAAATAATCCCTTCTCCCACAATATATGAGATTTTCGAAAATCTCATGGAAAATCAAAGGTGGAGTTTCAAAAATTTCATCAACAAATAAGGAATATTCGGACTTTGGATTTAATTTGGATAATTATCCCAAACAAATAATTGAATCCAAGAAAAATAGGATTTCTTCTTCAAATAAAAAAATAGGAGGGATCGAATAATTCCACATGATTAAATAATGCTCCTATTAAATTCTCACTCATCCCTTAGGAAAATAATTCACCCATAATTATATTTCTCCGCATCAAATATTCACACCCAATCAATCATTTCTTCACTTTCTCTTCTTTTTCTCAACGCATTGACCTTTCAACGGCCACGTCATATTTTTCCCATCTTTGACTATTCAATAGCCACGTCCACATTTCAACAAGTTGACTATTCAACTCAAACTCAATTCCCATACGCAATTAGGTCACAAAGACACCATGCAATTAATTATTCATCAAATAATCCACATATCATAGCATTTAAGGCATTTAATGCAAAAATTTTATAACCCGAAAATTAGGGTTTGAAAAAGTGGGGCGTTACAAGATATCTGTTGCAACGCGGTCTCGCCGCCGTCGCGTCTCGCCGGGACAAGACCGAGCCGGTGGCGAGCCGCGCTGCGGATGCCCTTATGAGAGTTGTGATCTGGCCCTGAAAATTAGGGGAATGATGATGTAGAGGAGACTTGGGGCCTGAATCCGAGCTGGGGTTAATGATGCTCTTAGAGGAAATGTGTTCGATTAATTCACATAAGAGTTACCAAACGTGTGCGCACAATTCATACCAAGCTTATTAAATTTGCGTGGGCGTTCTCAGCACCACACAGACAAATTTTGTAAACATGGTCCAAATTTGGTCAGTTCTTAATGTGTGTGTATGTTCATGCAGTGTGTAGTTTATGTGCAATGTGTGTATTATATGAGTATTTGCACGCAATGTGTATGTGTGCATAATATGGTGTATAAATGGTGTGTTGTCTATATATGTAATATGTGTATAGTGAGCAATGTGTATAGTATATGTTGTGTGTGTGCATTGTGGGTGTTGGTGTATGTGATTTTGAATTGACAGGTATTTCATTTTCAAACCCAAATATTGTAACACCAAATATTAAATCTAAAATCAAAGGCTTCGATTTCAATTTGATGCCCTCGAATTCTATAATTATATCACGAAGCCCAGTAGTTTTCGTGCACAGAGTTAGAAAAAAAAAACTACTATCAATCAAAACATTTTAGTTTTTTTAATACACACAATACTTCTTACTGATACATCATCAAATACAAAAAATATCATAGTAATTTATGGGATTAATCCTAGAATTCGTAATACCAATAACCGGAGCAATTTACGCGGGGGAGGGACCAATCCAATCTACTCCACTCATTGACTTGGCCTCTTACTCAATCTATTACTAACCTCTCTCCAATATGGGTCCACTCATATCATGAATTATAAACACGAAATTCCATTTCGATTGACCTCAAATTTCGATGACTTTAATAAACGTATGTTGTTTCATGATTAGAAGCCATATAAAAAAAATAGATAAAACCAAATCAACTATTATTTGACATTCCATCTAGTACTTCATTTATAACGCAACATAGATTCAACAAAGTTCAGCCAATCGAGACTAATTTGTATATATCGGACAAGATTGTCACTTCTCACTTTTGCATGAAACACAAGTTTCAGGTATACATTTCATGCTTTATCAAACAAAGATAATTTAAGATAGGATCATGAGCATCAACCACCATTTGGAACAGGGCTGGACCGCCTCCTCTCGTTCATGCTTCGACTTGAGAGCAATATGGGAAGGCAACATTGCGTAGACCTCGATGACTTGTTCTCTTCCCCAACCACTCGGTTCGGGGTAGCCTGTTCGCTACTCCCCCCTCCCGAGAAGTCTGGAGTCCCACTAGTGGACTTGAGTTGTTGGGCTAGGGTAGTGGTTGTTGGAGCCTCATCGTATTGTTCCTCGCGTAAGCTCTCTTTGAAGAGTTCCGAGAGCCTTTTCTTCTTGTCCAGAGGAGGCGATTCCACTATGGAATCCCTGGCCTCCTCCGATGGCAACTTATTTACCAAAGAGGAGTTGGGGTGGACTGGAGTATTTCCCCGTGATGATGAGAAATCTGCAATCCAAATCCATAATCAAATTTTAGATTCATTTACACACAACCCGGATAACTTTAATCTCTAACTTATTGGTTGGAAATAAAGTGTCTTACTAATTAATTTGTGCTTCATTATCGAAATTCATAACCATCTAAGGCTAGCTAGCACATTAAGTATCATCTTTATTTATCTATACAATCAATTTATGTTGAATTTATGCACACTAAACAAGCAGAGTAAAACTTTTTGCAAATAATAGTACAATGAAGAAGTGGTACTTGGGCCAGGCCACCTACCTATGGCAAATTGGGCTGGATATTGGCTTTCCCAACGAAAAATGTTCACGCTACCAGCCCATTTTAATAGTAGTACTAAATTAATTAAAACTTTTTTGTTTGGATTTAAATTCATATTTCAACGACATATTTGCAATTCTGAATGAAGACTACACCCAGTAATAGGCATAAATGAGAGTAAATGAATATCAATACTATCGGTTGTTTAAAATTTCAATTATTGTTGGCCTTAAGGGAAAGGATGAGAGGAAGACCATCCACTTAAATGTGGATTTATAACTTATTCCTACCCCAACTTTTTGAATCAATGATTTTAGGTGGTTTTAACTACTAGTAGTTGTATGAACAATATACACTTTAAAATTAATGTAGATGTGAGCACAAATTCATTTCATACTATAAGACTGGCAACTGGTAATGAAAGGCCATAAAGCCATTCAAAGTGTTATCTATTTCACTTAATTTTGAATAAAAATTGGTAGACTAGTTTCCTATTCTTGTATCATTATCACCTAAGTACACACAAAATTCCAATAAAAGTAAAATGTATTTTGCTTGTTGGGTAGGTTTCTTACCACCATTAACACTTAAGAAGTCATCTTCACAGTCCGATTCCAACCATGGTTGGGAGTCGAAGAAGGCTTCGTCTTTGCTACCTGCAAAAATCGAGACACGTCTTAGAACAACACGACGATAGACATGGATCATCCTAGCAATTTGATCGTCATAATTGCATAAAATTGATACCAACATAAGTTGAAAATCGAGATTCAATCAATTTTTATAAAAAAAGAAACAACATAAGCCATCATCTTCTTGATAGATATAGCTCAAATCATAATATTTCACCTAGAGTTTGCGTGAGGGCATGTAACTCAAAAATAAATAATGAATTCGTTTTATAGGTAGAAATTCATTAATGCATTATGCATATAAAGTTATGGGAAATTAGGCCTTTCCATGTGAACTTAATGTAGACAGGCATGGCCTCTAGCAACAAATGCTATGTTCACATCATACAAAATTGTCTTCAACGATCTATCAATAAATTAGAGTAGCCTTTGAATCTAACCCATAAAACAAAATAGAAAGGGTCATTGAAATAATATATTCAATATCTAGAAATAGTAAATATCGATAGCAACTTTTCCATGAAATATACATAAAGATCTCAATGTAGACGTCTTTATAATATTTCAATTGCTTTCGCGGTGATTAATACTATATCTTAGAATATATAGTACAAAACATATAGATAGCATAGATGTTAAGAAATTCATTGCCTAGCAATTTATTCAATCGTGACAATAAAAACAAAAGGCTCATTTTTTTCATAAATTTTAAAAGGCAAAAAAGAAAAAAGATCATGTAACTAACTTTACGACCACCCGAAAAATACAAAAAGTGTTTACAAACAGAAAGATGCATGATTGGTGATTTTAAACAGAACATGACAGCTTAGTAATTTTATCAATAAAAGAATTAAAAATTAAATTGCCGGTGGATAAATAATTAATCAGACAGCATGAACATAACCAAAAATAAAGACGACGTCACCCACCTACGCTAGAATAACGGGCGGGTGACCGTAGCGAGGTGACCGCAGGCGCGGCGTTGACCGCGATTGGCTTCTCCTTGACCGGCGAAGCGATCTCATTTTTCGACCCGATTGAGAAACGGAGCTTCGTTAAAGAATCCGAGTCCTTGTGCACCGAAACACACGATCCCATCTCTCCCCCAAATTAAATACTAAAACACAATAATCATTCACGATTCACAACATCATCATCAACAAACTTTTTTTCTCCTCTCTTTTTGTGAGGCAGAAAAAGGAATGATTAGCTCTGTTTATAAGAGCTTCATCATGGAAGACAAAAGGTGGGGTGTTTTAGAGAAAGAGAGAGAGGGAGTGAAGTAGAAGAGAGAGAAGGGGAAGGGACGGAGGGAGAGATATTGCGTTCTTGCGTTACGCTCACTGCAAATGGGAATATAAATTGGAGAACGTTTTAGATTATGAAATTCATGCCAAAGTAATCAGGGAAATTAAGTGGAAAAAGTAGATTTGATGAGAGAGAAATATTGGGAGGGGTTTGAAAGCGAAGTTAGTGTGTGTATGTGTGTGAAAAGAACATGGTTTTGGCCCCACATGGTGGATAAAGGTCGAATTATTGGACTATGTTTATTTAGTGGAATTTGTTCGTTTTCGGACTGCTGCCAAATAAATCACGATATAATTATTAATTTTCGTTAATTACTAAATGTGTGTGTAGATATTTTTTAGTAAAATCATGCGTCTAATATTGTGTTTATTTATGATTTTTATATGGTTATAAAATTGGGCGTCACGCGTCAGAAGTTATTGAAAATTCAAAGCTGATTTCATTAAATAAAAGATCCACTTAATTAAATTGGGCGTCACGCGTAATATTTATTTCGTTTGATAAAATTTTTTTAATTCAAATATAATGAACTAGTAGTATATTATCATGTTTCTTTACTAATGAAAATTTATATCAAGCACTAGTAAATTTATAACTAGACCTCTCAAATTGAATCATGTTTTCTTTCATTACCGTATCTTTTTTTAGTCTTTACTTTGCATGTATATAGACATGAATATTTTTTGTTGTCTGTATATCTTAAAATTTATTATTATTATTATTATCTACATTTGAAACGGTGGTCGTGTTTGTAATTTATTCTCAAAATCTATACTATCATATAAAAGTTCGATTACGTGTATCAAATATGATATTTATTTGGATACAAAATTACAGCTACAAATATGAATGTGTTGTTAATGTTAAGTGTTAAAGAAATGCGCGCTACATGCTCTATATAAAATTCAAATTAATTTAGTGATCATTTTGAACATGTATCTATCACCACAAATTCTTAAATAATTCATACACATGTTTTTGAGTTAATCAATAATTTAAACATGAGATATTAAAAAAGTTCAGTTTTCGACCAAGAATTATAGTATGGCATAGTATAAACAAAAGTTAATAACTAAATGCTAAGTTGATCCATTAATTTTGACACTTATACATATTTTTCATCTATGTTCATTAACAAGTAATTTTCAATTTGTCTTGTGGTATTTATACATGAAAACATAAGTATATAGATGTGTCAAGTGTCAACTACACTAATAAATGAATATGGGGAAATATATAAACAAATTGCTTGTTAACTAAAACAATTGAGAATGTTACAATTGCCAAACAAAATTTATAAGATGGTATTTTGATCACAACATTTTGAAAGCCTTGTAAAAATCATGAATGTAAATAAATATAGAGTCATTTTTTATAAATTGAGTCTCATAATTATTCAGAAATGCTATGTGGACATGATAAAAATCCAAACATGTCTTAATTAAATTTGGCCGTGGAGAAGTTCAACTAGGCACGTTCACGGTTCACCCGCATACAGTCGACTTTAATCAATAATAATCGTAATTTATTAATTATAATTGCAAATATTTGGGCGGCGCACATGTTCGTTGTCCAAATAAAATTTTCAACTTTGACCTCTAATAAATTCAGGATCAAATGTAGTATAATTGGAAAACTATTCATTCATTCACTCTTGTTAACGACTATGAAATCAATGAGAAACTAAATGTTCTTTAGATTTTTTTTTTTTAACTTCCAAGTATGATCTCAACCAAGTATGTATTCTCATACTGTTACAAAATTTTATGTCAGATACTTATTTTGGTAATCAACCTCACCAGTAGGGATGTCAATCGGGTCAGCCCACCGGATTTTGGGCAAATCCTATTCGGGTTGTGGGTTAATCGGGTGCGGGCTAATCAGGTTGTGATTTTTTCAGGTTATAAAAGTTCAACCCTTACCCTAAAAGCTCGGGTTTCGGGCTAGCCCAGCAGGCTAATCGGATTGCTACCGATAAAATTAACATGCAATCAATCTAATATATTATGGTGAAATTAGCTATATTTATAAAATATAAAATATTTAATTATGATAGATTTGAGATATATGCTTAAACTCAAATATAAACATGATCAAATACTAATATTTGAGATTTATGCAAAATAAAACATAAACATCAAGAAATTTTAAAGCATGTTTTAGAAATTTAAATAATATTTTTTAGTGAATTTGAAATTTCAAATGTATATATCTATTAATATGTTAATAAAAATTTAATTATAATTTATATATTTAATATATAAAATTGAAAGTCATTTTTTTAGTAATCTATATTATAAAATAACCAATGAAGTGTTGAATTAGAGTCAAACAAATAGAACGATAGAAATTTTATCGGGTTTTCGGGCCAGTCCATCGGGTTTTTGGGTCTGGCCCTAACGGGTTGCGGGTTAATCGGGTGCGGGCTAATCGGGTTGCAATTTTATCGGGCTAGAAATTTTCAGCCTTGACCTATAAATTTGGCGGGCTATTCAGGCCGACCTACGGATTGCGGGCTACATTGACATCCCTACTCACCAGTGTTTTCATTAGTGGTGAAATATGTGTATCATTAGACTAATTTGACTACGGATTATTTGACAAGGTCGTTAAGCGATCAATTAGGGCACAAAACTTATTATTGGGCGACCGCTTGAAAACTACACATGTCCTAGCCGGATATGAGACACAAAGAAGCGGATAGAGTAACATTCACACCATAAGTTATAGTACTTGTATATTGTCACCATAAGCGGAGTACAAACATTTCTATTCAACAAATATCCAATAATGACACATTTAATACTATGATATTTTTTGTCAAATACATTATCTTAATACTTATGTTTTCATGCTCAACCTCACCAGTGTTTTCAGCACGCATGCCTCCAATTCTGTTACATGAGCACTAGCCAAAACCTCCAACATATTGTGGCTCATTTTCTGATGTTTTGATGTCTGAACATGGGGCATGTGGCAAGACGAGAGGGGAATCAATTTGTTGATTTCCTTCTTTTTTGTCACATTGACCTGTATTCTCAGCAGAACTTTGACGAATGCTCGACTCTGGGACATTTTCTGTATCTGCAACACAGACACTTTTAACTGATTAGGGGACATTAGATGTATTTGTCTCTTCTTCATTTTGTTCTTCTATTTCTTGCTCAAAAGTCTCCGAGACAGGTGCAGCTTGAATTGGGTTTGCTTCCTTTCCGTCACCAGGGGGCCAAAGAGGAGCTGGCTAAGAAGATCTTCCTATGGACGACCTTAATCTTGACGAGCCAACTCCTCAAATAAAGCAGACAACGACATTCTTGATTTTGAGGTGGAGGATAAGGGATTTGAGATCCAAGATGAGGGAGAGGAGAGCTCAGTTTCAAGTGAGGTTGTTAAAGAAGTTGTCCAAGATCAATCCCATATGACAAGACTAACTGAGCTTGACTCCATGATGGGAGATGAGAAAGCAGTAGCACTCAACTTGGATGAGGAGACAGAATCACAAGCACTAGATGCAGATGAAGATAAAGTAACTATAGAGTTTCTCTTAATGCTTTAAGGCAATGAAGATGGAGACGATGAATCCAAATTCAAAGGATTTGAAGACCGACTCCTATGTGGACGGAGCCGTTTCTTGCCGGATTTAGGAAAGGGATTAGGATGCGTGGTGCAGACAAGAAACAGGGGCTATCTTGTTTTCAACGTGGCTGTCGGGAGGAAGGAGACACCAAAGCTAGCAATGCAGATGTCCAAACCAGTGGTGATTCAGTCAGACAAGGCAGGATTTGAGGTATTTTAGAAAATGGTTGCATTAGGCGTTGAGGTATATATAGATAAGAAATTTCAAAAAAAAAAAAAAAAAAAAAGGAAAACGCATTGCATCGTCCGTGTGACCCGCAATGGGGCGGACGATGCGTGTTCCGACACCATCGTCCGCGGACAATGCATAGGGCATGCATCGTACGCGGAGCTACAGTTCGCCCCACTGTTAATGCTCTAATATCCTTTGATTTTATTTAATTATTATAATGCCAAACAGTTTCTTAAAACTATCTTAGACGGAGTATAGTCTAAGATAACAATTCAATTTTAAAATTGGGGCAGTTCTGTCTAGTAGTTGGGCTACAAGAAATTTTTTTTGGTAAACAAGTTGTTTTTAGTTTTTTCTTCACATTTTTTCTTAAATTTATACTCTTTTTTATTTCCTCTCTCTTGATCAGTAAGTTTCTTTTGTTAATTTAATTTTTAATTTTTTACTGGCCCATGATTTAGGTTTTACCGTTCATTCTCATACAAGTAAATTTTATACTACTATATTTTTCTATTTCCTCTTTCTTGATCAGTAAGTTTCTTTTGTTAATTTAATTTTAAATTTTTAATTTTTTACCGTTCATTTTTCATATAAATAGCAATTTACTCCCTCTCTAACGCCGCCGCTAACAGTTTATTGTCGCCGCTGCTCTTCAATTCTGTATTTACTCCCTTCTGCAGTGATGTCTACAATCCGAGCCGTGGCTAGAAGGTTTACCTCTTGGAACTTTGCGCCATCTCGGAGCATTGCGCCACCGCGGAGCTTGGTGGCTGCTTCTTAGTATAGTGGTAAATATCACGTTTCCATCATTGGATGTTAATCGCAGTTTTATGCCCTCGATTTATGTGTTATTTATCCATTTCTACTTTTTTTCTGCCAATGTGGGTGACTGGAGATAACTCTCTTCAATTTGTTCCTAATTTATCCATTTTTACTTTTTTTTATGCCAATGTTGGTGACTCGAGATAATTACAAGATACTATACTATAACAAGAATTTTTATTTGATGTAAAGTGGTTGTATTGAAAATAACATTATATGATATAATGAATATAATGTAAAAAACAAAGCAATTAAAAAAAGTAAGATTTTTTTTTTTTTTAATTTTGAGTCTTACTACTAGTAAATATTACATAAATGATCAAATATAGTAATCGGGTGTAATATAGAAAATGAAAGCAACTAAAAAATAGGCATAATATGAAAAATAAAAAATAATTACTAAAAGTTGTATTAATATTAACAATTTTGGGGGTACAAACATTATTCATGTAAATCCATACTAAAAGTTTATTAATATTAACAATTTTTGGGTCCTTATTCCAAACTAGATACGCTTCATATTTGTTAATTCATTTCTCGGTGATTTTGTATTAGGTGTTGGGATTTCGGGTTGTTTTACTCTCTTTCAAACAGTAGACTTTTCCACTATTTTTGCTTGTGCTAGTGCCCTCAGAAATTCTTGGATTTCTTGCAATATGAGATTTAATGTCATAACTCTTATTTGTATTTTACTTCTTATTGGAGCTGATTGGATGTTGTTTTTTATTTATTTATTTAGGTTCTCGATTCTATTCTTCTTTTAACGACGACTATATGAAATCCATGGTTAGGGAACTCCATTGTAATCATCCCAATTGTGATAATTGGGACAGGTCAAATGGATTGTCTGACCCAATTAACATGATAGATCATTGGAAACTTGTTCATAAATATAAAGGTTTCAATTTCTGTGGAATATGTGGAAATTGTATTGAGAATGATAAGCTGCCATGTAAAAGTTTTCCCCCGTTTGAGGAATGCCCAAGAAAGCAATCTAAACGTGTTGTGGAATTTGTAAAGAAGAGTGCTGCGGAATTGGCAGAGAAGAATGCTGCAAAGCGCAACCGTCGCAGGTCTCTCTCACACTCTAATGATTACTGTTGGCGCTCTGCAATTTGCTCTGTTTCTATGTCTCTTATCTAGGCAGATTAAGTGCATGCTACTTAGAGTCTTTAGATATTTGCATGTTTGAAGTTTTGAGGTTTAAACTTTGATGAGCTTTTTTGTCAAAACTGGCATGTCTATAGATGCATATTTGTTGGAATTCCTTGAAAATTTTCATATATTGATCAGATTGATGTGGTTTTTTGTGGCACAATGGTCTTACATCTGTTACATGTTCAAATATCCATGAATTTGAAGATAATTCATTGCGGACATGATTATCTTTAAGAAACATGTTCCTTGATCATATTCTTTTTATGAATAATCAACAGACGTCCTCAAGCGAAATTCACAACACAAGATAAGCCAGAGATCTCGAAGAGCAAAAAGGAAGACAGATGACAACTGGGATATGCCTGAAGGAGTCCTTCCCAAGTGACCATATCTTTGTATCTTCTGGTTGAATGCTGCTCTGCTCGTCTTTTTCACCTCTACCAAATTGCAGCATTGATTGTTAGTTTTCGAGGTCTCATCATAGTCGCAGTTTTCTTTCGCCGATTTTGGCAATGTGAGATTTGCTATGAATTCAGTGGTTTGGGTGTGGAGAAATATTTCCATATGTCCAAACAAAGATAATTCAATTTCTTTTTTTTTTCTTTTTTTCAAATCATAGTAATAAATACTCCTCTTCAAAATAAAAATACTCTTCTTCTTTTATTTGGGGCCGTCCCACAAAAATAAACATCTTCCATTTTTTCTTATGAGGTGAGTAACAATACTTCAATCACTTTTTCTTTCTATTTCTCTCTTATTTTACCTATTTTGCATTAAAACACTTGTCATCTTTGATAAGGATCCATGTAGATTGTGATCCATTAACCCAAGATTTATACCCTTATGATGTTTAATCTAACAATATTTTTATGAAATGGTCCAAAGCAAGTAAAACATAGATCCAACAAGAGCAATTGAATCTAAGCTATAAAAAAAAGAAGATCAATACAAGATAATGTGGAAAAGAGAATACAAAGTCATTGATAGAGTAAGTTAAGGCACTTACACCGTACTAACAAGCATTCATGGCTAAATCTTCAAGGCGATCACACTTCCTCAAAGCATACCTCTACTTGATCCATGCTTGAACTAGCAATTGATGGATATTCCATACTTGAACTATCAATTGATGGATTCAAGCAACCTAGATCTAGGAATTTGAAAGAAAACCCTCAAAGGGGAAATAAGTCTCTCAAGCTTCTTTGTTCATCCAAGTCCCTCCACAAAAACCTAGGTATGAGTATTTATACAAGAGGATAAAAGTGCTAAAAAAAGAGACAAAAAGATTGAAAAAAACGCAAGTCACAAAAAATGCCCGGTCGGGCATTTTTCCTCCTTAAAAATGCTCGGGTCGAGCGTTTTTCTCTGGAACCGGGCATTTTTCTATTGAACCCGGGCGTTTTTCACTCCCGAGCCGCGCGTTTCACTCTGGACTGCGCGACTTATGTAAAACGATCATAACTTCCTCATCCAGGCTCCGATTGAGGCATGCAAGGTGCCCACGTGAATCTCTTTCGAAGAAGACAAAGAGATTGGTGGCATTTTCAGGGCATTTGGACTCCATATTGATAGGCATAATACTGATTAAATCCAGCTGCATGTGCAAATTTTGATGTACGGCTTCCTCTTGCTTCCCGGGTTGGCCTTCATTTTTCAGCACAACCTCACCGTCGGCTCCTCCGTCTTCATAGGCTCCTCTTGCATGGCCTTTTGAATGAACATGGCGAGTTCTTCTCGAAGCCGCCTCACTATGGCCCTCGTCGTGGGTCCGCCACGTGGGGTCGTATCAATCTTCAAAGTCCTTAATTTTATGGGACAAGGGGAGTATGATTTATTTCTAAAAAAATATGATTATCTCTATTTTATTCTCTCTAATACATTATTCTCTCCTTATTTTACAGTAATACATAAAATAACACGATATAAAATCATGAGTAAAGGACATGTTTAGTCCCTAGTATTTAAGATTCACATACCGTAGAAATAGACCATTTGGATTTGACACAAGTTTTAATGTGTGATTGGTAAAGTAAAAGAGAAAGGAAAAAAGTGGTTGAAATTATGTAGTAAATGATGAGGCTCATAAGATAAAGTAAAAAAGAAGGAGAATACTGTTATCATAAACGAATATGGACTATTTGCATGAGACGGACGGAAAAGGAAATATGGCCTATTTCTACGCGACAGAGAGAGTATAAGCTAGAGGTTTTATTCTTTTTACTTCTCTACTTTTCTGTCTCTCATGCTTTATCTCTCTATTTTAACTCTTTAAATATCAATTCATTAGATCTCGTCCCCAAAAGAAGTGTTTCGCTTATCTTGGGAAGGTGGGAATATAAGTTTTATAATAGAATGTGAGTGGATTGAGTTAGTGAAAAGTTAGATCTACCTACCATTTATAGTAAAAGTAAACCGAGACTCCTAATAGTAGATGTACTAAAATAGTAAACCGAGACTTTTAATGGTGGACGACATAATAATAGACCGTCTAAAATGAGTCAGTTTATTTGAGATGAAAAAAGTAATTGTATTGAGACTCGGGGGATGTCAATCTAGTCCGAAATCTGCGGGTCGACCCGAATAATCCAGTAAAATCATAGGGTTAGTGATACTCTCGCACTTTGCACTATTTTAAGGCTATTTTGTGGTCCGTTTTGAGTGTCAAAGTTGCATTATATGTCTATTATTTGCATATTTTGTCTATTTTGGTATTTTGTGAGAAATGTGCAAAATAGAGCTAAAAAGGGGCATAAAAACGACAAAGTTTGGGAGCTGGAACTGAAGCGCAACCCGGCGGCCCGCCGTACCCAACGCGGCGGTCGCCGCAACCTGTCCAGATTGTTCTGACTCTCTCCGGCGGCCCGCCACAAAAATGCAGCGCACGACAGCTGTGTCCAGCGATCCTGAAGTCTGATCAGGTCATTCTACATGTCATTCTCTTCTTCTTCGAAAGAGCTTCGCTTTGGTACCAAGATCATCTCAATCGCATTTCTGTGCAGAGAGTTATGGTTGTTCTACCAAAGTCGCGCAAAGCTGTCAAGTGCAGTCTAGGCGGAAATTTAAAGAAGTAAAGAAGATATTACCTTATGAAGCCAAATCTTTTCCTTCTACTATAGGAGTCGAAAATTCTACCTTTCCTAATACTTGGAGGAAACTTTTTACCAAATTTAAATCATTTTCAAGCCTATATATACCCCATAACCTAATTCATAATATTCACCCTTCCATAGCCCCAAAAAAAGGGAAGTCTCCTAGACTCCTCCTCCAACCCTAATCCCAGAGCTTCTTTTTTGCAAAATAATTCCCAGAGATTAAAAGTTAGAGTACGTCATTGTGCAAGGAGTTGAAGAAGGATTTCAAGAACATTAAGAACGACAATGATTCAACCTACGAGTTTTATTTGCTTTAGTTTTATGTTCAAATTGTCTTCCCTTCAATCTCTGTGTTTAGTTTATTTCATTATGTGTAGCTAAACTCATAAGTGATGCACTATTTTTCAGCGCTAAATAAACCTGCAAGTATACAGAGTATATATTGTATAGCCAAAGGTCAGCACCGGATATCGAACACAAGGAAAGCAAACACAAAGTGTCTATCCTCTACTAAGACTCAATTACTATCTGGAAAAACAATAGGTTTTGGAAAAATTTTGAAAACTAAAAACAATAAAAAAGCATACAACAACTAAATGCAAATAAAACACAGAGATAAGCGATAGAGATATGAGAATCCCAGGGATGTGCGTTCACAATTATGGTTATACAAGTTCCAAACTACAATACCCTAGCACAGTTATTACTTTAATAGAACGAGTCACCTAGCTTATGCTCTTGCGATACAAACGTTGATTACAAAATTAAGGTTGTCAATCCTAACACGTAACTCCAAAAAAGCTCCTAGGACCCTTGAAAAGTCCCCACTCTCGATTAACAGTTTCGTTTTAAGGGAAGTTAATTATAGCGTCTACTAAGTGGATCTAACTCGCTAGAACTTTGTCACAGTTATGAAGCAAGTTATATTAAATCATACTAGATTGTGTCACTCAATCATGCAACATCAAGATTAACTTAGGGAAGAAACAAAGTAAAAACAAAACGGATATTAAATAGAAAATTGGAATTGTATAACCAAAGTCGTTACTAACACATCCCTAGAATCCTATGAGTTTAGTTACACATAATGAAATAAGCTAAACACATAGTGATAAGACTAATTTCATGCATTGGTTATGTGGTAAAATTCTGCGATTTCCTGGGTCTAACAAGGTTTTATAAGCCAGGTGTGTAGAGAAATCGCCAGCCCCAGGAAGAAGATGAAGATTGTCTGGAAGAAGAAGCTGGCGAGGAAAATGAGCGGAAGAAGGAAGAGTTACTAGACTGAGGAGCATCAAATTGGAGGGAAAAATTGGAAACACAGGAACAATCTAGAAGCTCTATCCACTATAAATAAGAGCATGCGATCAACATGAAGAGAATGTTTTTTTTTCCTTCACTTTTCAGCTCCTAGCTTAGTTTTCCACTTCTCTACACGCACTTTCACGGGGAAATTGGTGCGGGGGTTCACGTTTCAGTTCGATTGTGGAGCAACACCGTCTCTACGGAGGCGAAGAAACAATTATCTTTAGTTTTCCTATTTTCTTTTCGTACTTTCCGAGTCCTCGTTGTTTGAGGCTCGGCTCTGTTTCGTTATTGACGTCGAATATTTCGTATTTTGAAATGGATGTCGCTACTTTTGTTTCGTTTGCTTTATTGTGGTGTTGTTGGTTTGATTTGCTGATTATTGTTGGATGAATTGAGTTTGAAGTTGGATTGTGAGAAATTTGTGGTTGATCGGTTGAATCTACGTAAACTTGTGAGGATCGGAGATGAAAATGATGTTTGATTGTCGTGGATGGCTTGGATCCGGAGTGGATTAAGCGTCCCGTGGATGGATCTGGTTGTTTTCGCTTATTTAGTTGTTTAAGTTCTGCATTCTCATTTTGCCTCGTCTAGTAGTTGTAGATCTGCTTTAGTTTTAACTGTTCTTAATTTCTATCGGTTTAATTTCGTTTACTTTGCTTCGATCTACGTTCTTGCTCTGTTTTAACTGGTTGTTTCATGATAAATATTGGAGAAGATGATGTCGCTGTTAGTTAGTCCTTTAGTTAGTTATTTTGCAGCTTTTTAATCGTACTCTACCTTTTCAGAAAATGGTCCCCACGTCTAGTTTCTTTCCCAAGTCTAGGTTAATTTAGGAAATTGTTCGTTTGATCTAGCAATTGTCTCACTCTATTTCGATTGATATGCATGCTTTTATGTCTCTGCCTAGATCTAGCTGTTAGAGTAGAATATTTCAATTACCAAGTCTAGGAATTAAAGCTCAACCCCAAAATTGCGTGGCAGCAGCCAACAAAAAAATAGTTCCCGAGTCTTTGAACATGTTTACTTGCGCATTCATCTATGTGGATTCGATCCCTACTTCCATGTACTAGTTTTCTTAGCTAAAGCGGGTTGAGGGTTTTGAAGGGGGAGTTAAGGTAGTGATTGTGTGCCCAACGATAGGTAGCTCAAGGTTCTCTGAGTTCCTAGACCCAGTGTCTAGCGGATTCCCTGGACCGAGGGTTTTCTTCATTAATTTTAGAACACTCTTTCGCTAACTACTAGCTTTTAAACCCACTCTTCACATAGATTGAAGGGAAGACAATTTGAACATAAAACTAAAGCAAATAAAACCCGTCGTTCTTGATGTTCTTGAAATCCTTCTCCAGCTCCTTGCACAAATGAAGTACTCTAGCTCTTAATCTCTACGAATTATTTTGCAAGTAGAAACTCTCTAATTTGATGAAGTTTGAGGTCTTATTTATAGGGGAAAACCAATCCTTGTTGTATAAGGAAAAGATCTCCAAAATATGGTAAATCTTGGAGCAAATCTAGGGCATCTCGGATTCGCCGCCTTTCTCCGACGGGCCGCCGCACCTTGGCCGGCGGTCGCCGCGTTGGAGTCCAGAGAGTCTGTTTCCTCGGCAGCGGACAGCCGCAAGACTTCCGGCGGTCGCCGGACGAGACTTCTCTTCCAAGCGTATTTTTTCGAGGCGGACCGCTGCATTGATCTGCCGGTCAGGCGCCGGCGGTTGCCGGTTGCCGTCTGACTCCAGATTTCCAGACTTTGCGTTTTGGCTCCCTTTTTCGGCTCAATTATGCACGTTTCTCACAAAACACGTCAAAATACCAAAATAGACAAAATATGCAAATAATGGACGTGTAGAGTGACTTTGATATAAAAAACGGACCAAATAATGACCTTAAAATAGTGCAAAATCCGAGCGTATCAATAAGATTCTAAGGATGTGTTAGTAACGATTTTGGTTATACAATTCCAATTTTCTATTTAATATCCGTTTTGTTTTTACTTTGTTTCTTTTCTAAGTTAATCTCGATGATGCATGATTGAGTGACACAATTATGTATGATTTAATATAACTTGCTTCATAACTGTGAGAGAGTTCTAGCGTGTTAGGTCCACTTAGTAGACACTACTGTTAGCTTCATTTAAACGGCAATGTTAATTGAGAGTGAGGACTTTTCAAGGATCTTAGGAGCTTTTTGGAGTTACGTGTTAGGATTGACAACCCCAATATTGTAATCAATGTTTGTATCGCATGAGCATAAGCTAGGTGACTCATTCTATCAAAGTAATAAATGCGCTAGGGTATTGTAGTTTGGAATTTGTATAACCATAACTGTGAACGCACATCCCTGGAATTTCCTTTATCTCTATTGTTTATCTATGTGAGTTATTTGCAACTAGTTGTTATTTGCTTTCAATTGTTTTCTGTTTTCAAAATTTCCAAAATTCTTTCGGTTCTCCAGATAGTAATTGAGTTTTAGTAGAGGATAGACACTTTGTGTTCGTCTTCCCCGTGTTCGATATCCGGTACTGACCTTTAGCTATACTATTCCTACTCTGTATACTTCAAAAAAAAAAAAAAAAACTCCAACATGAAGAAGGAAATTACAAATAAACTCCTAAGAAAGGAGAAAATTACAATTAAGGTCAAGAGGGCTCGAACTCGGCATCTAATACGTTGATGTCTAAGCTCCTTGCCGCTAGGACAAATGCTCATACTCTGTATACTTGCAGGTATTTATAGTGCTAAAAAATAGTGCATCAGTTAGGGCCGAAAAATCATAACCCAAATTTAGAAGCGTGCTACACGGACTGGCCTGTTCGGGTTGGCAGGTTATGCGGGCTGGCCCAGATGGATGGTGGGTTAACCCATGGGTTGAGCATTTAAAATAAAAATATAGTAATTAAAATTTTGAGTTATATACTGACATGAAGTATGTATAATTATATCAATATTAAACGCAATATTTCAGAATCCAAAAGACAACTAAAGATAACTAAAGATCCAACAAAACACAACTAAAACTAAACTAAGAAATCGATTAAAGATTGTTTTGCCTCATGGGCGATGAAACGGTGTGTTTGCTACATGAAAATTAGCTGGAACGATGGAGAACTTTCTCTGGCAGGTGGCCGGAGTCTTCTAGTGATCATGACTGGTTGCGAGGAACGAGAAGTGCAGGAGCTAGCCTCCGCTGCTACTGGAACTTGGGATATCCGAGAGGGTGAATTTCGAACTTCTTTCTCTCTCCAAGTGACCTATTTATAGGGTGGCTTGCCTAAACTTTTAGGGTTGATTCTCCTCGTGAAATGTCTCTTTTGCCCCCGTTTGTAGTTGGCTTTTCCTAGCAATCATTCATTCTTCATCTCGAGCTTTTCTGGCATGCATCCTAACCAGTATTGCACCCTGCTGGTGTCCTTTCCACTTGATTTCTCCGGTCTTTTCCCTACTGGCTTGTACTCTTTTTTCTGCACAATTAAGCAACTTTTTTGCAAATAATGCATGTTAGCTCACCATACTGACCAGTAATCAATGCCTAGAACGCGACTTATCAACATACTTGTGAATGAAAATGCTGCAAAATAAAAAAGTGACTGGAGGGATTCAATCTTGAGATGCATCAGTAATCGAATTTTATTTATGAGAGAATTATGAATTTTCTATCTTCGCCGCTTGTCAAAAATTTAAGGGACGGACACCACATTTATATAGAATTTTTAATCAATGATTAGCATTGGTTGATCGATAATTAGGCATATAATATGTTAATTATGGTAGTTTTAATTTCATGATACGTGTGGAAATTTAGGAAAGTTTTTTGATGCGTTTGGTAAGATTCTAGTATTGTTAGTTTAATAAGCATGTGAGTAAAATCCATTTTCGTGTAGAGTAAAATCCATAAAAAGTGTAATTTCTATACGAATATAAATTTGAGTTTAATTTAATACTCCCTCCGTCCCGGCTAAGATGACACATTGCTTAGCCGGCACAGGGTTTTAGAAGTTATTGGTTAAAGTGTGTAATTGGAGAGAGAAGGTGGGGGTAAGTATTAAAATAGAGAGATAAAGAAAAATTGATATTTTAATAGGAGTGAGAAAAAGTGGTTGAGTTATTAATTGGAGAGAAAAAGTAACCAAAAAGGAAAATGTGTCATCTTAGTTGAGACAAACTAAAAAGAAAAACGTGTCATCTTAAGCGGGACGGAGGGAGTAGTTGGAGATGCTCTAAAGGTGAAACATTAAGACTATTAATTAAATTTAGTAGTAAGAAAGATACAATGAAATGACGCAAAGTTCTGTAAATTTCTTTCTATCATAGTCATATGTAATTGAACTAGTTACTGCGAAGGGATATGAGAGAATTAGCATAGCAAAACTGACAAAGATAAGAACTTAAAAATGATTAAGAAACTAAAAAAGCTAAAAAGAAAATAAGATAACAAAGAAAAGCCAAATAGGAAAAAGGGAAAGAACTTGGAGCTGAAAATTTCTCCATTTAAATATGATATTCTCTCACTTGTGAGAACGGATATTTTCTCAATTTTCTGGCTCCAATCTTAGTAGTACTAATTGATTTCATATCTCCGCTTAGACCATGTTTATCGATAATTTTTGATCAACCGCCAAGTCAGCAAACAATTAAAAAAAAAAAGAAAATTGAAAAAAAGGTCTCTCTCTCCTGAATCGTGTAGAGGTGCCCATCAGAACCGCTGGTTCTGGTTTTGGAAACTATTGAACCGGAACCGAACTGCGAGGGTGTTTCGCGGTTACGGTTCCGGTTCCAAAACCGTCGGTTTCGTTTTCGGTTCCGAACCGACGATTCTTCACGGTTCCGAACCGTCGGTTTTTTGCGGTTCCTGCTAGGGGTGAGCATTCGGGTTTCGGTTCGGTTTTTTTGCCAAAACCGAACCGAACCAAAAAACCAAATTTTAGTGAAAACTAGAACCGAACAAAAACCGAAAACCCGAAAAACCGAAATTCGAAAAACCGAAAAACCGAACTACAAAAACCGAACAAAACAAAAAAACCGAAATTCTACAAGATTTTAAAAAAACTAAAAAAGCTAAAACCAAAAATAATAGAAACCTTGATTATCATCCATTAAGAACAACTAAAATCTGGAAAAAAAAAATTTAAATTTCATTATTAACTAATCTAATCAAAATGGGTAAAAAATAATCAACTCATCAACAATAATTTTCTACAATTTCCACAAAATGAGTACACTATTAACAGTAAACTAATCAACAAAAATCTTAAATTTTTTTATAATTTTCGATTACAACATGGATGCCAGATCTGGAGTCGCCGAAGAGATCTAGCATTTGGAGTCGCCGGAGAGATCTAGCATTTAGGGTGACGGCGTGGATGCCAGATCTGGAGTCGCGGATGGCGGAGGTTTCCCGGTGACGACGTGAAGTTGAAGGCGAGTGTGATAGTGTGGGTGGACAGCTCATGGCTGGAGGCTTGGAGCTGGAGAGAATAGGATTCCAGTCTGGAGATGGAGGCGGAGTGGAGATGGAACTTAGAAGGGAGTGGAGGAAGAAGAGTGAAGAGCGGAGGCGGAAGGTGTGGAGGAGTTAATTTTTTAGGGTTTAGTTTTATGTTAATAGCATATATATATATATATAGAGAGAGAGAGAGAGAGGGTCTTGTTAGGTTGAGATTATTTAGCTAAATTGAGAAATGAGATGCAATATGGGTCACTAATCCACAAGATTAACAAAATGTCAACAAATACCACATTATGTCAACAAGGGGTATAATTGTCTTTTTATTAAATTGTGTTTGAAAACATTTTCTAAAATTCTCTCTAAAACTCTAGCTGCAAAGTTTCAAATCTTCAAATCTTCAACATTCAAATCTTCAAATCTCAAATCTTCAACATTCATATCTTCAAATCTTCAAATCTTCAACATTCTTCAAATCTCTTCAACATTCAAATCTTCAAATCTTCAAATCTTCAAATCTTCAACATTCATATCTTCAAATCTTCAAATCTTCAACATTCTTCAAATCTTCAAATCTTCAACATTCATATCTTCAAATCTTCAAATCTACAACATTCAAATCTTCAACATTCTTCAAATCTTCAAATCTTCAACATTCAATAAAATAACACTTATTAAAATGTCAACAACTAACAAATAAAACTTACAATTCACATATCAATACCGAGATTATCGAATGTCAACAACTCGTATGAAAATGTCAACAACTAACAAATAACACTTACTATTCACATATCAATACCGGGAATATCGAATGTCAACAACTCGTATGAAAATGTCAACAACTAACAAATAACACTTACCATTCACATATCAATACCGAGAATATCGAATGTCAACAACTCGTATGAAAATGTCAACAACTAACAAATACACTTACTATTCACATATCAATACCGAAAATATCGAATGTCAACAACTCGTATAAAAATGTCAACAACTAACAAATAACACTTACGACTAACATATCAATACCGAGAAAATCGAATGTCAACAACTCGTAATAAAATGTCAACAACTAAAAAATAACACTTACAATTCACATATCAATACCGAGAATATCGAATGTCAACAACTCGTATTAAAATGTCAACAACTAAAAAATAACACTTATAATTCACATATCAATAGCGAGATTAGGGAATGTCAACAACTCGTATTAAAATGTCAACAACTAAAAAATAACACTTATAATTAACATATCAATACCATGAATATCGAATATCAACAACTCGTATTAAAATGTCAACAACTAACAAAATAACACTTATAATTCACATATCAATAGCGAGAATATCGAATGTCAACAACTCGTATTAAAATGTCAACAACTAACAAATAACACTTATAATTCACATATCAATACAGAGAATATCGAATGTCAACAACTCGTATTAAAATGTCAACAGCTAAAAAATAACACTTATAATTCACATATCAACTACGATGTCAACAACAAACATTATTCATGTCAACTATGATGTCAACAGCAAACATTATTCATGTAAACTACGATGTCAACAACAAACATTATTTATGTCAACTATTATGTCAACAGTAACATTTTACGAATAATTAATGTCAATAACAAATATTTTCATGTCAACGACCTATACTATTTATGTCAACAACAACGTTTTACATATAATTCATGTCAACAACAATGTTTTACATATAATTTATGTCAACAACATTTTTCATAAAATTTATGCCAACGACCTATATAATTTATGTCAACAACAAACGTTATTATGTCAACGAGCTATATAATTCATGTCAAAAATAAACATCTTCATGTCAACAACTTATATAATTTATGTCAACAATAATATTTTAGGCAATATCACAAACACCTTATCTACACAACTCAAAAATTCCAGCAACACAATCGAATTAAAAGCTGCATCCATATATTTCACAAATTAATTGTAATTTGCTTTTGATTTTAGAAAAATCGAATCCATAGAATTAACAAATGAATTCACAAATTTCGAATTAAAAAGGCAATCAGTAATTCGAATAGTAACCACTTCAAATCCTACCCTATCATACGCTTCTCTTACCTCACCTACGTAAATCAGTTACATTAGCTGCATATTAACATGGATTGATTATATGAGGCCGATAAAGAAAGTGATGATTGGAAGGCACAGCAACTCACTGGAATACGAAGTCTGGAATAGTCAGTTGTTCATGAGGGACGTATTTGAATAGCTGCAGAAGAAGGTCAACGTAGACCACCTTCTTCCAGACCTGAAGATTGGATTAGAATTTCTAGAGTTTCAGGAAAAGAGAGACATGGTATCTGAAATTTGGGCGATTCATCCTTGTTGTGTAACGGGATAAACTGAGATCACACATACCACATTATCTACAAGCATCTGCAATCCTAATATTGCAGTCTTCAGACCAAAGGTTGGATGAAGAATGTATATTGCCCAAATTATAAAGCTAAGACCGGTGAGAAGAGCATGTGAAGAGAAAATGTCTGTCAGCGTTGATATACGAGCTCTTAAAGAGAATTATCATACATGGAGATTGCGTTGGTGTTTCCGATCAAGTATTTGCTCTAACCTTTTCATCCACCCTGGATCTGGTTGTCTGTTGAATAGGAATTTTAATTAGATGCTGCAGTTGGCTCATTAACATTTTATAGGGAGTTTAAAGCAAACAGTGAAATGGCACTAAGAGAATAATCTGTCTGAGAAAATACTCACATCTGCAATGATGCAGCAGAGTGGAAATAAACTATTGTGTAAGGCTTCTGTATCAAGGGCTCAAACTCCTGAAAACAGAATAATAAGTAGTCATCTAGCAAATAAGGCAAGTAAGGATTCAAAAAAGTAGTAGATAGATACCAGTGGTCCAATAAATTAAATTACTGAAATGTGGTCATTTACCTTCACTATGTAAAGCACAAACCGCTCCAGATCAAGACCTCTTAGGAGAAAGTGTGCTCCAACCACCACCATCACCGGACGACCTTCACTATCAACCCCACCCCGGTAACTAAAATTAAGACAAGAGGCTGTGTATTAATTAGGATGCTCATACAGGGAAAATCCTACTATTAAAGTTTAATCTGATAATAACAAAGAGATGGTCTACAAAAAATTTTATCTGAGTAACAGTTCAGTGATATATCCGAGTCAAGCTAGACATGAATCATTTGTAGGGAGGGATCCCTCTTAAATGCATAACATCAATTAAAATAGAAAGCTAACAGTGCCTTACACAATTTTCATTTCAGCAATATCAGAAAGATTAAGTGAATTTGCTTTAGCAAGGTATCGAGAATGGAGCGAGTTTCTTCAGCAGCTGATAAAGGAGGACTGCCAATGTCTCCATATCCAAGCATTTTAGCAAAACACCAACCATTTCGAGCCTGAGCTGATTTTTCCCATTGTTCTCTGCGTCTCTAATCTGGATCTTTGATCAGGGACATGAATGCAGGATCCAGATAAGACTCCAAGTACGATGAGTCCCTGTTTGAAAAAGAAGAAATGCTTTGATATCAGTCAATGCAGGGAAACAGTTCCCAAATTGTACGAGTTTTGATCTCATTAAACAGAAAAGTAAACCATCTGAACCAGAAACAAAGATGAATATGCTCATAAGCAAGTATCATTTGGAAGATGTTAACAATTACAAGAAAAATATGTCCAGTGCTACTACGTATGCATGTCAACAAAACAAGTTTGAACAAGTTTAGAACTAGTACAAAACAACAAATACACATTACAAATATAGTTAACCAGATAAGGATTAAAACCTTAAGCTTTTTACGTGAAACCATATGACTTAAAAGGACTTGGAAAAGTATGACGAGCCACGAACCGTCTTGCTAATGATATATTGCTGTCTGCCACGATTCTCTGAACAAAATCGAGCTCCCACGCCTTCTCCTTCAACAGCTACAAAAATGCACCTGCAATTCAACAATCACGATTCAAACTTGAACTCAGAAAAGTGAGAATTTTATAACTACGAAACGAGAGGTTAGATCGTTTCGTATTATCCAATCCGCTACATTCCACTCACCAGATGCTCACCACGAAAATTAATTTACAGAGAGAGAAAGGCAGTTCCCTCACCACCGCAATCGACGATCCCGCCGGATTCAGTCGAATTTTCCGCACAAAATCAGCCGATCCCTCGCAGACCTCTCACCCGACCTCGATGCCGCGATTATCGCCGCCGTTGCCGCACGCGCCGAGCAGCGACCGCGCAAACTTACCGATGGAGACGATTTCACCACCGCGGCGAAGGCGAATCGTGACCAGCTCCGACGAAATTGGATCTGGATTTAGAACTCCGCCGCCTTGCGTGAGAGATTGACAAATAAGCATAAAATTACTATTATGTCCTTTCATATTAAATTAATCTAAAAATATTTATTGTGTGGCAAAATCTGGACCACTCATTTAATAAAAATGAGTGGCTGATATTGCATCTCATTTTTCAATTAGCCTAAATAATCTCAATTGATCACAAACCTATATATATATATATATATATATATATATATATAGGGATGTATTAAGATGACAACCCTTTTTATTGTAACACCATACCACCATTTTAGGCTATTGGATCTGAAAATCGCGTGCTTGTCATGCTGCCACGTGTAAAAACACGGAGGGGTAAAATAGGAAATTTCAAATTTTACGTTACCAGATTGTAGTCTTATTCATTGAATATTGCAGTCTTACCACAACAATATTGCAGTTTATCACGACTGCAATATCTAATACAGTAGGCTGCAAACCCGTGTTTTTTCACGAAACTTAATCCTAGGCGTCCACAAATGAGATCTAACGGACTATATTGGTGGTATGGTGTTATCCTATCTATGGTGGCACCATAGTGCACCCCTATATATATATATATATATATATATATATAAATGATCAATACAAAAATGCATCATCTTAATACAAAATCCAGACCAAATCCTGACCAAGAGATTTTTCAATCTAATGGTCAATAATTAAAGAAAAACACGGTGGGTCATTATAAAGAAGTTTTAGGTCATATTATAAAATTTGGGTTTGAGGTCATGTTAAGATCATTTTATGTCATCCTTATTATAATGACATAAAAATAAGCTTACGATGACCTAAAAATGACCTCTGTATGCTTGGTTCTGTATTTTTGTATTAAGAATGAGTTTTACATAGAACAAAACTATATATATATATATATATATATGTATGAATGCATTTAAATCCATAAATGTAGCCCAAATCTTGGCCCTAGGATTAGATGATCTAATGGTCAATAATTAACCCAAAACACGGAAGGTCATAATTAAGTAGTTTTAGGTCATATTATAAGATTTGGGTTTATGTCATGTTAAGATCATTTTAGGTCATGCTTTTTTAGCATGACCTAAAAATAAACTAACTATGACCTAAAAATGCCCAACGTATGACTTTGTTCTGCATTTTTGTATTTAAATCTGGGCTTCATAGATCAAAACCCTATATATATATATATAGGTGTGTGATCAAATACTAACTAAGTTATAGTAATAACTAATAACTAATATCAATTTTGTATGTTAAAAATATCAACACAAAGACATAAATTTATCAATCTTCTTGTGTTGATAAATTTATGTCTTTATGTTGATATTTAAAATTTACATGTTGTATTGATATAATTATATCTTTGTGTTGATAATTTTAATATTCTGAATTGAAAGTTATAAGTTATTACTGTAAATTAGTTAGCACACTAGTGCAACCCTATATATATATTTAGTATATAAATTAATATAATTTGGCTTTTCGGTTTTTTATTCCGTCCGAACCGAACCGAATCGAACCGAAAAACCAAAAATTTTGTATTTTCAAAACCGAACCGAACCGAAAAATCGAACAAACCGAACCGAATTTCAAAATTTCGATTTGGTTCGGTTCGGATATTCGGTTTTCGGTTTTTTTGCTCACCCCTAGGTCCTGCTTGATTTCACAGTTTTTCGGTGGTTTTTAGCGGTTCCGGCACGATTTCGATTCGAAAATTTTTGAACCTAAACCGAACCATGGTTCAAAAATTGACGGTTTTGGTTCGGGTAAATTCTCACGGTTTTGGTTCGGAACCGTAACCGTTGGTTACGGTTTCAGTTTTAACCGTCGGTTCGTTAAACCTTGGGCAGGTCTAGAATCGTAGTTGCATGAGCAGCGACCACAAACCAAACTGTCTTCCAACGTATTTAATCTATCAGCCAATGGGATTTTGTCAGGCAAATCTTACTGGTTGATAAATACTATATTTTTTTAAAATTATAAAGTTTATATGGTCTGTCCCATAATAGGTGTTATTTTATATGTTAAGTAGAAAGAGAAAATAATATATTTATATTAATGTGAGAGTGAACTTTTGCATAAAAGTGAATGTGACATCTTTTGTGAAACAAACTAAAAAGAAAAGTGTGACATCTTATTGTCCACAGTGGTGGCCCACTTGGGCAGCCCAAGCCACTATTTCTTGGGCATGTCCAACAAACTTGGCCCTGCCCATGAAAACTTGGCCACCACAATGGTGGCCCTCCGAGCCACCATTTAAACTTATTTTCTTACATTTTTTGTTATTATTTCCCTGCGCATATCGGTGAACCGCCGAATCAAGTATGCATTACTACGTGGTACACCCATCTTCGGGGGGGGGGGGGGGGGTTTGCAATACCGTGACTTGTGCTAGCACCCTCTTCCGGTGCCAAGCGCTCTGCAGCAAATCCTTCATCATCTATTACTCCCTCCGTCCCACAAAAGATGTCACACTTTCCTTTTTAGTTTGTCCAAGAAAAGATGTCACATTTCCCTTTTTGGAAAAAGTTCTCCCTCAAATAAATATAAAAATTATATTTTCTCTCTACATTTAACACACAAAACAAAACCTCCTAAAATCTTGTGCCATCCCACAAGTGTGACATCTTTTGTGGGACACAAGGAGTATCATACACGCAGTCATGATGTCTGCGACATCATCTTCGTGCTTGTCGAACCGGGCACTAGATAATGGCCCAACGCGCTTGGAGGACTCCAAAAGCCCGCTCAACTAGGGCTAGCACGGTACGGTATATGGTACGGTATACCGCACAGAGAATGTCATACCGCATACCGTACCGCAAATTGCGGTATGAGAAAATGTCGTACCTATACCTTACCGAATTTTTTGGTATACCGCATTGCGGTATACCGAAAATTCGGTATGTCAATCTTTGAAAACCTTTACCTTACCGACATTTCGGTATACCGTACCGTATTGCGGTATACTGCATATCATACCTGTTTGATATATAAAATATTGAATGTAACATTTCATCTATCTAGAAAAGGTCCAAAATATAAAATTCCATCAAAATCAAACATAATTCATGTCATTCAAAAATCAAAACATAGTTCATGACATTCAAAACATAGTTCATCAATATTCATACAACTTCCAAAAGGTTAAATAACATGGTTTAGGTAGAGAAAGTGACGCTAGAGCTTCAACGGTGGACAGCGGTGGTAGATTGGTGGTGGAGTGTTGGCAAACGGCGGTGGTGGAGAGAATCAATTGTGTGTCCGCCGGTGGTGGAGAGAATCACCTGCGGCGGACGGCGGTGGTGGAGTGGTGGTGGAGTGCAGCGGCGGCGTGGTGGTGGAGACGTGAAGTGCTGTTGCGGGCCTGCGGCGGAGTGGATTGTGGAGATTTGGAATTAAGAATTAGGGTTAACTTTACTCTTTAATTTTGACTTTTGAAAAGTTTTGAAAGTTTAGAATTTAGAACGGCGGTGGTGGAGAGAATTCAAAAGTTTTGAAAATATATATTGATTAAATTTTACGCCTAATTGCTAAAACCATAAAATATTAGTATAAGTTTATAAATAATAAATATGTTAAATATATATATAATTATTAACGGTATATACCGCAAAATTACGGTATATACCGTAATTTTGCGGTATATACCATAATTGCGGTATGATGCGGTATACCGCGGTATATGCAAAATTCATACCTTTGTCGTACCTTAATCTATCGGTAAGGTATCATACCGTACCGAAAAGTGCGGTATACCGAAAATGCGATATTTTCGGCATTTTTTCGGTACGGTAAGTGCGATATTTCGGTATTTCGGTATATTTTGCCAGCCCTACGCTCAACATCCTTCCTAGCACCCTCTTGATTTTTTGCGAAATAGGTCTGCTTTGGCCCAACTAGTTGCCGAATTGTCTTAACAAACACGGGCCAGCGAGGGTATATCCCAACGGCCAAATAGTGTACCCTGTTGTATTGCGTGCCATTGGCCATGAATGAGACTTGCAAACCCTCACCCCGGGTCTCTTCATTGAAGAGATGCGACGATTGTAGAACGTTGATGTCGTTGTTCGACCCAGCGACACCAAAATACGCATGCCAGATTCGCAAACGGTAGTCAGCAATGGCTTCAAGCCACCGAGAATTTCCTCCACTCCTAGTGCATGCAATCGATGCTGCCCAACATCCCTGGAAAATGATGCACAGTCCCGTGCATATTTATCAGTCTCTGGCATTCATCGGCCGTTGGTTTCCGTAGATACTCCCCTTTGAAGATATCCTTGATACCCCTACAAAACTGTCACAGCGTCTTAAGGGCAGTCGTTTCGCCCATCCGTAGATACTCGTCGAACATGTCAGCAGGCCCGACATAGGCAAGCTGCCTAATTGCCATGGTACACTACTGATATGCCGACAATCCGGGTCGACCGGTGGCATCATGTCGCAAGGTGAAGCACATGAACCGCTGAGACAAACACGTCGTTATATGGAAAAAGAGTCGTTGCGACATTCTGAATCGCCGATGAAAAATCTCCGGCGGATAACGGGGGTTATCACCGAAGTAGTCTTCCATCAACCGCTGGTCGGCCCCGACATGGTCGCGGTTGATATAACGCCGATAATGGATCGGCCGAGGGACCGCCACCGCCGTCTCCTCCTCCTCCTCCTCGTCAGCTTCACCTTGCACCGCTGCAACGAGTTCATCGAACTCCTGATCATTCGCTTGTTGAAACCTTTCATCGTCGGAATCCATATTTTGAAAGTTAATTGAAATCAATTGGAAAGAATGGAGTTTGGATTGAGGTAAAAAAATGGAGGAAAAATGGTGAATTTATAAAAAAATTAGAAAAAAAAATGAAAAAATCGTATAGCCAAGGGCCACAGCTCTCGGCCCCCTGCAGTGGAGGGCTGCGCCTTGCGCCTAAGGGCCTCGGCCTGGCCGAGAGCTCGCCTCTCTCTCGTCCACCCCCCTGAGCCACGCCTCCCTTCGGCCCTAGTAGTAGGGAGCCGCGGCCCTCCCACTGTGGACACTCTTATGGGACGGAGGAATTATTAAAATTCATAATTTTTCATCCTCTATATATAAGGACCATATTTGCTATAGTTTTGCATAAAAAAATATCATCTTTTATCCTCCTATAATATAATCCTTCTTCATTCATACAATTTCATATATTCAATTTTGTATTTCATTTATTGTAATTTATATTTTTTATTTGTTTGTTTATATAATTTTTTATTTGTCATTTATTGTGTTTTTTATAAATTGTATTGTGTAATACTACCTCCGTCGCACATTAGGAGTCATATTTACCTTTCTCCACTCATTTTATGTAATGATAATAAATATTTAAAGTGGAGAAATAGTAAAGTAAGAGAGAAAAGTAAATGTGACTCCTAATGTGGGACTAAGGCAGTAATAATAAATATTTCATGTAATAATAATATAATTAAAAAATAATATAAAAACAAAAATATATAATAGTGTGGTAGGGTGGTCGTTGATAAACCATAAAAATAGTATTGTTGAATTGGATGCATATTGATGATTTCGAAGATGATATGGAGGAGATAGAAATGAATTAAATATTAAAAAAGTTGATGATTAGGGATTTAGGGAGGTTGAGTTGGTGGAGGAGATAGAAATTAATTAAATATAAAAAAAGTTGATGATTAGGGTAGGTTGAGTTGGGTCGATGGTGATAAACATTGTCATATAGCCTTATAGGTATATCACAATAATAATTTTTTAGAAAACTCGTTCATTATATTAGTATACAGTGTAATTTATGGAAAATACAGATAGTATTGTTAGAAGAAGAATTTCATATCGTTATCGTATCGAAAGTTTCGATATATCGAATTTCGATATATCGAACTTTCGATATAAAAAAATTTCATATCGCTATCGTATCGATATTTCGATATATCGTACCGAAATTCGATATATCGTTAAATATCGATATATCGAAAATTTTCGATATAAAACAATATATCGCGATATAAGGAAATTCATATCGTTATCGTATCGAAAACTTATGATACGATATCGTATCGTATCGAAAATTACGATATATTCAAAATTCGATAATTTTTCGATATTTTTCAATACGATACGCGCGATATATCATTTTTTCGGTATTTTTCCCCAGCCCTATTTTAGGATCTACAAATTATTTTGTTATATTTTGATTTACCGTATCTTTTCTATATTTGTTTAGATAATTGTTTCTTGTTTAATAAGTTAAGGTAGTAGTATTAGAGTATTATAAACAGGAGAGATTTTTATCATTTTAATCAATGAAATATTTTCCCTAAATTTGACTTGTGCAACAAGAATATTTTCGCTGTCTCTTTGCTGTTGATCGGAAAACGACCGTGAAACAACAAATCGTGACCTTTCCTTCGAGCTTGTCTATGGTTCGATCACCCTATCACTCCGAGAAGTTAGTTAACCGGCCTCGTTACGGAGAACGTCCGTAACAATTGGTGCTTTCATCCCGTGCTCATCTTCCATCTTCCTTCATCCATATCCCCCAAATTATTCACCAATATATATATATATAGGCATGTTAGGGTGCCACCTCCCCTTAAAATAAAACCATACCACCATTCCTAGCCAATCATTTGTACACGTGGACGAATAATAAGCTGCCACGTGGCAAAAAAATAAAAAAAATTCTGAAAAACTCAGCCAGCAATTTGCTGGTCTTTAACCAGTAATTTTTTTTGTCCAGCAATATCCGACACACTATACATCAATCTATAGATTGCTGTATAGTGTGTCTATAGATTGCTGTATAGTGTGTCGGATATTGCTGTGTAACGTTTATAATATTGCTGTGTAACGTTTATAATATTGTTGTATAAGTGGTGTCACGGTGTCACTTTAAGAGGTGTTGTCATTTTAACACAAACCTATATATGTATATATATATATAAGGATGTGATCATATCATAACCCATATTTATGGTGATAACCTAATAACCCTCATTTTATGGACGGAAAAAATATCATTTTATGGAATAAAAGTATCATTTTATGCATGCTGAAAAAATATCATTTTATCGTGTATAAATATCATTTTTAGTAGAAATGATACTTTTGACCCATAAAATGATAGGGTTATTAGATTATCACATAAATATGAGTTATGACATAATCGCACCCATATATATATATACTACTACAAATAGTATTACACCCTTGATCGTGAAATATCGATTGCTTGTTGAACCCTGTGAATTGCGTGAAAGTAGGATACTCAAAATTCGGGGGTCAAAGAGTTTTAGAAAACGTTCTTGGTGGAAAAAAATGTGAATGAAAGACCTCACTGAATTGAATTGGATTCATGAATCTAAGAAATGGTGAGAATTCTTGATCTCTCTCAATATCTCTCGCAATTCGAAAATCCAGGATTGGAATTGATGTCCTTTCATTGATTCCTCCTAAATTGCATTGATATATATATATATATATATATATATATATATATATATATATATATATGTTTGTGTTAAAATGACAACACCTCTTAAAGTAACACCAAACCACCATTCCTAGCCAATCATTTGTACTTGTGGACGAATAATAAGCTTTCATGTGGCAAGTTCAAGGGTAAATTTACAAGGACTGCAATATCCAATACGCTAGACTGCAATCTATAGATTGCAGTGTAACGTTCATACTATTGCAATCTAGCTTTTATAATATTGCAGTCTAGCGTGGTGTCACAGTGTCATTTTAAGTGTTTTGTTATTTTAACGCACCCCTATATATATATATATATATAGGTGCGTTAAAATGACAACACCTCTTAAAATAACACCATACCACCATTCCTAGCCAATCATTTGTACACGTGGACGAATAATAAGCTGCCATGTGGTAAAAAAAGGGTAAAAATCTCAGTAAGCAATATGTAACACTGTATACAACAATTTTTCTCGGCCAGCAATATCCAACACGCTGTACAACAATCTATAGATTGCTGTGAAGCGTTTAAAATATTGCTGTGTAGAGTTTATTATATTGCTGTATATATGGTGTCACAGTTTCACTTTAAGAGGTGTTGTCATTTTAACACAAACCTATATATATAGGGGAGCAGTAGGGCGCATCCTTAATTAGAGTGCTAACGTATATTTAATCACATGCTGCCACGTGGCACGAAAAATGCAATTTTGTATATATAAAAATGCAATACACATTTGTGAAGTTGTTCATGCATTTCCGTAGATTGTATTTTAGTTATAGAAAAATTGCATTTTTAATTGTTAAGTTTTGCATTTTCACATAAATTGCATTTTATATTGTTAAGTTTTGCATTTTCACATATATAAATGCAATCCGTATAGATATTAAATGCAAATTAAACAATCAATATCGAAAATGCAAAACTCAAAATTAAAAAAATGCAATCTGCATATAACAAAAATGCAATCTGTCGAAATTCAGTTATAACTTTTACAAATGCATATTGCATTTTTCTGTATATAATATTGCATTTTTCGTTCCACATGGCAACACGTGATTGGATGTACGTTAGCACTTTAAAATTAGTTAGCATATTAGTACATCCACATATACATATATATATATATATATATATATATATATATATATAGGGATGTGATCATATCATAACCCATATTTATGGTGATAACCTAATAACCCTCATTTTATGGACGAAAAATATCATTTTATGGAACAGAATATCATTTTATGGAATAAAAGTATCATTTTATGCATGCTGAAAAAATATCATTTTATCGTGTATAAATATCATTTTTAGTAAAAATGTTACTTTTGACACATAAAATGATAGGGTTATTAGGTTATCACAATATGAGTTATGATATGATCCCTATATATATATATATATATATATATATATATATATGGGTGCGTTAAAATGACAACACCTCTTAAAATAACATCATACCACCATTCCTAGCCAATCATTTGTACACGTGGACGAATAATAAGCTGCCATGTGGCAAAAAAAAAAGGTAAAAATCTCTGCAAGCAATATGCAACACTGTATACAACAATTTTTCTCGGCTAGCAATATCCAACACACTATACAGCAATCTATAAATTGTTGTGTAGCGTTTAAAATATTGCTGTGTAGCGTTTAAAATATTGCTATGTAGAGTTTATAATATTGTTGTATATATGGCGTCACAGTGTCACTTTAAGAGTTGTTGTCATTTTAACACAAACCTATATATGTATATATATATAGTCCCATTATCCACAAATCCACTCTTAAAGACCGAACCACCGAATCCTACCAAATTAGGGCTTTTAGATTTAGTTTTTTATGGATAAGATACAGAAATTTATAAATTATTTTCGCCTTCATCACGAGCCTATTTTAATTCATCCGAAGGTAAATAAGTCATACTAACATGTTACGAAGATTTAACTTCGTTCCAGAATATATTACTTCATTCTAGTAGGTATTTACTTCATTCTAGTAGGTTTTTACTTCATTCCAGTAGGTCTTTTACTTCATTCCAGTACGTAAATGTGGTTCCGCCGTCGCGTGCCTTTCTTTCTCTCTACAATATCTATCACCACCGTCATGGCGCTAATATGGTTTAATAAACACATGGAATAATGTAATAAATTATTGGAATGAAGTATGTGTAGAAGCATTTGAAGTCCTACTGGAATGAAGTAAAAATCTTATCCAATGAAGTAATAACGTTTCTGAATGAAGTAATAAACTAACTTGAATAAATTTCATTTTTAAATGTTAATCAAGGAAAAACCCACGCCAATGAATTTGAATGAAGCATACGTTGAATCATTTCAAAACCTACTGGAAGCAAGTAAAAACATGTTGTTTCAAGGTATTACGTACAAAATGAAGTAATAAACCTATACAATGAAGTAAAATGGGTTTGTAATGAAGCCGAAAAAAATTTCACTGCAGCACATCTCATCAAAAAAACTAGATCTAATGGCCCAGATTTGGTCTCTAGTTCGGTCTTTAAAATTGGTTCGACATTGATCACAACTCTCCCTCTCTATATATATATAGGGTTTTCATCTACCAAAAGAAGCCCCTAAGTATTGAAATACAGACTGGACCATTAGATCTAGAGATTAGTGGCCACGATCTGGAGTGCATCATCGGTTCTTGTGGGTCATATTAAAACGGTTTTATGTCATGCGAGGGGTAAATTAGGAATCAAAAAGTAAGGAACCGTCGTTCCGTTTTTTAAGAGAAGATTAAATTGGAGTCCCTCTCTATCTAATCCACAAAAACCCTACTGTAAAACAACGATTCTGCAAACTGACCAAATCTGACCTAACGCCTACTTGACGATTCTAAAATCGACGCGGTAAACCAAACGTCTTCTTCAACAATGGTCGACACACAAGCTTCTGGTACGACAACGCATGACGGAGAAGGTTAGTAAGATTTTTTACATTGATGGACTGAAAACTAACCAAATCTTACCCAATTTTCACTTCAATTGGTTGGATATAACGTAGTGTATCAAAGAACGACTGGGAAGAAGAAGGTGCCGCCAAAACAAAAATCGCAGAAAGGTATGTCGACTAAATTTTCTGGGTTTTGAATGAATGTAGTTTTGATTCGTTTTGGGAACTCAGGTATTTATTTGTATTTTTTTTTCATAAGCAAAAGGTCAAAGTTCCACACAAAAATCGACTGAACTGGGGAATGATATCCATGACACAAAACAAGGTTAAAGTCATGTACCTCTGCTTTTGAAGAACTCATGAATTGGTATGGGATATGTTTTCATAATAGGAGATATGTGGGTAACAGGATATGGATAAAACTCATATTTTTATGCTTTGGTTGTGTTATTGTTGTATGCTAATTTATTGATGTTTCAAATACAGTACCACACAAACAAATCGGTGCAGAAGGGGAAGAAGGAAAAGGAACAGCTTTAGATGTTTCCATTTCTGGAATAAAGAGGCGGCATCCAAACATTATGCAAGGGAGAGCAAGAAAACAAAGATTAACGTAGAAAAGATGATAGCAAACTACGGATCTTAATCAATAGTTATGTCATACCTAAAACTACTGAATCTTTTTGTTCATTTCTTTATAGATTACCATTATTGTAACTCTCATTTTGTGGACCATATTTTACATATGTCAGTTGGATGTTATTGTTACTATATATTATTTCATCTGTATTTATTTTTGGCGTCTCTATGTACCAGTAATCTAGCTGATGCTGCATTGTACCAATTATTAAAAAAACAGAGCAATTAAGACTCTTCATCTGTACAATTATTCTGCCGGTATTGACAAATTTAGATTAACCGCGCGATGATATGACCCAAAAATACAACAACAATGACCTAAACAACACTTAGTCCTTTCCCCATCTAATTTTCAGTCATATGACTGAATATTACACTTAAAATGACTTAAAATTGGACTTTTGAATAAAAAATTAGTCGTTTGAATAAAACTACACTTACAATAACCTTGTAACGTTTTCCTCTTGTTTCCTGCAGACGAAATACTGTGGGATGATAATTACTCAATACATTGGGTCATAATAAATAAATATATGGGTCATAGCATCGTATGGTTAATTTTTGTCATAATAAACCAACATTCGAGTAATGATATAAAACTACTGAGTTCCAGAATGTCTTATACAATTCTGATCGAAATGTTCATATCAAACAAACTGAAGTAAAATACACAATTATTCTTATGTGTTTGACATATCAAATAAACCAAAAATTTATTCGAACGCAGAATACATAGACAACATAGTACACCCGACGGACTCATATCTGCCCATCAATTCAATCAAGGGCTTAAAAGTTAGAGATGGTCTAATATTAGCATCGGCACAATCCGTAATAAATTTTTGGTGAACTGGATCAAGTTGACGATTTAATCTCATGAATTTCTGGTGTTGTACCAAAACCATGGGATGGTTGTGTTCTTCGTTCAAATGTTGAATTACATAACCACGTCCAGAGTCGAATTTGAATGCCACCCGAGCATTACATCCACATTTTTTCGATTTACGACGGCGTTTGGGTTGTTCAATGTGAAATTTCTGTTCACCTTCTCTGTTACAAACCATGTAAAACTATATGGTCCGATCATCAGCCTTCTTTGAACCATTCTTCCTTGTGTCAAAACTAACATGACGACCATAGTTCTCATAAAACTCAATAGCATTGTCCAATGTAGGGAAGCTACGACCAACAAATGGTTTGAGTTCTACAGGGCAGTCTGGTGTATTTAAATCTATAATAATAAAAACAAAGACAGTTAGTGGTTGATGATTGACAGCAAATAATATAGGTAGTATAAAGTACTGTTACAAATGATCATAGGTCATGCTAAGAGCATATTGAGGTCATACAATAACATGTCATAGTAAAACGATAAATAAGTTATGGTTGTAACAGTACTAAAACTTACAAAAAAATAAGTACAAAAATAAGTGTTCATAAGATTAGGTCATGCTAAATGCGGACTGGGATCATAATAATTATATGTCATACTAAACCCATAATTAAGTCATATTAAGAATCAGAGTACAACAAAAAAAATTACAGGCACAAAAACTGTTTTGAAGAAATTATGCGGACTGACTATGAAAATTAATCATAAAAAGGTAATATTATATTAATCAAAATTATAACATGTATTCCCAATAATGTCATCGGAGGATGCTTGATTATCTACATACGAAGTAGAAGGTGTTTTGGATTCCATTTTTGGAGTGAAGAAACGAGAATCTATACAAAGACATAAACAACAAATTTTGTTATCAAAACATTAAACAAAATCAATGGAAATTCAGAAACTAAAACTATGGGTTATATATTAACCGCCGGCTGAATTGAGAAAAATGAGATGAACTTAGAGTATATATTGGATCTGGCAAAAAAAAAGGTAAAAAAATCGATGAAAATTACGAAACTGAATTTATAGATTACACAATGATAACAAAGTGATGAAGTGAATAAGGAGATGAGAGAGCAATAATAAGGAGTATTAACTTACAGTTATATTGTATCCGGAGAAAAAAAATTCCAGATGAAGGATACCGACGGATGCAACGAGAGATTGATTCTCGATATTAAAAAATCGAATAGTCTGGCAACTACTTAATCACAAATAATAATTCTTCATGGAAAAAAGTATAATGGAAGATTGATGGTACATCGGCTGAAGAAGAAAGAAGATACGAAGGAGATGAAGTTGAGGAATATTAACTCATAATTAACGCATATGATTTGTTAGTGGAAAGAGAAATAACAAGATTATAGGAATTGGAATAACAATCGACTAAGAGCTAATGACATTAGTAACCTTATTAGATTTTTAGTGAATAAAATAATAAGATTTATGAAATTAATTGAGCCATTAGATCTTTTAATCTTAAGATAATCTCGCCAAATCCTAGGGACCACATTTGGCCTGTATTTCTTTATTTAAAGCTATTCCTGTTTTGATCAAAATCATATATATATATATATATATATATATATATATCTATGGTTGTTTGCACCTTTGGAGTTATGTGCGGAAGTCAGCAGCGCAGTAGCAACCTTAATTCTGAACATTTCCAAGTCGCCTTAGCACCTTCTGGGCTAAGGCGATTGGAATCAAATCGTCAATCGCTTGGTCAAAAGCAGTTCGTCATTGCTTAGATGTTGTAGTACAGAATAGCAAACAGAGATGTATAAGTTTGTGTTTTGTGTAATGCATAAACCAATGGTCAATGAAAACATAATGCCAAAAACCTAATAGAGTAATGCTCACATTCCAGCACATAATGCACGAAATTAAATGACATTCACTACACCAAACACCAGTTATGCAAACCAACCCATAGAATCTACAAATCACACGATGCACAGTCGATGCTAATATAATGCAATGAATCAGACATATAATGTAACTAATAGTAAGTCATGCTTTTCATTTTATAATGCAATAAATCAGACTACTAATGCAGTAATGTCCAATGTGTAATGCAACATACCAAACTAATAATGCCTAATTGAAATTAATACCAATCATAATGCACAGATTAGCCTACATAATTCACAAAACCAACAAATAATGCATCAAAACAGGGGCACCAAGTATGTAACCTTCAAATAATTCATGCAATCTATAACATTCACTGAACCAAATATCGATTGCTTATTGATTCTCAAAATTAATCAAAGAATGAACTCAGGAGCATTGAGCTTCTCCAGTTATGCAAACCAACCCATAGACTCTACAGATCACACGATGCACAGCCGATGCTAATATAATGCAATGAATCAGACATATAATGTAACTAACAGTAAGTCATGCTTCTCATTTTATAATGCAATAAATTAGACTACTAATGCAGTAATGTCCAATGTGTAATTCACAAAACCAACAAATAATGCATCAAAACAGGGGCACCAAGTATGTAACCTTCATCATCTGTTGGTTGGCTTGTGTATGTTCTGTCTCTCTTCGTCATTTGTTCTCTGTAAGACACAAAATCGACATTAGTTTCATTCTTGAATCCAAATCCACTACAAACCCAGAAAGCTACGTAAAACGACGCAATTTTACAGAATCGAAAACAGAAACGACCAAATCAGTAAAGGTTTGAACCCTAAAATCGACGAAGCAAAAAAATAACTCAGAAATCAACTACACACTTCAATAATGAGAAGAACCCTAAATCAAATGCTCACAATCTCATATTTTCCAAAAGAAAACAACCACAACTTTTGTGCATTATTCGAAATCAAAGTTCAATGGACGCTAAAAACTGTGAATCGCCTACTACGTTGTCTCCTAAAAGTAGACAATCGACGATTAGGAGTGTTTCTAACTCAAGAAAGGGATTTTTGAAGCACACCGTTTTCGTTAGTTCCTCTTTAATCGACGACCGGCGGCACGCTCAAAACAAAACCGAAACTTTGTAGTTGTGAATCGTCGATCCACGGTGCTCTTCACAACGAAAATCGACGGTGAGTGCATTTTCGACAGTGAAACGGCGTCGGAGGGTTGAATAAATGGTGAAAATCGTCTTCTGGATTGATTTTGGTGGGAGGAAGTGGCGGCTAGGGTTTGGAAATGGGTGGGAATTGAGGGAGACGAGATTGAGTCGTGGGTTTGAGGAGTGAGACGGTTGGAATGAGAGAGAGAGAGTGAGTAGATGGAAGGTCTATGAAAATCCCACTGAAATCTCGCTCCTTCCGTTTTAATTCATGGTTGTTTTACAATTTTACCGATATAATGCACAGAAACAATCTAATAATGCAACACGGGATGATTTTGTGAGGCTTCATCTAATCCGTCCATCATACTAATCTAATGGTTGATATTAAGAAGGAAATAGACTCTAAGGGGGCAATAGGACCCTTCTTAATCCTAGCCCCACGATTTTGTCATCTGACGGTTAGATTAATGCCACGTGTCATTTAATAATGCACATTTTCATTCTAATAATGCACAGCGGCTAATAATGCAACATTATAGACTAATAATGCACATTTTCATTCTAATAATGCACAACGGCTAATAATGCAACATTATAGACTAATAGTGCATTGATCACAACCATCCAATTCAAGGATCCAAGGGCTGAGATTAAGAAGGAAATAGGACACTTAGGGTGCAAAGGAGCCTAACGCACCCATATATATATATATATATATATATATATATATATATATATAGGTGTGTGATCAAATACTAACTAATTTACAGTAATAACTAATAACTAATATTAATGTTGTATGTTAAAAATATCAACACAGAGACATAAATTTATCAATCTTCTTGTGCTGATAAACTTATGTCTTTGTGTTAATATTTAAATTTTACATGTTTTATTGATATAATTATGTTTTTGTGTTGATATTTTTAATACACAGAATTGAAAGTTATTAGTTATTACTGTAAATTAGTTAGCGCACTAGCGCAACCCTATATATATATATATATATATATATATATATATATATATATAGGGGTGCCTTAGGCTCCTTTGCACCCTAAGTGTCCTATTTCCTTCTTAATCTCAGCCCTTGGATCCTTGAATTGGATGGTTGTGATCAATGCATTATTAGTCTATAATGTTGCATTATTAGCCGCTGTGCATTATTAGAATGCAAATGCGCATTATTAGTCTATAATGTTGCATTATTAGCCGCTGTGCATTATTAGAATGAAAATGTGCATTATTAAATGACACGTGGCATTAATCTAACCGTCAGATGACAAAATCGTGGGGCTAGGATTAAGAAGGAAAAAGGACAAAAAATATGAAACGAATTTGAATACGTCCCTATATATATATATATATATAGAGTTGCATTATCCATAAATCCACTCTTAAAGACCGAACCACCGAACCATACCAAATTAGGGTTTTTAGATCTAATTTTTTATGGATGAGATACACAAATTTATAAATTATTTTCGCTTTCATCACGAGCCTATTTTAATTCATCCGAAGGTAAATAAGTCATACTAACATGTTACGAAGATTTAACTTCATTCCAGAATATATTACTTCATTCCTGAAGGTTTTTACTTCATTCCAATAGGATTATTACTTCATTTCAGTACGTAAATGCGGTTTCGCCGTCGCGTGCCATTCTTCTCTCTACAATATCTATCACCACCTCCACGGTGATGATATGGTTTAATAAACACATGGAATAATATAATAAATTATTGGAATGAAGTATGTGTAGAAGCATTTGAAATCCTACTAGAATGAAGTAAAAATCTTATCCAATGAAGTAATAAAGTTTCTGAATGAAGTACTAAACCCACTTGAATAAATTGCATTTTAAAATGTTAATCAAGTAAAAACCCAAGTCAATGAATTTGAATGAAGCATATGGTGAATCGTTTCAAAATCTACTAGAAGCAAGTAAAAACATGTTGTAGTTTCAGGGTATTACGTACGGAATGAAGTAATAAACCTATACAATGAAGTAAATTGGGTTTGTAATGAAGCAGAAAAAATTTACACAGCAACACATCTCATCAAAAACACTAGATCTAATGGCCCAGATTTGGTCTCTAGTTCGGTCTTTAAGAAAAGTTCGACATTGATCACAACTTTATATTTAGGGCTTTTAGATCTAGTTTTTTATGGATGAGATTCATAAATTTATAAATTATTTTCTCCTTCATCACCAGTCTATTTTTATTCATCCGAAGGTAAATAAGTCATACTAACACGTTACGAATATTTAACTTCATTCCAGAATATATTACTTCATTCCGGTAGGTTTTTACTTCATTCTAATAGGATTATTACTTCATTCTAGTACGTAAATGCAGTTTCGCCGTCGCGTGCCGTTCTTTATCTCTACAATATCTATCACCACCGCTACGACGCTGATATGGTGTAATAAACACATGAAATAATATAATAAATTATATGAATGAAGTATGTGTAGAAGCATTTGAAGTCCTAATGGAATGAAGTAAAAACCTTATCCAATGAAGGAATAACGTTTCTGAATGATGTAATAAATTCACTTGAATAAATTGCATTTTTTAATGTCAATAAAGTAAAAACTCATGTCAATGAATTCGAATGAAGCATATGTTGAAACATTTCAAAACCTACTTGAAGCAAGTAAAAACATGTTGTAGTTTCAATGTATTACGTACATAATGAAGTAATAAACCTACACAATGAAGTAAAATTGGCTTGTAATGAAGAGCGAAAAAAATTTACACAGCAACATATCTCATCAAAAAACTAGATTTTATGGCCCAGATTTGTTCTCTAGTTCGGTCTTTAAGAAGGGTTCGACATTGATTACAACTCTATATATATATATATATAGGGGTGCACTAGGGTGCCACCATAGTTAAAATAACATCATATCACCAATATAGTCCGTTAGATCTCATCTATGGACGCCTAGGATTAAGTTTCGTGAAAAAACACGGGTTTACAGTCTACTGTATTAGATTTGCAGTCGTGGTAAACTGCAATATTGTTGTGGTAAGACTGCAATATTCAATGAACAGCACTGCAATCTGGTAACGTAAAATTAGAAATTTCCTATTTTACCCCTCCGTGTTTTTACACGTGGCAGCATGACAAGCACACGATTTTCAGATCCAATGGCCTAAAATGGTGGTATGGTGTTACAATAAAGAGGGTTGTCATCTTAGTACATCCCTATATATATATATATATATATATATATATATAGGGGTGCACTAGGGTGCCTCCATAGATAGGATAACACCATACCACCAATATAGTTCGTTAGATCTCGTTTATGGACGCCTAGGATTAAGTTTCGTGAAAAAACACGGGTTTGCAGTCTACTGTATTAGATAACGCAGTCGTGGTAAACTGCAATACTGTTGTGGTAAGACTGCAATATTCAATGAACAACACTGCAATCTGGTAACGTAAAATTAGAAATTTCCTATTTTACCTCTCTGTGTTTTTACACGTGGCAGCATGACAAGCACACGATTTTCAGATCCAATGGCCTAAAATGGTGGTATGATGTTACAATAAAGAGGGTTGTCATCTTAACACATCCCTATATATATATATATATATATATATAGGGAGATGATCAAAATAAGTATGTGTTTAAATCCAAAAATGCAGCCCAAATCTTGGCCCTAGAATTAGATGATCTAATGGTCAATAATTAACCAAAAATACGGAAGGTCATAATTAAGCAGTTTTAGGTCATATTATAATATTTGGGTTTATGTCATGTTAAGATCATTTTAGGTCATGCTTTGTTAGCATGACCTAAAAATAAACTAACTATGACCTAAAAATGTCCTACGTATGACCGCGTTCTGCGTTTCTGTATTTAAATCTGGTCTTCATAGATCAAAACCCTATATATATATATATATATATATATATATATAGGATTGTGATCAATTGAGATTTTTTATGCTAATTGAGAAATGAGATGCAATATCAGCCAATCATTTTTATTAAATGAGTGGTCCAGATTTTGCCACATAAAAAATAATTTTAGATTAACTTATTATGAAAGGGCAGAATGGTAATTTGATTTCAAAATCTGCCTCCAGAAGCCACAACGAAGCTGAGAAACGCCGCTCAGCTCTCCACTCTTGCAAACTCATCCCCAAATCTGAAAAAGTACTTTCTCTCTTGAATCAAAATCAAAATCAAATCAAAATCAGAATCTAAATCTCACTGAATCGATCAGTTCTGATCAATGTAGATGGACAAGGTCAACCCGACCTTCTTCCCACGCGCTGAGCACATGTTCGCCGTCGACACCACCGCCGGCGCGGCCTGGATCTGAGCCTTCTCAAGGAGGGAGATCAAAACAGCCAGCGTCGCCGTGTGATGCGCCAGAGAGGAGGAGGATCCGGTGCTGGTCAACGGGGCGGGGAAGACGGAGGTGGAATCGGCAGAATTTGGATCCAAACTTCGACAAATTTCGCTCCAGAAGTTCGTTGTCGCCTCAATCTTCAACAAATTTCGCTCCGCACAGCCCTCCGCCGCCGGAGCCACGCCGTTAGCCGCTACCTCCGCTGCGCCTCTGTGGCGGTGGTCGATCAGTCCACTCGAGAGCTCTGCCGCCTCGTCAAGGACGAGAAATTCAATCTCGCCGATGGATTGTTGGAGCTGCAGTCCGCGCTCGAGGATTCATCCAATCCGCAATTCGCTACAGTCTTTACTAACAAAGCGATTGGTTTGCTCACTAGACTTGTTTTTGAGCGGAATCCGTCGTCCTTTCAGTTTTTCTCGTCGGAGAATCACCTATTCGTCAAGGTGTGGATGTTATTTTTGAATTTGAAACGATTTGAAGTTTTGAAAATTGAGCTATGTCTTTTCCCCAATGAATTTCTGGATTAGATTGTATGTGAAATGATAAAAATGAATTAATAATGTACATTAGCTGCTTGCTATTCAGCAATTTTAGAGAATGTTTATATAGGCAAAATCTCAATAGATTGAATTGTTTTAGTTTAGTTTATGATTCATGCAATTTGATGGAGAAATACATATTGTTGACATTTTGCTATAAGTTATCGACATTCGATATTTTGACTATTGATATGTGAATTATAAATGTTATTTGTTAGTTGTTGACATTTTAATACGAGTTGTTGACATTCGATATTCTCGCTATTGATATGTAAATTATAAGTGTTAGTATTTTTTAGTTGTTGACATTCGATATTCTCACTATTGATATGTGAATTATAAGTTTATTTTTTAGTTGTTGACATTTTAATACGAGTTGTTGACATTTGATATTCTCGCTATTGATATGTGAATTATAAGTGTTACTCGTCAGTTGTTGACATTCGATATTCTCGCTATTGATACGTGAATTATAAGTTTATTTTTTGTTGTTGACATTTTAATACGAGTTGTTGACATTTGATATTCTCGCTATTGATATGTGAATTATAAGTGTTATTCGTTAGTTGTTGACATTTTAATACGAGTTGTTGACATTGGATATTCTCGCTATTGATATTGAATTATAAGTGTTATTTGTTAGTTGTTGATATTTTAATACGAGTTGTTGACATTCGATATTCTCGCTATTGATATGTGAATTATAAGTGTTATTTGTTAGTTGTTGACATTATAATACGAGTTGTTGACATTCGATATTCTGGCTATTGATATGTGAATTATAAGTGTTCTTTGTTAGTTGTTGACATTTTAATACGAGTTGTTGACATTCGATATTCTCGCTATTGATATGTTAATTATAAGTCTTATTTGTTAGTTGTTGACATTTTAATGTGAGTTGTTGACATTCGAGATTCTCGCTATTGATATGTGAATTATAAGTCTTATTTGTTAGTTGTTGACATTTTAATACGAGTTGTTGACATTCGATATTCTCGGTATTGATATGTGAATTATAAGTGTTATGTTTTAGTTGTTGACATTTTAATACGAGTTGTTGACATTCGATAATCTCGCTATTGATATGTGAATTATAAGTGTTATTTTATTGAATGTTGAAGATTTGAAGATTTGAATGTTAAAGATTTGAATGTTGAAGATTTGAAGATTTGAAGATTTGAAGAATTGAAGATTTGAAGATTTGAAGAATTGAAGATTTGAAGGTTTGAAGATTTGAATGTTGAAGATTTGAAGATTTGAAGATTGGAATGTTGAAGATTTAAAGATTTGAATGTTGAAGAAGATTTGAAGATTTGAAGATTTGAATGTTGAAGAATGGAAGATTTGAATATTTGAAGATTTGAATGTTGAATATTTGAAGATTTGAATGTCTAATATTTGAAGATTTGAAGACTTAAGAAAATGATTTCAAATGTATTTTATTTTTGTCCTCTACATTATTAATGAAAAGACAATTATACCCCCGTGTTGACATAATGTGATAGCCGTTGACATTAAGTTAATCTTGTAAATTAGTGGTTGAGATTGCATCTCATTTCTCATTTATGCCCAAAAATCTCATCCTAACAAGACCCTATATATATATATATATATATATAGGATTGTGTTAAAATGACAACACCTCTTAAAGTAACACCATACCACCATTCCTAACCAATCATTTGTACATGTGGATGAATAATAAGCTGCCATGTGGCAATCATAAAAATTGCCCAAGGGTAAATTTTCACGGACTGCAATATCCAATACACTAGACTGCAATTTTTCCCGACTGCAATATCCAATACGCTAGACTGCAATCTATAGATTGCAGTCTAGCGTTTATACTATTGCAGTCTAGCATATATAATATGACAACACTATTGCAGTTTATACTATTGCAGTCTAGCGTTTATACTATTGCACCCCTATATATAGGGTTTAGGGTTTAGGGGTGCGTTAAAATGACAACACTCTTAAAATGACACTGTGACACCACGCTAGACTGCAATATTATAAACGCTAGACTGCAATATCCAATACACTAGACTGCAATCTATAGATTGCAGTCCAGCGTATTGGATATTGCAGGCGGGAAAAATTGCAGTCTAGCGTATTGGATATTGCAGTCCGCGAAAATTTACCCTTGAATAATTTTTATGATTGCCACATGGCAGCTGATTATTCATCCATGTGTACAAATGATTGGCTAGGATTGGTGGTATGGTGTTACTTTAAGAGGTGGTGTCATTTTAACACAAACCTATATATATATATATATAGGGATGTGATCAAATGAAAACCATATATATAATGAAAACTCCAAACTATGATCTGGACCATTAAAAATTGTCAACAGATGACAAAATAGTAGCAACAGAAAATGTCAACACAGTGTCAATGGTTGATTCAGTGTTGATATTGTGTTGACATTTTCTATTGCTACTATTTTGTCATCTGTTGATATTTTTTAACGGTCCAGATCAAAGTTTTGAGTTTGTACAGATATATGGTTTTCATTATATCACTACCCTATACATACATATATATATATATATATATATATATATATATATATATACATGTACATAGGGTTTTGATCTATGAAAAGTCCATTTAAATACAGAAACGCAGAACACAGTCATACGTAGAGCATTTTTAGGTCATAGTTAGTTTATTTTAAGGTCATGCTAACAAAGCATGACCTAAAATGATCTTAACATGACATAAACTATAATTTTATAATATGACCTAAAATGGCTTTATTATGACCCTCCGTAATTTTGGTTAATTATTGACCATTAGATCACTTAATCCTAGGGCCAAGATTTGGGTTGCATTTCTGGATTTAAATGCATACTTATTTTGATCATCCCCCTATATATATATACATATATATATATACATATATATATATATATATATATATATATAGGGGTATGTTAGGGTCATAACAGCATCTCAGTGTAAAACACAGCACAAATCACAACCCTTGGATCCTTAGATTGGATGGTTGTGATAAGCTACATTATTATACTAAAAATGTACATTATTCGCCAAGGTACATTATTAGAATGGAAATGTACATTATTAGACTAAAATGTTACATTATTATCATATGTACATTATTAGGCTAAAAATCTACATTATTAGATGACACGTGGCATTAATCTGACCGTTAGATCACATGATCCAATGGACTGCAAGTGTTTTAAGTTTTACTCATACTTAGCGTTTTGATATGAATACATCCATATATATATATATATATATATATTTTGATCATACTTATATATATACTTATTTTGATCATCCCCCTATAGGGAGATGATCAAAATAAGAATGTCCTTAAACCCAAAAATGCAGACCAAATCTTGGCCCTAAGATTAGATAATCTAATGGTCAATAATTAACCTAAAACACGGAAGGTCATAATTAAGTAGTTTTATGTCATATTATAAGATTTTGGTTTATGTCATGTTAAGATCATTTTAGGTCATGCTTTGTTAGCATGACCTAAAAATAAACTAACTATGACCTAAAAATGCCCTACGTATGACTTTGTTCTGCGTTTTTGTATTTAAATCTAGTCTTCATAGATCAAAACCCTATATATATATATATATATATGGTCTTGTTAGGTTGAGATTATTTAGCTAAATTGAGAAATGAGATGCAATATGGGCCACTAATCCACAAACTAAACAAAATGTCAACAAATACAACATTATATCAACAAGGGGGTAAAATCGTAATTTCATTCATAAAAAAAATCGTAAAACTCAAAATTGATTTCAAATCAGTTTCTAAAAGTTTCTCTAAAATCTCTCTTCAAAAATCTCAAATTTCGCTCATCTTCATCAAATTCATAGAACTCGAATCTCTTCAAAATCTGCAAAATCTCGCTGATATTCAAAATCTCGTTGATCTAAATGACGAATGAAGAGGAAAATCGGAAAGAATCGGTTGAAAAATCAATTGAAGCTGAGGAACAGCAGTCAAAATAGGCAATACATGAAGCCACTTCTTCAGGTTAAGAAATTGATTCAAATTTTAAGTATATTGCCTTGATTTTGGTGTTTTAATAAACATCTCGATTTCGTTTTTTATGAATTCGATACTTGCTGAATTTTTTTGTTGATTTGCGATTGTAGTATCGGAAAAGATGGCAATGAAAAATGCAGCTGAAAAAAAAGGAAGAGAAAAAGCTTCACCTTCCAGTTAAGGATTTGTTTAAAATTTTAAGATTATTGACATTTTATATACTAGCTGTTGACATAGCTATAATAATATACTGTTGACAGTAATGACAGTAGTGTATGCTTGTTTGAATAGGTATTTACATAATAATATTGACACATCGTATGCTTGTTAGAGTGGCTGTAGGAAAAAATACAAATGTATGGCTGTAGTAGTATGTCAACAACTATTGACATAGGGTATGCTTGTTTCAATGGCTGTTAGGATGGCTGTAGAAAACATATGTATGGTTGTAGTAGTGTGTCAATAGCTATTGACATATTCTAAGCTTGTTTAAATAATAGTTGACATATTAATATTTATATAAACATAGTATACTTGCCATAAACTTTATTAAATAATCAACAGGTTATGTTAACTTTAACTATTGACATAATAGTAATAATATAATTGTTCTAACTATATATGAAAAATACCTGTTAATGACAGAGCATACTTAATGCCTGATATTCTGTTAATTGTGCTTGGTATATCTAATGAAATAACTTTAGTAATATACACACACTTGATGTCAACAGAGTACACTTGTTATTGTCATGATACTTTGTATAATTGATATAGATTTATTATGTTTGATTTTAAACTAGAAAACAGAAGAACATCCAAGCGAAAAAGGAGTACCTCAGTATCTCAGAAAGAGTTAATTATTGTTAACAAAAAGCAAAAGAAAAGTTTAGAGGATGGAAAACAGATTGTTATTGCTGAAAATCTATTTCAAAGGCTTCTAGTGAAAAGGAAGCCGATGTATTTTGTTGATGCAATAAGCAGACTGAATGAGGAACATATTAATTATGTGAAGGAGTTGGGTTTCGAGAGTGTCCTACATTTCAAGATTGATTACATTCCTAGCAGATTAGCATTAGTATTATTAAAAATTTTTGAAGAGAATAAGTGCAAGATGAAGCTTAAAAATGGTAAAAAAATTCATATCACTGAAGAGGATGTGGAGCTTGTATATGGATTCCCAAGAGGTGACATTACTTATTCTAGAGATAAGTGTAAAAGTAATGCATCTTTCATGAGGAAGATAGCAAAGAAATGTGGTACGAAAAAAGAAAGTGTGAACCATAACGATGTTTTAAAGGTTATGTTGAATGATCTTCAAGGAGGAAGGCAGTTTAAGACAATGATTATTAACATTATTACATTAGGTTGTGTGTGTAGTTGATATAGCTCGTACTATAGCTGACATAAGCTGTATTAGTTATTTTAAGTGGCTTTTGTATTGAGTTGACACGACACAATAGTAATTGACATGCATTTTTTAATATATGCAGCTCTGCTACTTAGACAGAGTTATACAAGACAAGCGTCCTGTTCCTCGGACATTTCCATTAATGAAAGGATGGAAAAGTGAGTATCTTCAGGCTAGAGAAGATAGAGAGATCAGTGCAGGAGTTTTTGGTTTAGGAAATATACAGAAGAGATACATTCGAAATGAAGAGCAGCAGCAAGAGAATGAAGAACAAAGTGTTGATGTAGATGACAGCGGAGTGGGGTCTTCTTCTCAGAACATACTCCCATCAGATATGGTGAAAAATGTCGTAAAATACATCAATCAGATAAATGATGGCAGGACCAATCTTGTTAGAGTCCTCAAAGAAGCTTCTTCACAGATCAAGAATAATGATTTATTCGGATTTGTTTGTGACATTGCTAGAAGTGCAATTGGAAGCCAAAAATCTCCGGTTGTATCTGTGAGTGACACTTTCCTGCATTTGTCCCAGTCATTTCATATAGACAACAATGTTGCTGTTCATAACTGGAAAGCGGTATTTGACTCAATACGGAATGCTGAAAAAGAAAACGAAACACTTGAAGATTTGAATGAATTTCCAACTTTCAGATTGAGAGATTTCTTCGATAAAGTAAGCACATAATCAACCTATATTTAGATTAATACATCATTTTATTGATATATGTTTCTCTTAGTTGACACTGGATTACTCCTACAGTTTAGAAAGTAACATTGTTGAACTAATTTTTGAACATGCTATAGAAGAAAGAAATAGAGAAAATTTACCTACATCACCAGTTGATAATCCTGAAGAGGTCAGACAGACTGTTGAAGAAGATGAACAAAGCAAGGAGAACATGATGTGTGATGGTGATAATGAATCAAACTCTCCTATTTTGACAGCCGTACTAGGATCTCCACAGACAGCATCCCCGTCTCTCCAACAACAAGAAGCCAATGCTTCAGAGCATGTCAACACTCAAGCATCAGTTTCAGGATCTGAGAACAGAGGAAGTGAGATGGAAATTCAAGTAGAAGTTCAAGCTGATAGGGCATCACCAACTACTGAATATCCTGGACATGTCAATACTCAAGAATCAATTATGGAATCTGAGAACAGTGGAACTGAGTTGGAAATGCAAGAAGAAGTTGAAGCTGATAGAGCATCACCAACAACTGAATCTCCTGGACAAGTCAATAATCAATCATCACTTATAGAATTTGAAAACAGAAGTAGTGAGTTGGAAATTCAAGCAGAAGATGAAGCTGATAGGACATCACCAACAAATCAATCTCCTGCACATGTCAATATTCAAGCATCAACTATAGGATTTGAGAACAGGAGAAGTGAGTTTGAAATTCAAGCAGAAGATGAAGCTGATATAGACTTAAGAACACAAAATGCCTTGCATATATTATCAAAAGCATGTACTGACTTTGAAATCAGCAACAATGAAGAAGCAATCAAGGCAACAAATGCTATTGTTGATATCATAAATGAACAGGTACAGTTTATAATGATTATATTAAACTCTTGAATCTTTGTATATAATTTTATATTAGTTATTGACATTGTGGATATCATAGTTGACATAGATAAAAATATAATTGACATGGTATAGCATGGAGATTCAGGAAGACAGGGAGGATGCAGCCGCATGCTCAATTGTTGAGTATATGATGAGAGAGGGTATTGAAACACTGGATGACACTCCTCCTGAATCGAACATACAAATACAAGAACATAAAGGGAAAGAGAAGATGCATGAAGAAAAAGAAAAAACTCCTGAAAACACGGAAAGAAGAATGATTGTTTACAAGGTAAAAAAATGAATGAATAATTGTTTACATTGCTTGTAATAGTTGTTAAAATGTAATTGACACGGTTATTGACACGATATGTAGTGCAGTTGACATGATATGTAGTGTAGTTGACATAATCATATTAGTTATTGAAACAGTTAGTGTAATATAGTTGACATGATTTGTAATTGCAACTAACATTAAATTCACTGACAACAGCATCTGAACCCTGTTCCGATCTCTGAGATTCCACTGACTGAAGCTAGAGAGAAATGGACTCGTGCTGAAATGCGTCCTAGCCCAGTGCTACGCTCACCATTTGAAATACGAACCGTGCATATGAAAACAAACCTGAACCCAGACGAAAGAGATATGTACTACTACATAGTAGAAACTGAAGGAACAAATGAGTATGCATAATTTAATTCTTTGAATAATCTCTACAATCCTTTTATATTTCCATGCAGTTGACATAATTTATGAATGATATTTAAATGTTGTCTGCACGCTTTCATTTCAGTGATTCATGTGTCTACACTAATGGCTTTGTTTGGGCAAGCAAAGGAGTGTTTTCATCTCTGAAACCCCATTCAGAAATCAGTACAAGTGTAATTGATGTATGGGCAGCACACCTGAACTACAAGGAAAGAGAAAGGGCAAAATCGTCACCTCCGCGCCTTTTTCTGACAACATCCCCATGCGTGAGTAATCTAAATTTCTGTGTCAACTATTTGGATGACAAATTTCACTAACAAAAAATGTTAAATGCAGTATTTGAATATAACAAATTGGCAGCCTCATTGGGATCCATTACAATCCCAGAACAACTTTGTGTCGTGAATTCAACAGGAGATTAGAACAATAAAAGATTTCGATTGGAGAAAGATTGATTTGGTAACAAATTTATTTTTGTGCAAAGATCTCACAGTTTCACCTACATAGTTTTTGACAGGAGTTGTCAAATTCTTTTCTCTAATTTTATCTAACATACAATACAGGTATTCTTCCCTGTTTTTAAAAGTGGCTATTACTATCTTGTGGTATTCTGGATGAGGATGAACAAAATTGAGATAATTGATAGTGCCAAACCACCTAGAGACAAGAATCCCTTGGAAAAGTATAGCTTTGATGTTGCAATACTGGTATGCTTTTTTAAATATAGCTAACATTATGTTTAGATTTTTGTTGACATAATTTATGTATCTTGCTAAAATGCTTTGTATGCAAATTTTAATTTAGTTGTTTATATATTTGCAGAAAGATATGTTTGAGGCATACTTTATAGAGAATAACATGACAGATCTATCACAAAATATAAAGAAGTCTCCTTACAAGGTTATTCCTTTAGATTGCGCCACAAGCACCAATAAAGAAGACAACGGTGTTTATACGATGAGACATATGGAGACATACTTTGGCAGGAAGGGAAGGGATTGGGATATTGGCTTTACTCCACGCGGCTTGAAGATTCTACAGGTACTCAGAGGAAGATATTGCGAAGCAATGCTTACATCAGAGAGCAACAAGAAGTGTATGGATATGATATGTCATGCTAACATCTGGATGAATGCAAACAAGCAAAGATTATCTGCGTTACAGAACAAGTACAAGGAATGGTTTAGCCGTAGAACCAATAAGTAAACAGCTGTTTTATTTTGATTTGAACAATGAGTGGTTTGAATATTTGATGTTATCATGTTTTTTAGATGGATGTGTAAAACAATTATCATATATCGATTTGAAATACGCAGCCTGTAATAATATATCAACTATGAAATCAGTAAAGCAACTTCAATAGTAATGTCAACAACTTGAATTTTATGTCAACAGCTCATAAACAATTGTTTTAACTAAAAAAAATGTACAGCTATTTTTCTTCATTTTTTAATTTTAAATATGTACTGGCATCATTATCATAAAAAACATGTTAATAGTTTCCATATAAAAACTCAACATTTTGTCCATACCTTAATTATCAAATGTCAATAACTATTAGCAAAAATGTGAACAGCTTGTCAATAGGCTTCATATAAAATTTCAGATAACTCAATATTTTGAACATATTCATGAATTATGGTCATACAATAAGCAAATTAAACGTGAAAAACAAAAAAGAAAATATAAATAAACTCTATGTAATGCCAATACCTAAATAATTGTCATGTCAACTGCCATTTTTTCAAATATTAACAATGTCAACTGCCTTTTTTTCTAATAAAATGGATGAAAAAAAATAAAATTCAAAACCATCTACTCTACAAACTATTCCGCTAAGTCATAAAAAAGCAGAATAATAAATATTTCTTTACCACCTACTCTCTCACAAATAGATTACCGCTCAAAGAAATTTCTGCTACTCTGTCATATTAAAACCCTTCGTCTACCCGATTTCATCTCTTTTCTAGGTTTCTAAATCGATTTAGAGTATTAGGAATGTCAACCGGAGAAAGAAACACAAGTGATTCAGTTGTATCGTCGACCGTTCCTGGAAAAACGACGTCAGAAACGGAGGTCAACAGCAAATCAACACAAAGTACTGAAACGACTAATTCAGGTTAAAGATTTCTTTCGTTTATTAATTGTATGACTTCAATTTCACTTTTGAAAAATACAGTTTGATTATTCAAAAGATTTTATTTTTAGGTTTCATTATTTAATCATCTGATGAGTTCAATTTTTGCTTTTTTAAAACAGCAGAAGAATATTTTGTGAGGTTAAGTAGTATGTATTTAAATTTTTATGATTATTGACATTAGAAGATGTTTGTTCACATAGTGGTATTGACATTTTATAAAATAATTTTTAACATAATGTATGCTTGTTTGAATTGTTGTTGATATAGTCATATGGTTTCTATAAAATAGATATGTTCTTTACACACAAAAATGAATTCATATGTGAAGTGTCAAAGGATAACAAATTATGTCAACAGGGTATGATGGCAATTGTCATATGTATGATTGTAGTAGCTATAAATTTTGAAATAATAATACTGTATTGTTGACATTTTGTTGAAATAGTGATATTGATATTTTATACAATAATTATTGACATAATGTGAGCTTGTTTGAATAGTTGTCAAGATAGTTATATGGTTAACATTATATTACTGTATTGTTGACATTTTTATTGTACTTGCTTTTAAACCAGAAAAAAAGAACACAACAAAAAGAAAAAGAAGTACATCAATTGATGGGGATGAGTTGATTACATCTGAGATTAGAAGTAAAAGAAAAAAAGACAACAGACCATTAGTTGCTTCTGAGATTAGAAGAAAAAAACAGAATGAAATGTATACAGAGGCTAAGGAACAGAAAAAGAAAAGTAATTTCTTTTCTAAAAGGCTTCTAGTCAAAAGGAAGACGTGGTATTTTATTGAAACACTGAGAAAATTGAATGAGGCCCAGATTAATGCTATCAAGGACTTGGGTTTTGGGAATGTTTTTCATTTCAACGTCGATTACATTCCTACCTATTTGGCATTTGAATTGGTGAAATTTTTTGATGAAAAAGAGTGCAAGATAAAGTTAAATAATAGGAGGAGTGTTAGTATAACAGAGGACGATGTGGAGCTGGTATACGGATTTCCGAGAGGTAGGATAAATTACGCCAGAGCTAACTGTAAAAGTAATGCGTCTTTCATGAGAGATATAGCCAGACATTGTAAAATAAAAAAAGGAGGAAATGTTAGCCATAAAGTCGTGGAAGAGCTGATGTTAGAAGATTGTGAAGGAGGGAAATGGTTCAAAAGATTGTTCTTGTTACTATTAGAATCAGTATTGATTGAGCCATCAACATGTGGAACAATAAAGTCTAAGATTGGGGAAATAATTGACGATCTGGAAAATATTCGAAATGTCAATTGGTGTTCGTACACATTGTTTGTTCTGAAGTTTGCAAAGGAAAATTGGTCAAAGAAAAGATGAATGCTTTTGCAAGACCACTTCCTTTGGTCATGGTATGTTTTACGTTTCACATTAAAGATTATTAATAATGAACATAATGTTGACATAATGTTGTATATGTAGTTGATATAGCTTATAATTGTTATTGATATGTATTTTATATGCAGCTCTGCTACATGGATAGAGTTTTACAAGCCAAACGTTCAGTTCCTCGCACATTCCCATTAATGAAAGGCCGGACAAGCACACATCTCCAGGCTAGGGAAGATAGGGAGTTAGATGTGGGAATATTTGGTAATGGAGTTATCTTCAGAAGATATGTCCGTAATCTGGAGCAGGAGCAGGAGCCTCAACAACAGATTCCAAACGTAGTTGACAGTGGGGTTGGGTCTTCCCAAAGCGTTGTCCCAAAAGATATCATGCAGAATGTAATGAAATACATTCTACTCATAAATTATGGGAAGACCAATCTAGTAAAAACCCTTGAAGAAGTTCCTACACACGTCAAAACTAATCATCTATTTGGATTAGTGTGTGATATTGCTAGATCTGCAATTGGAAGCCCAACAACTTCTGTTCAATCTGTGGAAGACAAGTGTGTAAAACTGACAGAGTCATTTCTTCAAGACAAAGATGAGGCATTTGACAACTGTAAAACAATCTGTGAAGCACTAGTTACTGTTGAAAAGAAAAAGGAAGCACTTGAAGATTTGACTAAATTTCCAACTTTCAAATGGAGAGATTGCTATAACAAAGTAAGTACATCATTTTGTTTACATACCTTTTCTCTAAGTTGAAATTAATTTAATATTAATTATAAATAACCCTTTCAATAGACTGCTGAAGAAGAAGTACATGAAGAACAACAAAGTGAAAGACAAGAAGAACAAGAAGGATCAAAAGAGGACAACACATGTGGCATCAATAATGAATCAACGTCTCCTATATCACCACTTGTACTAGAATCTGATAACAAGGGGAGTGAGACAGAAAACCAGAAAGATCTTGAACAGGTACAATTTACAATAACTATCTTAAACTATAAAGATATTCTGCATATTATAGAAAAAAATATAATTAACATAACATAATGTGGTTCAATTGAAATAATAGGAAGATAAGGAGAACCAAGATGACACACATGTTGAACCGGACAGAGAAAATCCACTGGATAAAGAAGATAATATTGTTGAGGTAACTAAAACTAAGATTAAACAGTATATTATTTTTATAAAATGAGTGAAGTGTTGTTCACATGACTTGATAGTGTAGTTGAGATAAGTTATAATAATTATTGACATGGCTTCTACGTGTAGTTGACATGGACAATTTTGTTTACATACATTTCTCAAAGTTGAAATTAATTTAATATTAATTATAAATTACTATTTCAATAGACTGCTGATGAAGAAGTACATGAAGAACAAGAAGAAAGAGAAGCATCAAAAGAGGAAACAACATGTGGCGTCAATAATGAATCAGTGTCTCCTATATCAACACCTGTACTAGAATCTGATAACAAGGGGAGTGAGATAGAAAATCAGAAAAATGTTGTACTGGTACAATTTACAATAATTATCTTAAACTCTAAAGATATTCTGCATATTATAGATAAAATTATAATTGACATAACGTAATATATTTCAGTTGAAACAACTTGAAGATAAGGAGAATAAAGATGACACACATGTTGAAACGGACAGAGAAAATCCACTGGATAAAGAAGACATATTGTTGAGGTAAGTATAACTAAAATCCATTATATTATTTTTATAAAATGAAAGAAATGTTGTTGACATGACTTGATAGTGTAGTTGATATGATTTATAATAATTATTGACATGGCTTTTACGTGTAGTTGACATAACTTATAAGTGTTGTTGACATAGCCTCTATGAGTAGTTAACATATTATGTACCGTAGTTGACAAAAGAAAGAAACAGAATACATATCCCTACATCGCCAGTTTCTGATCCTAAAGGGATGAGTCAAATCTCGTCTTTTGTTATTTAGAATTAATTCAAATTAATTTAATATTAATTATAAATTACTAATTTAATAGGCTGTTGAAGAAAAAGAAGAAGAAGGAACAAAAGAAGACACAATGGGTGATAACAATAGTGAATCAGCCCCTACTGTTTCACCACCAGCTGCAAGTTCAATTGATGACGCACATGTTGAAATGAACAAAGCAAAGCAACAGGAGAAAGGAAAAGAGAAAGAAGAGAATATTGTTAAAGTAAAGTAACTGAAACTAAAATTAAATATTGTATTGTTTTTATGAAATGGCTTGAAAGTGTGGTTGACAGTTGGTTATAATTGTTATTGACATGATTTGTACGTGTAGTTGACATGCTTATAATTGTTGTTGACATGATTTGTATGTGTAGTTGACATGTCTTATAATTGTTGTTGACATGATTTGTATGTGTAGTTGACATATCTTATAATTGTTGTTGACATGAATTTTATTTGCTGTTAACATGGATTTGTGTGTAGCAGACATAGTACGTACTGTAATTTATATAACTCGTATGTGCGGTTGACACGATATGCACCATACTTGACATAATTATACTAGTTGTTGACATGGCTAGTATATATAGTTGACATGATTTTTAATTGAAACTAACATGAATTTTATTTGCACTGACAGAAGACTGTTATTCCATTCTCTGAGATTCCTCTGACAGAAGCTAGTGTGAAAGAGTCTGATGATAAAACGCATTCCGACCCATTCCTAGGCTCTCCAGTTGACATAAGAGTTATAGATACAAAAACATACCTGAAATCTTATGAAAGAACTGTCTACTACTACGTACTAGAAACAGAAGGAACAGATGAGTATGCATTATTTAATTATTTCATTGATCTAAAAAGTATTTTTAGTTTTCTATGTAGTAAACATAATTTATGAATATTGTTCATATGTCATTTGTATAACTTCATTTCAGAAATGCATGCGTTTATGAAGATGATTTTACTTGGGCGACCAAGGAATTGTTTTTATCACTGAAGCCCCATGTTGAAATTAATGTGGGTGTAATTAACGCGTGGGCTTCACACCTGAACAACAGAGAAAATGAAAGGCCAACAACATCACTTTCACGATTTTTTATGAGTACATCTCCATGTGTAAGTAATCTTAAATTATATGTAAACTGTTTGAGTCAGATGTCTCCCTAACCAAAAATGTTAATTGCAGAACTTCAATGTAACAAATCGGCAGGAAAATTGGGATGCTTCGACAGCAAAGAGAAATTTTATTTCTCAGATAGATAATGAGGTTGAAAGAAGACCAGATTTCAACTGGAGAAAAATTGATTTGGTAATAAGATCTAAAAATGATATCTATGTTAGAATATGAACAAGTATTCTATGGATATAATTATATATTTCATGTCATACAGGTCTTCTTCCCAGTTTGTGCAGATAACCATTACTACCTTGTAGTATATTGGATGAAGAAAAACATCATTGACATCATAGATAATATAAAGCCACATAAAGATACAGATCCGTTGAAGAATTATGACATTGATATTGCTTTACTGGTATGCTTTTATCTATGTTATAAACATATTCTCTATATTGTGTTGAAATGCTTTGTATGTGTAGTTTAGTTATTTATATATTTTGCAGAAAGATATGTTCGAAGCATACTTCATAGAGAAGAAATTGGTAGATCTTTGAGAAAATATAAACAAGTCTTCATTCAACTTTCTGAATTTAGAATGGGCCACAACCACAAACATAAAGGACTGCAGTGTCTATTTGATGAGGCACATGGAGACCTATGTTGGGAAAAAGGGCAATGATTGGGATATCGACTTTTCTGCTCGTAGTCTGAAGATTATCCAAATACTCAGGGGAAGATATTGCTGCACGATAATTGCATCAATTTACAATAACCAGAGATCGGCAATGTTACAACTAGCTCATGATTGGATGGAAGCAAATATGGACAAATTGTATAAGCTAAACAACAAATACAAGAAGTTGTTTACTTGTAGAAAGAGGAAGTGAACAAAAACTGATTTTAATGTTTGATGTTAACTTATTTTTTAGATTGGTTTTAAAATGATTATTATGCATTCTGACTTTTGTTGACATGGCTAGTATGTGTAGTTGACATGACTTAAAATTGTTATCAACATGTTTTCTATGTATTGTTGACATGGATGCGTAAAACAATTATCAAATGTGGTTTTTAAACTATGCAATCTTTAATAATATGTCAACTATGAAATCAGTACAACAACTTAAATAGAAATATCAACTACTTGAATTGAATGTCAACAGCTCAAAAACAATTCTTGTAACTAAAAAAAATTTACACCTATTTTTCTTAATTTTTAAATTTTAAATATGTACTGGCAAGATTATCATAAAAAACAAGTTAATAGTTTCCATATAAAAACTCAACATTTTGTCCATACCTTAATTATCAAATGTCAATAACTTATAGGAAAAATTTGAACATCTTGTCAATAGGGTTCATATAAAATTTCAGATATCTCAATATTTGGAACAAATTCATGAATTATGGTCATACAATACATATCAATATAAAGCAAATTAAATGTCAAAAACAAAAAAGAAAATATAAATAAATTATATGTAATGTGAATAACTAAATAAATGTCATGTCAACTGCCTTTTTTTCAAATGTTAACGATGTCAACTGTCCTTTTTTCTAATAAAATGGCGGAAAAAAAATTTAATTCAAAACCCTCTATTCTACAAACTATTTCGCTAACTCACAAAAAAGCATAGCAATAAATGCCAACAAGAGAGAGATGAGCTAACCTCTATTCCATCTTCTACTCTCTCACAAATAGGTTACCGCTCAAAAAATTTCGATTACTCCCTTCATCTACTCGACTTCATCTCTTTTCTAGATTTCTAAATCGATTAAGAGTATTAGGAATGTCAACCAGACAAAAAAACACAAGTGATTAAGTTGGATCGTCGGCCGTTCCTGGAAAAATATCAGAAATGGAGGTCAACAGCAAATCAACAAATAGTACTGAAACGACTCATTCAGGTTAAAGATTTCTTTCATTTATTAATTGTATGACTTCAATTTCAATTTTTTAAAACACAGTTTGATTATTTAAAAGATTTTATTTTTAGATTTCATTATTTAATAATCTGATGAGTTCGACTTTTTCTTTTTTAAAACAGCAGAAGAATAATTTTGAGGTTAAGTAGTATGTATTTAAATTTTTATGATTATTGACTTTAGAAGATGTCTATTGACATAGCAGTATTGACATTTTATAAAATAAATGTTAACATAATGTATGCTTGTTTGAATTGTTGTTGACATAGTCATATGGTTCCTATAAAATAGATATGTTCTGTACAAACAAACGTGAATTCATATGTGAAGTGTCAAAGGATTACAAAGTATATCAACAGGGTATGATGGCAATTGTCATATGTATGATTGTAGTTGCTATAAATTTTGAAATGATAATACTGTATTGTTGGCATTTTATACAATAATTATTCACATAATGTGAGCTTGTTTAAATGGCTGTCAAGATAGTTATATGGTTGATATAAACTAGATATGTTCTATTTAGAAAGGATTGTTTATGTTAAACAACATATGACTGCACTTGTCATATATAGGGTTGTAGTTGCTATTAATTTTGATATTATATTACTTGTATTGTTGACATTTTTATTGTACTTGCTTTTAAACCAGAAAAAAAGAACACAACAAAAAGAAAAAGAAGTACATCAATTGATGAGGATGAGTTGATTACATCTGAGATTAGAAGTAAAAGAAAAAATGACAAGAGACCATTAATTGCTTATGAGATTAGAAGAAAAAAACAGAATGAAATGTATACAGAGGCTAAGGAACAGAAAAAGAAAAAGTAATTTCTTTTCTAAAAGGCTTCTAGTCAAAAGGAAGACGTGGTATTTTATTGAAACACTGAGCAAATTGAATGAGGCCCAGATTAATGCTATCAAGGACTTGGGTTTTGGGAATGTTTTTCATTTCAACGTCGATTACATTCCTACCTATTTGGCATTTGAATTGGTGAAATTTTTTGATGAAAAAGAGTGCAAGATAAAGTTAAATAATAGGAGGAGTGTTAGTATAACAGAGGACGATGTGGAGCTGGTATACGGATTTCCGAGAGGTAGGATAAATTACTCCAGAGCTAACTGTAAAAGTAATGCGTCTTTCATGAGAGATATAGCCAGACATTGTAAAATAAAAAAAGGAGGAAATGTTAGCCATAAAGCTGTGGAAGAGCTGATGTTAGAAGATTGTGAAGGAGGGAAATGGTTCAAAAGATTGTTCTTATTACTATTAGAATCAGCATTGATTGAGCCATCAACATGTGAAACAATAAAGTCTAAGATTGGGGAAATAGTTGACGATCTGGAAAATATTCGAAATGTCAATTGGTGTTCGTACACATTGTCTGTTCTGAAGTTTGCAAAGGAAAATTGGTCAAAGAAAAATATGAATGCTTTTGCAGGACCACTTCCTTTGGTCATGGTATGTTTTACGTTTCACATTAAAGATTATTAATAGTGAACATAATGTTGACATAATGTTGTATATGTAGTTGATATAGCTTATAATTGTAATTAATATGTATTTTATATGCAGCTCTGCTACATGGATAGAGTTTTACAAGCCAAACGTTCAATTCCTCGCACATTCCCATTAATGAAAGGCCGGACAAGCACACATCTCCAGGCTAGGGAAGATAGGGAGTTAGATGTGGGAATATTTGGTAATGGACTTATCTTCAGAAGATATGTCCGTAATCTGGAGCAGGAGCAGGAGCAGGAGCCTCAACAACAGATTCCAAACGTAGTTGACAGTGGGCTTGGGTCTTCCCAAAGCGTTGTCCCAAAAGATATCATGCAGAATGTAATGAAATACATTCTACTCATAAATTATGGGAAGACCAATCTAGTAAAAACCCTTGAAGAAGTTCCTACACACGTCAAAACTAATCATCTATTTGGATTAGTGTGTGATATTGCTAGATCTGCAATTGGAAGCCCAACAACTTCTGTTAAATCTGTGGAAGACAAGTGTGTAAAACTGGCAGAGTCATTTCTTCAAGACAAAGATGAGGCATTTGACAACTGTAAAACAATCTGTGAAGCACTAGTTACTGTTGAAAAGAAAAAGGAAGCACTTGAAGATTTGACTAAATTTCCAACTTTCAAATGGAGAGATTGCTATAACAAAGTAAGTACATCATTTTGTTTACATCCATTTTCTCTAAGTTGAAATTAATTTAATATTAATTATAAATTACTACTTCAATAGACTACTGAAGAAGAAGTACATGAAGAACAACAAAGTGAAGAACAAGAAAATGAAGAACGAGAAGGATCAAAAGAGGACAACACATATGTATTACCTCCTGTACTAAAATCTGATAACAAGGGGAGTGCGACAGAAAATCAGAAAGATCTTGAACATGTAGAATTTACAATAACTATATTAAACTATAAAGATATTCTGCATATTGTAGGCAAAAATATAATTGACATAACGTAATATGTTTCAATTGAAACAACAGGAAGATAAGGAGCATCAAGATGACACACACGTTGAAACAGAGAGAGAAAAACCACTAGATAAAGAAGATAATATTGTTGAGGTAACTAAAACTTAAATTAAACAGTATATTATTTTTATAAAATGAGTGAAGTGTTGTTGACATGACTTGATAGTGTAGTTGATATGAGTTATAATAATTATTGATATGGCTTCTACGTGTAGTTGACATAACTTATAAGTGTTGTTGACATGGCCTCTATGAGTAGTTGACATATTATGTACCGTAGTTGACATTACTTTTATGACAAGATGTGAACCGTAGTTGACATGGCAAGAATTTGTAGTTGACATGAATTTTATGTCCACTGAAAACAGAATATTGCTTCATTATCTGAGATTGCACTTCCAGAAGATAAAAACAAATCAGAACTCTAAACAGCAGAAGTAAATGATGTTGATATACTGCCATACCTCGAAGTTCATGAAAGAGATCTCTACTACTACATAGTAGAAACAGGAAGAACAGATGAGTATGTATAATTTAATTATATTCATGATATAAAAAAAATTAGTTTTCTAAACAGTTGTCAAGATTTATGATTGTTGTTCATATGTCATTTTTATAACTTCATTTCAGGAATACATGTGTGTATGATGATGATTTTACTTGGGCAACCAAGGAATTGTTCAACTCACTGAAGCCCCATGAAGAAATCAAATCTGGTGTTATTGACTCATGGGCTTCACATTTGAACAACATTGAAAAAGAAAAGCCAACAACATCACCTGCACGCTTTTTCATGACAACATCTCCAACCGTAAGTAATCCAAAAATTTATATAAAATATTTGAATTACAGGTCTCCTTAACCAAATATGTTAATTGCAGAATTTCAATGTTACAAATCAGCCAGAAAGTTGGAATACTATGATGGCAACAAACAAATTCATTGATGAAATAGAGAATGAGATTCAAAAAAGACTAGAATTTGATTGGAGAAACATTGATTTGGTAATTAGATCTAACAATTAAATTTTTGAGAAAATATTAGGATGTGTTCTTTGAATGTAATTTTATCTTCCATGTCATATAGGTCTTCTTTCCAATATGTGAACACCGACATTACTACCTGGTAGTATTTTGGCTGAAACAAAGTAAGATTGAGATCATAGACAACAGAAAAGTTAATGGCATGGATGCATTAGAGGAGTATGGACATGAAATTGGTTTACTGATATGATTTTTTTATCTTATTGAAACAGTCTCTACATTTTGTTGATATAATTTATGCACAATGTTAAAATGTTTTTTATGTGTAGTTTTATTTATTTATTAATATATTTGCAGAAAGATATGTTGGAGGCATACTACAAAAAGAAGAACTTGTTAGAGATATTCGAAAATATTAACAAGTCTTACATCGATATTCTTTCCTTGAAGTGGGCCACAAGCACCAACATAAAGGACTGTGGTGTTTATTTAATGAGACACATGGAAACTTATGTTGGAAAAAAAGATAGTGAATGGAATGTTGGCTTCTCTGCACGCGGCATAAAGATACTCCATGTACTGCGTGGAAGATATTGCTACAACTTGATTGCATCAAGTTACAACTACCAGAGAGTGCCCATTTTAGAAGTAGCTGATGCATGGATGGAAGAAAACAAGCACAAATTGAATAGTTTAAACAACAAATACAACAAGTGGTTTGTTAATAGAAAGAAGTGAAACAAAATTTGGGATGTATTTAACGTTTAATGTTGTTAGCTTTCTTGTTTTGGGATGGATTTCAAAACAGCTACTATTGTGGTTTCTAACTTTTGAACTTATGAAAATGTATATTTTCTGTTAATTTTGTTATGATTCACATGACTTATTTTTATTGTTGACATGGCTTAAAATTATTGTTGACATAGTTTTGTGCGTAATTAACATAGTATGTAACGTAGTTGACACGGGTCTATACGTAGTTGACATGACTTATAATTTTTATTGACATGATTCTATGAGTAGTTAAAATACAATGTAATATAGTTGACACGACTCTAACGTGTAGTTGATATAATTGTAATACTGATATTAACATGTTCTCTATGTATAGTTGACATGGCTTGTACGTGTAGTTGACATGGCTTAAAACATAGTTGACATGACTTGTATATACCGTTGACACGATGTGCACCATAGTTGACATAATTATATTAGTTATTGACATGGCTTGTAACATAATTGACATGACTTGTACGTGTAGTTGACACGATATGTACGTAGTTGACATGACTGATATGTGCCGTTGACACGATGTGCACCATAGTTGACATAATTATATTACTTGTTGACATGGCCAGTATATATAGTTGAATTAATTTTTAAGTTGTTGACATGTGCACATTAAAAACATAAAGGAGCATGAAAGCAAGGCATGTCTAACTTGTATTGAAATGTCAACAACTTATAAACAAATGTCAACACTTTGTATAAAGGTGTACAACTCAGAAAACAAATCTTAAAATTAAAAAAACAGAATCATAAATAGATGTCAATAGAGATTAAAATCAGATATAAACAACAAATGAGAAAATGTCAATAATTTGTAGTCTATGTCAGCAAATAAAAAACAACTCTGACTATTAAAAAAAAAACAATCATGTCTGATTTCTGCCACAACTTCTAGCATTATGATCAGTAACTTTGTGACACTTTCCACAACGCCTATGAGGTTTATTTGCTTTTTCAATTGCTTTCTCTATGCTTGACTTAATCCTGCTTTTCTTGTCACTTGCACCTCCTTTTGTACTAACCACATCTGGAGCATGGACAGTTATTTCTTCAGGAACAGCAATACCATATATGTTCATGACTGAATCATTTTTATCAAGAGAAGACGATCCAGCACAGTCGTCTTTAAAGATTTGAGGACCAATACCCGCAAGCAAATTATCCAAAGCAATCAAATGATCTTTATTCCTAAAAGCACGCTGATATAGACCAAAGTAACGTCCATGACACCTATTAGCAATCTATAGTTTGTCATCTTTGTTAGAACATGCAGACATATAAAATGTCAACAGCCTATATAAGATGTCAACAACCAATATAAGATATGTCAACAACTTATACAACACATGCTAAAACTTAAACTAAAATATCTATAGAAAACAGTTTGCATACCTCTGTCAGACGCACTTTCATCAATCGTGAGACCATGAACTGCCTTTAGTAATTCACTTTTAAGCCAACGGTTACCAACATATTTCTCTAGAATATTGTTGACATCTTTGTTTCTGAGAATGAAAAAAAGGTGGTTGCATAGATAACCACACCTTCAAAATAGTTTACACTCACATTCATATGACTCAGTATCTATCTCATGTCTAACTGTAAAGATCTTCTTTCTAGCATCAGAAACTTTGAAGACCTCGATGTTCTCCAATGTGGACATACTAATCATCCGACAACTCTTATCAGCCTCAACAATCAAATCTTGTACCACTCTAAACATCCTATCTGTGTAAACAAATGCCAATTGCTTCTCAAATGCTAAATCAGTGACATATTTTGGAGTGATTACAGAATCATAATAGTCAAACCTCTCAGTTTGATTCCTTTGAGCATCAATGGCATTGTTATACCGAAGAGTGAAGTCAGCAAAATTGAACAACGGTTTTGAGTACCTCTTAAAAAAACTATTTTCAGATTCTGAAAAAGATGTTGTTCTCATTAAAGAACCCACAGGAACATCTTTAAAGAAGGCTGGGATCCACGTATGTTTGATCAAAAACATATCCTTAAACCACTTATGATCTTCTACACTATATTTTTCAACAATACTAGTCCATAATATATCAAACTCATCCAGATCTAACAACTCTGACCAAACACAAGACTTAAACTCCTTACTAAACTTTTCTCTATCAGAAATTGATTTAGGTATCTTCTCAAATAACTTGCTCATAATATGCCACATACACAAACGATGTCTTGTACCAGGTAATACCTTTTCAATGGCAAGCCTCATTCCCCAATCTTGGTTAGTGATTATGATTCTTGGAGCAACACCCATGCATTCAACAAATACAGTGAAAAGCCATGAAAATGCATCACAATTCTCACCGTATACGAAACCAGCTCCAAACGCAATAGGACACCCATGATTGTCTTTCCCGGTAAATGGACCAAACACCATACGGTACCTATTGAACAAATACATCAACACAAAACATCAATAATGTCAATTATAGGTATATGCTATGTCAACTATTAAATCAGAAATGATGCAAAGTACAAATGTATCCTATGTCAAATACCATGTCAACTACTATCTATGTCAATTACTAAGTATAATAAATAAACTACCTGTTTGTTGAATGTTGTATCAAATGCTACAACATCTCCAAACATGTGGTAATGCTTCCGAGACTCAGCGTCAGACCAGAATAAGCTCACTAACTTATTATCTTCAGGTGATAATTGATATTTGTAAAAAAACCCTTCACAAATTATGTTCTTCTCTTGCATCTGATTTAGGATCATTTGCACATCCACTTCTTTTAATTTCTCTTTAATATCACGTGAACAATTCCTAACATCAGTCAATGTACACCCAACAACATCATAACCACCGAAAAACTCCTTTAATAAGTTAAAAGTAGAGGTAGGACCGATGTTAGCTTTGGTGCAATCTTCAACAAACTTGTGATGAACATCATTCAAACTGCGATTACCTTTCATAAATCTCTTATGATCTTTGTAACCATAGTATGATTGTGTTCCTCAACAAACTGATGCACAAGGTAATACTTATCACCAAAATCAAAAAAAAAACTTAAAACTAATTCTCGCTCCACATCCACACCTTTTGGTTCCACGTCCACGTCTCTTCTTTGAAGATACTTCATCATCATCAGACACATTACCATCCTCAGATACACTAACATCAACATCCAACGAATCTACTGTATGAAATCCTTGTCTATTGCAAACAACATACTGAAAAATAATAACACCACCACTAGACCTATTTCCAAATCTTCGACAATCAAAACAACACTCCTGAGCATACTTTTCATAAAAGGAAATTCCTTCCTTAAGGGAAGAAAATTTTTGACCTTCATAAGGCCTCAACTCAGGCTTGCAAATTGGAATAACAGACCCTACAACATAGAATATTTACCAAGGAACATAAATCATGTCAACAGATTTTCAAGTCATGTCAACAGAGCATAAATCAACAACATAACACCTTTAGTTATCTCTAAAGAGGTGGCTGAACTCTTGTAAAATTCTTAGGCAATTGTTATAAGTTATGTAAGCCAAAATATCAGAACATGCTTCAAATTACCAGGATCAAAATGTCCAGTTTAATTAGAATACACAATTCAAACACACGATGTCAAGTAACATAAATCATGTCAACAGAGCATAAATCACCAACATAACATAACAAAATAATGTTAATGAAACAGAATATCCACAAAGAGCATAACAACAACACAGAATATTTACCAACTAACATAAATCATGTCAACAGATTTTCAAGTCATGTCAACAGAGCATAAATCACCAACATAACACAAAAAAATTTCATATTAATAAAAATCAAACCAAACTACCTCCACCATTCGTAAATCATGTCATCAGATTTTCAAGTCACGTCAATGCAAATCAAGAGACTTACGTAAATAACCCCTATAGTTATATCTAAAGAGGTGGTTGCACTCTTGTAAAATTCTTAGACAATTGTTATAAGTTATGTAAGCCAAAATATCAGAACAAGCTTCAAATTACCAGGATCAAAATGTCTAGTTTAATTAGAATACACCGATTCAAACACACGATGTCAACAGAATAATTAACAAGAACACATAAATCATGTCAACATAGCATAAATCACCAACATAACACAACAAAATAATGTTAATGAAACAGAAAGTGAACAAAGAGTATGGCAACAACACAGAATATTTACCAAGGAACATAAATCATGTCAACAGATTTTCAAGTCATGTCAACAGAGCATAAATCAACAACATAACACAACAAAATAATGTTAATGAAACAAAAGGTCAACAAAGAGCTCATAACCCATACTTCTCCTTTGAAAGCTCACAACTGATTAAGAAAAAAGGGTTAAACAGTCTACACCTAAAGTATCCATAGATTCCAAACTCAACCATGTTTCTCAACCTTCTCAGTATTTATGGTCTTTTGCTTAGACAATAACTAACTGATTTTTTTAAGTCAAGTTAAGGACTCTGATTATGGTTATATCATATGGACTTTTACATTCAAGAAAATCCAACCAAACATTGATCCACTTAGACTAACGTTTATTTCCTCGGTCAAGAATTATTGAGCTGATTTCTCAAGTAGCTTCACATAAATCAGAAAATTATCCCTATAGTTATATCTAAGGAGGTGGCTGCACTCTTATAAAATTCTTAGACAATTGATATAAGTTATGTAAGCCAAAATATCAGAACAAGCTTCAAATTACCAGGATCAAAATGTCCAGTTTAATTAGAATACACCAATTCAAACACACGATGAATATTTAACATAAATCATGTCAACAGAGCATAAATCACTAACATAACACAACAAAATAATGTTAATGAAACAGAAAGTGAACAAAGAGCATGGCAACAACACAGAACATTTACCAAGCAACATAAATCATGTCAACAGAGCATAAATCACCAACATAACACAAAAAAATCATGTTAATGAAAATCAAACCAAACTACCTCCACCATTCGTCGACGTAGACTCGGAATAAGATGAAGAATCCATCAAATAACACTTAGCTTTTGATTACGAACTGAAATCGAACCTAAAGATGAGAAAATAAAAAAAAACTAATTAGGAACAAATTTGACTGGGCATCAACAAATAAAGGATAAAAACAGAATCAAAGTCGGTAAAATCGACCGAAAAATTTCAAAATCAACAAAGAAATCCGTCGAACAGGTCGTTTGTTTTTTGAAAATTGAATCGCAAATCAGGTATCGTTGAAATCGTTGAAACCGTCTGAGTCTAATTTTGCAAATCAATTGAATCATCAATCGTTAAAAATAGATTCAATGATTGGTATAATTCAATAGATGAAATCTCACCATAATCGCGATCAGAGACGAATTAGGATGAAGAACCCTAAATTAAAACGCAAAAAGACAGTTTTACCCTTTCATATTAAATTAATCTAATAATATTTATTGTGTGGCAAAATCTGTACCACTCATTTAATAAAAATGAGTGGCTAATATTGCATCTCATTTCTCAATTAGCCTAAATAATCTCAATTATCACAATCCTATATATATATATATATATATATATATATATATATGAACTAAAACCCATCCACTCATCCCCAAAAAAGTGAAATATTTTACACACATTGTAATAGTACTCCATATAAGGTATTCTTAACGTACGTTTTGGAGTTATTTCAGAACAATTAAGTTTATAAAAGAGTTCCAGCACAATATTTTATAACTGCAAATACAAAAAATAATTTAAATTTAACTTTTAAAATCATATCCAAACTCAACACAAACGCATCGTTACTGATTAACAAATCTTTGGGTCTGATGTGTAATGCGATGCTACATTATCATGGGTGTATATATATATATATATATAGGGATGTATTCAAATCCTTTTCATATCTTTTGTCCTTTTTCCTTCTTAATCCTAGCCCCAAGATTTTGTCATCTGACGGTTAGATTAATGCCACGTGTCATTTAATAATGCACATTTTCATTCTAATAATGCACAACGGCTAATAATGCAACATTATAGAATAATAATGCATTAATCACAACCATCCAATTCAAGGATCCAGGGGCTGAGATTAAGAAGGAAATAGAACACTTAGGATGCAAAGGAGCCTAACGCACCCCTATATATATATATATATATATATATAGGGTTTTGATCTATGAAAACCATATTTAAATACAGAAACGCAGAACCATATCATACATAGGGCATTTTTAGGTCATAGTTAGTTTATTTTTAGGTCATGTTAACAAAGCATGACCTAAAATGATCTTAACATGGCATTAAACCCAAATCTTATCATATGACCTAAAACAACTTAATTATGACCTTCCGTGTTTTTAGTTAATTATTGACCAATAGATCATCTAATCCTAGGGCTAAGATTTGGGCTGCATTTCTGGATTTAAACACATACTTATTATATATATATATATATAGGGTTGTGCTAAAATGACAACACCATTTAATATAACACCATACCACCATTAGGGGCCTAGGATCTGGAAATCCGACCGTTGCTAAGCTGCCATGTGGCAGCTCTTCTTTTTTTGTTTAATCAAATTAAAAGGCTGAAGGGCAAATTGGGAAATCTCTTTATAATTTGATACAAAACAGATTCACGCTACCCTTCTTTCCTTCCATTCTCAAAGATTTTCGTTTCTGGATTTGTCTCTAGATTTCTTCAAATTTTTCAACTAATTTCGATTTTGATTCACGATTCTGCAATATCTATCGCCAAATTTCACCCAGCATGTTTAATCCAGTTTGAGTTCATCTCAATTTGACCAATTCAATGACACGAGCTGTGCGATTCATCTCAGTTTGATCTCTGCAATCGATTCATCTCAATTGCAATCACACCACCTGTGCAATCGATTCTGTTATTTCTGCAATCCATTCCATAAATTCGTTCATATATGGGTGAATCAATTATCGATTTTGATCTGGATGTTTCTCCAGCAGGTGGATTTCGTCATTACCTCAATTCTCGATCATTTTTTCATGTGTTTTCTGTCGCACTATGGATTATTGTCATATTTAGTGATGGATTGTTTGCCAATTTTGTCAGATTGAAGTATTTTGTGATTTTGATTGTAGGGAAAGTTTTTGTTGAATGTTGCTTTGTTTCTGATTCTGTTTTGTATGATTTGCTATTTTACGTATTATATCTTGCTGTTTTGTTATATGGTTGCATAGTTTGTTCTATTTGTTGTTTCTGATTGTGTTTTGTTATATTTTAATTGCCTAGTTATGTTTTGTTATATTCTGATTATGTAGTACTAATTGTTCTGTTTGCTCATTCTGATTTTGTTTAATAGTTTTAGTAATTGCTGTCATATTGCTGTCAGATTTTCGTATGCAATAATTGCTGGTTTATGTGTATCACATTGCTGTTCACCTTATCGTTTATTGCAGTCAATTGTATCTGAACTAATTTGCCTCATGTTTTATCTTTTTATCCAGTTGCATGTGTGCCAGCATGCCCCGACGAACTTCGTCCTTATGTTGGTAAGAAATTCCATTCATTAGATGAGGGTATTGCCTTTTATGAAGCTTATGGTCGTGAAACTGGTTTTGATGTGCGTAAACGTGGAATCAAATCTACTAGAGATGTTGTTACGTGGCAATATCTTGTTTGTAACAGAGAGGGATTGAAGGTGGGGATTGAAATGGATGAGATGCATGCACAAGAGGGTTTTATAACCAAACGTAGACGCACATCCAAAAGGTGTGAATGTAGGGCGCGAATATCACTCAAGTATGTATTTGAGGCTGGATTTTTGGGGTATGTTGTTCAAGAATTTGTGGAAGTTCACAATCATAGTATGATTGAACTTCCGTTTAGACGTTACATGCATATTAACCGTAGGTTGGGTGAAGTACATAGGCGATTCATATGGGACTGCACGAAAGCCAATGTTAGACCCACCATGACATTCAAATTCTTGAATGAATTCTTGGGCGGCTATGACACTGTTGGAATCACCGTGGCAGAACTTAGGAATTATGTCCAAGGTCTGAAAACTTATGTCGAAGGTTCTGATGCACAAATGTTGTTAGATGAAATGGCGAGGAAAAAGAAGGCATGTCCTGATTTCACATATCACTATCAGCTTGGGAGTTCAAAAGAGTTGAAAGCGCTTTTCTGGTGCGATGCAATATCTAAGCGGAATTATCAACTGTATGGTGATGTTGTCTCCTTCGACTCCACATACAATACCAATAGGTAATGCCTTGTTCGTTTATATATAAATTTTGCATTCCATGTGTTAGGTTTCTGTTTGGATAACATTGTAGATTAGGATTCTAATATTTGCACTCTATTGTGTATTATATTGCAGTTTTTGGACTCTAATATTGCAGTCTACCATTTACATGTATGAAACAAGTATTGCATGATATTTTCACCCTTCACGGGCAAGGACAACCATGGAAAGCCAGTCACATTTGGAGCTGCACTCTTATCCAATGAGACCACAGAATCTTATTCTTGGCTCTTCAAGCACTTTTTGGAATCCATGGGTCAAGCTCCTAAGATGATTGTTACTGACCAAGATAGAGGTATGAGAGCAGCTATTCGTGATGTTTTGGTGGATACAAAGCATAGATGGTGCATGTGGCACATTATGCTTAAACTTACCGACAAAATTCCAAGGAGATGTCTAGAAAATGAAGAGTTGAAAAAAGAGATTAGTTCTTATGTGTGGTGTGAGGTACTAGAGCCGGAAGAGTTTGAAGATTCATGGATGGGGATAATGGAGCGTTATGAGCTTCTTCATGTCGAGTGGTTTGTAACAATGTTTGACGATAGAGAGATGTGGGTCCTTGCCTATTTTAGAGACTTTCCCATGGGGTCTCTTATTAGGACGACGTCTGTTTCTGAGTCTGAGAATAGCTTTTATAAAACATTCACCAGACCTCGCTCCAATCTAGTTGAGTTCATCATGAATTTTGATCATGCCTTGGCTGCACAGAGAAATTCTAGCTCGAAGTTAGATTATATGGATTCAACTATTATACCACCGTTCTCCAGTCAGTTGGTATTAGAAAAGCATGTTGCAACAAAGTACACTGATCACATGTTCAAGAGAGTGCAACATGAGATAGTGGATGCATTGCACCATTGTAGCACTGATGGTTTGTTGAAAGATGATGTGTTAGAGATCTCCACAATAAAGGACAAGTATAGTAAATCTTAGGTTGTTACCTACACGACCAGTGAGGATTCGTATTCCTGTTCTTGCAAATTGTTTGGGAGAGAGGGAATTCTTTGTAGTCATATATTTTTGGTTTTCAAGAACAGGTTTTTGAAGGTTATACCTGATAAGTACTTCCATGTTAGGTGGTAGAAGACTGTCTTAGCTGATGCTATTCGTGGACCAGCTCGATGTTTGACAGATCCTGAACTTTTATCAGATCCAAACCAACAGTCAAAGAATAAAGTTGCTGACAAATTTTTCAGTTACATGAAAAAATTTGATGCTGATAGTGCCATCAATGATTTGTTTTCAGGTGGAATTGATGAGCTTGGGAAGAGTCTTATGACAAGAATCCATGAACCATCTTCAGGAGACAAGGATAAGCCAGTTAAAGATTTCTATTTTGCTGAAAAGCCAGTTGTGGTTAGAGTACAACCACCATCAGTTGTGTCCACCAAAGGTTCGAAAAGTGATTCCAAAAGCCGTTTGGTGTCCGCGAAGGAAAAGGCTATAAAGTTGAACAGCAAACCATTGCGTCAGTGTAAAAAATGTGGCGAATTTGGTCACCATGACTCTAGGAACTGTGGTCGACAAAAGGGAAAATAAAATTGTTAGTTCATTTTTACATTATCAGGTTGCAGTCTTATACAGAAGATATTGCAGTATTAGGGTAGATATATTGCAGTCTAATGAAACGAGTGCAGACACAATATTTTCTTCTTTCTATTCCTTCATTACTATTAATTTTATACTATTGTTTCCAAGTTGCCTTTTATTCCATTAAATAGTCTAACTTCAATCTTTTTTAATTACAAAATTTTACAGTACTATATTGCAGTCTTATTCAATGAATATTGTTGTGTTACCACAACAATGTTGCAGTTTACATATTATTGTTACAATTGTTCTTTCTGATGTAGTTTAATAGAACAAGAGTATAGCTAGGTGGTACACAACCTTAAAGTCAGTATTCTCTAAAACCAAAGCATAATTAGCTTTCAAGTGCTAGGAAAACATCACATGACTTTAAAGAAATGTTCACTCAAATTCCATTAATTTCATTCACTAGATGATTCTTTTAAGTTTCTTTTATGCAAAGTCATGACATTTACACTGCAATAATTTCCCAATAGAACTCCCTGCTCTAACTGAATCTCATATTTCAAATAAAAATAGGTCCTAAACACTTTGTTACACCCAGAAACTAATATGATCTATAATTAATCTCAAGCATGCAAGCATATTATGAGTAACTGCCATCAAAACAATTATGGATAAAAAGTCAAACCAAATTAAGTCAGTTACATTGTCTACCCCAAAATAAAACTATAAAACGAAATGTTTCAGCACAAGTTCATTCAAACATCCAAGACTTCATGGCAAACATCCAAGACTTCATTGTTGCAGCAGCCTTAGGCCCTATTTTCATTGTGAGGAACGCCAAGATGGTTTGTTCTTGTACTCCGCTACCATATTCTCCACAGCAATCGGTCTTGTCTTTTTTGCCTCCGTATGCTGATGTGAGGCAAGTCTTGACACACACCTAAAGGCCCTATTGTTGTTGTTATACAGCATTGCTGTACAATATTTGGCTCGAAGAAGCTGCAGAGGCCTTGATTGTTTGTTTGTCAGATCACATTTCCAGTCAGTGACCTTCATGCCCATATAAGTCTCCATATGGCGCATTGCATACAGGCCACAATCTGTAGTGTCTTCTTTAGCACTCCATTTCATTTCTAGAACCTTCACATTTGCTTTTTGGAGCATGCGACCGTAGCTAGCACAACCACATGTCTCCAGAGTGTAGACAAAGAAATCTATCTGCAATTTATAAAATAAGAATTGTCAAGCTGATGAGATTTGCATATTTATATAATGTATATTGCAGAATAACATATATAGCCTTGCTTGCTTACCAGCCTATAGACTTGGTCACCATATCTATCCCCAACATCAGCTTTTTCTGATCTAACATTATCTATCACGCAGATTGTTGCTTTCAAGAAATCAAAACAAACCACATAGTAGTGGTCGTTTGTATATATAGGGAAAAAAAACCTGTTGCATAACAATGAGTATATTTAATTGCATTCTACTAAGAAACATATTGTAGTTCAATGTATTGATAGTTTATTACCAGACTGTAATTTTCCCATTTGAAGTTTTGGATATACTTGAGCTCATCAATGATTCTTTCATGAAAGACCTCCTTTGTCTGATCATTGCTCCAATCAGTCTTTGGGTCCACAACTGTACCATTCTACAGCCAAAGAAAATAAGAATTAGGACAACCATACGAGAAGTCTAATATGCATTAAGTGTTTGAGACATACGAAGGGGAAAGTAGACAGAAACAATCTGTTGGGTGATGTACGGGACTTGAAATTCTCATTCAAATTTAAGTAACAACTCCATTCATCTATGACTGCAACATGGATCCTTGCATATGGCAGCATTGACATTAGTTGAGCATGAGTAATTTTCAAGTTGTTGATGTTGAATACAATCAGCTCCCTGTTACAAAATGTAGGATGTTATCATTCTGTACAATTATTGAATAAACACTTGGTATTAAAAATAATTTCTTACGAAATTCAGTACTCATCATCCAAAAATACAGTTCCCTCTCATCCCTCGTCAGTTTGTTTGACATTGTAACTGCACGCACAGCATAAAGAGATTTGATCGCATCACTTACTTTATGTTTTGTTTTGTCACGGGTGGAGATTGTTTTTTGTCCCTGTTGGAAATTACAACAAACAATATTACAATTATTAAACTTAAGAATGCATAGTATAATTTGGCAAGATGCATTATATACATGTTCCTCCTTTTCTTTGGAAGGATCATTCACATTCGATGCAGCATCAGCCTTTTGCGTGTCCTTTGAAGCTGCAGTTTTCACTCCTTGTGGAGGCTTCAAAGGTTCTTCACAGACATTCTACAATAGCCACAAACACAAATGCATTATAATGTGAAATATATAATATACTAATCTGCAACAATTCAAATTGTGTTATGCAATGTATATCATACCTCTGCAGGAGCCGATGTACTATTAGTTTTATCCTTTGAAGGCTCATTTGTTGCAGCAGCTGCAGCTGGGCTCGATGGGCACGTAGCCTGTGAAGGCTCCTTCCTTGCTTCAGTTGCATCACCCATCTTTTCCTTTCCACGACTTTGATCTGCAAGAGGTGATTTCTCACCTCTCGACTGGCCACCTTGTGCTTGCACATTCTGCATATCCATAAAACCATCATTATGAACAATCTCCAATTCCAAAAGTGTAGTGAAATTTCAAATACAATATATATAAACCACATATTGTTATCAATAAGAAAAACTTACTTGAGTGTCATCACCATCAAACAGATTCCAATTAGGCATATAATTTTCCAATTCAATTTTTTTATCTAGAGCACTCATCATTTTTTCGATTGCTGCCAGCCAGTCAGGATTCTGCAGATCCTCGTCATCCAAATTTTGAGCAAGTGTTTCAACTTGATCTTTTGTTTTCATCCGTCTCTTCTCTCTCTTTCAATTAGTCAGCATTATCAACCCCGCTGCAGATGCTACCTTAAAACTATTCATTTCACGTATGTGCTCTGGTGGTGCATGTAACGTAGCAGCAAACTTGAATATTCCATCAGCCAAAAGATTTCCAGCACGATAGACATCAACAGTAAATTTCCTTGCTTCTATTTCCTCGTTGTGTTGCTGCTTTGTTTCTGCTGAAGTTGAAGGACTGGCCATATCATTCACCTCATCCAAGATTTGTTGCTCTTGCGCTCGGATTAATGCTTTGTCATCATCAACAAGTTGTTGTGGCATTCTGTCATCATAGTAACCCAGCCCAAATCCACCAGCATTGATCTCTAGGGCTTCTCTTGCTTTTAACGCCTCCGACTCCCACATGTTAATTGATGGGAAACGTTGTTCAACTGTTCTTCTTCCTACTATCATCCTGTCCACATAACATCCCTAACATACAGAAGCATAAAAAACTTTAGTATATGCATTTTTTTTTAAATTTTTTTAAGAAAGTTACACTTACAATAAGGAAAACTATTAGACCAGTGTAGTATCTGCTAGAGGAGTTCAGCCATCTGTTATGCACATCTAACAGAACATTGATGACGTATTCACACCAATTGTATTCATGGATGATTGACAAATCATCCAAGATATGTAGGATCTTTGGGATAACAGGTCCATCTGCTGGGGTCTCTATAAAACAGTATTCCATGAGCACCAAGAATAGTCTCTTGAATTGATCACCACCATCTACCTCATTCAACATCAGGATGGCAATGTCATCAACATATATATTATACCTTGGTTTTTTAAGAGACTTTGCAATGGCTTCCATCCACGATAAATCATGCTTCCGGAGTTTCCGTTCAATACGATTTTTTCCTTTAGGAAGGCCAAGCGTCAGATGCACATCAACTTCGTCGATGTGCCTGCATTCTGTCCCTGGCCCTCCTATAGGTAACCCACAAGAAATGGGAATGAAGTATGATGCAACCCAAAATCCCAGTTTTGGAGGTATGAAATTTAACTTGAAATTTATAAGTGCCCCAAACCCCAGGTCAATTATATCCCTTTTTTGCTTTCCATTTAGATACTCCATGGTATTTCCAAATATTACTGACTTTAATCTGAATAGTAGGGCATTCACACCCTTGTTTAATCTTATCAAAACTACAAAAAAAAAAAATTCAATACTACATTATTATAAATGATGGACTGCAATATAGAACAACAAATACTGCAAGATGATGATGCATTATTCTAAATGATGCACTGGAATGTATAACAAGCAATACAGCAATATATACAATTAAATAAAGCAATATAGCATGCAAAACAGCAAGATGATGCATTATCCCAAATGGTGCACTGCAATCTATAACAAACAAGACTGCATTATTTTAAATGTTGCAGTGCAATGTATAAGAAGTAACACAACAATATGACATAAATTATCTTATTTGTTGGTCCCTCATTTTAACTAGTAGAATGATAAGTATCTAATCATGTCATGATTTAGGTATGAATTATCAATAATTGTTATAACTAATATCACTTGAAACAGAATTTAAAATTAGCAAAAGTTCATTTAATCTATACAGTAATGCTTAGATTTTGAACACTGTTATCTATTTTGTTACTTGCAACTCATATATAGACTATTTTTGTCAGACAAAGATCTGTCATATAATCCAAATCAATAGTGTAAATATGCAAAACTGCAAGATCATGATGCATTATTCTAAATGGACCACTGCAATATATAACAAATAAGACTGCATTGTTATAAATGACCCACTGCAATATATAACAAGTAATACTGCAAGATTTTTCACAATACATTCACCTCCCGGTCCTCTTATTTCTGCATTCGTGTTTATTCTTGTGCTTGTTTCTGCTTCCACTTCTTCCTCATTCATATTTTCATGATTACTTCTAGTTTCAGCTTCACTTGTATCTTAGTCATTTCAAACCGATTCAAATTAGGGTTACCCCCAAAAATACCGTCATTCTCCAAATTCGCCTCTCTCTCTCCCCGACTTTTCTCTCTCTCTCTCCCCGACTCTCCAAAATCTACAATTCTCCAAAATCTCACCGATCCTCCACCTCTAGATCCCGCCGCCTCCACCTCTAGATACCGTCGCCTCTGCCTCTGCCTCTAAATCCGACCGCCTCCGCCCCTACACCGTATACCTTCAATTTCCAGCCACGACTACACGGTGAATCGCGCGATTTAGGGCTAATTTCTGGAATTCCGAACGCCTACAACAAGTAATCGGTTAAAACAGTTCAGAAGGTATGTTAATTGGATTCCGTTTAAGGTTGAACGAAATAGTTTTCCAGAATGTTACATTGTTGTGAATGCAGATTTATGTATGCGTATTATTCATTCAATTGATGCCTTGTTTAATGTTTCGATCTGAGGTTTTAGTCTGTTTTTGGTGATTTTCGAAATTTTATAGCTATTTGCTCCATGTATGAGGGTTTTTTGAAATGTTGTGACAGACTATTGTGATTTTTTATCTATTGGATTAAGTATTGTTGTACTCGAAGTGAATTGCTGATTTGGTGATTTGCTTAGTTAGTGATATGCTTGTATTAATGTATAAAAGGGGTTATGTTACTGCATGATTCATTTTGTGGATGATTTGGATGTTATTGGTTTAATCCAGTGTAAAGACAAATTTAAATGGCAAGAAAAAGAACAATATCACAGGTGGAAGAGGAAGAATCTAGAGGGGATACAAGTGAAGCTGAAACTAGAAGTAATCATGAAAATATGAATGAGGAAGAAGTGGAAGCTGAAACAAGCACAAGAATAAACACGAATGCAGAAATAAGAGGACCGGGAGGTGAAGGTATTGTGAAAAATGTTGCAGTATTACTTGTTATATATTGTAGTGGGTCATTTATAACAATGCAGTCTTATTTGTTATATATTGCAGTGGTCCATTTAGAATAATGCATCATGATCTTGCAGTTTTGCATATTTACACTATTGATTTGGATTATATGACAGATCTTTGTATGACAAAAATAGTCTATATATGAGTTAGTGCAAGTAACAAAATAGATAACAGTGTTCAAAATCTAAGCATTACTGTATAGATTAAATGAACTTTTGCTAATTTTAAATTCTGTTTCAAGTGATATTAGTTATAGCAATTATTGATAATTCATACCTAAATCATGACATGATTAGATACTTATCATTCTACTAGTTAAAATGAGGGACCAACAAATAAGATAATTTATGTCATATTGTTGTGTTACTTCTTATACATTGCACTGCAACATTTAAAATAATGCAGTCTTGTTTATTATAGATTGCAGTGCACCATTTAGGATAATGCATCATCTTGTTGTTTTGCATGCTATAATGTGCCACATGCACCACATACTGTGATAACATATATACAAAAGTTCTCTTTAGCTAACTGATGAAGTACTTACAACTTTCAAACACCATATTAACATGCAACAATTACTGCACCACATTTCCAACTAAAAATCCTTTATTTGCCGAAGTAAGATACTGAACTGTTTTATCAAGTAGCAGAGCTTTCTACAGACCAATGGAATCTTTTTTACACAAATCAAGGCAATTGAAGCATTTTAGTATTTATGCTTTCTCTGAACCTTGTTGCAAAGCAATGACCACGAGGGTGACAAGGGACGCATAGACTGAATTGGGTATCTTCTCCACCACCTTCCCGACACCAGGAACATTCTCACTTGACCTTTTTGTTAGAAGTGCTACGGTCGGAGCAGCGGCCAGAGCAATGATCAATCCCTGACTCACTGTCATGAATGTATCTTTTGTAATACGGCTGATAACATTGACAAATTCTTCACAACGTTTCAAAAAACCCTCATACATGGAGCAAATAGCTATAAAATTTCGAAAATCACCAAAAACAGACTAAAACCTCAGATCGAAACATTAAACAAGACATCAATTGAATGAATAATACACATACATAAATCTGCATTCACAACAATGTAACATTCTGGAAACCTATTTCGTTCAACCCTAAATGGAATTCAATTAACATACCTTCTGAACTGTTTTCACCGATTACTTGTTGTAGGCGTTCGGAATTCCAGAAATTAGCCCTAAATCGCGCGATTCACCGTGTAGTCGTGGCTGGAAATTGAAGTTACACGGTGTAGGGGCGGAGGCGGTCGGATTTAGAGGCAGAGGCGGAGGCGACGGGATCTAGAGGTGGAGGCGGCGGGATCTAGAGGTGGAGGATCGGCGAGATTTTGGAGAATCGTAGATTTTGGAGAGTCGGGGAGAGAGAAAGAAGAGTCGGGGAGAGAGAGAGGCGAATTTGGAGAATGACGGTATTTTTGGGGGTATCCCTAATTTGAATCGGTTTGAAATGACTAAGATGCCCCCGACAGCAATTCGGTATACACTAGACAGCAATCTCAATTCTGTTCACGAAATTAAATCTTGAGCGTTGGATTTCCGGATCTAAGGGTGGATATTGGTGGTATGGTGTTATTTTAACTATAGTGGCACCCTAGTGCACCCTTATATATATATATATATATATATATATATATATATATATATATATATAGGGGAGTATTAGGGTCCTATTACACCCTTAGTATCTTTTCTCTTCTTAATATCAAACATTAGATTGATGGAATGGATGGACTAGATTAAAAGGACAAATCTTATTCCGTATTGCATTATTAGTTCATTTTCGTGCATTATAAGGGTAAAGCAGTAAAATAACATACTAACCCAGACGTTTCAAAACGGAAGGTGCGATATTTACGCGGCATTTTCATCGACCTTTCATCTCCTCTCTCTCTCACTCCATCCCATCAACATTCTCTCAACCCAATTTCTCCCCTAATTCAAAAACAAGAGAAACCCTAGCCGCCGCTCTCTTCCCCTCGAATTCAAATTCAGCAACGATTTCCGTCGTCAAATCGCCGTCGACCGCCGATTCTATCTCACGAAAGCTGCTGTTTTGGTTCGCGGTGTGGGTTGATAGTCGAATCATCTCCTGGACACAAAAAAGGTGTGTGTTTGAAGTATATTTTTTAGGTAGAAACACTACTAAACCTCGATTGGCGACGTTTACAAACACAACCAGTAGCCGATTCACAGTTTTTGTTGTCCTTTGAGTTTCGATTGGAAATAATGCACAAAATTATTTTGCTCGTTTTTCTTGAAAAAGATGAAATTGCGACCATTATAGTAAGGGTTATGTTCATTCTGCGTATATTAAGTTATGTTGTGAGTTATAGCTTGGTTTTCATCCATTAGCTTTCGATTTGGAATAATGCACAAAAGATGTCTTTTTTTTTGTGGAGAAGATGAAATTGTGGGCATTTGATTTAGGGTTGTAAGCTATATGCAAGTGTATAGTGGATTTCTGACCAATATTTACATTGTTCGTCATTTTATGGTTGAAACCTCACTGATTTATGGTTGAAACATCACTGATTTCGTCAATATTGTCGCGCAGATATAGAATGACTAAAAGAGGTCGGCCGTACAAAAGCCAACCGGAACCCAGTGAAGGTGATGCATTATTTTATCATTCTTGTACATTATTGTCCATTTCATTGGATTCGAACTCTGTGTTCATTGAGAAATTGCTATTTTTTGCACTTTGTGGTATAGGTTGCAGTATAGGAAGTAATTGTTTAGTATAATTTGGTTTATACATTAAATATTTTGTTCTGTGCATTGGTTAATAGATGTGGTGCATTATTTGCTGTAACGTATACATTATTTGTTCTAATTCATATCTTTTTCATATTCTGGACAGCATCTAAGCAGCGTCGGGTTGAGTTTGCTCAAGAGCGGGCTGGATGATTGCAAGAGTAATCATTAGAAACGCTATTGACGTTAACTTTAAGACTGTTGTTTTTGGATAACTTATTTTAATTTGGTCAAATGACGACTTGTTTTGAACCGTAGATATCACCTGATAACTGAAGCATATTATGCTACTACTGTGTGATGTAGTAAAGTGATAATGGATAAATTATTCACTGGATTTTGAGGAACTTCTGCTTGGCCCGCCATGGAATAAATAAAGTGAGTAATGCACAGAATATCATTATTAATGCAAGGCTATTATTCGATAATGCACATTTACAAATTAATGGAATAATGGTATAAATAAATGGAGTAATGCACAGAATATCATTATTAATGCAATGCTATTATTCGATAATGCACGTTAACAAATTAATGGAATAATGGTATAAATAAAGGTAGTAATGCACAGAAACTCATTATTAATGCAAAGGTATTATTCGATAATGCACGTAAACAAAGTAGTGGAATAATGGTATAAAAAAAGGGAGTAATGCACATAAATTCATTATTAATGCAAGGCTATTATTCGATTAGCACGTTAACAAAGTAGTGGAATAATGGTATAAAAAAGGAGTAATGCACAGAAAATCATTATTAATGCAAGGCTATTATTCGATAATGACATTAACTCCCGAAAAATCCAAATTTATTATGCATAAAATGTTCACAGCGCTAGAAATAATAAAACTAAGACAACGACACAAATAATAAAACTGAATACAAGACGAAAACTAATTTTTTAGGTACAAAACACATCAAGCTTTCTTCTTGCCTTTACTAAGCTCTTTCTCCTTCGCCATCTCTTTAAGCATTGGACAGCCAGATCGTGCAGACCAGATCGTGCATTGACTTCGTCTTCCTCGTTCGACATCTTGCTGCCCTGCCTATTGCATACGACAGAATACCAAGTAGTAACACCGTCCGCTTTCCTCATTCCTTGTTTGCGCGTATCAAAACCAACAGCGCGGGCATACACATCATAAAACGCAAAAGCAAAATCTAGGGATTGGAATTTCTGACCAACCACGGGCTTCAATTGTGGAGAACATTCAGGTATAACGAACACTATACATAAAACCAAAAAAAAAGCATATCAGAATTTATTTTCATTATATGATATAAAACATACATTACATATAAGAAAGAATGCATTATACACTGCTATTCGTATATTATATAAATCCAAAATTGCAACACAACAGAGGCGAGAAAACAAAAATAAACAATAAACCCTAATACATGAGACTTGTCGCCTAAGCAAAATACTAAACCACATCCACCAATTACTGCTAAAGCCTACTGGACTAACTTCTTTCATTGTTGAACAACACGAATTCGATAATATGGCACGATACGGTGTTGCTCCAATACAGAAAAGACTACTATTCGTACATCATAACATAGCAGCCGAGAAAACAAAATAAACACTAAACCCTAAACCACGTCCACCAATTACCGGTAAAGCCTACCGGATGGTTTCAAGTTACATAATCAAATTAATAACAACATACCTTCTTCCATTGTTGAAAAACACGAAAACGATAATATGGCACAATACGGGGCTGCTCCAATATGGCGACGACGAGAAGTATAAAAAAAAGAAAATATTGATATGTGAATCAAAGAATAAACCGTGCAATCTTTTCTAGAATGATGAATCGATATGTGAATCAGAGAAAAAATCGAGAATGATGGAAGAATAGAGGTAAAAGAGAAGAAATATTTTCTAGAATCAGAGAATAAACCGCTGCAATCTTTGAATTGAGATAATCATGCACTTACCATAACCGTCTCCAATGTGATTACCACATAAGCCCTTTTCAGTTTTTTTATTTAATAAACAAATATAAATCAGGCCCAATTTTCGGCCATTAGATCTAGGAAATGGATGGCCAAGATTAGAAAGGAGAATAGAACATTAAACCAAAGAAGGATATGAATACATCCCTATATATAAATATATATATATATATATATATATATATATATATATAGGATTGTGTTAAAATGACAACACCTCTTAAAGTAACACCATACCACCATTCCTAGCCAATCATTTGTACATGTGGACGAATAATAAGCTGCCATGTGGCAATCATAAAAATTGCTCAAGGGTAAATTTTCGCGGACTGCAATATCCAATACACTAGACTGCAATTTTTCCCGACTGCAATATCCAATACGCTAGACTGCAATCTATAGATTGCAGTCTAGCGTTTATACTATTGCAGTCTAGCATATGTAATATTGTAGTCTAGCGTGGTGTCGCAGTGTCATTTTAAGAGTGTTGTCATTTTAACGCACCCCTATATATATATATATATGATCATATCATAACCAATATTTATGGTGATAACCTAATAACCCTCATTTTATGGACGAAAAATATCATTTTATGGAACACAATATCATTTTATGAAATAAAAGTATCATTTTATGCATGCTGAAAAAATATCATTTTATCGTGTATAAATATCATTTTTAGTAAAAATGATACTTTTGACCCATAAAATGATAGGGTTATTAGGTTATCACATAAATATGAGTTATGATATGATCGCACCCCTATATATATATATATATATATATATATATATATATGGATGTACTATTATGCTAACTAATTTTAAAGTGCTAACGTACATCCAATCACGTGCTGCAACGTGGCATGAAAAATGCAATATTATATACCAAAAAATGCAATATGCATTTGTAGAAGCTATAAATGAATTTCGACAGATTGCATTTTTGTTAGATGCAAATTGCATTTTTTATTGTTGAGTTTTGCATTTTAGATATTGGCGGTTTAATTTGCATTTTATATCTAGACGGATTGCATTTATATATGTGAAAATGCAAAGCTTAACAATATAAAATGCAACTTATGTGAAAATGCAAAACTTAACAATATAAAATGCAATTTTCCTATAACTAAATTTGCATTTTATATCTAGACGAATTGCATTTACATATTTGTATTTTATTTTTATTTTTTTTTCGGTCTCACATGAAAATTATAAGTGAAAATCTTGCTTAATAAAATAAGAAGTACATGTATGTAGCCATAATAGCGTACATTTGATAGTGAATTTTGTGTAGCAAAGTTCAATTGTTGATTAGGTGCAATAATAGTCGATTTAGACTATATTGCTATTAGCTACTTCAGAGTCTGAAATGAATATATGAAAGTGAAAAAAAAAATGAGGCTGTGGGTTGTCAGTTTTAACATTAACTGAACTATACTGAAATCTAGAGTTAATTGATAAATTGGTAACGTTAAAGTCTTAAGGATATGTATATTATGTCCTTATAAAGGATAATGTAAAATATACAAGAAGCATCCTCTTATAGTAAAGATGTGAGATTACTATAATTACTTGAAAAAATTAAAAGTAATTACTAATATGATATTATTCTCTTTTGATTTTAATAATGAATATGCAAATTTATGCTTATAAGCTAACGTTATGAATTGACCAAAAAAAAAAAAAAGAGAGAAAAGAATATGGCACTTTTCCACGTATATTATTTAAGGAAATATTAATTGATCCAAAATAAATGATAAAGCAATAAGAAATAGCCATAATTGAAGAGTAAGTTTTGGAAAAATTCCTTAACTTAATTATTCGGAGAAATATATAAATACTTAAAAGTATGAAATCCATAGATCCCATTAGGAAAAAAAATTTACTCATCTTGGGGAAAAAGAAGTCGCATGCATGTGTGAACTAGGAGAAAATATGAGAACGTAAATTCTTTTATTCTCTTAGTCAAATGTTTACAGTTTAGTGAAGAATTTCGTTTAACTTGGAGGAAGTGAATTTTGGGGACAAAACTTTTAAAGGGGGGAAGAATTGTCATATCCCTGACTCAAAATATGATCATTTTCCTATATATTTATATATTTATATATTTTTATTAGGCCTGCTTATTCGGCCGGTTCCGGTTCTAACCGGACCGGTTAACCGGTTAACCGGCTTTAAATTTTCATAAATCCTAGAACCGAAACAGGAACCGGAACCGATGGGTTCCGGTTTGGAACCGGCCGGTTAAGAATCGGTCGATTCCGGTTCCAAACCGGAACCGATGTGTAATTTTAATCCGAATTTATTTATAATTTTAAATAGTTCAATACTGAAAAAATAATAAGCCAACATCTAGAAATATAACAAATAATACCTAAAAAAATCAAGTAAATACACAAAAGTACAAACCAACAATACAATAATATTCATTTATGGATAAGAGTGATGTCAAGTGTAGTAGGTCGGACTAGTTTATGTTAGCAATTTTTTAATAAAAAAATAGGAGTTCTAAACTTTAGCAATTTTTTAAAAAAATAAGTTTTAAAATTGAATTTCAATTCCCCTTTTTGGCTAAACAAATATTCAATGGAATTTCTAATATTACTAATTGATCTTGTTGTGACTTTTTGGTTTATAACGCAACAGTTAATAAATTATTCACAAACATGTTAAAAGCGTATGTTAAATGAATTGTTACATATATTTGTTATAAAGTTAAATTTCTATCATATGAAATGATATTGTAATTGTATAAGTTCTTTTGGAAATTAAAAACAAACTTATGATGTCCTACTCATTGTAGTTAGTTCATCAAAAATTGATTGGGGAAATAATTGTAGATTCAAAGTATCACGGTTTAAACATTTTAAATACTTCAGAAACAGAGCTCGCAAATCTAACACTTTTTAAATCTAAAAATCACTCAATGTTTCAAATTATTTTATTTTAATTCAAAATTAATTCAATTAAATTAGATTTATTAATATATTAAATTATAAAAAAATAAAATTGAATTATAATCCGGTTCCCGGTTAGGAACCGGAACCGACCGGTTCCGAACCGGAACCGGTTTTATTTAAAAAGTTGGAACCGGTACAGGAACCAGAAAATCCGATTCCGGTTCCTTAATTAACCGGTCGGTTCCGGTTCCGATTCCGGTTAATCGAGAACCGGAGAACCGTTTAAGCACCCCTAATTTTTATTGCATATTATAGCTTCATTTTCATTACAGAAATATTAATCAGAGATTATTGACAATAAATTAATTAATGATGAGAAGCCAGTTATGCACATAAGCTAAACATGATAAATAGTTAGTTATTTAACTAAATTAGTTTGAATAGTGTAACGTAAAATTGTATAGTACATATAGTAGATAGATTTATATTTTATACTCCTATTGGTAACTTTAAAATAAATTAAGTGAAACCCAAGATTATATATATTATGTTTACGTGGACGAAGAGTTTCATTATTAAGTAATGAGTTCATTTTGCACTATGTAAGACTTGCATTTGTGAAAAGCTCAAAATAATGTGTGTGCATGTATATCTTTATAAACTAAATTATAGATATTTTATTATTAATATATTTATATAATACGTGTAAACATTTTAATAAGCACAACACATAATAATGATGAGTCATTGCCAGCTTTACATGCTAGTGATATTTTTGTACTTGGGTATTTTTAAAAGATTAGATTTCAATTTTTTTAGATGGACAGCGGAGAAATCGTAGTATAAACCGTATTCATATAGGTATAAGAATAGTGGATTTAGAGGGAGGCTTAGAATAAGGAGGAGAGTAGAATAGTTGTGAAGAAATGGTGTTTAGGGAGGAAGGGAGAGATATCTTGACCTTGACTGTAGCTCCAAATTTTATGGGCAAATAGGATCTAGAGGTATAGATGGAGAACGGAAAGTGCAAATGTTCGGTTCGATTACATTAGTGATCAGGTGTGTATAAATCACACTTTTATTTTTTCATGTTTTATGGGTTTATTCGCTATGTATTTAAGTGAAGTGAATAATTTGATTATATGATCTGACTCTGATATGATTATATGTTATTTGATATCGATGGTGGAATATGATATGGATATAATATTGGTGCATGGATATGTTTAATATATTGGAAATGAATTATATGATAGAAACATGTAATTGATGCAATTGATATGTTTGCTCATGGTTTTGGAATTATTTGTATCATTGGATTAAAGAGGATCTGTACAGTCATGCTATGAGTCTGATATCAATGGCAATAGACCTTCGGGTCATATATATGTAGACAATGGCAATGGACCTATGGGTCATATATACACTGACAATGGACCTTCGGGTCATATATATATATGTACAAAGGCAATGGGACCTACGGGTCATATATACAAAGGCAATGGGACCTACGGGTCATATATACAAAGGCAATGGGACCTACGGATCATATACAATGGAATCCCGAGCAGATATCAGGCTTGAACTGTCACAGAATACTAAATGCAATAGAGAGGCATATGCATATGAATATGAAATTGTTTATGATATTTGATGTGTACTTATACGTGCAGATTTAGAACATTTGTAAATAAGCCTAGTAAATGATGGATTTTGTAATTATGGTATGTGGATGGTGATGTAATTAGTATATGATTTCTTTACTTAAATTGTATTTGTTTATTATAAGTATATATGCCAAAGAGGGGTTGGGGTGTGACAGGAAATGCATGTACAACTTGATAAATGTTGAATAGGCTAATTTCATGCATCGGTTATGTGGTGAGAAAACACTTTATTTTGCTGGGTCTAACGCAATTTTTAAGCCAGGTGTGTGAAGGAGACGCTAGATCCAGGAAGAGCTGGAGAAAATGGACTAGCAAAGGAAAATGAAGGAAAGTGAGCAGAACTGAAGGGAAAAGAATGACTAGAAGAAGGAAGTCAATAGCTGAGGGCAACAAAGCCTATTCATACCTCGCTGGACCCACTTCAACGCCTATAAATAAGGGAGCATGCAGCACACGCCAGAGATATGATTTTTGCTCTTAGCTCACACACACACACACTTGGTAAAATAGGAATTCTGGGGTAGTTTAGGGTTTCTAAGGGGTTCATCTTCGGCGAAAGTCAGTGTAACACCGTCCTCTCGGAGGGCGAAGAAACAATCTGCTTTTCATTCAGCTTTTCGTACTTTTATCCCGTCGAACTTCATTGTTTTGGAAGTCGATTTGGTTGTTGCTACTTATCGGTTATCTATGCATTTAGTTTTTGCCATGTTGGTGTTACCTTGTGTTGATTTACGATTCTTGGTTTTTGTTTGAAGTTTTATTTCGGCAGTTAAATGTTAATCTCTGTTTTGGATAATTCTATGCTTGATCTGGGGATGACGTTGTGGATCTAAATTGTTGTTGTTGATCGGCGGTTGTTTGTTGAATCTGAAGCTATGGATATACTTTTGGTCGGAGTTTGTGTCGGATGCTTGGATCCGGAGTGGATTTAGCATCCGAGGTTGGATCTGAACAGGGGAATCAAGTTGTGCATGGATTTCGAACTCTTTTGCTCTCTTTTCAATTTACTCCATCTAGTAGCCGTAGATCTGCTTAGTTTTTAACTGTTCTTCGTTAAATTGCTTTAAATCCAGTCTGCTTCATTTCCGATTCACGTTCCATCTCAGTTTTTACTGAATTTTTATGCAAATCGATTGAAGAAGATGATGTCGCTGTTAGTTAGTACTTTAGTTAGTTGTTTTCCAGCTTTTCATTTGTACTTTACCTTTTCAGCAAATGGTCCCCACCGTCAGTTTATTTCCCAGGTCTAGGTAATTTAGAAATAGTTTTTTAGATCTAGTGATTGTCTCGTTTTCCAGTTTACATGCATGATTTTTGTTCTGCCTAGATCTAGCTGTTAGCGTAGCAGATTTCAACTCAAGTTAGTAATTTCCATAACACATGAGACTTTTCGCCTAATCAACATAATAAACCCTAGCCACCAATGCCATTTTAAACCTCTTGGATTAAATTACGCTTATGAAGTACATTCAAAACAAGAATCATATCAGAAATTATGTTCATTATATGCTATACATCGTACATTACAGATAAGAAAAATACATTATACACTAATATTCGAACATTAAATATATCGTGAAATACAACACAGTAATGACTTAAAATAACAAAACCCTAAACCATAATACATGAGATTGTTGGGGTTTGTATACTAAAAGATGTTTCGAGCATACATGCCTTTGTACAGTCAGCTTGTGCATGTATACGAGAAACGCCACGTCCACTTGTTAACCTAATTATGGGAATAAATAATATAATATAATGGTTTATTATTGAAATATAATAAACAAGTCTAAGGCTTTTTACTAAGAAGGTCAAGTAGGAAAATTCGATGAATCTCCTCATGAGTTTTCCAGTAGGGGACTTGGCCAGATCTAATAATAAGAAAAACGTATTCACAACCTAGATAGGCTTTGGCTACCTATTGGTACGGTTGCGGTGTTTGTGATAATTCTCTCTTACCTAAGACGAGATTAGTAACACCGGTGTGGTAAAGCACTGAAAGGATCTAATATGAAATGTATTCTTTGTTGCTATCTACTGTAAGAATATATTTCAGAAAGTTTAGTATTTTCTAGTCTATGATATTAATATCAATATTGTTTTTTCAATCAAACGCCACTTTGACTTATCAATGTGAGAGTTTGTACGTAACTTAAGTTCATGATATCTTGGGTGGTAGTAATTGAATAACATGAAGGTATTGGAATATTATTTCATAGAATTCGTGTGCCCAGTGTGGTATGATTAAATCCCTAAGGGGTGATCCCCAAGAGGTGTTTGAAAAAGGAATTTATTATTCAGAAAATTGCGCAGTTGGAATTTATTCCACGAATAATAAATAAAGTTTCAAACTAAAAAAACTCTTTGGAGAATTAATTTAATTCTAGTCACATAGCAGACAAAAGAATTAAATTGACGGATCAAGATAATCTTAAACGCGGGAAATATTATAAAATAAAATGGACCCAAGTTATTTGTAATTTGGTGATTTAAGTGGGAGTGCAATATTATTCTTTAGTGGAACAAAATAATATTCCATTGATAATATATTAAATCATGGGTCATTTGATTTAATTAGTTAATTATCTAATGGGTGAGCCCAACACTTAAGTCATTCCATGGATCCCCTTACTATCCCATTAAGTCCACTATAAATATTGAAGAGATGTGGAAACCCTAGCACACAATCCAAGACAACACTAAACCCTAACCCTAGCCGCCAAAATCGGCGCCTCTCTCTCTCCCTCTTGGTCTCGAATTTCGTGCCTAGCACGTGGGAGAATTAGGGTTTAGATTATTGTTCTTGATCTATCCTAATTCATAGGATTAGATCTAGACAATTTCGTGTTTGTATTGGGTTTTCCTATATCTATTCAAAAGTTATTTATTGATTATCTAAGATCCGCCCACACGGATGGATGATCAAGGACAAGGGAATAGTACGGAAGATTCATGGTCGATAAACCAAGGATCTCCGGGTGGTGCAGCTAGCAACGTCAATCCAATGATGGATTATGAGGTAACAATCGAATCTACATCGAATATGCATGATTATGTGTTTATTTGATGTTATATCTATAGATCTATGTTTATTGAATGAAATTGAAGTCGAATGCATAATCACCTAAATAGATCCGTTAAGGGCCTGTTTGCTTTCCGTGTCTTCCGCTGCGGTAGTCCCAACAGAGACTTGTCGCCTAAGAAACATAATAAACCCTAGCCACCAAAGACTACTTAACCCTAGTGGATTAAATTACACTAGCGACGTACATTCAAACGTCAAATTCATGGAACGAATTAGTAATGAACAAAACGTCAACGAAACGAAAACAAAAGAATGACTTTCATTGTTGAAGAAAGCGTCAGATTCAAGTACGTAAATTACCTTCTTCCATTGTTGAAGAAAACGTCAAGGAATCACGACTTCTCCAATAAAAACCGAAATTGTAAGATGATGAACTGCACGATAACAATTCGAAATTAAGAAGAAGAATAACGCCGAGGGAGCGATGAACTGCACGATAAGAATTCGGAATTAAAATAAGAAGAAAACTGATGGAGCTTCAATGGAGAATATTAGAAGAATAAAAGATAGAAGAGAAGACAGATTGATTGTATCGTAGAAAATAAAGTCTGAAATCTTTTGATGGAGAAAATCAAGCTACTTACCATAACTAAATCAAATGTGAAAGACAATAAGGCTCTTTTCGATTATTTTAATAATATAATTTAATTAATCAGGCTCTATTTTGGGCCATTAGATCTTTAAATTGAATGGTCAAGATTAAAAAGGATAATAGAACATTAAACCAAAAAAGGATATGAATACATCCCTATATATATATATATATATATATATATATATACATATATATATATAGGGAGATGATCAAAATAAGAATGCTTTTAAATCCAGAAATGCAGCCCAAATCTTGGCCCTAAGATTAGATAATCTAATGGTCATTAATTAACCCAAAACACGGAAGGTCATAATTACGTAGTTTTAGGTCATATTATAAGATTTGGGTTTATGTCATGTTAAGATCATTTTAGGTCATGTTTTGTTAGCATGACCTAAAAATAAACTAACTATGACCTAAAAATGCCCTACGTATGACCGTGTTCCGCATTTCTGTATTTAAATCTGGTCTTCATAGATCAAAACCCTATATATATATATATACATACATATATATATATATAATCAGCCGCAACACCACCATCACAGCCACACCTAATCCTCCATATTCTGCCTTCCGTAACCCAAACACTAACTCATCAAAAAAAAAAATCCACTAACAAAAACCCACCGAACAGAAGCTACAATTTCCTATTTCCGTCCCACAAAAGATGTCACACTTGTGGGACGACACGAGATTTTAAGAGGTTTTATTTTGTGTTAAATGGAGAGAAAATATTATTTTTGTAATCATGTGAGAGAGAACTTTTTTCCAAAAATGGAAATATAACATCTTTTGTGGGACAAATTAAAAAGGAAAGTGTGACATATTTTGTGGGACGGAGGGAGTATCTTTTACCTTATTTCATCCTTCATTCATGGCCATTCTCTGGGGCAGGGCGCACGATGTGCCTCCTCGAATGGAACCCAGAGTTGGACGGAGGCCTCCGCTGGGTGGATCAATGCCACAGGAGCCCAATGTGGCAAAGTTGGACTATCTATGGACCGCCCTGGACAGATTGGAGTCGCGTATGGATGCGAACGACCGAAGACTTGAGAAGTTTCGGCCTCCACCAAGGCCTAATGCAGAACCACCCTACAGTTTTCCCGATGTTGGCGGGGCAGCAAACGACGATCACAGGCGTCGTCGCTCACCGATTCATGGTCAGCATTTTGAAACCACAATTGTGGGTTTTCCGAACACTCGCGCTCAGTGAGGGAATCACGACATGTTTAACCCCCGCACCGACCTGTATACTCAGCCAGACTATAATCAGTTGAGTCACTTTGCACGCCAAACTACATGTTGGGACTCGCCAGCAGTCCGTCAGCCATGGAACGATCCGCCTATACGGCACCAGAAAATCGGTCTCCAGAGCTACGACCGACCCCGGCAGCGCCAACCTTTGTTGGGCTCAATCACAAGCGCGGCAAACCTTTAGCCGGAAAACGGCCGCTCCACCCTCCGGCAACCCCTACTGGCAGCAGCCATATCAGCCACACGCAGCCCCAAGACGCCAACCCATGTGCTTGGATCCGCCTGAAAGGCGTATTCAGCAAAGAGTTTCGGCTTACAACCCACAACCCCCTACCGGCTGGCCTCTGCGACAACAACCATCATCTTTGCGTTGACCCACCCGTTGGGACATGCCGGAACAGCAGGCATACCTGAGGTAACCCGCCACATGAACCACCAGCGCGTATGGAGCCCCCTGACTATATTTTCCAACCCCTGCCGCAGCCACCACAACCGCATTGCTATCAGAATGCAGCAAAAGAGGAAAGATGCCTTGGAGAAGTCATTACTCATACACATTCACCAAAACGTGACGAGTGTTTGGATAGTTATGTGTGTGGATATGCATATGAATTGGGAGACCAAGATGAAGTCGATTCTTCTTCGTCTAGTGTAGTTGCGTCGATTTGGTATTCATGTGAGAATACAAGAGATTTTTACTATTATTCTAAGCGCAGGATGGTGGAAGAGGAGCATTGTGAAAATCTGGGCAGTATTCATTATTTTAATGGACTTTAAATCCGAGATGGAAGTGGAAGAAGTATGTGGCGATGATGCCTCTAATTCGGTTGTGACCGGTGTATCGATTTCGTTTATTGCCTTGCTTGGTGAAAAGCATGGAGTTGAGGAGGATAGAGCTGTAAGCACGGGCGACCATCAAGTTTCAGCTTCTAAAGAAATATATTGGCCGTGCAACTCCGATGTGAATGACATCCTCTCAACAGCGCCACCGCCTGCTGCTGCATTATTGCCGGATGTCGACGGGGATTTCAAGTGTTTGCTGCAGGGACATACACACGACGAGTGGGACATCTGCTTGGTAAGCAATTGTTCCGTGCAAGAATATATAGGGAGACATTTGGTGTACGTGACACAACAGTCTATTGGGGTTGTATTTGCTCCACTAGGATCGGTCGAAATGTTTAATTCGGGTGGAGCAGTAATACAAGTCGGTCATGAGTCCAAGAAAGCTACACATGTCGAGCTAAGAGTTCGCGGGTGTGACAAGGAGCAAGACTTTGATTACGAGGAAAACTTGGGACTACAGCTTTGTGTGTTTGACCCAATAGGGATACCTCGCCGAAGCTTATGTTCTAGATGCTCTTCATGGTATCGTGGTTTCCACTTTGGGGACACCATTTAAAGAGCCATTTCGACTAGGCACATGTTTTAAGAAATTGTTTGACTTTATGATGAAAAAGTGAGAAAGTGAATGGAGAACCCATTTAAAGTATTAGTTATATACTCCATCCGTCCTATAAAAATACGTGCATTTTCCATTTTTATTCATCCCACGAAAATATGTGCATTCCATTTTTATAAAGTTATATCAATTTAATAATGTAGGTCTCAAACTCTCAATATCCACTAACAGTACTTTAACTATCATTCACCTCCTCTCTTTTACTTTATCATACCATTCTCCTCCATTTCTCTTACTTTACCAATTTTGTCTTAATTCTCGTGTCATACTCATTGATCTTATTTTTATGGGACGGGAGGAGTATTGAAATATGAGTGTAAAACGTTGGTGGAATATTGGGTCCACATACCAAAGATGGAATAAAGCAAATGGTTCTATATATTGTGGACAACCCAAAATGATAAAATAATTCTTTAAATGGTTAATGAAAAAAGTAATATGTATTTATACTAAATATAAGAATAATATCACTAAAAAACTGCTCCACAAAGAAACAATAACCAACGAAACCATCGAACTAACCATTTCTTATAGATTTAATCTATTAAACTATTCTAAAAAATAATATCAATATAAATTTTAGGAAAATTGTTCTGGTGTAGATTATATTATCATGCTATAAATATAAGACATTCTTACTTCCTATTTAATAATTATAGTTATATTCAATGGCAGAGTCAGAAATTTGACGAGGAGTGGCCAAAATTTGTTTAAATAGTTGTTTGGCATTTTTTGTCAATGTCATCGAAAATAGCTATGGTGGAGATGGATATTGAAAAAATTAGAAGACGGGCAGTAAAAACTACTCCCTCTGTCCACAAAAAATATAGCACAATTACTATTTTTGGCTGTCTAAAAAAATAGAGCATATTCATTTATGGAAAGTTTTTAACAAATAATAACCCTACACACCATTCCACTAATACTAATTTTCACTTACTTTTTCTCCTTATCTCTTACTTTTTTCCCTTCTATCTTACTTTATCAATTCTACATTAAAAATCGTGCCATACACAAATTACTCTATTTTTTGTGGACGGAGGGAGTATAATTATATGGAGACAAAGTAAAGCTAAATTAGTTTTTGTCCTTAGAATGTAAAATTCACTAATTAATAATTTTAAATTAAAAATATCTAAGAGCAATAAATATATGCCTATATAGTATTTATATTTATGTATAATGTGTAAAATTCATTACTCTAAATTAAAAAATTTACATAAAATTACTAGTAGTGTGAAATCAACAGAATCACCAAACCCTTAAGCGAAAATAAATAATACTATGTGGAGCAGTAATATTTATTAGATTTTAAAATGTAGGACTACTCGTTATTGGTACATTAATTAATGTTTTAGAATGAAAGTAAATAATGATATTCCATTCGTTCCTCGTAGTTGAATCATTTTTCCATTTTGGAAAGTGCTCTTATAGTTGAGTCATTTCAATATATATATAGTAGTAACTTTTTTCTCTTTCTTAATTTACTCCCTTTTACTTTATTCTCTCTACTTTATTCATTTTCTACTTTATTCTATTTATCTTTTTCTCTCTTTTTACTTTTTTATCCATTTATTTAACAAATTCAACATCAATTTTTTAAATTCCATAGTAAAATTTTGCCACAAGTATGAGGGAACAGATGGAGTACTATAGCAATCTATTAAAAAATACAATATCTTTTTTATTCAGATATGTATAAATTAAATTTAAAATGAAAGAAAATAAACATAAAATGGCTTGAATGTGGTAGGCCAGTTCAAATACCTATTTATTGAAAAAAGTGTGTATAAATATACTTTTTCCGTCCTGAGACATTAGACATCTTTATTTTGGGCAAATAAATTGAGATTAGGGGTGGCGAAACGGGTTACCCGTGGGTAACCGCACCCGATAAGTCGGGTACCCGTACCCAGTTTTAGCCAAATTTGTTGTCCCAATACCCGTCCCGCGACATACCGGGATTACCCGATACCCGTGTCGGGTATCCGGTACCCGACATTGCGGGTACCCGTACCCGACCCGAAATCCTAATAAAAAATTGAAAACCATAATAACTGTCAATGTTCCCTAATTTACTTTATTAATATCGATGGTAAATGTTGAATAGATTGAGAATAAAAGTGAGGGGACACTCTATAGCTTGTTCCGGTGAGTTTTCAATTGTATGTTCGTTGAAATATAAAAATATTTTAAAAGAACTCTTAGATTATACTATAAAGTACTCCCACTATTCTACCTTAATAGAGACATTTCATTTTCTTCACTCATTTTGGAAATATAATAAAATAATATTCTCTACATTATTATCTCTCTTACTTTATTTTTCTTCGTTCTAACTATTTATTTTTAATTTTTTACAATGAGTGCGTATATGGCTATTATTATTTAACTATTTACTTTTTTTCCCCACTTTAACTATTTGAAATCCCTCTATTAATATGGAACGGAGTGAGTATTAAAAGATGGAATACGACTAATGCTAATAATAGCGGGTATTATCGGGACTAACGGGTATACCCGCGCGGGTAGTGGGTATACCCGCTACCCGCAAAAACCTAAAACACACTACCCGATCCCGCCCCGTTTCCCGTTATCGTCGGGTAGCGGGTACCCAATACCCGGCGGGTAACGGGTCGAGATGGGAATTACCCATTACCCGCTACCCATTTTGCCACCCCTAGGAGATAGTTTAGTGGTATAAGTGAAGTTGATAGTAGAGTAAATTTTTACCATAAATAGAAATAGTTCAAGTGTATTGGGACACCCCAAAGTGGAATAAGGGTCTAATATCTTGGGACGGAGGAGTATTATATATAAGCAAAGTTCAAATTGTTGAGGGGCCCGAGGCCTCCCGGCCCTACCTTAGCTCCGCCCCCGGTTATATTAGAATACTAAGCTAAGAATACTATTATTTAATCATTATATTTTATGTAATTAATTAAATAATCTTTTACTATACAAATTAATACTCCCTCCATTTCATAGCAGTGGAGTCATTTTGTCATTTTAGTACGTTCCATAGTAGTAAAGTCATTTTCCTTTATTGAGTAAAAGTCAACACATTTTTTCTCACTTACTTTACTATCTCGTATTTTATTCTCTCTTTATCTCTCTACCTTTTTCATTTGATATTTTATTAATCTTTTACTTAACCCTCTTACCACAATTTTTCTTAAATTGCGTATCGAAAACAAATGTGTCCACTACTATGGAACGAATGGAATAGTCAGCTAAATAATCTCTTACAAATTACAAAGATAGATCTACCAATCATTTTATTGTTGATAAATCATAAAAAAAACATAAATTCATGACATCAAACACAATTATTAATGGGGTGATTTTAAAAGAAACTTAATACTAAAATTTATAGTCGAGAATGATATCGAAAAAATATTTATCATTCGCATGATTAAAATACAAAAATGTTTATCATTAATGGGCTGCAAGCTTATATACCCGTTAACGACATTTTTAATGCAATCAAGAGTGCTAATTTGTGTTTCTAAATATACCACGATTGAAAAACGTCCTTATTGTCGGCGTTCCAATTTAAATTAGATGACACAAATGAAAGCGTCCTAAAAACATAAAAGATTAGATAATTTATTCTTAATTTAGGAATGTTTTTCTCTGCGTCCTGAATTGTTATTTTTTAAAAAGATTCAATGCAAGTATTGCTTCTTGAATTTTGTATCCTTAAAAATCAAGTCTTCTGGAGTGTATATTTCAGAGAATAGAAACATACTATATCATGATATATGTATAATATGTAAAAATTAAATTCACATATTTAAAATATGTTAGCAAGGTATTCAACCAAACATGTTGCGACATTAATTGCTTCTCATGGATGATTATACAAAGCAGTCCAAACAAAAATACCTTGTAACTTTATAAATATCTGAAATACTTCTTTGTCTACAAGTCTACAAACACTCTCAAAGTTTTTTTCACCTCATCATTTGCAACGTGCTCAACTATTGGGAGCTACTCTTTTTTTTTTTTTCTTTTCTATAATTAAATTTATAAAGTACTATACCTTTTTCGTTTTCATTTGTTGACTTTTGTTATTTTATATGATTTTGTAAATTTTAATTTAATAGTGGAACATTTTGTATTTTACTTCTTGTACTTTTCATAAATTTATATATAAATAATCTTATTTATTTTTGTTTTAATTATAAATTTCTGCAAGAAATTAAATTAAGATTATAATATCTAATTTAGAGTTGTTTGAGTGTAATCTAAGAAACAAGTACACCCTGAATAAGATACTCCCTCCGTCCCAAGATAAGTGACCTACTTCTTTTGGACACGGGATTTAAGGAATGGTATTTAAATAAGTTAAAGTGGAGAGAGTAAAGTATGAGAGAGGGAAAAGTAGAGGAGAGAAGAGAGAATAAAGTAGGTGGAGAATAAAGTAAAAGAGATGACTTTTTGCTAAAAATGGAAATAGGTCACTTATAGTGGGACACTCCAAAATTGAATACATGTCACTTATCTTGGAACGGAGGAAGTATAAAAGTGCATGGTAAATAAGAACACCAAGTACATGGAATAAAGCAAACTATCTGATGGAGCTCTATCAAAATATGTAAGCACTAATCATGTTTTAGATACAATTTTCTGTCCATTGGCCATATATGGAACCATATTCTCTGTATATATTATCAATAACAACATTTAAAATGACAATTTATTCTACAGATGAGCAGGCATCTACACTTAAAGAAAGAGTATGTAACAATGAACGAGTTAAAAGTGTATCAAATAACATAAAACAATGATCAATGAATACTTGGACAACAAACATATTAAAATGCAAACAAGCAGGGTGCAAGATTTCATTGATCCTAATGTCCAAAACAAGGCATTGAAAATGAGTTTGTGGCAACAATCAAAAGGAATTTTACCAAACCCAAGGGTTGTGGTCGAGTGACATGGGACTCGTTCATCCTTAACCGGATAGTTGCAGGATCCGCCGGTGGATACCCTTGGTAATTACCAAAAAAAAAGGGAATTTTACCTTGAAACTCAATTGAGTTGAACAAAGCTTTCAAAAAATGGAATCATGGTTGACCTTCGCATAACAGGATACCAATCGACACCAAGATGGTTCAGCTCTCCAATGGTACGATCAAACATCACTATCTCATCCTTCATGCTTGCAAAATACAATAGCTTACCATCCTGCGAAAACCATAACGGCTCTGAAACACCATTAACATGGAAAACAGAGTCTTGTGTCCACAATCCATCGCTCATAATCCAAAGTTCATATTTCCGAGGTACATTATTATGAAAATCAATATCCCACCAGCATGCGAGAACACTTAACAACCCTTTATACTCTAGAAAATAATAACGGTCGCATTTATATTCAGGTAAGGGAAAGGGTAAACTAAATAGGGTTTCAGTAGAAATATCAAATGAAAGGATAATAGGAATCCCTTTCCCTTTTAGATATGCTTCACAATAAAAACCTCCAGCTACGCAAGCAGCATCGGAACTACCCCAAAAGCCAGTGCATGGTATTCTCCTCCGGGAATTAAGTTTGAGTGAATATAAGTAGATGTGATAGCTCGGGTCGCCAAGTAAATTACCGCTTTCATCAGACAACTCAATACTAATAAGATTGAGCACTTTGTAATCTTCAAATCCATGGTCAAACCACATTCCAGATGAGAGAAATGCATATCTAAGGTGAGGATGGAGTTCCACAAGGGGCTTAGGCAAGATTTTATACCCACCTGATGTCGGGTTCCAAAGAACTTGATCATCTGAGGCTAAATCACGAAAATGAAATAGACCATTACAGCTAGCCCCAGTGAAGGAATAATCTTCAGATGGAAAGGAGGGAGGATATATGAAATATTTGGGTGAGATGGTGCCATCCTCTTTAAGGGAATATGCAACAAAATATTCCTCACAATTAGATTTTTTGCGATAAGTATCACAATATCTGACAAAAATGTCAGGCTTAGGCTTAGGGCAGATGTCTTCCTTCCAAAGTCATAAGTCTGAAGACAATATATGTTACCTCTGATACAAAGAGATCAGGTTGCCCTTTGTAACAACCTACACAATAAAAATGGAAACATTATTACGATAGTTTTGGGAAACTCCCCAAAAGGCCGAGTGTGTTAGGGTTGCATTTATATATTGCTTGCAACTTTACTCATTATATTTCCACTTCTGTTTGTATGTATCAAGATAATTATAGTTAGCACTTATTATTCATAAAGTTTGCAAATACCTACCCAATTGTGTTCCATTATTCTTCATAGGCGGGGCACCATCAATTCTCGTATTCACAGCCACTCTAACAAAATAAAAAATTCACAAAATTCAAAAACATACAAACAAGTAAGAATATTTAAATTTTTTTTTAAAAATGGAACCTGGGGGTGAATTCAGCTCTGGAGCCTGAAAAGGAAATGGTAGATAGAGCACGGCTGCATAGAGGAAGTTGTTGAGTCGACGAGGAGAAGGAGGAGAAACGCGCCGCTAATTTCAAAGGGTTTCCTTTTGATTCGATATTATTTCTCGAATAACAAATTACACCAAGATTTCATGATATTCTTTGAATAATTAAGTAATCCTAATATCCAAAATTGTTACCACAAAAGATAACAAGCTAGGCTAGAAGCATAAGCATAAGCATAAGGAATTGAGAATGAGTTGACGAGAATTGAAAAGAATTCTACCTCCTCAGCATATGAAATTCCCTTGAGTTTAACATAGTTCTCAACAAACGGAATCATCTTTGTACCTGTTACAGAGATATTGACATCGTGATGTTTCGAATTTCCAGTGCCACAAGGAAACACCACTAATATAGTAATTCAGTCACAAATACGAATACATTACCCAATTGATTCCTCGTGCCACAGATTATCGCCTCTCTAATCAAAATAAAAAATGTCACGACATTGAAACAAGTAACAACATTTAAATTGATTTATTTTAAAATACAACCTGGGGAAGAATTGAGCGCAAATTGTAGGTCGAACACGGCCAAGGTATGTGACCAACTGGAAAGCCATGCCGATGCCGCTTGTGGTTTCTTTTTTATTATTTTCTTTATGATTTTAAATTTAGGTGTTAAAATGAAATTTGGAGAGAGTACTGAAGTTAATTTACCGCCAAGAAAATACAATGACTTGAACCTCAAGAAATAGTTTGACTTTCTGTAAACAAGTGTCAATACCCGTGCTATGCACGGGACAAAAGATTTTCAAGTAATGAAGATATATTAACAGCCAAATATATTTAAAAAATAGAGTAAATAAAATAAAAATTATATATATACAAAATATAAATTAATATAAAGAGTGGGGAGTGATCAATGGCTAACGAATTATCAATTCCAAACTAAGACTAAATCTTAGCCATTAGATTAGAAGATCTAATGGTTGAAATAATGTCACATCGATTATATTTTTAATTAAGAATATTAATAAATAAAATTAGAGGGTATTAAAATCATCTTAAAACTTTAAATTTACGTAACTCTCTCGATTTAAAATATTTTTTCATAAAAAATATATCAAATTAAAGATGATTTTATAAGGATTCCAACGAGATCTCAATTGCATATGTTCCGACGACGTTCGGATGATGAAATTTGATATTTTTTATTTTAGTTTTCGTAAATGTTGATAACCAGATTTTTATCAACAAATATATCAAAAAATCTCAATAAAACCATGTAAAAATCTCAATAAAACCATATAAAAATCTCAATAAATATGTGTTGATATTTTCTTATACTAGTATTGATATTCTTATGTCATATTGTTGCTATTTGTAATACACTATGTTGATATAAAAAAACATTCACGAAAATTATCATATGATAACATAATGACGATATTACCCTTTTGTTAATATTTTGTATTTAATCTCATCCACTCATTTTAAAATCTAAGGGTAGAGATTTGGTCTTGATTTTGGATTAGGATGCTATAAGCATTAGAATATGACCCTATAAAGAGTATCCATAACAATATAAACAACATAAAAAAGAAATTTGTACGTCCATCAAGATATTGTACTGAACCATTTCATATTCAATATACGATTTTATACAATTTTAATATATAATATGACTGTAGTAAATATTAAACAAAAGAATCAGCACCAATAAGATATGTGTGGATGAAAAAAGAATAAGATATATAAATAAAGGAAAATATACTATTACATCCAATAAAAAAAAAACAAATAATTTGATCAAATAAATAGTTTTAAATTTTGACTTTGAAATGTTATCAGAGTTCAAAAATATTCGACCCTGAAACTAATCAAACGAAATCAAGAACTTGTTAACCTCATCAACAACATCTAGTATGGCAATAAGTATAGCACGATCTTGAAAACAATTGCTTAAGTCTTCAGATCTATATAAGAAGTATAAATCTTTTTTAAGAGAACCTTCAGCATTAGATAAAACAATATCAGAAGGAAGATGAATATTCACTTCACTATCATTCAACAAACAATTTGACATAGTTAATCTTTTGATGTGAGATGGATAAAATAAAATAAAACAAAAGATAAAGAAGAGATAATGATGCTAATATTTAAGAATAAGATATAAAAAAGGAGAATGTGCGCTTGCAATGGCTTTTGAGTACAAATGACTATACTATATATTAAGTAAATATACATTTGTTTATGTTTCAAAGTATTTACAAATAAAAAAAATACAAATGCTAATTAGTATAATGTTTTTTATATTTAAAATGAAAAGAAAATATCCATTTTTTAAAAAATCATGTATGGTTAATACTAGAAATTCAAGAATATAAAATAGTCATAAATCAAATTACAACAAACTAATATGGAGTAGTTGGATTGCATAAAAGATACTACCTCATAGATTCATACTTCTCCCTTCTCGGCTCACGGGTCATATAATTTTCACTTAATGAATACAAATTCAAAGTAATTCAACATAAATAAGAAATAATATCATTATATACACTTTACAATAAAAGAAAGAGTATAATCCTCTTTTGGTCCTTTACATATGGCCGATTTATGATTTTGGTCCAGAACATTCACTTTTCAAAAAGTAAGTCCGAAACAAATGAAAAACGATATCGTTTGCGTCCTTTTTTGACGGCACCGTTAATTCTCGACGGTCAACCATCAATTAGCGAAAATTTGACTGGATTAGCTTATTTTAATTACTGTAGCTAATTTTATATATTTTTTTATTATTTTTGGCTTTTACATTTTTAAACCCTAAATTAAAATTAATGAAAATACTATAATAATAAACACAAAATCCAAAACTCATTTCATTAAAATTTCTCCCCCGCTTTTCTCCCGCTCATTCTTCTTCTTCCTCCCCAAGAACCCTAATTCTTTTTCTCCATCTCTGTAACAACCAAACACCTTCGAACATGGCCCGTTCAACGTGTAGCCGGAACTCCATCTCCGTCGACCGCGACCGCGTCCGTGACTTCAGAGACTTCCGATTTAGCTACGTTTTCTGTTATTGTAAGAAGATGGCGGCACTCCGTATTGTCATCGGACAAGGCAAACCGTCGAGGGGGAAGCTTTACTTCACATGTGAGACGAAGGAATGCGGTTTCTTCAAGTGGTGTGAGCCGAATCGTGATGTCGAAATTACGAGCCAAATTGGACCAAATCAGGCCTCTTCTTCGTCATCCTCAGTCGGTGGTGCCGTTTTTTACGAGCTGGCTTTGAATTTGACCGAAATTATGAAAAAAATCCTGAAATTAATCAATGTTTTGAGCTTTGTTGTTCTTTGTTTTGTTGTTGTTGCAACACTTATGTGTATATTCAAGTAATTTGATGTAGTATTTGTGAATCCTCTTTGAATGTTGAAGTAGATTTGAATTTGTTATTGTGTTGCTCGTATTTGGATACTGTAGTGATGTTCTAAATCGCCAGAAAGCCCTAATTGGAGAATCCTAAAGTATAAGTCAAAGTAGTCCTTCCTATAAATTTTTTACTTCCATTTGGTCCTGAACATTTAAGCACACCAAATTCAGAGTTACATGTACAAAATTTGTGAGTGATGTTGGTTTCATACGCATCAAACAACAGATCACAAAATAAGCTGTTTAAACCTGGTAATGTCATAAGCCATTTACACCTTGATACATGCTAAAAAACAACTGCAGTTACTTGTTACATCCACAAAAAAATATTGTCATAAGGCAATGTATCAACCTTAACACCATCAGCCCCCAAAAAACATCAAATCCACAAAACCATCAACACCAAATATTCATTGTATTTGTTACACAACACGACACAATTTTTAAAGTCAAACGCCAACATCAAACACCCTTCTCCTTGCTGGGTGGTTTCTTCTTCGCGGGAACAGAGGCAGCAGCATTTGAGGAGCCAGGTTCTTCAAACATATCCGTAACCGCACTTGAACAACTTGCCCTATTGTGGCCGGGTTGGATGCACAATGTACAAGTCTGCTGTTCTTGATCACGATTACGCCCCTTCCTAACCGTCGACCCTACAAATAGTTTAGAAAAGAAGTGTCATTGATTAGGGTTTACATTTGAATGAAAATAGTTCAAAAAAAAGTTATACCTTTCGATTTGCCCAATTGAATGCCTTGGGGACATCTCCTTGTGTTGTGTCCTTTTTCACCACAAAGCCGACACTTGTACTCTGGCATCAGTCCCTTCCTCGACATTTTCTGGTGTCCATCCTCTCCATCTCGGACTGTGACAACTTGATGGGCTATTTCACCTCCTCCATCACCTTCTCGAAGGCGTATGCATTTGTTGAATGGGCTGCTTCCCAAATCTTGTCTTTTAGCATTGGAGATGGGAACACCTTCTTGAAGTTGTTGTGTATATGCCACACACAGAAGCGGTGTTCGGCATTATGGCAGCAGCTTCGGATAGCATTGATAAGGCCCTGCCCATGACGAAGAAAGAAGATTAGCTAATAGTTAACTGACTAATTTACAATGTAATTGTGTACCTTTTGTCTATCGGAGATGAATGTCCACTTGCTCGAATCCTTGATGTCCAGATCCTTAACCAACAAACTTAAAAACCAACTCCAAGTATCCGTATTCTCAATGGCTACAATACCGTAAGCGACGGGAAAGATCTGATCATTCGGGTCTAATCCAATGGCAGTGAGGAGTATGCCCTTCCCTTGTCCTTTTAGATGGCAACCATCCAATCCTATCATACGCCTGCAATGCTGCTTGAAGGAAGTCTTACAAGCTTCATAAGCTATGTAGATTCCATGGAACTTGTCAGTTCCATCCGATAGGCGCCTAGTTGCTAGGACAACGGTACTCCCTGGATTTGTCGTCAAGATCTCTGCCCTATAATCATGCAGCCTCTTGTACTGCTGGATTGTATCGCCCTCGATCAGTTTCCTCGCACGTGCCATTGCACGCTTCGCCTTTCCCCCGAAATTGTTATCTTCAACTCCACATGCACCTTCTCCACAAATTGCCCAACTGTCATCCCAGGAAATAACCTCATATCTTCCTTGAATAGTCGTGCCAAATACTTGGCATTAGCACAACCATGGTTGTAAGAAGCACCCCCACACTTGTGTATATCACGCAGAGCTCCAATCTGCCAACATCCAAGTTCACTCCTATAGTACAATGAAACCATCCAAGGACAACCAGCTTTAACCTTCTTACTTCGCAGCAACCCCTTGCAGTAGGCAATACAACGAACATTGTCGTTCTTCTTGAGTCTCAACTTCTTACCCAATTAGACACCTTGATGACGTATAAGGTCTGTAAAATCGGCCTTGGTATTGAACCGCAACCCCACTTCCAACCTTGGATCATTTCTGTCCTTGGTAGGCTTATATCTTCGGCTCAGATTTTGCACGACATCACAGTCACCCTCGCCCGCCAAGTTAGCCTCATCGGTGTCCGAGCTAGGTGAATCACTCCGAAGAGTGTCACTTTCCCCACCATCATCTAAATCACCAAGGACTCTCATAGAATTAACAACATTCTTCCATCCCTCAACTTGAGAAGTCATTATGTTGTCCTCTTCCTTATCACTCAAATCATAGTCGCTGTCCACAAATGTAGGCTGCCCCGCGTTGTCATCATCGGAATCAGCCTTCTCTTTTTTCTTTCCTTTCTCATTGCAGGTCCCCTTTCCCTTTCTTTTTCCCTTCACAACATCCTTAACTTTCCCTTTACCCTTTCTCACAGCCTCAGCCTTTCCCTTCCCCTTTCCAGCCTTTTGTTTCCCCTTTCCCGAACCATTCCCCTTGCCTCTCACAGCCACAAGACTCTCTTCCTCAGATCCTTCCTCACTCTCCACCTCATAATCATTGGCTGAACTTTGTACTAACCAATCATCTCCAGCTCCCTCACCCTCACCAGCTCCCTCATCCTTACCATCATCAGGTCCCTCATTATCACCATCATCAGTTCCCTCATCATCACCATCACCAGACCCCCATCATCACCATTACCATACCCCTTAGCATTACCTTCATCTTCGCTCTGATCGTCTTCACTTGCGGTTAAACCATCTATACACTTTGTAACTCTAACTGGACTTTTAATTTTCTCCTGTGTTAATTGACTAACAGGCTGTGAGCCCGATAACAAGTCACCAACACCCCCGGGGTGAATGACATATACATCAATCACCCCAGCCCTGACCCCTAACTCTGCCATTTCTATTGCAGACTTGTTGTCAAAAAGCTGCACCATTCCATCCTCGAAGTTCTTCCCAGGAATCCGATAGAAGTACTCTAACCCAGTCACATCCATCCCCAGCTCTCCAACACATCATCAACCTCGAGCTTCGACCATTTGTCTGGATCGCAGTTGTGGACATATTGAAGTTCAGCATTGACATAGTTCTTCCCAAACCCTTCCTCAAGGACACCATTGTAGTGCAATCTTGTAACGAAGGTCCCATCTGCATGTAAGATGATATCAGTCATCATAGCTAAACAATATAAGATGATATCAGTCATCATATTGGTCCCATATTTATGCACTACATATCAGCTTAGTCCTACACATTTACAGACAAGAAAAATGGTCCCCTGTCGTCTGGTTCCCCAACACCCAGTCCACATAACACCCTTTCACAAGTCAAAATTATATGCAGGCAAATAAACCCTTTCCAGATAACACCAAACCCTAAAAATTCTCAAAATCATTGGCATATATTCAAATCATACTCAATGGGACCACTTAATAAAGACAACACCATATTAAATACACCAAAACCAATAAATGCAAACCCTAGTAAGCAAACATGCAATCAAATGATTTTCAAACAAATTTCAAACAACATTACCTTCTGAATGAAATTCAGGAACTGGATTTTCAGGCGGAGGAGAAGGAACTGGAATTTTTGAGGCGAACGAGGAGGTTCTGGAATTTGAGGCGAAGGTCTTCTCCGTTCAGAACGACGAAGTAGATGGAGCGGCGGTTTCTGGTGAAAATGACGGGGATATCGGGCCTTCTTCTTCGTCCTCTCAAAGTCGGGGTCGCTTTCTGGAGAAGCTCGACGGTCACCGACTGAAGAAGTAGGGTTCATTTTCGGAGAAGAATGGACATTCGCGTCGGAGCTAGGGTTAGAACCCACAAATCCCGACGCAGCTGACGGTCCTTGTTCGGTGTCAGATTTTCGAGAATCGCTCGTTTCAGCCTTCTTCCTCTTCCTCGCATATGATTTTTTCACGTCTCTAAGACCTTCGGTGTAACGGTGGTTTGGGTACGGCGACTTCCAACTCATGGCAACCAACAATAATCGGTCGAAATCGGTCGGAATCAGGTGGCTTTGGTCGGAATCGGGCTTCTTGGTCAGAATGAAGAACTAGGGTTCTTCTTAGAGAGTGATGAGAGAGATTAAAGAAAAGAGAGAAAGTGTCGTTTTGAATTTCCAGTTTGAATACTTAGTGAAAAATGTGTTTGATTATTCATATTCAAAAATATTTAAAAAATTGAATTATTAGCAAAATAATTAACATAAAATTAACCAACTAATAATCTCAGATTAAGTCTAATCCGATCAAATTTTCACTAATTGACGGTTGACCGTCGAAAATTAACGGTGCCGTCAAAAAAGGACGCAAGCGATATCGTTTTTCATTTGTTTCGGACTTACTTTTTGAAAAGTGAATGTTCTGGACCAAAATCATAAATCGGCCATATGTAAAGGACCAAAATAGTACTATACTCTAAAAGAAATGTATATAGTACCTTCTCACTCTAAATAAAGTATTTCGAAAAGAGATTATAAACATTTTTATTTTGTTAGTTGAGTGGAGAAAAAATAAAGATAAAACATTTCGTATGAGTTGTGTATTTACCTTACACAAAATATTTAAAAAATTATATTATACAATAAAAGTCAAATAAATAAAAGCTTCCACACTCCCTTCTATTTTCGGTCGCCAAATGGAAACCTTAAAACATACTATTACAAATAGAATTTAAATCTTTTCATTTTCCAAATTAAAACAACTTTTTCTTCCCAGAATGTTCGGTTCCTTCAACTATAAATTCTAATCTATACATATATAAAAGGCGAGTTTTGTGCCGTTTTTTAATTTTTATGAATTCTGGGTACAAATTTATATATTAACAAGTATAGGGTGTGAAGTTGAAACCGCTGATTGAGCTCCTAAACAATGCAATTCGGTTGTGCAAATTATAAAGCTATAGATGCAGAGTCAAATTTGTTCAAATCAGACCCAAATTCAAACATCAACACTAAATTCATATTCACAGCCAACAGATCGAACCCAAAAATGGACAATTTGACATACACGGATGAAGGTAGTGCGAAGGAACCAGAATTGAAAAGAGTCCGACGCCGGCGAGTGTAGAATTACACAACAGCAACGACCAAATTTCACCTTCTGGGGTTCACAAAACGCAAGTAATTACCGCCAAATGAGGGCAAATTGGTACAAGTAGCTTCCTTTCAGCGTAATCGGTGAAAGCCAAAAACTAATACCACTCCTCACTCTGATAGTGTTGACACACTTGCGCTGATAAGAGTAGATGTAGCCGTGAAACCCGACGAATGTATACCGGGTCGCTGGAATGGTGTATGTGCTACCAAACGATGGAAAGGAAGGGGAAGAATGGTGTTTCACGCCATTTACGGGCTACCAGACGAGCCCTTAGAGTGTTGAAGGAGATGAAGATCGTTGTTAGTTAGAACCAGATTTTCGATATTGCAGCTTTTCATCCGTACTATTTCTGTTTTGGGAAAATGGTTCGCACTGCATGCATTTCCTTTGTCTAGCCGTTTAGGGAAGTTTGCTCATTAGATCTAGTAAATTCCAGATGTTCTGTTTGCTCTCTTTATTTCACCATGAATGCTTGCACCGTATTTACTGTTTCCTAGGCCTAGCTGTTAGATAATTTTATAATTTCCGAGTCCAGTAGTTAAAATTCTCAACCCAAGTTTGCAAGGCAGCAGCCAACCCCATTCCCAAGTCCTCTAGCTCTTACTTTCGCTTCATTCCTCTCTGTAGGATCGACCCTTTACTTCTCTATACTAATTAATAGTATAGTGGGTTGAGGTTTTTATTGATAGCTGACTGAGAGTGAGTCTGACGATCATAATCTTCGCTGGTTTGAGATCTCCTAGACTCAGTGATCTAGTGAATTCTCTTGATTTGAAGGTTTTGAATACCCTGAAATGTATTGTGCTCTCATCCTGCACATCACTAAAGCATTAGAGTTGAAGTTTAGACTTTCAATAATAGTCAATAAATAGTATTATTGTGTTATTTTTAATAATTTCTATTCTTATCACAATATAATTTATATAAAAGAATCAATTTGAAATATTAATTTCGGATTTATGGGTACCCGATTAGTTAGGTTCGGGTACCCGCACCGGATATGAGGGTACCCAAATTCACATAGGGTCAGGTATTGGGTATGATATTTTTGAGATTTCAGGTTCGGGTACCCGAATTTTCGGAATTGGATATCCGGTACCCGAATTTACAGGCCTAGTGGCAGGTGAAGTGGAATAATTTTTTTATTTTATCTATTATTCTTAATGTTCTCTTTCTGCACTTCCATCTCTACCATTTACTCACGCATGTCAACAAACCATTCCTAGATGTAATTCTTCTTCTCCCCTTCTTCTCTTTCGCACAATTCCTCTTTTTTTTTATCCTCCATGTCTAACTCTCCGAACTAAAATTCCACGATACATTTCAGCTTTTTGTTTCTTCTAAAATTTTAGAAATCATAAAATTGCAGAGCACGAGATGTAAAATCCCTTCCATTGTCTTTCTTCTCCTAAAATTTCAGATAAATTGCAGAGCGTGAGAACGTAAAACTCACAAAAAATTTCTTATGCCCACTTAGAAAGGAAATGAACTAAAATTAGATTAATACTCCCTCCGTCCGCGATTAGGAGTCCCGGTCACTTTTGCACACCCGTTTTATAAAAATAATTAAAAATAGTTAAAGTGGAGAAATGGTAAAGTAAGAGAGAGAATAATGTTGAAAAGAGTCTTCACAACATTATTCTCTTTTTTACTTTACCATTTCTCTAATTTAACTATTTTTTATCATTTTTATAAAATGAGTGCTCAAAAGTGATCGGGACTCCTAATCGCGGACGGAGGGAGTATGAATTAAGCAAGTATAGTTGGCCTTCAATTATACTAATTCATGAGTCCAACAATTTTAGAACCCAAGTGACTTTTCAACTGTCACAAAGATAATACGTAGAGCTTTGTAGAGAATAAGAGATGGGAAAATTCTTCATCTACTTGATAATAACTATTAATTCTTCATTGTGAAGAATAAGAGATGGGAAAATTAACGTGAAAGGAGAGAGAATAGAAGAGTCACAATACAGATAATACGTAAAGCTTTGTAGAGAGATGTCCTAACTTTCTTCTATGTAGCAATTGTACCGAGATAGTTCCTGCATCGGATTGGATTGCCCGCAGACCTCGATAATAGTGGATTCAACCTGCAGGATTCAATCATGTATTCATGTTAAATGGTTCAGGCAAAATATTAAGAGAGAAAGCTGAGTAAAAATTCCATGGTCCTTCCTCACCATAGTGGCATAATGATTTGGTGTGTCTCACCAATAACTCTTTGACAATTGAAAATAAAAAAGGGTCTACATGCCAAATCACTTGGATATATATTTGTCAACCTTATATCTATATTTAAAGACACACATTTAATTATTTTATGGAAAATGTAATAAATTAAATATAGGAATTATACTTATCATATGAATTAATGAATTGATGTAATTAATATACCGAGTACAATTTATATTCATTTATATTCATTACATAATATACTAATATAAGTACAAGACATCTCTTATAAAATAATAATATTTTCAGATTATATGAATATTTAATTTTTTATTTTTTATTTTCTTGTGTTAAAAAATCATGATTTTTTAGATGCTAATAAATATAATGAAAATTACAACATACTAATACAAGTACAAGACATCTCTCTTATAAAATAATAATATTTTCAGATTATATAAATATTTCATTTTTTATTTTTTATTTCTTGTGTTCAAAATTCTTGATTTTTGACATGCTAATAAATATAATGAAAATTACAATATATACTACTTATATGCTAACAAAATATAAGTTCAGTCATAATTTTTATTTATGTAAATTTTTTCATCTATATAAATACTAAAACAATTAAAAAAGATTTTATCCATAATAATATAATTTTTTTTCTTAACATGAAAAGTAATGCAATATGATTAATTTTATGTGCATAGTATTATTGTATTATGAAATTAATATGCATATATAGATTGTACTATTAACGTTAATTCATGATTCATATGATATAATTTCTATATTTAATTTAATAGACTTTTCATAAAATGATTAAATGGATGTTTCTAAATTTAGATATAAGGTTGTCAAATTTATGTCCAAGTAATGTGGCATGTAAACCCTTTTTATTTCCAATTGTCAACGAATTATTGGTGAGGTACACCAAATCATTATGCCAGTGAGGAAGGACCATGGAATTTTTATTTAGAGTTCAAGCTATATTTATTTTTTATTGTTGATTTGGTTTATATTTGAAACTATATGTTGATTGCATTTCGGTTAATTGTATTGATATAATCAATCAGTTTTTTATGAAGATCTTGACTAGTTAATCCGAAAAATACAATTTGCGATGAAACCGATGCTTCAAATCTGTGCCAATTCCAAACAAAAATTCGCAATGAAGACGATACACTATCACTACCAATGCCAATTAGATAAAATACAAAATTAACTAACCAAATCTTGGTCGGCTACGCCAATGAGCGAATCGCCTGCGGTTTTTTCTAACTTGACGGATTGCAGGAACAAGAAGAGATCACACAAGAGGTGTTCTATATTGATGGACTTCCTGATATAAGATTATAAATGCTAGGGCCAAATATTTTTTTGGAGCAATTATATCTAGGACTGGGTTGATACGGTTTATTGTACTTAAAATTTTGTATCATTATCGTATCGAAAATGTCGATATGAAAGAATTTCATATCTTTGCCGTATCGAAAGTTTCGGTATATAGGATTTCGGTATACCGAAATTTCGGTATGGATAATATCTATACTATTACAGTATCGAAATTTCGGTATACCGTTTTGAACGGTATATCGAAATTAAATGGATATTTATTTATGATTTTAGGGTTTCTAATAAATATTTTTAATGTATAAATAAATTAAATGGATATTATTTATGATTTTAAACTTTTAATCTTAAAAAAATAAATTATATTATTATTTAATCAGTATAAACGGCATGTATCGATAATTCAATACGTATTGATTTTCGATATATTTCGGTATACCGATAATATCGATATATATCATATATTCGATATAAAACGGTATACCATGGTATAAGAAAATCCATATCATTATCGTATCGAAAACTTACGATACAGTATTGTATAGTATCGGAAATTTCGGTACACCGAAAATTCGATATTTTTTGATATTTTTCAGTACGATACGATCAATATATCATTTTTTCGGTATATTTATCCAGCCCTAATTATATCCAATCACTTCAGGATCTTTTTATTGATAAAAGTAACAAGACTAGAAAACCAAACAGGTGCCTAGTGAAAGAAAAAAGGGTAATTAAAGTAATGAAGAATAAAGAGAAATGTAAATGGATGCATGAATGATGTTTTATTAATAAAAATTTGACATTTTTTTTAGGATATATAAAAAGGTTAAGTGTGATGTCTCTTTAAGGAACGAAGCTGAGTAGTAGTACTAGTTAAACAGAAATCGGAGGATGTTAATACTTAATAGGGTAATGTAATTTTAAAAAAACACAAAAATGAATAAATAAAAATAGAAATACTTTGGTAATTTCATCCCTGAGATGATAACGGGCCCAGCCCATCGCATTTTGAGACTCCAGTGCGAAAAAACCAGAGCCCATATAGCTTGAATTTTAATGGGGCCCGGCCCTTCACGTTTAAAGCTCATCCTATGAGAAGACGAACACACAACTGACGAACTCCAAGTCGCTGACTCGCCTACATGCCGAATTCTACTTTAAATCCGACTCCCCATTCTTCGTGTAAGATCTCTTGTCCGAGCTCCTCCAATCCATGTATTTTCTGTTGATTATAGAAATGCACAACAGCTCAGACAACGTATGTTGAATTGGAAATTGTCGTCTGTAATTCTCTAAGATTAATTGTATTTTTGCTTGCTGGTGAAGCTCCTTTGATTTGAAGAAGTTAGTTTTTATGCGATCCAGATGCTGTTCTTCTGTTTTACTCGTTTTTTGTTGGATTGATGAGTGATTTCCATGAGTTTTAGGGGAATTTAGGGTTTCGGAAACACATTGACTCGTCTTTGCTGGTTAATTTGATGTCAATTTTCCTTCAATTTTTGGATCACTGCTTTGTTTCACAGACTGCAGCTTAATTTATCTGATGCGTGTGTGAGTAAGCTCTTTGTGAAGTTGTTTCTTGTGATAGATGGACTACTTGATTTCTGAATTACTTACCAATGAAATTCAGGAAGGTTTCTGGAAATGCTTAGGTAAGACTACGGGCTCAATCAGTTTTAGATATAGCCATGGCCGCGAATAGCAACAATCCTCAGAAGAACATTGGGGGTTCGTCCCCTTTTGGGAATTCTATGCCTGTGAATCCATCACTACAGCAGCAACTGGGGTCTGGATTTCCGGGCCAGTTTCAGTTTTCAGAAGCTCAGGCGCAAGCGCTTGCCCAGGCCCAGGCTCAGTCGAAGGCACAAGCGCAAGCTCATGCCCATGCTCAAATGATGGCAGCTCATGCACAACTACAAGCTCAGTTGCAAGCTGCTCAGGGGCTTTCGTTTAACCAGGGTCATCCTGGAGGAATGGCAAACTTGGGTTCGCAGTCTCCTTCTCTTTCAGGAGCTGGAAGCATGGGATTGGGAGTCAAACGCTTCCCACAAAAACCACCTGTTCGTCCACCAAGCTTTGTGACATCTAATGTGGCCTCTCCAATGCGGCCAATGGATGCCTCGGCTGCTGCTCGTAGGAAAAAGCAGAAGCTCCCAGAGAAACAGTTACATGAAAGAGTCGCAGCTATTTTGCCTGAGTCAGCTCTCTACACTCAGCTCCTTGAGTTTGAGTCTCGAGTGGATGCTGCCTTGACAAGGAAGAAAATTGATATCCAAGATGCCCTAAAGACTCCAACTTACCTTCAGAAAACTCTGCGTATTTATGTCTTCAACACTTTTGCCAATCAGATTCGCACCATTCCTAAGAAACCAAATGCCGAGCCACCTACATGGACTCTTAAGATTATAGGGAGGATTTTGGAGGAGGGAATGGATGCTGATCAGGCAGCAATGATGCAGAAATCTAACCCCTCGTATCCAAAGTTCTCCGCATTTTTCAAGAGAGTTACCATCACCCTCGACCAGAAAATATACCCTGATAACCATTTAATTATATGGGACAGTACTCGAGCACCAGCTCCTCATGAAGGTTTTGAGGTCAAGAGGAAAGGAGAACAAGAATTTACTGCAAGCATAAGACTAGAAATGAATTATATGCCTGAGAAGTTTAAACTTTCAGCAGCTTTGACAGAGCTTTTAGGTATTGAGGTTGATACTCGTGCCAGAATTATGGCTGCGGTATGGCATTATGTTAAGGCTCGAAAATTGCAGTGCCCAGATGACCCTTCTTCTTTCAACTGTGATCCACCACTTCAAAGAGTATTTGGGGAAGGCAAAGTCAAGTTCACGTCAGTCACACAAAAAATTACGCCCCACCTGTTTCCTCCACAGCCCATTCACCTGGAACATAGGATAAAGCTTTCAGGAAATAGTCCTGTAGGAACTGCATGTTATGATGTATTGGTTGATGTTCCCTTCCCGATACAGAGAGAATTGAATGCTTTGTTGGCCAACACTGAAAAGACAAAAGAGATAGATGCCTGTGACGAAGCAATTTGTGCTGCAATAAGAAAGATCCATGAGCACCGGAGGAGAAGGGCATTCTTTCTTGGATTTAGTCAGTCGCCTGTAGAGTTTATAAATGCACTTGTAGATTCTCAAAACAAGGATCTGAAGCTTGTTTCTGGAGAAGGTAGTCGCAATGCAGAAAAAGAGCGCAATTCAGATTTTTACAACCAGCCATGGTATGATTTATGTTTACATTTATACATTCACTTGAACATCTTGGTGTTTTTGATAATATTATCAACGCAATACTTTGTGAATGGATGTGGAACGTATGGTGAAAAATTTCCGTGAGTCTTTAGCTCATATCTGATCTTGAAACCAGTTAACACGAGGACCAAATTCTTTCAAAAAGTATATCTTTACTGTTTACATTTGCTGATTTGTTGGATGGTGGGATTTTTATAATCTTAGGTATTTAAGTTCAATGGGAATCTCAGTTGTGGCTTTCAGGCGTTTTTAACCTGTTGAAATGCTCTACTTTGACAGGGTTGAAGATGCTGTCATTCGCTACCTCAACCGAAAGTTGCCAGGAGATGCCTCTGGAAACACATAGTTTAGCAGTAACGACACAGCTTACTAGTTAATACAATGCAATTGAATAATTGCTCAGGCTTTATTGTTCGTTGAATGTTGCATAAGGATATCCATGCGTCGAGGCAATCAACTTGCCTCGAAATTAAATGAAGCAAGCTGACTAGGCTATAGAAAAAACTGGCGTTCCCTGTATCTTGATTTTCTGGTTTAGTTTCACCTGCTTTCTTGGTTTGATAAAATTGTTGGAATGTAAAATTATTGTTGTTGAAGTCACACAGCTAACGGTGCCTAGTTGTAGCTGTTCCACTTTGTATTTATACTTCATGGTAATGTGTAGTAGCAGTCTAGATAGAAACCTTAAGGATGTGATTGAGTCATTGAGCTCTCAAATTATTCACTGTTGTTTCTTGCCAAATTCAATTTTTTGTTTGGCATATTTATGTGAGTGTTGGTGAGCCATCATTTTATGTGAATTAAATTAGGCAACATGAGCTAATTGCTACTATTAATTTGTGTATTATTGAGCACTTGTTTTAGTTTTGTAGTGCTGTGTATAACATTGATCTCTCATTTTTTTACTTTGCATTGTTGAGGAGTTTCGTAATAATTTTTGGCACATATTGTTCAGGCATTGATACTACCTAAGAGCATCTCCAATAGCGGCTAGCCCACCGGCTAGCCGATTTGCGTCGCTAGCTGAACTATTGGAAATGGCCAGCCGCGAATCGGCGAAAAAATCAGCGTGGTCTAGCCAATTTGAGGGCGCTGGCCGCCATTGTGGTGTGCCGATCGGCCAACCCCCAATTTTCGTTTTTTTTTAAAAAAAATTGAAAACCTATATATACGCGCTTTTAGTTTCATTTTCATTTGCACCACTTGTTTTAACGAGTTTTCTCTCTCTCTAAATTTTTGTACAAGAGCAACATCGAGCGATGAGTAACGCGGGTGGTAGCGGTGGTGGTAGTGGGGATACTGAGGAGTACGAACGGCAGATGAACGAGGCTATGGAGGCCTACATGAACCGCGAGCTAGAGCGGTACATGCGAATGGTCGAACAGCAGGCGGTACCTCGCCCTCCTCCCGTTGTCCACCGCCGAGCAGTGATTGATCGGGATCACGTAGCTGCACATCAGCGACTATTTGACGACTACTTCTCAGAGAACCCGTGGTTTCCCGCCAACATGTTCAAGCGGCATTTTAGAATGCGGAGAGAGTTGTTTATACGTGTCGTTGACGCTTTGGAGCGTCGATATCTTTATTTTCGCTTCAGGCACGATGCGTCTGGCAGACCCGGCCACACCCCTATTCAAAAGTGCACAACGGCAATCAGTCAGTTGGCCTACGGAGGCGCGGCAGACATGTGAGATGAGTACCTCCACATCGGTGAGTTGGCAGGCCTGGAATGTCTGAAGTATTTCTGTCAGGGCGTGATTGCAATTTTCCGTGATCAGTACCTTCGAAGCCCTACCCCCCAAGATTGTCATGATCTGATGCAGATGCACGGGGAGCAGCATGGATTCCCCGGGATGTTAGGCAGCATAGATTGTATGCATAGGGAGTGGGAGAACTGTCCGACTGCCTGGAAGGGGGCCTACACGACCGGCTACAAGGGAAAGAATTCACGATGATCCTCGAGACCGTAGCTGATTACCGGTTGTGGATCTGGCATGCGTATTTGGGGTAGCCGGGTCGAACAACGACCTCAACGTCCTCAACTCGTCGCCCTTCTTCAACAAGCAGTGTCAGGGCATCGGTCCGGCCGTCTCATTTGTGGCCAACGGCAACCAGCATGATATGGGCTACTACTTGGCGTATGGGATATACCCTAGGTGGCCCGTCTTTGTGAAGACGATCAGGCATGCGGCGGATGACAAGAAGGCCTACTTTGCGGAACGACAGGAGTCGGCGCGCAAGGACGTGGATCGCGCATTTGGTGTGCTCCGGTCTCGATAGGCAGCAATCAAGGGTCCAACGCGTTTGTGGGATGTCGGCTGCATTGCTGTTATAATGTACGCCTGCATTATCTTGCACATACAACTGACTAATTGGGCCAATGACGATGAAGCCGGTCAAAGGCACAGAACGGCCACCCCTAGCGTACGACGTGGGGTACTTCGCGATGAAGTCGGCCGCCTCCAGGCACATGCCGACATGCGCCAAGTGGATGCTCATATTCAACTCCAAAATGATATAATTGAAGAGTTGTGGGCACGAAAGACTGCACGGCGATAGTTTTTTTTCTTTATTATGTAATTTATTTTTTTAAATGAATGTACTTTTTTTAATGCAATTAATGAATTTTTTCGTATATGTCTCGTAAATTTAATTCCGTAATTTAATCGTAAATTTTATTCCGTAAATGTAGTTTTTTTTAATTATTTTTATTGCGGCTGGCCTAAGGCTAGTCTGTTTGAGTAAAATGCTGATGTGACAGGTGGATTTTTAGTGCTGATGACGTGACAGAGAGAGAGAGTGGTTGGCCTATGGCTGGCCTATTCTTATTGTGGATGCTCTAATTATATAGTATTGAAAAATAATTAATCTTTGAAGATGCGTGGCCTACAAATTACTCCCTCCGTCCCGGATAATTCGGGTCACTTTGACCGGGCACAGGTTTTAAGAATTGTAATGAAAAGTGGGTTGAAAAAGTTAGTGGAATGTAGGCCCTACCTTTATATATTAGTTTTATAATAAATTGTGGGTAGGAATGAGTTAGTGGAATATGGGGTTCACTACCAAAAATGGTAAAAGTGAAGTGAGACAAATTATGTGGGACAGACCGAAATGGAAAACTGGGACGAATTATCTGGGACGGGGGGAGTATTAATTACTAATTCATTCGGCGGAGTGTGAATTGAAATTTTAAATACTTATCTTGGGTTATATTTACTCCCTCCGTCCGCCATTAGGAGTCCCAGTCACTTTTGCACACTCGATTTGTAAAAATGATAATAAATAGTTAAAGTCAATAATGGTAAAGTAAGAGAAAGAATAATATTAAGAAGACTCTTCACAACATTATTCTCTCTCTTACTTTACCATTTCTCCGCTTTAACTATTTATTATCATTTTTACAAAACAGGTGCGTAAAAGTGACCAGGACTCCTAATGGCGGACGGAGAGAGTACGATTTAGTCTCAAAAAATGTTTACAGTTCCTTAAAAAACTACAATCACTCTAAAAAACAATGTTATTCGATCTTTTATACATATATCAAATTCTTGGTGCAACACAAAGGGATCATTATTTTTATTTATTAATCGTTAGTAGGATAAATCTATTTAACTTCGTGAAATCTAGAACCTCTATTTATTTTCTTAAAAAAAACAATGTTTTTAGGGCATCTCCAATGGCGGCAAGCGGGCCGGCTAGTCGGTCTGCGGGCACTGGCCGGTCCGCTAGCCGACCATTGGGACCGGCCAGCGGCAAATCGGCGAGCGAATCGGCTAGTCCACGCCGATTCGCGGGCGTTGGCCGGTCCGCTGGCCGCCATTGTAGGGTCCTGATCGGCTAGCGATCGGCCAGTCCTTTTTTTATTTTATTTTCGAAACTCTATATATACGCGATTTTAACGTCATTTTCATTCGCACCACTTGTTTTAACGAGTTTCTCTCTCTCTCTCTCTTAATTTCTGTCGCGAAATGAGTGATGCGGGTGGCAGCGGCGTGGGTGGTAGTGATGGAGATGCTGTTGAGGAGTTCACCGGCGATTTAACGAAGAGTTGGCGGCTTATATGTCCCGTGAGATAAATCAGCTGATACAAAGGGCCTTGCAGCCGCAGCAGCCGGCGGTACCTCGACCCATTGTCCACCGTCGAAATGTGGTTGATCGGGATCACGTCGCTACATATCAGCGGCTATATGACGATTACTTCGCTCCGGAGCCGCGGTTTGGGGCCAACCATTCCAAGCGGCGTTTTAGGATGAGTAGGCCACTGTTTATGCGTATCGTTGACACTTTAGAGCGTCGATATCTGTGTTTCCGGTTCAGGTACGATGCGGCTGGCAGACCCGGCCACATACCTATACAAAAGTGCACTGCGGCAATCAAGCAGTTGGCCTACGGAGGCTCGGCAGACATGTGGGACGTGTACCTCTACATCGATGAGACGACTGCCCTGGATTGTCTGAAGTATTTCTGTCAGGGCGTCATTGAAATATTCTGTGAGCAGTATCTTCGAAGCCCTACCCCCGAAGACTGTCAGGATCTAATGCAGATGCACGGGGAGAAGCATGGGTTCCCGGTTGGGCAGCATAGACTGTACGCATCGGGAGTGGAAGAACTGTCCCACCGCCTGGAAAGGGTTCTACACGACCGGTTACAAGGGAAAGAATCACACGATGATCCTCGAGGCCGTAGCTGATTACCGGCTGTGGATTTGGCATGCGTATTTTGGGGTAGCCGGTTCGAACAACGACCGCAACGTCCTCAACTCGTCGCCCCTTTTCAACGAGCAGTGTCAGGGCGTCGGTCCGGCCATCAGTTTTGTCGCCAACGGCAACAAGCATTATATGGGCTACTACTTGGCGGATGGGATATACCCCAGATGGCCCATCTTTGTGAAGACGATCATATGCGCAGCTGATGAAAGGAAGGCCTATTTTGCGGAATGGCAGGAGTCGGCGTGCAAGGACGTGGAGGGGGCATTTAGTGTGCTCCAGTCTTGACTCAACTTTATTTTACCCAAATAATACCCGCAAGTGTACGGGGTTATCGTAGCAAATAGCAGGCAAGAGTATATCGTATCACACAAAGACAATTAAGTGTAAACCTAAGTACCACGAACAAATTTCAACTACTATCCACACGATCAATTTTTGTTTTGAAACTAACAGCTACTGAAAGCATATAAATTCAGAGATTAAAAGAAAACACTTAAACAAGAGAACAAAGAAGCAAGTTGCAGACAGAGCTGGAGACATATGCAGAATTCAAGGATTCGATGCACAACTCATAGCCTAACCCAATTGACATTAAATTACCATTTAAAGTCTCCAGAATTGTTGAATCAATCACAGATATAAATTTAACCCTTTCCCAGGGTGAGAAATCCGCAGATTAAGTGTAACAATTGAAGTCCCCTTCTAATTCTTAGACTTAACTCCCAACATATCGATTAGATTAATGACCCCACTCAGAATCTCAACCCTCCCGAATTTTATTGAATTAAGGTGTGAATTTTCCTATTTCCAGATTAATTATTTCACCTCCCGATTACTCTAAGAAACCCTAACACTACCAATTGGTGATCAAGCAATTGACAGGAAAAAGTACAGGAATAAACCAAACAATTACAAGAGCTAGATAAAAACGAAGTCAATTGGAATTAAACTATAAATCAATGCATCTTCACCAAGAATTCTAGATAAAAGAAGTTTAGTTACTCATAATCATGGAAGAAAACAAGTCTAAACTAAGGAAAACAATGGAAGACATGATACGGAATACAATTGGCGGAGGAATTAAAGCTTGAATCTTCAATCTTCTTCCAAGAGTGTTTGAGATAGATGGAGTGTGTGTTTTACGGCGGTAGAGAATGAGTAAAGTTGCCCTAGATCTTCTTTCTTATTCCCATCTTCCAAAAATCGCGTTTTTAATAAAAAAAAAACCCATAATTACGTACCCGGCCGGGTGGAATTGTTGTACTGGAAAATCACCCGGCCGGGTGGGACTTCTCCGCTATTCTCTGGAATCTCGCAGGCTTAATTACGCCACCCGGCCGGGTACAATTGTTGTACTGGAAAATCACCCGACCGGGTGGGACTTCTCCCGAACTTTCTGAACTCTCCACGGCTTCTAAATGCCACCCTGCCGGGTGGTATTTTTGCACAATACCTCACCCGGTTGGGTGGTGGCCTCTTTCGTCTACTTTAGCCTGTTTTTGCCTAAATCACTCAACAATCACGTGAAATCCAAAACATATAGTAATTAGCTGGAAATAGCCATTTTGAGCACAAAAACTCAACAATTAAGCATATCAACATACGAATCACTACACTAAAATACGAGTTTGTCAAGTCTCGATGGGCGGCAGTTAGGGGTCAAACGCGTTTGTGGCATGTCGACTGCATTGCTGATATAATGTACGTCTGTATTATCATGCACAACATGATAGTCGAAGATGAAGGTGTACAACTGACTGGTTGGGCCAATGACGATGCTGATGTAGCCGGTACGAATGGGGGTACCTCACGATGAAGTCGGCCGCCTCAAGGCACATACCGACATGCGCCAAGTGGATGCTCATATTCGATTCCAAAAGGATTTAATTGAAGAGTTGTGGGCGCGGAAGCCTTCACGGCGATAGATTTTTTTTTATATATATATTTTTTAAATTATGTAATTTTTTTTAGGATGTACTTTTTTTATTTAAATAAAATGGTTGTATTGTCCCCATATTTGTGTCGTAAAATTTAATTCCGTATTTGCGTGAATGTAATTTATTTATTTTTTATAATTTTGTTTATTGTGGCTAGTCCTAGTGCTAGTCCAGTTTTTTGTTCTGGTGATGTGGTAGTTAATGTTTCTAGTCCTAGATGATGTGGTAGGAGGAGTTTTTGGCTAGGCTATTGTTGGCCTAAGCGGCTAGGTTGTGCGCGTATACAAATATTCTACTCTCTCCGTCCCAAGATAAGTGACCATAAACTTTTCAGCACGAGATTTAAAGAAATGGGGTTTGGTAAGTAAAGTGGAAAGTGAATAAAGTAAGAGAGTTAATAAAATAGAGAAAAAAAGTAAGAGAGAGAGTACCAAAAAATGAAATTGGTCACTTATCTTGGGACGTCCCAAAAAGGAATATGGGTCACTTATCTTTGACGGAGAGGTATCAAATATTCTACTACTCCCTCCGTTTCGCCATAGTTGAGGCAAAACTTTTCGGCATGGAGTTTTAGAAATGAATATTGGGTGTGTTAAGTAAATAGATAAAAAAGTAAGAGAGAGGAAAATATAGAGAGAATAAAGTATAAAGTGAATAAAGTAGAGAGAATAAAGTAAGAGAGAGTAAAGTAAGAAAGAGAAAATAGTTAGAAATGACTCAACTATGAAGAAATTTCCCGAAATGGTAAAATGACTCAACTGAGGGAGTACTAATATTCGAAGGGATAGCAGAAAAAGATGGCGGGGAATGAGGCGATGCGAATCGAGAAAATCGGATCTTTGGGGGAGTCTACCACTACAATAACGAAAATGTTCCCACTTTGTTATTTCTTCCATCTATGGGAAAAACGCCAACCACGTTGGCGTGTTATTAAGGTAAAACGCCATCCAAAATGGCGTTTTATAATTTATTTTTGATTTAATTTAAATACAATACGTATTAGAACACGCCATTCCGGTTGGCGTATTTATTAAAAACGCCACTGACAATGGCGATTATAACCAATTATTGGAAAACAAAAATACATTATTTTAATTTTTAGAAACGCCTATGGCATTGGCGTGATTGAATATTTTTTAAAAAAAAAAATTCAGGAGGAAAACGCCGATGTCATTGGCGTTTTTAATCAGACTGAATTACACCAGCTTCTCCTCCCCCAAATCGCGAAACCCTCCTCCCCCTCCTCCCCCAAATCGCGAAAACTCACACACAACTGCTGCTTCTCGCTGATTTCGCCCTCCCTCCATCAATTGCATCAACAAGGAGTGAATTGGTGTCATTCTCCCGCATATTTGATACATGTTTAGGTTAGTATGCTTATTTTTTACAATTTTGAAGTAATTTTTTGGTAGTTATTTAGGGTTTGTAATGGATTGTAAATTGAGTTAAATTTTTGTGTTGCATTTTTATTTAGCGTAGTGGCTTGTTTGAATGACATTATTGTTGATTAATAATTGAGATATTGGTGTTTAGTTAGAGTATAAATTTGATTAATATTCAAACAAGGTAGTGTTGTTCAAGCATAAAAATTGGGCAACTTGATTGTGTAGGTGGAAAATTATGGTTATATAGGCTGCTTTGACATGAGTATGATCTTAGGTTTAAATTTGAATATTTGGGTTGAATAGTATCCAATTATTGAATGTGTTTAGGTTTGTGTATTGTTTAATTTGAATTGTGAATGTTGTGTAGTTAAATTATGGCAACATCATCAACTTCTCGTCGAAGACTCTTATGTGGTCCTGAGGACCCTTCCGTATTGTATCTTCAAAGACAACACATTTCTCAAAATATATGGGTAGGAGTAGAATCAGAAGAAGTAAGATGTAGAAGATATGAAGGGATTATTTGGGATGTTCCCATACATCCCCGTGTTTTGGCAATAATAGACCAGATGGGATTTGGCGGCGTATTGAGGTGTGGTAAACCAAAGGACATTGACCATCATCTTATCACCGCGTTGATTGAACGATGGAGGCCAGAGACTCACACGTTTCACTTTCCAATCGGTGAAGCGACAGTTACATTGGAAGACGTGGAGGTGTTATGGGGTCTCAACGTTGACGGTGATGCTTTGACTGGTTACATCCCAACTAAGGAAGCCAGCTATTGGATGCAACTTTCTTTGGAATATCTTGGATTTACACCAGATAAAGGTGAGTTGAAAGAATTGATTTGGAAACAGACAAGCTTATCAAATCAACTAAGGATTGAGTTGAGTGATGAACACGAGAATTATATATATGTTCAACGTGCTCGTGTTTATTGTCTGCTTTTATTTGGTGGTCTGATGATTCCGAACGCCTCCGGGAATAAAATTCCATTCTTCTACTTGCAATTTTTCATGGATGTAGAACGATGTTCTAGCTATAGCTGGGGTGGTGCAATTCTTGCTTGCTTGTACCACAACTTATGTGAAGCTGCCCTTGGTAAGAGGACCGAAGTCGGCGGAGCTTGTACTTTGTTACAATTGTGGGCTTGGGAGAGAATCCCAAATATTAGACCGAAGATGATAAATCCCGTGCATGTAGACTACGCACCATGTGCAGTCGCGTAAGTTGTGGTTATGTTCTAATCTTCACGTTTAACTTGATGACAATGCTTTATCGAATTCTATTATTTGATTGGTCTGCATATTGGTAGAAGTGACAAAGAAAAGGAAGAGAACAATAAACATGCATATAAACCTAGTTTGAGTATCATCGAGTAAATGTGATTGATCTTACCTTTTCAGTCACTGGATCAACAGAGTTTTGGTTGATTTGATGCCCTTGCATTATGCTGGCTTTTAAATTTTCTTTTCATTGTACCTTTATGATGTTTGGTATTGAATTTAATTCACATTCCCTACTACTTCAGCAAAGCATTTGCCCAAGCAGGCAAAGACATAGGGTGTTTATTCCAATATAAAGGTGATATTGACCTAGATAGAATCAAGCAGTCGAGGTATTTCCAGTCATTATTCCCAGAGTCATGTGAAAGAAGTGCATATGCATTGGTTGGTTTGCTGGATCATTGAATGTTAAATGTGTTTTACTCTTGGACAAATATATCCAACTTGTATTTGCTTTTTGCATGATGTTGAGAATGATTTTCAGTAACTAAATGCTGTTTATGAAACTTTTTTCCTCATTTTTCTCAGAGAAAAGAATCCGATAAGCAGGACAGTATGAAAACCTTAAAGGAATTTGTACATGCAAAACTAACTTCCTTGTATGGAAATGGTTCCAAAGAAAGTAATCCAAATTTTAAGTTCTCCAAGGATTGTGTTGTTATCGAAAAAAATTATTTGAGTTACAACTATCTGCAGAATCATTCTATATCTGCCATCACTAAAGCAGATGAGGAAGAAGGAGCTTATGGGGTTAGTTTGAAGAACAAACGCCTACACTGGGAAAGTAGCAGTCCTAGAATTGAAAATGTGAAATCCCCATCATGGTGTGAAGAAGCTGATGTTGATGCTCTTGTCAAAGGATTTTTCACTGCTAGAGCAAAGCTGATATGATTTCATTTACTGAGCTATTGCCTCATCTGCCTCATCTGCTTCTTTCATTTTCTTTTTATCCTCCGAAGCTGATCATTGTATCATGTAGTCTTAAATGTTTTTTTCTTCAGTGAAGTAGAAGTTGATCTTTCCTTCAACACAGCGCAAGTAATTCAAAAGTAAACACCAGGAACAAGAGAAAACCTTGGCTGCAGCATAAGCTTTGTTTAATCATCTAAAAGAATCCAAGATTCAGATTACATGTTACAGATCTATCTCTGATGCATACTGAACGAGAACCTTTTGGTATGTCGTACCCAGGATATGGAGGCTAGGCAAAGCAAGGACTTAAATGGATCCCCGGGTGCATCCATCTCGCCCCAAAAGCAATGCTGGAACTCACCGAGGTTGTGGAGCCAGATCTTATGGTTATTCCAGGCGTGGTGTCAGGGGTAATTTTGTTCTCCCATTAGGTCGAATGGGAATAAGACTAGCAATCTGACTTAAAAAATTGCTGGGAAGGGCGAAAATGCAATAGACGTCTCAACGAGAAGATGGTATATATTCTATGACTTTGAACTTTTGCTGCTTTTGGTTTGTTTGTTCTATGTTCCTTAACATTGGTTCCTATATACAAAATTATTGGAGAACACATTTTCTACTTCCTTCCCCTCTCCCAAATGAAAGAAAGGGGAAATTAGCACTTCTTGTTACTCCTCATGCAAGCTTTACAGTGAAATATCTTAATGTAGTATGGGGTTGCTGTGTGGTCCTGATGGTGAGCTTCCTGAAAAGTTAAAAAGTCTAGAACCTCGGCTTATTGAGCATGTCAGAAATGGGATCATGGACAGGGATCCCAATGTCAGCTGGGATGATATTGGTAATACCAAATTGTAGTATTTTTTTGTTTTTGAGAACATATATTCCTCTAGGTGATCTGACTTTTGGATCATGCAAAGAAATGTGCAACTGAGATGGTGATATGGCCTTAGCTGCGTCCCGATATATTTAAAGGTTGCCGTTCTCCTGGTCGTGGTCTTCTTCTTTTCGGACCTCCTGTAAGTGTACAATAGTACGTGATGAATCATGTTAGCTAGATACAATAGATTGTTGCTGATTTCAATTTCTTCTGTGCAATAGGTAACTGGTAAATCTATGATAGGAAAAGCAATAGCTGGAGAGGCTAAAGCAACTTTTTTCTACATATCAGCCAGTTCACTGACGAGCAAGTGGGTTTGCTTTTCTGCTGAAAACCTCTGTGATTGGTCAGACATTGTACATTCTAGTTGAGAGTTTGTATACAACTTTTTATACCAATCAGAATTGTGAATATCGTCGTTCTTCCTACAACATGAGCAGTTCCTCATAAAATATTTAGGCAGAAGTTATTTGTATTATATGAAATCTTTTTAGGGGTATGTTGTTATATTGACAATGATAGCAATTGTAAAGAAGACCGAGCATGATATCTGGATTGATGCCTTTACTCATTGCCAATTTACATGCTTGATTCCTATATCAATATATATATGGACAGAAGAGACAATCTTTAAGTTTCATGTGCTCGATGACACAGTTGCAGAGAGGCGAGGGTGAGAAACTTGTAAGAGCTCTTTTGGTGTTGCTAGCTGCAGTCAGCCTGCTGTGATATTTGTGGATGAAATAGACTCTCTCCTATCACAAGTAAATAGGCAACTCTTTCTATTAACAAATTTAGACTTCCTATAAAGACTCTCAACCATTTTGTTACTTCCCTATTCTTTTTCTTCCCCTGCTTTTTGTGAACCTGAAAATAAAAACTGTCTTAGAGCTGAGTTGATAAGGAGCGCGAGAGTGTCCAATGCTGTATTACTTATGACAGATGAGAAAGGCATAGCATGAGTATGTTTCAGTTTCCCCAAATTCATCTTGTGTTAAGGTTTCTTGTATATGCTGCACAACTACATGTACTGTTCATTGGACTTAGTTTGAATAATCACTTTGTTCATCCTTGTGGGAGCATACTTTTTGTTCATGATACTGTAAGAATAACTCGCGCCCTTATCTTCCTCTGTTGCATATTACTACTTGCAGAATGAGAAAGACTTGAGAAATTTCATTGTTTTTTGCAGCGTAAATCAGAAGGTGAACATAATCAAGTAGGCGACTGAAGACGCAGTCCTCATTGAAATGGAAGGCTTTGACAGTGGCAGTGAGCACAAATTATGTTAATAGGTTATTGCTGAAGACATTATCTGCAAGGTCTTCACATAAATATGTAACATTAAAAAATCAGTCCTGCCAAACTATGATGCACAATTTAATTAGAATCGAAGTGGTTGCAGAAAAAAGAAATACATCTTTACAATAAGTTTAGGAGTCTATATAGAAATTGTGGTTGAAGCTTGAATTTGGCTGATCAAATTCTTTAGATCTATGTGTTTTTATTCTTGAAAAAAAATGTTAAGAGTGATACAGGTGCAACTAATAGACCTCAAGGACTCGATGAGGCTGCAAGCAGGTGCCTCACAAAGAGGTTGTATATTCCGCTCCCCACTTTAGGTCCATAACGAAACCATCTGTTTAATTTGGAGGATAGGTTCACTTTGCATTGGCCTTAACTATTTGTCTATTTCTTAAATCTAATACACAGGAGTAGTGCTACTCAGGATCTGATATGAAGAAAGATATGAGGCCTGAAACCTTCAGGTAACACGAAACCGAAGAAAGAGGGTATTCTTGAATGGATTGTATTAGATTGCATTAAGTTTGGAATGATGCAGTTCTATTTCATAATAAACAAATACATCATGATGCTTTGCATGAGCTCGTTCCATAACGAATTTGATAATTAATCTCTCATTTTTAAACAATAAACTTTTCTTTCAGTGTCTTTTGGTGGATTTGGTCCGGTTAGTTTGACATGACTCTCTACAAGAAGTAAGGCCATCAATCTCACTCAATGAACTCGGAACCTATGAGAAGTGGAACATGCAGTTTGGCAGCTTGTCTCTGTACAACCACTCGCTCAATCAGGAAAGAATAATTTGAGTAACCCTCTTTATTTGATGCATAGTACTCCGTATTATTTTTTTCCTGTCAATGAATAAGTTCATTTCTATGATCTTTAAAATAAGTTACTATATATTGATGCATTGCGGACACCCTTAGATGCGCAACCAGTACATACTAGCTGTGCCTTCCCACTAGCTCTAAAAGGGTATTAAATATTTTGCTAAACTCTATTTAAATAGGCTCCATCTTATAAAAAAGTATACTATATGTTACGTTCTCTAATTCTTATCAAGAAACCACTTGCTTTTGAATTAGAGTTTTAGTAATTCCCATCCTTCCACTAGGCTGATATTTATACTGATTATTTAAGTGGGCATATTTCTGGTTTATGTCGAAAACATACTCTTTCTTATAGAGCAATCGATGCATGTGATTTTGTCGTGCAAAAATTAAGTATTGTCACGTTTGGGCACGTTGGAATTAACAAGAAAACATGGCAACTGCATCCCTGGAGCATCTATGATCTAAGAAAATATCCTATATATTTTACTGGAGTAGTATAGTACTTCCCTCATGCCTATATTATTAATATAATGACCCGTTTTTGTTTTACAAGAGACTTTTTAAGTGTTTAATACTCCTACAAAAGTAAACATGCGTGTTCTATCAGACACAACATATGTTTACGTTATAATATTGTGGACTTCATTATCATCATATATATTAGTATATATATAAACCACTCTGTCATTATATCATCGGCAGCACTAATTTGACTTAATTGATATAGGCTGGAAGATGGATCACACCACCCACCTCCCCTACATTGATTAATACACAAATAATCATGAGAAAATCTATGGAACTATCGGTGTTAGAATAATCTAATTGATAGATTAGACGATCTTCTTAATTAACAAGTTGTGAATTTGAATTCGACCGACACATATTAAATCAACATATTCATTATGCATTCTTTAGAGGGCAAATAAGGTAGGTAAAAATTAAATGATCAGGCAAAACAATCTACTTTTTGTGTTGATTGATTGATTGATATAACAAAACTGAAACTTGGATTTCAGCAAAAATTCCTTGTACATTATGATCATGTGTGTCGCCGCACGTCATTTCATTATCTTCGACTAACTAACACCTTGAATCCTCTGGCCATGTGAGCAGTGAGGAGGGGCACGAAAACCGGCCGGTCTGGAATGACGGGTCTGATCACGAACCGCTCCATGATTGAAGCCACTACATATTTCATTTGGACGAATGCCATTTCCTTGCCGGGGCAAGCTCTTGGACCGGCTTGGAATACCGAAAACTTATACGGTCCGTAATTCTTCAACGCTTTAACCTTACCTCTTTCCACCTCAGAAACCCACCGCTCCGGTTTAAACTCGAACCGGTCCTCGCCCCAGAGGCTCTTCATCCTCCCCATGCCATATGGGAAATAGGTGACCCGGTCGCCAGCCCGGACCTTGGTGCCATCTGGCAGTTCGTCATTGGCCGTGGCGTGCTTCGAGTCCCATGCAACTGGTGGGAATAGCCTCATTGACTCACAGATGCAAGCTTTCAGCCACCTCAGCTCCTTCAGCCTCTCGAATCTTGACGCGTCGTCATCGCCACACTGGATCGCCGTCAGCTCGCGCGCCATCTCGTTCCCCACGTGGGGGTGGCACGAGAGCAGGTAAAAAAGCCACGTCATGGCTGCCGACGTCGTGTCGCGGCCGGCCATGATGAGGCTTATCATAGTATCCCTCACAAACTCATCATCCATCCCATCCTTAACCATTTTGGAAGCAAGATCCATTTCATCCCATCTTTCTTCACCTTTCTCACCACAGCTCATTATTTTCCTCTTCTTCTCGCTAACTATCCCATCTACAAATAAATGGATCTTCCCAATGGCTTCTCTCAACCTCTTCTCCGACCCATAATCCATAAACCTCTTAATCTTCCACACCGCCGCCAGCGGCGCCGCACCTCTCCTCGCGCAGATGTCCGACGCTGTGTCGAATGCTTCCAAAATCGGCTGCCGCACATCCAAACAGTCGTACTCCAAGCAACATGGGTTGTATCCTAACGAAACTCTGCAGACGAGATCGAAGGCGAACCTCCTCAGCAGCTCCTGCAAGTCCACCGGCCTACCCTCTACCGCCGCGGATTCCATCGTCGGCAGAAGCTTCTTCTCCACCTCGTCCTTCAGCACTTTCTCCACGTAGGCCCTCAACGACGTCGCGTTGAACTGATGTATGACCAGCTTGCGCTGGTGGTGCCACATGTCGCCGTCGACGTTGAATATCCCATTGCCAAGAAAGTCTCCAAGTATGTCTGTGAAGGGCTTCCCTTTTGGGAAGTTGGTGAAGTTGGTTTTTAGGATGTACTCTACGTTTCGTGGGTTGGCCGTTACGATGGTCCGCCGCGCACCCAATCGGGAGATGAGGATTGTCTGGGACGACGACGCAGATAGCATTTCGGTGTACCAGTCGAGGAGGCGACGGCGGTTCTTGTAGAAAGAGATCAAACATCCGATCATGGGATAGGAGATCGGGCCCGAGTTTTGGAGATGCCGGGCCGGGCTGAATCTCCATTGAATGAGTGTGGATATTGAAAGTAGGAGTAGGGGGAGGAAGGAGAGTAATAACGAGACGCACATGATCAATGTGCCCATCGTTTTCTTTCACTTTGATTTGATTAGTTTTGGTTTGCGTATGCATATAAATTGGAGGGGTTGGGGGGAGTGGTTGTTGAGTTATATCCAGGTGAAATGAAAAGAGATGCTCTTACGACAACTATCATATTTAGAAATATAGTAATCATATTTAGAAATATAGTAATTTATTTCGAATAAATATTATCTAAAAGTTTCTCCATTCGTCCGTGATTAGGAGTTCCGGTGTGGCGTTTTGGTTTGTTCGCGATATGAGTTTTAGACCATTTGGTTCACTTTTATAATAAATGAAAAGTGCAGAGGGGCTTAAAACTTGAAAGTTGATCGGGGTCTGAGGATATTTTTGGAACCAAACTTAAATAACCTTTTTACATATCAAATTCGATATATAATGCATGATAGTTGTCATTTTCAATAAAAAAATTTACAACAAAGACATGTGATAACTATTGGGAAATACTCCCCCCAATATAGGTGATACTTTATTCTATATTTTTGCCGCAGATAAATGTAAATTGAATGTTTGACTAGTAAAAGATGAAAAATATAAACTTTGGTGTTGTATTATATTTTAGTAATATATTAATAAGTATCGGCAGAATATTTGGAGTCGATCACATCAAATGTGACTTGTTACATATTAATATAATAATGTGATTAACTAGTGCAAATTTAGGCTTACACACTATTTTTCAAGAGACAGCCTAAGTGATTACCGACTGGAATGAGGGCCCGTGTTACATGGAGAATCACTAGTTAAAGTTAGGAAATTTAGTTAAATACTTACTCAAGAATAGCATAATGAAGCACGTGCTCCTGGAAATTCCAAAGCATTTTTCCAAGTTGATGAAAAGCGCTTCGCAACATTTTCCCAAATTAAGGTCAACCAGGTGTAAACCCAAAAATATTTTAAGCTTTGAACTTACATTTTATGTATTATAAACTACTAAGAGTATGTAAAAAGTGGACCTACCTTTTTCGACCTTTTTTTCATATATTTTAAAACTCACACTAAATCAAAGTGTTATTTTAAATCATGGACTCAGAAAGTAACTTAGTTTTTGCTGCTTATTATCTCTTAGAGAACGCGTCTACCTTTTGTTGCCTCTTGTTCACGAATTCAAGCATTGATCTTATATAAGAATCCCTATAATTTCCTACTTTTCCCCTTTCTCCAAAGCCTTTAGCTTATAGGCTAATTACATACGACTGATTTATTGTTTTTTACATCAATTTGCCTCGACAAAATTTTATTCGTAGTGTGAACTGGTTGTTTATCGAATCTTGTAACCAACACGTGATACAAATTATAAAAAGTTTATATAGCTAAATCATAAAATGTAAAATGAAATGTTGCTTTATTCTAACGCTAGAAACCAAAGTGATCAAAGCAGCCTCGTCATACCCGACCCAAGTTTCAGTGTCCTGACATAGTTTCTTCTTTTACAATTAATAAAAGTACGAAATTTATTACTAATTGTTTAGCCATTTCATAATTTAGTAGTAGTAATTGTTTAGCCATTTCATTATTTAATACTATCATTCGAGGAATATGTCATACTAGACGACAGTCGGTTCCAACTTCCAACATAGTTTAAAATCTTTTACTAGTGTGCTCTCGTTTATTCGACATTATTGTTATTTAATTTATTTTAGTAATACTTATTTTGATTTTAATATCTCAAACATTATTGTTAGCTTCATCAAATCTATAAAAATTAATTAAACACAAAGATTCAATTTTTATTTAACTTCAAATAAATAGATAAAATATAAATCAATCTTTGGTTTAATGAAATTTAAAATTTAATATTTATCAAACTAAATACTACTATATGGAATAAAATAAATCATTTTAGTATAGACTAAACTATAATATTGATTACAAATGATACTCGTATAACATTAGTAAATAGTATATATTGTACATTTCTTATATACATCTATGCAACTATGCAAGCACTAGGAACCAAGGAACCCACGAGTCAATATTACTCGTATTAAAATATTTGTTCAACTAATTTTCTAGTGTGCATCAATTTTGTCATAACCAAAACTGCTAGTATAAGCCAAATAAAGGCAGACGATATTTTTTAGATTCGTCCAGTTTGCATATATCCAGAAACATGGCCGGAATGGGCAAGCAATGTTCTGCCACAACCAATTTCAATAATACAAAAACATGGCAAAATCATTTACTCAGCCATTTTTATAGACGTCTGAATAGTGATTTTCATGCTATTATATTCAGCTCCATTTCTCAATTTGACGGGGAGATCGACAATCTGGATTCTTTTTAATGATTTATTTTATTATTGTTACAATAATTTATGTCAACAATAATTTAAGGTTGTTACACCCCTCTCCATCCCCACATTTTCTTTCTTTCTTTTGGCTAGAAGTAAAAATTAAGAATATAAAGTTGGTAAAATTTCTTTCATTCTTTTGGTTAGAAGTAAAGATTAGGAATAATAGGTTAGTAAAATTTGAAATATCAGTATATGTAGAGCTGCCCACGGTTCAGGAACCGGCGGTTCCGGTTTTGGATATTGTTGAACCAGAACCGAACCGCGACGCATCATCCGAAGATTGATTAAGTCTCATAATCCTGTTTTTCTTGCAATTATGGAACCCCTTTCCCATCATCCGAAGATGGAATTGAGATTCTCAAATGCAAACGGGAAGATTTGGATTTTCACAGATAAAGAATCCACCTTTGTGATTGATGATGACACGGAGCAAGCCCTCCATGGTCGAATTCTGATCCCTCGGATTGGGAAGGAGATCGCCATCTCGGCCATTTATGCAAAGTGCTCCAGGAGTGAGCGATACGGACTCTGGGACAAGCTTCGAGAATTTGCAGAGCATACTGAGGGGATGCCTTGGATGATTGGAGGCGATTTTAACACTATCCTCCACCCCCGGGACAGAGTTGGTAGCGACACTAATAGACTGCCAGAAATGGTGGACTTTGCAGAAATGGCCGAAGATTGCAGGCTCACTGACCCCGGCTTCGATGTATTTGAGTACACCTGGGCCAAGAACACCCTGCTCGAGAGGCTTGACAGAGCATTTATTAATGAAAACTGGACTGAGATGTTTGAGGCGACGAGAGTCACCAACCTCCCGTGCGTGGCCTCCGACCACGGACCAGTCCTTGCCCGCTGCAAGTTGAGATCAACAGCACCGAAGGGGAGTTCCTTCCGATTCCAAAACATGTGGACCCGCCACCCACAGTTCTTGGCACTGATTCAGAGCGACTGGGAGCAAACTACAGAGGCGGGTGGATTACTCTACCTGCAAATTCAACTGTCGAGACTCAAACACACTGTCAAGTCTTGGAATAGATATAACTTTGGCAATCTCCATGCCAATCTATGAAAAGCCGAAGAAGATGTGATCGCAGCGCAGGCGGCGTTTGAGGCTGATCCCTCCCCCATCAACCGGACATCTGTAAACAGGATCATTGCTCATTACATCCTCATCCTCAAGATGGAAGAAGATTTTTGGAGACAAAAAGCTTCCCTTAAATGGCTCTCAGAAGGGGGACAAGAATACAAAGTTCTACCAGAGTTGGGTTAAACAAAAGAGACACCGTCTACACATTCAAGGAATCAAAGTCGGAGATAGAACAATCTGTGAGGAGAGGGCCTTGAGGCAGTCGGCAGTTGATCAGTTCCAAGAACTTCTTGCTCCACCTCCCTTAAACCTGGCTGAGCCGGCCGGACCTGGATATCATCCAAAGCCTTCCTCCAAATGTTGACTACGAGCACCTTTGTGTGGCGCCGGAGGCAGAGGAAATTAGGCGAGCAGTTTTCAGTATCTCGGGAGACAGTACCCCAGGACCGGACGGTTTCACGGCGGTCTTCTTCCAAAAATGCTGGAAAATCATGGAGAGAGACATGACCGACGCTGTGGCCAAGTTCTTTGGGGGAGCTTATCTCCCGAGAAGTGTGACCTCCACATCGATTGTTCTCATTACCAAAAAAGTGACGCCGGTGGCTTGGGCCGACTATCGTCCGATAAGCCTTTGCAACGTCACGAATAAAATCATCACCAAGATTCTAATGGCTAGACTCGCACCGCTCCTCTCATTGGTCATCTCACCAAACCAAAGTGGGTTCGTGAAGGGGCGCCTCCTCAACGATAATGTCCTCCTAGGACCATGGCGCAAGTTCTCCGAGAGGGTACAGAGAATAAGGGCCCCCAAACTTTTGATCCAGAGAAGATCCAAACCATGGGACACGTTGGTCTTAGCAATGGTAAACCTTCCATATTCTTCTCATGTGAAGAAAACAAAAAGCTTGCTGACAATATGGGCTATGCAATTATCGGAAAATTCTCCAATTCCTTTCCAACGGCACAGCAAATACAGAAGGCTCTTAATAACATCAAGTTCATTCGAAGCTTCTCATGGAAGTACATCAACGCAAGGCATATCTTGATTCAGTTTGATGACCTTGCGGACTATGCCCGTCTTCTTAGCGGACCAAAGGGCACCCCGGTTTGGTATGTGGAGCGACACCCGATGCGTGTTTTTAAGTGGTCGCCCGAGTTTGACGTCTATTGCGAGTCTCCAATAGCAGCAATATGGTGCAACTTGATTGGACTCCCGATCCATCTATTCGACACATCGGCCTTATTTGCGATAGGAAAACTGCTCGGCAACCCTATTCAATTCGATCAAGCCACAGCGACCAAGTCGAGACTATCCTTTGCGCGAATTTGTGTCGAAATAGACATCACCAAACCAGCTACGGAGGAGATAATTCTGGACATTTGCGGGAAGGAGACAGCTTAGCAGATCAAATGGGACAAAATTCCAGCCTACTGTGATGATTGTAAGCACGTCGGTCATACACGGAGTACCTGCTATGCAAATGGTCAAAGAATGAAGCCAGAAAGGAGAAATTATAACACCTGACCGACGATCCCTACAAATAGAAACGAACAGAATGTGAAGGCAGATTCAGTCCATAAAGCAACCGAGAAGGAGAGGTACAGAAGCAAGGTCTGTAATTCCCCCAGCCACCAAGGCAATCCAAATCCAACTACCTATGGAACAGGGATGACCAATGGGGCGCAACCAGACATCCTTGGTGACCCCAGCGTGGCTGAGCCCGAGAGGGATGGTGAGGCAGACCAAGAAGCATTGAACAGAGGCGATGAGAGAGCAAGGCAACCGACGAAAGGAAGAACAATCAGGCCAACTGATACCAGAGAAGGAACCTCAAGGACAAAGCCACGAGGAGATAAATGGCGGCCCCCGAGGGCTCCAAAGGATTGGAACCAGAAGCAACCGGAGCACAACCAGGAAAATGAGACCCAAAAAAACATCTTGAGCTCCAATAAATACAATAAACTCATGGAGAATGGTTTGTTCGATACGGAAGCGTATGAGGAAGACGGGGTAGCCGAATTGGAGCTGATGCCAACCGAGAAAGCAGCAGTGGCTCCATCAGATCCGCCCCTAATTTGTGATCATAAGAAAAAAGAATAGGAAACACAAGTGGAGCTACGAGGGAGTTCTTCCCACCCCTCGGGTACGGCCCCCTTCCTTTAAATTATGTCTATCAATTTTCTCTTTTGGAATGCCAGGGAAATCGCGAACGCGACGACCCGACGCATCATCCGAAGATTGATTAAGTCTCATAATCCTGTTTTTCTTGCAATTATGGAACCCCTTTCCCATCATCCGAAGATGGAATTGAGATTCTCAAATGCAAACGGGAAGATTTGGATTTTCACAGATAAAGAATCCACCTTTGTGATTGATGATGACACGGAGCAAGCCCTCCATGGTCGAATTCTGATCCCTCGGATTGGGAAGGAGATCGCCATCTCGGCCATTTATGCAAAGTGCTCCAGGAGTGAGCGATACGGACTCTGGGACAAGCTTCGAGAATTTGCAGAGCATACTGAGGGGATGCCTTGGATGATTGGAGGCGATTTTAACACTATCCTCCACCCCCGGGACAGAGTTGGTAGCGACACTAATAGACTGCCAGAAATGGTGGACTTTGCAGAAATGGCCGAAGATTGCAGGCTCACTGACCCCGGCTTCGATGTATTTGAGTACACCTGGGCCAAGAACACCCTGCTCGAGAGGCTTGACAGAGCATTTATTAATGAAAACTGGACTGAGATGTTTGAGGCGACGAGAGTCACCAACCTCCCGTGCGTGGCCTCCGACCACGGACCAGTCCTTGCCCGCTGCAAGTTGAGATCAACAGCACCGAAGGGGAGTTCCTTCCGATTCCAAAACATGTGGACCCGCCACCCACAGTTCTTGGCACTGATTCAGAGCGACTGGGAGCAAACTACAGAGGCGGGTGGATTACTCTACCTGCAAATTCAACTGTCGAGACTCAAACACACTGTCAAGTCTTGGAATAGATATAACTTTGGCAATCTCCATGCCAATCTATGAAAAGCCGAAGAAGATGTGATCGCAGCGCAGGCGGCGTTTGAGGCTGATCCCTCCCCCATCAACCGGACATCTGTAAACAGGATCATTGCTCATTACATCCTCATCCTCAAGATGGAAGAAGATTTTTGGAGACAAAAAGCTTCCCTTAAATGGCTCTCAGAAGGGGGACAAGAATACAAAGTTCTACCAGAGTTGGGTTAAACAAAAGAGACACCGTCTACACATTCAAGGAATCAAAGTCGGAGATAGAACAATCTGTGAGGAGAGGGCCTTGAGGCAGTCGGCAGTTGATCAGTTCCAAGAACTTCTTGCTCCACCTCCCTTAAACCTGGCTGAGCCGGCCGGACCTGGATATCATCCAAAGCCTTCCTCCAAATGTTGACTACGAGCACCTTTGTGTGGCGCCGGAGGCAGAGGAAATTAGGCGAGCAGTTTTCAGTATCTCGGGAGACAGTACCCCAGGACCGGACGGTTTCACGGCGGTCTTCTTCCAAAAATGCTGGAAAATCATGGAGAGAGACATGACCGACGCTGTGGCCAAGTTCTTTGGGGGAGCTTATCTCCCGAGAAGTGTGACCTCCACATCGATTGTTCTCATTACCAAAAAAGTGACGCCGGTGGCTTGGGCCGACTATCGTCCGATAAGCCTTTGCAACGTCACGAATAAAATCATCACCAAGATTCTAATGGCTAGACTCGCACCGCTCCTCTCATTGGTCATCTCACCAAACCAAAGTGGGTTCGTGAAGGGGCGCCTCCTCAACGATAATGTCCTCCTAGGACCATGGCGCAAGTTCTCCGAGAGGGTACAGAGAATAAGGGCCCCCAAACTTTTGATCCAGAGAAGATCCAAACCATGGGACACGTTGGTCTTAGCAATGGTAAACCTTCCATATTCTTCTCATGTGAAGAAAACAAAAAGCTTGCTGACAATATGGGCTATGCAATTATCGGAAAATTCTCCAATTCCTTTCCAACGGCACAGCAAATACAGAAGGCTCTTAATAACATCAAGTTCATTCGAAGCTTCTCATGGAAGTACATCAACGCAAGGCATATCTTGATTCAGTTTGATGACCTTGCGGACTATGCCCGTCTTCTTAGCGGACCAAAGGGCACCCCGGTTTGGTATGTGGAGCGACACCCGATGCGTGTTTTTAAGTGGTCGCCCGAGTTTGACGTCTATTGCGAGTCTCCAATAGCAGCAATATGGTGCAACTTGATTGGACTCCCGATCCATCTATTCGACACATCGGCCTTATTTGCGATAGGAAAACTGCTCGGCAACCCTATTCAATTCGATCAAGCCACAGCGACCAAGTCGAGACTATCCTTTGCGCGAATTTGTGTCGAAATAGACATCACCAAACCAGCTACGGAGGAGATAATTCTGGACATTTGCGGGAAGGAGACAGCTTAGCAGATCAAATGGGACAAAATTCCAGCCTACTGTGATGATTGTAAGCACGTCGGTCATACACGGAGTACCTGCTATGCAAATGGTCAAAGAATGAAGCCAGAAAGGAGAAATTATAACACCTGACCGACGATCCCTACAAATAGAAACGAACAGAATGTGAAGGCAGATTCAGTCCATAAAGCAACCGAGAAGGAGAGGTACAGAAGCAAGGTCTGTAATTCCCCCAGCCACCAAGGCAATCCAAATCCAACTACCTATGGAACAGGGATGACCAATGGGGCGCAACCAGACATCCTTGGTGACCCCAGCGTGGCTGAGCCCGAGAGGGATGGTGAGGCAGACCAAGAAGCATGGAACAGAGGCGATGAGAGAGCAAGGCAACCGACGAAAGGAAGAACAATCAGGCCAACTGATACCAGAGAAGGAACCTCAAGGACAAAGCCACGAGGAGATAAATGGCGGCCCCCGAGGGCTCCAAAGGATTGGAACCAGAAGCAACCGGAGCACAACCAGGAAAATGAGACCCAAAAAAACATCTTGAGCTCCAATAAATACAATAAACTCATGGAGAATGGTTTGTTCGATACGGAAGCGTATGAGGAAGACGGGGTAGCCGAATTGGAGCTGATGCCAACCGAGAAAGCAGCAGTGGCTCCATCAGATCCGCCCCTAATTTGTGATCATAAGAAAAAAGAACAGGAAACACAAGTGGAGCTACGAGGGAGTTCTTCCCACCCCTCGGGTACGGCCCCCTTCCTTTAAATTATGTCTATCAATTTTCTCTTTTGGAATGCCAGGGAAATCGCGAACGCGACGACCCGACGCATCATCCGAAGATTGATTAAGTCTCATAATCCTGTTTTTCTTGCAATTATGGAACCCCTTTCCCATCATCCGAAGATGGAATTGAGATTCTCAAATGCAAACGGGAAGATTTGGATTTTCACAGATAAAGAATCCACCTTTGTGATTGATGATGACACGGAGCAAGCCCTCCATGGTCGAATTCTGATCCCTCGGATTGGGAAGGAGATCGCCATCTCGGCCATTTATGCAAAGTGCTCCAGGAGTGAGCGATACGGACTCTGGGACAAGCTTCGAGAATTTGCAGAGCATACTGAGGGGATGCCTTGGATGATTGGAGGCGATTTTAACACTATCCTCCACCCCCGGGACAGAGTTGGTAGCGACACTAATAGACTGCCAGAAATGGTGGACTTTGCAGAAATGGCCGAAGATTGCAGGCTCACTGACCCCGGCTTCGATGTATTTGAGTACACCTGGGCCAAGAACACCCTGCTCGAGAGGCTTGACAGAGAATTTATTAATGAAAACTGGACTGAGATGTTTGAGGCGACGAGAGTCACCAACCTCCCGTGCGTGGCCTCCGACCACGGACCAGTCCTTGCCCGCTGCAAGTTGAAATCAACAGCACCGAAGGGGAGTTCCTTCCGATTCCAAAACATGTGGACCCGCCACCCACAGTTCTTGGCACTGATTCAGAGCGACTGGGAGCAAACTACAGAGGCGGGTGGATTACTCTACCTGCAAATTCAACTGTCGAGACTCAAACACACTGTCAAGTCTTGGAATAGATATAACTTTGGCAATCTCCATGCCAATCTATGAATAGCCGAAGAAGATGTGATCGCAGCGCAGGCGGCGTTTGAGGCTGATCCCTCCCCCATCAACCGGACATCTGTAAACAGGATCATTGCTCATTACATCCTCATCCTCAAGATGGAAGAAGATTTTTGGAGACAAAAAGCTTCCCTTAAATGGCTCTCAGAAGGGGGACAAGAATACAAAGTTCTACCAGAGTTGGGTTAAACAAAAGAGACACCGTCTACACATTCAAGGAATCAAAGTCGGAGATAGAACAATCTGTGAGGAGAGGGCCTTGAGGCAGTCGGCAGTTGATCAGTTCCAAGAACTTCTTGCTCCACCTCCCTTAAACCTGGCTGAGCCGGACCTGGATATATCATCCAAAGCCTTCCTCCAAATGTTGACTACGAGCACCTTTGTGTGGCGCCGGAGGCAGAGGAAATTAGGCGAGCAGTTTTCAGTATCTCGGGAGACAGTACCCCAGGACCGGACGGTTTCACGGCGGTCTTCTTCCAAAAATGCTGGAAAATCATGGAGAGAGACATGACCGACGCTGTGGCCAAGTTCTTTGGGGGAGCTTATCTCCCGAGAAGTGTGACCTCCACATCGATTGTTCTCATTACCAAAAAAGTGACGCCGGTGGCTTGGGCCGACTATCGTCCGATAAGCCTTTGCAACGTCACGAATAAAATCATCACCAAGATTCTAATGGCTAGACTCGCACCGCTCCTCTCATTGGTCATCTCACCAAACCAAAGTGGGTTCGTGAAGGGGCGCCTCCTCAACGATAATGTCCTCCTAGGACCATGGCGCAAGTTCTCCGAGAGGGTACAGAGAATAAGGGCCCCCAAACTTTTGATCCAGAGAAGATCCAAACCATGGGACACGTTGGTCTTAGCAATGGTAAACCTTCCATATTCTTCTCATGTGAAGAAAACAAAAAGCTTGCTGACAATATGGGCTATGCAATTATCGGAAAATTCTCCAATTCCTTTCCAACGGCACAGCAAATACAGAAGGCTCTTAATAACATCAAGTTCATTCGAAGCTTCTCATGGAAGTACATCAACGCAAGGCATATCTTGATTCAGTTTGATGACCTTGCGGACTATGCCCGTCTTCTTAGCGGACCAAAGGGCACCCCGGTTTGGTATGTGGAGCGACACCCGATGCGTGTTTTTAAGTGGTCGCCCGAGTTTGACGTCTATTGCGAGTCTCCAATAGCAGCAATATGGTGCAACTTGATTGGACTCCCGATCCATCTATTCGACACATCGGCCTTATTTGCGATAGGAAAACTGCTCGGCAACCCTATTCAATTCGATCAAGCCACAGCGACCAAGTCGAGACTATCCTTTGCGCGAATTTGTGTCGAAATAGACATCACCAAACCAGCTACGGAGGAGATAATTCTGGACATTTGCGGGAAGGAGACAGCTTAGCAGATCAAATGGGACAAAATTCCAGCCTACTGTGATGATTGTAAGCACGTCGGTCATACACGGAGTACCTGCTATGCAAATGGTCAAAGAATGAAGCCAGAAAGGAGAAATTATAACACCTGACCGACGATCCCTACAAATAGAAACGAACAGAATGTGAAGGCAGATTCAGTCCATAAAGCAACCGAGAAGGAGAGGTACAGAAGCGAGGTCTGTAATTCCCCCAGCCACCAAGGCAATCCAAATCCAACTACCTATGGAACAGGGATGACCAATGGGGCGCAACCAGACATCCTTGGTGACCCCAGCGTGGCTGAGCCCGAGAGGGATGGTGAGGCAGACCAAGAAGCATTGAACAGAGGCGATGAGAGAGCAAGGCAACCGACGAAAGGAAGAACAATCAGGCCAACTGATACCAGAGAAGGAACCTCAAGGACAAAGCCACGAGGAGATAAATGGCGGCCCCCGAGGGCTCCAAAGGATTGGAACCAGAAGCAACCGGAGCACAACCAGGAAAATGAGACCCAAAAAAACATCTTGAGCTCCAATAAATACAATAAACTCATGGAGAATGGTTTGTTCGATACGGAAGCGTATGAGGAAGACGGGGTAGCCGAATTGGAGCTGATGCCAACCGAGAAAGCAGCAGTGGCTCCATCAGATCCGCCCCTAATTTGTGATCATAAGAAAAAAGAACAGGAAACACAAGTGGAGCTACGAGGGAGTTCTTCCCACCCCTCGGGTACGGCCCCCTTCCTTTAAATTATGTCTATCAATTTTCTCTTTTGGAATGCCAGGGAAATCGCGAACGCGACGACCCGACGCATCATCCGAAGATTGATTAAGTCTCATAATCCTGTTTTTCTTGCAATTATGGAACCCCTTTCCCATCATCCGAAGATGGAATTGAGATTCTCAAATGCAAACGGGAAGATTTGGATTTTCACAGATAAAGAATCCACCTTTGTGATTGATGATGACACGGAGCAAGCCCTCCATGGTCGAATTCTGATCCCTCGGATTGGGAAGGAGATCGCCATCTCGGCCATTTATGCAAAGTGCTCCAGGAGTGAGCGATACGGACTCTGGGACAAGCTTCGAGAATTTGCAGAGCATACTGAGGGGATGCCTTGGATGATTGGAGGCGATTTTAACACTATCCTCCACCCCCGGGACAGAGTTGGTAGCGACACTAATAGACTGCCAGAAATGGTGGACTTTGCAGAAATGGCCGAAGATTGCAGGCTCACTGACCCCGGCTTCGATGTATTTGAGTACACCTGGGCCAAGAACACCCTGCTCGAGAGGCTTGACAGAGAATTTATTAATGAAAACTGGACTGAGATGTTTGAGGCGACGAGAGTCACCAACCTCCCGTGCGTGGCCTCCGACCACGGACCAGTCCTTGCCCGCTGCAAGTTGAAATCAACAGCACCGAAGGGGAGTTCCTTCCGATTCCAAAACATGTGGACCCGCCACCCACAGTTCTTGGCACTGATTCAGAGCGACTGGGAGCAAACTACAGAGGCGGGTGGATTACTCTACCTGCAAATTCAACTGTCGAGACTCAAACACACTGTCAAGTCTTGGAATAGATATAACTTTGGCAATCTCCATGCCAATCTATGAATAGCCGAAGAAGATGTGATCGCAGCGCAGGCGGCGTTTGAGGCTGATCCCTCCCCCATCAACCGGACATCTGTAAACAGGATCATTGCTCATTACATCCTCATCCTCAAGATGGAAGAAGATTTTTGGAGACAAAAAGCTTCCCTTAAATGGCTCTCAGAAGGGGGACAAGAATACAAAGTTCTACCAGAGTTGGGTTAAACAAAAGAGACACCGTCTACACATTCAAGGAATCAAAGTCGGAGATAGAACAATCTGTGAGGAGAGGGCCTTGAGGCAGTCGGCAGTTGATCAGTTCCAAGAACTTCTTGCTCCACCTCCCTTAAACCTGGCTGAGCCGGACCTGGATATATCATCCAAAGCCTTCCTCCAAATGTTGACTACGAGCACCTTTGTGTGGCGCCGGAGGCAGAGGAAATTAGGCGAGCAGTTTTCAGTATCTCGGGAGACAGTACCCCAGGACCGGACGGTTTCACGGCGGTCTTCTTCCAAAAATGCTGGAAAATCATGGAGAGAGACATGACCGACGCTGTGGCCAAGTTCTTTGGGGGAGCTTATCTCCCGAGAAGTGTGACCTCCACATCGATTGTTCTCATTACCAAAAAAGTGACGCCGGTGGCTTGGGCCGACTATCGTCCGATAAGCCTTTGCAACGTCACGAATAAAATCATCACCAAGATTCTAATGGCTAGACTCGCACCGCTCCTCTCATTGGTCATCTCACCAAACCAAAGTGGGTTCGTGAAGGGGCGCCTCCTCAACGATAATGTCCTCCTAGGACCATGGCGCAAGTTCTCCGAGAGGGTACAGAGAATAAGGGCCCCCAAACTTTTGATCCAGAGAAGATCCAAACCATGGGACACGTTGGTCTTAGCAATGGTAAACCTTCCATATTCTTCTCATGTGAAGAAAACAAAAAGCTTGCTGACAATATGGGCTATGCAATTATCGGAAAATTCTCCAATTCCTTTCCAACGGCACAGCAAATACAGAAGGCTCTTAATAACATCAAGTTCATTCGAAGCTTCTCATGGAAGTACATCAACGCAAGGCATATCTTGATTCAGTTTGATGACCTTGCGGACTATGCCCGTCTTCTTAGCGGACCAAAGGGCACCCCGGTTTGGTATGTGGAGCGACACCCGATGCGTGTTTTTAAGTGGTCGCCCGAGTTTGACGTCTATTGCGAGTCTCCAATAGCAGCAATATGGTGCAACTTGATTGGACTCCCGGTCCATCTATTCGACACATCGGCCTTATTTGCGATAGGAAAACTGCTCGGCAACCCTATTCAATTCGATCAAGCCACAGCGACCAAGTCGAGACTATCCTTTGCGCGAATTTGTGTCGAAATAGACATCACCAAACCAGCTACGGAGGAGATAATTCTGGACATTTGCGGGAAGGAGACAGCTTAGCAGATCAAATGGGACAAAATTCCAGCCTACTGTGATGATTGTAAGCACGTCGGTCATACACGGAGTACCTGCTATGCAAATGGTCAAAGAATGAAGCCAGAAAGGAGAAATTATAACACCTGACCGACGATCCCTACAAATAGAAACGAACAGAATGTGAAGGCAGATTCAGTCCATAAAGCAACCGAGAAGGAGAGGTACATAAGCGAGGTCTGTAATTCCCCCAGCCACCAAGGCAATCCAAATCCAACTACCTATGGAACAGGGATGACCAATGGGGCGCAACCAGACATCCTTGGTGACCCCAGCGTGGCTGAGCCCGAGAGGGATAGTGAGGCAGACCAAGAAGCATTGAACAGAGGCGATGAGAGAGCAAGGCAACCGACGAAAGGAAGAACAATCAGGCCAACTGATACCAGAGAAGGAACCTCAAGGACAAAGCCACGAGGAGATAAATGGCGGCCCCCGAGGGCTCCAAAGGATTGGAACCAGAAGCAACCGGAGCACAACCAGGAAAATGAGACCCAAAAAAACATCTTGAGCTCCAATAAATACAATAAACTCATGGAGAATGGTTTGTTCGATACGGAAGCGTATGAGGAAGACGGGGTAGCCGAATTGGAGCTGATGCCAACCGAGAAAGCAGCAGTGGCTCCATCAGATCCGCCCCTAATTTGTGATCATAAGAAAAAAGAACAGGAAACACAAGTGGAGCTACGAGGGAGTTCTTCCCACCCCTCGGGTACGGCCCCCTTCCTTTAAATTATGTCTATCAATTTTCTCTTTTGGAATGCCAGGGAAATCGCGAACGCGACGACCCGACGCATCATCCGAAGATTGATTAAGTCTCATAATCCTGTTTTTCTTGCAATTATGGAACCCCTTTCCCATCATCCGAAGATGGAATTGAGATTCTCAAATGCAAACGGGAAGATTTGGATTTTCACAGATAAAGAATCCACCTTTGTGATTGATGATGACACGGAGCAAGCCCTCCATGGTCGAATTCTGATCCCTCGGATTGGGAAGGAGATCGCCATCTCGGCCATTTATGCAAAGTGCTCCAGGAGTGAGCGATACGGACTCTGGGACAAGCTTCGAGAATTTGCAGAGCATACTGAGGGGATGCCTTGGATGATTGGAGGCGATTTTAACACTATCCTCCACCCCCGGGACAGAGTTGGTAGCGACACTAATAGACTGCCAGAAATGGTGGACTTTGCAGAAATGGCCGAAGATTGCAGGCTCACTGACCCCGGCTTCGATGTATTTGAGTACACCTGGGCCAAGAACACCCTGCTCGAGAGGCTTGACAGAGCATTTATTAATGAAAACTGGACTGAGATGTTTGAGGCGACGAGAGTCACCAACCTCCCATGCGTGGCCTCCGACCACGGACCAGTCCTTGCCCGCTGCAAGTTGAGATCAACAGCACCGAAGGGGAGTTCCTTCCGATTCCAAAACATGTGGACCCGCCACCCACAGTTCTTGGCACTGATTCAGAGCGACTGGGAGCAAACTACAGAGGCGGTGGATTACTCTACCTGCAAATTCAACTGTCGAGACTCAAACACACTGTCAAGTCTTGGAATAGATATAACTTTGGCAATCTCCATGCCAATCTATGAAAAGCCGAAGAAGATGTGATCGCAGCGCAGGCGGCGTTTGAGGCTGATCCCTCCCCCATCAACCGGACATCTGTAAACAGGATCATTGCTCATTACATCCTCATCCTCAAGATGGAAGAAGATTTTTGGAGACAAAAAGCTTCCCTTAAATGGCTCTCAGAAGGGGGACAAGAATACAAAGTTCTACCAGAGTTGGGTTAAACAAAAGAGACACCGTCTACACATTCAAGGAATCAAAGTCGGAGATAGAACAATCTGTGAGGAGAGGGCCTTGAGGCAGTCGGCAGTTGATCAGTTCCAAGAACTTCTTGCTCCACCTCCCTTAAACCTGGCTGAGCCGGACCTGGATATCATCCAAAGCCTTCCTCCAAATGTTGACTACGAGCACCTTTGTGTGGCGCCGGAGGCAGAGGAAATTAGGCGAGCAGTTTTCAGTATCTCGGGAGACAGTACCCTAGGACCGGACGGTTTCACGGCGGTCTTCTTCCAAAAATGCTGGAAAATCATGGAGAGAGACATGACCGACGCTGTGGCCAAGTTCTTTGGGGGAGCTTATCTCCCGAGAAGTGTGACCTCCACATCGATTGTTCTCATTACCAATAAAGTGACGCCGGTGGCTTGGGCCGACTATCGTCCGATAAGCCTTTGCAACGTCACGAATAAAATCATCACCAAGATTCTAATGGCTAGACTCGCACCGCTCCTCTCATTGGTCATCTCACCAAACCAAAGTGGGTTCGTGAAGGGGCGCCTCCTCAACGATAATGTCCTCCTAGGACCATGGCGCAAGTTCTCCGAGAGGGTACAGAGAATAAGGGCCCCCAAACTTTTGATCCAGAGAAGATCCAAACCATGGGACACATTGGTCTTAGCAATGGTAAACCTTCCATATTCTTCTCATGTGAAGAAAACAAAAAGCTTGCTGACAATATGGGCTATGCAATTATCGGAAAATTCTCCAATTCCTTTCCAACGGCACAGCAAATACAGAAGGCTCTTAATAACATCAAGTTCATTCGAAGCTTCTCATGGAAGTACATCAACGCAAGGCATATCTTGATTCAGTTTGATGACCTTGCGGACTATGCCCGTCTTCTTAGCGGACCAAAGGGCACCCCGGTTTGGTATGTGGAGCGACACCCGATGCGTGTTTTTAAGTGGTCGCCCGAGTTTGACGTCTATTGCGAGTCTCCAATAGCAGCAATATGGTGCAACTTGATTGGACTCCCGATCCATCTATTCGACACATCGGCCTTATTTGCGATAGGAAAACTGCTCGGCAACCCTATTCAATTCGATCAAGCCACAGCGACCAAGTCGAGACTATCCTTTGCGCGAATTTGTGTCGAAATAGACATCACCAAACCAGCTACGGAGGAGATAATTCTGGACATTTGCGGGAAGGAGACAGCTTAGCAGATCAAATGGGACAAAATTCCAGCCTACTGTGATGATTGTAAGCACGTCGGTCATACACGGAGTACCTGCTATGCAAATGGTCAAAGAATGAAGCCAGAAAGGAGAAATTATAACACCTGACCGACGATCCCTACAAATAGAAACGAACAGAATGTGAAGGCAGATTCAGTCCATAAAGCAACCGAGAAGGAGAGGTACAGAAGCGAGGTCTGTAATTCCCCCAGCCACCAAGGCAATCCAAATCCAACTACCTATGGACCAGGGATGACCAATGGGGCGCAACCAGACATCCTTGGTGACCCCAGCGTGGCTGAGCCCGAGAGGGATGGTGAGGCAGACCAAGAAGCATTGAACAGAGGCGATGAGAGAGCAAGGCAACCGACGAAAGGAAGAACAATCAGGCCAACTGATACCAGAGAAGGAACCTCAAGGACAAAGCCACGAGGAGATAAATGGCGGCCCCCGAGGGCTCCAAAGGATTGGAACCAGAAGCAACCGGAGCACAACCAGGAAAATGAGACCCAAAAAAACATCTTGAGCTCCAATAAATACAATAAACTCATGGAGAATGGTTTGTTCGATACGGAAGCGTATGAGGAAGACGGGGTAGCCGAATTGGAGCTGATGCCAACCGAGAAAGCAGCAGTGGCTCCATCAGATCCGCCCCTAATTTGTGATCATAAGAAAAAAGAACAGGAAACACAAGTGGAGCTACGAGGGAGTTCTTCCCACCCCTCGGGTACGGCCCCCTTCCTTTAAATTATGTCTATCAATTTTCTCTTTTGGAATGCCAGGGAAATCGCGAACGCGACGACCCGACTCATCATCCGAAGATTGATTAAGTCTCATAATCCTGTTTTTCTTGCAATTATGGAACCCCTTTCCCATCATCCGAAGATGGAATTGAGATTCTCAAATGCAAACGGGAAGATTTGGATTTTCACAGATAAAGAATCCACCTTTGTGATTGATGATGACACGGAGCAAGCCCTCCATGGTCGAATTCTGATCCCTCGGATTGGGAAGGAGATCGCCATCTCGGCCATTTATGCAAAGTGCTCCAGGAGTGAGCGATACGGACTCTGGGACAAGCTTCGAGAATTTGCAGAGCATACTGAGGGGATGCCTTGGATGATTGGAGGCGATTTTAACACTATCCTCCACCCCCGGGACAGAGTTGGTAGCGACACTAATAGACTGCCAGAAATGGTGGACTTTGCAGAAATGGCCGAAGATTGCAGGCTCACTGACCCCGGCTTCGATGTATTTGAGTACACCTGGGCCAAGAACACCCTGCTCGAGAGGCTTGACAGAGCATTTATTAATGAAAACTGGACTGAGATGTTTGAGGCGACGAGAGTCACCAACCTCCCGTGCGTGGCCTCCGACCACGGACCAGTCCTTGCCCGCTGCAAGTTGAAATCAACAGCACCGAAGGGGAGTTCCTTCCGATTCCAAAACATGTGGACCCGCCACCCACAGTTCTTGGCACTGATTCAGAGCGACTGGGAGCAAACTACAGAGGCGGGTGGATTACTCTACCTGCAAATTCAACTGTCGAGACTCAAACACACTGTCAAGTCTTGGAATAGATATAACTTTGGCAATCTCCATGCCAATCTATGAAAAGCCGAAGAAGATGTGATCGCAGCGCAGGCGGCGTTTGAGGCTGATCCCTCCCCCATCAACCGGACATCTGTAAACAGGATCATTGCTCATTACATCCTCATCCTCAAGATGGAAGAAGATTTTTGGAGACAAAAAGCTTCCCTTAAATGGCTCTCAGAAGGGGGACAAGAATACAAAGTTCTACCAGAGTTGGGTTAAACAAAAGAGACACCGTCTACACATTCAAGGAATCAAAGTCGGAGATAGAACAATCTGTGAGGAGAGGGCCTTGAGGCAGTCGGCAGTTGATCAGTTCCAAGAACTTCTTGCTCCACCTCCCTTAAACCTGGCTGAGCCGGACCTGGATATCATCCAAAGCCTTCCTCCAAATGTTGACTACGAGCACCTTTGTGTGGCGCCGGAGGCAGAGGAAATTAGGCGAGCAGTTTTCAGTATCTCCGGAGACAGTACCCCAGGACCGGACGGTTTCACGGCGGTCTTCTTCCAAAAATGCTGGAAAATCATGGAGAGAGACATGACCGACGCTGTGGCCAAGTTCTTTGGGGGAGCTTATCTCCCGAGAAGTGTGACCTCCACATCGATTGTTCTCATTACCAAAAAAGTGACGCCGATGGCTTGGGCCGACTATCATCCGATAAGCCTTTGCAACGTCACGAATAAAATCATCACCAAGATTCTAATGGCTAGACTCGCACCGCTCCTCTCATTGGTCATCTCACCAAACCAAAGTGGGTTCGTGAAGGGGCGCCTCCTCAACGATAATGTCCTCCTAGGACCATGGCGCAAGTTCTCCGAGAGGGTACAGAGAATAAGGGCCCCCAAACTTTTGATCCAGAGAAGATCCAAACCATGGGACACGTTGGTCTTAGCAATGGTAAACCTTCCATATTCTTCTCATGTGAAGAAAACAAAAAGCTTGCTGACAATATGGGCTATGCAATTATCGGAAAATTCTCCAATTCCTTTCCAACGGCACAGCAAATACAGAAGGCTCTTAATAACATCAAGTTCATTCGAAGCTTCTCATGGAAGTACATCAACGCAAGGCATATCTTGATTCAGTTTGATGACCTTGCGGACTATGCCCGTCTTCTTAGCGGACCAAAGGGCACCCCGGTTTGGTATGTGGAGCGACACCCGATGCGTGTTTTTAAGTGGTCGCCCGAGTTTGACGTCTATTGCGAGTCTCCAATAGCAGCAATATGGTGCAACTTGATTGGACTCCCAATCCATCTATTCGACACATCGGCCTTATTTGCGATAGGAAAACTGCTCGGCAACCCTATTCAATTCGATCAAGCCACAGCGACCAAGTCGAGACTATCCTTTGCGCGAATTTGTGTCGAAATAGACATCACCAAACCAGCTACGGAGGAGATAATTCTGGACATTTGCGGGAAGGAGACAGCTTAGCAGATCAAATGGGACAAAATTCCAGCCTACTGTGATGATTGTAAGCACGTCGGTCATACACGGAGTACCTGCTATGCAAATGGTCAAAAATGATGGACTTTGCAGAAATGGCCGAAGATTGCAGGCTCACTGACCCCGGCTTCGATGTATTTGAGTACACCTGGGCCAAGAACACCCTGCTCGAGAGGCTTGACAGAGCATTTATTAATGAAAACTGGACTGAGATGTTTGAGGCGACGAGAGTCACCAACCTCCCGTGCGTGGCCTCCGACCATGGACCAGTCCTTGCCCGCTGCAAGTTGAAATCAACAGCACCGAAGGGGAGTTCCTTCCGATTCCAAAACATGTGGACCCGCCACCCACAGTTCTTGGCACTGATTCAGAGCGACTGGGAGCAAACTACAGAGGCGGGTGGATTACTCTACCTGCAAATTCAACTGTCGAGACTCAAACACACTGTCAAGTCTTGGAATAGATATAACTTTGGCAATCTCCATGCCAATCTATGAAAAGCCGAAGAAGATGTGATCGCAGCGCAGGCGGCGTTTGAGGCTGATCCCTCCCCCATCAACCGGACATCTGTAAACAGGATCATTGCTCATTACATCCTCATCCTCAAGATGGAAGAAGATTTTTGGAGACAAAAAGCTTCCCTTAAATGGCTCTCAGAAGGGGGACAAGAATACAAAGTTCTACCAGAGTTGGGTTAAACAAAAGAGACACCGTCTACACATTCAAGGAATCAAAGTCGGAGATAGAACAATCTGTGAGGAGAGGGCCTTGAGGCAGTCGGCAGTTGATCAGTTCCAAGAACTTCTTGCTCCACCTCCCTTAAACCTGGCTGAGCCGGACCTGGATATCATCCAAAGCCTTCCTCCAAATGTTGACTACGAGCACCTTTGTGTGGCGCCGGAGGCAGAGGAAATTAGGCGAGCAGTTTTCAGTATCTCCGGAGACAGTACCCCAGGACCGGACGGTTTCACGGCGGTCTTCTTCCAAAAATGCTGGAAAATCATGGAGAGAGACATGACCGACGCTGTGGCCAAGTTCTTTGGGGGAGCTTATCTCCCGAGAAGTGTGACCTCCACATCGATTGTTCTCATTACCAAAAAAGTGACGCCGGTGGCTTGGGCCGACTATCATCCGATAAGCCTTTGCAACGTCACGAATAAAATCATCACCAAGATTCTAATGGCTAGACTCGCACCGCTCCTCTCATTGGTCATCTCACCAAACCAAAGTGGGTTCGTGAAGGGGCGCCTCCTCAACGATAATGTCCTCCTAGGACCATGGCGCAAGTTCTCCGAGAGGGTACAGAGAATAAGGGCCCCCAAACTTTTGATCCAGAGAAGATCCAAACCATGGGACACGTTGGTCTTAGCAATGGTAAACCTTCCATATTCTTCTCATGTGAAGAAAACAAAAAGCTTGCTGACAATATGGGCTATGCAATTATCGGAAAATTCTCCAATTCCTTTCCAACGGCACAGCAAATACAGAAGGCTCTTAATAACATCAAGTTCATTCGAAGCTTCTCATGGAAGTACATCAACGCAAGGCATATCTTGATTCAGTTTGATGACCTTGCGGACTATGCCCGTCTTCTTAGCGGACCAAAGGGCACCCCGGTTTGGTATGTGGAGCGACACCCGATGCGTGTTTTTAAGTGGTCGCCCGAGTTTGACGTCTATTGCGAGTCTCCAATAGCAGCAATATGGTGCAACTTGATTGGACTCCCAATCCATCTATTCGACACATCGGCCTTATTTGCGATAGGAAAACTGCTCGGCAACCCTATTCAATTCGATCAAGCCACAGCGACCAAGTCGAGACTATCCTTTGCGCGAATTTGTGTCGAAATAGACATCACCAAACCAGCTACGGAGGAGATAATTCTGGACATTTGCGGGAAGGAGACAGCTTAGCAGATCAAATGGGACAAAATTCCAGCCTACTGTGATGATTGTAAGCACGTCGGTCATACACGGAGTACCTGCTATGCAAATGGTCAAAAATGGTGGACTTTGCAGAAATGGCCGAAGATTGCAGGCTCACTGACCCCGGCTTCGATGTATTTGAGTACACCTGGGCCAAGAACACCCTGCTCGAGAGGCTTGACAGAGCATTTATTAATGAAAACTGGACTGAGATGTTTGAGGCGACGAGAGTCACCAACCTCCCGTGCGTGGCCTCCGACCACGGACCAGTCCTTGCCCGCTGCAAGTTGAAATCAACAGCACCGAAGGGGAGTTCCTTCTGATTCCAAAACATGTGGACCCGCCACCCACAGTTCTTGGCACTGATTCAGAGCGACTGGGAGCAAACTACAGAGGCGGGTGGATTACTCAACCTGCAAATTCAACTGTCGAGACTCAAACACACCGTCAAGTCTTGGAATAGATATAACTTTGGCAATCTACATGCCAATCTATGAAAAGCCGAAGAAGATGTGATCGCAGCGCAGGCGGCGTTTGAGGCTGATCCCTCCCCCATCAACCGGACATCTGTAAACAGGATCATTGCTCATTACATCCTCATCCTCAAGATGGAAGAAGATTTTTGAAGACAAAAAGCTTCCCTTAAATGGCTCTCAGAAGGGGGACAAGAATACAAAGTTCTACCAGAGTTGGGTTAAACAAAAGAGACACCGTCTACACATTCAAGGAATCAAAGTCGGAGATAGAACAATCTGTGAGGAGAGGGCCTTGAGGCAGTCGGCAGTTGATCAGTTCCAAGAACTTCTTGCTCCACCTCCCTTAAACCTGGCTGAGCCGGACCTGGATATCATCCAAAGCCTTCCTCCAAATGTTGACTACGAGCACCTTTGTGTGGCGCCGGAGGCAGAGGAAATTAGGCGAGCAGTTTTCAGTATCTCGGGAGACAGTACCCCAGGACCGGACGGTTTCACGGCGGTCTTCTTCCAAAAATGCTGGAAAATCATGGAGAGAGACATGACCGACGCTGTGGCCAAGTTCTTTGGGGGAGCTTATCTCCCGAGAAGTGTGACCTCCACATCGATTGTTCTCATTACCAAAAAAGTGACGCCGGTGGCTTGGGCCGACTATCGTCCGATAAGCCTTTGCAACGTCACGAATAAAATCATCACCAAGATTCTAATGGCTAGACTCGCACCGCTCCTCTCATTGGTCATCTCACCAAACCAAAGTGGGTTCGTGAAGGGGCGCCTCCTCAACGATAATGTCCTCCTAGGACCATGGCGCAAGTTCTCCGAGAGGGTACAGAGAATAAGGGCCCCCAAACTTTTGATCCAGAGAAGATCCAAACCATGGGACACGTTGGTCTTAGCAATGGTAAACCTTCCATATTCTTCTCATGTGAAGAAAACAAAAAGCTTGCTGACAATATGGGCTATGCAATTATCGGAAAATTCTCCAATTCCTTTCCAACGGCACAGCAAATACAGAAGGCTCTTAATAACATCAAGTTCATTCGAAGCTTCTCATGGAAGTACATCAACGCAAGGCATATCTTGATTCAGTTTGATGACCTTGCGGACTATGCCCGTCTTCTTAGCGGACCAAAGGGCACCCCGGTTTGGTATGTGGAGCGACACCCGATGCGTGTTTTTAAGTGGTCGCCCGAGTTTGACGTCTATTGCGAGTCTCCAATAGCAGCAATATGGTGCAACTTGATTGGACTCCCGATCCATCTATTCGACACATCGGCCTTATTTGCGATAGGAAAACTGCTGGGCAACCCTATTCAATTCGATCAAGCCACAGCGACCAAGTCGAGACTATCCTTTGCGCGAATTTGTGTCGAAATAGACATCACCAAACCAGCTACGGAGGAGATAATTCTGGACATTTGCGGGAAGGAGACAGCTTAGCAGATCAAATGGGACAAAATTCCAGCCTACTGTGATGATTGTAAGCACGTCGGTCATACACGGAGTACCTGCTATGCAAATGGTCAAAAATGGTGGACTTTGCAGAAATGGCCGAAGATTGCAGGCTCACTGACCCCGGCTTCGATGTATTTGAGTACACCTGGGCCAAGAACACCCTGCTCGAGAGGCTTGACAGAGCATTTATTAATGAAAACTGGACTGAGATGTTTGAGGCGACGAGAGTCACCAACCTCCCGTGCGTGGCCTCCGACCACGGACCAGTCCTTGCCCGCTGCAAGTTGAAATCAACAGCACCGAAGGGGAGTTCCTTCTGATTCCAAAACATGTGGACCCGCCACCCACAGTTCTTGGCACTGATTCAGAGCGACTGGGAGCAAACTACAGAGGCGGGTGGATTACTCAACCTGCAAATTCAACTGTCGAGACTCAAACACACCGTCAAGTCTTGGAATAGATATAACTTTGGCAATCTACATGCCAATCTATGAAAAGCCGAAGAAGATGTGATCGCAGCGCAGGCGGCGTTTGAGGCTGATCCCTCCCCCATCAACCGGACATCTGTAAACAGGATCATTGCTCATTACATCCTCATCCTCAAGATGGAAGAAGATTTTTGAAGACAAAAAGCTTCCCTTAAATGGCTCTCAGAAGGGGGACAAGAATACAAAGTTCTACCAGAGTTGGGTTAAACAAAAGAGACACCGTCTACACATTCAAGGAATCAAAGTCGGAGATAGAACAATCTGTGAGGAGAGGGCCTTGAGGCAGTCGGCAGTTGATCAGTTCCAAGAACTTCTTGCTCCACCTCCCTTAAACCTGGCTGAGCCGGACCTGGATATCATCCAAAGCCTTCCTCCAAATGTTGACTACGAGCACCTTTGTGTGGCGCCGGAGGCAGAGGAAATTAGGCGAGCAGTTTTCAGTATCTCGGGAGACAGTACCCCAGGACCGGACGGTTTCACGGCGGTCTTCTTCCAAAAATGCTGGAAAATCATGGAGAGAGACATGACCGACGCTGTGGCCAAGTTCTTTGGGGGAGCTTATCTCCCGAGAAGTGTGACCTCCACATCGATTGTTCTCATTACCAAAAAAGTGACGCCGGTGGCTTGGGCCGACTATCGTCCGATAAGCCTTTGCAACGTCACGAATAAAATCATCACCAAGATTCTAATGGCTAGACTCGCACCGCTCCTCTCATTGGTCATCTCACCAAACCAAAGTGGGTTCGTGAAGGGGCGCCTCCTCAACGATAATGTCCTCCTAGGACCATGGCGCAAGTTCTCCGAGAGGGTACAGAGAATAAGGGCCCCCAAACTTTTGATCCAGAGAAGATCCAAACCATGGGACACGTTGGTCTTAGCAATGGTAAACCTTCCATATTCTTCTCATGTGAAGAAAACAAAAAGCTTGCTGACAATATGGGCTATGCAATTATCGGAAAATTCTCCAATTCCTTTCCAACGGCACAGCAAATACAGAAGGCTCTTAATAACATCAAGTTCATTCGAAGCTTCTCATGGAAGTACATCAACGCAAGGCATATCTTGATTCAGTTTGATGACCTTGCGGACTATGCCCGTCTTCTTAGCGGACCAAAGGGCACCCCGGTTTGGTATGTGGAGCGACACCCGATGCGTGTTTTTAAGTGGTCGCCCGAGTTTGACGTCTATTGCGAGTCTCCAATAGCAGCAATATGGTGCAACTTGATTGGACTCCCGATCCATCTATTCGACACATCGGCCTTATTTGCGATAGGAAAACTGCTCGGCAACCCTATTCAATTCGATCAAGCCACAGCGACCAAGTCGAGACTATCCTTTGCGCGAATTTGTGTCGAAATAGACATCACCAAACCAGCTACGGAGGAGATAATTCTGGACATTTGCGGGAAGGAGACAGCTTAGCAGATCAAATGGGACAAAATTCCAGCCTACTGTGATGATTGTAAGCACGTCGGTCATACACGGAGTACCTGCTATGCAAATGGTCAAAAATGGTGGACTTTGCAGAAATGGCCGAAGATTGCAGGCTCACTGACCCCGGCTTCGATGTATTTGAGTACACCTGGGCCAAGAACACCCTGCTCGAGAGGCTTGACAGAGCATTTATTAATGAAAACTGGACTGAGATGTTTGAGGCGACGAGAGTCACCAACCTCCCGTGCGTGGCCTCCGACCACGGACCAGTCCTTGCCCGCTGCAAGTTGAAATCAACAGCACCGAAGGGGAGTTCCTTCTGATTCCAAAACATGTGGACCCGCCACCCACAGTTCTTGGCACTGATTCAGAGCGACTGGGAGCAAACTACAGAGGCGGGTGGATTACTCAACCTGCAAATTCAACTGTCGAGACTCAAACACACCGTCAAGTCTTGGAATAGATATAACTTTGGCAATCTACATGCCAATCTATGAAAAGCCGAAGAAGATGTGATCGCAGCGCAGGCGGCGTTTGAGGCTGATCCCTCCCCCATCAACCGGACATCTGTAAACAGGATCATTGCTCATTACATCCTCATCCTCAAGATGGAAGAAGATTTTTGAAGACAAAAAGCTTCCCTTAAATGGCTCTCAGAAGGGGGACAAGAATACAAAGTTCTACCAGAGTTGGGTTAAACAAAAGAGACACCGTCTACACATTCAAGGAATCAAAGTCGGAGATAGAACAATCTGTGAGGAGAGGGCCTTGAGGCAGTCGGCAGTTGATCAGTTCCAAGAACTTCTTGCTCCACCTCCCTTAAACCTGGCTGAGCCGGACCTGGATATCATCCAAAGCCTTCCTCCAAATGTTGACTACGAGCACCTTTGTGTGGCGCCGGAGGCAGAGGAAATTAGGCGAGCAGTTTTCAGTATCTCGGGAGACAGTACCCCAGGACCGGACGGTTTCACGGCGGTCTTCTTCCAAAAATGCTGGAAAATCATGGAGAGAGACATGACCGACGCTGTGGCCAAGTTCTTTGGGGGAGCTTATCTCCCGAGAAGTGTGACCTCCACATCGATTGTTCTCATTACCAAAAAAGTGACGCCGGTGGCTTGGGCCGACTATCGTCCGATAAGCCTTTGCAACGTCACGAATAAAATCATCACCAAGATTCTAATGGCTAGACTCGCACCGCTCCTCTCATTGGTCATCTCACCAAACCAAAGTGGGTTCGTGAAGGGGCGCCTCCTCAACGATAATGTCCTCCTAGGACCATGGCGCAAGTTCTCCGAGAGGGTACAGAGAATAAGGGCCCCCAAACTTTTGATCCAGAGAAGATCCAAACCATGGGACACGTTGGTCTTAGCAATGGTAAACCTTCCATATTCTTCTCATGTGAAGAAAACAAAAAGCTTGCTGACAATATGGGCTATGCAATTATCGGAAAATTCTCCAATTCCTTTCCAACGGCACAGCAAATACAGAAGGCTCTTAATAACATCAAGTTCATTCGAAGCTTCTCATGGAAGTACATCAACGCAAGGCATATCTTGATTCAGTTTGATGACCTTGCGGACTATGCCCGTCTTCTTAGCGGACCAAAGGGCACCCCGGTTTGGTATGTGGAGCGACACCCGATGCGTGTTTTTAAGTGGTCGCCCGAGTTTGACGTCTATTGCGAGTCTCCAATAGCAGCAATATGGTGCAACTTGATTGGACTCCCGATCCATCTATTCGACACATCGGCCTTATTTGCGATAGGAAAACTGCTCGGCAACCCTATTCAATTCGATCAAGCCACAGCGACCAAGTCGAGACTATCCTTTGCGCGAATTTGTGTCGAAATAGACATCACCAAACCAGCTACGGAGGAGATAATTCTGGACATTTGCGGGAAGGAGACAGCTTAGCAGATCAAATGGGACAAAATTCCAGCCTACTGTGATGATTGTAAGCACGTCGGTCATACACGGAGTACCTGCTATGCAAATGGTCAAAAATGGTGGACTTTGCAGAAATGGCCGAAGATTGCAGGCTCACTGACCCCGGCTTCGATGTATTTGAGTACACCTGGGCCAAGAACACCCTGCTCGAGAGGCTTGACAGAGCATTTATTAATGAAAACTGGACTGAGATGTTTGAGGCGACGAGAGTCACCAACCTCCCGTGCGTGGCCTCCGACCACGGACCAGTCCTTGCCCGCTGCAAGTTGAAATCAACAGCACCGAAGGGGAGTTCCTTCTGATTCCAAAACATGTGGACCCGCCACCCACAGTTCTTGGCACTGATTCAGAGCGACTGGGAGCAAACTACAGAGGCGGGTGGATTACTCAACCTGCAAATTCAACTGTCGAGACTCAAACACACCGTCAAGTCTTGGAATAGATATAACTTTGGCAATCTACATGCCAATCTATGAAAAGCCGAAGAAGATGTGATCGCAGCGCAGGCGGCGTTTGAGGCTGATCCCTCCCCCATCAACCGGACATCTGTAAACAGGATCATTGCTCATTACATCCTCATCCTCAAGATGGAAGAAGATTTTTGAAGACAAAAAGCTTCCCTTAAATGGCTCTCAGAAGGGGGACAAGAATACAAAGTTCTACCAGAGTTGGGTTAAACAAAAGAGACACCGTCTACACATTCAAGGAATCAAAGTCGGAGATAGAACAATCTGTGAGGAGAGGGCCTTGAGGCAGTCGGCAGTTGATCAGTTCCAAGAACTTCTTGCTCCACCTCCCTTAAACCTGGCTGAGCCGGACCTGGATATCATCCAAAGCCTTCCTCCAAATGTTGACTACGAGCACCTTTGTGTGGCGCCGGAGGCAGAGGAAATTAGGCGAGCAGTTTTCAGTATCTCGGGAGACAGTACCCCAGGACCGGACGGTTTCACGGCGGTCTTCTTCCAAAAATGCTGGAAAATCATGGAGAGAGACATGACCGACGCTGTGGCCAAGTTCTTTGGGGGAGCTTATCTCCCGAGAAGTGTGACCTCCACATCGATTGTTCTCATTACCAAAAAAGTGACGCCGGTGGCTTGGGCCGACTATCGTCCGATAAGCCTTTGCAACGTCACGAATAAAATCATCACCAAGATTCTAATGGCTAGACTCGCACCGCTCCTCTCATTGGTCATCTCACCAAACCAAAGTGGGTTCGTGAAGGGGCGCCTCCTCAACGATAATGTCCTCCTAGGACCATGGCGCAAGTTCTCCGAGAGGGTACAGAGAATAAGGGCCCCCAAACTTTTGATCCAGAGAAGATCCAAACCATGGGACACGTTGGTCTTAGCAATGGTAAACCTTCCATATTCTTCTCATGTGAAGAAAACAAAAAGCTTGCTGACAATATGGGCTATGCAATTATCGGAAAATTCTCCAATTCCTTTCCAACGGCACAGCAAATACAGAAGGCTCTTAATAACATCAAGTTCATTCGAAGCTTCTCATGGAAGTACATCAACGCAAGGCATATCTTGATTCAGTTTGATGACCTTGCGGACTATGCCCGTCTTCTTAGCGGACCAAAGGGCACCCCGGTTTGGTATGTGGAGCGACACCCGATGCGTGTTTTTAAGTGGTCGCCCGAGTTTGACGTCTATTGCGAGTCTCCAATAGCAGCAATATGGTGCAACTTGATTGGACTCCCGATCCATCTATTCGACACATCGGCCTTATTTGCGATAGGAAAACTGCTGGGCAACCCTATTCAATTCGATCAAGCCACAGCGACCAAGTCGAGACTATCCTTTGCGCGAATTTGTGTCGAAATAGACATCACCAAACCAGCTACGGAGGAGATAATTCTGGACATTTGCGGGAAGGAGACAGCTTAGCAGATCAAATGGGACAAAATTCCAGCCTACTGTGATGATTGTAAGCACGTCGGTCATACACGGAGTACCTGCTATGCAAATGGTCAAAAATGGTGGACTTTGCAGAAATGGCCGAAGATTGCAGGCTCACTGACCCCGGCTTCGATGTATTTGAGTACACCTGGGCCAAGAACACCCTGCTCGAGAGGCTTGACAGAGCATTTATTAATGAAAACTGGACTGAGATGTTTGAGGCGACGAGAGTCACCAACCTCCCGTACGTGGCCTCCGACCACGGACCAGTCCTTGCCCGCTGCAAGTTGAAATCAACAGCACCGAAGGGGAGTTCCTTCTGATTCCAAAACATGTGGACCCGCCACCCACAGTTCTTGGCACTGATTCAGAGCGACTGGGAGCAAACTACAGAGGCGGGTGGATTACTCAACCTGCAAATTCAACTGTCGAGACTCAAACACACCGTCAAGTCTTGGAATAGATATAACTTTGGCAATCTACATGCCAATCTATGAAAAGCCGAAGAAGATGTGATCGCAGCGCAGGCGGCGTTTGAGGCTGATCCCTCCCCCATCAACCGGACATCTGTAAACAGGATCATTGCTCATTACATCCTCATCCTCAAGATGGAAGAAGATTTTTGAAGACAAAAAGCTTCCCTTAAATGGCTCTCAGAAGGGGGACAAGAATACAAAGTTCTACCAGAGTTGGGTTAAACAAAAGAGACACCGTCTACACATTCAAGGAATCAAAGTCGGAGATAGAACAATCTGTGAGGAGAGGGCCTTGAGGCAGTCGGCAGTTGATCAGTTCCAAGAACTTCTTGCTCCACCTCCCTTAAACCTGGCTGAGCCGGACCTGGATATCATCCAAAGCCTTCCTCCAAATGTTGACTACGAGCACCTTTGTGTGGCGCCGGAGGCAGAGGAAATTAGGCGAGCAGTTTTCAGTATCTCGGGAGACAGTACCCCAGGACCGGACGGTTTCACGGCGGTCTTCTTCCAAAAATGCTGGAAAATCATGGAGAGAGACATGACCGACGCTGTGGCCAAGTTCTTTGGGGGAGCTTATCTCCCGAGAAGTGTGACCTCCACATCGATTGTTCTCATTACCAAAAAAGTGACGCCGGTGGCTTGGGCCGACTATCGTCCGATAAGCCTTTGCAACGTCACGAATAAAATCATCACCAAGATTCTAATGGCTAGACTCGCACCGCTCCTCTCATTGGTCATCTCACCAAACCAAAGTGGGTTCGTGAAGGGGCGCCTCCTCAACGATAATGTCCTCCTAGGACCATGGCGCAAGTTCTCCGAGAGGGTACAGAGAATAAGGGCCCCCAAACTTTTGATCCAGAGAAGATCCAAACCATGGGACACGTTGGTCTTAGCAATGGTAAACCTTCCATATTCTTCTCATGTGAAGAAAACAAAAAGCTTGCTGACAATATGGGCTATGCAATTATCGGAAAATTCTCCAATTCCTTTCCAACGGCACAGCAAATACAGAAGGCTCTTAATAACATCAAGTTCATTCGAAGCTTCTCATGGAAGTACATCAACGCAAGGCATATCTTGATTCAGTTTGATGACCTTGCGGACTATGCCCGTCTTCTTAGCGGACCAAAGGGCACCCCGGTTTGGTATGTGGAGCGACACCCGATGCGTGTTTTTAAGTGGTCGCCCGAGTTTGACGTCTATTGCGAGTCTCCAATAGCAGCAATATGGTGCAACTTGATTGGACTCCCGATCCATCTATTCGACACATCGGCCTTATTTGCGATAGGAAAACTGCTCGGCAACCCTATTCAATTCGATCAAGCCACAGCGACCAAGTCGAGACTATCCTTTGCGCGAATTTGTGTCGAAATAGACATCACCAAACCAGCTACGGAGGAGATAATTCTGGACATTTGCGGGAAGGAGACAGCTTAGCAGATCAAATGGGACAAAATTCCAGCCTACTGTGATGATTGTAAGCACGTCGGTCATACACGGAGTACCTGCTATGCAAATGGTCAAAAATGGTGGACTTTGCAGAAATGGCCGAAGATTGCAGGCTCACTGACCCCGGCTTCGATGTATTTGAGTACACCTGGGCCAAGAACACCCTGCTCGAGAGGCTTGACAGAGCATTTATTAATGAAAACTGGACTGAGATGTTTGAGGCGACGAGAGTCACCAACCTCCCGTGCGTGGCCTCCGACCACGGACCAGTCCTTGCCCGCTGCAAGTTGAAATCAACAGCACCGAAGGGGAGTTCCTTCTGATTCCAAAACATGTGGACCCGCCACCCACAGTTCTTGGCACTGATTCAGAGCGACTGGGAGCAAACTACAGAGGCGGGTGGATTACTCAACCTGCAAATTCAACTGTCGAGACTCAAACACACCGTCAAGTCTTGGAATAGATATAACTTTGGCAATCTACATGCCAATCTATGAAAAGCCGAAGAAGATGTGATCGCAGCGCAGGCGGCGTTTGAGGCTGATCCCTCCCCCATCAACCGGACATCTGTAAACAGGATCATTGCTCATTACATCCTCATCCTCAAGATGGAAGAAGATTTTTGAAGACAAAAAGCTTCCCTTAAATGGCTCTCAGAAGGGGGACAAGAATACAAAGTTCTACCAGAGTTGGGTTAAACAAAAGAGACACCGTCTACACATTCAAGGAATCAAAGTCGGAGATAGAACAATCTGTGAGGAGAGGGCCTTGAGGCAGTCGGCAGTTGATCAGTTCCAAGAACTTCTTGCTCCACCTCCCTTAAACCTGGCTGAGCCGGACCTGGATATCATCCAAAGCCTTCCTCCAAATGTTGACTACGAGCACCTTTGTGTGGCGCCGGAGGCAGAGGAAATTAGGCGAGCAGTTTTCAGTATCTCGGGAGACAGTACCCCAGGACCGGACGGTTTCACGGCGGTCTTCTTCCAAAAATGCTGGAAAATCATGGAGAGAGACATGACCGACGCTGTGGCCAAGTTCTTTGGGGGAGCTTATCTCCCGAGAAGTGTGACCTCCACATCGATTGTTCTCATTACCAAAAAAGTGACGCCGGTGGCTTGGGCCGACTATCGTCCGATAAGCCTTTGCAACGTCACGAATAAAATCATCACCAAGATTCTAATGGCTAGACTCGCACCGCTCCTCTCATTGGTCATCTCACCAAACCAAAGTGGGTTCGTGAAGGGGCGCCTCCTCAACGATAATGTCCTCCTAGGACCATGGCGCAAGTTCTCCGAGAGGGTACAGAGAATAAGGGCCCCCAAACTTTTGATCCAGAGAAGATCCAAACCATGGGACACGTTGGTCTTAGCAATGGTAAACCTTCCATATTCTTCTCATGTGAAGAAAACAAAAAGCTTGCTGACAATATGGGCTATGCAATTATCGGAAAATTCTCCAATTCCTTTCCAACGGCACAGCAAATACAGAAGGCTCTTAATAACATCAAGTTCATTCGAAGCTTCTCATGGAAGTACATCAACGCAAGGCATATCTTGATTCAGTTTGATGACCTTGCGGACTATGCCCGTCTTCTTAGCGGACCAAAGGGCACCCCGGTTTGGTATGTGGAGCGACACCCGATGCGTGTTTTTAAGTGGTCGCCCGAGTTTGACGTCTATTGCGAGTCTCCAATAGCAGCAATATGGTGCAACTTGATTGGACTCCCGATCCATCTATTCGACACATCGGCCTTATTTGCGATAGGAAAACTGCTCGGCAACCCTATTCAATTCGATCAAGCCACAGCGACCAAGTCGAGACTATCCTTTGCGCGAATTTGTGTCGAAATAGACATCACCAAACCAGCTACGGAGGAGATAATTCTGGACATTTGCGGGAAGGAGACAGCTTAGCAGATCAAATGGGACAAAATTCCAGCCTACTGTGATGATTGTAAGCACGTCGGTCATACACGGAGTACCTGCTATGCAAATGGTCAAAAATGGTGGACTTTGCAGAAATGGCCGAAGATTGCAGGCTCACTGACCCCGGCTTCGATGTATTTGAGTACACCTGGGCCAAGAACACCCTGCTCGAGAGGCTTGACAGAGCATTTATTAATGAAAACTGGACTGAGATGTTTGAGGCGACGAGAGTCACCAACCTCCCGTGCGTGGCCTCCGACCACGGACCAGTCCTTGCCCGCTGCAAGTTGAAATCAACAGCACCGAAGGGGAGTTCCTTCTGATTCCAAAACATGTGGACCCGCCACCCACAGTTCTTGGCACTGATTCAGAGCGACTGGGAGCAAACTACAGAGGCGGGTGGATTACTCAACCTGCAAATTCAACTGTCGAGACTCAAACACACCGTCAAGTCTTGGAATAGATATAACTTTGGCAATCTACATGCCAATCTATGAAAAGCCGAAGAAGATGTGATCGCAGCGCAGGCGGCGTTTGAGGCTGATCCCTCCCCCATCAACCGGACATCTGTAAACAGGATCATTGCTCATTACATCCTCATCCTCAAGATGGAAGAAGATTTTTGAAGACAAAAAGCTTCCCTTAAATGGCTCTCAGAAGGGGGACAAGAATACAAAGTTCTACCAGAGTTGGGTTAAACAAAAGAGACACCGTCTACACATTCAAGGAATCAAAGTCGGAGATAGAACAATCTGTGAGGAGAGGGCCTTGAGGCAGTCGGCAGTTGATCAGTTCCAAGAACTTCTTGCTCCACCTCCCTTAAACCTGGCTGAGCCGGACCTGGATATCATCCAAAGCCTTCCTCCAAATGTTGACTACGAGCACCTTTGTGTGGCGCCGGAGGCAGAGGAAATTAGGCGAGCAGTTTTCAGTATCTCGGGAGACAGTACCCCAGGACCGGACGGTTTCACGGCGGTCTTCTTCCAAAAATGCTGGAAAATCATGGAGAGAGACATGACCGACGCTGTGGCCAAGTTCTTTTACGGTTACAGTTCCGGTTCCAAAACCACCGGTTTCGGTTTCGGTTCCGAACCGGCGATTTTCCGGCGGTTTTTTTACGATTTTTCACGGTTCCGAACGGTCGATTTTTTGCGGTTCCGGCTTGATTTCAAGGTTTTCCGGCGGTTTTTTGCGTTTCCGGTCTGGAACCGACGGTTCCGGCACGGTTTCGATTTGAAAATTTTTGAACCTGAACCGAACCACGGTTCAAAAATTGACAATTTCGATTCGAGTAAATTCTCACGGTTTCGGTTCGGAACCATAACCGTCGGTTCGATAAACCTTGGGCAGGTCTACGTATATGACACAGATAAATCTAACATCCTAGTAATCTTAGTAGACTTATTCTCTATCTTACTTAATTTTATCTCCACTTTAACTATTTATAATCATTTTTTCAAAACAGATGCGAAAATGAAAATGTCTCGCTTAGACTGCGACAAAGGGAGTAGTACACAATTGATTAATGTCATTTATTTTCCACATACATGGTATATCTTGTTTGATGACATGCAGCTAAGTTGATAAGATGTCTTCCCTCCAACCAACAGGTTGTTGGTTCGAGTCATCTCGGTTGCACGTGTATAAATATCAACAATATACAACAACGATATCATAATCCATGTGGTTCGAATTGTTTTGTTCATGGCGCACACATATTATTTTACACCGGCCATACAATATACAACAACGACGTTATAATCCATGTAACGACATTAAGCAACTACCAACATACTCTGTTTCAATAGTTCAAGACTTAGCAATAAAAAAGAAAAAACTAACACAGGACAGATCGAAGGGCCAGACTGCGTCTTGTCCTTGAAACTGTCCCAGGAGGACAAGCGCGAAAATATCAGTATCTCAGTCTAGCAGCGTGTCCGTGATCAGAAAATGTGTGTGCATGTTACACTCATGATAAAATCGAACCACCCTTCTCAAGCCCTCAGAGAATTCAAGCATATGTAACAGTATCTAGGAAGTTCACCTAAAGGTTTGAGTGACCAACACGGACTTGGACCCGATGCCATGAAGTATTTAGTATCCCCCTCAAGTTCCAGATGGCATCTACGTTTTCAGGTTGGACATTTCCAGCCACATCCACCTGAAGAGACATGTTGAGAACAAGAAGTAGGATGAAAGAGTTAAAATCAGAGCATTTTTGGCTACCCTACTCAAAAAGCCACTTTTTCATCAAATCGAGATATAAGTGGGGGTGGCAGAAAAGCGACGTACTGCTTTGGCAACAATCTCAGCGCTCTGAGGTATGTCAGCTTCAGCCTCAAAAAGCACCCATGCCCATTTATCACTACTGTCATGGTCAGAAATGTATGGAACCCCGGATTTTTGTGATTTAGAGGCTTCCATCCACGTCTTGCCTCCATCTATAGATACATCGATCCTTTCTATGCCCCGCCCACCTCCTGATGCTGCATAACCCTTGATAGTTATCTGAGTATTGACAAAACTTTATGGTGATTTAATGCATAGGATCCAAAAACTAAGCTACAGAGAGAGAGAAGCAATGAAGGTTTACACCACTACAATGTTCATAATTGTCACATTCCCTCTTTTGCCTTGTGTACAGTTTCAGGTATTTATAGATCCCAAATTTCGGTTTCAGGTGTTGCAACTTGCAACCATAAAAGCTGGATAGTTGTCTTTCAGTCTAATGAAGTGGTTAGTTTCTCCGTCAAGAGTTAAATTTAAGTACAGAACCAAGGACCTACAGCAAATCACGAACGGTAGGAGTCGGAAATGCATACCTTTCCGGGTTTTACCAAGTTTGCATCTTCCAGAGAACATATTGCACTCTGCAAGGACATTGCACCAATCAGTTAAGAATCATTTATCTTTGAGCAAACCGGAAAAGAAAATAATCGAGGTCCCAAAAGTATATACTTTTCATATGTATTAGTCATATAAGACTTAGGCCCAAAACATTATATTAAAGCCACAAGGGGCAGCATTTATGATTAATACATTTTTTTTTCTTTTTATGTGAGTGTTATTTTACGTCTTTATAATAAAAGGCAGAGAACCCATTTCTTATTGTTCTTCTAGGGATTTCTTTTTGTTAGAATCGGCTCTTAATAGTACCTGAACAGGAAAATCCATCTGTGGACGCCTCGTGGGCCAACTGATGTTGTTCCAATCAACTGAAGGTGGAAACATTTTATAATCCCTTTGCATGAAGAATCCCTGCATATAAGACAAATACAAACTTCTTGAAGCGATGGATCAAATGTTTCCGAGCACTAGTAAAGCAGATTCTAACCTGGCATTCTTCTACAATAATGTTGATGGAATCAAGCCATTTAACAGAACGAGCACCAATAACACCAGGGACAATCACACGCAATGGAAATCCATGATCCCTGTTAAGAGTCTTTGCACAAGCAACACGACAGTGTTAATACAGCAAAGATCTGTCTGTAAATTGTATGATAGCAATTCACTGTGTCATTGTGGTCAGAAAGAGAACCTCTCCATTCATCTCATAAGCTAGTAAAACATCAGACTCGGGGTTTGTGGCTTGAATCAACGGTATAGATGCCTTGTAAGGGCCTCCATTTTCTTCCTATACTTTCAACAGATGGGGCCAGTCGACATTCTTGATTTTCAATAGAGCAGAACAAAATGATATGGAGTGAAAGGGAATTACCTTACACTTATCAATGCTTACAAATTCAACATGCTTTTGTCCAGATGGTGTTACACGTGAGCAGTTAGGAATTCCAACTAGTGCAAGAACATCTGCTAATTTGGCCCCACCCCACACAGCTAAAATGGCATGCATAAAGTCACGAGTCAAGATATAAGCTTTATATCCTAGAGTATTTGTCACAGACCATATAATGAACTCATGAATAAAAAAAGCTCCAGATCAATTGAAACTAACAACTTTTCTTGCAGTCATCTCAGATAGAGACTAGAAAGTAGCAACAACAAGGAAAAGTTCTGGGAATAAATAAATCATGTTATGTAGCCAGTCCATTTCAAACTTGGGAAAATAAAGCTAGCACATAAAGCTGATAAATCTGGTGCACTTAGCCTCGGACTATAGATGTATCATATATGTTCAAACAAGATCACCAAAAATATCACATTTCAGCAGTCACATCCACCAGCTAAGAACATTTGGTTAACAGCATTTTTTAGAAAAGCTAGATAATATTCATCCAAAAACAGAAAAATGTGGCCAACAATTTCAAGTGAGAACCTGAAAGACTTAACTATTTGCTCTCAAATGAATTCCCTTACATAACCCAAATCCTTGATCATCTTGTAAGAAATCTAATATAAATATTAAAACACACACTATACAGATGTAAGATCCAAAAACCTGATATCATAGAATGCCTAAAAGAAACATCAGCTGTAGATTATATAACTTGTCAATCATCCCACTATACTGATATTGGGGTGGCATCCAAGAAACAATAATACATACAAGATGGTCATGTTTGTAAATACAAAATTACTTTGGAGTTGAGTCCAACATCAACTCCAACACTTACCATTTCCTATCGCAGCAACATCCCATCCAACTCCTTTGACCGGACGAGTTTTGCTCATGGCAGTCCTCCTATTCCCAGCACACTGAATAACAAAACTACATTACATTATTGTTTGGAAAGACAAAAAAACTCCTGTAGAACGTAGTAACTGTTATGAACAATTCCATAGCGATAAGCAAACACAATATATAACTAGTCTCAACGACTTCAAGCTAAAACTAAGAGAATAATAAATTTATTTTGGGTAAACAACAAAAGCAAATATTATGTCAACTAATCTAGCTAGGTATCTCAACGCCTTCCAAATCCCTGGGGATATGCTGAGCATGAAACAGTCATTAACGCCTATAGTGACCAACATATAACCATCTCCGACCATAGTATTAAAGCAGGTAACGAAAGCCCGAAATTCACTAAAATAAGAAGGGTGAAGTAATAAACAAACCTGTAAAGTGGCAGTGACATTATATTTTGGAAGCTTCCTGTTGATCATTAGACAAAATTAGCATCACACAAAAAAAAAGTTTGGATTGAAAAAAAGGCCAACAGATTATCACTCACCAAATATCTTTCATGAACAATTCTATTGGACTTCCTCTTAGACCAGTGACAGAAACACTATATCTGATTGGCCAAAACGGATAAGTAAGCAAAACTTCACATTAGGATATTAACCATACATATGAAAAGGTAAACTTACTTGTCTAAGTCATCCACGACTGGAATTGGACCATGGTTCCTCTTATAGAAGAACTCCACAGGTGTGATGTAAGATGAAACTAAATCTTTTCGCCGTGGCTCAGCATTGAAAGGTTCCTGAATTTATGAAAAAAAAGGTATAGTCTACATTTACTTGTTCTTCTCTTCTGCAATGATCTCATAACATTGCACAAGCTACTTACATTCAGATATGAGAAAAACAAAAACATATTACTCCATAAAACTACAATCACTTGCAATAAGTAGACTATTTTGTTGTTGTATCTTATTCTTCATAAGCTTTTTCTCAACTTAGTATTGCATTTCCATCGAGTTCACTACAAGATTAATACCAGAAAATTCACTAAAATTCTGTATCGCTTGTGTTAGTGATTCAGATATTAATTCCTCATCAAAAGAGATGTCTGATCAAAATTCAATTGAAATCGCTTGATCATATAATCTCTAACACGACAAATTGAATAGTGGATTACAGCGAGTCCATGGCAAGCATATAAAACAAGATATACATTAGATGAAATTCCAGCAAACATAACTCCAAAAAACAAATCGAGTTGGACCTTGGAATTAATAGCGAGAGAAGGGTGACGCGAAGGCTCCTGCGAGTAATCGGAAGGTGCCCTCAATCCAGGCATATTGCTGAGGATTTTCTGATCTCCGAGCTCAGTTCAGAGTGTGTAGTGTGTGAAAATGGAGCGGAAACTTTGGGGATATCTGTCAGCAGTCACAACAGGGTCCCACTTATGGGTTTTGTGCCAATGGATTAATGTGGCTGTGAGATTAGTGTTTGCCACCGACGTGTGACTGTAAACTTATCCTGCAATTCTGTGGGTGGGTTTTGTAGTTTTGGATTCACCGCCCTTTTTAAGTTTAATTATGCCTCCATTACTTGGATCTAATGGGAACTTCAAATGTTAAAAATGATTATAGTAGTAATCAAGAGTGAGTACTCAAATATAGTCTAGGTTAATTGAACCGAATAAAGCTGGTCTAGGCTAATTGATAAATTTTTTTTATTTTTTTGTTTCGGTTCAAATTGAATTTTTCATTTACTGCTTAGGACCAATTTTGGTTATACGTTATATAACTGCTAATCGATGGATTATAATAAAAATTGAGCTTATTAAACCCTTCTATTGTCCCATAAAAATAAAAAAAATTATGATTGTACTAATTTTAAACGCAATTATTAAAAACATGAATGGAAAGAAAAATTGATTGAAATATTTTTAGAGCATGTTCAGTTTATTAGAGATGCCAAGAAATGGGTCCATTTCTGAGGTTAATCTAGTGTTCACTTTCATTCACCCAATTATGCATGGCCCTAGAGATGGCTTGGGCCTGCACTACTAACTCTCGTACCGACTGACAGTGAAATCGTCTTCTACAACCAAAATTGCGTAAAACTTCTTAAGAAAAGCAGCATGAGCAAAATAAAAACAGAGCTACTGACTTGAAATCAAATTTATGCATAATAAACGAAGAACTTAACAGATTTGCATACCGTAGACGAAGTAAAATAGAAACCAAGAAGAAAAAAACAAGATCTATCGAACTACTATCTTTCCACACGTCGAATCCAACCTCAGACGCAAAATCCACTCCGGATCCAAGCGTCCGTCATGAACTCCAAACAGCAGAAACTCTCCATCAGATTTTTTAAAAAAAGAACTCCGAATACTCAAACAACCACAGATCTGTCACCAAATTCCACATCAAACACCTCAACATCAAAATAAACAGAGATCGACATAACAAATGAAGAAATAAGCTAACAGCAGAGAGATCTATGCAAAATGACTTGAAATTTAACCGCTAAACGCAGATCCACGAACGGTAAAACAATTAAGCATCATCAACATCAAGGTCGACTCCCAAAAGTGAAGTTCGACGGTGAAAACAAGCAAAACAACTGAAATTAAAGGTAATTGTATCTTCGCCCTCACTCGGACGGTGTTGCCAAACACGAGATTTTCTAGAAAGTACCCTTCCGATCACGACCACCCCAGATCCATTCCCAAGTGTGTGTAAAGTGTGTGAGCTAAGAAGAGTGAAAAAAAAACTATCTCTCTTTTGCGTTGCATGCTCTTCTATATATATAGGCGTTTGAGTGGGCCCAGCGAGGTATAGATAAGACTTTGTTGCCCTCAGCTGTAGACTCCTCTGTCACGCCAATTTTCCTTGTAAATCCTGTTCACTTCGTTCCTTTCCTTCGCTAGACCATCTCCTTCAGTACTTCCTTGATCTAGCGATTTTCTTCACACACCTGGCTTAGGAAACGTGTTAGACCCAGCAAATTATAACATTTTTCGCACATTACCGATGCATGAAATTAGCCTTATCAATAGCTGATTTTTGAAATCTATCTGGGCCCACCAATCCAGAGATAGAGTGAAGATTACATTTTTGCCCCCAAATTTTTCGATTTCCCCCTTTCTTTCATTTGCTACTGTGTTATTTAGAGCTCAAATTTTCAAAACCCGTCCACCTCCTTCACCCAAAAAGGTGCAGCAGCACAACAGTGGTAGGTGGTGCTTTTGCCCTCCGTCGACCGAAAATTTTCAAAGAGGAATAGCGTTTTCCTTTTGTTGCAGATACATAGATTCTCGGTGGGTCTCGGCGTGGTAGATGCCGCTTTTTACCTCCGAGACTGAAACAAGAACAAGAGCGGCGAGTTCCATTTCGCCAAGCGGTGGTAACGTACATCGTAATAATGTGAGATTAAAGATGTACTCCGATGATTTTTGAGGTTTATTGTGTGTTGTTGTGGTAGACACTCCGAGGGATTGAAATCTGAGGTGGATATGATGAAAATGATTAAAGGGAGTGAGTATAATTTCAAGCAGAGGCCTTTTCGAGAAAAATTAACAGAAAAAGGCAGAAAACAAAAAAAGATTGAATCTTGAGAGGTGCAAGATTTGTAATAATGGGGGATGAGAAAGAAAACAAGATTCAAACAATTTTTATGTGAGAGGACCAAGATTCTCGTAGTCTGAGTTTGCTTCCACTAAAACATACCAATCCCTACTTTTTATGTGATCTTTTTAAATTTGTTGGATTGAGGCGGTGGTGGCGACGGATCGTACGGAGGAGGAGAGGCGGCGAAGGCAGCTACAACAGAGGAGGAAGTAGAAGTGGAAGCCATGGATATGGAGGTAGCGGTAGCTACGCGGAGGTGGGGGTGGCTATGGTGGTGGTCTGGTGGAGGCGGTGGCTACAGAGAAGATGAAAATGGCAGAGACTGTATTTGGGACAAGGTTAAATTGGTCAGATTGTAATATTTTAATTTAAATGAATTATTTATTTCACCAAATCTGGTGTTATTCCTTGAAAACTAAACACTAGATAATAGTCTTGCTATGGTGGGCCATCCTCCTTCAAATCTAACGTCGTTACAAATCTGAATATTTTGTAAAAGGAAAACTGAACAGGCCCTTAATGTAAATTATCTCACAAATAAATGCAATACTATTTCCTTCTAAATCATTGATATGTGATTGAAATATTTACTTCTTCAATGGTGTGATACAAAATAATGAATCAGACAAAAGATGTTATACAAACAACAATAGTTACGATGAGTTGATTATCAATTACTATGAAATTTTCGTTTAAAACTTATACTCCATTAAAGAGTAGAAAAACTAAAAAATCTAAATAGCATGGATTGGGAAACAGAGATGAATCAAAGAACGAGAAGTAAAACACAAAGGAGGAAGAAGAAGAGTCTCACGGTGACAGAAAAGTGAACTTGTACTTCTAAGATGAATGAATGGAGCTTTTCTCTAAATTGCCACTACACATAACTCGCATTCATCTTAATCATTCAACACGACTAATAACAGAACTCATATTTAACGACCTTAAACAGTGATCAAACTTTTCCTTGTTCAAGAGCTTGGTCAGCATGTCAGATCATCTCTAATAAAGTAAAGTCTCACATCTATATGTTTACACCTTTCATGAAATATTTGGTGTTTGGCAAGACAAAACTCTACTGCTAAACCCTTCAAGGCCATATATTTGGCCTCAGCAGTGGATAAGGCAACCACATTCTGAAGTCCTGATTTCCAGCAAATGGCAGAACCATAAAGAGTCAAGACATATCCTGTTTGAGATCTTCTCGTATCTAGATTAGTGGCATAGTCTGAATCGCAATAGCCAAGTATTGTGTCTTCCTCACTTTGTGACATATGCTCATACAATATCCTCACGCACCAGCTCCCTTTAGATACCTCAAAGTCCATTTTAAAGCATTCCAATGTTCTTTACCATGGTCTGTCATGTACCTACTTGTAGACTGATAGCATAAGCCAAATCTGGTCTTGTACAAATCATCATACACATGATGCTTCCCACTGTATTTGAGTAGGGAATCAAACCCATCTCCAACTTTTCTTTGTTTGACGTTGGCTTCTAATCACAAGACAACTTGAAGCGTTGAGCTAGTGGAATTCCAGTAGGTTTCATGTTCTCTATACTTAATTTCTTCAAGATCTTCTTGATGTAATCTGACTGGAATAGATAGAGCTTTCTATCTCTCCTGTTCCTCACTATATCCATGCCTAATATCCTTCTAGCTTCACCCAAGTGCCAAGTCCTTCATTTCAGAATCAGCTTTCAACTGCTCTTTAACCTTGTTGATCTCACCAATCTCAGGCCTTGCTACTAATATATCATCTACGTAAAGCAGCAAATACTCAAATGATCCTTTCTCCTTTCTAAATTAGACACAATTGTCATATTTTGACTTTCTGAATCCATGTCTGTTCATACTCTCACCAAACTTTTTGTACCACTATCTAAAGCTCTTGACCATACAAACTTTACCTTCAGATCCATGCACCTCAAAGCCTTTGAGCCATGTACTCCATCCGTCCCCTATTAAGAGTCACACTTTTCCATTTCGGTCCGTCCCCAATTAAGAGTCACACTTCATTTTTACCATAAATGGTAAGTAGGTCTCACATTTCACTAACTCAATTCACTCACATTTTAATATAAAACCAATATAAAAAAATGGATCCTACATTCCACTAACTTTTTCAAACCAACTTTTCTTTACATTTCTTAAAACTCGTGCCCGGTCAAAGTGTGACTCCTAATGGGGGACGGAGGGAGTATATTGTTTCCTCTAGCTCTCCATTCAAGAAAGTAGTTTTAACATCAACCTGTTACATAAACCAATCTCTTTGTGCAACCACAACAAGAAGCATTCTAATGAAAGTATGTTTTACCATTGGAGAAAATACTTCATTAAAATCTACTACCTCTTCCTGAGTGAAACCCCGAAGATGATTTCTTCAATTTGATATGTGGTGTTGGAGGGAAAGGCACAATATGAAATTATGAGTATCGCCAAGTGATTTTTTTAGATTTTCTTGCCATTTTAGTTGAGGTTTATGCGTGTAAAATACTAATTCTCTGTGTATTTTTATTTTGTTTTAAATAAAAGCATCATCCTAAAATAGGTGTGCTTACATTTTTATGGTAAATTATGGAAAAATTATAAGATTTAGTCGAATTTTGTTTTAGGTCAACATTTTAAAAATTAGTCGAAAACTATTAAGTTAGATTTTATTTATAATAGTATCACACCTATGCCACAGATTAATATATTTTTAACATATTAATATTTAATTTTAAATTAATTCAATAAAATTAGAATCAATATTAACAATGAACAATATGAGTAACAATTTTAGTTATATGAGACGGTATGTTGAAAAGTGAAAACTACTCATACAAAAACTTAGGTATATCCAGATGTACGGTGGTAATTTATTATGCCTTCTGATATATTTTAAATAGTTAGAGATAAAATTTTAACTTACCATTGAAACCGCATTTGGTGGCAATTGAGATTTAAGAGACCTTAGTGACCGCTTCTAATGATGCATTTTAGCTTCAGGCCCGGAGTCATTTTACACGAGCTATTAAGTAAACAGTGTATGCAGTAGGCTAGAAGTATTTGCAAATTTGGGCTAAAAAGTCACCATGTAGTCATAGTTTAGACTTAGATTAAGAGTAACCCTTAATAATTTTGGAGCAAATTCTGACATCAAAATGCAATACTATAAACACGTCTAGCGCTCAGCGATCACTTAAAGCAACTTATAACCATTTCGACTAACACATGAACATTCTTTCTGAAAATTGAATAGACGTACCTTGCTTGTGGCATCATCTGAATCCTCGGCACAACACTTCAGACAATTAGACACCAGCTCTACAGTGAATTGAAAGTGGCAGATCGTAAATCATCAACATTAGTTCGGAACATAGTTGAAAATTTTGACACACATAACATTGTTAAATCGATAATATTCTCAAACTGCAATTACTCTGTAGTCAGATACGGAAAAAATACTACTCCCTCTGCAGCCCTGCCCCATAGACACGTTCATTTCTTTCACCATTAAAATAAAAATCCCTAAATTTCAAAAATTGCTCGTGATCCGACACAGACAAAAAGATTCCGTCCCAAGAGAGTTATCATTAATCTGTTACTAAGTAAACACAAGGTTCTACATATTCAGTCAATAAGTTTATAATTTGTGAGTTAAGCTCCCACCACAGGTGTAGTTGATCCCTACTTTATTTTTCCTATCCAAAATAAAAGGCTCTGAGAAGCACGTCTATAAGATTAAGTTTCAGCCATTTTCGGAAATTTAAACCTCCAAAAGAGCTCCCAGTCCCCAAAACCAAACCAATCAACCAAAATTTGTTCACGGTTTACATTAACAAAATCCCATAGATTAAAGAATGCAATTTTCAAAAGCCGCATCATGCATTTAAAGCTCCAAGCTAGGCTATGTCACCCTAAAAACCTTCAATATAGACTCCGTCAAGAACAATTATTTAATCCAACACACTTTACAACATTTGTACAATTCTATTGGCTATTTGTGCACTCGAACCTCCAAAACTGCTGCCTAGAACGAAGATTATGCTCCACTTTCTGCACAAACAACAGTCTGATGTAGGGTGTATGGATGCTACCTTTACAACAGATGGATATTCAGAAATCTCAATGGACTCTTTCCTGACAGAATCTATCTTAGAAGGAAGACGCTGTCACAGTTCTTCTGTGACAAATGGCATGAAAGGATGAAGTAATCGTAATAATCTAGACACAGCCATAAGGTATCCTTCGCAGATGTTCTGGCTGATGCAAATGCACCCAGAGAGGCCCCAACATACTGCACTCTTGATCTAAGGGAAGATGCAAACCATGATTTCTCTCTTTGAGGCAAACACGCTCCAAACCTTAAGCAGTGCAGACATGTATCAAAACCTCTACGGTTAAAAGGTGCGTCGCTTGATAGAAACCACGCTGGCTTAAGCTGGCTGCTTTGCATATGGGAAAGTAACTGAACTACAGTATCAAGATGAGGATGAGGCAGACTGCAACAATTTAATTCTTAAGTCTCATGCAAAGGAAAGAAGAAAAAGAATAATAAAATTAAACTGTAGAAGTAAAAAAAATCCAGTGATAATATTGTTGGTTTTTGTTACTACTTCAATGGAAATGTTAGTCATTGCTACCAAAAATGTCAGATACAATCATATAACGCTGATTCATATATTATGAGAGTGTATTCATCAACTGAATTTGGAATAATGGATGATATAATCGTGTAGCAGACTCACTGGTTAGAGGACTCATTAGTTTGAGTGGATCAAAAGTAGTTCCATCTATGACATCCACCACTCCACTAATCCGGAATTGCTCCCATGATTCCTTGAAGTAACTAACATGTCTATACAAATGCAAGCATATTTTCAACCCTCATAAAACGATTAATTTTATTTCATTAATATTACACAAATTTAATAATGGCAATCTTGTGAATATTCCCAAAACTCCCCTTTTATATATTGTATAGATTATTCCACGATAAAAATATCTAGTCACCTAAGTATAATATTATCCTTTTATTCATAATAAAACTATATCTTTTAACTCATCATGGGTAGAGACGCTCTCATGGTTTTTTTAGTTGTTATATTGGATATACTTAAAAAAAAATTGACATATACTCCCTCTGTCAGCAACTTTTACTATAAATGGTAATAGGGTCACGCCTTCCACTAACTCATTTCACTCACATTTCATTTAAAACTAATATATACAAGTGAGACCCATATTCCACTAACTTTTTTTCACCCACTTTTTATAACATTTCTTAAAACTCGTGCCGCCTATGAATGAGACTCTTAATGGCGGACGGAGGGAGTAGTAATTATGGATGAATATTATTCAATTCAAATTTGATTAACTTTAATGACTTTCTAGCACCCTTTCTAGCACCCCTTACTAAAGAAGAGTATAATAGTATGATTCATTATAATATAATTATCTATCTCTGGAATTAAATTATAAGAATATTTTTATTGAAGTTATTATTATATTATATTCATTTAAGTTTGAATTTTTAAATTTAATCTCATCAATCAAATCATTAGATAGCAGGGGGTGTTCGATTTGCAAGATTGTATCTCGAATTAAATACGTAGTTTGTTTGGTTCATGAGATTCAATCCCACAATTTAATTCAAGATGGATAATTATGAGATAATTAGTCATATCTAATTTTCTATGGCTAAAATAATCACCCAACTCAATCCTAAATTGTATTTTGGTACTATTATTTTATCTAGAAACTGAACACCGTGGAGTTAATCTTTAAATAGAACGGATCATATAAAATTAGCCCAAATGATATTTTACTGGCTGAAGCCCAAATGGATCTGAGCCTAATCACTACCAGGCCCAGAAAACCAACTGATTTGGGCGGTGGCCTGAATCACTAGTCTTTCATTGAGGAGAGAGGAAGAGAGAAAATTGCGAGAGCTAGAAATGGCAGCGGTGGTAAGAGGCGCCGTGAAATTGATTAAAGAAAAGGGAATTGGAGGTTTCTTCAGGGAGATCCGTGAAGAAGGATACCTGTCAGTTCCATAAAATTCGCCTGAAATATGTTTTTTGTACTATTCGGTTTGTTACGATTTGCGTTGATCTAAATAGTTTCGGATGGATATGCATCCTTAGATTGTAATGTTTCTTAATTGGTTGCATTCCTATATTTGATTGAGCATGTTTCGGTTGAATGAGCTAGTTCCTTTTTTTCGATTTAAGTCTAGTAGTTAGGGTTCAATCAGGCGAGCTTTAGCAATTCAGTCGATATGGAGAGTGTAAATGATTAACATTTCATTATTTCAGATTGCTGATTCATGGATTCTAGAATTTCATTGCATTTGTAGCGTTTGGCCTTATTTTACATTTATGTGGTGTTATTTCTGATTCGTACTATTTCCTATTTACAGGAGTGCGCTTTTGGATGGAAATCTCATGTAAGTAGAACTGGCCAGCTCCTTTTGATTGCACATTTAGTAACTGTGGAATGTGATGTTGCTCACCATGGCACTGGCATGATAAATTACATTTTTAACTGAAAATGACATGAATGAATTTACCTTTCCTAGTTTATGAGGTTCTAAGTTGGCTTTGGAGCTCTATGAGAACGTTGTTTTCTAGGAGTAGTATTTAAATATTTACTGGATAAGTATTGCTCAACTATGATAAATTTGAGTGAACTCTGCTGTAACATATTCAGCTAGGAAGCCATTCTGAAAAAGTTGTTTACAGAAGCATATTAAGACTAGTTTAAAACCTTTTTTTTTCTCATTTGGGATGATTTTGTAGCCTGGTTTTTAGCCTCTCTTCTGTATCTATTTAACTTGTTCATTTTAACTGAAACTTCTCTTTATTTGATGTTTCTCGATATTGGCCAAGCAGGGTTATAACACTATGCTTTGCAATGTTTCTGAGTTTATCAATATTCTTATCTGTAAACAACCTCCTCCAGGAATAGGACTGGAAACTCTTGCCACAGTTGTGGTCAATAAACTGATTTACTGAATGCTGGATCAGTCTTGCTCATCTTCCAAACCATGTTACCTGTTACTCTGTTACTGTGGTTGCTAAAGTGAAACTGCGATTTTCGTATAACTTATGCAGACAAACAAAGATTCACAATATAAATACTGGATTGCTCTTCCTCACCTTCCGAATCATGTTTGATGTGACCTTATTACCTGTTAGTATGTTTACTGTGTTTGCTAAAGTGAAACTGCATTTTTCATGTTACTTATATAGGCAAACAAAGATTCACAATATTGGTGCAACGGTGGTGGGTGTTGACAAATTTGGCAATAAGTACTATGAGAAACTTGGAGACACTCAATATGGTTAGTGCCGCATTTCATTGATTGGCTCATTGAGCTTTCTAAATAGTTTCATCTACCAGTCTCAGTGCACAACATTCATTTTCCTTGTAGTAGATTTTTTCTTGTTGTGTATCTATTCACCATAATGTTGCTGAACTGATGATTACAAAGCAGGGATGTGACATCTTTTAGTTAAAATGTTGGGGAATGTTTGAAAAAGTGAAATTGGAATACACTCATTTCAATTTGTTTGGGAGGATAAACTGATAGGAAAAATACCAAGGAAGCTAAACATTCCTTCAATATCTGGATGATTCCCAGCTACAATACTGGATGCGAGACTAATTCAGTGAAACGTAATTTGTATAGGCAAATGCTTTCGCATGCTGAAACTTTTTCTTACTGGGCATGGTTCCCTTTTCATTGCCTATTTTTTTTGTTTGGATTCTCTCATAACTGCTACAAACACAAACCCTTCCATTTTAAATTTCAATTGCCGAATAATTTGTAATTGAAATCTATTATAGGGAGACATAGGTGGGTCGAGTATGCTTCCAAGGACCGTTACAATGCCTCTCAAGTCCCACCAGAATGGCATGGCTGGCTTCATTACATAACTGATCATACCGGAGATGAGGTTAGCTCTAACCCCCTCAACTTATTTATAGTATCTTTTATATACTTGCTAACCTAGGATTGCATTCCATGCAGTTGCTCTTATTGAAGCCAACGAGATATGGTGTCGAACACAAACAGAATTTTTCTGGAGAGGGAGACGAATACATCTATCACTCCAAGGGACATGCCCTCAACCCTGGGCAAAGAGATTGGACGCGGTACCAACCATGGCAACCCAAGAAGCCTTGAGTCCTCTTGTTTAAAGCAAGCACAAAAACGGAGCTTGAGATGTGAATTATTTGTCCTACCTTGCCTTCCATTTAATAAGATGTCTGAATGAACTATATAGACTCAGATATGTGGATCATTTTCTCTTTTAACTACATTCAGAGTGACACTTCATTTTCTGAATATTTGTTGTAAGAATATCTTTTTGAACAAGTTGCCTTCTGTTCCATTATGTAGGAGGAAACTGGGTTCCAGTATGGTGTATTTTTGCTGAAATTTTAGATTTTTTAATCTTAACCCTGCAAGGAATATGAATATTCTTGTGTCACATTATGGGAACAAAAGAGAATAGTTTGGCTATTTGGTGATACTGTCTGCAAGGTGTATGACACTTTTCCCATAGCTAGCAAATTGAATCCTACATATGCAAAGTTGATGAAAAATCTTTTTATGCAAATGAAATGTAGAATCTAGTCGTAATTTATTGACCTAATTTGTTTATTTTATTTAATTTGGATCTTGTACTCTTGTTTGCTAGCGTATCCAGATTAAAATCTAAATTAAAATCAATATAAAAGTAAAGATTAAAAATCGTCTTGTTTTTTTTTTGTTTTTTATTTTTTTGTTTTTATGTACAAAAGTCTTGTTTTTTTACTAGTACTAGATAAGATTAAAACCATAAATGGAGGTAAGGTGCTTGATAAGTTAAATTATTATGTAAATTAAACTGTAGAATTATGGAGTAGTACTATTCTTTATTAAAAATAATAAATTTTGATCACATCTCTATTAAAAGTAAAAAAATACAATAGTACTCCTTTTGTTCTATTAGTATTGATGCACCTTTTTGGGTTAGTAAATAAATGTTTAGTGAGTTAAGTGGAATGATAACGAAGTAATGATTAGAATAGAGGGTAGAAAAAATAATTAAAGAAAAGAAAGCAAAGTGTTGAATTTTGCCAAAACATAAATAACCCAAATGTGATGGAATAACACAATAATGAATATGACACAATATTAATGAGAGTTGAAATGGGAAGTCTAGCGTTTAAGTAACTAGTTGGATCAAATTATTTCCGCTGTCAAATCTAAATATTCCAATAGTTTGATGATAAAAATAAACTAATTCATAATATTGTTTAAATCTCGAATAGATCAAAAGTAATGTTTTTAACCAAATAACAAAATTGACAGGTCTATGAACAAAATTAGACTCAGTTTTTCTTTTTTAACATAAATTGAAACAAAAAATCTTCAAATACAACATTCCGAGCTTTATAGTCAAATGGGTTAGAATCTGTAAAATGAATCAAAATTTGAATTTGTAGAATTTGAACTTTACACGGATTATTTGATTTTTTGCGTGATCGGAGAATTGTGTAGTGGTGTTTCTATTTATTTGTGCTCGATTTGGTTTCAATTTGTAATTTTTTATTTGATCATTACTATATAAGAAAAATTATTTGTTGATTGATTTACGATAATTGTACTTACCTATAGTCGGGATTTGTTCCAATTTATTGTTTCTGATTCTTAATTACTTTGTTTCAATCGGTGTGTATAATGTCAACAATTTATGAATCTCGTTGTCTTCATCGAGTTATGTTTAGTTAAATGATGAGTTTTGAAGTGAAGATCGAAGATGAAAAACCTTTAGCTATTTATCTTACTTGGAATAACTTGGTATTAATGAACTTAATTCAATTGCCATTATTTAATTAGATTCACACAGAATTGAAACGACGCATAAGACTTATCCGTGACCAGAAAATTTATCGTGGCAAATTAACACAATTCGCCTAAGGTTATGATTTAATCTATCAATTTTGTATATTACGAAAAAATGGAAAAGTACCCTAAGCTCGTGATATTATTGGTCATTACACCTAATTAATACATATACCAAGAGTTGGGTCTAATTTGATAACTTTATTTATTGTGTTGTAATAAATCAAATTGGCCGTATTAATAAACCTTTCTCAAGGTCATAACACAATTCAATTTAATAACACTACTAACACCTCTAAACAACACTTATTACTACCCAATATGCTGAGATTTTATGATACATGAAACTTAATCCAGTGATAAGTTAATTGTTTAGACTTTGTCGATCAGTAATAAAAAAATAAAAGAAGAAGAAGAAGCATATATAGCTGTGAATCCTTTTATTATTTTTATTATATGTGAAAGGGAGCAAACCATATCTCACATCGGAGAATGAACAAGACTTGCAAATGTATAAATGGGCTACCCCTACTCCATTAGTATGAGGCCTTTTGGGGAGATCCCCAAGAGCAAAATCGTGAGGGCTTTGCCCAAAGCGGACAATATCATACTAATGTGGAGTTCGGGTGTGCACCACCGATTCCCTACAGTGGTATCAGAGCCACGGGGGATCACTTGGGCGTGCCGGGTCGCAAAATAAGGAGGTGGGCTTGTCAGAGTAAGGCTCAGCCTCCGGTACAGGCTCTGAGGTAAGTCGGATTCTCCTTAACGAAGGGTTTCCGCTCAGGTAAATTGGCTAGATCTCTAAAACTTTTACAGCTTTCTAGTTTTAGGGGTGGGCAGTTGTTGCTGGTAGTTGCCACTGGCCGTGGCTTAGGCTCTCTGTTCTCCTGCTTGTCTTGCATGTTCTAGTTGCTCTTTACAGCTTTCTTGCTTCCGTTGCTGTTTTCTTTGAGTGTCTCTTTAATCTCAAAGTGTGTATCCCAGAGCTTGACTCTGTGTCCTTGAGTGAATTGCCTATCCACCCTGTGTCTTAACCGCCTTGAGTGACCCCCTGCGCCCCCATACATTGGGTGATTGTGAACTGGGAAATCCCCTTGCCGGGGTACACGTGACAGATAGGGAGGAACTCTTTCTGGACTTGATTCTTGAGTCTGAGATCACTTTGAGGTGACTCCTGTGCGTGTGCGCCTTTGCTGTACTTGTGCTTCTGTGTTTCTTGCATGAGAACCCCATGCATATCTGTTTTAAGTGGTCTCTTTGACTGTTGTGTGTTTAAGACCACTCTCTGTGAAAACAGGGTTGCTTGCTGTGCTCTCTGGGTTACTGGTACTTTTGTGTGTGTTAAAATCTTTCTCAAAATGTCCCAGCCAGTTGTCACTGTCCCCTTTAATGGGACAAATGATTTTGTGATTTGGAAACAAAAAATGAAGTGTGTTTTAATTCAGCATAAAGTTTTCAAATCTGTTGAGGGATTAGTCCCTGACACTGAGTCTACAGATAAGGCTGCAGAAATGAATGAATTAGCTAGGTCTATTATTATACTCAACCTCTCTGACTCTGTGATTAGAAAGGTTGGTACCATTGAGTCTGCCTCTGAGCTGTGGAAAAAGCTAGATACTCTGTATACTGAAACCTCAATGTCATCAATAATGTATTTGTTTGAAAAACTCTTTAAGTTTAAACTTGATCTTTCAAAGGACATTGAGGATAACATTGACATTTTTCAAAAACTTGTTCAAGACATTAAAAGGTCTGGTGACTAAACCATTGATGGGTATACTAGCATTGCCCTAATGAATGTTATCCCTTATTCTTACAATGATGTTAAAGCTGTCATTAAGTATGGTAGGGATTCTGCCCCCCTTGATTTAATCATTAGTTCTTTAAAATCCAAAGAAATTGAGCTTAAGGAAAATCAAGCTTTTAAAACTGCTCAGTCAAAGGCTTTAAATGTTAGGGGCAGATCTAAAAATAGAGGGGGTAATGAGGACAATAACTCTAATGGGAATGGCAAAAAGAAGGGCAAGAGTAGGTCCAAGTCTAAGAGCAGGAATCCTAAGGCTAATAGAAAATGTTTTAACTGTGGTGATGTTGGTCACTATAAAAAGGAGTGTCCTAATCCTAAAAAGCAGAAAAATAATAATCAACTGGATTCCATGGCTAACCTGGCTAAGGATAGTGATTTTGAAGGTGTTTGCTTCATGACTCATGATATTCTTTTTGTTAACTCTACTCTTGGCTGTTCTTTTTCCATTAATGACTGGCTAATTGATTTTGGATGCACCTATCATATTTCTCCTTTCAAAAATGTGTTTTCTGATTTCAAACCTGTAGAAAATACCTTTGTTTCTATGGAAAATGACAAAAAGTGCCAGATTCTTGGCATTGGGACAGTATGTTTGAAATTCAGTAATGGCTATGTGCTTAATTTGAAGAATGTGAGATATGTGCATGATTTGTGTTACAACCTGCTCTCGTGTACATGTCTAGAACAAGAAGGTTTTGAGGGTAAGTGGGGGCAGGGTGTTATGAAAATCTGCAAGGGTGCTATGTGTTTGTTTAAAGCTGAGAAGAAGTGTAATCTCTATGTGTGTTCTGCTCAATCTGTGGCCTGTGTGAGTAATCTTGCTAATGTGGTTAGGGTTGATAAGGCCATGTTGTGGCATAATAGACTTGGTCATATGAGTGAAAAGGGTCTTAATATTTTGAAGAAAAATGAGTTGTTATCTGAAAATGATTTTCAAAATAGTCTTCCCTTTTGTGACACTTGTCTTGTGTGTTGGGCAAACAACACAGAGTTACCTTCCCCACTCCTATGACTGACAATGTCAGTCAGAGTGTTATTGAGTATCTCTACATGGATGTGTGGGGACCAGCCTCTGTTTCTTCTCATTCAGGGTCTGTGTATTTTCTGTCCATAATTGATGATTTCTCCAGGAAAGTTTGGTGTTTTTTAATGAAAAATAAGTCTGAAGTCTTTGAAAATTTTTTGACTTGGAAAAATCTTGTTGAAAATCAAACTGGAAAAACCATTAAAGTTATTAGGACAGGTAATGGTCTTGAGTTTTGTAATTCCCAAATGGATGCTCTGTGCTCCAAGTTTGGAATTAAAAGACACAAGACCACTCCTTATACCCCTCAGCAAAATGGAGTTGCTGAAAGGATGAACAGAACCCTTTTGGAAAAAGTTAGGTGTCTTTTGTCTAAAAGTGGTCTTTCTAAAAAATTTTGGGGTGAAGCCCTTCTGACTTCAGCATACCTGGTGAATAGATCTCCCTCAGTCCCTTTAAAGGGTAAATGTCCTGAGTCTATATTCACTGGGAGGAAAATTACTTTATCCCATTTAAAAGTTTTTGGATGTAGTGCCTTCATTCACTCTAAAACTGATAAACTGGATCCCAGATCCAAGAAAGGGGTATTTCTTGGATATCCAGAAGGTGTTAAGGGTTATAGGATTTGGAATAGAAGTGAACCAGGTTTTAGGGTCATAATAAGTAGGGATATGGTCTTTAATGAGGATGAGTTCCCATGTCTTAAGCCTGACCCTGATACCTCTCCTATAAGTGCTGACAATGAGCCTCTTAGTGAGGTGGAGTCCACTGACACTCTCACTGAGGTGGAGCCATCTAATGATGCTCCAAGTGAGGTGGAGCACTTCTGGAATACAAACCCTATAGCCCCTGACCCTGAACCTGAACCTGAGCTTGAGCCTCAGCTTGAGCCTGAACCTCAAAATGTGACTCTTCATGATGACCAAGTTATTGAGCCTGAACATGTTTCCTAACCTTGGTCCAGATTTGAAGGATTACCTCCTGTCTAGGGATAGAGTCAGAAGGAATCCTAATCCTCCTGTTAGGTACTTAGGCCTAGTTACATTGGTTAATCTTGCTTTTAATGTTTATGAGTCTGATGGAAATGAGCCCCAATCTTATAAGCAGGCTCAAAAGTCCAAGTTTTGGGACATGTGGTTCAAAGCTATGACAGAAGAAATCCACTCTTTGTATGTTAATAAAACCTGGATTCTTGTGCCTCAGCCCCCTGGTGCCTCTGTGGTTGACTACAGGTGGCTGTTTAAGCTGAAAGATGAGATTGAGGGGTTGAGGTACAAGGCTAGGTTGGTTGCAAAGGGTTTTACACAGCAAGAGGGGGTAGACTATACAGAAATTTTTGCTCCTGTGGTTAAGTTTACTACTGTGAGAGTGATGCTTGCCTTATGTGCTCATTTTAATTGGGAATTAAAGCAAATGGATGTCAAAACTGCTTTTCTTCATGGTGACTTGGATAAACCCATTTACATGAAACAACCAGAGGGTTTTATGGATCTAAACTTTCCCAATCATGTGTGTTTACTTAAGAAAGCTTTGTATGGTCTTAAACAATCTCCAAGGCAGTGGAATATTAAGTTCAATACTTGCATGCAGAAGTTAGGCTTTGTTAGGAGCTCCGTTGATGGTTGTTTGTATGTGAAAGATCTTGATAAAGTGCATGTGTTCTTGCTGCTGTATGTGGATGATATGCTTATTATGGGTCCTTGCATGAAGTCGGTTAAACATGTGCAATATGCTCTCTGTGATAATTTTGACATGAAAGACCTTGGTGATGCCAAAAAGATTTTGGGGATTAATATCCTAAGGGATAGGAAATCCTCATCTCTGATTCTTCATCAGGAGCCTTATGTGCAAAAAATTCTTGAAAAGTTTAATATGCTTGGTGCTAAAACTGCTTCTGTTTCTCTAGCTGCTCATTTCTTGCTAAGTAAGGACTTGTGTCCTAAGTCTGAGTCTGATGTGAAAGCTATGAAGAAGGTCCCTTATTCTAGTGCTATAGGTTCTGTTATGTATCTCATGGTTAGTACTAGGCCTGATATTGCCTATACTGTTTCTTGCTTAAGTAGATACATGTCTAATCCTGGACCTGTGCATTGGGAGGCTCTTAAATGGTTGCTTAGGTATCTGAAACATACTTCCAAGTATGGTCTGTGTTTTTCTAAGTGTGATGATGGTGTTGAGCTATGTGGTTTTGTTGATTCTAACTATGCTAATGACAAGGACAAGAGAAAGTCCACTACTTCCTATGTGTTTACTGTGTGTAGGTCTTGTATTAGTTGGAAATCACAATTGCAGCACATAGTTGCCCTCTCCACTACTGAGTCAGAATATATAGCCATCACAGAGGCTATGAAGGAGGCTATTTGGTTAAAGGGAGTTCTCTCTGAACTCAAATTCTTGCATAATACTCCTGCTGTTTATTCTGATAGTCAGTCTGCCATTCAATTGTGCAAAAATCCTGTTTTTCATGATAGAACTAAGCATATAGATGTTAGGTTCCATTTCATTAGAGATGTTGTTGAAAAATCTGAGGTTTTATTGCATAAAGTGCATACTGATAAAAACCCTGTAGATATGGGCACTAAGTGCTTACCTGTGGAGAAACTGTTTTCTTGCATTAAAAGGCTGCATTTTGATTGTGGTTAGCATGTGCATATGCATGTCCCGGGGGAAGACCTTGATGATTCATTAAGTCTTGGCTTAGTTGAAGTCACAAGGCAGTAAAAGTCCTATAAGACTAATTGGCTTGCCATCTGGTGTCTTATTAGGCAACCTGGCCTCATCTCCAGACTAATGAGCTTTAAACTCTTTGGTGTCTTGAGAGGGCCTTGTAGGCTATGATGAAAGCAACACATGACCGTGGCTCTCCTCTGTTTACCCAATTTAGTCCAAGGTGGAGTATGTGAAGTATATGGACTCTAATTGTGATTGGGCTTGATTTATTTCGGCTAGGCTGATTTAATTCATAGGCCCATGTGATTATTGGTGTTAGCCCAATAACTAATAAGGGATACTCCGATGGCTGCCAATGTGAAGTATATGGACTCTAATTGTGATTGGGCTTGATTTATTTCAGCTGGGCTGATTTAATTCATAGGCCCATGTGATTATTGGTGTTAGCCCAATAACTAATAAGAGATACTCCAATGGCTGCCACGTGGATGCCTCTCTCGGATCTTGGCTGTTGGCCGTTGGATCTAGGTTTGTGTTTGTTATGAGTCTTGAGACTCATCACATTCTGATTCATTCGATACCATCTTTTCTCTCTCTTGTGTGAGCCGCTCCTGCTTCTCTTTTCTCTCTCTTTGGATTCCGGCACCGTTCGCCGGTTATCTTCTCCGATCTTCTGTTTCCCTCGTTGGTTCTCGGTTCTAGAGAGAACCATCGGTTTAGCTTCTGAGTGTGTGAGTGTTTGAGCATTCCTTCTCAGATCTAGGGTTTGTCCAACTTCTTCGTTGGATTCTTGAGAGATTGGAGGTTTCCTTGAGGGTTCTTGTGTTGCAGAGAAGTGCTCTGAGATTGTTGTGGGTTCCGTGTGACTGAGGTGGTTTCTTGTGTTGTAGCAGTCGGAGTATCCCTAGGGTTAGGGTTTGGTTACTTCGCGGTGCTCCCTTGAGACTTGTTGGTAAAGATTGAGGAGGTCCTTGGCCCTGTGAAGTCGTGTGTGTGCGACCTGAGCCATATCCTAATCTTCTGAACCTTTGTTGCTATTTCAGTTTAGATCCGCAAGGATCTTGCGTTTGATTACTAATACTTCTACTTAGTGTGCAGGTGCTTAATCGGATCAAGCTTGAGGAGTCCAGCCTGGTTGAAGGCTTGGCTAGTAGCTAGGGTTCCTGATTTGTACTCACTGTACTTAGTGTATTTGTAATCTTGCTACCCTGTAGCTATTGTTGTATTTGGCTTGTAATTTCTGAGATTAGCCATCTCAGAGATCAATCAATAAAGAGGTCCCGGTAATTAGCGAATCCCGAGTGATCTGATCCCTACAGTGGTATCAGAGCCCTAGTTCAGGGCTGGGCCTGTGTGGCTCGGGGTTCGGTGGTTGCGCTTGCAAGTTCTCCGATGCGACGAGCTCGACCAAGACCTGTGGTGACCTGGTGACCTGTAACATGGGGTAGGCATGTGGTCTGTAGTCTGGTGGTCTTGGTTTGAGGGGAGGATTGAAAGGGAGCAAACCATATCCCACATCGGAGAATGAACAAGACTTGCAAGTGTATAAATGGGCTACCCCTACTCCATTAGTATGAGGCCTTTTGGGGAGATCCCCAAGAGCATTTGCCCAAAGCGGACAATATCATACTAATGTGGAGTTTGGGTCTGCACCACCGATTCCCTACAATATGCCTCTAATTTTATTGTAATCCCAAGGTTGTTTAAGTGACATGTGCTAGACACTACAACTATCAATCAAGAAATTGTATGTAACTCCCTCTCATACATACATTGTGAATAGTTAATAACCTAAAGATCCTTTAATGACAAACAATACGTATTAGCCTGCAATGCATAAAATGTTACGCGACCAGTAACTATTTTTACTCTTGTTAAGGAAATACGATTTACTGTTCTCAAGCGCTTGTCCAAAAAATCTATCCGAACGTATACTTTTCAGTGCCAACTCCAAAATCATGTTTAAATCTCTTTTAAAAGGAACCATTATGCAAGCTCTTAAAAAAAACAAAATTAATAACCTTATGTTTAAGTGTTATCCTAGCAATTTAATAGTGAAGTATATAAAGTTAAAGTATACGAATACTCTTAAAAATATTCATATGTCCATCACAAATACTCCACATGATATCTCATAATTATATTATAATTAGTGTTTCGTATCACATTATTAATAATCAAGGGAACAGATATTAGAACAGAGTGCAAATAATCAAAACAATTATTCTAAATAAAATACAAATATTCCATTAATAATACCATCGATTATACTCATATTTTTAGTAGTTTCCGTTGAAAATGGATGCACAATTGCACATGATTTAAATTAAGTAAAGTTATTTAAAAATTAGAAATGGGATCAAGAGCTAAAATTCTAGAACAACCCAGACCCGAACCCGGATAAACCGACCCAATAAAAAAATACTGAAACCCATGTGTAACTTAACACTTGATCGCTGTCTCACTCTAACCACATATAAAAACGGGAGGGAAGCCTCAGCCTAAAACAATTTTCGAAGTCTATCTCTCTCTAAAACGCATTCTGCTTCAAATTCAAGCTGTCTTTCCCCATTCTAAATCTACACTATCTCTCTCTCTATATATCCATCCTCTCCCGAGCTCTCCGACTACTGATACTAGGGTTTGCTGTGCTCCCGTTATCCTACAGTCGCGCGCGCTAGGGTTTTTGTGCAAGTGAGGATAGTGTTTCTGTGAGGGGTTAGGGTTTAATTAAGGTCACTGCTGATCTCCGCTATGGACGCGGAGAAGCTGCGTGATTTAAGTCAGCCGATGGATGTCGCCCTGCTTGACGCCACCGTCGCAGCTTTCTATGGGACCGGATCTAAGGAGCAGGTCTGAACCATTTCCCCCTTCGCTGCTAGTCTGTGTAGTTGAGTGTTTGTGCGCATTGGGATACAGTAGCCATTAAACTGAGCTGACTTTGTGTGATTGGGTGGTTTTATGGAATTTTAGGAACAATTGGACCATTGAATTGATTTTAAGAACTTTGACATGCAAATGATTACATGGAATGTATCCACACTCCTGAACCCCGGATGATTTGTATTTATGCAATGCCTTAAACTGTCTCAAGGGTTTTTACTTTTTCTGCTCTACTATTGGTGTTTTGAATTGCTCGAAATTGGTTGTTAATCATGCTAATCGTCATTGGAATAGTGGCATTGTGCTGTGTTTTCGGGAAAACAGTCATCTAGTGTGTCTGAAGTGTACCGTGTTAGGTAAGGCATTAGCTGGAGGAATTGCTTTTGTATTTCTTATGTGGCTTTGAAAGTTCTGCCTGGATCATGAGTACTCCAGAATGTGATTTTTGTACCTTTGTAGGCATTGGGCGATACCTTTATATGCCATGGGCATGATTTTAGGCCCACAACTTGTCTTGTGTTTTATGTTGGTTTTCTGTTTCATTTGTTTGTTTATTTGATAGGGAGTCTTGGTGTTTGTAAAAAGTTTGAAGTTTGTAAAGACTGCAATCGCTCGCTGTATTTGCCAGAGCATGCTACATATGGCCAATTCCTTTTATTTTTTTGGGTGTTGCTGATTTAATTGAAGTATGTGATCAGCTGTGTAAAGGGAAGGGGACAATTAGTGAACTCAGTGGCTCACATTTCATTATAGGAACTGAGCTGGGGAAAATTTTGGCAACTTACTCGGATCGTGTCGAATTAATAGATGTAGCATTAAATTTTACTCCCTCCGTTCCATAGTAGTAGAGGCAATTCTTTTCGGCACGGAAATTAAGAAAGAGGTGTGTAATGTATTAAATAAAAAGATAATAAAATAGGAGAGAAGAAAAAGTAGAGAGAATAAAGTAAGAGAGAGGAAAAAGTAAGCGAGAAGAAATATATTACTTTTACTAAAAAAGGAAATGACTCCACTACCATGGATCGTACCAAAACGGCAAAATGACTCCACTACTATGGAACTTAGGTAGTATTATTTGTTTCTTATACTTTTACTAGTCCCCCTATACTGGAAAATATAATGGCAATGCTTTACTGCAATGAAAATGTTAGATGTGTAGTTCTGGTGGGAATTGACGATCTTGTGGTTTTGGCATATACTTCATTATGATTCAAGTTGCTGTGGCTATGCCTTTTTGCAGAGGCTTCTTCTTTAGATTACTTAGGGTCACCAGTCATTAAGAAACAGGTCTAATACCCTAGATAGAAAAAATTGCATTATTATCTGTTATTTTCACTCTATAAGTTCAGTTCCTTATCGTATGGTTATTACATACTCATCAGGACCATTATATATTTATCTCTCCATAGGATTGGAACTTACCCTTTCAAGATTTCTCCATTTTTTTTTCTGACAGAGGACAGCTGCAGATCACATCCTACGAGATTTGCAAACTAATCCAGATATGTGGCTTCAAGTGGTTCACATACTATCAAGTACACAGAATTTGAATACCAAGTTTTTTGCTTTACAGGTCTGTGAATATAATCTTTATAAATGTTGTTTCTCTGGTCTTTCATTTTTTATAACTTGCTTATTGTTGGCTCTTCTCTGTTGTTGTTTGGAGATACTGATGAAAAGCACTATTGCTGAGTTCCCTTATACAGGTTCTAGAAGGTGTTATTAAATATAGATGGAATGCATTGCCTGTTGAACAACGGGACGGCATGAAGAACTATATTTCTGAAGTTATAGTGAAGGTTCTTAAATCTCTGCTTTCCCAGAATTATTTTGCTGTTAACTTCCTTTGTTTTTTGCTATTGATATTCTTACTTTTTTTCCCATGTCATTGGATGTACCAGCTTTCTAGCGATGAGATCTCTTTCCGGCGCGAGAGGCTTTACGTTAATAAGTTGAACATTATATTGGTCCAGGTAATGTTTACATTGTACCAAGTGAAGGTGATTCATAAGCTTAGTACTGCTTCTCTATGAATCCCATTTCATTGAATTACATTCCTAATGGAATTTGACAATTATTTCTGTACATTTAGATCTTGAAGCACGAGTGGCCAGCCCGGTGGAGAAGCTTTATCCCTGATCTGGTTGCAGCAGCAAAAACAAGCGAAACTATCTGCGAGAATTGCATGGCTATTCTGAAAGTAAATTCTCTTTGTGTTTATTTTACTCATAAAAATTGTATCTACATGTTATTCACTTACATATTTTGTTATTAGCTTCTTAGTGAAGAGGTGTTTGACTTCTCAAGGGGTGAGATGACCCAGCAAAAGATTAAAGAGTTGAAACAATCATTGAACAGGTAAATTTGTAATACATATTAATATATTATACATTATCTGTCGCTTCCATACGTACGTGCCTCTTTATTAGCCTGTTCTACATTTATAATTGCTGTTACCAGTCTAGATTGCAATCTAAATGCAGCTATAACTCATGATTTTTTTGAAGTAACATATCCTCTTTATTTTTATTTCCACACAATCATAAATTATGTCCCTCTGAATTTTCAAATGGGCAACTATTTCCTCTTTTCATTTGCAAAGATATTAAGGATTATTTTCTATCTGCAGCGAGTTCCAGCTTATTCACGAACTATGTTTGTATGTATTGTCGGCATCTCAAAGAGCTGAGCTTATCAGGGCTACCCTGGCTACACTGCATGCTTTCCTTTCCTGGATTCCTCTAGGATATATATTTGAATCACCACTGGTTTGTACTTTCACTATTTCTTCTCGTGTCTTGTTGGACGAGGGAACTGATACTATACTGTACCCACGTTGTTTAAAATTTTAAGTAAGAAGATGCTCTTGTTTCTAAAGTAGTATTTGATGCTTCTGTTTGGCAGCTTGAAAGACTGCTAAATTTCTTCCATGTGCCCGCTTATCGCAATCTTACTCTACAGTGTCTGACAGAGGTCTGTGTTCTGCAACCACCTTCTTCATGTTTCTGATATGTTCTTTGGCTAATTTTTTGGGCTGGCTGTCGCTTGTTTTATTTTGTACAGGTTGCTGCTCTTAGTTTTGGGGATTTTTATAACACGGAATATGTCAAAATGTATGCTGTATTCATGCTGCAATTACAGGTACTGTAAATTATCTCTCAGTTGCTATATGATCTTTGCTTCTTTCAGCTATGTCTGTGCTACGTCTAAGCTAGACTGCCTGCTGATTCGTTGTATTACATTGTTGCTTATCAGAACATCCTTCCATCTAATACAAATTTCGTAGAGGCTTACGCAAATGGCACTAGTGAGGAGCAGGTTCTCTTTCAGTTTTATACTATAAATGCTTAAATTATCTCCTGTTTTTTTCGGGGGTAATAACTGACGTACTGATATGGTTTTTCCAGGCATTTATTCAAAACTTGGCGTTGTTTTTTACATCATTCTTCAAGGTGATTCAAATTTCTTATTATGGAATGGACAGCTTAGTGGGGTTTGGAGATATGCCCAACAGTAGGAAAGCTGACCTTAAATTTAGTACTATGATGAAATGAGGAAATATGTAGATATATACATATAGATAAAGTTAAAGTATGCGTATATGCACAGCGATCTATTTGTGAATTAATGTTCTAATATAAAAGCATTTCCTGACCTATTTTCTGGTGGAAACTCAATCTGCAGTGGATGTCATTTGACTACCCCTCTATATTCATACACAGAGTGTGCTGGTTTAGAATATCTACTATTCAAGTTCCTGGATTTTTTATTTTATGATTGATGGTTGATTTGTTCCCTTGGTGCAGGCTCACATACGAGTCCTTGAATCTTCACAAGAGAACATAAATTCTCTGCTTGTTGGTCTTGAGTATCTCATTAACATATCTTATGTCGATGATACTGAAGTTTTTAAGGTCCATTTATTCGTTTCCCTATGGTTTGTACTCTTTTCTACAATATATGCCATCAACCAATTCTATCACCGTGCAGGTTTGCTTGGACTATTGGAACTCCTTAGTTTTGGAGCTGTTTGAAGCGCACCATAACTTGGACACTCCTGCTGGAAACATGGTGGGTTTCCATGTATTCTCAGAGTTTAATTCCTTGTACTGTACTTGAGTTTTGCATGCAATCCCTTACAGCAAAAATGTATTCTTCTAAATTTCCATTCAGATGGATTAGTTTGAGATTGTGGTTTAAAATCTGTTTGCCTTACTGCAATTCACTCTAGGTGAACACATCATGATCTGAAAATTGTCGTCACTTGATTTGCACATAGCACAATTAGAATAACCTTGTCTGGTGTGAGGCTGTAGATTGTTAGTTGCCCCTCCTTTTGTTCTAGCTCTGATTAATTTCTTTGGGTGGTTGGGTCTAAACTTTGTATTAATTTAGCAGATGCCTATGCTTTCGGGTATGGTTGAAGGACTAGGCTCCCAACTCATGCAGAGACGACAACTATATGCTGCCCCAATGTCAAAGTTAAGGCAACTAATGATATGCCGCATGGCAAAGCCTGAAGAAGTCCTCATTGTTGAGGATGAAAATGGGAATATAGTCCGTGAAACTATGAAAGATAATGATGTGCTTGTTCAGTATAAGGTTCTCTATATTGATCAAAACTTTGTAAATTTTATATATTTTTGGAATCATATTGATGACATTCACTAATTAATTTGCAGATAATGAGGGAAACATTGATCTATTTGGCAAACCTTGATCACGAGGATACTGAAAAACAGGTAATTATTATCTCCACTGCTCTATGCTTCTGTATTTGATATTTGAAGGGGTTCTTTAGTTGCTGTGCAAAGGATTATATATGAATCTTTTATGGTCTGAGAGTGCAATAATATCTCCAGCTACTGTCTTTAAGAAGTTGTTCTTGCTTGCTTGTATGTTACTTGTTAAAAATTTTTTCTCTATTTTTGTTTGAATTTTTGATGACGGTTCTAGGTTTTCATGATTTCTAGACTATCCAAATAATCAACAATTATTATGCCTGATGTGTCAGATGCTCAGGAAACTGAGTAAACAACTAAATGGAGAGGATTGGACCTGGAACAATCTCAATACCTTGTGTTGGGCTATTGGATCTATTTCAGGGTCGATGGGAGAAGAGCAGGTAGGGATATTTAATTTCAATGTTCACTATCTGTGATCCTGCCTTATGCAATATTCCCTATTTTTCTAATTGGTAATTATGTTCTTTAAGTATTGCACATTTGTTTCTGCCTGTATTCATCCATATTCCACTTGAATATATTGTACTCCAAATCCCAATTGTTCAATTAGTTAGTTTTCACCCTTCTGTTTCTTCCACTAATGTTTGATATTTTTGCCATTTAACCTTTTCTTTCTATTATCACAGTGGTTTTAGATGTTTTATTAGAAATTTTGAGATTTAATCTCTACTTCAAATACTTATGCAACATCGTTGATTTTGGGCAGGAGAATAGATTTTTGGTGATGGTCATTCGTGATTTATTGAATCTCTGTGAAGTCACCAAGGGGAAGGACAACAAAGCTGTCATTGCTAGTAATATCATGTGAGGATTAACTCCATTTTTCAATAATTATTTCATAATATCTTGTAATCACTTTTGACTTTACATTTACTTGTCTCTGTGGAATGTGGAAAGGACTGGGAAATAACGTGAAGCTTTTTTGTATATCCTCTAATTTTTCTGATTGCCTGGTTTGCAGGTATGTGGTTGGGCAGTACCCTAGATTTTTAAGGGCCCACTGGAAGTTTTTGAAAACTGTTGTGAACAAGTTGTTTGAGTTCATGCACGAAACTCATCCAGGAGTTCAGGTTAACTACACCATTAGTTTTAGTAGTATGGTTTAGGTGTTTGCGTGATGTACAGCATCCCTATATTTTCTCAGTATCCAATAATGGTCTTGATGTGCTGTGTACGAATTTTCGTTCTCCTTTTGCTTTTAATGCCCACTAATTCTCTTACATCTGTCTTGTAATTTGTAGGACATGGCATGTGACACATTCTTAAAAATTGTTCAGAAGTGCAAGCGTAAATTTGTCCTTGTACAGGTTAGGTTCTTTGAGAATACATATACTTAGTTACTAACATGCTTAGGTGGTGATTGCTTTACGGGTGAGCAACTCCATTTCCTTATCATTCTGTGCAGGTTGGAGAGAACGAACCATTTGTTTCAGAACTTTTAACTACTCTTCCAGCGACCATTGCAGATCTTGAACCCCATCAGATCCATTCATTTTATGAATCTGTGAGTCAAACTATGTAACCAATTCCCTCCTTAGCTCTGACTACCTCACCCTCAATCGTGAATTCGTTACCGATGTTACGTAAATTTTCTTTAGGTTGGCAATATGATTCAAGCAGAACCTGATCCTGACAAGAGGACTGAATATTTACAGAGGTTGATGGAGCTTCCTAACCAGGTAAGCTTCACTTTTGTTTGAGGATGAAAGTCTGTTGTGGTTGTTGAACCAGCCAGATGCTTCTTTCATTGTCATTGGTACTTATTTTAGTGCTTGTGTGGCATAAGATGTAGTTAACACATTCCGTTGCAGAAATGGGCTGAAATCATTGGCCAAGCACACCAGAATGTGGATTTCTTGAAAGACCCAGATGTTATAAGAGCAGTGCTTAATATATTACAGGTTGGATTTTTGAGCTTATTTCCAACTCAATCTTCACAATTCATCAATCTTTTGCTTCTTACTATCTTGAAGTTCTATTGGACTTAATTAACCATTTTGAATATGACAACAAGGCTTTGAACAAAATTCGTTGATACCCTTTCTCAAAGGTTTTGATGCATTTTTGAAACTACATGTTTTGATTATCTCATGTACTTTGCATGATTTACTTTCACATTTTTTCATGTTCTATAACTGATTGTGTTTTTGTTTCTGACAGACAAATACCTGTGTTGCAAGCTCCCTTGGAACATATTTCCTGACACAGATCACTCTAATTTTCTTGGACATGCTCAATGTGTACAGGTCAGTTGGGTTTTGTGTTTTCAGAATAACTCATTACACCTTCTGCTGAGCACATGCCTATCAGTTGCACCTTTTCTCACTACGACCTCTTCTTGTCTGCCACAGAATGTACAGTGAGCTTATATCGACCAGTATTGCCCAAGGAGGGCCTTACGCTTCCAGAACATCTATTGTGAAACTTCTGCGGTACGTTCGAGATTTTGAAGCCATTTGATTCTTAATAATCCAAATGTTAATATTTGATTCATTTATTTTCAACAGCTCTGTGAAGAGGGAAACCCTAAAGCTTATCGAGACATTTCTTGACAAAGCTGAAGATCAACCTCATATTGGAAAACAGTTCGTGCCCCCAATGATGGATCCTGTGCTTGGTGATTATGCCCGAAACTTGCCCGATGCAAGGGAGTCGGAAGTTCTCTCTCTTTTTGCCACCATAATAAATAAGTATGCCTTCATATCTTTTGTAATTATGTTTTTCCTGTGTGCTATTCCTCATGGGTGGATTAATATTATGAAGTTCTTGGATATTTAACTGCAGCAATTTATTGGTGTTTTACTATGGCTTTTGTTGTTTTTCCTATAATGTCAACACCTTTTTTTCTCTCTTAGGTATAAGGGGGCAATGCTTGAAGACGTTCCTAAGATTTTCGAAGCTGTTTTCCAGTGCACTCTAGAGGTTGGTGTATCTACTCATGATTTTTTTTCGGTGATTTTTTGTGTCTATCTCACAGCTCTTAGTATAAATGTGCAGAAAGTGTATTGTTCTGAATATTGGCTCACCCTATATTTATTGCAGATGATAACAAAGAATTTTGAAGACTATCCAGAGCATCGGCTGAAGTTCTTTTCACTTCTTCGAGCAATTGCTACACATTGTTTTCCTGCTTTGATTCGTCTGTCCAGTGAGGTGTGTATAATTTTGGTCCTTGATTTGCTCATAATGACACCTCCAGTCTGTTGCAACTTGTATTGCACATTCCGCTAAAGGGGTTTGGGTTTTATTGAATGATGTATGCTGCCTTCTTTATGCACTTAAAAATATACTAATGTTTTTGGGATATGCAGCAACTGAAGCTTGTGATGGATTCTATCATTTGGGCTTTCCGTCACACTGAGCGTAACATTGCTGAAACTGGACTCAACCTTCTATTAGAGATGCTAAAAAACTTTCAGGTGCTCTTTTTCTTTCTTCTGTATCGCTGTTGAGGTAATCAGTAATTAATATTTGAAGTACTTACTATTTACATGGTTGGATTGGCAGTCATCAGAGTTCTGTAATCAGTTCTTCAGGACTTACTTTTTGACAATCGAACAAGAAATATTTGCTGTTTTGACGGACACATTTCATAAGCCAGGTTTTAAGTTGCATGTCTTGGTGTTACAGCACCTATTCTGCCTGGTAATGTCACTTCCTGGTCATTCGTTCCCCCTACCCCCTGTTTCTCTGTTGACATTCTTACAGTAAAACCTGATGTCATTTAACATTCACAGGTTGAATCTGGTAGGTTGACTGAGCCTCTGTGGGATGTTGCCACTGTTCCATATCCTTATCCAAACAATGGCATGTTCATTCAGGAATACACAATTAAACTTTTGAGTACATCCTTCCCCAACATGACAGCTGCTGAGGTACTATTTATTGTATATACGAACTGCTGTATTGCATGGATGGCTTGAAATATGCACTGTAATACTTTGTTTGGTTCTTTCAGGTGACACAATTTGTGAAAGGGCTTTTTGAGTCTAGAGCAGATTTGCCCTCGTTCAAAAACCATATAAGAGACTTCCTTGTGCAATCTAAAGAATTTTCAGCTCAGGTAAAGTGTTGCTCTAAGTTAATAACATGTGTTTGCACACACATTTGTGTCATAATGGTATCCCCTATCATGCTTCTTGTCACATTTCATGTTCTGTTGGGGATCTGGGGTGTGGTTTACTCCAGTGTTCCTTGGAGTAGAGTTGGTTTTGACTTGCATCGTGTTTCTCTTGGCTCATATCTGCTTCATTTTCTGGAAATTGTCAATTTGATATTTATGTGGTGGATGATGAACATTATTAGGATTACCCAGATTACTAGAATTATAGAAGTATAGAATTATCAATGCTGCTTCAAATTTGAGAGTAATATCTGGTAAATACTGTAATCCTAGAACCATCTTTTACTCTTTATGTTGCAGGATAACAAAGATCTTTATGCTGAGGAAGCTGCTGCCCAAAGAGAGAGAGAACGACAACGCATGCTCTCGATACCTGGACTTATAGCTCCCAATGAGATACAAGATGAGATGGTTGACTCATAACTGCAAGATTTTGCAGCCAAGGCAATTTTGAGGAATTTTTAACTCAAAATATTAGGTTTAAACCCCCTCTCATCCTAGAGCCGTACACTTCTAAAGCTTCCATCTACTCCATATTTTTTGCTCAATTGTTTTCGTCTCCCCAGAATATTTTCCGTGTGGAGTAGTGAAGCTGTGGAGGCCACAACCACAAGCTGCGATGCTTTGCTACTGAAGAAAACTAGGTGGTGGGTTGTGTAGAGTATATTAGATTCTAATTTAGGAAATATAGGTTGTTATGCAGGACGATTTTGAACAAGCTGATGTATACAAAATGAATGGGTTGTGTAGAAAAACTTGTTTTTGTTAATTTTTAGAACTATTGTTTTGTTTCTCAACTTGTGATAGGTTTTCTTCTTCTATGACTATTTTTCCTTGAATGATTTGTAAGTTATTGGAGTTTAGATATTCTTTTGCTTAAGTTCTTGATGAGTTTAAATGGAGTTTTGACGAGATTCATTCTATTTTCAGCTATTTTGCTCTTTATTTTTAGGTGATTGATAGGCTGGACTAAATAAAATTGAATAATTCAATGGTGTGGTTCTTAATCATCTCATTTTTAGTATAGTAGTTTTGGTTTGTTTATGCAAAGATAATATCTTGAACTTTGAGATATATGGAAGTTCGGAGATTCGTATGCACTGTGATGCGTTGTTCTTCGACGCGGCTGCCTTCTCTTCGACCTCCCATGCAATGCAAAGCATGGGTCTGTGAGCGTGGCGACTGCTTTGAATTTTTTTTTTTGTTAATTTTTAATATTTTAATTTAATCTATAAATATCATCTCATCCCGACAAAATTCTAGAAAATGAAATAATATTAGATGTAGATTCCTGAACTGAGCTAGTACTTTTTTTCAGTTCTGGTTTTGGGTATTATGCAATTTGTAAATGCTTAACTAAGTTGCGTGTTTGAAGAACTGCGTAATCAACCAGGACTTTGGAGTGTTATGTATTCTTCCGTTTTCCCACTTAGACACCAGACTAGAGACCAACATGGACATTGTCAAATAGGAGTGTTTAGGATAGCTAGTTCCTTATTTACACATCTATTTGTTTCTTTATTTCTCACTCATTTCTCTTTTCTCTTTTCATGGATCCAAACTTAATACTGTCTTTTTCTTCAAATTATTTTTCCCAGAATCCACGTTGGAGCAAAGCAACTACTATTAAGCAAGTAACATTTGAGGTTTTAATTTATGAGCTTAAATTGTTGTAATTTACAATTTACAATATGTTTAAAATTCATAATAATAATAATAGCATAAGTGATGCCCAGTCTAATATGAACATGGCAATGTTGCGGGTAAAAACGCTAACGTGGAAAAATAAGAAAAATAAGGTATGATTTCAATGTGTTCGAAAAATGAATTTAATATTTAGAAATATGCCCTGTTGAAATTTTATTTCATAAATAATAAATAAAGTTTCAAACTAGAAAAACTCTTTGGGGAATTAATTTAATTCAAGTCACATAGCAGACAGAATTAAATTAATGGATTAAGATAACCTTAAATGCGAGAAATATTATAAAATAAAATGGAACCCAAGTTTTTCGTAATTTGGTGATGTAGATGGGAATGCAATATTATTCTTTAGCGGAACAAAATAATGTTCCAGTGATAATATATTAAATCATGGGCTAATTGATTTAATTAGATATTTATCTAATGGATGAGCTCAACATCTAATTCACTCATGGATCCCCGTTCTAGCCCAACAAGTCTTCTTATAAATAGTGATAAGATGTGGAAACCCTAGAACACACAATTCACAACTCATCCCCAAAATCCTAGCCGTCATCATAGGCGTTATCTCTCCTTCTTTGCCTCAGTTTTCGTGCCTTTGCACTATGGAGAATATGGTTCTTGTCTTGTTCTTGTTTTATCCTAATTCATATGATTAGGACAAGACAATCTCGTGTTTTGTGTTGGTTTTTCTTAGATCCCATCTCACTATTATTAATTCTTCGAGATCGATCCGCCCACGCGGATGAACAATCAAGGACGTGAGAATAGAATGGAAGATTTGTGGTTGAGATATCAAGGATTACTGGAAGATTTAGCAAGCAACGTCAATCCTTCAATGGATCGAGAGGTAATAATCGGATCTACATCAAATAACATGTCTGTGTGTAATTTTGATGTGTTTTCTATAGATCTAGATTAATTGCATGAAAATTGGATTTAATCACATAGTCACCTAAATAGATCCACAAGGGCTTGTTCGTTTTCCGTGTCTTCCATTGCGGTTACTCCAACAATTGGTATCAGAGCCAATTTTTAGGCTCTGATTACATGATTAATTGTTTTTAATTTTAAAAAATATAGTGTAAAAACTAGTTTTTTTTTTTTTTTAAAATCGTGCAATTTCTTACTATATGTTTCTAATATGTGTTGGATCTATGTTTTTCTTGATTTTATTTCTAGATTGATATTCTAAATCGATGATTGAATATTAAGATCAATGGATTTAATCCTAGGATCTAAAAAATATTCTAGATCTATGATGAATATCATTAGATCCATATGTTCTAAGTAATATAATTTGATACGTAAATGTATGTGTTTAAGTGAATATATATGATTTGAATTAAGAAATAAAGTTATCCATGGTTGAATACTTGGATCGATGAAATAATATTATGAATCTTGGATCTAATTTAAGTTTTTCACAAGATTATTCTAGATTTAAACAAGTATTCATAAATCTATAGATTTATGTTCATCATACGTTAGAACAATTTAAATTGCTAAAAGCTTGAAATTTAAATGTGCATATTGGTGTGAACATATATTATTGTTCCAATTGAGAAACGATAATTAAGATTTAAGCGACCTCGATGAATCAAGTTAATTAAACTGAAAACGAACAAATGAACACAAGGGTTAAACCCTAGGTGTGTTCATATACCGAGCTGCCTTCGTCGGGGATCCGTGATCCAGATCCGGTGAGAAGCGGCGGCTGCGGTCTCGGCTGGTTGGAGAAGTCAGCGGGAAGCAGCGCAGGCGGTAGACAACGGACAACAGCTCCGGCAGTGACGACTGTTTCGTCTTCGGACAGCAGCGTTGGGCAGCAGCTGCGTGACAGCAGCAGCGATCAACTCCAGAGCTTGGGAGCTGCGATGTCGTCTCCACCGGGCAGCAGCCGTCGTCTTCGGACAGCGACAATGTGTTTTCCGGGCAGCCAAGGCAGCAATCGAAGGGCTGGACAGCAGCAACGCTGCAGTATCAGCAGTGATAAGGCTAATTTCAGGCATCGGTAATGTGCGAAAAATGTTATAATTTGCTGGGTCTAACACGCTTCCTAAGCCAGGTGTGTGAAGAAAATCGCTAGATCAAGGAAGTAATGAAGGAGATGGTCTAGCGAGAGAAAGGAACGGAATGAGCAGGATTTACAAGGAAAATTGGCGTGACAGAGGAGTTTACAGCTGAGGGCAACAAAGTCATTATCTATACCTCGCTGGGCCCACTCAAACGCCTATATATAGAGAAGAGCATGCAACACAAAAAGAGTCTTCGACACAGTAGTTTTCACTCTCATTAGCTCACACACTTTACACACACACTTGGGAATGGATCTGGGGTAGTCGTGATCGGTAGGGTACTTTCTAGAAAATCTCGTGTTTGGCAACACCGTCCGAGTGAGGGCGAAGATACAATCACCTTTAATTTCAGTTGTTTGCTTGTTTTCACCGTCGAACTTCACTTTTGGGAGTCGACCTTGATGTTGATGATGTTTAATTGTTTTATCGTTCATGGATCTGCGTTTAGCTGTTAAATTTCAAGTCATTTTGCATAGATCTCTCTGCTGTTAGCTTATTTCTTCAATTGTTATGTCGATCTCTGTTTATTTTGATGTTGAGGTGTTTTGATGTGGAATTTGGTGACAGATCTGTGGTTGTTTGAGTATTCGGAGTTCCTGGCTTAAATCTGACGTGATGGAGGGTTTCTGTTGTTTGGAGTTCATGTCGGACGCTTGGATCCGGAGTGGATTTAGCGTCTGAGGTTGGATTCGACGTGTGGAAAGATAGTTGTTCGATAGATTCTGTTTTTTTCTTCTTGATTTCTATTTTACTTCGTCTAGGGTATGCAGATCTGTTAAGTTCTTCGTTTATTATGCATTAATTTGATTTCAAGTCAGTTGCTCTGTTTTAATTTTGCTTATGCTGTTTTTCTTAAGAAGTTTTACGCAATTTTGGTTGTAGAAGACGATGTCACTGTCAGTTAGTACGAGAGTTAGTTATTCTGCCAACTTTTCATTCGTACCTTGCTTTTTTTTCAGACATGGTCCCCACAGTAGCTTTATTTCCTAGGTCTAGCTGTTAGTTTAAGAATTTTTAAAAGTTTCCAAGTCAAGTTAATTTGATTTCCTCAACCCAAGAAAATGCGTGGCAGCAGCCAACACCAAAAACACTCCCAAATCCTTGAACATGAGTATTGCGCATCCTTCTCTGTGGGATCGATCCCTACTTCCCTATACTAGGTTTAGTAAAGTGGTTGAGGGTTTTTGAAAGAAAAAGTGCTCTGTATGTCCGACGACCGGGATTTCTCGCGACCCACGAGTTCCTAGACCGAGTGATCTGGTGGACTTGCTGGATCTAGGGAACCTGCTATTTCCTATTTGAACACGTAGAGACAAAACTAAAGCCTTTCAAGTGGCGCCGTTGCCGGGGATGGATGGCGTTTGTTGTTATTTCATTTAAGGATTTAGTGTAAATATTTTAATTTCTGTTATTTTCCTTTTCCCTTGACAGTTTATGAGAACAGGCTTCCAATCTGGAAGTTGGGCAAGCTCATCTGGATCAGGGAGTGGCCAGTACGAGTGGCGAGTCAAGGAATCTACATCTACCATTACCACTAGATCAGGATTGAGAACGGAGGATCCATTCCCGTTCGAGTCAGAGAGTGAAAAGGAGTGGAATTCATCGACAGAGGAGAACCCAAGGACATCAACCGAACCAGAGCATTCCGAGACCGAGGAGGTGAAGGACCCAGATATGGCTCATCTACTAGACCCTGATCCGGAAATAGGGTCGCTCACCGCACATCTTGATGGTGAACCCGCTCATGCTATAGTCTCGAACCCACGACGGAGGTCGATCGACATCAAGACGAATGTACTTGGAGTTCTACCTACTTTCTCTGGGCCTAGGAACGAATGCCCTTATGAATTTTTGAACGAGTTCAGTAAACTATGCAGCATTCAGAAGCGACCCAACGAGGCAACAGAAGAGGACTACCGTCTTCGAGCAATTCCGTTTGCTCTCAAAGGGGAGGCGAACACTTGGCTGCTGAGGCTTCCACCGGACTCGATCAACACGTGGAAAGATTTTAAACTGGAATTTCTGGATTACTTTTTTCCATCCAACAAGACGAATGCCTTGAAGAAGGAGATTCAGGAGTGCAAACAAGAATACGATGAGTCTCTGAGTTCTTATTGGTCCCGTTTCAAGGGGCTGCTGGATGCTTGTCCAAACCACAGGATGATAGAAGCGGAGACGTACTATCTGTTCTACGAAGGTGCAAACCCTGAATTGAAGGACTTGATGAACTCCTCGAGCGGAGGAAATTTTACCAAGAATAAGGCAAGCGAAGCTCGGGAAACCTTGGGGAGGCTGATCGAGGCAAAGAAGGCCTATGATAACCGGCGAAGCATATTGAGGAGAGGATCAGCTAATACAATAATGGATCAAGAAGACAAGAAGGTGGAAGATAGGATCGATAAACTGGAAAAGGCCTTGCTGAATGCAATCGAGAAATACAATCCGCATGCTCCAGTGGAAATTGAGAAATCCCCTGGTCAAGAGGAAAGGCAACTGCAACCATACTACAGTCAGCCCTGCGAAGGGGAGTGCCAAGCTCAAGCAAATTCGATGGGAAGTTGGAATTTCGATGGAAGTTGGAATCAAGGAAGACAGAGGGACGCTCCATGGAGGACTCACCCAAACTTTAGATGGACTGACCATGATCAAAGCCAGCCACCTCCTTTGCAGCTCACGAATTTCGCACACCCTCCGGAGAGGCAGTCCAACTGGTCAGGGAAAGGTCAAGAAGGACAATTACAGCTGGGGTATAGGAATCAGGACCAAGCTAATTGGGGGAACAAAAATCAGAACAACCCAGGAAGCTCCTATGTGCCACCTCACCAAAGGAATAACCAAGGCAACTTTCAGAATTCCCAATAGAACCATCAAGGGAATCAAGGGTCGGGTGGCCAGTACAATAACCATCAGGGAAATCAGGGGTCGAATAACCAATACAACAATCATCAAGGCAACTATCGACAGAATCAAGGTCAAGGACAAAATTCTGGTCAATTTCACTTCAGACCACAGCGGAGTTTGGATGACATGGTCCATGATCTGGTAAATTCACAGCAGTTCATGCAAGGTAACCTACACTCCAACAATGACATGGTGCACAAGTTACAAGATACTCAGTCTGAACATAAAGCCGCCATGGACATGATGGCAAAACAACTTTCCCAGATTGCAGTTTCCTTGAATGAGATGCGAGGGAATGAAGGCAAACTTCCTGCTACCGTCAAACCGCTAGACCGAGCAAACATTAGTCAAATCACCTTGAGATCTGGGCGGGGTTACGAAGGGCCGACGTTGGAAACTGATGAGGAAGTGCCTATGCAAGCTAAAGAAGGGAAACAGAGTCAGAAACAGCAAGAGGAAGGCGCTGGACCGAGGGAGATCATTGTTCAGAGCGACCTCCAGAAGGAAGATTTAGGGGGATCTCTACCTCGATCAAGGGACCCGTTCTTCCTAGACCCCGAACCTGAAGAAGTAAGTAAGGAAGGAAACAAGGGAGCTGATGAAACCCAGGCTGGGACTTCCACAAATGCAGTGAAGCGGGAAAACCATTTCCATACCGTGGGGAGGCGAAGAAGAAAAAGGATGATACTGAGGATCTCATGGAGATTTTCAGCAAGTTGGAAATCAACTTGCCATTCTTGCAAGCCTTGAAAATGCCCGTCTTCAGTAAGTTCATCAAGGAGTTTATTGCAGGGAAAACCAAGCTAGATGGGAAGATTGTGATTGGACAAACTGTGTCTGCTGTGATACAGAAAAGAAGGATGCCTCGAAATGCACCGACCCAGGTATGTTCACATTACCCATCTCTTTAGGGGATATCAAAGTTGAGCATGCCATGTGTGATCTAGGGGCGTCAATAAATGTTTTGCCACTTTCAATCTATAAGAAGTTAACTGGGGTAAGAATGGTTGCTACCAAGGTAGTGATCCAGCTAGCAGATAGAACTTGCATTTGCCCTGAAGGAGTGTTGGAAAATATTATAGTCAAAGTGCATGAATTTCTATATCCTGCTGATTTTTACGTGATCAAGATGAATGATAATGAGTCTGCTGAGTCTAGTGGGGTACTTTTAGGGAGGCCATTTTTGCGTACGGCTAAGACCATTATCGATGTGTTTGATGGAACAATTTGCTTGGACTATAATGGAGAAAAATATACCTTTAGCATAGATGAGCGGATGAAAAGGCCTTTAGATGTTGAGAATCTCTACGCTATTGATGTTATTAACCCTTTAGTCCAAGAATATCTTGAGACAGAATTGATACAGGAACAAATCGACAACTCGGAGTTGAGCCATTCGATTGACAAAGAAGTTGTGGGGTGGTGTGCAACAGTGAACACAGAAGAATTGACAGATGAAGAGCTCACAGAGGCCATTATGGAATTCTGCAGAAGCCCGGAATCAGCTAGGTCCAAGGGATCAGCTTATGTGGCCAGCTTGGAAAAATCTCCTGGATCGGGGAAAGAAACTTTACCGAAAATTTCAGAAAAAAATCCCTTGCCCCAGGAGACGAATGGAACGAAAAAAGAGCTGAAAACACTTCCACCAGGCCTTAAGTACGCTTACTTGGAGGAGGACGAGACATTTCCAGTAATAGTCAACAACAACTTGACCAAGGAACAAGAGAAGGAGTTGCTGGAGTTCATCAAAAGGAACAAAAAGGCAATAGGCTGGACTCTCTCAGATTTGGTGGGAATAAGTCCGGATCTTTGCATGCACCACATCCGTTTAGAAGAAAGTGCAAAGGCTCATCGAGATGCACAACAGAAGCTGAACCCAAACATGCGAGAGGAGGTCCTGAAGGAAGTATTGAAGTTGCTTGCTCTAGGAATCATTTACTCCATTCCTGACAGTGAGTGGGTCAGCCCTGTCCATATGGTGCCAAAGAAGTCTGGGATACAAGTTGTCAAAAATGAGAAGAATGAATTGGTACCCACCATATTAGTGACAGGATGGAGGATGTGCATCGACTACAGGAAGTTGAACGAAGCCACAAAGAAGGATCATTTTCCTTTACCTTTCATTGATCAGATGCTGGAGAGATTGGCAGGCAAACAGTATTTTTGTTTCCTTGACGGATACAGCGTCTATTTCCAAATCTACATTAATCCAGAGGATCAAGAGAAGACCACATTCACGTGCCCTTTTGGCACATATGCATACCGAAGAATGCCATTTGGATTGTGTAATGCACCGGGGACTTTTCAACGATGTATGATGAGCATTTTTTCGGATCTGTTGGAAGTATGCATTGAGATATTCATGGACGATTTCACCGTTTATGGGAACTCATTTGATACTTGTTTAGCCAGCCTTGATCTAGTGTTGCAGAGATGCCAGGAAAAGCATTTAGTGTTGAACTTCGAGAAGTGCCACTTCATGGTGACTGAAGGCATTGTCCTGGGTCATGTGGTTTCTGAGAGGGGTATCCAGGTAGACAAGGCAAAGGTGGATGTGATATCAAAACTACCATACCCCACGAACCAAAAAGAGGTAAGAGGATTCCTAGGCCATGCAGGGTTCTATAGGAGGTTCATAAAGGATTTTGTAAAAATCGCTCAACCACTCACTTGGTTGTTACAAAATGATGTGGAATTCGTCTTTGACGAAGGATGCGAGAGGGCGTTCCAGCTGCTTAAGGACAGGTTAGTATCAGCACCAATAATCAGGGCACCAGACTGGAACCATCCTTTCGAGATAATGTGTGATGCAAGCGATTTCGCTGTGGGAGCCGTCTTAGGACAAAAAATTGATGGAAAAAGCTATGTGATTTTCTATGCTTCCAAAACACTAAATCAAGCTCAGAAGAATTATGACACCACGGAAAAGGAAATGTTAGCCATCGTGTATTCCTTTGAAAAATTCCGACCCTACCTTCTTGGGTCAAGGGTTATAGTCTTCACAGATCACGCAGCAATAAAGTACTTACTGGCCAAGAAGGAGTCGAAGCCAAGGTTAATCCGTTGGGTGTTACTTTTACAGGAGTTTGATTGGGAAGTACGGGATAAAAGAGGAACGGAGAATAGGGTAGCAGATCATTTGAGCAGAATCTTCCAAGGAGAAACAGAAGAGGCCATACTCGATGCCTTTCCCGAGGAACATTTGTACCTTTTGGAGAAATTTCCTAGACCACCTGACTGGGAAGCAGTTTTGGCCTTGACCGGTCTAGGGGAATCGGATAAGGGGAAGCGCACGCTGAATGCAGAACCGTGGTTTGCTGATCTAGCCAACTACTTGGTCACGGGAGAGATGCCAATTTCAGAAGAAGTTTCCCGGGCCCAGAGGATGAAGATTAGAAGCGAATCCAAATTTTATTTTTGGGATGATCCTTACCTGTGGAAAATGTGCTCAGATCAAGTGATTAGGCGCTGCATTCCCGAATGGGAACAAAGAGATGTGTTAAATCATTGCCACACGTTAGCATGTGGAGGCCACTTTGGGCCAAGGAAAACAGCGAGGAAGGTTCTAGACAGCGGATTTTATTGGCCAACATTGAATAAGGATGCTTTCGAGTTCTGCCAGTGTTGTGAGAGATGCCAGCAGACAGGGGGGATTTCAAGGAGAGATGAGATGCTGATACGCCCGGATTTTGCACTGTTTCAAGGCCATTATTTGGTCCGTTTTTGTTATCAAAATCACTCTACATGTCCATTATTTTCATATTCTATACATTTTGGTATTTTGACGTATTTTGTGAGAAATGTGCATATTTGAGCCGAAAAGGGGAGTAAAAACGCATAGTCTGGAAATCTGGAGTCAGACGGCGACCAGCGACCGCCGCGAAGATGTACGGCGACCGCCGGCGCCCGGCGGGCAGAGCTATGTGGCGGCCCGCCTCGGAAATTTACGCTAGGAGAAGAGTCTCGCCCGGCGACCGCCGGAGGACATGTGGCGGTCCGCCACCGAAGGGTCAGAATCTCTGGACTCCAATGCGGCGACCGCCAGCCAAGGTGCGGCGGCCCGCCGGAGAAAGGCGGCGAATCCGACCAACCCTAGATTTGCTCCAAGATTTACCAAATTTTGAAGATCTTTTCCTTCTATGATGAGGAATAATCTTCCCCTATAAATAGGACCTCAAGCTTCATCAAAAGGAGTTTTTTTTTTGGACACACAACAAGAACACATTCATAGAGATCAAAAGCTAGAGTACTTCAATTGTGCAAGGAGTTGAAGAAGGATTTCAAGAACATCAAGAACGACAAGGATTCAACCTACGGGTTTTATTTGCTTTAGTTTTATGTTCAAATTGCTTTCCCTTCAATCTATGTTTTTAGTTTATTCAGTCATGTGTAACTAAACTCATAGGATTCTAGGGATGTGTTAGTAGCAACTTTGGTTGTACAATTCCGTTTTCTATTTAATATCCGTTTTGTTTTTACTTTGTTTCTTCCCTAAGTTAATCATGATGCTTCATAATTGAGTGACACAATTATGTATGATTCAATACAACTTGCTTCATAACTGTGACAGAGTTCTAGCGAGTTAGATCCACTTAGTAGACACTACAGTTAGCTTCCTTTAAAACGGCACTGTTAATTGAGAGTGAGGACTTTTCAAGGGTCTTAGGAGCTTTTTGGAGTTACGTGTTAGGATTGACAACCTTAATGTTAGTAATCAACGTTTGTATCGCATGAGCATAAGCTAGGTGACTCGTCCTTTCAAAGTATTAACTGTGCTAGGGTATTGTAGTTTGGAATTTGTATAACCATAAAAGCGAAAGCACATCCCTGGAATTCCCCTTATCTCTATACTTTTCTCTCCGTGATTTGCTTGCATTTAATTGTTTACTGTTTTTAATATTTACTGTTTTCAAAAGTTTCCAAAAATTCTTGTTTCTCCAGATAGTAATTGAGTTCTAGTAGAGGATAGACACTTTGTGTACATCTTCCCCGTGTTCGATACCCGGTACTAACCTTTTGCTATACTATACCTACTCTGTATACTTGCAGGTATTTATAGTGCAAATAAAAAGTGCATCAAGTTTTTGGCGCCGTTGCCGGGGAAGACAATTCACTTTGGAGTGATATCTTCAAACGGATAATTTTACTACTTTGGATTTTAATCGCTTTCATTTTTATTTTATTTTATTTATTTTATTTTATTTTTCTTTTTGTTTTAATGGATTTTCCTGCAGGCGTAGGAAATCCATGTGGTTATTTTGATGAGCAGCATAGGGGATCGCACTACGTCCCAGACTGTTCTGATTACTCCTATGATGCACAAGAGTACTGTTCTAATGATTATGAAACATGTGCTGGTATGGAGGATCAACCCCGCTCCAGTTGGGAGGTTCTGTTAGAAGTTTGCATTACTGAGGTTCTCAACCATAGAAAGGTGACGAACAAAAGGTTGGAGAATTTGGAAAGAAATACCAGCGCCTTGGAAAGAGGGTTGGCAATCCTCGCTACTCAAGTCGGGATGCTGGAATTCAACCTTGGGATCTTAGCCACAACCATAGGAAACAGGCACACTCCAGGGTCGCTTCCTAGCCTGCCAGAAATAAACCCGAAAGGAAAATGTCACGCGGTGCAGCTACGCAGCGGGACTACATATCAACCTCCGGAGGCAGGAGACCTGGGCAGGAGAGGAAGAGAAATAGAAAAACCACCTGGTACCTTGTCTGTCGATGATGTGCGGCGGCCCGCCGCATTCCAACACGGCGACCCGCCGCGTACACACCAACAGGACGAGGAAGATTCTGGAATTGGCATGGCTAAAGACCCGGCGGTCGCCACGCCCCATCGCGGCGGTCCGCCGGCCGATAAACAGCAAGCAGATGCTTTACCACAAAGCAGTGTCACCATTCCATATCCTCAACGATTGAAGAGCAAGAAGCTTGACGCTCAGTTTACCAAGTTCTTGGAAGCAATGAGCAAAGTCCACATCAACATTCCACTGGTAGAAGCCCTTCAACAAATGCCCAATTACGCCAAATTTTTGAAAGATGTTGTGGCAAAGAAGAGAAAGTGGGGGAAGTACGAGACAGTGGGCCTAACGGAGAGCTGCAGCGCTATCATTCAAAAAGGGTTACCCACCAAGCACAAAGATCCAGGGAGTTTTACATTATCTTGTGTTTTAGGGAATGATGTGAGAGGTAAGGCGTTATGTGATTTAGGATCCAGTATTAATTTGATGCCTTTATCTTTTTACAGGAAACTCGACGTTGATAGTATCCGTCCCACCTCAATCACGTTGCAAATGGCAGATCGTAGCACAACAACGCCAATGGGGATAGTGGAAGATGTCTTGGTAAGAGTGGGAGAGTTTATTTTTCCTGCTGACTTCGTTGTTTTGGATATGCAGGAAGACAAGAAGGTGCCTTTGATCCTTGGAAGACCATTCTTAGCCACTGGCGGAGCCATGATAGATGTACAAAAGGGAGAGCTGACATTGAAGTTGAACGATGAAAGCATCACATTTAACATCTACGGTGCACTGAAATTCCATGGAAAGGAGGGGGCAGAAGGCTATCAAGAATGCAGTGTCATACAAATCGTTACCGACTGTGTGGGAGAAGTAGAAGTCACTTATCATCAAACCCATGATCCTCTTGAATCTTGTCTCATAAACTCATTTACTCCTAATGCTGATTTATCATCTTGTGATGCAAGTGTTTGTGCAGTGGTGACAGAATTGGAAGCGCTACCGGAGAGAATTCCTCAAAAGGGAAATGCATTTTTGCCATTGCGTACACCCGAAGAAGAGGAAGAAAGAAGGCAGGCAGTGGGAAAACCACGGGGACCACCAAAGGTGGAGCTAAAGCCGCTCCCCGAACATCTCAGGTATGCATTCTTAGGGCCAGGTAACATTTTTCCAGTTGTGGTGTCCGCTGCATTAAATGAAGAGGAGTGTGAAAAGCTTTTGTGTGTGTTAAATAAGTATAGGTCTGCCATAGGATGGTCTATTAGTGATTTAAGGGGGATTAGCCCGACCACATGCATGCATAGAATTTTACTTGAGGAAGGGCATAAACCTCGTGTGCAAAGCCAACGTAGACTTAATCCTATCATGCAAGATGTAGTACGAAAAGAGGTAATAAAGTTACTAGATGCAGGGATTATCTATGCAATATCTGATAGTGAATGGGTAAGTCCTACGCAAGTAGTAGCTAAGAAAGGGGGGATGACTGTAGTGCCTGGCCAGAATGGAGAGATGATAGCCACTAGAGTAGCTACAGGATGGAGAGTATGCATTGATTATAGGATGTTAAATGCAGCCACTAGGAAAGATCACTTCCCTTTACCTTTTATTGATCAAATGCTTGATAGATTAGGGGGATATGATTATTACTGTTTTCTTGATGGTTATTCTGGTTATAATCAAATTGCTATTGCTCCCGAGGATCAACATAAGTCTGCCTTTACATGTCCTTATGGTATTTTTGCGTATAGAAAAATGTCTTTTGGGCTATGTAATGCTCCCGCTACTTTTCAGCGATGTATGATGGCTATATTTCATGATTTAATTGAGAAAGTAATGGAGGTTTTTATGGATGATTTTTCGGTATTTGGCAAATCCTATGATCACTGTCTTGAAAATTTGGCTAAGGTTTTGCAGAGATGTGTGGAAACTAACCTAGTTCTCAATTGGGAAAAATGTCACTTTATGGTGAAAGAAGGTATAGTTCTAGGACATAAAGTGTCCTCTGCAGGTATAGAAGTCGACAGGGCAAAAATTGCAGCCATTGAAAAGCTCCCGCCTCCGTGCAATGAGAAGGGAGTAAGAAGTTTTCTGGGACATGCTGGCTTCTACCGGAGATTTATCAAGGATTTTTCAAAAATCTCTAAACCTCTTTGTAAATTGCTTGAGAAAGATGTGAAATTTGATTTTACTTCTGATTGCTTGCAGGCTTTTGAGACCTTGAAGAAAGCTCTAGTGAGCGCTCCCATTCTCATTACCCCAGATTGGAGTCAACCATTCGAGATTATGTGTGATGCAAGTGATGTTGCAGTTGGCTCAGCTTTGGGACAAAAGAGGAACAAGATTTTTAGAGTCATTTATTATGCTAGTAGAACTTTAGATTCTGCTCAAGCTAATTATACGACTACCGAAAGGGAGATGCTCGCTATCGTGTATTCTTTTGATAAATTTAGAGCTTATCTTGTGGGGACTAAAACCATTGTTTACACTGACCATGCAGCTATAAGGCATCTGTTCGCAAAGAAAGAAGCAAAACCCAGGCTCATTCGATGAATTTTGTTACTTCAGGAATTCGATGTTGAGATAAGAGACAGAAAAGGGTGTGAAAATGTTGTGGCCGATCATCTGTCGCGGTTGGAACATCCGGTGGAAGGAGAAGACTTATCACTTGAAATCAACGAGGATTTTCCCGATGAACATCTGTTTTTCACTCAAGCCACTTTCCCATGGTACGCTGATATTGTCAATTATTTGGCAGCCAAGGTACATCCTCCTGATCTCACTCCTTATCAGAAGAAGAAATTTTATAGAGATGTACGATTTTATTTTTGGGATGAGCCCTACTTGTTTAAAAGATGTGCAGATACTATACTTAGGAGGTGTGTACCTCAAGAGGATTGGGCGGCCATTGTTGAGAAGTGTCATTCATCCCCTACTGGAGGACATTTTGGTGTGCAAAGGACCGCAATAAAGATTTTGCAAAGCGGTTTCTATTGGCCCACCATATTCCGCGACTCTGCTAGTTTTGTTCTTCAATGTAATGAATGTCAGCGCACGGGGGGATCACTAAGAAGAAGGAGATGCCTATGAATACCATTATTGAGGTGGAATTGTTTGATGTATGGGGGATAGATTTTATGGGACCATTCCCAAAATCAGGAGAGTACCAATATATCTTACTTGCAGTAGAATATGTTTCTAGATGGGTGGAAGCAATTCCAACCAGAACTAACGATTCTAAAGTGGTTACTGCTTTTGTTAGAAAGAATATTTTTTGCAGGTTTGGTACTCCTCGTGCCCTCATTAGTGATGGAGGATCTCACTTCAACAATAGATGGTTAGACAACGTGTTGGACAAATATGGAGTCAAGCATAGGGTCACTTCTCCATACCATCCGCAGGCGAATGGACAAACGGAATTAGCAAATAGAGAGATCAAGTCGGTTCTTCAAAAGACGGTGAGTGTCAACAGAAAAGATTGGGCACTTCGGTTGGAAGATGCGTTATGGGCTTACCGCACTGCCTACAAGGGTCCCATAGGTATGTCTCCTTATCAACTTGTGTTTGGAAAGTCATGCCATTTGCCTCTTGAGTTGGAATACAGGTCGTATTGGGCAATCAAGAAGTTGAATCAAGATTTTCAAAAGGCCGGTGAGGAAAGACGTCTTTTTCTTAATGAGATGGACGAATTTTGAATGGAGGCTTATGATAGTTCATCCATCTACAAGGAGCGAATGAAGGCTTATCATGATAGGATGATCAGTCCAAGAGAGATCACCTTGGGGGATGTGGTTTTGTTGCATAACTCGAGACTATCTTTGTTTCCCGGGAAATTGAAGTCCAAATGGACTGGTCCATACATAATCAAGAAAATCTATGATAGTGGAACAGTTGAGTTACTAGCCCCGGATGGACAGTTGTTTCAAGCAAATGGTCACCGTGTTAAGAAGTATTACAGTGCAGACAAAGTGTTAGATGAAGAGGTTGGTCTCGAAGAGCCACCCAAGGAGTGAAAAAGGGGGGTAAAAGTCAAGCTAATGACTCTAAAGGAGCGCTTGTTGGGAGGCAACCCAACAATTTTTGCTTTAATTTTAAGTATTTTTGGTTTTGGTTTAATTTTGTGCTTTGCAAAAATTTTCGCAGGTTCTGACCTCTCCGTGGCGACCGCCGCAAGCTCTGCTGCGGTCCGCCACCTGAACGCTGGAAAGCATCTTTGACGTGCGGCGACCGCCGAACAGCTGCGGCGGACCGCCACCTGGGCAAAATTTTCCAGCGCGATTTTTTGAAATTTTTTGAATTTTCGCCCCGCTCAACCTCTACGCGAAATTTTTCAGGGTACGTTTTTTTTTTCAGTAGTATACTCACGTCCCTACCGACTCTACAAACTTATTTTACACTTTGTTGTAAATAAGTTTGGGGGGATGAAGTGGTGGACCGTGAGTTTAGGGTTTTCTTTTTGTTTGTTTTTGCTTTAATTTTCCAAAATCCCGTAGGAGATTTTTGTGTTCTAAAAATGTTTTCTTGAATCCATGTCATGAACATAACATGAAGAACTTAGAAACACGCATGCTTAGGGACACATTAGACCGAGTTGCCAATGATATTATATTCCATCTATGTTTAAGTGTGGCTTAACGTTTTGATATGATGGTTGGGTGAAAAGGTGCATAATTAGTGAATTGCTTGTTCGCCTTGAATCGTGCTTCTACCTTGTGAGATTTGAGCCTTAAATTCTTTCTTGTGTGATTTATCTGTATGCATGTATATGTTTCTAGAACTTGCTCCTAGTCTGCCTAAGTTTACATAGTGTTTAAGTTGATTTAGGAGGATGTTAGGCCGTCTTTTCTTAGCTACTTTTATATCCAAAATTTTCGACCCTCTCAAATTTTTCCTTTGGAGCCAATTTTGAGCCTTTAAGCCTTTTCTTTGGAAGCCAAAATAAATGGGGGAACAATTCCTTGGGTTAGTATAGTTTTTGTTATCTTCTTTTGTAAAGGAATCGGAGAGATAAGGAGGAAAGTATAAAAAGTAGTGTGCTTAATATTAAGAAAGTACAAGTTGTGAAATTGAGAAAAATTCCAAATATGTGCTTGATCTTAGAAAAAAAAGAAAGGATGTAAAAAAAAAAAAAAAAAAGAAAAAAAAAAGAAAAAAATGTGTGAAAGGTTGTAAAAAGAAAATAAAATCAAAGGATTGAAAGTAAATTGAAGGAGAAAAATAAAGTGTTAGAAGTGCCTTAAGTTTTAGAAAAGTAGAGTCATCTTAACTCTACTTGGGATATTTTTATATTTGAGTCACTTTTTAGCCAAATATTCCTCACCTACCAAAGAGCCTACGTTACAACCGAAAAGAAAGACCTTTCGGACTTTTGATGCTTAATCACATTGAGTAGAGGAGGGATTAGACTTTGAGCAAGCCTATGGTAAACTTTGCATGATGCATGATTTGAGTGATTTACACTTTACCTTTTTACACTTTGAGAGTGAGAGAAAGAACACTTCCCATCTTTGGAAGTTTGCCACATGTGAGTGCTTGAATTCAAGGTGTTCCACGAGTTAGTAATGAAAGTGCACTATTAAGCCTTGCTTGATTTGATTGTGTTAATCTATGCTTAATCTATTCTTTCATCTTTTGAGGCAATTATGACGTCTAATCCTTGTGCATTCCATGCGTCTATTCTTGTGTCTTTAGTGTTTTGTTCGAGGACAAACAAAAATGTAAGTTTGGGGGAGTTGATACGCCCGGATTTTGCACTGTTTCAAGGCCATTATTTGGTCCGTTTTTGTTATCAAAATCACTCTACATGTCCATTATTTGCATATTCTATACATTTTGGTATTTTGACGTGTTTTGTGAGAAATGTGCATATTTGAGCCGAAAAGGGGAGTAAAAACGCATAGTCTGGAAATCTGGAGTCAGACGGCGACCAGCGACCGCCGCGAAGATGTACGGCGACCGCCGGCGCCCGGCGGGCAGAGCTATGTGGCGGCCCGCCTCGAAAATTTACGCTAGGAGAAGAGTCTCGCCCGGCGACCGCCGGAGGACATGTGGCGGTCCGCCACCGAAGGGTCAGAATCTCTGGACTCCAACGCGGCGACCGCCAGCCAAGGTGCGGCGGCCCGCCGGAGAAAGGCGGCGAATCCGACCAACCCTAGATTTGCTCCAAGATTTACCAAATTTTGAAGATCTTTTCCTTCTATGATGAGGAATAATCTTCCCCTATAAATAGGACCTCAAGCTTCATCAAAAGGAGTTCTTTTTTTGGACACACAACAAGAACACATTCATAGAGATCAAAAGCTAGAGTACTTCAATTGTGCAAGGAGTTGAAGAAGGATTTCAAGAACATCAAGAACGACAAGGATTCAACCTACGGGTTTTATTTGCTTTAGTTTTATGTTCAAATTGCTTTCCCTTCAATCTATGTTTTTAGTTTATTCAGTCATGTGTAACTAAACTCATAGGATTCTAGGGATGTGTTAGTAGCAACTTTGGTTATACAATTCCGTTTTCTATTTAATATCCGTTTTGTTTTTACATTGTTTCTTCCCTAAGTTAATCATGATGCTTCATAATTGAGTGACACAATTATGTATGATTCAATACAACTTGCTTCATAACTGTGACAGAGTTCTAGCGAGTTAGATCCACTTAGTAGACACTACAGTTAGCTTCCTTTAAAACGGCACTGTTAATTGAGAGTGAGGACTTTTCAAGGGTCTTAGGAGCTTTTTGGAGTTACGTGTTAGGATTGACAACCCTAATGTTAGTAATCAACGTTTGTATCGCATGAGCATAAGCTAGGTGACTCGTCCTTTCAAAGTATTAACTGTGCTAGGGTATTGTAGTTTGGAATTTGTATAACCATAAAAGCGAAAGCACATCCCTGGAATTCCCCTTATCTCTATACTTTTCTCTCCGTGATTTGCTTGCATTTAATTGTTTACTGTTTTTAATATTTACTGTTTTCAAAAGTTTCCAAAAATTCTTGTTTCTCCAGATAGTAATTGAGTTCTAGTAGAGGATAGACACTTTGTGTACATCTTCCCCGTGTTCGATACCCGGTACTAACCTTTTGCTATACTATACCTACTCTGTATACTTGCAGGTATTTATAGTGCAAATAAAAAGTGCATCAGATGCCTCTGATCCCAGTGATCGTGTGCGAAATTTTTGATGTGTGGGGAATGGACTTTATGGGACCGTTTCCGTTATCCTGTGGGAATACTTACATATTGGTTGCAGTGGATTATGTATCTAAGTGGATAGAAGCTAAGGCCACCACAACTTGCGAATCGAAGGAGGTGGCGAAATTTCTCAAGGATAATATTTTCAACAGATACGGAGTTCCTAGAGCCATCATCTCAGACCAAGGAACACATTTCTGTAATCGCACCATCGAGACTTTGATGAAAAAATATGATGTACACCATCGAGTGTCAACTCCTTACCATCCTCAGTCTAATGGCCAGGCAGAGATTTCTAATCGCGAGATCAAGGCGATATTGGAGAAAACAGTTAATCCGTGAAGGAAGGATTGGAGCAAAAGACTCGGGGACGCATTGTGGGCCTACAGAACTGCTTTTAAAACACCTATTGGAATGTCACCTTACAGACTTGTGTTTGGTAAGATGTGTCACTTACCTGTGGGTATTGAACACAAGGCGTACTGGGCAGTGAAAGAAATGAACATGAAGCCGATAGCTTGCGAAGAAGAGAGGAAGTTACAATTGCAAGAGTTGGAGGAACTTCGGCTGGAGTCGTTTGAGTCTGCCATATGGTACAAAGAAGGAACGAAGTTATGGCATGATAAAAACCTCCGGGTCAAGGAACTTCATGTGGGACAGAAGGAGCTCCTTTTTCAGTCTCGGCTTAAGCTAATGTCAGGGAATAAGTCTAAATGGATCGGCCCATACACCATCGTTGGCATCCGAGCAAATGGAGCAGTGGAGATCCAGGGAAGTGCTCCAAACTCTGTTCCCTTCCTTATAAACGGTCATAGAGTGAAAGTCTATAGGGATAATTCCGAGTTGTGTGTTGTGGACGAGATTCCACTACGCACACTCCCTATTATTGCCTAAAAGGACGGAGGTAATTTCCGATGAATTCCTGGGTCAAGGAGTAAGTTAATGATTTTGAAAATTCAAAACTGAACCAGGGAATCTCGGAAATACAACATGTAAATAGTTTAATTGTTTTCCTTTAAAAATAAAATAAAATATATATATATATATATATATATATTATATATATTTTCGAAGCACCAGACTCCAAGGAGAACCGATATTTTATGCCCTAACCTCGACCTAGGGGTCTGGAACCTTCATTTTCCTTATTTTGTAGGGCATGGTCGAGGGAATCACCCAGGAGGAGAATCTGAAGGAAGGAGTCAAGGAGGGAAAATATATTTCGAATTTCAAATTCTGGCCGATAATTATGGGAGACGTACGGTTGCTTACATCACGCCTGCAACCGCACCATCTTTTCACCAGAAAAGCAACCGTCGTCCTTCTCTCTCCAGTCATTCTTAATTAGACGAAATTTGTGTTTGCTCTTCCTTCTCTCTTCATTCATTCTCTCTCTCTAAAAACGGACGAAACCCTAACCAAAAATCGCCCAGTTCTTTTCATTTTTTTTTAGATCTACACCGATGGATTCTATCAAGGGCACTGAGTATGACCCAACCTTGTTGGCCGAGTTGACGCGGAAGGTGTGAAGTATAGAGAAAGCAAAGGAGGTGTATGCCCTATTTGCCGCCAGTCTAATGCCGTCTGCGCCGACTGCACCGTCACTGACAATTCCGGCAGATTCGGCTGCGAAATCGGCGAGTCTCTCTGAGGAAGGATCGCGAGTCGCTGCACCACCGCATGCAGAAACCGTTTCGCAAGAGGCGGAGGAAGAGGAGGCATTACACAAACAGTCGGAGGAGGGTGAACCGACACATGACGAGACCTTGGTGGAGACAGAAGGGAAAGAAACTGAGAGCCCTAATCTTGAGGGTAGGGAAATGTGTGATGGGGAAACCCCTATTTCTGTTGAAGTTCGTGAGGGGGAAACCCCTGTTTCTGTTGAAATTGCTGAGGGGGAAACCCCTGTGTTTGAGAAGACTGCTGAGGGGGAAACCCCTATGTTTGAAAAGACTACTGAGGGGGAAATCCCTACTTCGGAGAGAATCGCTGAGGGGGAAACCCCTATTCTGGAGACGGGGGATGGGACCCCGGTTGATTTCAGGGGTGCAACCCCTGAGTTCGTGGAGGAGGGGGCAACCCCAGGAGATGTCAGGGGGGAAAACCCCATTTATATCGAGGGGGCAACCCCAATGTTGGTTGGAGAGGGGGAAACCCTAGAAAAGCTTTTGGCGGAGTCAGATCTACATTCAACGGAAGTACCGGAGCCCGAGGAAGGGCTGAAACTGATCGTGGACCTGGTTGATGACCAGGAAGAAAGTGAGCCCAAGGTTGATGAGAGGGCAGAAAGGAGGCGCACTAGGAGAAGCCTCCTTGATGAAGTCGATGACTTTATACCTGACGCAACAGAGGCAGAGGCGTGCTTGGCCAAGGAAAAGGCAAGAAAAGGAAAGGCGCTGGCGACTACATCCACCCGGTCAAGGAAAGCTCCCTCCGTCCAGGAGGTCGAGGAGACCCTTTCCCCTGTGACCGAGGAAACCTCTGTCGAGGAGCACGACGAGCCCATCCCTGAGCCCAGCTATAACTCTGAGGAGGTTGCAGAAGAGCCGATTCTGGAACGCCCGGTAATTTGGCAGACTAAAAGTTTGCTAGAGGAGATGAGGCAGTTCGACGATCAAAAGAGGATCGCGGTATACAAGGAGAGGTGTAGAGCCGGGAAGATGGCTAAGTCAGGGAAGCAGTACAGCTTGAGGGAGCTCAAAATTATCGCTTGTGACAAAGAATTCCGCGCCTGTATTCGAGCAATAGGGTTTGAGTGGCTGTTGCAGCACAGCCAGGAGAGGGTACCAGTAGATTTAGCAAGAGAGTTTTTCTCCACTTTTCGTTTGAAGAATACCACTGACCTGGACGCGGATTCTATCACATTCAAGCTTTTCAATCAGGAGTACGAATTGAGCATTAGAGAGTGGTCTTTGCGGATGGGGTTGTTCACCCAGGCAGAAGATGAAGAGGGGGCATGGAACGACAGGATGGTCGGGATGCCAAAGAACACGCCTGGTTTCAAAGTACAGACAGCATGGGAGCTAGTCACACACTCTAAATCAGGGGCGTTTAAATCCAGCTACTCCAAAGCCTCCCACATCGAAGACCGGGTCCTCCGTTTTGCTCAAACATTTGTCAGCTATAATTTGATGGGCAGTGCGAATTCAGCTCTCACTACTACCGATCTCTACTTCACATGGTGCATGGCGAAGGGTGTTAAGGTACACCTCGGATATTGGATGGCGCAGGCGTGCCACCAGATGACGAGCAACCCGGGGCGTCATATGTACACCTGCCACCTCATCGGCGCTTACCTCCAGAGAAATATAGAAATGAGAATTGCCAAGGCCACTCCGCTAGTAGTCATGTGCGAACCCCCAGAGGTGTTTAGTGTTGATTATTTCTTCAACAAGGGGCTGCTGCAGACTCAAGGCACCAAAACTCTCTTCTATTCATTGGGAGACAAGGTGAAGGCAGAGCCGGAGGAAGCCGAGGAAGCCATGCCGAGTGAAGAGGTTGAAGAGCTGCGCAAGGAAGTCCAGGACGTGAAAAAGGAGATGCAGATGATGAGGAGAGAGATGATAAAGGAGCTCGGTGGGATAAGGAAGGAAATGATGGGGAATCGGGAGGAAGTACAGACCCTGAGGGGAAATATTGCTGATTTGGCGGTGAAGTGTGCCAAACAGAATGATAGGATGACGGAAGCGGTGGAGCTTTCAATGAAAATGTTGAAGTGGATGCAGCAGACGCTCCCCTTGACCCAGTCGAGGACAACTCCTGGGTCCAGCAGTGAAGTCAGGCAGCCCACTCAGAGCAGTCCTTCCGTCAAGCAACCACAGTAGTCGCTCCAGTTGATCTCCTCGACCATTCCCGTGCAAGTTCCAGCCCCACCAAAATCAAAGTCTATCGTGAGAAAGCCAGTACCTGAACAAACAACACAAGAGGAAGGAGAGCTGGAGCAGCCAGCTAAGAAGAAAGTGAAAGTGACCCGACCCGGAATCCCACCCCAGTCTGGCTCTCGAGGAAGCCAGCCCCAGAAGTGATCAATCATCTCTTGACCAAGTAACTTTTATTTGTCGTTCTTTTCATTTTTTTTTATTTACCTGTTATATATGTGTTTAACATTTTTTATATCTTCTCCCACTTAGCCTACTTGCGTGGTCTAAGTGTGAGAAGTTTGTGTTTTCTGTTGTTATGTTTGTTTTCCTATGTTTTCTGTGTTTCTTCTCCCACTTAGCCCATTGCTTGGTCTAAGTGTGAGAAGTTTTATTATTTTGTTTTGCATTGATCTCTCTGTTCCCCCCTTCACGACGATGGCTTAGGGACAAGCTTGAGTGAAGTGGGAGGGGGAGAGGAGTCAATGCATTACCCGTGTTGCATATTAAGAGTCTGTTAGTCTTAAGTGTTGTCACATGAGCCAGTGGATATAATACGGCATGATCCCCTTAGTGAAAGTAATTGAAGATATGAGACATTTCAACTTAGAAGCTTTTTCCTTAAATAAGCCTAGTTAATTTGAATGAAGCGAGAACGACGGAGAATGCCTCTACTTACTTAGTTGTGAAGCCCTACTATATAGTGAGTTATAAACCTCAGATAACTTTGAGCTAACACATGTTTAAGGGCCACCACTGAATGCTTAGGGAAGAAGAGCTATGAAGGAGAAAAAAATTGGGAATTGGGTTATGAAGGTATAAGCTGGACGAAGTCCAGGGAAAGGCGTTATAAGCTGGACGAAGTCCAGAAGGAAGGAGAAATGGAGGAATAAGCTGGACAAAGTCCAGAAAAAAAAAAAAAAAAAAAGAGAAAAAAAATATAATAGAAAAGAGGAGGAATAAGCTGGACGAAGTCCAGAGGGGGGAAATGGTCTAAAAACAGGAATGATAATAGCCTGACCCAGGAAGGAGAAACTCTCATAACCCAACGCTTCAGTGGTGTAGCATTAACTTAAGAGAGAATCGATCCTTACATCCCTGGTGAGGAATGAGTGATCGAGTGAACCCAACAATTGGGTAAGTAGAAAGCTATCTTGACAAGCTGACAGATTGGCTAGGTAAAGGAAGGGAAAGGACCTATTTGGAGGAGTGCAAACTATTGAATTGACCTTAATCTTGTGGGGACAGATGCTTAAAATTGAAACTAGCTCATGTATATGTGTTTTACGTGTTTGTATGATTTTCTTATATTTTCTTAGTTTTTCTTGTGTCTAGGTCTAGGAGTCGGTCAAGAGATAACCTTGCTTGAAATTTGCCTTATTCTTTTTCTTTTCTTGTCTTTATACTTGAGGACAAGTATGGTTTAAGTGTGAGCAGTTTGATAAGGCTAATTTCAGGCATCGGTAATGTGCGAAAAATGTTATAATTTGCTGGGTCTAACACGCTTCCTAAGCCAGGTGTGTGAAGAAAATCGCTAGATCAAGGAAGTAATGAAGGAGATGGTCTAGCGAGAGAAAGGAACGGAATGAGCAGGATTTACAAGGAAAATTGGCGTGACAGAGGAGTTTACAGCTGAGGGCAACAAAGTCATTATCTATACCTCGCTGGGCCCACTCAAACGCCTATATATAGAGAAGAGCATGCAACACAAAAAGAGTCTTCGACACAGTAGTTTTCACTCTCATTAGCTCACACACTTTACACACACACTTGGGAATGGATCTGGGGTAGTCGTGATCGGTAGGGTACTTTCTAGAAAATCTCGTGTTTGGCAACACCGTCCGAGTGAGGGCGAAGATACAATCACCTTTAATTTCAGTTGTTTGCTTGTTTTCACCGTCGAACTTCACTTTTGGGAGTCGACCTTGATGTTGATGATGTTTAATTGTTTTATCGTTCATGGATCTGCGTTTAGCTGTTAAATTTCAAGTCATTTTGCATAGATCTCTCTGCTGTTAGCTTATTTCTTCAATTGTTATGTCGATCTCTGTTTATTTTGATGTTGAGGTGTTTTGATGTGGAATTTGGTGACAGATCTGTGGTTGTTTGAGTATTCGGAGTTCCTGGCTTAAATCTGACGTGATGGAGGGTTTCTGTTGTTTGGAGTTCATGTCGGACGCTTGGATCCGGAGTGGATTTAGCGTCTGAGGTTGGATTCGACGTGTGGAAAGATAGTTGTTCGATAGATTCTGTTTTTTTCTTCTTGATTTCTATTTTACTTCGTCTAGGGTATGCAGATCTGTTAAGTTCTTCGTTTATTATGCATTAATTTGATTTCAAGTCAGTTGCTCTGTTTTAATTTTGCTTATGCTGTTTTTCTTAAGAAGTTTTACGCAATTTTGGTTGTAGAAGACGATGTCATTGTCAGTTAGTACGAGAGTTAGTTATTCTGCCAACTTTTCATTCGTACCTTGCTTTTTTTTCAGACATGGTCCCCACAGTAGCTTTATTTCCTAGGTCTAGCTGTTAGTTTAAGAATTTTTAAAAGTTTCCAAGTCAAGTTAATTTGATTTCCTCAACCCAAGAAAATGCGTGGCAGCAGCCAACACCAAAAACACTTCCAAATCTTTGAACATGAGTATTACGCATCCTTCTCTGTGGGATCGATCCCTACTTCCCTATACTAGGTTTAGTAAAGTGGTTGAGGGTTTTTGAAAGAAAAAGTGCTCTGTATGTCCGACGACCGAGATTTCTCGCGACCCACGAGTTCCTAGACCGAGTGATCTGGTGGACTTGCTGGATTTAGGGAACCTGCTATTTCCTATTTGAACACGCAGAGACAAAACTAAAGCCTTTCAAGCAGCTCCTTCTCGACGACATCATCGGCGATTGCTGTGTCGTCTTCAGGCAGTCACGACTGGTTGGAGAAGTCGACGGACAGCAACGATGTCATCTTCGTCGGTGAGGATGGCGACGGACAGCAGCAGGTGGCGGCGCTGTAGTGGGAGCAGCACCCGCAGTCTCGGGAGGTGGCGGAGGTCAGACGCGGCAACAGCAGCTACTGCGAGGCCCAGTTGCGGACCAAACCCTAATTAGTGTTTTGGTCACGTCGTCCCGTTGTCTCGTTTTCGTTTCGTTTGCTGATGCACAAGTTTATAATTTTGGTTTAAAATCTAAGCCTAGAAAAATTATTTAATTTTTGGTAAATTGGAATGAATAATTTGATTAATCAAGCTTCCAATTTATAGACAATTTTGATGCCTTCTTTAAAATTTGCAAATTTGACTAATTGGATCCATAATTGAATTTAATTTGCTAATTAACTGATTTTAATGAATTTTTTTCCATCTAGACAATATCAAAATAATTTGCATGAGATAATTCAATTAAGTTTGATTGATCTAACTTTTGGCACTTCCATAATTTGATGGAATTCTAAAGGAATATTCTCTCAAGATGCTTTTATATTTTATTTTAAGGTTTAATTGGAGTTGTCTTTGTTTTAATTGGTGATTTGTGGATTTATTTCCTAGAAATACCTTGGGAAAAATATAAGTTTTTCAATTGTGTAAAACATTAAAGTCTCGAAAATTGCATAATTAATAATTGGATGGATTCAATTCCTAGATTAAAATTTGAATTTTGCCTTTAATTTGATGTAGGTGAATTTTATTTCATCTAGAGAACATCAATTTAATTTAAAGATATGAGAAATTCATTTGGCAATGACATGCCACTAAAATCCTTAATTATTAAAGTTTGAATTAATTAATTAGATTTTAATTGGAATTCAATTCCTAGTTTAAAATTTGAATTGTATCTTTAATTTTGATGAAGGTGAATTTACTTCATCTTGATAACATCAAATTTGATTTAAAGGTATGAGAAATTCATATAGCATTAATTTTGGTATTAAAACTCTTAATTATTTATTTTGAAATTTGTCTTTAATCTTCGATGAAGGTGAATTTTATTTCATCTAGAGAACATCGTTATTGATTAAAGATGTAATAAAATTCTTCTTATTATGTGATTTTATGAAAGCCATAAGTATTTTAATTCTCGAATTTAATTGGTGTGTTTTAAACGGATTTAGTCTTAATTGGATAAATCCGGATTTATATATCCATGTGGGCATTTTAAATTAAGACTTGGCTAATCTTTTATGATATACACCTAGGCATTAATTTTAGGATAATGATGGATTTTTCTATTTAGGTAAATCCTAAGTATATTAAAAGGTAGTACTAATAATCAAGATACGTTGTTTAAGTAACAATGTATGATTATTTAAGATTAGACTTTATATCTATACAATATTGTTAATGTGAAGATAGAATTTTAATTCTATCTATTTATATAATTAGATGCTTAATTAAATAATCAAGTTTCGTCATTATGGTTATGTGAACTACTTGTAAGTGTGTTTTCATGTTTTAATGATGATTGATGGATATTTAATTGTTTGAGTTATGATTTTATTTGTTAAATTCTAGTTTAACTCGAGCATCGCCTATGTACTTGTTGCATGCTATGGTTAATGTGCTTTTAATGCCTTAGAAACTTACATGCATAGCTAGTACATGTTAGTTATCATTTGAATGTGGATGCCTGCCTGATAATATGAAGCGATAATTACAACATGTTTGTATATAGTCTCCATAAAATTGATCTAAGTACGAAGTAGTGACCGACCTGTCTTTACGGGAGAAACATTACCAGTTTGTATGTTTAAATTTCTCTAGATAAAGGTTATTAAAATCGTAAAATTAGTTTTTCACTAATATCACGACTGGTCTTTACCGGAGCAATATTGCTGGAAAATTAAATGACTTGTATTTTAATAATGCTTGGAGGGAGCTATAGGAGGAGATGCTTGTCCGGTTCGACCTTTCTTTAGAGGAGTTCACGCACAAGTGAGGAATCCTTAGTGCTTAATTTTATGGTTAAAACGCTTTAGCAATATTAGTTAGCCATGCCATTCTTATGGTCTCTAGACTATTTGTCAATATTGTGTCCAGTAAAACTAATGAATTTCTTGCATGAATATGACATGTGCTTCCTTGTTGAAGAACGTTTGTGCTTGATTTTTGTGGATGTAAAATGGATGAATTGTTTTGTGGTTATTTGCAATTCCATGAAATTTTACATGTGTATGTTATTGGTGTTTGTTTTCAGCTTGAACGAAAAATGATTACAACTTGAGATATTTATTATGCGATACTTAGTTCGAGGAAGCATGATTCTGAATTATATAAGGAATGGAAAAATAAACTCGATGTTGACCTTTTGGTTAATGACTTGAAGTTAGTTCTCAATGAGGACCGTCCTTCTACATTCCATCTACAAAATGAGGACAAGGAATTGCACGCTCAATGGCATACCACGGACTGTCATCTCAAGGGGTTTCTGTTGGCCACTATTGGCAATGCCCTTGAGAGGTTTGACGAACCCAATAGGCCATTGATCAACAAACCTAGGTGGTTCGAAGAAGTTTCCTCCATGGCAAGAGCTGGACTTGCTGTGAAGCATTTGAGGAATGAAGTATCAGAAGATGGCCAAGACGTGGGAAAGTATGTCCTAGTCATGCATGGCTGCTTTCATGAACTTCTCATGGCGGGGGGGGGGGGGGGGGGGGGGGGGGGGGAAATTCACCCAGAAACCTGACAAATAATGATGTTGGGCATGACTAGGACATATTTTCCCACATCTTGGCCATCTTCCAATACTTCATTCCTCAAATGCTTCACAGCAAGTCCAACTCTTGCCTTAGAGGACACTTCTTCAAACCACTTAGGTTTGTTGATCAATGGCCTATTGGGTTCGTCAAACCTCTCAAGGGCATTGCCAATAGTGGCCAACAGAAACCCCTTGAGATGACAATCCGCGGTATCCCATCGAGCGTGCAATTCCTTGTCCTCATTTTGTAGATGGAATGTAGGAGGACGGTCCTCATTGAGAACTAACTTCAAGTAATTAACCAAAAGTTCAACATCAAGTCGATTTTTCCATTCTTTATATAATTCATAATCATGCTTCCTTGAACTAAGTATCGCATAATAAATATCCCAAGTTGTAATCATCTTTCGTTCAAGTTGAGAACAAACACTAATAATATAAACATGTAAAATTTCATGGAATTGCAAATAACCACAAAACAATTCATCCAGTTTACATCCACAAAAATCAAGCACAAATGTTCTTCAACTAGGAAGCACATGTCATATTCATGCAAGAAATTCATTTGGTTTACTGGCCACAATATCGACAAATAGTCCAAGACTATAAGAATGGCATGACTGACTAATATGGCTGACCAAGCATTATTAAAATACAAGTCCTTATAATTTCGCAGCAATATTGCTCCGGTAAAGACCAGTCACGATATTACTGAAAAACTAATTTTACGATTTTAACCGTTATCTAGAGAAATCTAAACATACAAATTAGTAATGATTCTACCGTAAAGACAGGTCGGCCACTACTTCGTACTTCATTCCTCAAATGCTTCACAGCAAGTCCAACTCTTGCCTTAGAGGACACTTCTTCAAACCACTTAGGTTTGTTGATCAATGGCCTATTGGGTTCGTCAAACCTCTCAAGGGCATTGCCAATAGTGGCCAACAGAAACCCCTTGAGATGACAATCCGCGGTATCCCATCGAGCGTGCAATTCCTTGTCCTCATTTTGTAGATGGAATGTAGGAGGACGGTCCTCATTGAGAACTAACTTCAAGTAATTAACCAAAAGTTCATCATCGAGTCTATTTTTCCATTCTTTATATAATTCAGAATCATGCTTCCTTGAACTAAGTATCGCATAATAAATATCCCAAGTTGTAATCATCTTTCGTTCAAGTTGAGAACAAACACTAATAATATAAACATGTAAAATTTCATGGAATTGCAAATAACCACAAAACAATTCATCCAGTTTACATCCACAAAAATCAAGCACAAATGTTCTTCAACTAGGAAGCACATGTCATATTCATGCAAGAAATTCATTTGGTTTACTGGCCACAATATCGACAAATAGTCCAAGACTATAAGAATGGCATGACTGACTAATATGGCTGACCAAGCATTATTAAAATACAAGTCCTTATAATTTCGCAGCAATATTGCTCCGGTAAAGACCAGTCACGATATTACTGAAAAACTAATTTTACGATTTTAACCGTTATCTAGAGAAATCTAAACATACAAATTAGTAATGATTCTACCGTAAAGACAGGTCGGCCACTACTTCGTACTTAGATCAACTTTATGGAGGCCATATATAAACATGTTGTAATTATCGCTTCATATTTTTGAGTTTGCGGTTTTAATAGTTTAATTATCACTTAAACAGTTCAGACAGGTATCCACATTCAAAGGATAACTAAAAATGTACTAGCTATGCATGCAAGTTTCTAAGGCTTTAAAAGCACATTAACTATAGCATGCAACAAGTACATAGGCAATGCTCGAGTTAAACTAGATTTTAACAAATAAAATCATAACTCAAACAATTAAATATCCATCAATCATCATTAAAATATGAAAGCACACTTACAAGTAGATCACATAACCATACCGACGAAACTTGATTATTTAATTAATCATCTAATATAAATAGATAGAATTAAAATTCTATCTTCACATTAACAATATTGCCTAGACATGAAGTCTAATTTTAAATAATCTACATTATTAATTAAACAATGTATCTTGATTACTAATATTACCTTTTAATATACTTAGGATTTACTTAGATAGAAAAATCCATCATTATCCTAAAATTAATGCCTAGGTGTATATCATAAAAGATTAGCCAAGTCATAATTTAAAATGCCCACATGGATATATAAATCCGCATCTATCCAATTAAGACTAAATCCGTTTAAAACACACCAATTAAATTCGAGAATTAAAATTCTCATAACTTTCATAAATCATATGATAAGAAGAATTTTATTACATCTTTAATTTATAATGATGTTCTCTATATGAAATAAAATTCACATTTATCAAAGATTAAAGACAAAATTCAACTTACAAAAATAATTAAGGATTTTAATAGCAAATTAATGCAACATAAATTTCTCACATCTTCAAATCAAATTTGATGTTATCTAGATGATATAAATCCACCTTTATCAAGATTAAAGATAAAACTCAAATTTTTAATCTAGGAATTGAATTCAAATTAAAATCCAATTAATTATTTCAAACTTTAATAATTAAGGATTTTAGTGGCATGTTATTGCCAAATGAATTTCTTATATCTTCAAATCAAATTGATGTTTTCTAGGCGAAATAAAATTCATCTACATCAAATTAAAGATAAAATTCAAATTTTAATTGAGTTCCAATCCATCCAATTATTAATATGTAATTTTAGGATTTTAAACAATTGAAAAACTTATGTCTTTTCCCAAGGTATATTTCTAGGAAATAATTCCACAACACAACAATTAAAATAAAGATATTTTCAATTAAGCCTTAAAATAAAACACGAAAGCATATTGAGAGAATATTCTTTAAAATTCATCCGATTAAGGAAAAACCAAAATTTAGATCAATCAAACATTGAATTTTCTTATGTTAATTATTTTGACTTTTCTAATGTGGAACGAATCCATCTAACGAATCCATCTAAATCGGTTAATTAACAAATTAAATCAATTATTGAGCTAATTATTCCAATTGAGAATTTTAAAAAAAGTTAACAAATTCTCTTTAAATTAGAAGATTGATAAATCAAATTATTCATTCTAATTTACCACAAGTTATATAATTATTCTAGGTTTAGGACTTTAAACCAAAATTATAAATTACGTGTGCGTTAAGAACGAATTGAAAACGAAGAACGAGACGACTAGACGATGCAACCCAAAACCCTAATTAGGGTTTGGACCGCAGCCAGCCATAGCAGCGGCTGCCATCGTGCCTGACCCTCTGTCGCCTCCATCGCTCCCACTGAAACAGCACTGTCGTCTGACCGCCGCCGCCTCTGCCTCTCCCACTGGAGCAGCCTGCTCTAACCAGCAACGAAGACCACCGCCAACGCAGCTCCTCGCGGCATCCGGCGTTCCAGACGCTGCTGCCACTGCAGCGCTGCCGCCATGTCGCTCCCACTGCAGTAGCTGCCTGCCCTCCGTCGCCTGGAACACTGCGGCTGCTGCCCCAACCGAAGTCAGGGCTGCCGCTGCCCAACGGAGCTGCGCCCCTGCCACAAACCGGCGGTATGCACAGCTGTCCGACATGGTGCAGATCGAAGACGTCGTCGCACCTGCCAAGATCTGGTGCTGATCGCTGCTGCTGTCACACGACTGTGCAGTCGCTGCCGGAGCTTCTGTCCGTTGCCTATCACGTGCGCTGCTGCCCGCTGGAGACGACGTCGTCAGCCACTGCCCCTGCCTCGCTCAGCCGGATCTGGAACGACGATCCCCGACAAGGCAAGATCCACAGCCCGGTTTCGAACACACCTAGGACTTAATCCTTGTGTTCCTTTGTTCGTTTTAGATTTAATTAACTTGATTCATCGCGGTCAGATCGCGGTCGCTTGGCTTGACCGCGATCTTAAATCTTAATTAATCATTTCTCAATTGTAACAATCACTTATGTTCACACCAATATGCACATTTAAATTTCAAGCTTTTAGCAATTTAAATTATTCTAGCATATTAAGAACATAAATCTGTGGATCTATGAATACTTGCTTAGATCTAGAATATTCTTGTGAAAAACTTGAATTAGATCCAAGATTCATAACATTCTTTCATCGATCAAAGTTGTTGATCATGGATCACTTTATTTCTTGATTCAAAACACATATATTCACTTAAACACATACATATGTATCAAATTAAACATATAATCTAGTATATAATATGAATTTAATGATATTCATGATATATCTAGAATATTTTGTAGATCCTAGGATTAAATCCATTGATCTCAATGTTCAATCATCGATCTAGAATATCACATCATAGATCTAGAAATAAAATCAAGAAAAACATAGATGCAACACATATTATAAACATATAACTTGAATTTGCACGATTTTCGAAAAACCCTAGTTTTTATACTATAATTGTAAAACATTACAAATAATTAATCACATAATCAGAGCCTAAAAAATTGGCTCTGATACCAATTGTTGGGGTTACCACAGCCGAAGACACGAAAATCAAACAGGTCGTTTCGGATCTATTTAGGTGACTATGTGATTAAATCCAATTTTCATGCAATTAATCTAGATATATAAAAACACATCAAAATCATACACAAACATGTTATTTGATGTAGATTTGATTGTTACCTATCTATCCATTGAAGGATTGCCGTTGCTTGCTGAAACTCCCGGTGATCCTTGATTTATCGACCCTGAATCTTCCACTCTATTCCCACGTCCTTGATTATTCATCCATGTGGGCGGATCTTGAGAAATCAATAATAGTTTGACGAGATCTAGGAAGAACACTACACAAAACAATCTATCTCGATTCAATTATATGGATTAGAATGAACAAGATAAGATAAGAATCAAAACCCTAGCTCTCCCTTTGATGAGGCTCGAAAATCGAGATGAGGGAGAGAGAGAGAGGCCACGTGAATGGCGGCTAGGGTTTGGAGTAGGAGAATTGTGTTATGTCCTGTGTATTAGGGTTTCCATATCTCATCACTATTTATAATCTTGGACTAGATTTGGGCTAGAGTGGAGATCCATAGAGTGAATTAGATGTTGGGCTCACCCATTAGAAAAATATCTAATCAAATTAATTAACCCATGATTTAATATATTATCAATAGAATATTGTTATGTTCCACTAAAGAATAATATTGGACTCTCATCTAAATCACCAAATTACATATAACTTGGGTTTCATTTCTCACTTATTTCTCTTTTCATGGATCCAAACTTAATACTACTATCTTTCTATTCCAATTCATCTGAGGAGGAGAGAGAGCGTAGGATTGTTGCTGAAGCTGCGGTGCTTAGGCATCCATTGACAGGAAGCCATGTTCCGAGAGCACGTTGTAGCAAATTATTTTTCCGAGAATCCACGTTGGAGCAAAGCAACTATTAATCAAGTAACATTTGAGGTTTTAATTTAGGAGCTTAAATTGTTGTAATTTACTACTCCCTCCGTTCCATAGTAATAGGGGCGTTTTTCCATTTTCGTCCGTTCCAGAGTAATAGAGTCATTTCTCTTTTTAGTAAAAGTCAACACATTTTTCCACACCTACTTTACTCTCTCTTATTTTTTTCTCTCTTTATCTCTTTACCTTTTTTATTTTCCACTTTATTCTCTCCTTACTTAATTCACCTAACACAATTTTTCTTAATCTCCATGTCGAAAAGTTTTGCCTCCATTACTATGGAACGGAGGGAGTACAATTTACAATATGTTTAAAATTCATAATAATAATAATAATAGCATAAGTGATGCCCAGTCTAATATAAACATGCCAATGTTGCGGTTATTTTTGAATTAAGATGTACATAAACAAGTAAAAGGCTAACGTGGAAAAATATGGAATGAAATAAATGTTGCTGAAATTTATTCTTTTAACTATTCCTATACGGATTTGTAGTCTTTTTTTGTTTGAAGCGGAAAAGGAGTCATTAAAGCAAAAGCAGCTCTCTTTTAAAGAGGCCGCAAAATTCACGCAATCAAGTGAAGCTGCTATATTTGATGTAAGAATTGAAAAACTCTATTGTTTTGATATTTTCTTTTGTAGTTATATTTAAGCATCTATTTAGACATCTCGTGTGATTGGTGTAAGGTGCAACATCGTACCATTGTCCAAACAATAGAAAATCAGAGTGAATGAAATTATAGTCTTGAAGTAGAGAGACATCACATGGTATTTATTAAGCAGTAGGAATAAACTTTTGATTACCAAAGCGGTAATGATAAAAACATTAGCTTCTTCAACCAATACCAATCTCAGAATCCATAAAAGTGGAATAGAAAAATGCAAATAACACGAGGTTTAAATCGCCTTCTGATTATCCGACAGTGGTTGGAGAGCAGTCCTTGCAGATGCCTATTTTAACAAGTGAAAAGTAAACAAGGCTTAGATCATAATGTGGATAGAATCAATTAAAACACATTCATGTCATCAAGAAAGATAAGTTACCCCATATTCACCCTCATTCTTGTCTGATTTCTGTGTGAGCGCTAGCTCCTTCATTTTCTTCGACAGCTTCATCAGACTCGGGTTATCCAGCATGGGGACAGTCTCAGCAATTTCCTTGACAATCTTTGACCTCTCTTTTGCAGGCGCGGTTTTACTTCCACTGCCTATGTTCTCTTTATTGTCTGAATTTGAGCTCACTCGGATCATTCTTGTGGATGCCCTTTTTGGTGTCGAAAAGGTTGGTTGTTTGATGAATGATGGAACCGCTGCATTGTTCACCAAACTAATTTCAGAGGGCATGGAATCATTGCCTGAATCTGATTCATCAGGCTTGGATTCGGTTTCACTTGAATCAGCTGCAGTTTTTGATGATACTTATGTCAACCAATATAATCCAAATAACTAACTAACTACATGGGAAATGTAGGACAAGAAAGAAGAATGGGCAAGAAAGTAGATATCATACTATTTAGATCAACATCTTCATCAATCTCATCAAAAGCTATTTCTCCATCACTTTGGATAACAGTGTCAGAAGACACTACAACAAATGCAAGATCTTGTGAGCATAAACACAATAAGGATAACAAAGGTGTTAAAGACCGTGAACCCCAAGAACGGGAAGTGCAAATTATGAAATAGGAATCAATCAAATCTTAGATCAAAGTAAAACAGTTGATCTTCCAAATAACATACCTCCATTTTCAACAACTGGTTCATCCACCAGTTCAACATCTTCAGCAATCTTCTCTTCTGTAATCTCAGCTTTGACCCTCATAGTTTTGGTATCAGAAGTTAGAACCGCATCAATTCCTGTATAAGATTCACAATTCTAAATAAGAAGCTGAACAAATGTATGTTTATATCTCATTATAATTAACTAGGTAGTCTGACAAACACACCATCAATATCAAGAGTAGAGTGATGTTCCTCAATTTCGGGCAGCTCTACTACCTCCACTGAGGTGTTTGCATCTACACATTCCTTCATCATTGATCGAGTTCCATCTTTGTCAGTTGCAGATGATGACAGTTCTACATCAATAGACACATCCTGTTCATCACTCGATTCTACATGTCCTTCGTCTGTTCTCTCAGACTCTTCTGCCTCAGTAAGTCCCGACACTTGAACCGAACCATCAAGGCTCTTTTCCAAGTTTATTTTGAACTCCTGCCCCTCACCAGTAAACAAATCCTTCTTTGAAAACGGCGTAACACCCTATAATAACTTGGCACTCTTCTCTGCCAACCTTGCAGACCGCCGTGTTCCACAAATTTGCATGAGTGCACTGTCTTCCTTCACAGCTATTCTCCTTCGGCTAGCAACTGACTGAGCAGGGGTCGACAATACATCTGTTAAGGGTTTTCCCCTAACGAGGGTCTGCAACGGCGTGCAATGACCCTAAACGTACGGCCCGGAGTAGGGTCGGCGGCTGATAGACAGAGGCTGTGCGCGGGAGTTCTTCCCCGTCGGGCAGCGTCAAGTCTAGGTTTTCGAGAATAACTTGTCTCGCAAGATAATTTTGGCACAATCGTGTATTTCTTATTCAATGCTTCAAAGTTAGAACAAGTGCCCTATTTATAATCTAAGGACCCTAGGATTGGTTCGACTCGTAATCCTAATTCATCTCGGGAAAGAACCAGCAAAGAAAACCCGAAACGGAGCTTATACTTACGCTCGACTCATACGCAAAAATAATTAAAATAACAACGAAAATAAATAATAATAAAAACGTAATCAGAAACTAAATCCCACTACGAATCTACTTCGGGGCGTAGTCCCCGAACCTGACCGGCTGTCGCGACTGTCTCTTGGCCTTTGACGTCACGATGGACGGTTGGTGCTCCGGCGCAGCTTGAACTCTTACCTCCTCCGCTGAACATGCTCTTGTGGCGGCTCTTCTGCCTCCGCCTGCTCCTGCGGGGGTTGCACCGTATCAACTCCCCCTTCCACAGCAACCTCCTTATCCTCAAGGAGCACGTTCGGAAACCAGCGACACACCACCTCCAGCGGCTCCCATGATGGCGAATCAGTGTCGTCCGACCACCTAACTAGCACATGCTCCTTCGGCTCCCTATCGTGCCACAGCATACGGCGATCCAATACGCGAACTGGGTACACCCGTGGCTTATCTCCACAAAATTCAGTCGGCAAACTTGCACCCTGCTCTACACCCCCTTCCACAAAAGGCCGCAACAAACTAACATGAAAAACATTATGGATATGACTTCCCTCTGGCAAACGCAGCCTGTAAGCCACAGGACCAACCCGCTCCAATACCTCGAACGGCCCATAAAAACGACGCGCCAACTTTGCAGATAGAGGACGCGCCACCGAGTGCTAGCGGTAGGGCTGCAACTTCAATAACACACGATCCCCCACCACAAACTCCACATGACGACGGTGTTTGTTGGCCAACTCGCGCATCCTCTGTTGTGCTCGCTCCAAATTTTCCCGCAGCTCCACCAATAGTTCTCCCTGCTGACGAATCAGATCTGCCACAGACGGGGGCGTTACCAACGACGGCGGGGCAAATATCAAGCTCGGCGGCTCGCGCCCATATAGTGCCTTAAAAGGCGACATGCCCAACCCCTCATGGTGCAAACAATTGAGGGCGAGTTCCGCCCATGGCAAGAAATTTGCCCACTTAGCCGGGCGCTCCGCTGTAAAAGCTCTGCTCCAGACCCCTATTATGGACCTCCATTTGCCCATCCGATTGAGGGTGATATGCCGTCGAAAAATTCAACTTAGTTCCGCTCAAGCGCATCAACTCCTCCCAAATCTCATTTAGAAACACCGAGTCGTGGTCCGACACCAAGGTCTTAGGGAACCCATGATGTCGCACAATCGTGTTAACAAACAACTGCGCCACTCGCAACGCATTAAAGCGTGTCGGCAAAGTGTCGAAATGAGCATACTTAGATAAACGGTAACCCCGAGATTGTGGAAGGCCAGTGATGAAATCCATAGAAACGTCCTCCCATACCTACGTCAGAATAGGCAGTGGCTGCAACAGACCTGCCAGCTTCTAGGTTGAATATTTAGACGTTTGGCACACCACACATGCCTCAACAAAACGCCGCACTTCTTTCCTCATGTTCGGCCAATAAAAACCCCCCGCGACTCGCTTCATAGTGCGCTCGAACCCCGGGTGACCCGCCGAAGGAGAGGAGTGCTACTCCGTTAGAATAGGCGTCCTTGCCTCAGGGAACTAACAAAAATCCGCCGCATGTAAATCACCAGGCCATCGACAAAAGATAAGTGAGGAGGGCTCCGCCCCTTCTTAATAGCAGCGGTAATCTCCCGCATCTCAGGGGACGATTTCGTCTCTCTCCGCAACAGATCCAGCAAATGGGGAATAGGTTGTGCCGCCACAGCGAGTAGCGCACAATCGCGGGCAGCCCCCGCCTCGTCTGATTCCGCCGCAAACCTGCCCCCTTCTGGCGCGGCTGTTGACTCCTCCTCGCTCTGGGACAGCGCGTCGGCTACCTTGTTTAGACTCCCCTTCGTGTACTCAATCGAAAACTTATACCCCATGAGTTTGCGGACGTACAACTGTTGATCTGGTGTCTGGACCACCTGCAAAAGCAATTCCTTCAAACTCTTCTGATCGCTCCTAATAATAAATTCTCTACCCAAAAGATACTGACGCCACTTCTGCACCGCCTCCACAATAGCGAACAACTCTTTATGATATGTCGAAGCGGCCCTCCTGCGAGGCCCCATTTTCCTACTAAAAAATGCAATAGGATGGTTCGCTTGCAACAGGACTGCGCCGATGCCAACGTCAGACGCATCTGTCTCAATACAGAAAGGCTGATCGAAGTCCGGTAAACGCAGTACCGGTGCTGTGGTCATCACGACCTTGATCTCCCCGAAACTCGCCCCCGCCTCTGTAGACCAGGTGAAAGCGTCCTTTTTCAGCAAGTCTGTCAAGGGAGCAGCAATAAGGGCATAATTCGCATTAAAGCGGCGATAATACCCCGTCAAGCCCAAAAAACCCCGTAATTGCTTCACGTTCTTCGGGACAGGCCATGCAGTCATAGCCACAATCTTAGTCGGATTCGCCTTCAGCAGCCCGTCAGTAACAATGTGACCTAGATACTCTACCGAAGTGCTACAAAAAGAACACTTGGACCGCTTCACCAAAAATTTGTGCTCCTGCAGCACCGTAAGGACCGAAGCTAAGTGTTGGCCGTGCAACTCCTTCGTCGCACTGTACACAAGTATATCATCAAAGAAAACTAGCATAAACTTGTGCAACATCGGTTGGAAGATTGCGTTCATTGCTGCTTGGAATGTGGACGGGGCATTCGTTAGTCCAAACGGCATAACCAAAAATTCAAAGTGGCCATCATGCGTGCGGAATGCCGTTTTGTAAATGTCCCCCTCATGCATTCGTATCTGATGGTAGCCCGAGCGAATGTCCAGCTTGTTGAAAACCCGAGTCTTACCCAACTCATCAAAGAGCTCATCTGCCGTCGGGATAGGGAAGTGATCTGGTATCGTGGCTGTGTTCAAAGCCCGATAATCGATGCAAAAGCGGAACGTGCCGTCCTTCTTGTGAATCAGTAGTACATGTGACGAGAACGGGTTGCTGCTCCGCTAAATAATCCCTTGATCCAGCATTTCCCGCACCTGACGTTCGATCTCATTCTTCTGAAAGTAAGGATATTTGTATGGTCTGACATTCACTGGGCAGGAACCCGGCAAGAGATAGATATGGTGATCAAAAGGCCGCTGCGGAGGCATGCCTTCGGGCAGGCCAAAAATGTCCCCAAACTATCTCAGTACCGCCACCACCCCGGGGGGAAGATCTGATGAAAAATCCTGCTACACTTTTGTCGCCGGACTCAGAGGAGCCTGAGCATCAAGATCTCATAACACTCAACGTCCCCGTGTGAGGGCAGCCAAGAAACAAGGGAGTGGAGGGATACGCGGCGTGGTTGGGGTAAAATACCCCGTAACGCGATCGGCTTTTCCCCTTGAGTAAACTCCAAAATCTTCCCCACAAAATCTGTCGTCACCTTTCCCAAAGACTCCAACCGATCCATCCCTGAAACAATGTCAAGGCCGTGGATGGGTAAGATGTTAAGGTCCACCAGAACACTGTTCCCTGTACTTCTACTTTAGTCTGTCTCTCCATGTGTGTGCAAAGCAGTGCGGCACCATTCCCGATAAACACCTTAAAGGGGCGAATAGGGGATAGTGGAATGTGCAGCTGCTTCGCCACCGCTGGGTGCATAAAATCTCTATCACTACCCGTATCGATCAAAATACTCACATCCCGGTTCTGGATTGAGCCCACGATCCTCAAAGGTCGTGATCGGTGGTCCCCCTGCATCGAGTTAATGTGGACCGAATCAGCCCTTGTAGTCTCGTCTGCATACTCATCGAGAGGTCCCGTCTCCATCTCCTCATCCTCGTCCGCATAACACAGTAACCTTTGTTTGCACACGTGGCCGATCACCCACTACTCTGGGCAGTGATAGCAAAGACCCAAGCGCGACCGCTCGACCCTCTCTGCCTGGGAAACCCGAATCAGTGGAAACTTCGGGTTGATAGGGGGACGTCCCGATTGCCCCTGAGTTGTACCCGCAGCTATGACGGGTTGAGTTGACGGCTGGGCTATTGTGGATCCCGAGCTCGCCGGTTAAAACCGAAACCGTAACCGCTGGTTACGGTTCTGAACCGAACCGCGAGAAATATTTCGAACCGAAATCGTGAATTTTAGAACTGTGGTTCGGTTCAGGTTCCAGATTTTTTGAATCGAAACCGCGACCGAACCGCCAGTTCCGGACGGTTCCGAACCGCCGGTTAACCGACGGTTTCACGGTTCCGACACAAAATTATTCTCAAATATTTATGAATTAATATTGATTTGATTTCGTTCCATATGTGAGAATATAATCCAGTTAATATACTATATTCTAATAAGCTCATGAATTTTATGTACACTTTAATAATTTTATATTTGAACTTTTAAATATGAACATTAGACTTACGTGGACTAGCTAGAGGGTAGAGCCGTAGAGGCCAAGAGGGGTCATCACTCATCAATGTTGCACTAATTTCATATATGAAAGCATTATAAATGACTTACACAGTAAATACATTGTAGGGCATTGTTGATCATACATGATTTAGTTAATCAAGATCAATTAAAATCAATTAATCTAGTTAACGCAATCTCCTAGTTTTGTACGTATAATATGCAGTCTCCAAAATATGTATATGCATTCTTCAATATTGATTGGTTCATTGATTGGTGGTGGGTGATGGTTGCACTCTTCAAAAATGATGGCACAAAACACCATTTTTTTAATTTTATTTATTTATTTTTTAAATGTTGATATTAAATTAAAATTTAATCTCATTTCCCTCCATTTTTATCTATATTTGCCTCATATTTCTCATTTGTGTAATTGTGTTTACATTTTGAGAATTTAAGTGCTAGTGCTATTTTTATTTATGTATTGTTTGTTAGAGTAGTGATATGGGGAAAGTGCCCCTTAAGTATATAACTAGAGAACAAATCACAGCCACAAGATCAAGAAAATTAAGGGCTAGTTTTAACACATGAGATTTTCGAATTTGAAGGAGAAATCAATTCACTCTATCACAGATTTACTTCACTATACAAGGTGGGGGTATAATAGACATTTCACTAAATTGCAGAATTCATCTCCCACCATCACTGCTCTTCCCGTCGCCTCCATCCATCGTCGCCGTCGCTTCCATCCACCGTCGCCATCGCTTCCATCCATCGTCGCTGCAATCGCCGTCGCCTTCATCCATAGTCGAACAATGAATCCAAATGAGAAAGATTTTTCAAAATGTAAGTTGTTCTACTAGTTACTGATTTAGATTTCTCATTCTTATTTAGATTTAGTTTTGAGAATTCTGCAAATTCTAACGCCGAGAGTGTTTAATAAGTGAGATATGCAGTAGTTTATTATGGAATCCAAATTGAACAGAACAGATGTTAGCTTACAGTTAATTACTACAGTTAACTACTTCTATGTTTTGTGTAGGTTTTGATCGACAGAAAAAAAGAAAAACAACAACCATAGACTCTGATCGTGAGTAACAACTACATGCTCTGTTTTTCATTTAGTGAATTATTACATTATTAGAGTGAAGTGTTTGTGATCTATGCTTATTGTGCTCTGTTTTTTCATTGGTTTGAAGTAAAACAGTGTTAGAGTGAAGTGTCTGTGATCTATGCTTGTAGTGCTTTGTTTTTCCATTTCAGTGAAGTAAAACATGGTTAGAGTGAAGTATTCCAGTGTTAGAGTGAAGTGTCTGTGATCTATGCTTGTAGTGCTTTGTTTTTCTATTTCAGTGAAGTAAAACATGGTTAGAGTGAAGTATTCCAGTGTTAGAGTGAAGTGTCTGTGATCTATGCTTGCAGTGCTTTGTTTTTCCATTTCAGTGAAGTAAAACATGGTTAGAGTGAAGTATTCCAGTGTTAGAGTGAAGTGTCTGTGATCTATGCTTGCAGTGCTTTGTTTTTCCATTTCAGTGAAGTAAAACATGGTAAGAGTGAAGTATTCCAGTGTTAGAGTGAAGTGTCTGTGATCTATGCTTGCAGTGCTTTGTTTTTCCATTTCAGTGAAGTAAAACATGGTTAGAGTGAAGTATTCCAGTGTTAGAGTGAAGTGTTTGTGATCTGTGCTTGTAGTGCTTTGTTTTTCTATTTCAGTGAAGTAAAACATGGTTAGAGTGAAGTATTCCAGTGTTAGAGTGAAGTGTCTGTGATCTATGCTTGTAGTGCTTTGTTTTTTCCATTTCAGTGAAGTAAAACATGGTTAGAGTGAAGTATTCCAGTGTTAGAGTGAAGTGTTTGTCATTCATGCTTAAAGTGCTTTGTTTTTTCATTTCAGTGAAGTAAAACTTGCTTAGAGTGAAGTATATCATGGTTAGAGTGAAGTGTTCCATGGTTAGAGTGAAGTGTTCATTCATGCTTAAAGTGCTTTGTTTTTCCATTTCAGTGAAGTAAAACTTGCTTAGAGTGAAGTATTCTATGGTTAGAGTGAAGTGTCTATCATCCATGCTTATATTGAAAAACAAATTCATGAGATAGAAAAATCAACTCTTGCGATGGAATGCTGAATTAGCATATCATGAAATCGACTATTAGCGTTGGAGAAATTAGCTCTGCGATGAAAATTGATATAACAGATCGTGAAATTAACAATTGACGATGGATAAATCAGCTCTTGCGAGAAAATTGATATAGCAGTTCATGAAATCAACAATTAAGATGAGGAAATTAACTCTTGAGATGAATATTTTGCGAGATGTGATTGTTGAACATGAGCCCTAATTTTACTTTCACTGCGAAATCGAGCAAGTTTTCCCCTCATTTCCACCGATAATCTGAAAATCGCGGTTATTTGCAGTGTAATCCTAATTTTGAGCCCTAATTTTACTTTTACTGTGAAATCGAGCAAGTTTTTCCCTCATTTCCATCGATAATTTGAGAATCGAGCTGTGCGGTTACTTGCAGGTCGAAGTATGAGCACTAAATGTGAAATTCCGGTGACGGCCGATTCATCCTCGCCGCCGTGGATCGAGCTGCCTGCAGATGTGACCGGCAACATTCTCAAGAGGTTGGGGGTGGAGGAGAAGCTGTGCAGCGCGCAGCAAGTGTGTGCAACCTGGTGGAATGTTTGCAAGGATCGGTGGCGGAGCGAAGGACGGCGTCGCCGAAAATCTGGATGATTTTGTTGCAGCAAGATCTGGAATTAGCGTGAATCTTCCATAGAATATGGTTTCCAAAAATGCCCTTGTTAATTACTTTTTAATTAAAATATGTAAAAATAGTTAAGCCATAAGATTAATTTTAAGTATTAAGATATGTGGCTGAGATTTGTTCTCTAGTTATACACTTAAAATTAGTTAAACATTGATCACTCCTCTTGTTTGTTATACTTATATTAGTTGACTCTTTCTCTCAATTGAAAAATATATAATTCTATATTACTATCAAGATGTCTTCACCTCATGAAGCTCGTGTTGATAAGGGAAATGGAAAATCCAAGACTAAGAGGCCAAGTCGTAAATCCTTGATTGTAATTTGTATATTGAAATTGTAAACTTGATATCATTTTCACCTTACTCATCTTACTTCATAATAAACTATCAATTTTCTTGTTTCAATTTATTTTATAATTTCAAACTACATGGCAAAAAAAAAAAGGAAAAAAATCGCGAAACCTTGAAACCGGATCTAAACCGCTACCAACCGTCCAAAAACCGGTGGTTCGAAACCGAAACCAAAACCGCCGGTTTTTTAACTGAAACCGAAACCGTGAAACAGCCTCACAGTTCGGTTCCGGTTCCATATTCCTCAAAACCGGAACCGGCGGTTCCGAACCGAAACCGCCGGTTCATGAACTGTGGGCAGCTCTACCCCACCCCTCCAGCGGCCACTCACGTGCGAAGTTAGGGTTCTTGAGGTGCAAGCCATTGTCGCCATATCTCCCTCGGTTAACTTCGCCAAACTCTACGTCATCACCATCATCCCAACCCGATGGTCGGTCGGTGTCACGTGTTTTCATCAACTATAATGACTCAAATAGCCGTTCCGTCTCATCCTTCCAAGAATCGAATTTATCCACCAAACGATCCAACTTACTTCCTAAAGTATCATCATCCCGACCTTCATCCGTGTAACGGAATTCGGTCACCTCCTCCGCCGGAAATCGGTGAGAAGGCAAAGATTCCCGACGGCCCCTCCCTTGACCACGGCGGGAGCCACTCGGAAATTCGTCGGGGTGAGACCCCCAAACTCCCTTACCGTTGTTGTAGAAACGGCTCATGAGTTCATGAGAGAAAGCACCAGTTGTTAAGGGTTTTTCCCTAACGAGGGTCTGCAACGGCGTGCAATGGCCCTAAACGTACGGCCGGCACCCGAAGTAGGGTCGGTGGCTGATAGACAAAGGCTGTGCGCGGGAGTTCTTCCCCGTTGGGCAGCATCAAGTCTAGGTTTTCGAGAATAACTTGTCTCGCAAGATAATTTGGGCACAATCGTGTATTTCTTATTCAATCGCAAGATAATTTGGGCACAAAGCCAGCATTATCAAAACATCATTTCATCACTCTACACTTAAATTAACCGTATTGATGCAAACAAGTAACGCAGTGTTCGATTAAAACCTCAGTATTGTTGGATATTTGACACACAAAATATAGGAACACTCAACAAAGATGAAATATGGAGGATAAGTATTTATAGGCTTCTCACAAAAGGATTACAAAATACACACAAACAAAAGTGCTTCAGCACTACAAAGCTTTCTTCTCTCTTTCTCTCTATGAGCTACGGCTCTTTCCTCTCTAATTCTCACTCACAATTCTAACTTTATTGATTTTACAACAAACAACTACACCTCTATTTATAGGTGTATAAAGTCGGTTAAGCACCGATTCCTAAAACTAGAGACCTTCTAGTTAGCACTAATTAATTAAATAATACAAGTTGATAATTTGCAAACTAGATTACACATATATGCTACGTCTCCTAGCTGTCACTTTATACTTAATGAGGAAGTCTTCAAATGCCACCCACAAAATACTACCGCTTGATGTAGTGCAAATGTGGCTACTTTCTTAGCCATGAATTACTCACAAATTTACACCACCAAGATAAGGTGGTGATGCAGCACCTTCATCACCACTCCTTAATTGTGAAGTAATTGAGTTAATAATTTCAACATCCTCCCTTAAGCTCAATTCTTCACAGTTTTCATGTCGAGAATAAATTCCAATCTTCTGATTGTATCCTTTCGCCACCAACCTTGCCCTGTACCTTTGCACTTCACCATTGACATTTTTCTTTGTTTTGTACATACATTTCACACCAATTTCTTTTCGGCCTTCTGGTAGCGTTGTCAACGACCAGGTATCATTTTTCTCGATCGCATTGATTTCTTCATCCATTGCGGTCTTCCATCTCCTGTCTTGTGCAGCATCTGCATAAGCAATAGGATCAACATTCATATGAAAACAAACAAGATTCACATTTTCCTCTCCAGCTCCATCAACTTCTTCAGTAGCTTTATATATATCATTCAGATTGCGCATTCTTCTTGGCCTTCCGACTGGACCTTGAGATGATGTTGGTGAATCTGGTTCTTCAACTTCACGTGCTTCTTCTTGCTGATTAGATACAATTTCTGACGAGCTTGCTTTCTTATCCTCCCAGCTCCATGTTTGATCTTCTTCAAACACCACATCGCGACTTATGATCACCTTCTTCTTGAGTGGGTTATACAATTTGTAACCCATTACTCGATCTCCATATCCCACGAAGATACACTTCTCACCTTTGTCATCAAGCTTGATTCTTCGAGCTTTAGGAATTTTGGCATAAGCAATGCAGCCAAAAACTCTCAAGTGCGCAATACCGGGCTTGAACGAACTCCATGCTTCTTCAGGCGTCATTTTGCGAACACTTTTGGGTGGACATCGATTCAAGAGATACACTGTTGTTGCGACAGCTTCAGCCCAGAATTCTCGAGGTAAGTCTTTCCCTTTCATCATACTTCTCGCCATATCAAGAATTGTTCGGTTCTTCCTTTCAGCAACACCATTCAGTTGAGGAGTATATGGAGGAGTAAGCTGGTGAATGATTCCATGCTCCTTGCAAAACATTTCGAACAGGTCGGATGTGAACTCGCCACCTTGGTCGGATCTGAGAACTTTAATATAGTGCCCACTCTGTCTTTCAACAAGAATTTTGAACTCTTTGAAAATATCAAATGTTAGAGTTTGTATACTAGAAATCACGTTTCGAGTGATTGAATACTGTAAAACTCTTATTTTATTTTCCAATGAATAAAACAGATTATTTTTGTCATAATGTTGTTATGTTTTACATTTAATGGATGTTAATGCATGTTTAAATGTATAAGTTAACTTAACAAAGTCTAAGTCTTTGTTTTAGTAGACCGGTTGTGGGCGTCGTCCACTTTAAGGTAATACGGTCAGTTCTAAACAAAGAAAAATATGAATTTCACAACCTAGATGGAATTAGACTACCCATCGAGAAAGGTTGCAATGTCAGTCCGTATATTTCTAAGCCTTACTGAAATAAGATGACATTGGTGTGGTATAGCACTGAACGGATCTAACAGCAAGACTTGCCTTGGGCTATCTACTGAAAGGCGAGGTCTTGATAAATATTTATTTCTTAATCAATGTAGGTTAGCATTGAGCATACGGTATTGATTATGCATTGCTTTGACTTATCAAATGGTGCGGGTTTTTCGTAGCCCAATTATCCTGATATATTGGGCAGTGGTGATCGATATCTAGAGGTGCTAGGATTGCTATTATATTGAATCGTGCACGAGGTGAGTCTCGTTTGATAATGTCCTCAAGAGGAGCGCGAAACTAAGTTTTATTATTCGGAACCTAGCTAGTTGGAGTATGATTACTCTATGAATAATAAATGAGTGTTTCATGCTAAGTCCACTCTTGGAATTAATAAGAAGTTAATTAATTAAGTCAATAGCAGACATTAATTAATTAATGGACATATTAATCTTAAGCACGGGAAATGAAAGATAAACGGAAACCCGGATTACTTATAATTTCGGATTTGGATGGGGAGAGTTCAATATTACTTCTGTAGTGGCTGCTCGTAATATTCCAATTATAACTTATATTAAATTGTGGGTTCAATTTAATTAGTAAAAAGTAAATTGGATGAGCCCATATCCAAAGCCTTCCATAGATCCCTGTCTGGGCCCAAAAGGAACTTAATATAAATAGGAGAATAAAGGAGACAGAAAATACACAATATCTCATATTGCAATTTTCGAAAATTTCGATCTCTCCCAGCTGTAGGAGATTTCGAATTTGAGTCCTATTCCAAAAAGGATTTCTTCTGTCTTCTTTATTTAAGTCCTAGTATTCTAGTAAGATCAGCCCACACTGATATTAGAGTACAGTTCGGGAACCAGAGAGAAGATTTGTGGTCTAGTACTTAAAGCTACACGTGGAGAAGTCGCTAGCCATCTTCAATTCTTTGGAGAATTAATTAGGTATTATTCTACTCCGTAGAAAAGCATGTTTTAGGTTTTCAATATTCTTAAAGCATGATTAATTCTAGTTATGAGCATGATACATGTGATAATTACGCGAATAGATTTTGTCTAAATAATCTGCTAAATAGATCTGATTATTATGTGATTTATTTACATGCTCTTCCGCTGCGTGCACCAACAATTGGTATCAGAGCCAGTCTTTGGCTCTGATTATTTGGATTTAAATTTCGCGAAATTCATGTATGCATGTCTTGATTGATTACGAAGCATGTTCTTGTGTTTTTATTTTTTATGTTTATGCATGTTGAACTCAAGAACATTCGAATCATAGAACTTGAATTATTCGAACGAACTAGATGTGCGATTCGTCGGCGCTTGCGCCGGGACGAATTGCGCTATGATCGATCGAAGAGGGTTGCCAATCGAGTGGGAGCCGAGGGCGACGGGCATGGGGCGACGCGCCGGCGAGCAAGGGCTCGCGCGCGCCACCGGCCAAGCCCGCCAAACCCTAGCCGGCCCCGATCAAACGCGATGCGACGCGACAGGAGCCGAGGACGTGCGATCACGCGGCGACGCGCATGCGAGCAGGGGCTCGCGCGCGCCGCCGATCGAGACCGCGAGCCCAGGCGGCACCAGACGCGTCGGACGGAGGAAGCCTGGCACGGTGGCTCGTCCGAGAACCACCGAGGCGCCGGTCTTCTTCGCAAAACCCTAACCCTAACCCTAATACCGAAACCCTAGCCGACCCAGCCCTAGCGAGGCGCAACCGAGAGCAGCCGCCGGCTGCTGGTGCGCGCGAGCTCGTCGGGCAGTGGGAGATCGCCGGGAGGTCGTGGCTCTGGCTGCGCCTTCTGGCTCGACGACGACGGAGGGTGAAATCTCGGCGGTTGTCCGCCGGGAGGAAGAAGGGAGAAGGAAGAGCGCGCCGTAAGGCGCGGGTTTTCCGGCGGTCGTCGGGGGGCGAACACGCCGTCCCGGCGAGAATCTCCGGGGATATCTTCGTATCTTCGTTGTGTAGATTCGTGCCAACCTCGAATCTCTAGAAATTGACGAAAGATTATTTTAATGATTATTTAATTGTTTAATTAATAGATATCATTAAAAATAATATTATTTAATGAAATAAAACATTTTGGGAAGATTTCCCTAGATTTTAGGAATATTTGGATTATTTTCTATATCTATGAATATTTTATATCCTAGATGATATAGATAAGAATAATTTAATAGTTTCCTAATTATAATATATATCTAGAATCTATTATAAGATATGATATATATAAGAATACATTAAATAATATAATTGATATTCTTCCTAATCTTGAACTTGGAAATTATATGAATTTGATTTTTCATGTCTAATTAAGATTATAAATAATGTATTTTATTTTAGATATATCTTATAGTAAGACATGAATGAGAATTAAATTCTAGATTAATAGTTTCTATATTAAGATATTAAAGATTATAAAAGATTTAATTATCCAGTAAATTAAATACCAACAGAATTTAATTAGTCTTAATCTGCCTTAAGGCTAAAGGATAATTAATTAAAACCATAACCCAAATATCTAAGCGATAATTATGAACTAATGGTTTATATATGGTCTCCATCGGTTGGACTGCAAAATTTTGTGAAGCTGATTTTCTAATATTATCGCCACCTACAGAGTAGGGACAATAATCCTACGAAAACAGTAAGTTCATAAGGGCGGACTTCTCAAATAATGAATAGAGTGAACTAGAAAGTGATTCCTAATATTATCGCCACCTACAGAGTAGGGACAATAATCCTAAGGAATTGCGAGTTTCAGGGTTCAATCGGAATTTATGAGATAGCTTGATTTTGTTATCAACACATGAACATTGTTATGGGAGTGTGTTGTAGAAATAAAATACTGTAATGCTAAACCAGGTGGTCGTGCTTAGGAAGCATTTGACATGTCAACCTCCAGAGGAGGAAGCTATTGATATGTCGGTGTTGTGACCAGTAAATTGTCGAAATTTTAATGCGTATTAACCTCCTGAGGAGGATACAATTTATTAATTTTGCTGTTGTAAGATTTTGAAAAGTTTTATGGTTAATCTACTCAATTTCCTTACATAAGTTTATGACAAATAGTAAAATCTTCTGTTTGCAGTGCAATAAAATTCGTCAAGATGTCTTTTAATCCTCTTTCTGCCATTCTCAAAGAAAACAAACTCGAAGGCCAAAATTACATCGAATGGAAACAAAACATGGATATCGTTCTCACAGCAGAAGAGTACAAGTTCGTACTCACTACTCCACGCCCAGCTGTCCCGGCTGCTAGTGCCAGCCAAGCATTGCGAGATGCGCATAGACGGTGGCATAAGGCGAATGAGATGGCTAAGTGCTACATGTTGGCTTCTATGTCATCAGTACTCAAGCATCAGCATTCTGCCATGGAAACTGCCGCCGAGATCATGACAAATCTCGCAAATCTTTTTGGTACTCAGAATCGAACGGCTAAGTCTCAAGCCTTTCGGAGTATCATGACGAAGTCTATGAAGGAAGGCTCGTCTGTGAGGCAACACGTCCTCGAGATGATGAGTCACCTCAACCAGATTGAGGTATTGGGAGGGACGATCGATCCCGAGTCCCAGGTTACTATAATCCTTCAGAGTCTTCCCCCTAGCTTCCAGCAGTTCAAGCTCAACTTTGAGATGAACAAACGGAATTATACTTTAGCAGAGTTGCTGACTGAACTTCAGTCGGCGGAGGACCTTATGGTTCAAGCTAAAGTAGCTATGATGAGTATCGCGCCTAATTCCTCTGGCTCTAAGGCTAGAAGAGGAAAGAAAAAGGCACCGAACCAAGTAGCAGTCAACAATGCTAAGGGAAAGAAGAAACAGCGGGGTGACAAGAAGCAAACTGGAAAATGCTTCAAGTGTGGAGAGAAAGGTCATTGGAAGCCAGATTGTCCTAAAAAGGGCAAGGCTACAGGTATGCACCATGCTCTAGTAGTCGAGTCATGTTTGGCTTTGACATCTACTCATACTTGGGTTATTGATACTGGAGCAACTGATCATATATGTTTTGATCCTGACTTGATGCAGGTGACAAGACGGCTACATGATCGTGAGATAGAGGTCCAGCTGGGCGACGCTACGAAAGTGGCGGCCGTTGCAGTGGGAGACGTTTATTTACGTTTTTCTAGTGATAGATTTTTGATTTTGAAGAATGTTTTGTTGATACCCTCTTTTAGAAGAAATTTAATTTCAGTTTCTAAATTGTCTTATGATGGATATTCGATTTCTTTTAATGACAATTGCGTTATTAAGAAAGATGGTTCTTATATCTGTCGCGGTATCATGGAAAACAATCTGTACACGATCACTTCTACACAATTTAATCAACGTAAATCAGAACTCAATGCTACATCGAAAATTTCTAAGAAAAGAAAAGAACCTTCAACTTCAATGAATGAAACGTACTTATGGCACCTTAGACTTGGTCATGCCAACGAAAGAAGGATTCATGCGATGGTTGATCAAGATCTTATTAAAGGTCTTGAGAAGGAACCGTTTTCGAAGTGTGAGTCCTGTCTCGAAGGCAAGATGACTAAGAGATCTTTTAGATCAAAGGGGAATAGGGCCAAAGAAGTACTTGAGCTCATTCATACTGATGTGTGTGGACCAATGTCAACCGAGGCAAGGGGCGGTTTTCGATATTTCGTCACCTTTACAAATGACTACTCGAAAATCGGATACATCTATTTGATGCGCTACAAGTCTGAAACTTTTGACAAGTTCAAGGAGTTTAAGGCTAAAGTAGAGACGCAACATGGTAAGAGTATCAAATGCCTGCGATCTGATCGCGGAGGCGAATACCTAAGTGCCGAGTTTTTGGACTATTTATCGGTAGCTGGGATTGAATCCCAAACGACTGCGCCGGGCACACCCCAGCAGAATGGCGTGGCTGAAAGAAGGAATAGGACCTTATTAAATATGGTCAGATCGATGATGAGTTATGCACGGTTACCTGTTTCGTTTTGGGGTCATGCTTTGCTTTCTGCAAACTATCTCTTAGACGTCTTACCTTCTAAATCTGTTCCTACTACCCCATATGAGTTGTGGAATGGGCGTAAGCCCAATCTAGAACATCTCAGAGTATGGGGGTGTCCGGCTCATGTATTGGAAAAGGATCCAACTAAGCTGGAATCTAGGACTGAGGTTTGCGTGTTTATAGGATACCCTAGAGGAACGAAAGCTTATGAATTCTATAGTCTCAGAGATCAGAAAGTGATTGTGAGCACTCATGCCACATTCTTAGAGGAAGACTATGTAATGAATCATAAGTCCAGCAGTGAGATTGCTCTAGAAGAGCTAACTCAAGTTTCAACTTCCATTAACCAAGAACAATTACCAAGTGTAACAACAATTCCAGAAACTTCAACTAATACTCCAGATATTGTAGTGCCGCGCCGCAGTGGGAGGGTCTCTCATGAGCCCGATAGATACATTGGTTTGGGTGAGTGTATGGATCACTCCTCGGACAGCAATGTACTGGATCCCTGGAATTTTGCAGAGGCGCAGGCTGATGTCGATCATTGCGAATGGGTGAAAGCAATGGATTCGGAACTACAATCTATGTTAGACAAAGACGTCTACGATTTGTCTGTCCTACCCGAAGGCTGTACTGCCATTGGGAGCAAGTGGATATACAAACGTAAACGTGGACCCGATGGACGAGTTAAAGTCTTCAAGGCAAGACTAGTGGCTAAGGGGTATACCCAAAAGGAAGGTATCGATTACGATGAGACCTTCTCCCCAGTGGCCATGCTCAAATCGATCCGTATACTTTTGTCTATAGCAGCTTACATGGATTGGGAAGTATGGCAGATGGACGTTAAGACTGCGTTTCTAAACGGGAGTCTTGAGGAGACCATCTACATGGAACAACCCGAAGGCTATGTAGTGAAGGGCAAGGAACACATGGTTTGGAAGCTTAAGAAGGCCATTTATGGTCTCAAGCAAGCATCTAGATCATGGAACCAGTGTTTCGATCAAACTGTTCAAAAGTTTGGATTCGAAAAATGCCCTAATGAAAGCTGCGTGTATAAGAAGGTTGAAAAAGGAAATGTTGTGTTCTTAGTTTTGTATGTAGATGACATTCTTCTAATTGGAAACAATAAAAAGATGTTGTCATCAGTGCGAACTTGGTTGTCCAGCCAGTTCGAGATGAAAGATATGGGTGATGCGGGACACATTCTCGGTATCAAGGTTCTTAGGAACCGAGGTAAGAAAATGTTGTGCTTATCCCAAGAATCTTACATCGAAACGGTACTTAGACGCTTTAGCATGCAAGATGCCAAGAAAGGTTTCCTACCTTTTAGACATGGCATCCAGTTGTCTCAAGAGATGTGTCCTAAGACAGCATCTGAGATAGCAGAGATGAGAAGAATACCATATGCCTCGGCAGTTGGTAGTCTCATGTATGCTATGCTTTGTACTAGACCCGATATCTGCTTTGCTGTTGGCATGGTAGCAAGATATCAATCAAATCCCGGCCAAGGACATTGGACTGCCGTAAAGAACATACTCAAGTACCTTAATCGGACTAAGGACTATGTTCTAGTTTACAATGCAGCCGAGCTCTGTCCTTTAGGATATACAGATTCAGACTTTCAGGCTGATCTGGATTCGAGAAAATCAACTTCCGGATATGTGTTTACCTTAGGAGGTGGAGCTATAGTTTGGAAGAGTGTAAAGCAGAAATGCATTGCAGACTCTACCATGGAAGCCGAGTATGTAGCAGCTTCGGAGGCTGCAAAGGAGGCTGTATGGCTTAAGAACTTCCTTCTGGACTTAGGTGTGGTTACGAATATGCCCAAGCGCATCACCGTTTATTGTGATAACTCTGGTGCTGTGGCAAATTCGAGGGAACCACGGGCTCATAAGGCGAGCAAGCACATAGAGAGGAAGTATCATATCATTCGAGATATAGTGCAGAGAGGAGACATACAAGTGGTCAAGATTGAGTCAGAAAACAACCTGGCAGATCCTTTCACGAAGGCGTTAGCGGTAAAGCCGTATGAAAGCCATGTTGAAGGAATGGGAGTTCGACTAATTCAAGACCTCAATCCGCTTTCAGTATAAGTGGGAGATTTAGACGTTAGCACATTTTGTATACTCGAAAGTGTTTTGAGTATAAGTGGGAGATTGTTAGAGTTTGTATACTAGAAATCACGTTTCGAGTGATTGAATACTGTAAAACTCTTATTTTATTTTCCAATGAATAAAACAGATTATTTTTGTCATAATGTTGTTATGTTTTACATTTAATGGATGTTAATGCATGTTTAAATGTATAAGTTAACTTAACAAAGTCTAAGTCTTTGTTTTAGTAGACCGGTTGTGGGCGTCGTCCACTTTAAGGTAATACGGTCAGTTCTAAACAAAGAAAAATATGAATTTCACAACCTAGATGGAATTAGACTACCCATCGAGAAAGGTTGCAATGTCAGTCCGTATATTTCTAAGCCTTACTGAAATAAGATGACATTGGTGTGGTATAGCACTGAACGGATCTAACAGCAAGACTTGCCTTGGGCTATCTACTGAAAGGCGAGGTCTTGATAAATATTTATTTCTTAATCAATGTAGGTTAGCATTGAGCATACGGTATTGATTATGCATTGCTTTGACTTATCAAATGGTGCGGGTTTTTCGTAGCCCAATTATCCTGATATATTGGGCAGTGGTGATCGATATCTAGAGGTGCTAGGATTGCTATTATATTGAATCGTGCACGAGGTGAGTCTCGTTTGATAATGTCCTCAAGAGGAGCGCGAAACTAAGTTTTATTATTCGGAACCTAGCTAGTTGGAGTATGATTACTCTATGAATAATAAATGAGTGTTTCATGCTAAGTCCACTCTTGGAATTAATAAGAAGTTAATTAATTAAGTCAATAGCAGACATTAATTAATTAATGGACATATTAATCTTAAGCACGGGAAATGAAAGATAAACGGAAACCCGGATTACTTATAATTTCGGATTTGGATGGGGAGAGTTCAATATTACTTCTGTAGTGGCTGCTCGTAATATTCCAATTATAACTTATATTAAATTGTGGGTTCAATTTAATTAGTAAAAAGTAAATTGGATGAGCCCATATCCAAAGCCTTCCATAGATCCCTGTCTGGGCCCAAAAGGAACTTAATATAAATAGGAGAATAAAGGAGACAGAAAATACACAATATCTCATATTGCAATTTTCGAAAATTTCGATCTCTCCCAGCTGTAGGAGATTTCGAATTTGAGTCCTATTCCAAAAAGGATTTCTTCTGTCTTCTTTATTTAAGTCCTAGTATTCTAGTAAGATCAGCCCACACTGATATTAGAGTACAGTTCGGGAACCAGAGAGAAGATTTGTGGTCTAGTACTTAAAGCTACACGTGGAGAAGTCGCTAGCCATCTTCAATTCTTTGGAGAATTAATTAGGTATTATTCTACTCCGTAGAAAAGCATGTTTTAGGTTTTCAATATTCTTAAAGCATGATTAATTCTAGTTATGAGCATGATACATGTGATAATTACGCGAATAGATTTTGTCTAAATAATCTGCTAAATAGATCTGATTATTATGTGATTTATTTACATGCTCTTCCGCTGCGTGCACCAACATCAAATACCTCAGATTTCCTTTTCAAGAAATATACCCAAGTCTTTCTGGAATAATCATCAATGAAAGTCAAAAAATACTGATTACCTCCGGTAGAAATAGGCTTCAGAGGACCGCAGACGTCTGTATGAACGATCTCCAACGGGTGTAATGCTCTCCATCTCATTTCTTTAGAGAAGCTTGGCCTATGATGTTTGCCAAGTATGCAACCTTCGCAAACTTCTTCAGGATGATCAATATGCGGCAAACCTTTCACCATATTCTTTGTAGACAGTAGCTTCAAACCACCAAAATTCAGATGTCCAAGACGGAGATGCCATAACCATGACTCATCTTTAACAATGGCATTCATGCACTTCAACGTATCATGTTTTATATTCAATGGAAATAATCTATTTTTGGACATCTTCACACCGGCAACCAAATTACCAGTAGCATCATTGATAGCAAGATAAGAATTGTTGATACTAACATCAAATCCTTTCTCCAGCAATTGACCAAGACTCAAAATATTGCTTTTCATGGCAGGCACATAATAGACGTCACATATAAAACCATGATTTCCATTCTTCAACTTAATCAAGATATTACCTTTTCCTTGCACCGCAACTTTTGAGGAATCTCCAAAGGTCACGTCCCCATAGGATGTCTCCTTTAGTTCCACGAAGAGTTCCTTGTTCCCGCACATGTGGTTACTCGCTCCAGTATCCAAGTACCACGTGCTACTCTGATCACCTTCAAGCCCTTTATGAGTAAAAAGAGAAGTTGAAATTACCTGCTCATCATCGTCTCCACTTTCGGCATAATTGACTTGTTGATTGGTATTTCCGGCTATTGGACACTCATAAATGTAATGCCCGAATTCGTGACAAATATAGCACTCAACATTTGATTTATCAAACTCTGGTTGATTGTAGGTTTGAGAATAACCGCCTCTGTATTGTCCTCTTCCTCGTCCTCGTTGTCCATAAGAATTTCTACCTCTGCCTCGATAAGTGAAGTTTTGACGTCCTCCCTCGTTTTGATAATTCTGGCCTCGTCCTTCTTGATTTAAGTAATTCTGTCCACGTCCTCCTTCATACTGGTAATTCTGGCCGCGTCCTCCTCGGCCACGATAGCCTCGACCTCGGGCTCGGCCTCGGTTTTATCCACCATGCGATGTCCCAGGCTCAGACTTCTTATCTTCTTCGATTGACATCTTCGCTTGTAGCATATGCTCAAGTGACGGAGTGGTCTTTATCTTCACGCGTTGCTCGTGGACTTCCAAGCTGCTCTGCAACTGGTCGATGGACATGTTGTTGAGATCTTTTGATTCTTCGATAGCTGCAACGACGTGCTCAAATTTCGACGTCAAGGAACGAAGAATTTTCTCAATAACACGAACATCTTCAATGTTCTCTCCTTTCCTTTTCATTTGATTCACAATAACTAATGTTCTTGTGAAATAGTCTGAAATGCTCTCCATTTCAGACATGGCCAAACTTTCGAACTCGCCACGTAGAATCTGCAGTCGAACTCGTATCGCCTTATCAACGCCGGTGAAAGCATTTTCAGAATCTCCCAGGCTTGTTTCGACGTGGTGGCTGCACTTACTTTCTCAAACGTGGTTTCATCAATACCTTGATAGATATTGAATAATGCCTTCTTGTCTCGTTTTCTTGCATCTCTGAGGGCGTTCTTCTGGTTGTTCGTCAGTGCATCTTCGGCTTCTTGGGAAGCAGGTTCGGTGTAGCCGTCTTGAACAATATCCCACAACTCATGTGATTGCAACAAGACTCGCATCTGAATACTCCAATTTCCATAATTGTGTTTCTCCAATTTAGGAATCTGAGGTTGAACCATGTTCAACGTTGCCGCCATAGGTAGGATCGAGTGGCTCTAGATACCAGATTTGTTGGATATTTGACACACAAAATATAGGAACACTCAACAAAGATGAAATATGGAGGATAAGTATTTATAGGCTTCTCACAAAAGGATTACAAAATACACACAAACAAAAGTGCTTCAGCACTACAAAGCTTTCTTCTCTCTTTCTCTCTATGAGCTACGGCTCTTTCCTCTCTAATTCTCACTCACAATTCTAACTTTATTGATTTTACAACAAACAACTACACCTCTATTTATAGGTGTATAAAGTCGGTTAAGCACCGATTCCTAAAACTAGAGACCTTCTAGTTAGCACTAATTAATTAAATAATACAAGTTGATAATTTGCAAACTAGATTACACATATATGCTACGTCTCCTAGCTGTCACTTTATACTTAATGAGGAAGTCTTCAAATGCCACCCACAAAATACTACCGCTTGATGTAGTGCAAATGTGGCTACTTTCTTAGCCATGAATTACTCACAAATTTACACCACCAAGATAAGGTGGTGATGCAGCACCTTCATCACCACTCCTTAATCGTGAAGTAATTGAGTTAATAATTTCAACAAGTATCGCTAAAACCTGATAGCACAGTAGTGTCTATTCCACTAACTCTACTTCCAGGAACAAACAGATCGATCAATCAGATTAAAGCTCCATAAATTACAACCTAATCATAATTGAAAAGCGATCAAAACAGTAGAAAATTATCGATCTACTCATAATGTCAAGAGCTTGGAGAGAATCAGCCATATCAACATTGGTGATGTTGGCGGGGAGCTTGTTTCTCTTGCACAATGCCTGCAATTCTCTCCTTGAAAGGCTGTGGAAATCCATTTGAACCCTAATCTGTTGACACGTTGAAGTTGACGGTTTTGTTCTTCGTTGATGAGTGTATGAGTGTATAGTGATTCAGTGAAGGGGTATTTATAGTGTGCGGCGAGATGGGGAAGAATGATTAGCGGCAAATTAGAGTTAGAAAATTCATTGCGAATTGATGCATTTGAATTTCAAATTATTATTTTTGGAAAGGTAATTGTTAATTAAGAAAAATATGTAATTTATTAATTCGGGCTTAATTTATTTTTAGAAATAATTAATAGGACATATTTGGTGGTAATTATTAAATTATAGGTACCTATTAATCATGTACGTTATGTGTGATATTGTGTTGTTGCACATAGTGTATTTCACTACTTCTATGATTATTTGTCATTCTATTAATAATTAAATCTCTTGAAAAAAACAAGTTTAGTAAGGGAAATATAAAATTTCTATTCGATGGGATTTACAATTTCTCATAGATCAAATCACCAAATAATTCATTGAGAGTATTTTAGCTTTCAAGGCCAAAAAAGTCGTACTGTTTAAAGTTTTATTAAATACACTATAACAATTGAAAATAAAATTTGAAGTTACCATTAATGCTTACGCAGATTATGCATTATCATTTTCAAATTCAAATGGTGGTTTGGTCCTTAACGAATCCGATTAGTGTTGCAAGTCCATAATCAATTAATCATTGCAAACTAAATACTTCTTTTATACTAAAAATGGTTAATTGTATGCAAATTCATAAAATATGGTCAATTTATGTACTCCCTCCGTCCCAAGGTATTAGACCAACTTTCCTTTTTGGGATGTCCCAACATATTAGACTCATTTCCTTTTTTAGCAAAAAGCATTTATCTTATTTTATTCTCCACCTACTTTTTTCTCTCTTCTCTCCCCTACTTTTTCCCTCTCTCATACTTTACTCTCTCCACTTTAACTATTTAAATATCAATTCCTTAAATCTTGTGCCCAAAAAAAGTGAGTCTAATACTCCGGGACGGAGGAAGTACTAAACTTATTTTTATAAGACATCAAATTTCACAGACAATTCATGTTACTTGTGTCTAGTATGTGCACGTCTGATAGGTGAGTTCCGGAGGAGTCACGACCACCAACTACGATGATTTTGTTCTTCCAAGCTGTGCAGGTATGTCTGTACCTTTCACACGGAGGAGTGAGTACCCGAAGCCGACACACATTGCCACTTCCATGGGTGAGCCCCTGCAAATATATCATAGAAAAGCCTGAATACATGACTTTTTCAGTAGGCATAAGCCACTGGACCATAATGTTGAGCCATTTACTTACAAGTGAGGCGCTCCAAATCGGACATTGTTTTGCAAAAATGATAATAAATAGTTAGAGTAGAGATAAAGTAAAGTAAGTAAGATAATAATGTATATACAACTTTTTTCTATATTATTCTCTCTCTTATTTTACTTTCTCTCCACTTTAACTATTTATTATCGTCTTCGCAAAACAACGACCAGAAAGAAACGCCTCACTTGTAGTGGGACATCGGGAGTATCATTTAAGTGTGCAGGTTCAGGTTGTGTGCCAAGTTTGAGAAAAAAAATTAAAACGTCACCAGTATCCAATGTGTAAAGATCATTATATTCCTCATTATCTTTGCCACACCGACCAAAAATGTAGAGCAATTTATTGACAAATGCTGCACTGTGGTCTGATGATCTCGGTTTTGGAGCTGTACCGCTAACATTTGGTACGATCCACGTATCAGAGGCTATCATGGGATATGGAATCGAGTGATGATAAACAATCAAATTTTGTACGACCAAAATAAGGTTATATTAATAATTTGATATATTAATTATATATTAAAATTATAAATATAGTAAGCGGACAAGTTAAAAAGACTTATTAGCCTTTAACTTCATTTTTTATTTTATACTCCACCTGTCCCATTAGAAATGAAACGTTTTCCTTTTTGGTTCGTCCCATTAAAAATGAAACGTTTCTAAAAATGAAAACAATACTCTCTCTATTTTTTCTTCTCTCTTACTTTACTCTCTTTTCATTAACTCACAAACCAACACTACTTAAATTCCTGTGCTGAAAAGCAAATGTTGCATATTTAATGGGACGTAGGGAGTATTTGAATTTCTTTTCTATTATTTTTAAAATTTGAATTAAAGTATGCACCTATTACATTTATGGTTCCAAAAAAATAAAAAAAGTTATACACAAATCATAAATATATGACCACAATATTATGCATTTTCCATGTACAATATATGTATCTATATATTTTAATTAAATGCATAAATAAACCTTTTTTTTCAAATAAACTAGTTTTTGGTTGTACAAAATTTGGTCACCTAGATTTGTTGTAATTACATTTGAAAAAACAAGTTCCAATGTAAAGCTAGGAAAATGATTAAAACTGTATACAGGAGAGGATTGAGAACTTACAAGCATCCAAAACATGTGGCTCTTCCCCGTTCGTACCACCAAATACAAACAAATAGTTCTGTATTAGTGGTACTGCTATGGCTTTCGCTTGCGGTAGGTGGATCTCCCTTCACATCGGGCTCACTCCAATGCATACATTACAACAATAAAAAAGGACCTTGTGCATATTATGTGAGGAAAAAATAATATACAGACATACATGAACACACAATTCTCAAGAAATCGGAAAATTGAAAAGAATATGAAAAGAAATTACTGGTATCCTAAAAAAACATGCATTGTCATCTACCACAAATCCCCACAAATCATGAATACAAGCAAGTATTCACTTTTATCAGGATCCAAAAGCATGACACACACACACAGGCCCATATGCATATTTAGCAATAAGTAAACAAGTACACACACCCTAAAAACATGAATCAAACACATCACACACACACGACAAACAAGAAACTAGAAAATATGCACATTGAGCCTACTAAAACTCCCCAACAAATTATGAATACAGATCAAGCACTCAATTTCATCAACATCCAAAGTTAAAAAAGAAAAGCTCAAGAAGCATAAGAAACACATAACCTGGTCAGATTCAAGATTCAGAGTAAACAAGATTTTAAACACATCCTAAAAACATGTGTTGGAAGGAAAGATCCTGCACAATCAAATATTGGAAGGGAAGATCCTGCACAAACAAAGATTGAGAGAATAATTAGTATTAATTGATATCTTTTATATACCTTGTATAGAATTAGGTTTAGCATTATTAACTTACCATACGTGAGATAATGAGGCCTATATGAGGCGTGTAAATCCATGTACATTGATCAACCAATAATGAGAATCAATTCCTACAAACCTAGTTTTATCATGGTATCAGAGCGGGTCGCCGACTGTGGGTCAAATTTAACTGACCCAACAGTATATCTGGGCTGAAACTGAAAAAATGACTGACCCAACAATATATCTGGGCTTAAAATGTGGGCCAATTGTCCAATCGATCAGAAAAAAGTCCAACCCCTCCAAATTTGGCAATTGAAACTAGAAAAATAACATATAACAGTCTCACATCGGTGTCAAAAGAAAACTGAAACTACTATATAAATCTCATGGGCCACTCCTCCTATCACCAATTGGCTTTAGGATGGAACCCATGGATTTCTATCATTGCTTCAGAGCAGGTTATGAATTAGGGCTCAGAAAATATATCATCACCGCCCCCATACCAATCCCGACCAGAAAACAAGAAACAAGTGAGAAAACCAAATCCTAAATCAAGTTCCAAATGGCCGACGAAAAACCAACCACAGAATCATCAAGCAGTAAGACACAATCGAGCAAGAATGTAACTGTTGCATTCAAACTCAACGGAGGAAATTACCTACTATGGTGGCGTCTGATGAAAGTCGTGATCGGGAGTAGAGGATGCTATGTTAGAGTTTGTATATAGAAATCACCTTTCGAGTGATTGAATACTGTTAAAACTCTTATTTTATTTTCCAAATGAATAAACAGATTATTTTTGTCATAATGTTGTTATGTTTTACATTTAATGGATGTTTATTACATGTATAAGTAACTTAACAAAGTCTAAGTCTTTGTTTTAGTAGACCGGTTGTGGGCGTCGTTCACTTTAAGGTAACACGGTCAGTTCTAAACAAAGAAAAAGAAGAATTTCACAACCTAGATAGGCTTAGACTACCTATCGTGAAAGGTTGCAATGTCAGTCCGATTATTTCTAAGCCTTACTGAAATAAGATGACGTTGGTGTGGTATAGCACTGAATGGATCTAACAGCGAGACAGTCTTTATGCTATCTACTGAAAGACGATGTCTTGTGAATTGTTATTTCTTAATCAATGTACGTTAGCATTGAGCATACGGCATTGATTATGCACTACTTTGACTTACCAAATGGTGTGGGTTTTTCGCAACCCAATAAGCCTGGTATATTGGGTAGTGGTGATTAATATCTAGCGGTGCTAGGAAAGTCTGTCTAGTTAAGTTTACTCCAGCTGTTTTAGAACTTTAAAATATCTCAGTTTCTCTAAGTCATGTATGTTCCGTACGTTCCCTGTTCTTAGACCCAGTAAGTAGAGTATAGTTTTTCTTATCTCTAAAACCCAGTAGTTTTAAGTTCTCGACCCACAAAATTGCGTGGCAGCAGCCAACCCCTTTCCCAAAACATCCTCAAATGCAGTTTCGTAACACCTTCGTCCTCGTGGGATCGATCATTTACTTCCCTGTGCTAAGTTTGTAGTATAGTGGGTTGAGATTTTTGAAGGAATAGAGTGCACCCAACGACCCATTTTCTAATAGTTTCATGATCTTCTAGCCTCTGAAGTCTAGTCGAATCCTCTAGACCTGTTAGATCGAGTGACACATATCACCGCACACGCACTGCACTTCTAGTCCTGTCATAATTCCAAGAGTGGGCTTAGCAAGAAACACTTATTTATTATTCATGGAATAATTAAATTCCAACTGGCCAGTTTTCCGAATAATAAAACCTTGTTTGAGCTTCTCTTGAGGATTATCAAACGAGACTCCCCTCGCGCGCTATTCAACATAATAGCAATCCTAGCACCGCTAGATATTAATCACCACTACCCAATATATCATGATTATTAGGTTGCGAAAAACCCGCACCATTTGATAAGTCAAAGTAGTGCATAATCAATACCGTATGCTCAATGCTAACGTATGTAGATTAAGAAATAGTTATTTATCAAGACCTAGTCTTTCAGTAGATAGCATAAAGACACGTCTTGCTGTTAGATCCATTTAGTGCTATACCACACCAAAGTCATCTTATTTCAGAAAGGGTTAGAAATAATCGGACTGACATTGCAACCTTTCACTATAGGTAGTCTAAGCCTATCTGGGTTGTGAAATTCTTCTTTTTCTTTTGCAAAGCATTGCATAGAACCGACTGTGTTACCTTAAAGTGGACGTCGCCCACAACCAGTCTACTAAGCAAAAGACTTAGACTTTGTTTGCTTCTTATACATTTAAATGTTTATAAAACATCTTATAAATGCACAAGCAAACACAATGTAATAATATACTGATTCTATTCATGCGAAACTGCTCGAATAATACTGAATCGGGTTAAAAGTGGATTATAGAGTTTTACGTATACAAGTAAGATTCTATTCGAGCGAAACTTGCTGGAAACATGCTTTTCAGTATACCAAACCTTAAAAAAATGACAGACTTTTTTACAGAAAAATGCCTTATCCACCAAACTTCCTGCCCATATACACCTAAAAAAAATGGGGTAGCCGAGAGAAAAAACCGAACCATCCTTGAGATCACCCGAGCCTTGATGATTGAATCCAAAGTTCCCAAATCCTTCTGGCCCGAAGCGATTGCCAGCTCCATTTTCCTCATAAACCGACTCCCAACAAAAATTCTAAACAAAAAAACATCCCTTGACGTTTTGACCAAACTCACCAAAATTCCTGAACATTTGAACCTTCAGCCCCGAGTTTTTGGTTGTACAGTGTATGTCCATATCCCAAAACATGAGAGATCCAAACTATCCCCTTGTGCCACCAAATGCGCCTTCATGGGTTATGGGGTTAATCAAAAAGGTTATAGATGTTATGACCCAAGCACACGGAAAGTAGTAACCACGATGAACTTGAAAACTGAATTCTTTTACCACACCAACTTTAGTAGTCAAGGGGAGAGTGAGTCAGATAAAACATTTGACTACCTAAGTTGGTTTGTGGCTCAATCAAATCTCTCCAACGAGAACTCAACAGAAAAGGTTAGCACGGCCACCGAGCAAGTCTCTGCCACGGAGTCCTCTCAACCGCCGCCACCCAATGATCCTCCTCCTCCGGTATCCAAGGCATCTGAGGTAATTTTTGATCTTTCTCAAGAAAATACTTTTCCTACTGATCCTGTTGATTCAGAGACTGCTCTAGATGAGAGCACAGGGCGATATATACTTCCCCCTCGGAGTACTCGAGGAGTTCCACCAAAAAAATATTCTCTGGAGAAGATAGGAAGGAAGAGTCAGTATGCTATACCAAACTTTGTAAAGGGAAACTTAACCAAGATGTCAAGGGCTTTTGAGGCTGCCCTCTATGAGGAGGAAGAAATTCCTTATAAAGCAGAAGAGGCTTGGCAGAAAAAGCATTTGAGATATGCAATGCTTGTGAGATGGATGCACTATTGAAGAATAAAACTTGGGAAGTCAGCAAACTACCCAAAGGAGCAACGACTGTGGGATGTAGATGGGTGTTTACCATCAAGAGGAGACCAGATGGGTCTATTGATCGATACAAGGCCAGGTTGGTAGCAAAAGGATATACTCAGACTTATGGTGTGGACTATGGTGAAACCTTCTCACCAGTAGCCAAAATCAACACAGTAAGGGTATTATTCTCAATTGCGGCTAACCGAGACTGGCCTTTGCATCAATTTGACTACGTGTCTTATTATCTATGTTGATGATATGATCATTACTGAGGATGATGAAGAAGAGATAAGTCAGTTGAAGATGAATCTGTTCAAAGAATTCGAAATGAAAGATCTTGGTGCCCTGAAGTACTTCCTGGGCATTGAAGTAATGAGATCAAAACAAAGTATTTTCATCAATCAATGGAAGTATGTGCTCGATATCCTTGCTGAAACAGGAATGATAGATTGTAAACCAGCGACACTCCAATGGTGCAGAATCATGGGTTACGGATCCGAGAAGGAGCTAAGCGGGCTGATCGAGGAAAGTATCAAAGATTAGTGGGAAAACTCATTTATCTATCTCACACCAGGCCAGATTTGGCCTATGCCGTTGGGGTAGTAAGTCAGTTCATGCATGCACCTCAGGAAGAACATTGGGAGGCTGTTTTGAGAATAGTACGGTGCTTGAAGGGCACACCAGGGCATGGAGTACTATTCAAGAAGCATGGTCACTTAGAGATACATAGGTATACAGATGCAGATTGGGCAGGAAATCCGAATGATAGAAAATCAACAGTTGGGTATTTCACCTTTGTTAGAGGCAATCTTGTGACATGGAGGAGCAAGAAGCAGAAGGTAGTAGCTCTGTCTAGTGCTGAGTCAGAATTTCGGGGTATCAAGAGTGGATTAACTGAAGTACTATGGCTTAGGAGACTTGACTGAGTTGGAGCTCAAATCAACTCAACCGTGTCGATTGCTATGTGATAATAAGGCAGCCATTAGTATCTCTGAGAATCTTGTTCAGCATGATCAAACCAAGCATGTGGAGGTGGATAGACACTTTATAGAAGATACAATTGATGCAAAAATCGTGGAACTACCATATGTCAAGTCAGAAGATCAATTGGCAGACATCTTGACGAAGGCTGTGAATTCTCAATCTTTTCATGAAGTATTGGGCAAGTTGAGCATCAGTGATCTCGTTACTTAACTTGAAGGGGAGTGTTGGAAGGAAAGATCCTACACAATCAAATATTGGAAGGGAAGATCCGGAAGGGAAGATCCTGCACAATCAAAGATTGAGAGAATAATTAGTAATTGATTGATATCTTTTATATACCCCGTATAGAATTAGGTTTAGCATTGTTAACTTACCATATGCGAGATAATGAGGCCTATATGAGGCGTGTGAATCCTTGAGGCCTATATGAGGCGTGTGAATCCTTGTACATTGATCAACCAATAATGAGAATCAATTCCTATAAACCTAGTTTTATCAACATGAATCAAACACCACACACTCGACAAACAAGAAATTAGAATTTAGGCAAAGATGCATTTTCATCTTCTAAAACATCCCACCAAATTACGAATACATATCAACATCCAAAATTTTTAAGAAATGCTCAAGAAGGATAACATACAAACACGTTCATGTTGGAATATTATTAAATACACCTGATTTTGTAATGGAAATATCATTATGTAGAATTATCTAAAATTAGGCATGAGAAAATATCTAGATATTTGAGTAGAATTAATTAGACATAGAATTCTCTAGAATATAGATATGGGTAGTGATAAAATGCAAACTCTAAATATTATACAAACTCCAAATTATGATCTGGATTATTAAAAAATATCAACAGATAATAAAATCACAGCAACAAAAAATGTCAACACAGTTTCAACACCATGTAACATAACATCAACTGTTGACATTGTGTTGACATTTTTTGTTGCTAACATTTTTTCATTTGGTTAACATTTTCTAAGGGTGTCCACAATGGTGGCTCCCTTGGGCATGCCCAATAAACTTGGCCCTCCCCTTAAAAACTTGGCCACCACAATGGTGGCCCCCTAACCCCAAATTAAAATTTTTTTTTGCATTTTTTGTTATATTTTTTAATTTAACTAGAATAAAAATTATTGGACTATAATAATTAAAAAAAATCTAAATTAATTTTAAAAAATTTGGCAATTACAAGTAAATATATTTATTAAAAATTTGAATTTTAATTATTTCTTTAATTAGGGTGTGAATTGAAATCACAATCCTTAATTAAAAAGTTGACCAATTTAATTAGGATCTAGTTTTAGAGATTGATTTGTTTCATAAATTAATGCTAAATTAATGTATACAATTTTTCTATCTCTCTCCATAACTGGCGTCCTCCTCTCTCTCCATATCACTTCATCTTCTCCAAAATTCCTCTCCATAAATTAGCACAAAACTGGGGAAAAAAAAAATTCTCACCTGGGCGGTGCCGCGCCTCGCGCCCAAGGGCCTCAGCCAGGCCGAGAGCTCGCCTCTCTCTCGTCCACCCCCGAGCCGCGCCTCCCTTCCGCCTCCGTAGTGGGGGGCCGCGCATGGGCCGACTCCGGGCCAAGGGCCGCAGCCCTCCCACTGTGGATACTCTAACAGTCCAGATCATAGTTTGGACTTTGTACAATATATAGAGTTTGCATTTGATCACATTCCATATAGATATTATCTAAAAAATATCTAGATTTTTATAGAAAAAATCTAGATATTTAGAATATAAAAGAATGAAGTACATAAATATGAGAGAGATGTACCATTTTGTATAAATTAAGAAAGTTTGAGAATAAAGAGTTTCTTAATTTTCCCACGTCACCTCTCCTAAACTATTTTCCATATATTCCACTTATTCTCATCTCAAATATTTTCTTCAAACTAAATCAATGTATATCTTATAGGATTATATTCCAACAGTTCCAATTCCCAAACTTATGAATAAGATAAATTAACATAAAAAAAATACACACACGACAAGCAAGAAATTGAAAAATTGAAGATTAAAGTTAGCGAAAAACACTACTGGTGTTGATAACGCAATTGGTACAACAGTGATCTTTTCCCAATGCATTGCCATGTTCATGTACTCCACACGCGAAAGCAATAGAAATAGAAGATTTGAACGGAAAATATCAATAATCATCGACCAGTAGAACTAACAAAGTTGTGAAGATTTTAAAATTGAGAGAAACTTTGTACTTATTTTTATAAAAAATTGAGGATTTATCAATTAAGAGCTATTCTTAATAAATATCATTTGAAATTATTATTTTAATATATGCTGAAATTAAATTATGAAATGAGTACTAGTATTTATTTATGTTTTTATTAACTATTAATTAATCAAATATTTGTGGGGACTCATCGCCCATCTTGACGATCTCTAAAAGGGTCTCATCCAGGGCAGAGCTAGAAATTTATGGGAAGAGGGGCAAATTTACGTATGAAGAAATTTTAAGAATTTGAAGTGGAGCACTCAACGAGAGATTAACAGAAATAAATTTTAAAATCGACAATATTGCTTGGGAGGTGGCGTGTTGCTGTGTCAGTGGTGATGTGGCATGGTTGACAAGAAGTCATCCTATCCATCACCTTTGTTGTTTTCTTCCTAATAGACCATCCAATCCGATGTTGGGTGATCGAATAAGTACTTAGTCAAGTATAAACGATCGGGAAGTGGTGTGTAATGATGATTGCAGTACTCCTAGACTTTTCGAATCCAATTTGGGGCATTCTAGCCGTCAAAACGAGAAGGATCGAGTCGTAGGGACTACGAGGCCTCAGGCACAACGCGAGGCGGTGCATGCGTGAGCGATGGCGGTATTTTCCATCCCCGTGTCGTGGTCGCAACTGTTGGTAGGTCAGCCAGCTCCTTCTGTGCCTTCAAGATGGTGGCAGCAAGTTTGGTCAAGGTTTCCTCGAGTCTCCTATCAACACACCTTACTGTCGAGCGAAGGACTCCTGCTCGAGCTTGTGTGCAGTAGAGGACGCAGGATTTTATTGGGGGCTCCAAATTACTGTTAACGATTGTTGCATATTTTTAGCATCAACTACCGCAAAAATTATTCCGATTTGAATAGTACATGACTGAGATAGAGAACTACATTTACACAAATAAGAATACTCCATCCATTTCCTAAAAATAGAAATTCTTTCATTTTTGGTATGTTTCCTAAAAACAGAAACTCTCCATTTTAGGAAATGAATCTCACAATCAACTAACACATAATTCGCTTTCTTATTTTATCCATTTTTTCTCTTCCTCTTTATTACTTTATCAATTTTAATTACAATTCGTGTCATTTCCAAAATTCTTATATTTAGGAAACAGATGGAGTATTATATGTATGATATATATGTAATTTTATGGGTTTTTTTTTTTATATTTCTTGAATTATAAAGAGCAACATTTATACAGATAGGAATATACACAAATTACACCAAAAAATATAAATAAATTAGCTAATAAGCATTTAAATTAAGAGAGTTGTGATCAATGTCGAACCTTTCTTAAAGATCGAATTAGAGACCAAATTTAGGCCATCCATTTTCTTAATCTTATGGTTAGGATTAATTTAATATTTTATTTAATAAATATTTTTTTTATTTTCTCTTTTTTTAATTTTTTTTTTAACATTTTAATTTTTTTATTCAATAAAAACTTACTGGAGTAAATAATAAACTATATTCACTACATAATGAACTAAATGAACGTATGTTATGAAGTAAATTTTCGCATTCATTACATACCGAATTACACTTCAACTGAAAGATAATTATGTCATAACACATTATGAAGTAATAAACTAATGGAATGAAGTAAGAGCGTGATTGAATGAAGTAATAAATTAACGGGATGAAGTAATAAACTAATGGAATGAAGTAATAGCATGACGGAATGAAGTAATAGCATGACTGAATGAAGTAATAAGTTCATTACTACTGCTTGACGTTATAACATATTTACTTCATTACTAACATTCATTTGGTTCATTATTTATTGAATATAGTTCATTACTACCGCTTACGTTTAACACTAAAATTTGTTGTATCATTAATGTAACATATCAAAGTTACTTCATTACATACTTCATTTAGTTCATTATTTACTCCGACAAATTTTTATTGAAGAAAAAAAATAAATAATAAATAATAAAAAAATTTATAAAAAATTAAAAATAAAAATAAAATAAAAATAAAAAAATTTTATTGAATAAAATATTAAATTAATTGTAAATCTATCATAATCTAAAGTGTCAGTTTGGTGAAAAGACATTGATGCCCTTTTTTGGAGGGAAAATCATAAGCTAATTTGTTTACCCTTTTAGTCATTTTGAGAAATGACAATCATTGGACAGAAAAGAGACTGATATTATTGGACAAAAAATTGGTCTAATGAATCAGTGGCTTCTCAAACAAGATAAAACACTTATACATACAACACTTATACATACACACACCTTTAATTGAATCTGCATTTTTATTAATTGGTTTACTCATAATTTTATTTTTGATTGCAGCATAGAAGGACTCTTGGAATCCGGCGACAGCTCCGACGATGGGTGACGAAGGCGGCAAGGCTGATGGAGGCAGAGCAGTGGCGGCAAGGCGGCGACTGGCCACGCGAACGTGACGGATCCGGGGCGAGAGAGATAGGGCGAAAGGTGTGAAGACGAAAAAGAAGAGGAAGAAGAGATCCGATCTTTACCAGCAACGACAGCAGCAAGGCAGTGGAGGCGTGAAACGAGCGGCAGGGCAGCCGGGTGAGGCGGCGGCCATGGCGAGTAAAGCAGAGCAGCGCCGCGAGGGAGGAAGGCGTGACGGCGGGGCAGGTAAGGTGGCGCGACAGGCGGGACGGGTGGCGAGGTTGTGTGGAAGGAGAGCCGACGAGGAAGAAGGAGCGGTACTCTGGCGGGGAGATGATTTCCACCGCCGATTAGGGAGGAGGAGGAGGGAGGGTGAGAGAGAGATGGAGGCGTGGCATGTGCATTAGGGTTTTAGGATGATACTCCCTCCTTCCCGGATTAGGAGTCACTTATTGTTATGGCTCGGATTTTAAGAAAGAGTTGAAGTGTGTAATAAATGAAGTGAGATGGTAGAGTGTTTAATAAATGAAGTGAGATGGTAGAGTGTTTAATAAATGAAGTGAGATTGTGGAAGGTGGATCCCTTTTGACTTTTTGATTTTTGTTTTGGTTTATTTTAATGTAGATAATGGCATTTTGATGTAATTTTGATTAACAATGGAGTAAAATTGTATGACCAAATATGGAAAATTTTAAATGTGACTCTTAAACTGGGACGGACTTTTATGGCAAAAAGTGACTCTTAATCTGAGACGGAGGGAGTATTAATTTATTGTATATTGTTTGGACTTTTGTTTATACTTAGTGGGCTTTTATTGTGTTAATTTTTTTAGTAGTATATAATTTAGATTTCAAATAGTGCTATGTCCTCATTTGATAGTATATCTTTCTTAACTAGATAGAGTTTTAATTTAAGTGTCGTACTCTATTATGATATTTATTTTAAGCTAAGATTAATTTGGACTAGATATTCTAATCTATTGACTCTGTATAATATATATTTTTTAAATTATTTTTTTAATAAGTAAGTTTAAAGTATATTAGTTAGAATTGAGTTATTTTGATTTACTCATATTTCTATCTTTTAGACTTCTGATAATTTTGAAATATTAAATTTAAATTTGGCTACACCAAATAATAATGATGAAAAATGAAGCTAAATTAATTTCATTATTAAACAAAGAACAATATTGCATAACAAGAACATGCTTATTAATACGAACACATACTATGTGTTAGTTTCTTGATATTAGATCGTACACTTGGTGTTACTTCTACTCAAGAGGGAAAATGAAAATTTTAAGTCTTTTTACTAAGCTATTAAATTCATAGTATATAGATAGAATTGATTTGTCTTTGATTACTCATATTTCTCTATTTAGACTTTTCAAAATATTTGTGGAATTTAAATATATTATCAAGTATTGAAATTAAATTTGGCTAAACCAAATAATAAATATAAAATACTACAAAATAATAATGATAAAAAACAAAACTAAATTAATATCAATATCAAACCAAGAACAATATTGCATCATACTAACATTTTTAAAAAAAATTTGGTGTTACTTAAACTCAAGAGGGAAGATAAAATGTATACCACCAATTATAGAGCGGAGTTAAAAGATTGATAAACATAAAAAAAAATCGCTAAAACCTCGCTTCAAGTAGTACTCCGTTCATAAGTATTTGAATATCTTATCTTATCTTATCTTATCTTACTAATCTAATATATTTAGTGGACTTTTTGGAGTATAATTTTGATTTCAAATAATGGTACTATAAAATTATGCAATTTATAGTAGGGGTACATTTTTATTAATAGAATATAGTTTTAATTTAAGTGTTGTACTCTATTATTATTTCATGCTAAGTTTTAATTTGAAATTTTTATTTATTGGACTTTATATTTTTTGAATTATTTTTTTGAATTAAGTTATTATATTTAAGTGTTGTATAGATTGAATTGTTTTTTATTTACTCATATTTCTATTCTTTTTACTTCTCAAAACTTTGAAATATGTTTATATTGAATTCGAAAGTGGCTAAACCAAATAATTATGAAACACCAATAAATAATGATATAAAGTGAAACTAAATTAATATCATTATCAAAAAAAGAACAATATTGCATAACATTGATTGTTGTTGTGTATAGTAATATACTAAAATTTTATATATAATATATTAGTTTAATTAAATATGTTAAAATTACTTATAAATATATTTATATTTAAATTACTAGAAGTACACATAGTTATAATTGAGTTACATAGTTATAATTGAGTTGATTTTGTTAATCGAAACTGGTGAACTATTTATTCCTTCAAATAGTTTGCTTTTTTTATTCTTTTGTAAATAGTAGTATTACATTTTTCTTTATTTGTATGTCTTATTCTATTTCATCCACACATCTCTTTTGTTATTTCTTTTATTTTATACTACACTCATATTAAATATTAAAATAATATACAATCATCCGCTAAAATATAAAATGTTTCTTGAGAGTGGGTTGAGAGAATACAATTGTACAATTTTTGTTGTTGTTGTTGTTTATAATATTATAAATACTTATTTTAATTAGTTCTTATCTGTAAATAGGGATGTGTTAAAATGACAACCCCTCTTAAAATAACATCGTACCACCATTCCTAGCCAATCATTTGTACACGTGGACGAATAATCAACTGCCATGTGGCAATCATAAAAAATTCGCAAGGGTAAATTTACGCGAACTGCAACATCCAATACTCTAGACTGCAAGGTGACGCGTTCTAGCGTTTATACTATTGCAGTCTAACATATATAATATTGCAGTCTAGCGTGGTGTCACAGTGTCTTTTAAGAGTGTTGTCATTTTAACACACCCCCTGTAAATATATTTTTATACTTATTTACTCTATATTTTTTATTTTAATTTAATATATCTTCATTATTAAAAAAAAATAAAAATTCATGTGCATAGTACAGGTGTTAACACTAGTTAATCCTAACCACAAGCTTAAGAAAATGGATGGCCCTAATTTGATCTCTAGTTCGATCTTTAAGAGTGAATTTGTGGATAATAGGACTCTAAATTAATAATCAGAACAATGAAAACTATAATTAGTAGCTATAAATATAAACAAAATGCGTTGCTTGTGGGATTAGAAGGCAGATCCTTTAATTAATAGCCATCATAAAAATAAGAGTGAACTTCAAAAATGGTCCCTGGACTATGGGTTTATCTCGAAAATGGTCCCTGGACTTTAAAAATATCACCAGTAGTCCCTGGACTAAGGGTTAATATCAAAAACGGTATTTTGAGACGAAAATGCCCTTTTGAGGGGTTTTGAGGGGTTTGGGCAATTTGGTCTTTTTACACTTTTAACATTTTAAATCTGATATTATTTTAGTTATGTACTGAATCTGATATTATTTCAAAATTATCATTTTTCTTCCCTTTTGTCATCCTTCACTTTGTTTCTTTATTTCAATATTAGATTTAATTTTACAAAATTAAATTTTAAATTTCAATTTTTAAATATCAATAAATTTTTTTAATTAAAATTATTAATTCATGGAAACTATAAATATTGATTAAAACTATTAATTTTTGTTATTTAATATAATATTAAGCTGAATTGAAGAAGTACAGAAAAATAATATTAATCGTGATGGAAAAATAAGAGCTATTCTATTTAGCCTTCGTTCGGTTGTTATAATTGCTTGTGATTGAATATTATGAAGTCGACTAAAAATTTTGTATAGGAGTATTTTTGTTGAAATTTTCTAGTCATTTTGATTGATTGTTTTCAAATTAATAAACGAAAATTATATTAGTCTTACATTAGACGCATATTTATTTCAGAATAAATCGTGTTATATTGTCTATTTATGATTAAAGCTATTAAATATTGATTAAAACTAAGACGTTGTTATATCTTATTGATTAAATATTAGACACTATCAAATAATGATTATGACTAATAATTTTTGTTATTTAATAATTTTTATAATTAAAAAAAATTATTGATATTTAAAAATTGAAATTTAAAATTTAATTTTGTAAAATTAAATCTAATATTGAAATAAAGAAACTAAGTGAAGGATGACAAAAGGGAAGAAGAATGATAATTTTGAAATAATATCAGATTTAGTACATAACTAAAATAATATCAGATTTAAAATGTTAAAAGTGTAAAAAGACCAAATTGCCCAAACCCCCAAAACCCCTCAAAAGGGCATTTTCATCTCAAAATATCGTTTTTGATATTAACCCTTAGTCCAGAGACTACTGGTGATATTTTTAAAGTACAGGGACCATTTTCGAGATAAATCCATAGTCCAGGGACCATTTTTGAAGTTCACTCTAAAAATAAACAAAACGCAATTAATAGTCAACATAAAAATAAACAAAACGAGCTGGTGTATTATATGTATGATATATATGTAATTTTATGGGGTTTTTTCTTTTATAATTCTTGAATTATAAAGACAACATTAGTACAGATAGGAATTATACATAAAAATTACACCAAAAAATATAAATAAATTAGCTAATAAGCATTTAAATTAAGAATCAGAACAATGAAAACTATAATTAGTAGCCATAAATATAAACAAAATGCGCTGGTTGTGGGATTAGTACACAGATCCTTTAATTAATAGCCATCATAAAAATAAACAAAACGCAATTAATAGCCAGCATATAAATAAACAAAACGAGCTGGTGGTTGGATTGGATCGCAGAACCTCGAATCAATCGAGGAACATCAGTTTCGAGGTCAATATGCAAACCATCTACACTACGATATGAGTTGTTAACAATGGTTTGAATATATAATATATAGGTATTTCAAAAATAGTTGGTGTTCCAAAGATCCGCTGGCCCCCAACAACCAACGTAGGTCTCCCTTTGCTTGTGTGTCAACAATTTCTCATGCTAGTTGGCGAATTAGATGTAATATCAAACAACATTCAGCCGATTTCGTGGAGGGAATATGTGGGTGGCGACGATGGCGTTACGCGCTTGGTGGTGGTCGCGGCCAGTGGTATCGCCATTTATCTTTAATCTTGAATAATAATTTTATATAGAGCAAAGAGTAAAGAGGGGCCTTCGAAAATCAAATAAATAGAAGGGACCTATATATCGTATATAATGGAAATCTGGTACACTATTTATTAGCACTAAAAATACTTGCAAATATACAAGGTATATCTAGTATAGCTAAAGGTCAATACCAGAATATCGAACACAGAGAATAAGATTGCAATTGTCTATCATATACTAAGCGCTATATACTATCTAGAGACACAAGACATTTTTTGGGTTGATTAATTAAACTAGAAAAAAATAAATAAATAAATAACAAAAAATATAAAAAATACTCCCTCCGTCCCATTAAATATGCAACGTTTGCTTTTCGGCACGAGATTTTATACAGTGTTGTTTTGTGAGTTAATGAAGAGAGAGTAAAGTAAGAGGGAAGAAAAAGTAGAGAGAGTATTGTTTCCATTTTAAGAAACGTTTCATTTCTAATGGGACAGAGGGAGAAGAAAGCAAGCTAATGAATGTAGAGTTTTAAGAACCACAATAAAAAATTAATATCCAATCGACTTCATTGAATTTCGTAAGTTAGTTATATTCAATTATTAAAATTTGGTATATATTTTTTTCTCAATGAGGACAAATAATATTTTCTATTATCTTATGATGACTAGAATTCCCGATGTAAATTCCCTCGTCCCATTCAAGATGGTCACTTTTCTTTTTTTGTCTGTCCCAATCAAGATGACCACTTTTCTATTTTAGAAATAACATTCTCTCTCCTCTCTCCTCATTAAAATATTTAACTACTTTTTTTATTTTCTACTTTATCCCACCTAACAACACTTCTTAAAATCTTGTGCCATTAAATAATGTGACCATCTTGACTGGGACGGAGGGAGTATAAACGATAAACTTATATCAACTGAGATATTTTCATCATATTTTACATATGGTATTTCCACTTAATTATTGTCCGAAGCAATACACATTTTAGTTATTCAATATCAATTAGGGGTGGGTCGGTACGATATATCGTATCGAAAACGTTGTATCTTGTATCGTATCGAAAATATCGATATGAAAGAATTTCATATCGTTATCGTATCGAAAGTTTTGATATATCGAATTTCGATATATCGAATTTCGATATATCGAACTTTCGATATAACAAAATATCATATCGTTATCGTATCGATATTTCGATATATCGTTAAATATCGATATATATCGAAAATAAAATATCGATATATATCGAAAATATCGATATATCGAAAATTTTCGATATATATTGTATTTTCGATATAAAACGATATATCGCGATATAAGGAAATTCATATCGTTATCGTATCGAAAACTTACGATACGATATCGTATCGTATCGAAAATTACGATATATCGAAAATTCGATAATTTTTCGATGGGTAGTGATTTAGAGACATAATGTCTCTATGACATAATACCCCTATGGCTTTTTTCCATAAATATAATATAGATTTTGACTAATATATCCTTAATAGTGTAATTATGGATAATTCTAATTTTAGGGGATTTTAATGTGAAGAATTTCAGTTACATTAATGTGATGTCTGATTAACATAACCACACACATTTTCATTTTTTTCTTCTTTATATATCTGTATTTTCTTGAGAGTATATATTCTACAAAATTACAAATTTTCTACTTATTTAAAATTGTACTCCCTCCGTCCCGCTTAAGATGACACGTTTTCCTTTTTAGTTTGTCCCAACTAAGATGACACATTTCCTTTTTTGGTAACTTTCTCTCTCCAATTAATACACTCAACCACTTTTTCTCACTCCTATTAAAATATCCATCTATCTTCATCTCTCTACTTTAATACCTACACTCACCTTCTCTCTCTCCAATTAAACACTTTAACCAATAACTCCTAAAATCCCGTGCCGGCTAAGCAATGTGTCATCTTAGCCGGGACAGAGGGAGTAATAATTAAAAAATAAAAAAAAAGTTTAAAAAAAATCAAAATTATGAAATTCTTATAATTAAAAATGTGAACTGAATCATTATTAATATACTATTATTTCTCAAATTTTAATTTATTGAGAAATTTTAATTTATTGCATGAAGAATTAAGCTAAGACTCTAGTACTATATTTTATAAAAAAGAGTAAATATTAAATATGAAGCTTTAAAATATTAAATAAATGAGTTTAAAATGTGATAATTTTTTTGATAGAGGTTTGTAAAGTTTCAAAATTAAGAATTTATATAATTTAATACTATTTTAAAAAGTAAAGAATTAATTATAAAATTATTAAAATTTTGAACTCAAAACCTTAAATTCAATTAGTATGAATAAATCATATCGTATCAATTTTTTTAAATTATTGCATGATAAAGAAATGAGCCAAGAAGTTTATTTATAAATAAAAGAAAAATATTGGTAATTATATATCTTTAAGATATTGAATAACAAGTTAAGAATTAAGATCATGTGATTATATTTTGATCGAGATCCAATTATAACGTTTCCAAAAATTAGACATTTACAGAAATTAAAATTTGGGAAAAGTACATAAAAAAACTCAAAATTATGAATTCTTAAAATCAAAACTGTAACCTCATTTAGAATTAATATATCTTATATCAAATATAAATGTGTTACATGTTATATTGAATTAAACTAAGGACTCTAATATTTTACAACAAAAAAATATAAAGTATAACTGTATATTTTTAAATAAACATATAGTACTGTATTAATTTTAAGCATTCGAAATTTTTACATTTTTGAATATATGTTTAATTATTTTGTCATTATTAACGAAAATTGTTGACATTTTTCCTTATCTTTTTGATTCATTTGTTTTTAAAGCACATGTAAAAAAAATGATATGGATCAATTAATTTAAAGCTGTGGGTCCCAGCTAAATCCATATATATTTCCGTTAATGAAGCACTCTTATGGAGTAGATCTTAACTAATACTCCTTGATTAGATAATTATATATGTAGGGGCAATAAGGTATATTGATAAACTATAATTTTAATCAAAAATAAAATTAAATACAAAATTACTAATTACACCCTATTATGGCAATGCCATTATGTCTCCAAAACATTTCTCTTTTTCAATATTTTTCAATACGATACGAGTTATATATCATTTTTTCGGTATTTTTTCCCGGCCAATATCAATAGTGGATGCATTTTTTACATGATTGTATGAGAGTGGACTAAATTTGTTTTAATTTTTATTTGTGCCTTTTTTTCAAATTGAAAGTACACAGGGTAGAGAAAAAGCTAAACCATTGAAGCCCAAACTCTTAAAAACTTCTATTAATGGGCCGTTACCTTTTCCAGTCAAGGCCCAAAAAAACCCACCTATTCCGTGCGCGGATGACGCTAAAGTGAGCCGAGTGGTGAAAGAGCCTTATCGATCACGCACGCTAAGCGTCTGAGACAACTCGTGCAGCTGAAGCGCAGAGTCAACACTCAACCCAGCACAAAATCGACTCACCTATACATACACCTATACATACACTTCGTCTCTGTAATTCAAATCCCTCTCTTTCCTCGATTCCAACTGCCAATTAAACTCTTTAATTTGACCAGTATTTCCCCAACTATGAAACCCCCTTAAATTTTTTGAATGGAAACCCTAACCCTAACCCTAACCCTAACCCTAGCCCCACCCCCAATTTCTCTGCTTAGATCGTCGCGATTTTCCCTCTTGTTTTCCGGAGGCTGATCAATTGATGCTCGAATTCGCTTCTCCATCGTCGGATCAAACATATATTGGATTTTTGTGCACGTTCTCTGTTTTCTTAATTCATCTGTTTTTGTTGGATTGCTGCATTTTTTTGTAGTTGTTTGATGGAGTGCTGTGTCCTGGGTCAAAAATGGAGATCAATAAGTTTTAGGTTGGAGAAATAGGATTTGTATTGTCCATAGAATCATACTTGCAAATATACATTTTGTTATATTTCTGTATAAGGGATGGGTAGCTCAGAAACGGGAGGAGTTGTGGATTGTAGTGTGGGGAGTATAGTTTGGGTCCGACGAAGAAATGGGTCTTGGTGGCCTGGAAAAATACTTGGGCCTGAAGAGCTTTTATCGTCTCATATAACATCGCCACGATCAGGAACTCCAGTCAAGCTTCTAGGGAGGGAGGATGCTAGTGTGTAAGTTCGAAATGCTTTTATTTCTAGTGAAACCTATAGCCGCAGTTGTCATTAGTATGTGTATATGGTAGTGGTGAATGCAGCTCCTAGTGGATTTTATTTGCTGGTGCAAATTTGGAGTTCTTATGATCAATCATTTTCTGAATTCGTAGTCGTGCTAAATGTAACAGAATATTACTTGTAGGTATCAGTATATAGCGAGTATGAAATTTAAAGCATAAAAAGACAGTGTTTTAGTGTAATGAAATTGTTAAGGAAAGTTGCATGAATGAAGATATTATAGTTACCAAAACTTATAAAAGAATAAGTCAATATTTTTTGTTTGCAAGTTCAACAATATGCATGGCCTACTATTGAAGGATTTTCTTGAGATATGCTTAAAGTCTTCTCCAGTTTATTTTATTTATCATTTTGGAGTTACCCTGATGATCATGGAATGCTTTATGCAATGAAGGTTCTGTTCTTATTTTGATGTCTCGTTGATCAATTTGACGGGTCTGCGTGACACGGATCATTTTTAAGTTCTCATGTTCTTTCACGATGGCTATTAGGTCCAACAATATCATTTCACATTCTTTTCTTAACTGACTTTTGTACGTACATGCAAGGCTTAGTGATAGAGTGGTTTTTTAAGAGTCTGTTTCTATGTCATATACCCTTTCAATCTATATTGTCACACTTTATATTGTACTTAGGGAAAATCAACAAAGGAACTTCTGTAAACTTCACATAGGTTTTCTCGGTGTGTTGAAGCATTGTTCCTAATCCTGTAGTTGATATATCATGCTTGACAAGCCTTGAAATTCTGCATTTGTGTGTGTGGCTTTGGTTGTAACTTGTATCTAGAAAGGGATGTCTGACTTAAGAGTGGAGACTTGAAATCTCTTTTGTGGAGTAATTATTATGGTATTCACTTTCTGTTGTATATAAAATACAAGTAAAGAACTCATTCCTTTTAGATGAGGGAAAGGAAAAATGAAGATCATAAAGATGAAGTTATTTCCAATCCAACAGCTCAGGGTTCGTAAGGCTTATGTAATTATGTTGCATCACTCAGTTTCTTGCAACTTACTACTCTGCAGCTAATACCGACCCATGTTTTGAGTCCCTCAGTGCACAAATTCTAGGTTCATTTATGTGGTGCATTAATTGCTTAAATACGAATTTGGGTGGGTATGTACCATGAACCCTTTTTCTCTGACCAACAAGCTTCTATATCCTCTCTTTTCTGCAGCCATAAAGAATTATTACATCAGATAATGTTAATCTCATAAATGATGAATTATATTTTGACTTACTTTTCTTAGGCAATAAAATCGAATCCAAAATTTAAGATTCCTTGTCTAGTTTGAACTATATTATATGAATTTTCTTTTTTTGTACGTTATACTAGGGACTGGTACAACTTGGAGAAATCAAAACGTGTAAAGGCTTTCCGATGTGGTGAGTTTGATGACTGCATAGAAAGGGCTGAAGCTGCTCATGGTATGCCTCCAAAGAAAAGAGAGAAATATGCACGGAGAGAAGATGCAATATTGCATGCTCTTGAATTGGAGTTGCAACTGCTGGAAAAGAAATTTGGAAAATCAGGAAATCTGTCTAATGGCCAAAGAAAATCGCCTGACGCTGTGGTGTCTTCAGAATGCTTGGAAAATGGCGCAGAAAATCAATTAGACCCCAGATCTGGCCAGCTACCAGCGATGCTTGGTCTATCTGTTGTAGAAAAGAATGGGTCAGACCAACATCTATGCGAAGAGACAGTTATTAATCAAGCGAGTGGTGATGATGATAGTGCTGGTGCACTACCTCGAATGAGAGGGTTGCAGGACTTAGGTCTCCGGATTACTCCACCAACAAGTAAGCTTCTTCCCTTAGTATGCTCAAATATTCTCAAACTCTATTTTGTTTAACTTCACCCTTGTGCTGTTCCATAGTGATTTTTCTGTTCAACAAAAAAGTTTCTAGGCGGCAGAATATCTCACCAGAGATCCAATTGTTTAAATACTGAAATAAGTATCAGGTTTCCATCATATCTTGTCAGGTTGGTAATTGTTCTGCTTTGGTTTATCAGGAGAGGAGCATTCTGGAATTGCAATATCTCGGGCGAAGAGGAGTAGAACTGCTTACTTGACATACGATTCAGGGGATTGTTCCAATGAAAATCAAACTCTAACCACCCAGATGGAAATACCTGTTTCAAAGTTTGAAGAAAGCAACTATCAAGCTGATGCTGGTGACCACATTTCTGGGTCTACAGAGGACACTGAAACAGATTGTTCAGAAACTGATTCTGTGGAGTCGGATTCTGATGAAGATATGGCTGCTCTATCTGGTAAGATATTTTGTATTGCTCTTGCAATCATTGCAAAGCTACAATATGACCTAGACTGGTTTGAGACTCTCATCGTCTATTTTGGGTCCGTATTATTACATCATTGCAATTTTGGTGTGGTCCAACATACTCTTCCACATTTTGGAACTGCCTACAGTATTTTTTAAAAATTAGGTTTGCTGTCTATATATGTGCTGTAACTGTATTTGTCACAAGAGGACTTTTCGGTGATACTTGTTGCTGGTAAATATTTCCTGGCCATGGTTTTGCTGTCATTTACCTGATCTACGAATTAAGTTCTTATCCCTTAATATCTTCTTACATGGTTGCTTGTACCACCCATTTTCACGCATTATAATTAGGTAATTTTTTGGATTTACAGATGGCGCAGAATCTATAGAATTACAACCTAAATATCCAAGGAATATTGAAGCACACGAAGAGCATGGAAGCATTAGCAGTAGTGATGACTTTGATGAAATGGCCTATGCTGATGGCTACATATCAAATAGTGGGGAGGTTTCCAAGTGGCAGCTAAAAGGGAAAAGAAATAACCGCAATATTGGGAAAAGGTATTCCGACACAACTGATGCTGAGCTTCCCAAAGGATACACGAACAACAGAAACTCCAACTGGAGCAATGGTGGTTTCAAGGCTGATCCAATTGATAAAAGTTTAAGGAACCATGCATCCAGGTATGGATCGATTGGGCTACACAATTCTAATGAGACTGCTGAATTGGACGACTTCACTTGGAATAATCAGTCAATCATGAGAGGATATTGGGAGGATTCACATGAATATGTAAATCCTTTCTCTGCCGATAGGCATCCTTTTAGTGGTCGGACCATGCTGATAGACGTGGATTTGAAAGTCCAGGCCAACAACTATCGAAGAGATGTCCCAATGATCTCGTTGATGAGCAAGCTAAACGGGCATGCTATAATAGGCCATCCCATCCAGATCGAAGCTCTTGAAAGTGGTTCGTCCGAGAACTATGTCTCTACAACTGATTATTCTCACCCCGAACCTCTGGAGACTCCTGCACTAACTTCAGTGTGGAGGACTGGTCGCAGGACAGCAAATTCCCGTGTTCCCCGCCCGTTTTTGAACGGTGAGAGCAAGCAGCAGAGTCTATTCATCGATCAAGATGCCCGTCTGAAAGGGAGCATGATGCAGAAGAGGTACTCCCAGTATCCAATGGACAGAAAAATCTCAAGAAACTCACCCAAGAAGAACAGCCTGTCATCCAACAACCTAAAGATACGAAGTCTTTCATCGATTGCATCAGGCGATCAGCATCAGAGCCAGCCTAGAAACGATGCCAACAACTTTCAAGTGGGCGGGATGATCAAAACGGGGAATCTGCCCACAACAGTTGCTTGCATACCGGTTAGCTTGGTATTTAGTAGGTTACATGAGGAGTTGGTTGGTCACCACCAGTAATAATCTGTATGAATTATTGTAGATATTGATTGTTTACTAGTTGCATGTAAATTTTAGGAAATAATTCTATATAACTACACCATGTTATCACATTTTCTGTGAAAACACCCATGTTGAGTCTTGACTCTCTGACAGTGAGGTCTAGCATTGTTACGTGGTCGGAGATGACTGGTTTTGGTTGCTGCAGATTGGCTAGAAATGGTGCAGCAGCACAGATTTAATTTTACTTTTAGGAAGAATGTGAGCTTTGTATACCTAAGGGCTAAGGAACGAGGTCGTTTCATCTGCAGAAGATAAGAATGCATACCGTAGATTTATACTCAAATGTAATGTTAGAATAAGTTTGAGCCTTTGAGGAGACGTAATAGAATCATACTACTCTATTCATTTTGTTATTTTGGTACGTTACATAGTTGCAGAGCCATTTTCTTTTTTAGTAGATAGTAACACATTTCTTCTCACTTAATTTACTCTTTGTTATTTTATTCTCTCTTCATCTCTCTATCCTTTTTCATTTCCTACTTTATCATTTTTTTACTTAACTCACTTATCACAATTTTTCTTTTATCGCGTGCTGAAAAGAAACATCTCCGCCACTATGGAACGGAGGGAATACTAGGTTACAAATTTGTTACTGACGTCATTGATAATTCATATTCATATCTTTCTATCAGAGCTCAATTCTTTTCAGTCAATTCATATTTATTCACATACCACCTCGTTGATAATTTGTTACTGACATCATCAATAATTCATATTCTTGTTAATTGAGTTAATTCTTTTCAGAATCGAGATTAAATAAAAAATTTAGTGTGGTATGTGAAGAATAAATACAACAGGAAAAGAATAAAGAAATAAAACAGTAGAATTATTTTTTGTCAAAAATGAAAATTGACTTAATTTTCTTGGAACATTCCGAAATGAAAAAAAAAAATCAATTAGCAATGAACGTAGAGAGTAGGGGTTTGATTAATTGCTAACTTTGTTAAGTTGCTAACTTATTAACTCATCAATACAGTGTATTAAAAATGTCAACACGATGACATTAAAATGTCAACCCATAATTTTGTTGAACTTCAATATAATGTGTTGATATTATGTGTTGACATTTTGATGTCACTGTGTTGATATTTTTAATACACTGTATTGATGAGTTAGCAAAGTTAGCAACTTAAATAGTTAGCAATATAATGTATCCCGTAGAGAGTATTACCACTGTTTCCTCATTCTAAAAAAATGATAGTTTTATCCATAGCTTTCATTTATTTATTTACTATAGCCTTCTATTTAAACTAACAATATAGTAATTCCAAATTTACTATTCTATCTCATATCTGTAACCCTCATATTAATTTCCAGAGGTAGAATCGCTACGAAAATATAACTAATTGACCTTTTATTTATTCGTTCCCAGTTGTTTAGGAATAAACATGGACTCAATTAATTATACCCCTACTAAACACGTCTTTTAATTGTATTATTCTTCTTTTAAAAGAAGAAAAACTGATTGAGATATTCATTTGGGTAGTAAACAAATTACATAAGTGACGATTTGCTCCCTAATCTTATATATACTTCTACGTTTACAAATTACGACGAAGGACTTGAGGAATCACTTGAATAATAATAATAATAAAATAATATATGATCTCCTCGCATATATTTGGGCTTCCACGTGATTAGGTAGAAGAAATATCCGACGAGGATCACTTGATTGTGTTGACATAAAGATAAAAAAATGTGGAAATAAGTTTTATAAAAAGTAAAAGAACTAGGGATGAAAATTTACGAGATAAAGAAAACTCTCATTGTCAAAAACTTGAGAAAAAATAGTACTCCATCTCTTTGCAATATTATTTGCATTACAGCTGAGGGATGAAAAAATATTCATTGATATGCAAGTAATCCGGAGAGAGAGTCAGGCTGGAGTTTTATGAGAGATTTCGGAATACGGGTCTCAATTCGCTGATCTTTCGAGATTTGACATTAAATTCACTAACCTTTCGAAATATGAGGTCACTGCTTGCGAATTTTTCAAAATAAGAGATTTTTGCATTTTTTTTTCCCATTTTTTCCTTACTACTCTCCGTCCGCGAATATGAGTCTCATTCCATTTCGGCATGGGTTTTAATAAATGTTAAGAAAAGTGAGTGGAAGAAAGTTAGTGGAATAGAAGTCTCACTTATATATATTAGTTTTAAATGATATGTGAATGGAATGAGTTGGTGGAATATGAGGTCTTTTTACCATTTTTGGTAATTATGAGCCGAGACTCTTATTCGCGGACTGAGGGAGTATTTGCCTTTCAATATTTATCAATTGACCAAATTACCTTTTTTTCAAATTTCGACCTAAATTCAGAATCAACGTCTGAAGTTGATCAATCCGATAACTATTTTCAAATGTACGTCTGCTGAAGTTGATTGTCTTATTTGATTTGATTTCTTGGTGGTAGTTTGTTTAACATGGCTAATTGGTTGTTGCAAGATGAAGTTGGTTCAAATCTGGCTGGGGATGTTTTTGTAGGAAATAAAGATGATTTTGGTGTGAAACATAGAAGCAGAAGTTAATATGGTTTAATATAACTATTTATATGTGTTTTTATGGTAGACAAACTTCGTATTAATGCTGATTCATTTCGTTGAAATTTGAGTACATAGAACATGTTCAGTTATCACAATCAAAGTCCTCTAAAACTGGAATAGGTGGAAAAATATGGAGACCACTTGCTTATATGGTTGGAATGCATAAACATATCTATAGGCGTGATTACTTTTACCAATTAGAATTAATATAAAGGGGGTAATTTGGGAAATTGATAAATATTGAAAGAGAAATAATAAGAAAAAAATGAAAAAGAAAAATCCTTTATTCTGAAAATTCGCACTCCTAGATCTCATATTTTGAAAGGTCAGCGAATTAAGATCCATATTTCGAAATCTCTCGAGTTGGTATCGGACGATTTTATTCTTGCTTACCATGATTTTCTTATAATCGTATCAGTACATATAAAAGGAAAAACAGATTTCAAAGAATAAAAAAGCAAACCAAGATCTCAATAAATACAAGAAAATGAATTTTACTATGAATAGCCACACAAATCAATCAATCACTACGCGGCGGAACATCGACGTCGAGTTCCCGGTGAACGTCGACGACATCTTCAGTCCCATGGGCTGAATGTCGTAGACACTCGACTTGACGTTGTTCGGGATCCACTCCACTAAGTATGACAAGTTCTTGTTCAAAGGGTAAATATGTATTATACTAATTGATTTAAAAGTAATTAAAAATCATGAACCGATTTTAAATGTGAATTACCTAGAGTATCCAATTATCTTAGTTTATGACTACTCATTTAAACAATTCAAATCTCTCTTTCCTTAGTCAAAACATTAGAGTTTCCAACGACAGATATATCTTCAAATTCTACTCCCTGTCTCTTTTGCTTCAAGTATATGTACAAACCTTTTCCCAAACTAAATAAAATCACAACTCCTGCGATTGACAGACAAACAATGGGTACAATATAATCTAACCAAAACCAATGACCACTTGATTTTGAGCTAATCATATTTTTTTCACCAAAATTCATATTTTCCATCCACTCATTGCGATGTGAATTGAACTTTTCATCTATACGTGCTTCAAGTTCAAGAGATGTTAATGAGAGCAAAATCATGAGAAATAATTGCTTCATAGTAAGTTTTTTATGGGAGTTAGGTGTTTATGTGATCTTTTTTGGTAATAACGATGACGTGACAAGTGTGATATTTATGGTGGAAAGTGGAAACTATACTACTCCTTGTGGGGGAGTAATTAATTTTACAATGAATGTTATATTGTGAAGGAAAGGAATAATTATGGCAAAATATTGTAGCCACCATGCTGATATTTATGTAGCTTGATTCCGTGACAAACTTTATTACTCATTCCGTCTCATAATAGATGTCATATTTTCCATTTAGTTTATATCTCAAAAAAAATATCACATACTATTTTGTGCTTAAAATATGCAGCAACCCAAACATTCACATGTTTGTTTTTTTTCTTCTATTTTCTTTTCCTTTTCCTTTTATTTGTTTAAATTATAAAAACCTACATAAATCAGTTATAACATTGTTAACTATGATTATCTTTTTAAAAATATGATTAGCTGAAAAAATGTTCAATTTTTTTGAAAAAGAATGAAAACATAAAGAAAAGATAAAAAGAAAGAATGAAAATGTTAAAAAATAAAATGGAAGAAAACAAACACACTAGGTTGTTCGTGTATCAAATACTACAACAATAGTATGTTTTGCTATTTGGTACAACAAAGGATCCAAGTTCGAGAGTATAATAGTACTCCCTCCGTTCTATGGTAGTTGAATCATTTCATTTTCTGCATTTGTTTTGGAAAAATGATAATAAATATTTAAAATAGAGAGAGATAAAGTAAGTGATATAGTAAGGTAGATAATAGTCTTACCTATATTATTCTCTCTCTTACTTTACTTTTTCTACACTTTAACTATTTATCATCATTTTTTTAAAACGAGTGCAGAAAATAAAATGATTCAACTACAGAGGGAGTATTAATATGTGTAAGTGATTTATATGGCTTATAAAATGTAATATTTTTTTTATGCAAAATTTCTATGTCAGATGTAACAGAGGAAATTAATTTTTGTGTGAAACCTTACTCTCCCCAATGGCACATAAGTGCATGCTGAGGTTATAACTTAGGCCTATCTTGGTATTATTAAATGAATGCGGATGGGAGTGAAAATGACATTTTTTTTTTTCCATTTTGATTTCATTCTCACCTTCGTCTCATTGTTTCAAGTAAATGAATAGAATTGAAGTAGAAACTATAATTATTGAACAACGCAAGTAAGTGGTGTTGCAATCCTTTCTTATACAATTATATTTCATTAAACCTAATAAGAATACTATGATGGGGGAGTGTTATATTGCTAACTCAATACCTAATTGCTAACTATAACAAAATAATATTTCCTATGGCCACAAATTGCTAACTACAAATTGTAGACCACACGTTTTCTAAAATCCTATGACCTTAAATTAGTTGTAGTTAGCAATTAAATGATGAGTTAACAATTGATCACTCCACTATAATGAGTATATAATACTTGATCAATACCGGTTAATCATGATAAATTTTGATTCTGAGTATTATTTAAAGAGAAATGATATGTTGAGCGGCGTTATGTGAGTGATTTGTAGGTGCTTAGTGACCTGGCATCCTCATCATATTTCTCTAGCATATCCGATGTATCATCCTCACATTTCTCTCTTTTATTTATATTTTTATCATAATATTCTCTCGTTTGATATTCAATCCTCCATCAATTTTAATCTCCATTTAAAATCTGATCTTCATCTTTCTTGTCCCTTTACGAGTTTTCCATCACTTATCTGTAAATGATTTTTCCTTTTTTTCTTGCGATTAAACATCGAGAATGATATTATCACAGATGTGATCGTAAAATCATTGAGATGGTCATATGCGTTTACCATTGAGATGTTTCTCTACAAGAAACTACTCCACTTTTTTAGAATTAAAATCCACTTTTGAATAAATTTAAATAGATCCAGAAAAGCTATTTGATTTCACGAATTTTAGTCGGAAATTGTAGAAACTCATTTAGCGAGGAATATTGAAGAAAGCCAATGAGAGTACGCAAACCCAATTCACAAGAATTGCAGGCATGATTTGCCATTCATAAATTATGAGAAGTACTAATCCAATGGTGAAAAACCATTGGTGTAGTTGAAGAAATTTGACGACAATAAAGAAAATTATAGATGAGAGGGACAAGAGAATAAAATAAGGCCTTCTACATAAGTTTCATCTGCAATGGCCAGAAAATTACAAATAAGTGAGAGAATTAATTGACTGGTGACAAAGAATTGATAATATAATACTTACTACTATTAAACAAAGATAGAATGTTAATAAAGATATTACTCCCTCCGTCCGCTGTTACAAGTCCCGGTCACTTTTGCGCACTCGCTTTGTAAAAATGATACTAATAAATAGTTAAAGTGGAGAAATGGTAAAGTAAAAGAGAGAATAATGTTGACAAGAGTCTTATAAGTTATTCTCTCTCTTATTTTACCATTTCTTTACTTTAACTATTTATTATCATTTTTATAAAATGAGTACGCAAAAGTGACCGAGACTCTTAATGGTGGACTAAGGAAGTAAAGAAAATGATGGTATCAGTATCACCATGCTACGTAATTACCAGGTGCCTACAAAATCGCTCACATGATGTCGCCCAGCCTATCATTTCTCTTATTTAAAAATCTAAACATAATATTATCTGCATCAAAAATAGTATCTCTCCCCCTTTAACTATTTTTGGCTGAAAAGTAAAGTAACTAAATTCTGACCAATCTCAATTGTATTCACAAAAATAGAATAAAAATAAATGCGTAAACAGTCAATAAATTCTTAGAATTTTCAAACATACATGCAATCCCGCCCTATCAACGTTGCAGACATACATCGCGAAATTTACCAAAATACCCTTCATTTTCCCCTTATATTTTTATTTCCATCTTCCGAATTTATTGTAGATTCTCTTTTCGAGTTCGAGCTTCCCCAAAGTAACAGACTCACATCACTTTCTCTCTCACCTCAGCTATGGCAGATCCTTCCCAAATCGACTCGGCTGATCCGCCGCTAGCTCCGCTTCCATTGCAGCCGAATGAAAATTCCGAGCCTGCGACTCCAGTTTCAAGCAGTAGCGACAGAGGAATTGGTAATTTGGAGAATTTTCCTCAATCTAATGGCGTTACGGTGGAAAAATCAGCTAATCGGAGAGTGGAGACACTGAGGATCTCAGATGATCAATTCCGCCGGCGCTCGCCGAGACTGGGGGGAAATGCTGGAGGTGAGCGCTTCGTTAGGGAGGCTAGTTCTCTCAAATTGAGTAGTCCGCCGCTTAAGAAGCATAAAGGCGGAGAACAGGTTTGGTTCTTCGTCGGCGAGCCAGTACCTGATGACGAGGCTCGCCGTAGGTGGCCATGGCGGTATGAGGTAGCTGAGGTAAGTAAGTGCTACTACATTGTTATTAAGCTTCAATTCGGCTCTTATTGAGCTCTGGATTTCAATTTGCAATTCATTTCGGAGATGTATGTTAGAGGATTTGATTTTGGCAATTTTTGTTGTAGGGAAAACAAAATAATGGGCAATCACAGAAACGTAAGTAAGTGATACATTGCTATTAATTAAGCTTCATTTTGTCGATTTAAGATTTTAGTTGATGCATTTATTGTTTGTCACCCACATTATTGATTTTGCAACTTTGGCAGGGTTGATGATGATGATGAAGATGATAAACTTGTTTCAAATGTAAAGTGTCACTATTTACAAGCTGAAGTATCGAAGATTATATTTGATCTCAGTGATTGTGTTTACGTCAAAGTAAGTTTGCTTTACTGGCACATATTTCAATATGTCACTAACAAATTTATCGTATTCTGAACATCAAAATGTGGCAAACCATAATATTGCAGAACATTCATATGAATGTAAATAAGCTAGTACAGTTCAGTAAAAGCTTTTGTCAAATGTAGCTTGTATTTTGCTAAAGCACAAGTTAGTAAGAAAAGCCAAGCGTGTTTTGTGTTTATATGAATCAAGAAATGTTGTAGATTCATCGCTGCAGTGTATATGTACATACTCATTGTTCACTTGAACTGATCTTAGCACTGAGGCTGGCATTAACCTGATATGAATAAATTTGTTTTGAAAACTATAGTGCAATTGGTTTTAGATTAGAGAAGTTACTAAGGGCGCACACTTGGTGTGCCTCGAACCCTGACGTTCGAGGTCCTCAAAATTTCTGAATCATATGCATTTCTCTCTTTTCCCCTACTCCTGTTGCCAACTATATCATATCTAAATTTGAACATTTCATATAATATTGACACAAAAAAACTCCGAAATCTCCATCCATGGCAGTTATAACTTGCTTGCAAAGTTGGTTAATTATCTCATCATTTCATTGCTGGCGTAGCTGTAGTTCCATTTTCCTATTCTCACTCATATCTTTTCAATAATTATAGGGCCCAAAGGGAGGTCCTAATTACGTTGGCAAAATTCTAGAATTTTTTGAGACAATGGATGGCGAAAACTACTTTAGTGTTCAATGGTTCTTTCGAGCAGAAGATACGGTGACAAAATGATGCTTTTCTTTACTCATTGTCGCCTCCTTAGTCCCTCTTTCACATCCTTCGCTAATTAGTTTACCTTGCCAGGTTATAAAGAAAGATGGAAGGTCACATGACAAGAAACGGTTATTCTACTCTACTCTCGTGAACGACAACTTGTTAGACTGCATAGTTTCAAAAGTTAAAGTTGTTCAAATAAAACCAAATGTACGTCTGAAATTCCCAAGCTAAACAAATATAGTACAATTTTATGTTACTAATCTGTATGTTTGTAACCTCAATACTGCATTTTAAGGAGGGAGACATATTTTTGGTCGATCATATTTACTCCCACTTGCGTTCGAGTTTAGTTGGTTCTTGTATTAAAAATGATAGACACCAGAGTCTGGTGAAACTTCATTGATGACGAGTGACAAAAACATGTCTCTTAAATTGGTTGATTACATTCTTGTACACATATGTTATTGACATTCATTTTGTTGTAGGTTAATTTGAAAGATAATACAATACCACCTTGTGATTATTACTTTGATATGAAATACGATGTCGACTACTCAACTTTCAGTACAATTTCAACAGGTACTCTGTACTATTTTGCTTTGAAAATTTTAGAAACCATAATTGATGCGTATTTATGGCTTGGTACACTTACTACTTTGCATGAATTTTTTGTGTGTGGTTCTGGTAAGGACTCCCCGCCTATATTCAAGACTACATCGTGTGATGTCACCTATGAAAACTTCCTAGCTCATTTCCGTACTCTGTTTTTAGTTAGCACATTAGGTTTCTCCAAATCCATTTTAAAACCATGTAAGAAACTACAGTAGCAGACACAATCTCAAAGTTAGACATACTAGATTTAGTTCAAGTGGCTTTCTACAGAACTTTAATTGCAAAAATCTTCTAAGCAGTCTTGTGCTTGTGCAAATAGGTTCTAATTACATACTTGATTTACTTTCTGAGTGGCCATAAGTCAAAGATCTAATGAACTACTAAATAATGATTTATGTCGTATGCTCATACGTTGTTAAACTAAACTGAAGATATACAATCTAGATACAGTAGTTAATTCATTGCATGAATGATCAATTGTGCTATAATTTAGTTACCATGAGTTGTTACATGCCTAGCTATGAGAAATAACCACTTCATTTCTACCTTTCTTCTTTCAATTCATGCTTCACAATCTTAGTATGCTGTAGCTAACAACATAGTCAACCATTTTAGCTCCCATTTTTGCTGATCTGACTATATGACCACCTACATATTATTGTATTAATGCAGACAGCGACAGACAGTTATCTCCTCATCCTTTGATGATGTCATCCAACAGAAAATGCTCTGCTTCTAAAACTGCCACCAAGTCTTCTGTGGATGGAATTTGTAAATCTGAGCTAGCATTACTGGATTTGTACTCTGGCTGTGGAGGAATGTCTACTGGACTGTGTATTGGCGCTAAAGCATGTGGCTTAGATCTTGTGGCGGTAGTTAGCAATTTTTTTCAACTTTCAGAAATACGGGTTGAAGAAATAGTTTTTCTGTTTAATGGTCAAGACTAACTTCCGTGTATGACAGAGATGGGCTGTCGACATTGATGAAGCAGCATGTAGGAGCTTGAAGCTGAACCATCCAGAGACACAAGTTGTGTATTGAGTTTTCTTTCTCTTTAAATTGAAGTCCCCAGTTTATCAGAAGTATTTGTAGTATTCAAGTGTCTCATTGAACAGACAAGGAATGAAGCTGCAGAAGACTTTTTTGATTTATTGAAGGAATGGGATCGCATCTGCAGAAAATATGGGAAGTATGAACAGAAAGAACTCAGGTCAAAGATTGTTAGAGAAGCTGATAATGTTAAAAAATCAGAACTGAATCAAGAAAGTTCATGTGAATATGAAGTGGCAAGGCTGGTAGATATATGCTATGGTGATCCCTCTGACTCAGGGAAGCGAGGGCTTAAATTTAAGGTGCAATTATCTTATTCATGCTTGACTAATATGTTAATATAGTTACTCAAAGTGACATGGCAGTAAAGTTACAGAATAATCATTTAAAAGGAGCAAGGACCTTTATTGTTTTGCGGTGGCAAGCGGGTTCAATTATAATGATAGTATTCATCATCTAAATTGCTACTTGTTGAATACTTAAGTACATGCCGACATTTAATGTCATGCTTATATTCTTTTAGGTGCGCTGGGTTGGCTATGGCCCAAGTGATGATACATGGGAGCCAATTGAGGGATTGGGGTACATTTCCAGCTAGATACAATCAGCAGTTACACAGTATTCAATGTAGCTATTTAACTGAAAACTTCTGATATGTTTATTCTGCTTTTCTCTACAGAAAATGCCCAGATCACTTAAGAGATTTTGTACAAAAGGGAATAAAAGCAAAAATACTGCCTCGTCCGGTATGTTTACTTTGATTGTGAAGATTACACATGCACCCTAATGGGAAGAAAACCAGTTTTCTGTTTATTTGACACTATTCTTGTGGAATAATTTGTGCCATGCAACCATTGTATGCTAAAAACATACTACTATAACCATCTAATATACCTGATCCATATGCTATCAACTTAACACAGGGAGATGTTGATGTAATTTGTGGTGGCCCTCCATGTCAAGGAATTAGTGGCTACAACAGATTCCGGAATTTTGATTCTCCTCTTGAAGATGAGAGAAATCGCCAAATTTTAATTTTCATGGATATTATTGAATTCTTAAAGCCAAAGTTTGTTTTAATGGAAAATGTTATTGACATCTTGAGGTTTGCCAATGGCTGTCTGGCAAGATATGCTATAAGCCGGCTGGTTAGTATGCATTACCAAGCAAGGGTTGGGATAATGGCTGCTGGTTGCTATGGGCTTCCTCAATTCCGCTTACGCGTTTTCTTATGGGGTGCTCAGCCTCTTGAGGCAAGTATTATCGATCCTAATCTTGGCACTTCTGGCATCCCTTGTGATTTGGATGACTTCCTATTTTTTTTAACTAGAATATCTTGGATATGGGCTTCATCAACTATGGGTTTTCCTGTTCATGTTGTATTATCATATACTCCGTATATTGATTATGTTAAAAGCATGTTTCTTTATGTATCTACACATTCAACCTTCCTCCTTACCGGCCATCATATTATGAATTATCTCATGACTTAGGCTTTAGCTAAGTTTATTATCATTGCTCTTCAGTTGTAAATTTATTAAACTTGCAAGTGACTATCATTTTATTGGCAGGTGCTACCCCAGTTTCCTCTTCCATCACATGACGTGGTGATCCAGTATGGATTTCCTAGCGACTTCGAGGTACTAAACATTTTTAACACACGGCTTTTACTATGTAGTAACCCACGAAGTATCTACTTATAATCTGATTCCGTATTGCAGCGAAATGTCGTCGCTTATGATGAAGGAAAATTCAGCGATCTAGAAAAAAAAATTCTTCTCAGTGATGTTCTTTCTGATCTTCCTCCTGTACGTTTCATTTGCTGCGCACTTTGATTAATTCTGAAATTTTATAAACTGACTTCCTTCATTTCTATTTTCAGGTTTCAAATAATGAGAAACGTGACAATATTCCACTCAGAACCGAACCTGAAGCAGAGTTTCAAAAGTATATCAGAGCAGCTAAATGTGGTAGGTCATTTGTCGTCTAGTTTTCAATTCATTCTTACGTATAGATACTCTGCTGCCTAACCTGACTTCCAACAACACTAGTTTGAACTAATTTAATAGGCATTTCAAATGAAGCTTGCCTCATATGAGGTTTTAAATAATTAAATCCTCAGCAACTAATTGGCTGGTGAACTATTGCGTTGCTAAAAGCCTCATTGAACCTAAGAGATTGGAAATAGATGCTAGCAAATGAGATACTAACAAATCAATTGGAAATTTTATCTTCGAACCGTGCTTCCTTATCTCAAAAAAAAAAAAACAAAGGAAAAGAAAACTCCAGTGCTTCCTTATATACATGAGAGCAACCAAATAGGGTTGGAACTAAAAGTTTGGACTAACTTCGTTCTTCCTCTTTGTCTAGATATGACTGCTTCACCTTCCAGTAAAACAACTAAGCACAAAAATCCTGTTTTGTACGATCACCGGCCTTATCCTCTGAATGAGGATGATTACATGCGCGTCTGTAAAATACCAAAACGAAAGGTTAGAACAGTGGGATTTTCTCTGCCATACATTAGGCATTCTGGTTCTGATTATGTACTTCACTCGACAGGGGGCAAATTTTAGAGACCTCCCAGGCATTGTGATTGGGTCTGACAATGTAGTTCGCCGAGCAAATGAGCAGGACTTGATGCCATCTGGAAAGCAATGGGTAATGCTTATAAATTAGTCAAGCTCGGGCTCCAAATTCAATTTATAAAATTATACGAAGTGAAGTCTTTGTCAAATGTTTGTGAGTTTGCGTTCAACACCTGATCTCAGCAATCTGCATTGGCAATCAATATAAGCTGCTAGCTTTGCTTTTGAATGACATCACCTTGTTTTATAACTTGCATAGACTAAATGAATATTACAAGTGTGATGCTTCTTAACGCACTCTTGCTATTTCACTAATCAGGTGCCTGACTATGCCCTTAGTTACCGTGATGGAAGGTCCCATAAGTGAGTTACTACACATGGAGTTGCAGTTTAACTCACTTTTTTTATCATTTCTTCTATTCATTTACTAACAAGATCCTCTCTATAATCGAATACTGCAGACCATTCGGACGACTGTGGTGGGATGAAACTGTACCAACTGTTTTCTGTTATCCAGACCATCGCTCGCGGGTCTGCATCTTTTACCTAGTCTTCTTGATTTGGTTCCCAATAGTTTAGCTAATTATCTTTTTTCCTTGTCTTTTTTGTTGAAGGCTATTTTGCACCCGGAACAAGATAGGGTCCTCACTTTACGTGAATGTGCAAGACTACAAGGCTTCCCCGACTACTACATGTTCACTGGAAGCTTGAAAGAGAGGCAAGTCTTAATCAAATTTAGAATAAATCTCTAAAAAAAGAGCATTGAATTGAAACTGGTTATGCTACTTAAAAAATAATCATACTTAACTTAATCACATAACAAACTTCCCCTTCATTCTGATTGTAATTTTATCTCTGTATTTGTCCATCTACAACAGATACAGTCAGGTTGGCAATGCAGTAGCTGTTTCTGTCGGACGTGCTCTAGGATACTCATTAGGCATGGCAGTGCAGAGACTGAGCGGAGACGGACATCTTCTCACTCTTCCACCCAAGTTCTCCCATTCTACAACCGTTGAGTTGCTATCTTTGCTCAACCAATGAGTATTCATTCTTGGGTTGTACACTGGACAAGGAGACGACGTGCCGTCCCTCCACAATTGGTGCCTTGTATGACATAAGTAGTAGGAACGCATCATCTGTCTTTAGCTGTAAAAGAGTCTCTCTTATAACTAGTCCACATTTATATGAAAATAATTGCTAATATGTACTCCTAATGAGAGCTGCAATTGTGATACTCTCGTGGGATATTATGTTGTATTACTACTGGAAAATGTATCATTTGTACAACTAGAATAAGGATTGATGTAGTAATTATTTATTGATTGTTCCTTTCTCAGACCAGAATATGAAGTTGCTTATTTGACAGAGAGTTAGATTTCCGACCAGAATGCAAAAATTTGAAGTATTGGCGGGCCCTACTCATATATTAGTATTTATTAATATATTAGTATTTATTATTAATTCGATTTGGCCGAGTATATTATTTTGACTAAAGTCAAATTATTCCCGTATATTAGCTAAAAAAAACTTTTTGGTCTTATACGGTAAGTGTTTTTGGTCCAAAAGAATATGTTTTGGTTCATACTTAACAGTTGTATAAAAATATTGTTGGGGATTGAAGCCCCTTGCACAGCGAAAGTCATGCATTCACAAATAAATCATACATATGGATCTATTTGACAGATTATGGGATCAATTTATCACATGTTAAACAATCAATTGCATGCTAGAACACACATAAATCATGTTTTAAGGAATTAAACCCTAATTCATGATATTCTACGGATTAGGGTTACCGATCTGATTCTCCAAATAATCGACGATTGCTTGCTCCTTCTCCACGTGAAGTTCTTCGTACTCGACCACAAATCTTCTAATCTGTATCCCGAACTCAGATAATGACCTTTGGGTGGGCAAAGCTTGTCAGAATCGAAAAGGGCTTGATTAGAAAGAAGACAGAACTTCAGTTCTATGAAGAACTGAGAAAACCGTTCACTCCAGAGAGGGGAGAACGAAATTTATGTGTTAAAATCACTTTAAATCTCCTTTCTAATCTCCTTTTATATTGAGTTATGATGGGCCAGATTAGGGATCTATGGAGGTTGGACTTGGGCCAAACCTGTTGGACTTTTACTAATTAAATTGAGCCCCAATTTAATACAAGTCCAAACAGAATATTATTATCATCCACTATAGTATAATAATATTGACTGCCCATCCAATCCCAAATTACGAGTAATCCGGGCTTTTACCTCTTTAATTTATTATTTCCTGTGTTAAAGATATAAATATCCATTAATCCATTTAAGTCTGCTATTTGACTTTAATTAATTAATATCTTTTTCTAAGAGTTGTCTAGTTCAAAATCTTTATTTATTATTCTGGAATAAATTCCAACCGGCTGGGTTTCTGAATAATAAAACCTTTTTTCGAACACCTCTTGAGGATATTATTAAACTAGACTCACCCAGCACACGATTCATTGCAATAACAATACTAGCACCTCTAGACATTGATCACCACTACCCAAGATATCAGGATTCTTGGATTGCGAAAAATTTGCACCATTTGATAAATTAAAGTAGTGCATAATCAATATCGTATGCTCAATGTTATATCAACAATGGTTAAGAAATAACAATCATCGAGACCTCGTCTTTCAGTAAATAGCAAGAAAGACTTATCTCAACAGTTAGATCCTTCAATGCTATACCACACCAGTGTCGTTTATTTCCTAAGGTAAGGAAATATGCGGACTGACACTGCAACCTTTCACGATAGGTAGCCAAAGCCTATCTAGGTTGTGAAATTCTATTTCTCTTCTACAAAGAACCGACTGCGTCACCTTCTGTGAACTTCGTTCACGACCAGTCTACTATGTAGAAGAATTAGACTTATTTGCTTCTTATACATTTAAATGTTTGAGAAACATCTTATAAATGCACAAGCAAACATCAATGCGATGAAATTACTACTTCTCGCCTTGGGTTAAAAGTGGATTGTAGAATTTATTGTATCCAAGCAATTCTATCCGTGCAACAAGCTCGAAATATGCTTTTTAGTATACCAATCCTAACAAATATTAACTGTCAATTGTGTGTAAAAGTCCAAAATTGATTTTGTACATTTGCACAAATAACTGATTCGGTCTTATATATTTTAAGTTTGTTAGCTTTTAATCCTGAATAATATTCTCCATTTTAGTTTATACTTAACTCATTAATTAGGTCAAAATGTGGTTGAACGTTAACTATTTAATAAGCATTACATATAGATCAAAACACATTGATTAGTTTCAAAAGATAACATACTTAATATGCGGAATGTAATCAAATGCAAACTCTAAATATTGTACAAACTCTTAAACTATGATATGGACCGTTAGAAAATATCAACAAATTATAAAATAATAGCAACAAAAAATGTCAACACAATGTCATCGGTTGATGTTGTGTTGAAATTGTGTTGAAATTATATTAACATTGTGTTGGCATCAAAATCTTGAAATTTTAAATTGTATTGACATTGCGTTGACATTGTGTTGATATTGTATTGAAAGTTTAGAATTTGTACCATATATGAGATTGCAATTTTATCATTACCTCTTAATATATAAAGTTAAAAAGTTTTTTTTAGACAAATATAAGAGACTAATTTAGAACTTTATCTATTATTTTTCCTCCACTTTTTAGTTAGGAGAGCACTGGATCATGATCACAGAATCAGGTTGGTTAATAAACACTTGTATTTCGCCAATTTATAAGATAATTACATCATTCATTTAAAATGTTTCGCAGTTATTTCACGTTGGTAGGAGAAAATTCCAGTTAATAGTAGTATTTCATTTGGTCCAATTGTAATCATTCCGTCATCAGGTGTTCGACATTGCAATTTTTGCCGACATGTCATCTAAGTAATTAATGTTAACATTTATATTTTGCTATTCAAATATCTTAGATTGAATTTTTTTAAAAAATAGATAAATATGATAGTTATTTTTTTCACACTCTATTTACTATTAGTATTATTTTATTTGGAGATGTCCTAATGAAAGCGAATAAAAGAAAGAGAAAAAAAATATATATATAAATAATGATAAAATTTCATATATATAAAATTAAATTAATTTGGTCGAGCTATAAAACTAAAAATTACTCCATCTGTCACACATTTGGAGTCACATTTAGTTATGACACTGGTTTTAGAGCATGAATAACGCATAGGGGCCGGGCCGCAACTCGCGAGTCCCGGCCCGTGTTCAGCGTTGGATGGTGTTGCGGCTCGGCCCGGGCCGGTCCCGAGGACGCAGTTGCGTCCCGGGGCCTCTCCCTCCGTCACGTCCCGGCCGGCGTTATCCATGCCCGGGCCGCATCGGTTGCGGCCCGTCCCGGCGTTAATTGTGTTCGGGCCGGGCCGCAAGTCCCCACCGAATTTCTTTTTTTTTTTTTTTTTTTTTGGTTTTCTATTTATACACTATATTTGCTCATTTTTTGTAACTCTTCCACACAAACTCTCACTTCTCTCTCAATCCTCTAGCATTTCAAGACTTCTTGAGTTCTATGGATTGGTTTAACAGCGACCAACGCCAAATGGACGATTTCGTGAACTCCTAGAACTGGCAAGTGCCGCCGACACCCGATCCAGATGCAACACCTAGTCCCGGGATGCCTACCAATGTAGACATGGAATCGCCGGTTAGCACTGATGAGTACGATATCAGCGATATGGAGCCAGCTCCACGGAGGGGCAAGGGCAAGGTTGCCGATGAGGATGGGCCGAAGAAGTACAGTCCGCAGGAGACAATGTGGCTGGCCAAGAACTACGTCGACGTCTCCGAGGACGCTGTGATCGGCAACCAGCAAAGCGGCAAAGCGTTCTAGCAGCGGATTGTGGATAAGTACAACGCTGGTCGACCCGAAGGCTCGTTCGAGCGTACCTACGTGAAGCTACGCAAGCATTGGGGTCGGGTGCAGAAGGAGATTAACAAGTGGAATGGCAAGTGGACTAACGTAGTCCGGATGTGGCCGAGCGGGCACAGCGAGATGGACCTTGTGGACAAGGCCAAGGCAGATTTCTTCGCTGACGGGAAGAAGCACTTCAAGTACTTCGACGTTTGGAAGCTTGTCGAGAAGAGCCCGAAGTACACTGGTGGGGCTGAAGCGGCGGCGAAGAGAACCAAAGTCGTCGCCGGACACTACACTTCAAGCGAAGGAGGTCCGCCAATCGACCTCAACGTGACAGACGATGACTTCTTCCTCTCATCTCCTGGTACTGAAAGCCGTCCGATGGGCACAAAGGCGGCAAAGAGGAAAGCAAAGGGGAAGGCAACTGCGAGCTACTCCGCTATGCCGCCGCCGCCACCCAATCCTTCCTTGGACAAGATATCAGACTCTATGTCAGATATGAGTATTACGTTGCGGATGGGCCAGCTGACGGAGTTGACATCGAGGGATACATCGAGAATGTCGGAGTACGAGCTCGAATTGCACCGTGAGATGATCGAATACCTTCGCGCACAAATGAAGAAAAATTAGTTCTTTTTTCTAGGATTTGTAATTTTCTTGTTTCTAGGTTTGGTAATTTTCTTTCTCTAGGATTGGTAATTTTTTTTTCTAGGATTTGTAATTTTCTTTTCTTATTTTCTGACTGAACAATAAATTTTCCCGGTTTTAATTGTTCAACGTATTCTATTTTACGATTAAAATATGTTGTGAATAGTGCAGATGAATAGTTGTGGCCTGAGTTGTGGCCCGAGTTGTGGCCTGCGGTGTTAATGGAGTTGTGGCCTGGAACCCCTAATTTGAGGGAATGATGACGTGGAGGGGACTTGCGGCCCGAATCCGGGCCAGGGTTATTCATGCTCTTAAGGAATTGGTGGACTGTATAATAAATGAAGTGAGATGGTGGAGTGTGTAATAAATGAAATGAGATGATGGAGTGTGTAATAAATGAAGTGAGTTGGTTGAAGATGAATCCATTTTTTTGACTTTTTGGTTTTTTATTTTTATTTTGGTTTATTTTAATGTAGATAATGACATTTTGATGTAATTTTGATTAATAATGAATAAAATTGTATGACCAAATATGAAAAATTCTAAATGTGACTCTAAAACTGGAATGAACTTTTTAGGATAAAATGTGACTCCAAAACTGAAAAGGGAGTAATTTTGGTCAACCAAAACTGGAACGAAGGGAGTAATTTTGGTAAGCCGCAGTAAGCAAATTTGGAAACAACCGCTCGTTACAAAATTTAGCCGTTAAACCTCTCCGAAGCCCTGAAAAAAATCCAATCCGCGTTGTAACCCTAATCCCAGATTGAATGCATATATAATTTGGTGAATTCAACTCCAAAATAAAAAATCAATCGTCACGATTCTCTCTCTCTGGCTAGCTACTTCATCGTTCATTGGATCTTGAATTGCTTCTTCTCTAACTAATTCTGTTTTCTGCAGGCGCTGCTTTTCTTCTATTTCTAGTCTGTGTTTTCTTTGGCGCAGGGATTTTTTGCTGATCTGCTTTAATTTATACTAACAGTTGTAGATCACATATACTGATATACACATACGCATCTTTTTCTCATTGATTTCCTTCAATTTCTGTGTTTTTTTTTGTTGCTAACGTGATGGAAACAGGAATGACTCATTCATCTGCATCTTCATCTTCAAGCAAGTCTCAATCGCGATGCCCGCTTCAAGAGCAGTTTCTTCACAGAAAAAATTCGCGCGAAAACGTATGTTAATGTGCCGTCATCGCTATTCACGAATTTGTGTTTTGTGTATATTATAATTTTATTATTCATTCAATGATCTTCGCGGTTTATGTGGCTTATGAAGAATTTTGTGTGATGTTTTCTCTATTAATCATTTCAATTATCTTTGGTTCTGGTTTTCAGTTGGATCGGTTCATTCCGAATAGATCGGCGATGGATTTTGATTACGCACATTACATGCTCACAGAAGGTAAGAAAGGTAAGGAAAATCCATCTGTCAACTCTTCTCCATCTAGGGAGGCATATAGTAAACAGCTTGCAGAAACTTTCAACATGAATAGAACTCGAATTCTGGCTTTCAAGAATAAGCCGCCTACTCTAGTCGAGGACATCCCGAATAACTTTGCAGTGGCGGCGCAGCAACCGAAAGCTGCCAAACCCCGTCGCCACATCCCACAGGTTGGTGCCATCCTTCATATTGAAAGCTGCAGTGAAGTTATGTTTACTTTCGTAGATTGTTTAGACTTGACTATTTTTGATGTTGTTAATGATGAATTGGATATGTTTGTTGCAGACTTCTGAGAGGACATTAGATGCTCCTGATATTCTGGATGACTACTATTTGAACTTGCTAGATTGGGGAAGCAGCAATGTTGTTTCGATTGCTCTTGGAAATACGGTCTATTTGTGGGATGCTTCCGATGGGAGTACCTCAGAACTTGTTACTGTCGATGAAGATGCGGCCCTGTGACCAGCGTTAAATGGGCTCCTGATGGAAGGCATATAGCCATTGGTATGAACAACTCTGAGGTTCAGTTATGGGACTCGACTGCTAACAGACTTGTAAGTTCCTTATCATGTTTGTACTACCTTAGTGATTGTTCTTTTCAATTTCTCAAGTGCTGAATCTTTGGTGTTATGCAGCTGAGAACTTTGAGAGGCGGCCACACATCACGAGTTGGTGCTATGGACTGGAACAATCACATCTTGACTACGGGAGGGATGGATAGTCGGATCATCAACAATGATGTCAGAGTGAGGGCACATGTTGTTGAAACCTATCGAGGCCATCACCAAGAAGTTTGTGGGCTCAAATGGTCAGCCTCAGGCCAGCAGCTGGCTAGTGGTGGAAATGACAACCTCCTTCATATATGGGACAGGTCCATGGTGTCGACAAATGCTCCTACGCAGTGGCTTCACAGGCTTCAGGACCACACGGCCGCTGTCAAAGCACTTGCGTGGTGTCCGTTCCAGGGCAATCTGCTTGCGTCCGGTGGAGGTGGAGGCGATAGGTGCATAAAGTTCTGGAACACACACACTGGTGCGTGCTTGAACTCTGTGGACACAGGCTCGCAGGTCTGCGCTCTTTTGTGGAACAAGAATGAGCGCGAACTGCTTAGCTCTCACGGTTTCACTCAGAATCAGCTCACTCTGTGGAAGTATCCTTCAATGGTGAAAGTAGCAGAGCTCACTGGCCATACATCTAGAGTTCTTTACATGGCTCAGGTATACCATTATATCTCTCACATTAAGATTTCTAACTTGGCATGTTTGCCATCTCTATTGCCTTTCCTTGACACGTTTCTTGGTATCATCGCGTTTTCCAGAACCCAGATGGATGCACGGTCGCATCTGCAGCAGGGGATGAAACTCTTAGGTTCTGGAATGTGTTCGGGAAACCCGAAGTAGCCAAGGTGGCACCAAAGACAGCAGCTGCAGAGCCGTTTGCTCACTTGAATCGCATCAGATAATCGGTGTTTGTTTTCTGATCACGACTACAACTGCGCAGAGCTTGAGTGAGGAGAGAGAGAGAGCTTTGGCAATTTCTTTCATTCTTTCATTCTTTCTATTTTGTAAATTCTGAGCTGATTTCAGGATTAATAATACTACTAATTTCTTATGTAAATTTTTCTGTACTTGGAGTCGCATATTGTGACAAATCTCCTATGCAGAATAACAACTCTTATGATCATCAGTTATACTTGATTCTTTTCTTGTAAAGATTTGTAAAGTTAGTTCTGTTCATGCAAATATCAATGAAGAATCATGAATCATAATAGTCCTCAAGTTAATATTTTAGAGGATTTAGTTGTGTCCTCTTTTTGATGATTATAACTAATAAATATGTATGACTTCAGAAACCATGTCACAGAATTGGGGGATGTTTTGCTATCTAAAATTTCTTCCATTTATTTACTTACTTTTTAGTTTCTAATGAATAACAACAGTAATTGTTGCATATATAGCCAAGCGGAAAAAACACATGTACTTCTAGAAGCAATCTTGAAATTAATAAACAAACATAACTACTTGTATTCATTATCAACAGGTGATAACAGACTCCCTCGAGTAAGAAATGAAATGAAAAAGGAAAAGGTAATCACAGTCAAGACACTTCTTACAGCCCCTCTTGTTTCTTTCTTTCTCCTACAAGAACCCTCAACCACATAGCCGTCTATCCCGAGCTCAAGAGCCATGCCGGCTACGTGAACTGCCGCCTCATGTACGTGTCCTCGTGCACGAAGACGGGCGGGGCCTCCGTGTTGTGTGGAGGGAATTGAGGTTGTCCCATGGCGATCGCGCCTCGACTGGGAGGAACATGTGAGCCCCACGCCTCGTTACCCTCCTTACCGGAGGTTAAGGTGAGGTAGTAGAAGATCCCTAGAGTCACACTGGCGAGCGACAGGATCGCAGCTCCAGCAAAAACGCCTGGTTTCACAACATAACAGTAGTAACTGCCGAAGTATAAGTTCTCCTCGCCATGCTGATCATTGAGAGCCGCACCGGTGAGTAATAGAAGGAATGCGATGACGAAGGTGAACCTGAACATCATGCCATGAGACATAAGATTTTAGACTGAATCGCAAGTTTGATTAATATAACTTTCCAGCCCAGAGTGTGCGCGTTTCATTAGATACAAGCACTTCCAATAACTACATATTAGCACCCCCATAACTTCGTTTTCAAATATATGACGGGCAGAACTTATGCGGTATAGTAAAGTTGGTGCTCGTCGTTTCCCATTGCCATTACCACTCGGTACCGGTAATGTGGAAGGTTTCTAAAAATGTTCATACTTGGGAGCATAACAAGTCATTGTTCGTTGCATTTAAGATAATCAAATATGTGCACAATTTTATCTATGATCAAATGAGCATTATGCATAGAAACGGCATGATAGCGGATAAGTTACCAAGAGACAACAAAGCACACGAGTGCTATACTCCATCTAGAGCTAGATTGATGAGAGCCTTTCCTACAACACATGCATCCAGTTGCAACATTGATGATAATTTGAGCAATCATGAGAGAAACAGCTGCAGTTAACCCGAGGACTAGTGCAGGACTCCTCGGATATACACAAAAAGAAGGGGATGGAAATGTGACTTGGCTACCCTGCACGATTGAATCAAAGATTTGGATGAAAAATAAATCAAAAATGAAAGCCAACACAACAACTTGCAACACATTTTCGTAGGGACTAAAAGAAATCTAAAATTTCCAGCTATCTGCGAAATGAGGAACAACCTAGCCGAGTGAGAACTCACAGCCACCTTCAGATGTAATTTTGTACGCCACAAATCACAATGGACAATAAACATACAGTTTTAGAGAAATAAAGAATAAATATTCACACTCTTTTGTATGGTTAGATGAAAAAACTTGCCAATAAGCTACGCATGTCAAGAAAAGGTAAAGCAATGAAACTGATTGGTGCGTGCAGAGTGATAAGAATCTTAGTCTTTTTTTGCAGGTTCACACGTGCTGTTGAGATTTCAACACGCTCGACAAATCAGATAATTAGTGAAGTAAATGGATGAAAGAGTAGCGTTGATTAAAAACAACAAGCCTCATGTTTAGTTAATGTTCCAAAGCTGCTACACATCTACCATATTTACTCAGAAATGATTCAGCCTGTACAATCAAACAGATTACAATGGACCGATTATTAGGAACCGAGAAGCATTCCAGTATCCGAGAGCTAGTTGAGTAAAAAAGAGATATGCATATGCCTACGCTCTACTTGCAGGTAACAGAAAATGGAGCTTCACTTTCTTCTTTTCTCATCTTTATTCACTCAAAACTTTTTTTATCGGTAGAAGTACGAAAGTTGTGTAGATGTGCACTAGATGTATGTGCCCAATAAAGCAAGATAAGCACATCGTGATCCATATACACTCACAATACAAAATAAAGTAAAACAAAAGAGAAGCTGAATCACCTAAAACATGAAACTAAAACTCAACTAACAAGCCTCTCACATCAAAACTATACTACTAGTATAGTTTTATCTACTTAATTTTCCAAACACAAGAAAATCTAGTTTCTGCCTAATTCTTGCAAACTACACCAGTTAATTATTCACCATCACAGTAAACTGTCTCTTTCTACAATTCCAATCCTAATATATTAACCAAAACAAGTTGACTATCTAATCTTTAATTGCTATTTTAGCTTAGAATAAATGACCTATTCAACTTTTTCCCTGAAAACTTCATAAATAGAGCTTTGAACATATCCATCAAATATTACCCTTACCAGGAAATAAAAAGCCCTACTTAAATTAGCTAGGAACAACTTAAATCCATATGCCCTGTGAAGTAGTAAATCCCAACAACAGAATATCATTCTTTGAAAAGGAACTCACAAAAACTAACTCAATAAAACAATCAGGATTCTCCAATTTTCCAACCAAAATCTAGAAATGTTTAACCAAAATAGTGTGAAGAAGTAAACAAAATATGAATGAATGCACAAATTAGATGCATAGAGCAGAAACATACAAAGCAAAAGGTCCAATTTGAGAGAAAAAAATGGCAGACCTTAACCCTCTTAGCCTCTGCGGCAAAGCCTGTGGCAGCAGATAATAGCCCAAGAAACCCCACAACACAGCACACTATAATCACCCGTCGCTCCATTCCTTCGTTTCTTTCTCTTTTTGAAACTCTTCAAAAAAGAATCTTTTACTTATAGCGTTGAGTAGAAGTGTGACAGTAAAGGATGCATGTCAAAAAGTAAGGATTTGAGGAACTCTGTGCAAACGGAGATTCTTCTAGAGAGAGAGAGAGAGAGAGATGATTTCAAGTTTCAAGTGTTTTTTTGTTGTTGGAGATGGTGACGAAACATGGTTCCTTCTCAGCTAAAATAAAGACACGAAGATATGTATATTATCCAATTAAATGTACTCCATGTTTATACGTTTCTAATTATTTTATAATAATAATAATACTATGTCTACGTGACTAATAAAATCTCTACATAAGATTAAATTGATTGAAAATAATGGAGAGTGATTGATTCGCATAAAATTAAAGACATTATATGAATGTGCGTATCTTTAGGGCGGGGGAAAAATACCTAAATACTGAAATATCAGCCTTATTGTACCAATAAAAATATTAAAAATATCGAATTTTCGGTATACCGTGACTTTTGGTACGGAATGATACCTTACCGAAAGATTCTGATAAGATAACGGTATGAATTTTCAAATACTGCAATATACCGTTGCTTACCGAAATTCGGTATATACCGTAAATTAAGGTATACACCGTAAACTAAGTTATATACCATAAAAATATAAACAAAATTATATATAAAATATATTTTATATATTTTTAAATTATAAAATCTATTGTGAAATATAAATATAATTATGAATAAATTATATTTAATTTATTTTTAGAATTATAAATATAAATAATATTCTAAAAACTCTAATTTTCTATTTTAATTGATGTTGAAAGTCAGGTATACCGAACTTCGGTACAGTATACCGAAAATGAGGTACGGTATCGGTATGAAAATTCGTCATACCGAAAATAAGGTATACTGAAAATCGGTATATCGAAAAGTTTGGTAAGGTAAAGGTATCACTTTTCGCATACCGTATTTATGGTAAGGTATACGGTATGATGGTTTCGGTAAGGTATACCGTACCTACCCACCCCTGCTTATGTTACTACTCAGTGAGTGAATAAAATAACTTTGATGATTTTGCATAGTACTAGCAGTACTACTATATTTTGATGAGAGGATAATTTAAAACTCAACTAGGCAAAATGGCAATGAAATTTAACGCGATTGAAATGGATTCAAGATACAAACATTTAAAAATTGTTTCAGAATTAAACCGGATTATAATTTAATAAATATTGAATATCAATCTTTGATTAATTATATTGAACAATATTAGTAGTACTAGTACTAATTAAGAGAGTAACTTGGAACACTATTGTCCTTTTGTTAATTCTTTTATTGTCCAGCACTGCTAATTTAAAAAGGTAGTAGTACCTGTTTTTTCCTTTTAATTTCACATTATTGTGAAGCATTAAATAATGTGATTAAACTTGTGCTTAGACACTTCAATAAATATCCCAACAATGTCATAATTTTAGTGAATTATGATCTCTTATGAATGTCACCAAATAAAGTTGTGTTTAAATTTAAAAGTACTATTCCATGCATGCAACAAAAATAAAGGCATGTTAGAGCCGGCCGCAATGGAAGCTAGCGGATAGGCTAGCCGATGTTGTGTTTAAAGTAAAAAGTACTACTCCATGTATACCACAAAAATAAAGGCATGTTAGAGCATCTCCAATGGAGGCTAACGACCAGTGACAACAATTTGGGCGGCATCGGTGAGCTCTAGCCGATTTGCGGGCGCTAACCGATCTGCTGGCCGATGCGCTAGCCGTCATTGCAGGCTCGAAATCGGCTAGCCTATTAGCTAGAATTATTATTATTATTTTTTTTTTTAAGTTTTCGAAACTCACACATGAATGGCGTGCGGCGACTGGGTCCGAGTGTGTGGAAGTAGGAGGAATTTTTTTTATATTTTTTTAATTATGTGTAAAATTTGAGGTGCCACGTTGCAACAGAAATGAAGATGCCTGTTTAATCCCACCCCGTTGAAATTCGCTTATCTTGTGAGGGTTAGATTAGTCACTCCATCGCACCGCCTCGAAAATTGATACCGTCCGGTGCATCACGGCGTTAAAGTTTCTGTACTTTGCATAATCCGATATCTAATCTCGAATACTTAATAATGTACCTTTATCATGCCACGTAATATAATCTATATAAACATTTATTTATTATTATGTAGATTTGCTACTTTACACGAGGACTAAGACAATTTTTTTTAGGCCTTATTTGGCTTCATGTCTTAAAATCCAAGTTTGTTGTTCCATCTTTTGACTTAGTATCTTGAAACTTGGAGTACTCATGAAATCTCTATTTATGTTAGGGAGGTTTGATACTGTTATACTCTCTCCATCCCACATAATTTTACCCAATATTCTATTTTAGTTCGTCCCATATAATATTACTCATTTCACTTTTACTATTTTTGGTGGTGGATCTCATACTCCACTAACTCATTCATACTCACATTTTATTATAAAACCGATACTTTAAAAATAGGACTCACATTCCATCAACTTTTTCAACCCACTTTCTATTACATTTCTTAAAACTTGTGCCAAGTAAAATTGTGTAAAATTATGTGGGACGGAGGGAGTATATTTCAAATTTGGAAAAAAACATATATAGTTGTCTTAATATCGTGAATCCTGATTCCGTACAAAAGATTAAATTTTAATTGTTTTTATAAAATTTGTAAATAAATTATTAAATTATAAAGTTTTAACTTTTTATTAATTATTTTATCCACATATAAAATGATATAATGATATTTGGTTTATAATTACACACTCTTACAACAAAATAAATGTTACTCAATTATAAAGATTCTTTATATTTTCAACAGTAATATGATTAATCATCACTTTTTACATTAGTTTTTTGCAAATTGAAGTTGCGGATCCACAAAAGAAAAAGAGTAAGGGTGACAAAAATAAGAAACAAAACCATTCCAATTAATAAGGGTTTAAAGTTGAAGGCATGAACATTTTTTGAATAATCCATATTACAAATATTATTGAGTATTTGGTCCAAGGTTAACGGAATTATGGAAGTCCGTCAATTGTTTGTAGGGGTGGTTGGTGCGGCCATAGCCATTGCAGGCACAACTCTTCCTTATAAAACTAAATTATTCCTCCATTTTCAGTTCCACTCACCAATTTGGCTTTAATTCTCTCTGCAAACACTGCGACTCATATCTTGTATGGCCGCTAATTTCCAGCGCACTCGTGGACTTGCGAATTTGGGCAAAAGATTAGCTGGTCAGATCCGCTCTCGCCCCCTCGCCATTTCTCTGCTCCACCGCAGGTCTGTCTGTGTGTAGCTAAGCTGCTCATCTCGATTATTCACCTATTTTTAATTCCTAATTGAGGAATAGTAGTAAGGAAATGATTTTTTCAATCATCATTCATTCATATGATCGGAGCTACTGTTTTTAGCACTTGTTGATAGCTTCATTTCTATTTTTTCTTCATGATTGATCACTTCGGCTGAGACAAATTTGGGGGAAGATAAACCTGAATCCAGGGAAACATTATTTTTGGGGTAATCATGATATTTGGAAGAAATTTTGTGTTATTTTGCTAACAGAATAAGACATTGGAATAACATTTTTTATTTAAGGGAAGAAAAGTTCTAGCTCACATGTCAGTTTCCATTTATTCTACTTTTTCACGTTTCTTTTTCCTCTTTGAAAACAAGTTATTTATCCTTCAAATAAGCGAATTTACTTAGTTGATGAAGCAGGTTAGTTCAATACTCTTTTGATGGTCTAAAGATGTTTTTTATTTTTTTTTTATTTTTTTTTATATTATTATTATTATTATTATTATTATTATTATTATTATTATTATTATTATTATTATTATTATTCTGTAATCGAATGCTTCTCATCTATGTTTATTTCAATTTACCTAACTGACCATTAACTAAATTGGTTTAGTGATTGATGTTTCCTTAGACTATTAAATACAGGATCGTATTAGTTTTCAAAAGAGTGGTATGTTTTAGGGTAAAAATCACAAAATAATTTTTTTTTGAAAGGCTTAGACAAAAAGGATTGTACTTAGTAAACACGCATTCAAGATTCCATGAATGAAGTGGTCATCTTTGTAGATAGGATTATGCTGTCGTTGCCAAGAACATGACATTTTGGCTATTTATTCTTAATAAAAAGAAAATTGTCCCTATCATAGAGGCTTTATCTAAGTTACAACTTTTATATAGCGGTGGCTTCGGATGCCTTGATTCTTTCTAAACTAGAGGTGGCATGGAACTAGTCCATATGACTTTTGCTTGATTATTGTTTTTTCTTTTTTTTATTGATAAATGAATATAATTTAAGGCTTTGTCAAGATGGACTCAAACCCGAGACCACAGGTCTTGTGCATCAATCACTCTAGCCACTAGGCCAACACACGCGCACAGATTTTTCTTTTTCCTTTTGGAGGGAGGGGGGAGGGTTCCTTTTGTTTTGGCTCATAAGCCTCATATTGCGTTAGCTAAGTACCTTCTTAGTTCCCGAATAAGTCTCCTATTTTGAGATGAATCTTGTTCTTGTTATTCAATGCAAATTCTTTGCTTTTTCGGTTTTGTTTTAGGCATTTGATGGCTTATTTTGGGGATGTGGGGACTGAGAGTATGAAAAGTCGAAGATCATAGTATTTTAAGCGACATGTTGCTTATTATGTGAAATGAATATTATCTAACATAGATTAATTTCAACACAATCTTATGTGTTATGGGAGTTGAATTTGAGTATGATTATCAATTCATTTGCATTGCACAATGCATGTGTAAAACAGGAGTGTGCAAGCATCAGCCTATGAAAAGAACCCGGAGGACAATGTGAACTCGACTCTGGTCCCAGACCACGTGATCCCACCTCAGTCAGACGAGTACTGGGCTCCTCACCCGAAGACAGGGGTGTTTGGGCCTGCAACGGATGAGAACCCAGGTTCTGGCCGAAACCTGGGAGCTGAAGGTAGCACTGAAGGGGGCTCGGTGTTGGAGGAGAAGGCGTTCTTCCGCCCTCTCGAGGACTTGGAAAAGCCTCTGGTCCAGCCGTCCAGCCTCGAGTCGCATAACTAGGTTGTATCTGCATCTGTAATGAATAATAAACCTGTATGTTTGTATCCTAAAGTGCAGAATATGATACTGCTATGTTGCGAGAATGGGTTTAAGTTTGTGATAATGATGGGAATAGTTTGGATGCTGCGATATATGCTTTTTTTTTTTTTTTTTTTTAATCTTTTGCTTTTTAATATAGGAAATAGGGAGTTTTTATTTTAATCCGTTCTTTTCTGCTGATTTTTTTGAGGTTGATTACAATTTAGGAACAAGACTTCAATTTTTTACACTCCAATAAAATATCGGTAAAATGTAATAGTTCCAAATGATTCAATTAAAAAGTTGCCTTAAAAAAATAGAACATGGGTGATCTGCATATCCTGGTGTCGTTTTCGGATCAAGGAAAGTTGTGCAATTCCAAAATTTCTCCGAAATTGATAATTAGAGGTGGATGTTATCTTATCTATCTTTCAAAATCCAAGTTCAATTGGCCTTATATGCCTTTTTACTTTTTGTCCTTGTCTTTTTTGAAACCGCTAGATCGTTTAATTATAAACGGGAGGGAACTACTTTGTTCATTAGATAAATGAATAAGATTAATCTTCTATTTTAATTTATTGATTTCATTTAATTTTCTATTGTAATATATTGATTTCATTTAATTAGCTTAGATAAATGAATAAGATTAATCTTCTATTTTAATTTATTGATTTCATTTAATTTTCTATTGTAATATATTGATTTCATTTAATATTTGCTAATGCTTATTTGAGATTTATTAAATAAATAGATAAAGGAGATAGTGGGTTGAATGGAGCACTTCTCAAATGTTATTGCAATTTAAATCTAACCCAAGTGAGGGTGGAGACTGAAAAATAGAAAAACTTTAGGAATTGAGAGGTCGATTCTAATAAGTAAAACATAGACTCTATACCTCATCTGCTCATCATATGAGCTACCTCACTGAAAATTTGCATACAACAGCAAGACCATGATCTGAAGTGCTGGTTTCATGGAAAGAATTGAAGAATACAATGAAAATCTGTAAGAAATCTATAAGGTTCTAGCTTAGAAGTAATTGGTAATAAAGGAGAAATTTATGACACTTATATAGTGATTTCAATTCAGTTTTATTTATACTGATATAAGATAGTTATATTTTTATTTCTGAAACGTTGATATAGGAACATGAATAGTGGTAGTTTTCTTTATTAATAATTGGTATAGTTTCTTCATCAGTAGTTGTAGTTTCTTTTACATAGTGGTGAATGGTGATATGTGTTTTGTTTTCTATAATAGTTTCCTTATATAAGTTGTCTTTTGTTTTCTGCAAATGAGTTGATGTAGAAAATTTATTTTAATGTACTTTCTTCCGTTTTTATCACAATAATTCTTATTTGGAGAAGTAGTTTTGCTCAAAATATTACTCTATTAATAATAATGTTGCACTTAGTTTATGCATTGATTTTGTGTTTCCTAGAAATTATGAATTAATTTTGTGTTTTCTGGAAGTTTTTATGTATGCATTGATTTTGTATTTTCTGGAAGTTTATGTATGCATTGATTTTTTGTTTCCTAGAAACTGATTTTGTATTTTCTGAAAGTTTTTATGTACGGATTCTACGTGGATTCCTGGGATTTTGTTGTGTTATTTCACTATCATTAATTTTTACAATTATAAATAATCTGAGAATTATAATTGACTTATTAAATTTAATGCTTAAACGGTTAAACCATGCCATTTACTATATACTCCCTCTGTGTCAAGGTAGTTGGAGCATTTCTTTTGGGAAGGGGTAATTAGGTTGCACGGTTATTTTTTCTTTTTTTTTTTTCATATCATAATTTTTGTTTTATATTTATATTTGTATCAAGAAAATATTTAGATTTATTAAACAAGTACGCTAATAATTTCCAAAAAATTAAACTTAAAAGTAGAATATAATAAAGGTAAATTGTATTCAAATGTGTTGTTTTTGAACAAACCGTGTAATTTTAGAATATATTTTTTTCATCCACCCTTTTTATGTTCTTCATTTTAGTATGTAATTATTTTAAAACAAAATAAGAGTCTATTAGTACTATTGATGGTAACTCGTACTCTAATGTATTGAAATATACCCTTGATGCAAGATTTGGTTGCATAAGATTTGGTGTTTTTAGTTTTACCATTGGAAGAAGCTTCATCTACTACCCATTTTTTGTTTCTGAGTTCTCAATTAATTACTCCCTCCGTTTTAGTTTAAGAGTCACATTTTGCCATAAGAGTCCGTCCCAATTTCAGGAGTCACATTTAGAATCTTCCATATTTGGACATAAAATTTTATCCCATTATTTATCAAAATTACACCCAAATGTCATTATCTACATAAAAATAAACTAAAAAAAAGAAAAACCCAAAAGTCAAACCATCTCACTTCATTTATTACACAGTCCACCAACTTACTTCATTTATTACACACTCCACCAATTTCTTAAAATGCGTGTCATAACTAATTGACACTCCTAAACTGGAACGGAGGGAGTATAATGTTTTCAAAAAAATAAACTTTAATTTGCTGAAAAATGTAATCATTCAAATTTTATCAGAAAGAAAAATAAAGTTTCTTTGCGGAAGAAAGGTTAGAAATTTCATTCTACTTCTATGATTTGGCTATGAAACTCCGTCGCCTTGACGGCTCCCACACTCCAGCCAGACATCATGTGAGGGGGTTAATTCAGGGTACGTAGTAAGTAGTCCGTTATAGGGGAGGTCTTAACCCACTGACTGTCAGAAGCACATCTCCCAAGGCCTCACACTTGTACCTGAGAGAGGAAACAACTACATAATAGCAGTGAGATTTGAACCCAGACTCATTGCAGCAAGATCTGTCCCTTCGTTGCTTACTGCGCTACGCCCCTCATTGTCGAGCATAGATCTCAACATAGGGGCTGATAGCTAGCATGATTCCCTTCAAATTTCAAAAGCAACATCACCACAATTATCAGTAGGAAAAGCTCCTGATTGTTCAAATATCCAAGGTTCTTGCAATTTACATATCCTAAACCATAACTGAGTATATTGACCAAATCAATCCCCATTAATCTCATCATATCATAGGGATACACCAAGATCTCCTTTTTTTCCCAAAGCCATCTCAGTTACAACATAATCAACAATATCAAAAATCTGTTAAAATTGAGAAAATTAAATTATAATTAGTGGTTTGTTAAAATTGAAAAAATCAAATTACGCGTTGATGATAGTTCTTTCTTGTCTGCCTTTTGTGTGGTTTTAACAATTTGTTTTTTATTTTTTTTTAAAATGAAGGATAAGATGAAAAATTCAAAATGTATGTATGAAATTCAATATATAATAAGTTAAAAAAAAAAAACTAAATTAATTAAGCTAAAGGAATTGTAATTTGTAGGAAAGTTGAAAGTAAACATAAAAATGAAATAGACATATAGTAGGACAAACTTTGATAATTTGAAAAAACGTAATCTCTTTATTAGTATCAAACATTGGCCATATAGGCACAAGCCGATATACATTATTCCTCACACTTAATTTACATTTATTTATGTTGAGTCACATTTGATTTGATCAAGCAGAGCGACGTGCGTCATTAGCGTTGAAAATAAGAGTCTCCTGGCGCGAAAACTTGATCCTCTGTGCCTCCTCCCTCGATACTTGGTACGCGTTAGCAACGACATCCACGGGCAGCCCCCTGATGGCCGAGGTGCGGCCGCTCAAGGTGTTGATGGCCGCATTTTCGTTGGTGTTGAATGCAACCCACTCGAAGCCCTGCTCTTCGGCCTGCTTCACCACCGCGAAGTTTTGGGGCACCACGAGCACCTGCCCCTCTCTCACCTGCCCGTCGAACACAGCTTGGCCGCGGTGGTTCACTATCTGCACCCGTGAGGCGCCTCGGGTGGCATAGATGAGGCTGTGGGCGTTGGTGTACCAGTGTGGTGCGAATATAGCGTTCTACAAATACAATGACAATTAAAATACTCAACTGCTTTTTGTATCTGCTTACTCTGCCTAACCACTTAAAAATGTGGTGAGTTGGTAGTATTTAAATTAGAATTAATTGGGATAACTGTAATATTGTAATTACCCTGTGGAGGACTCCTTTGGCGGCGCTGAGTTGGAGGAAGCTGAGGATGGGGAGGTTGAAGCTGTTGAGGGTGGAGAATCTCCCGGCGCGTGGGTTGTAGAAGTCGGCGCGTGAGGCTCTGTCGAGATTCTCCTTGACTCTGGCGCTGCAGAAGGTCTCCTCGAGGCCGTTGTGGCGCTCTTGTTCGCGTTCCTGGCGGCTGCGCTGGGGCTGGATCAGCTGGATGCTCTTCTCTGCCCTTATAATGTGGCCTCTTTCGTCGTTTTGGCCCCTCAGCTTCCTTGCGGTCTCTACATCAACATTGAATGCCTCTGCCAACAACTCGTCGTCCAACCCGCTGAAGACGTTGCCCAATTCGGATTGGGCTTCTTGGCCGCGCTTGCTTCCGCGCAGGCTCCTGTATTGCTCCTCCTCTTGCTGGTTGCCCGGGTTTCCGGCCAGGAAGAAGGACTGCAAAATTTGGATAATTAGTTAGATGAAATTTATATGAGTAGGTTGTATGTATTAGTATTTACTATTTACCCACGTACCCTTGGGTTTTGGTCGAGTTGGTTGGCATTGTTAGAGTTGTGGTGGAAAACAACGACAACAAGCTCTTGATCGCCGTCGTTGTAAACCCAGTGAGCATCACCGGCCCTGATGGCGATGACGTCTCCCTTCTGGAATTCCTCAACCTTCTGATGTCTGTCGTCTCTGAATCTCTGGCTTCTCTCCTCCCGAGAAAATTGTTGTTGTTGGCCTGCTTCGAATGTTTCGGCGCAGCCAGATCTCAGAACTCCGTAAGTTCCCTTGCCTGCATAGCATACATGAAATGAAACGATGAAATTCCGAAACAGATAGAGTGGTAATGCCTGAGGCCAAAGTGGCCAAAAGTCTCAATTTTCAAGTCCACTATGACGCGGCCTTTAAATTAAAATAAAATTGATGAGGATTTATTTATTTATAATTAACGAACCTTGGACGACGTAGACGAGGACGGGGGCGTTGTGGTAGACAGGGAGAAGGAGGCCTCTCTGCTGAATGATGTGGCGGCGGATGGAGACGCCGGCGCATCGGAACTCGTTGTTGTGGTTATCCCAGAACTCGGTCTGTCCGCCCTCCGATTGGACGCGGTAGGACGGCTCCCGGGCGTCGATGTTGCTGAGCTGGCATTCTCCCTGCTGCTCTCTAAAGGCGTAGCCCAATCCTAGCAGCAGAAGAAAGCTTAGAACAGAGAGCGAGAGCTTGCCCATGGTGGATATGGAATGCTTGACGCGCTGTGTGTGTGTGGTGATGAGAAGTGGCGAAGCGGAAGCGTCGGTATATATAGGCGAAAAACTCTGCAAATTGCATGGCTTCATATCTCCTTTGGCTTCCACCTATGATTTTGTGAGGGCTACATGGCTTTCTTTCTCTGATACTACATGTCACATGATGACATTCTTCACCTCTCAAAATTTAATTTTTTCATCATGTATGTGTATCTGGACGCAAACAAAGTCAGATACCTCTAGTCTCTTCTATTTTGTTTAGCATTCATCTCATATTTTAATAGGAAGTACTATTAGATCATTCTTTGATGTTTAATAGAGTTTTATTTATTGGGTACTTAGAAACTCACCAAGTTATAGTAGAAGTGAATACATTTTCCCCATAGTTTAATTTTTCTTATAAAGAGAAAATATAAAGTTGTACTTTTATATGTGGAGTTTTGGTCTGAAATACAGTTAAAAATTAGTAAAAAAAACAACAATAAAGTTCAATAATATAAGTCAGTGTAGGTTAAGATCCAGATAAACTTGTAGGTATCTGGTGTGTTGTACGCGCGTGTCTCTAGCTATAAAGATAAAGAATTGGAGTAGAAATTTATATTTTAATTGTCATGGAGTTTTGAATTTAATTTTAATTGTTTTATTTAAGTCAAATTCTATTCTATGAGGGATTTGAAATTATTGATAGTCATTTTCAATTAAGATTAGAAATTGAGTTGAATATAACTCTGTTTAGTGTAATTCTTTGTTATATGACTTGAAATTACATTAATTCTTCAAAAGAGTTTTTCTAGTCTGAAACTTTATTTATCATTCATAGAATAAAATTCCAGCTGCATAGTTTTCTGAATAATAAATTTTTTTTTCAAACACCTCCTAAGGATTAAATCATACCACATGGGCACGCGGATTCTATGAAATAATATTCTAATATTTTCATGTTATTCAATTACTAACACCCAAGATACCATGATTGAGTTACGAAAAACTCTCACATATCGATACGTCAAAGTGGCGTCTGATTAAATAAACAATATCAATATTACTCCCTCCGCCCCAGTTTAAGAGTCACATTTTGCCATAAAAGTCCGTCATAGTTTAAGAGTCACATTTAGAATTTTCCATATGTGGTCATACAATTTTACCTCATTGTTCATCAAAATTACATCAAAATGCCATTATCTACATAAAAATAAACTAAAACAAAAATCAAACATTTAATTACCCCAACCCACCTAACCCCACCCTCATTTGAATTTCATCTCTCTATCTCTCTCCACCTTCCCGACTGTGTTTCTTCCATCTTGAACGAACCCTAATTGTCGCCTCCTATTAATCGCTTCTCTAAACCCGCCGTTACTCCATCACCGTTGCCTTCTCATGGTCGATGAATGGGTTGCAACGCCGGAGTTTGAATCATTGCCATCTTTCGATACACCACCAGAAACCCTAATCGCCCCTGAAACACCACCGGAGGTCCTTGACCGGTGGAAATCGAACGAGCGGTCGATTGGTACCACCGATCTGGAAATCGACGACCGTTTGGCGGCGTTGACGGGTCTGAAACTCCTCCACCATCTGAGTTTGTCCAAGAAACTGAATTTCTTCCACCGGCTGGGGTCTTCGACGGATCTGAAACCCAACCACCGTATGAGGACTTCCACGGATCTCAACGTCAACCACCATTCCAGCCCTATGACGACTCTGAAACGCAGGCACCGTCCCTGCCCTTTAACGACTCTAAAACTCAGCCACCATCCCACCCCTTTGCCGACTCTAAAGTTCAACAACCGTCTTCATCAAAGGTGGAGTACACCAAGAATGAAAAAACAATGTTGTTGATCTTGTTGCCTTGCACGAAAGATCTCCTCTAATCTGTGAGTATTTTTTCTGAGGTAAGCCACCCCCTGTATAGGGTTTGGAGGTTGTTTCTATGGAATTGATTGAGGGATATTGCTGCCTTGGCTATGTTGGAGGTTCTGATTTTGTGTGATGGTTTGGTGGCTCTGATTTTGTCTGATTTGCTTCTATGTGATGAAATTTTTGTGAGAGTTTGGCATGCTATTGTGTGTATAAACTGCCTTGGTTGGATTATTATGATTAGAGCCACCCCTTTGATGGTTTGGAGGCTCTGATTTTGTGTGATCCTGCCTCTGTGATGAAATTTTTCTGAGAGATGCATGCTATTGTGTGTATAAACTGCCTTGGTTGGATTATTATGATTAGAGCAACCCTCTTGATGGTTTGGAGGCTCTGATTTTGTGTAATTGGTCCTCTGTCATGAAATTTTTCTGAGAGATGCATGCTATTGTGTGTATACACTGCCTTGGTTGGATTATTATGATTAGAGCCACCCCTTTGATAGTTTGGAGGCTCTGATTTAGAGCATCCATCACTTAAACTTGGAATTCATACAAAATGCAGCTTCTAGAATTGTAATGCAGACTAGTAATCCTAACCCAAAATGAAGGCTATAACCCAAAAAATAAGTTTACATCCTAAACACCAACCTATTTTGATGCTTATACTGTAAACCCCATGATCCAAGTGGCCTATCTAGAAATCTAAAATATTGATTAGATGCCCTATGTAATATTAGGCACCCACATCATTCTCTGGGAGTAGTAGATACTTCAAGCTTTCCCTTACCAGATTCTCTTCAACTTCAAGTACTGACGTAGGAAGCCCCACTGTTCTTCTCAACCTTTCTTTGTTCAAGTGGGGTATTTTGTAGTTGTTGCCCCCATGCACTTCTAGGATCTTGCTGAAACAGTTTTGCAATGTTAAAAAAACATTGTTCAAACTTTGTGGTGTGAGTTCCTCAAAAGAACTCCAAACATTACCCAACAATTCATCTATATTGGTGGCTAGTTTATCATCTTGCAGTGATTGTATGGCCCTAAAAAATCCAAGGTCCAATACATTAGTGTCTGGGGAGTTGGCTGGTTGGCTAATTAGATGGAATTTAAATCCATCTAAACTTGCAAGAGACTCAAATTGTGAGTCAGAGGAGTTTAGGTGAGGTTTGACATTATCTTGTTGGATATATATCTCCTTGCTTGCATTGGCTGACCACTTAGCTTTGATTGCTGGAATAATCTGTGCATTATGTATGAATAAATGAATGAATGGCTAAGTGATGACATTACCAATGTCTGATAGGAATGTGAGTTGAAAAAATATTCATACCTGATTCAAGAGACATTCTCTCATTGCTTCCTTGTTAACTGATGGGATAGGCTTTGTCTCCAGTGTCCCTCTAAGCCTATTCTTTGACTTCCTTTTGGCTGGAACTTGTTCTGTGAATGGGAATATGCCTATTTTACCATCAAAGATGGTCTGCCCATCTGTGCCAAGCTGTGGCCTACTTACAGCACACATGAACATCACTATAGTGATGAATCTTTTTTATTTACAAGACCTGTAAGGCTCATCCTCATCCGGCTACAGGTAGTATCTGTCTGAAGCATTTGTCATGTAAAACCATTTCTCATCAATATGAACTGTGTTGTGCATTGCATGATTGAAAAGCCTCTTCATGTGTATAGTGTGTTCAAAAGGAAATAACAGGTTCTCTAGGTCCAGCAAATCCACTAGATCACGCGGTCTAGGAACTCGTTGGTCGCAGGAAATCTCGGTCGTCGGACACACAGAGCACTTCTTTCAAAAAACCCTCAACCACTTTACTAAACCTAGTATAGGGAAGTAGGGATCGATCCCACAGAGAAGGATGCGTAATACTTATGCTCAAGGATTTGGGTGTGTTTTTGGTGTTGGCTGCTGCCACGCATTTTTCTTGGGTTGAGGAAAACAAATTAAACTGACTTGGGAATTCTTAAAACTCCTAAGCTAACAGCTAGACCTAGGCAAAATTGTAAGAGAACGTTGCAAAGGAAATTAACTGCTCAACACTTGATCTAAGAAACTACTTCACTACTAGACCTAGGAAACAAACCGACTGTGGGAACCATGACTGAAAAAGCAAGGTACGAACGAAAAGCTGGCAGAATAACTAACTCTCGTACTAACTAACAGCGACATCGTCTTCTACAACCAAATTGCGTAAAACTCATAAGAAATTTAACATGAACGAAATCAAAACAGAGCAAACTAATTTTAAATCAAATTTATGCATAAACTACGAAGAGCTAAACAGATCTGCAGACACTAGACGAAGCAAATAGAAAACAAGAAGAAAAACTCGAATCCATCTAACAGCTATCTTTCCTCACGTCGAATCCAACCTCAGACGCTAAATCCACTCCGAATCCAAGCGTCCAACACGAACTCCAACCAACAGAAACTCTTCATCACTTCAGATTTGAACAAAAAAACTCCAAACAGTCAATAAACCACAGATCTATCACCAAATTCTCATATCAAACACCACAACATCAAAATAAAACAGAGATCGACATAATACTTATAGAAATAAACTACCAGCAAATAGATCTACGCAAATCGACTTGAAATTCAACTGCTAAACGCAAATCAACAAAGCAGATGTAATACCCGCTCTTTTATTAACCTTTTCTTAACGTTTAATGTCGAACCAGAGAAACGTTTGTTTCTTCTAATTACTTTCAAATCAGAAATATTAGTCAATGACTTTGCTTGTTTGCTAAATTGAAGAGTGTCGATCGGACTATAACATATTTCGTATATATGTATTAAATACAATAAATGTCAAGAAAGAATATGAGGTTACTTTGCTGATCTAGAAAATTCGAATACATATCAAGCTACTCTCTAGTTACAAAATAAATTACACACAAGTTGATGAGAAAGAATTTAAGAATGCAAATATACAAATGTTGGGCCTCTCTTCTCGAACTCAAGATTCTTTCGGCCCAATGACTTGAAGGGCAGCCCGATGGCCCACGCAGCCAGCCCGACTGCCTTGTCTCGATCCAAGACCACATCACCAAGATTCAAAACCATTTCCCTTATCTGCCATCAAACCTGCAATGAACAAACAAAACTAATAAATATTGTAAGGTACCTTTTTCAACATCATACCAAGCAAGGGAAAAAGACATCCTTACTTTATCAAAGGAGGTCAAAATGATCCCAAAATGGCAGGTACACACCTACACTTCCATTGCACCAACCGAGAGCTGCAATGAGAAAACAACAGTTGTTAAAGACTTAGGAGTAAAAGGCTGCAAACCTGTGTGCTAAGTAATAAATGAAAGGAGGGACATACTAAGATAAAACAAATATGGTTTACTTTTCAATGCTGCCAAATTGGAGACTTGCCTTTCTTGGAGTGGCAACTCACCCTTAACCAACTCCTTGTCAAGTAGCTAACCCAAAACGTCTCCCTCTAGCTGCACCAAATCTGCCTGAATCAAGCAACCACCTGCACCCCTACATGTCCAAACAAGTGATATTATGAAGGGAGTAATTGTGCTTCAAGAAAGAGACGAATGTATTAATTAAAAGCTTAGTGAAGATCTTAAAAAGGAGGATTTGGCTGCAAGAAGAGAACAAAGTAATACAACAGCCATTTAAAGCCTCACGAGTACACACACTTCGCCTATATAAACCACTCTATACTGCCCTCTGACTCCCTCCCCATACACCACAAATATTCAGCAAAGTTAGAGAAAAATTTGAGAGCTTGGAGTATCAACACCAGTGGCAGCAAGAGCAACTCCCACTCCCCATAGGTAACACATTTTTCCTCCTCTCATCACAAACACTTGATGCTAAAGCAAGCTCATCTTTTTCCCCAACTTTTCAACAAGGAATCAGGGAGTAAGTGAGAGAGTCCAAGTTTTAGAAGCTGAAAATCAAGCAACTGCTTCAAGAGGTAATACACCTCCACCGCTCTCCCAAATAACATCTCATATCATCATGTAATTTAAGTAGAAAGACATAGAGTAATTTTCAGTAGCTCTACTCCAACCCAATGTAGCTAATCTATCTTAGAATCCAATTTTAAGGATGAAAGAATCCTAAGCACCAAGGCACATGAACAACAAGAGCATAGTTCTATAGCCACACCAAGTTTAAACACCTCCAAGATAACTCAAGAAAGCTTAAACAAGAGAAATAAAAAAAAGAAAGAAAGATAGACTTAGCTTAAGGAGCGAAACGTCCGGCGGCGGGGCGCCGACGGGGAGGCAGAACTCGGCGACATCGGCTCGCTGAGGTGACTGTCGCTGCAGAAGAGGATGACAGCGGCGCTGCCTCGGCAGCGTCAATTGTGAAATGCGACAATGGCAGTGCTGCACCGCTGTGTAGCACGGAGAGAGAGAGAGGCGATGCCTCCTCCTCACTTCCGGCGGGACTCCGGAAACTCCGCGAGGCGTCTGCAGGCCACGGCTGAGAGAGGCAGAAGGAGGCGATGCCTCCTCTGTGCTGCTGGACTCGCCGAGGATGAGAGCGCTCGACAGAGGGCGTGAGACGGAGGCAGCAGACGTGAGTCTCCGGCGAGTGTCGTGGCTGCCTCGCGAAGGAGGCAGCGGCGAATGGAGACGAGCGGCGGTGGGTCTATTCGTCGAGCAGTCGGAGACGAGGTAGGAGGCGATGTGCGCTGCCAGCGACGCAGAGGAGGCGCCGACCGGAGCAGCATCGGGCGCGAGGTGAAGACGCCGCTGTGCCCTTCTCGCTTTGGAGAAATTCAAATTGGAAAAAAAGAAGAGGTCACTCCGGCGTGGATTCGCCGGAGGAGGGTGACAGAAGAGAGAGGCGTGAGGAAGAGAGGTGCCGCGACTTCTCTATTCTTCCGTCTAGGGATTTCATTTTGGAAGGTGAAATTTGGGGATTATCAAGTGTGGTAAAGGAGTATATTTGAGAATAGAATTTGGGCCAATCTTTTGAGATAAGTTTGGGCCAAACTAATTAAAATGGTTGGGCTACTTTTAGTTTTAAGTTGGGCTAAGGAATAAGTTAAGTTGACTAGTCACCAACTTAAATCTTGGGCTCGTTTGAAATGATGGTCGCTAATTAATTTTGAGACGATGAAAATAAACCTCGGATTTATTTTAATGTTTGAATAAATTACATGGAAAATAATACTCCCAGAGGTAATGAATTATTTCCTAAACCTCTACCATAAATTAAATCTCCCGATCTAATTAATGTTTAGGGTTCCTAGAACTTTTTAGAAAAATAAGAGAAAGAATAAATGAGCACGCACTTAGGATGCATTCACGTTTAAGCTTAATTGATTTCTTAAATTCTAATTAAGTATTATTTTATTTCCTAAAGGGACGTATTCACACGTCGTTTAAGACTAAGTCAAAGATTTTTCCCGAAAAGACTTAAGCTATCGAGGTGGGCATTTCTTCCAAAATGTGAACTTGCCTTTTAGCATGATTATGTGAAAATTGTGCTATTTATGTTTTGTCATGCCACTTTATGTTTTATGGATTACCTATCTGCTTGGCTATGCCAATTATGTTTAATCGAATTCGGGTCCCAGTAGGGAAGTAAAGCCTACTCGGACTAGTGTACACATATGGGGATCGTGAGCTAGCTTTTAAGTTGGCCGGTCCAGTGACCGTCGTGGAATGTGGCCACATTCCCGGTTCACATACGTTTCAGATATGGTATATATGTTATGTGATTGCGCAATCAACTTTACGAACAAAAGAAATTTTAGTGACTCGGGCCCTTTAAGTTAAAACCCCGTGTTCACTCAACTGGCTGACAAATCTTTTTACGAAAATTATGTTTCGGCAATGTGCCCACTGAGTATATCAAATACTCAGCCCTGCATGTTTCTTTTCTAATGTGCAGGTTGAACGTGTACGAGGAGGCGAAGGTGTTGTTGGGAAATGATCATTAATAAGTAGTTAGGTAGCCCAAAGTAGTATGTCTTCATACATACTATTTTGTCTTGGACTCTTCCGCTGCAGTAGAACTATGTTCTAGGAATGTATGAATTCAGTCTTGACACTCTGACTTTCTTTTGACTATGTACCCATTTGCCTTCGAAACTATTTCCTTGAGTTGAATTGTTTCTGTTATGCTTAATTCATGAGTGATGAGTTTATATTAGTCGCGAAATAGCTACGTTCACTAGCACTAGGGAGTTGTGCTTGTGACAGAGTGGTATCAGAGCACCGTTCTTTCGCTCTGGACCCAAGAACCTTCCTTCAAGCCTTAGTCTAGAATGATAGTACTAGACTACAATATGACTAAAATGGAAAGCTTAAAGGTGAACCAACACCTCGACTCGTCACGTTCAACCGCAACAATGAGGTAAGTAAGGAGTTCTTACAAGAAAATTTTTAGTTATTCATGAAAGAACTTGATAAAAGGAAAACTGATTTCTTTCTGAAGATATTTTGAAAATATTCAAGGTTTTCAAGGAAAAGCATGTAAATTCCATTTTTCCTACGAACCATGGGATTTCAAGTTTAAAATGTTAAGCGTACGGATGTCTTTGAGACAAATGCTAAAGTATTATTAGTTACGCATGCTCGATTACGTGAAGTATGATGATAGATTAAGGAAGTTTTTAGAAAGTTACGAAATGACTAATGCATGTGAACATAGGATGCCTAAGAAGTACATTAGGCTGAAAGCTCTTGAACAGTAATATAAGTTGATGATTCCCAGCCGCTTTTCTAAGCGGTAAAATGAACGAGTATATGCAAGTTAGGGCAAACCCCTAATTTTGTTTAAAATGAGGAAATATAGATGAATGAGTCTGAAAACGGACCCTGTACCTTTTTCCTCCACCTTATGTTTGGACGAAACCATGATTCGTGATGTTGTATTTGGAATAATTCCAAATGTACAAGAATGAACCTTATAATTTATGAATGAATCCATCTATTCTTAGATGGTAACGATCGCGCGAGATACGAAAAACTACCTACTGCGCATGGGCGTCTATCGAACGTTTTAATGATGTGAACAATAGAAAGTTCCATTTGCCTTTATGATCTCAATCATAACCAAAATGAGCGTACCCTCGATCCAGTAAAGGAGGTGTATCCTTACACGAAAAGATATCGTACCTACAATCTAATTAAGTGATCCAGTCTTGCGAGCAAGTCAAGGAGGCTACGCGATCTAGAAACAATGCTTATAGAACGTTGTGAAGCACGATGGAGAGTGCAATGTTTTACGAGAATGATTGTCCTGACTTATCGAGAACATTATGAAAATATGACCTTCAACGACAGTTATTAGTAGTAACACCAGGAATCATGGCTTGGAATGTATGGTTTCCTAGAACGCTCTGATCATGTTCGAGCTCCGAAAGAACAACCAAGGAAGTGCCACATAACTGGGACAGATGATTATGATCAATAGTACTTACTTGGATTCCCATAGATTTCTTTCTATGAACCTCCTTAATGAAAATGCCCTTGTCTACTTTAGACTTTAGATTGACTTGCATTTATGCAAGTGATGCCTCACTTTTTTCCTTTCCTATGAAAGTTGTGACCCTCTTTCAGTAGGTTGGCTATTGTAGTTGAGCTCCTTGTTTAGAAAATGTAAAGTGTTGAATTCTTAAGCCCCGGTTATAAACCTTTGATTCCAAAGTTGCTTACGACCATGTCCTCCGGGATAATCTCATTTTGAACATCCTTAACAAGGGTGTCCTGCCGTCTATTTAAGATTTTTGATTGACTCATGTTTTTACAATTAATAAGTCGCTATCATTTTTTTTCAACGAAAGTGGTGACTCACTTTCAAATCCTAAATTCAGAAGACTCATATGTTCTCAACTATCTTTGTTGATAGTTGTCTCCTACGACCCATCATTTATAAGATCAATATCCTGGGTTCTTTAACTCTCAACTTCACCCTTAAGTTGCTTATTGTTCAGACATTTTTCCTCAGAGAATGGCACAATAAGTAGAACTTTTGTTCACCTCCTTATTTGGCAACCATATTGCGGCTATTTCATCCTTATATGGGTGAATTTTTTTTTTAGCCCAGTTCCACTACATGCATTGTTTCTAGATCAGGATTTCTTTTTGAAACAATAAGTTAAGGCTAATGAATTGCATTTTCCTTGATGGTAGTTGACTTTTCCAAAAAAATATTTCTTTCACTTTGGTCGCTACCTGTGAATCCATTGATGTATTTCCATGATTTCCACATTATGATGTTGGTGAACCATGATCAACGTTAAATCATGGCAATTGTTCACATTTCTAAACCCTCCTGCGACTAATCATATGAGGTCTTGACATGTTGAAACCATCATCCTTAATGTCCGGATCTAGTCAATTTGAGCGGACAATTGAACTATATTATTTGACAGCCTACTATGGAAATTGAGAGTTAGTTCAGTATCATCTTATTTTCATGACCTACCCCATGTTCTTTCAAGCTCCCATCAGAAGTGAGCTTTCAAATTCGATGGGTTTATCTAAAACCATTTGGACCGCCTGGTTCTTTGAATTGACATGATGAGTTCAATTGAACTTAGTATTTTCCTTCAATATCAATTGTCGCAAGTTGATGATGAAAATTCATAAGAGTCGAACAAGAGATGTTATCCTTGTCCACTTTGATGTTCTGGAGCCCTTCAAATTTTCAGTCATGATCCTTCTATGTTCCTATCCAAGTTAAGACTGTTAGATTAATCTCCAAGTTCTTGATACAAGACTCTCGAGAAATGCATAGCCTTAATTACTTTAAGATACGTATGATAAATAAGTTTCTATTACCACACGTGCAGAAAATGATACAGCATCCAGAAGCGTCGCATAATCGACAACACGAAATGTTAAATATTTCACATCTTCGTACCGCTTGTAACAAGCTGGAAAAAAGATCGAATCTTATGCTATGTGGATAGGTAATTATCCTTAAGAAGAGAAATGTTAAGGAATATATATATATATATATATATATATATATAGATCAAATGACTTTTGATGATGTACAAGACCATATATACAAATGTTTAACGGATCGAAATGCTTATTAAGAGTAAGATAAGTGAGTCACAAGAAACGAGGACTCAGTCATGGTTATGTAATGAAAATCATGGATCAAATGCGAGCATATTCGTAGTTTTCATTTGACGAAACAAATTCCATCAACCAGAGGGATTCGTCTGAGAGGTGGCTAGAAAGAGCCACAGGTTGGAGAGACATTCGAGAAAAAAAAAAACGCGTGATAGCACCACTACCCTCACCATCCCTGCTACGGGAGGAGAGAATCAAAAATTTTCTTTAAAGAGTTATCGCGAGAGAACGGATATGGAGTCCTACAATGTGGAATAAGGACAAACGTTAGCAACAAAATGCGAAGAAGTATTCTGTGATATGTTAAACCATACCCCCGATTAAGCGGTCCAAAAAAGAAATGACGATAGAGTTTTGTGTTAATCCTAGACATGAGATCGATATCATCGTGGAAAGTCATGTTAGATTATTTTACCACGAATCGCTTAGTCGAACAAAAGGGCATGAAGCCAGCAAGGTTTGGAGAAAGAAGCCAACACCTTCACTATACTATTCCTGTATTCAAGGATAAATATAATTAAAACAAAGTTTGTACTAAATCATGACAAAATGGATTACGACCGGCATAAAAGTATCCTTAGGACTACGAAAAGTAGACTACCCCAGCTAAGTAGAAGGTTACGAAGTCTAATTTGCTAGCCCTATGGCTACAATTACGACCGATGCAAGCATTAGAGAACTCCGTATGTGACGATGAAGCTTAATATGAGGAATGGCTTCACCAGTCATAGAAAATAAATTAATCAATGGATGGCTTGAATCAGCCCTAGTATCAAAGGAAGGCACCATACGGAATGACGCCTAACGAGTCAGAAGAACTAAAGATACAGTTCCAAGAACTACTAGACCTGGGTTTCATCCGACCCAGTGTGTCACCATGGGACGCACCAGTACTCTTCGTGTAGAAGAAAGACGGAACACTGAGATGTGTATCGACTACCGAGAGTTGAAAAAGTTGACTCTCAAGAACAAGTATCCGCTACCGAGGATTGATGACCTTTTTGACCAACTTCGAGGGGCGGGTGTATTCTCAAAAATGGACTTGAGATCAGGCTATCACCAAGACGGCGTTCCACACCAGATATGGCCATTACGAGTTCACTGTAATGCCTTTTGGGCTTACAAATGCCCCGGCGGTGTTCATGGACCTAATGAACTACGCGTTCCACCCGTACTTGCACAAGTTCGTCCTAGTCTTTATAGATGATGTACTTATCTATTCGAAGAATGAGAAGGAACACGAGAAACATCTGAGAACCACCTTAGAGACGTTGAGAGCCGAGAAAATCTATGCTAAGTTTGGAAAATGTGAGTTCTGGCTTAACGAGGTGAACTTCCTTGGACACATAGTAACGGTAGAAGGGATCCGAGTGGACCCTGCAAAGGTGGAAGCAGTACAACGTTGGCAGTCACCAACAACGCCTAATGAGATTCGAAGTTTCTTAGGTTCGGCTGGATATTACCGAAGGTTTATTGAAGGATTTTCTAAAATAGCCAAACCAATGACTCAACAGCTCAAGAAAGAAGCTAAGGTCAATTGGACACCGGAGTGTGAGGCAAGCTTCCAGCTGTTAAAAGAAAAGTTGACCACTGCACCAGTCCTAGCCGTGCCAGCACCAGGAGCAGGTTATGTGGTGGACACCGATGCATCAAAGATCGGACTCGGATGCGTATTAATGCAGAATGGCAAGGTGATTGCGTACGCGTCACGCCAACTCAGGCCGCACGAGTTAAACTACCCCACTCATGATCTGGAACTAGCGGCAGTGGTACATGCCTTGAAGATTTGGAGACATCACCTCTACGGAGATCGATGTGAGATCTTCACGGACCACAAGAGCCTCAAATACTTTTTCGAGTAGAAAGATTTGAACATGCGACAACACCGATGGCTCGAATTAGTAAAGGATTATGACTGTGGTATAAATTACCATCCTGGCAAGACGGATATAGTGGCAGATGCCTTGAGCAGAAAGGCTACACCCCTATTGACCACCTTCCTCACACAGAATGAAGAGCTCGTATGTGAGTTTGCTAAGATGCGACTGGAAGTAGTAAGAGCACCGGAGACGGTGGAAAGTAGGATCGCCACTTTGGTGATTGAACCAGACTTAAGGGCCAAAATTGTTGAGGCTCAAAGGAATGATGAAGCATTGGAGAAAATCTGCCTTAAAGTGAGGACAGGAAAAGAGGCAAGTTACCGCGAAGAGGCGGATAACGCCCTCACTTTTGAAGGAAGATTGTGTGTGCCCAATGACGAGACACTCAGAAATGAGATCAGGAGTAAAGCGCATGAAACACCTTACACTGCTCACCCAGGGACCACGAAAATGTATCAAGACATAAAGAAACAGTTTTGGTGGGATGACATGGAGAGGAGCATAGCGCCGTTTGTAGAAAGATGCCTAGCATGTCAACAAGTGAAGACTCTACATCAACGACCCTATGGGAAATTGCAACCCCTAGAAATTTCTGAGTGGAAATGGGAGCACATTGCGATGAATTTCATGACAGGATTGCCAAAGTCCCAACGGGGAAATACTGTCATCTGGGTGTTTATAGATCACCTCACCAAAAGCGCTCACTTTGTACCAATTCGTATCACTTACGGATCGGACAAGTTAGCTTAGATCTATGTACAAGAGATCTTACGCCTACATGGAGTACCAGTGACAATCACTTCAGACCGTGATTTAAAATTCACTTCTGGATTTTGGATAAGCCTGCAGCAAGACCTGGGCACCCGATAGAATTTCAATACTGCGTTCCATCTGCAGGCGGATGGACAGTCTGAAGGGACGATCCAGACACTGGAAGATATGTTGAGAGCCGTAGTGCTCGACCGTGGAGGAGGCTGGGAGCCCGCATTACCGCTTATAGAGTTTGCTTACAGCAACAGTTATCAGGCAACTATAAACATGACCCCATATGAAGCATTGTATGGAAAGAAATGTAGAACACCGCCTTAGTGGTGAAGTCGGTGAGAGAGAGATGCTCGAACCAGATTCTGTAGAAAAGATAATAGAGATCGTCGGTCAGATCCGTGAAAGAATCAAAGAAGCTCAAGATAAGCAAAAGTCTTACGCAGATGTTCGCAGAACCGACCTGCAGTTCAAGGCTGAAGATAGAGTTTTTCTGAAGGTATCCCCATCAAAAGGGATAACAAGGTTCGGTGTCAAAGCCAAGCTATGGCCGCATTTCATCGAACCCTAAGAGATTCCAGAAGAAGTCGGTCCTGTGGCGTATAGATTGGCGCTACCACCGAGCTTCGAAAATGTGCACATTGTTTTTCATGTGTCACAATTGAGGAAATATGTGTTCGACCCCAAATGCGTAGTTCACCAGGAAATGGTGTTGGAACCAAGTTTAAGCCATGAAGAAAGGCCTAAGCAATCTTGGATCGGAAAGAAAGAGTTGAGGAATAAATCTATTATAATGAAGAAAGTTCTGTGGAAGCATCACGGCCACGAAGAAGATACGTGGAAATTGGAAGACAAGATGAAGGAAAAGCACACAGAACTTTTTGAGTGACAAGAATTTCGGGACGAAATTTTTGCTAAGGAGGGTAGAATGTAATACCCGCTCTTTTATTAACCTTTTCTTAACGTTTAATGTCGAACCAGAGAAACGTTTGTTTCTTCTAATTACTTTCAAATCAGAACTATTAGTCAATGACTTTGCTTGTTTGCTAAATTGAAGAGTGTCGATCGGACTATAACATATTTCGTATATATGTATTAAATACAATAAATGTCAAGAAAGAATATGAGGTTACTTTGCTGATCTAGAAAATTCGAATACATATCAAGCTACTCTCTAGTTACAAAATAAATTACACACAAGTTAATGAGAAAGAATTTAAGAATGCAAATATACAAATGTTGGGCCTCTCTTCTCGAACTCAAGATTCTTTCGGCCCAATGACTTGAAGGGCAGCCCGATGGCCCACGCAACCAGCCCGACTGCCTTGTCTCGATCCAAGACCACATCACCAAGATTCAAAACCCTTTCCCTTATCTGCCATCAAACCTGCAATGAACAAACAAAACTAATAAATATTGTAAGGTACCTTTTTCAACATCAAACCAAGCAAGGGAAAAAGACATCCTTACTTTATCAAAGGAGGTCAAAATGATCCCAAAATGGCAGGTACACACCTACACTTCCATTACACCAACCGAGAGCTGCAATGAGAAAACAACAGTTGTTAAAGACTTAGGAGTAAAAGGCTGCAAACCTGTGTGCTAAGTAATAAATGAAAGGAGGGACATACTAAGATAAAACAAATATGGTTTACTTTTCAATGCTGCCAAATTGGAGACTTGCCTTTCTTGGAGTGGCAACTCACCCTTAACCAACTCCTTGTCAAGTAGCTAACCCAAAACGTCTCCCTCTAGCTGCACCAAATCTGCCTGAATCAAGCAACCACCTGCACCCCTACATGTCCAAACAAGTGATATTATGAAGGGAGTAATTGTGCTTCAAGAAAGAGACGAATGTATTAATTAAAAGCTTAGTGAAGATCTTAAAAAGGAGGATTTGGCTGCAAGAAGAGAACAAAGTAATACAACAGCCATTTAAAGCCTCACGAGTACACACACTTCGCCTATATAAACCACTCTATACTGCCCTCTGACTCCCTCCCCATACACCACAAATATTCAGCAAAGTTAGAGAAAAATTTGAGAGCTTGGAGTATCAACACCAGTGGCAGCAAGAGCAACTCCCACTCCCCATATGTAACACATTTTTCCTCCTCTCATCACAAACACTTGATGCTAAAGCAAGCTCATCTTTTTCCCCAACTTTTCAACAAGGAATCAGGGAGTAAGTGAGAGAGTCCAAGTTTTAGAAGCTGAAAATCAAGCAACTGCTTCAAGAGGTAATACACCTCCACCGCTCTCCCAAATAACATCTCATATCATCATGTAATTTAAGTAGAAAGACATAGAGTAATTTTCAGTAGCTCTACTCCAACCCAATGTAGCTAATCTATCTTAGAATCCAATTTTAAGGATGAAAGAATCCTAAGCACCAAGGCACATGAACAACAAGAGCATAGTTCTATAGCCACACCAAGTTTAAACACCTCCAAGATAACTCAAGAAAGCTTAAACAAGAGAAATAAAAAAAAGAAAGAAAGATAGACTTAGCTTAAGGAGCGAAACGTCCGGCGGCGGGGCGCCGACGGGGAGGCAGAACTCGGCGACATCGGCTCGCTGAGGTGACTGTCGCTGCAGAAGAGGATGACAGCGGCGCTGCCTCGGCAGCGTCAATTGTGAAATGCGACAATGGCAGTGCTGCACCGCTGTGTAGCACGGAGAGAGAGAGAGGCGATGCCTCCTCCTCACTTCCGGCGGGACTCCGGAAACTCCGCGAGGCGTCTGCAGGCCACGGCTGAGAGAGGCAGAAGGAGGCGATGCCTCCTCTGTGCTGCTGGACTCGCCGAGGATGAGAGCGCTCGACAGAGGGCGTGAGACGGAGGCAGCAGACGTGAGTCTCCGGCGAGTGTCGTGGCTGCCTCGCGAAGGAGGCAGCGGCGAATGGAGACGAGCGGCGGTGGGTCTATTCGTCGAGCAGTCGGAGACGAGGTAGGAGGCGATGTGCGCTGCCGGCGACGCAGAGGAGGCGCCGACCGGAGCAGCATCGGGCGCGAGGTGAAGACGCCGCTGTGCCCTTCTCGCTTTGGAGAAATTCAAATTGGAAAAAAAGAAGAGGTCACTCCGGCGTGGATTCGCCGGAGGAGGGTGACAGAAGAGAGAGGCGTGAGGAAGAGAGGTGCCGCTGCTTCTCTATTCTTCTGTCTAGGGATTTCATTTTGGAAGGTGAAATTTGGGGATTATCAAGTGTGGTAAAGGAGTATATTTGAGAATAGAATTTGGGCCAATCTTTTGAGATAGTTTGGGCCAAACTAATTAAAATGGTTGGGCTAAGGAATAAGTTAAGTTGACTAGTCACCAACTTAAATCTTGGGCTCGTTTGAAATGATGGTCGCTAATTTATTTCGAGACGATGAAAATAAACCTCGGATTTATTTTAATGCTTGAATAAATTACATGGAAAATAATACTCCCAGAGGTAATGAATTATTTCCTAAACCTCTACCATAAATTAAATCTCCCGATCTAATTAATGTTTAGGGTTCCTAGAACTTTTTAGAAAAATAAGAGAAAGAATAAATGAGCACGCACTTAGGATGCATTCACGTTTAAGCTTAATTGATTTCTTAAATTCTAATTAAGTATTATTTTATTTTCTAAAGGGACGTATTCACACGTCGTTTAAGACTAAGTCAAAGATTTTTCCCGAAAAGACTTAAGCTATCGAGGTGGGCATTTCTTCCAAAATGTGAACTTGCCTTTTAGCATGATTATGTGAAAATTGTGCTATTTATGTTTTGTCATGCCACTTTATGTTTTATGGATTACCTATCTGCTTGGCTATGCCAATTATGTTTAATCGAATTCGGGTCCCAGTAGGGAAGTAAAGCCTACTCGGACTAGTGTACACATATGGGGATCGTGAGCTAGCTTTTAAGTTGGCCGGTCCAGTGACCGTCGTGGAATGTGGCCACATTCCCGGTTCACATACGTTTCAGATATGGTATATATGTTATGTGATTGCGCAATCAACTTTACGAACAAAAGAAATTTTAGTGACTCGGGCCCTTTAAGTTAAAACCCCGTGTTCACTCAACTGGCTGACAAATCTTTTTACGAAAATTATGTTTCGGCAATGTGCCCACTGAGTATATCAAATACTCAGCCCTGCATGTTTCTTTTCTAATGTGCAGGTTGAACGTGTACGAGGAGGCGAAGGTGTTGTTGGGAAATGATCATTAATAAGTAGTTAGGTAGCCCAAAGTAGTATGTCTTCATACATACTATTTCGCACCAGTACTCTTCCGCTGCAGTAGAACTGTGTTCTAGGAATGTATGAATTCAGTCTTGACACTCTGACTTTCTTTTGACTATGTACCCATTTGCCTTCGAAACTATTTCCTTGAGTTGAATTGTTTCTGTTATGCTTAATTCATGAGTGATGAGTTTATATTAGTTGCGAAATAGCTACGTTCACTAGCACTAGGGAGTTGTGGTTGTGGCAGCGGAAAGACAATAAGTATCATCAACAACCAGGTCGACTCCCAAAAGTGAAGTTCGACAGTAAAAAACGAGCAAAACAACGAAAATTAAAAGGAATTGTATCCTCGTCCACACTCGAACGGTGTTACCAACCGCGAAACTTCTAAAGAAAGTGACCTTCGTACCCGACTACCCCAGATCTCCCATTCCCAAGTGTGTGTAGTGTGTGTGAGCTAAGAAGAGTGAAAAAAAGTGATATCCCTTGCGTTGCATGCTCTTCTATATATAGGCGTTGGAGTGGGGCCCAGCGAGGTATAGATAAGACTTTGTTGCCCTCAGCTATTGACTCCTCTGTCACGCCATCTTTTCTTTTAAATCTTGCTCACTTCGTTCATTTCCTTCGCTAGACCATCTCCTTCAACACTTCCTTGATCTAGCGATTTTTTTCTTCACACACCTGGCTTAGGAAACGTGTTAGACCCAACAAATTATAACATTTTTCACATATAACCGATACATGAAATTAGCCTTATCAATGAAAAGAAGCTTCCCTTCATCTATAGCTGGTTGAATATGAGTAAGACACCATCTCATTCTAGAAATTTTTTTACTTCAGTGAGTGCTGGCTTTATGGCATTTGTATGTGACCTTATCAGGTTATTCTTTGCCCATCTACCAACTGTGGTCTTGCTAACTTCCATCTTAATAGCATGTTTTCTATAGCAGGATCTCTCAAGAAAAGACAAGTGTCTAAACTTATCTTCATCTAAATTTCTTTTACGTGTTTTCTTAGTATATCCTGATGCTTTGCCTATCATGACAACATGTTTCCCATCTTCAATGTGCTGCTTGGCTATTCCCCATAAGCGACTCACTGTCCTTTTGTGCACTTTGAATCACTTGGCTGCCTCTTGAAATGAACCATGTGGCAGTGCTCCAACTTGGCATTGATGTTGAAGGAACTACACAATATGTTCTTCTCTTGGTTGCTCAAACACAGATGTTCTTCTCTTGGTTGCTCAAAGAGAAGAACCAATTTGTATGCTATAGATGTTATTAACCCCCTGGTCCAAGAATATCTTGAGACTGAATTGATACAGGAACAAATTGACAACTCGAAGTTGAGCCATTTAATCGACCGAGAAGTTGTAGGGTGGTGTGCAGCAATGAACACAATGGAATTGACAGATGAGGAACTAGCAGAAGTCATCATGGAGTTTTGCAAAAATCCCAAGTCAGCTAGATCAAGGGGATCAGCCCATGTGGCCAGTTTAGAAAATACTCCTGGGTCTGGGAAGGAGACTACCTGATGTTGCAGAAAAAAAATCCCTTGCCCTAGGAGACGAATGACACCGAGAAAGAACTGAAGACACTTCCACCAGGTCTCAAGTAATGCTTACTTGGAAAAGAATGAGACATTCCCAGTGATAGTCAACAGTAACTTGACCAAGGAGCAGGAGAAGGAACTATTGGAAGTAATCAAGCGGAACAAGAAGACAATAGGATGGACCCTCTCTAATTTAGTATGAATTAGCCCTGATCTCTGCATGCACCACATCCGGTTAGAGGAGGGTGTGAAGGCTCACCGAGACGCACAACAGAAGCTGAATCCGAACATGCGGGAGGAAGTTCTGAAGGAGGTGTTGAAATTGCTCTCTCTAGGGATCATCTACTCCATCCCGGATAGTGAGTGGGTCAGTCCAGTCCATATGGTGCCCAAAAAGTCAGGAATACAGGTTATCAAGAATGAAAAGAACGAATTGGTGCCCACTAGGCTTGTGACTGGATGGAGGATGTGCATCGACTATAGGAAGCCGAATGAAGCCACGAAGAAGGATCACTTCCCTCTACTCTTCATTGACCAGATGCTAGAAAGGTTAGCTGAAAAACAGTATTTTTGTTTCCTTGATGGATATAGCGGTTATTTCCAGATCTACGTAGACTCAGAGGATCAGGGAAGACCACATTCACTTGCCCTTTCGGTACGTATGCATACCGCAGAATGCCGTTTGGGTTGTGTAACGCACCAGGAACGTTCCAGCGGTGTATGATGAGTATCTTTTCGGATTTGCTTGAGGTATGCATTGAGATATTCATGGATGGTTTTACCATATATGGGAATTCATACGACACTTTTGTGCACTTTGAATCACTTGGCTGCCTCTTGAAATGAACCATGTGGCAGTGCTCCAACTTGGCATTGATGTTGAAGGAACTGCACAATATGGTTCTTCTCTTGGTTGCTCAAACTCAGGGTGGCCCTCGGCCCTTGCTCTGGTTCTGCCTCGTGAATATGCTCCTGCTCTGTCTGTAGTTACATACTGTTGCTCCATCTCCATTGCCTTATGAAGAGAATTCTCTAAGGGTAATTTAGCTATAAATACCTTTGGTTGGTTTGTTGGTAGGTGGAATTCAAGTTTTTGGAGTAATGGTGGAGTGAATGTATTTATAGGTGTATTTTAGCTTAAATTTGGTTTTGGAATTTTCCCTCCATGGGATTGTAATGAATTTTTCCCTCCTTATTTGGAGTTTGAGTTAGTGAATATTGAATTTGGTTCCCTCTTTAAATTTGTTGAGATGTGATGGCCGAAAAACATGGGTTTGCAATGTGTGAAACAGTTTTTTTTATTTTAATTTTGGCAAAGCTTAAATTTTTGTAAAGAAAAAAGAGTAAACACATTGAAAGATTAAAAACAATAAGTTTAAATAATTTAAACAACCAAACTTATAAGTAAAAAAGAAACAATTTTAAAATCTAAAAAGTCAAACCATCTCACTTTCCACCATCTCACTTCATTTATTACACACTCTACCATCTCACTTCATTAATTACACACTCCACCGTGTCATAACTAAATGACACTCCTAATGTGGGACGGAGGGAGTATTTTCATAGACTAGGAAATACTAAAATTTTTGAAATATATTCTTTCAGTAGATAGCAATAAAGAATATATATTTCGTATTAAATCCTTTCAGTGATTTACCACACTAGTGTTACTAATCTCTTCTTAGATAATAGAGAATTATCACAAACACCACAACCATACCAATAGGTAGCCAAGACCTATCTAGATTGTGAACTCGTTTTTCTTCTTACTAGATCTGGTCAAGTCCCCTACTGGAGAACCCATGAGAAATCATCAGATTCCCCTACTTTAACCTTGTTTATTTATATTTCAATAAATAAACCATTATATTATATTTTTATTCTCATAATTAGGTAAATAACTGGATGTGGCGTTTCTTGTAAACATGCACAAGCTGAATGTACAAAGGCATGTACGCTCGAAGCATCTTTTAGTATACAAACCTCAACAAAGATTTTGGCAGCACGTAGGACATATAATGTAACAGCCCGGATTTCTAGGGTATAATAAATACGGCGACTGCTTCCAAAACGGACTTAAAAGCAATAAAAACATAGGCTAGGGTTTCATTTAAAGAGATTTGACCAAGGTACTAAATGAACTATCAAAGCAATAAGTCAACGGTTTAACCTAGAAAATCAATGAAGAATAGATACCATAAACTATGATAAAAAATCAAGGGTTCGACATAAATTCAACAAAACCACAACATGTCTCAATCTTCTAAACCAAAGGGAACAAGTTCAAAATAGCCAAATAATACTAATAAGTTTCAAAAATTCAGCGGAAGCAACCAAGAGAAAGTGAAGTTATGTATGAAGACACAACTACACTCGAAGTTCAAAATATCCATCTTATTTTATTAATGTGCTCAACACCCGCCACCGCTCGTCGCCGTTCAACCCGCACATAAGGAAAACACCTGCAGGACTGAGTATTTTGAAATACCAGTGAACTCGTTGCCAAAACATTTTAATAGTTATGCCACCCTTACCATAGTGAACTCGAGTTTGCAATTATCAAAATAAATATCATCGAGTATCACAAAAATATTTTCATAGACTGGCCAGTCAAACAACTCCCCACTTTTCTCATCAATTTCCACAATCATAACATTTCCATGGTGCGACGAAAGTGTGGCCACACTTTTCGCCCATGAGACCGGCCGACTAGCAAGGACGGCTCCCGATCCCACCGTGTACACTAGCCTGGTAGGGTTTGCGGCCCTACTCAGACCCGAATTCGTTTATACATATCCATAACCCTATAGCCCAATGGAGCGAACTCACAAACTAGGCATCAGACGCACAATATCATAACAAAACAAACATAGGCATGACATAACAGTTAAACCACCCTTATCTCTCCACTTTCATAAATTTGCAACATAAAAGAGTTTAAGAATAAAGCCCACCTCGACTGCTTAGGTTTCAAGTACGTTTCTCTCTTTCGTTATCCGGCTTCGCAACCGAGGTTTCACCTTTTAATCACATAGGCACATATCACAAATCAGTTTCAACATCAACTCCTAAATCATGCATGTCTCAACGCTTCCCCCTTTTTCCCACCGATCCAGATTACGTTTATCATTCAACCCAAGCCATATTCATCATATAAGTCTTCACACTCAACAATCTTAGGTCTAACATCAACTTATGTCACACATGAGTGTTTTGCCAACACACGCATACACACACACGGTTTCACACACACATGCATCCCAATCATCAATTTATTTCCCTTTTTCACTCGTTCTAGATGCATGAGGGTTCAAGAGCACCGATTAATCGGTTAGATGAAGAAGATTAATATGAGAATACTTTTTTGAGAAAATGAACGGTAGAAATCAAAGTATTAGCCTTGGTTCTTCAAGATTCTTGAATTAAACTTCAATTCTTCTCCAAAAGATGACGAAATATTAGAGAATAGAAGAAGAAAATTGAGAGAGAGGAAAAAGGAGAGGGGGCGTGTACTTTGGGGTGGGGGCGAAAATTTGAGCTAGGGTTTAGGGTTTTTGGCTTCTTATTTATAGAGTTAAATAGAATCTATTAGGTAAATAAAATAGGATTGGGAAGATTTGATTCTCCACAATTAATTAAAAACAAATATTGTGGAGTAGAGAAGAAGAAATAAAAAAAAATGAACTAGGGTTTCAAGGCATGAAGTTTTCGAAAATTGTGGCTTTTTATTTAGCCAAGATTTTGTTTTGTATATTTTACGGAGTAGAATAAAATATCACGAAGCAAAATAAAAATAAAAATCCTCCCATTGGAAAAGGAAATAGGCGTGTACTTGGCCATCCAATAAGGAATGGATTTTTAAATATTAACTAAAATAAGATATGGCAAGATCTCTTGAGGTATGGTAAGATTTGGTAGAATATTTAAATTCTAGGTATGGAAGGAAATCAAATAAGGGATCAATTAAACAATAAAATAATTCCTCCTTCCCAAACATAGGTGATTTTCGAAAATCACCTAGAATCAATAGGGTGTCGATTTTCTCATTAAGAAATAGAGAATAATTAGGCTTTGGATTTAATTTGGATAAATATCCCAAGAATGAAATTAAATCCGGAAAAATAGGGTTTTTCTCCAATAAGGCTAAGGGTTTCGAAAATCTCAAAATTATGTGGCTATAGTATTTATGGAAATATCCTAAAAATCTCACTCATCCTTAAACAAATAATTCACCACATAATTCCACCTTTAATTCAAATATTCACAAGTCACGTCATATACTCATCAAGTTTGACTTTTCAAACTCCAACGCAACCCTAGACACAACTTGGTCATAAGAACTCATTCAATAAATTCATTCATCAATTAATTCACGTCTCCCACGTCATCAAATAAAATTTTACGGCTCTAAAATTAGGGTTCAAATTTTCGGGGCGTTACACATAACCATTTATGCGCATTTGTATTTTTTTCATTTTAGAATTTTTTTTATTTTAATGAAATATGTTTAGTTTTGTTTTATATTTTTGTCTCCAATTTATTTCATTTTGTAATTTTATACTCCCTCTCTTCCGCGGCAGTTGAGTCATTTTTTTTCGGCACGGTGATTAAAAAAGAGATATTAAAATATCAAGTGATGAGATAATAAGGAAGGAAAGTTAGAAAAGTAGAATAATAAAGTAAGAGAGGGAAAATGTATTACTTTTTGCTAAAAAAATGATTCTACTAAAAAATCAAAAGGTCGTCTTATTCAAAACCCCAATTATGACATCCCTTCTCTCCTACTTTACACCTCGGAACGTACCGTTCTTATAGAGATGAACGCGAGTGCATCTTGGATCTGTCGATTATGTTATGGACGGAGTCCTACCGTACCTTTTTCTTTTTTTTTTATTTCCCTCTCGACTCTTCAAAAAAGAAGTCGGTTTGTTAAGCGTATCCGCACTTCTATAAGAAATGATATAGAGATAGTGGTTGTTTAAGGATAGACTAGGCAATAATAAGATATTTGAATGTTCGCTCGGGTTAGCAGGGGGTTTGCTAGACAGACATTATCGAATAGCGCCTTTTTTCGGGAATACAACGGGATCTTCGTAAAGTTGATCGTTATGAGTGTTATGACGAATTTGATTGGGAGATTCAATGGCAAAACGAAGGAACATCCCAAAATGAAAAAAAATGATTCAACTACCATGGAACGGGGAATGTATTTGATAAAGAGCAACAATTAAAATTATATAGAGATAGTGAGATAAGCTCAGGATAGGTTGACGATGGGCTGATGATCGGCGTGGATGGGCCGAAGATGGGCTGAGAGATAGGTTGCGGACTTGGCCGGAGGAAATTGGAGATGGGCTGAAGATGAGTTGTTCCCCATTGTGAGTCCTCTTATATTCCTCCCAAACCTGATCAACATCTTTTCCTAACAACAGATTCCAATACTCCGGCATATAAACTACCCTCATCATCCTATTTAGCTCCGGCGTGAACCCTTCTCTTAAACTGTCGCAGTACTCCAAAAACCTCGACGTCGTGCCATATCCTTCGTCCCACCGGATTCCCTGTCCAGGCTTCGAGTACCCTTCGACATAGAAAGGCGACTTCAACACGGAATAATCGGCCATCCCCTCCGTCAATCCACCGGGCGCCGTGCCCTTGCCCGACCACTGGAATATGTGCGTCATTTCATGATACAAAATTGAGGTGAACCTAAACCTAGCTCCATCCCCGGGAGGGTATGTCTCGATGCCCTTGGCGCCCATGTACACGTTGTTTTCTCCGGTTTCAGCGAGGTTGCTGTCCTGGAGGTCTTGGATGATCACGTTTACAACATCGTCTGGGTAATAGTGGCGCCGGTCAGCCTCTGACGGCTGCCGGAATAGCGTCCATATGAAGTTCGCGATTTCGGGCATTGTTTTGAGGGTGTAGGCGATGCCAATCTCGCGGTCAAAGCGCTGCCCTCCCGGTGTGGAGGAGGCATTGTTGGTGGCGCCGAATCGGACGGCGAGGGTGCCTTGAAGGAGTGAGAGGGCAATGAGAAGCCATGGTAGGGATAAGTTATTAGTTTTTGTTGCCATGGTTTGTTTTAGTAGTTTTAAATGTGATAAAAATTGGTATTGGTTTTTGTGGTATATATATATCGACTTTGGTGAGCTAATGTTATGTTGGGAATTAGATGACTATTTCGTTAATGAGGAGGTTGCGTGGATTTAGTTTCATATATATTTTGCTAATAAATTAAGTGTGTTGTGGTAATACTTTTTTATTAAAGTAATAAGTGAATAATTTATGTGTGTGCGAGCGAATTTTGTAACGTTACATGGAATATCTGCAAGCATGCATGCGATTAATGGATAAATGACATTATATATTTTCTAAATGAATGTAGACATAATTGAAACTATAATTATACACTATAAAAACATGATTTGCATGATTTAAACATGAATTACACATCAGAATAAAATTAAAACACAATTTTTAAACAATAATAATTTAAAAAATTAAATAAGAATAATATTTTTAAAAAAATTACCAAAATCTAGCCCAATCAAATCCTAACTCAATCCAATATATCGGGTTGCAAACATCATTGGAAAGAGATTTAGAATTTTGGCGGCGTTCATGGTCCGATACTTGCTTTACAATCTCGTTCTTTTAAAAATACGGGTACCGATACAACCTTATGTCGTACTATATACTACTTCCACCACTTTCTCATCCTCAGTTTTACTTTACCGATTATATATTAAAATTCGCGTCATTTACAAATCAATCTATATTTGTGGACATATGGAGTATCAACGATTGTGTCTTTAGTTCTTTTCTGTATGATTTTTTAATAGATTGAACTATTCCCTTCGTCCCATCTAAAATGACATATTTTTTAGCCGGCACAAGATTTTAGGAGTTATTGGTTAATGTATTTAATTGGAGAAAGAAAATGTGGGTGTAAGTATTAAAATAGAGAGAGAAAGAAAGATGAATATTTAAATAGGAGTGAGAAAAAGTGATTGAATGTATTAATTGGAGAGGGAAAATTACCAAAAAAGAAAATATGTCATCTTAATTGGAATAAGCTAAAATGGAAAAAGTGTCATCTTATATGGGACGAAAGAAGTATATTTTTGGTACATAAGCTTTTAAATTGTAACAAATGCAGTACTCAAACTTTAAAAATATCTTTCACTTATACTTTTGGTGGAATATCCTATAGGGCCTTTTGCACTTTTTTGGATTTTATATTTGTCCAAAATATTCTTCAGCCCTTAAGGGACGTTTTAGTTTATTTGTGGTGTTTTAGCTAGATTGTTGTCATTTCTCTTTCATCACAAATAAATTAAAATGCCTCTCAAGAATTGGAGTATATTTTGGATAAAAAAATTCTAAAAAGTGCAAAAATCCATTCAGCAGTATTACATCAAAGTCTAGGAACGTTTAGAGATACCTTTTATGTTTGAGTATTGTGTTTAACACAATTTTAGAGTTTAGGTATAAAAAATTTCAGTTCACTCTTTTTACCTAATATTTTATTATATAAGTATTTTTTTATTTTTACTTTAGTTATACTCCAATATTTTATTCAAGAATAAAATTTTAATAAGAATATTTGTATTTTAATTTGAATATTTTAATGAAGATGTCTAAATACTGCACTTGATTTTTTGTTAAGTTATACTCCCTCTGTCTGCGTTAGGAGTATAGGTCCGTCCGCGAATAGGAGTTCTTGTTCATAATTACTATAAATGGTAAAAAGGCATTACATTCCATCAACTCATTCCACTCAAATATTATTTAAAACTAATATATACAAGTGAGTCTCGATTATATCCACTATAACTTTCCTCCACCCACTTTTTCTAACATTTCTTAAAACTCGTGTCGAAAAGAAATGAGACTCCTATTCACGGATGAAGGGAGTATTCCATTTGTTCCATTAGTGTTGGAACATATTTCTTTTTGTGATGTTATGCTAAAGTTCGTATATTTTTCTATTTTGATAAAAGTCAACACACTTATTTCTCTTACTTTATTTTCTCATCTACCTTATTCTCAATCTAATTCAACTCAACTTTTTAAATATGCAGTATTCCTTTCCTTAATATCCGTGCTCAACAAAATGTTCCAATCTAATGGATTCGGAGAGAGTACAATTTTCTATTTGTATTTATCTTTTGTCATGAATTTAATATTTCGAACAACTTATATTTAACGAAAGTAATATCTTTTTGCTAAGCTAAGAAAATTTTAATTACAATGGTGTAAACATATTTTCATTGTGTCAAAATAAAATATTGTTTCGAAGAGACATACTTAGCATAATTAATGAAAACAATATCAATGCACAATATTCTTGAATAATATGACTATATATGACTTACACTAGATTTTTACTGTATGGTTATTTTAAAATTGCTAAAAACGTAAGTATAATAATTTAGTGGCGTATAAGAATTAAGATTCACTCATAGAAGAAAAAAATAAACAAGAGTTTAAATTGTACATCCAGATGATAAAATGAAACATGGGAGGGAGAAGTTATGGGTTTTTGTTGCCATGATTTATTAGTTAAATGTGATGAAAATTGGGATTGATTATTGTGGTATATATAGGCTTTGGTGAGCCAATATTATGTTGGGAATCAGATGAGTATTTTGTTATTGAGGTAAGATTGTGTGGATTTAACTTATATATTTTGAATGCACTAATACCATCTTATAGTTGTAAAATGTGTGTTGGTAACATGGTCGTTTGAGGGGAAATGGAGAAATTTTGCTAAAAATTTTAAAGTGTTGTGGTAATATTCCTAACCTTATTGAATGCATATGTGAATAAATTTTGTGTGTGCACGCGAATTTTGTAAACACTATATAGAATATCTAAAAGCATGCGATTAAATGATTGACGTAAATGAATTTAATTAGGCATGGTTGCATTTGTATACACTATTTACATAACAAAAAAATTCGTGCAGACGTGCACCAATATATGCTCGGAAAATTTGAGCACCATGCGAGCATTTTCAACAATTTCTGATCAATTTTCAAGCACACAAAAAAAAGTACTCCCTCGGTTCCATAGTAATAGAGGCGTTTTTCCATTTCCGTCCATTCCATAATAATAGAGTCATTTCCCTTTTTAGTAAAAGTCAACACATTTTTCCACACCTACTTCACTCTCTCTTACTTTTTTCTATCTTCATCTCTCTACCTTTTTCATTTTCCACTTTATTCTCTCTTTACTTAACTCACCTAACACAATTTTTCTTAATCTCCGTGCCAAAAAGTTTTGTCTATGGAACGGAGGGAGTAGTTGCATAGATCCAAAATTGTGTTTTTACCGAGTCAATTCCGAGCACGGTCAACGTGCTTGGCATATGTTTTAGCGCTAAAATTTTGCGAGAATCGATTTTCATCCAAGCATGAGTTATGTGCTTGGAAATTACTCCCCAAGCATGGGACTTGTGCTGGGAAATTATCGAGCAATTTCCCGATTTTGTTCTAAGTAAATAGTTTTAATCGTTCATGATGAATTGATGATACTCTATCCGAATAACTAATTTCCATATAGTAAATAAATATGTGACTGACGCAATCGATAATGTTTCATTACATAATTATAAATTTGTAAGACTAGAGTCTGTGTGATACTGATAGGGTTTATTCTGGATAATCATAGTGGATATTAGAATGTGTGAGGTATATCATAATAGATATATATAGAGATGTTCAAATTAAAACATACTCCCTCCGTCCACGAATAATAGGAGGGAAATAAATGAGAGGATCTCTCAAATTAACATCTCAATAAACAACACCACTATCCGGTCCTAGTCAAACATTATTATTCTATGGAGTATTCTTTTAATTGAGATGATCTCTAAATACAAAACATTAATTAGATTTATTTAGCATACTTAGCCTTATATTCTTCCCAAAGCTGATCAACATCTTTCCCTAACAACTGCTTCCAATACTCCGGTTTGTAAACTTCCCTCATCATCTTATTCAGCTCCGGCGTGAACCCTTCTCTCAAACTGTCACAATACTCCAAAAACCTCGACGTCGCGCCATACCCTTCGTCCCACCGCTCTCCCTCCCCAGGCGTCGAGTACCCTTCCACATAGAACGGTGACTTCAGCACGGTGTAATCGGCCACCCCCTCGGTCAAGCCCCCGGGGGCCGTGCCCTTGCCCGACCACTGGAATATGTGCGTCATCTCATGGTACAAAATCGAGGTGAACATGAACTTAGCTCCATCGCCGGGAGGGTACGTCTCGATGCCCTTGGCGCTCATGTACACGTTGTTGTCTCCGGTTTCGCCGAGGGCGCCGTCCTGGAGGTCTTGGATGATCACGTTTACGACGTCGTCCGGGTAGTGGCGCCGGTCACCCTCATTTGGCTGCTGGAATAACTTCCATATGAAATTGGCGATTTCGGGCATTGTTTTGAGGGTGTATGGGATCCCGATATCGCGGTCGAAGCGCTGGCCGCCCGGTGTGGAGGAGGCGTTGTTGGTGGCGTCGAATCGGACGGCGAGGGTGATTTGGAGGAGTGAGAGGGCGATCAGGAGACATAGATTATAGGTTTTTGTTGCCATGTTTGTTTTTTTTGGTGTGTTACAAATGTGATTGATTTTTGAGGTATATATAGGGTTTAATGTGTTGGAATTGGATGACCATTTTATTATTGAGGAAATATTGTGTGATTGATTTTGTTGAGATTGGTTTCTTATTTGAAGAATTTGAGCGTGGAATTAATTATGTTTTCCCACTATATTTTGACTGGATTAATACCTTATTGCCATAGCTTCATTTTGTCTTTTTTTCATTAATGCACGTATCTGAAATTTTATAAATTAATTTGAATAAATTATGTATATCAAGTAAATTCAGTAATATTGTTCGAATAAACATAGTTTTAAATTATGACCGGCCATGATGATACTATATTTGTCAAATTAATTTTCAATATTGCCATATTTCACCTTATTTAATTTAATTTAATTCCTATCCTTTTCTAGGAGAAGAGATATTGGTTTTATTGAATTTATTCCATCAATTCTTCGGTGTCAATGTTTTTTTTGAGAAAAGATATTTGTTTTATAATTTATATCTAATCTTCGGTTAAAATGAAAATCCACGGTTCATACTATTCTCCCGTCGGTAGTACTAATTAATAACAAACCGAGTTAAAAAGCGACTCTACTAATCGCTCTATATAGGTGTGTGATCAAATACTAACTAAGTTATGGTAATAACTAATAACTAATATCAATTTTGTATGTAAAAAACATCAACACAAAGACATAAATTTATCAATCTTCTTGTGTCGATAAACTTATGTCTTTGTGTTGTCATTTTAAATTTACATGTTGTATTGATATAATTATGTCTTTGTGTTGATAATTTTAATACACAATATTGAAAGTTATTAGTTATTACTGTAAATTAGTTAGCACACGAACACAGCCCCTATATATCTCTGATAAACTCATATCCTTACGAAATAAGAAATGCTCAAACTATATAGTACCCCTAGGTGTTGTTCGATTTCCTAAATAAAATAATACTAAGATATAGTCTAGGATTGAGTTGTGAGATTATTTAAGTCATAGAGGGTGGTTAGCTATGACTAATTATCTCATGATTATCCATCTAAGATTGAATTGTGGGATTGAATCTCAGTAACCAAACACACTACTAATTTAATCCGGGATATAATCTTGCAAACCGAACACTTCCCTAGCAAACTGTTGGACAAGCAAAGATATATCACAACTTAAAAATAATAAAAAGAAGTATTAGAAAACCAAACTACAACAAAAGACATTGCAAAAATCCCAAATTCATAAGTATACTACGAAAATTTTGCTATGAATAATTTTAATGTTAGGATTATAATCTTTTGAGAAAAAAAAATCCCAAATTCATTACAAAATAAGAAAAGATGAAAATGGATGAAATACTTATAGAATGTGTTACGTTGGAGTATTTAATTTGAGAGAAATATAACTTTGTAGTATAAAATTCTAGGTAAATAAAATAATCATGTAATTACAAATTGGGTCATAGGCCCAATTCCTCAGTTTTCCAAAAGAACGGGCTTTTTCAATTAAATTTATCGGCCCAATAATCTGCGAAAACCAATCCATAACTTAGGGTTTTCTCGCGCTGTTTTACAATATAAGGAGAGGCTCCCATTTCACAGTGGAATTGGCAGCAAACCAGAGGTAGGAGAAGATCCCCGTCGTCCGCCGCTGTAAGTCTTAACCTTAACATGTCTACATTTCGCCTGCGCATATTCGATCCCCTTGGATTTATACGATGTGTGAAATCTGAGCTTAGAGCATCAATGGTTATTTTTTACTGTTTTTTTGCTTTTCTAGTTTAGAAACTGCCCAATTAATCTAGGTTTAGCGGAGCTAGGGATGGTTTTCTTAGTTTATTTGCTGATAATAATATGCTGGGATGTTTTGTTTGATGCCTTAGTGTGTAATTAAGGTATTTTGGTGATGTGTAATTTGAATGTGTTTAAATGTGTAATCTTTCCATCTTTGGGGTAAATGATTGGCTCGCCTTTTGAATTGTTTTATGATTCAATTTAGTTAGGGGATTTCTGTGGCACATGCTGAAAAACTCAGTCTTTTTTTTGTATGTGTGTCTTCTACTGTTAAATATGTTTCGTGGTAGAGTTTTTGTTTGAAATATTTCAACTAATTTCGTTCGTAGGATTGGTCTTGGCTTCAAAGTGAAATTGTAAGTGTATTAGTTGTTGGACAATAATTTACTAAATGCATAATTTAATCATGTTTGATGTTTGAATTTTTAGTCATTTCATGCAATCAACGTGCTTGAACGATAAAAAGATCATCTTTTCTAATGTCATTTTTCCATTTTACGACCATACATATTCTAATGTTCTATTCTACTCTATTTGTTGCAATGGTCATGCTTGTTGGTTTGCTGAATTAGTTGAGTTGATCTTGTGCTGTCATGCCAAAGCTATATGCCAATTGATTGGTAAAATTAGGGGAGTTGATCTTGTGCTATTGTTGTCCTTAGGTAAACCATGAAGCACAACAATGTTATTCCCAACGGACACTTTAAGAAGCATTGGCAAAACTATGTGAAGACTTGGTTTAATCAGCCTGCACGGAAGGCCAGGAGAAGAAATGGTACTAACATTTTCAATTTATAACTGATTTGTGGTCATTCATTTTTGTTTGTTTATATGATTGTTGTGTTCTTGTGATGCTTCTCTTTCTATATTTCAGCAAGACAGCAGAAGGCAATTAAAATTTTTCCCAGGCCCACAGCTGGGCCACTTCGTCCAGTTGTACGTGGCCAGACCTTAAAATACAACATGAAGGTCAGAGCTGGAAGGGGATTTTCACTAGAGGAACTGAAGGTGAGCTATCTTACTGCCAAAATGCACTGTTTAATAAGAGATTGTTTTTTTACTTGCTTATCTGCACATGATTCAGTATGTTAGGGATTTCTGAAGCTTGTATGTACTTGATGTTCTCTGCAGTCTGGTCTGTGTGTTATATGTTTTATTTTTTCAGCAGTCGTATACTCGTATATGGCTTTGATTTCCTCTGCATCATATGTTGTGATTTGCTTGCTTGAGTTGAAATTTTTTTACTACGCAAGAAGTTGTTGAGGTTTACATATTATTGCTTTGTTGGAGTATCACAAATCGATGACACATTTTTACTTGCAATATAACCAGGCTGCAGGCATTCCGAAGAAACTTGCACCAACTATTGGTATTTCTGTCGATCACAGGCGTCGCAACAGTTCTTTGGAGGGTTTCCAGACCAATGTTCAGAGGCTAAAGACATTCAAGGCTAAGCTTGTTGTCTTCCCAAGACGTGCTCGCAAGGTTAAGGTATTGATGCCCGCTCTAATTTATCATCTTGATTGTTAGCACAGAAGTAAACTTGTGATGATTAACTTGTTCTTTTTCACCATAGGCTGGTGATTCTTCACCTGAGGAGTTGGCAACAGCTACCCAAGTCACCGGTCCTTTCTTGCCGATTGTAAGCGAGAAGCCAGCCATTGAGCTTGTGAAGGTTACCGAAGACATGAAGTCATTCAAGGCATATGACAAGCTGCGTCTGGAGCGAACAAATGCACGTCACGTTGGTGTTAGAGCCAAGAGGGCAGCAGAGGCTGAGAAGGAAGAGAAGAAGTAGGTACAAGGGAAGTTTGTGAGTTTCGGATTCCGTAAACGGTTGAATCTGTTGTGTTGGGGCTTGGGGCTGGACCAACAATCTTGATATTGTTTGAAAATTTTCTTAGTATTATCGTTTGTATGAATTTTCAGAGACGAAATATTTCATCGTTTCACATGGATGAACTCTATGCCATTACTTTTTTGGTATGAATTGTGTGATATATTGGATACTGATTTATAGGGTTGAGAAATTAAATGCTATTATACGTGACTAGCTCTAGTGTTTCAATTCAATTAAAGATTGTGGTTGATTAGTCCATTTTATGTCTTTATAATATAATAAATATTTTGTCTACTATTGAATATTGAGGACTTGTAACATCTGACAAATCTAATGTGACCGATGTAAGGTTTCAACGCTTCAATTAAATCTGCTTATTCATAAAAACGGATGAATGGAAGTTTTTAAATTTCTGCAAAACCAAATAAGAGTAGTACATTTTCTCTCTAGAAAAAATAAAAGAAAGGCTAAAATATAAAGAGACTGAAGTCCATTATGTTTGCTAATTTTGTGTCCTTAACATTAGTTATGGTTTGATCTATTTTCTTGTCCTAAAAGTGATCTCTTGATCTTGCTAAATTTAACGGTCAAAATTATCTTGACCTAACAAATACTAATCGTATGATGTTTTGCATCAAAATTATAAAATCAAGACAAAATGGATCTCAGTATAATATTTAAGTGTTTAGTTGATAGTCTTATTAATTGGATCTAAATCCATTTGACCATCAAACTAAAAGATATCATCACTTGCAAAACGAAAATATGAACCTACTCAAAAGGACCTGGATCGATCAATCATAATGTTCTAAACAATGAACTTTTCAAAGACTCTTTTCATCTATAGTAAACGGTACACAAAATTAGCAAATTATGAGAAAAATAGAGAAAAAAGATAGTCAAAATATTGCTGGTGAAAAATGAGGTCCACTACATTAGATATAGAAACTATCAAAAATAAAAAAATAACTAATTTTTATGAATGGCTCAAAATAAAAATAAAAAACAAGACATTATGGACGGATATCATATTTTTACTTTGGATATAGAATTCAAACTTTTAGAGTATGTCGCACATAGTTTGAACATTGTGTATTTAAGTGATAACAGCTATTTTGAATTCCAAAGGTTTATTTAGTCCTTAGCTGTAGACTAATAAAATTTCATTGAATATTGTTTTAAATCAAATTTGTGATCCTAAATAGTAATATTGTAATTTCAAAATTGAGAGCTCAAATTTGAAATGAGCAGATGCATTACATATTTTAAGACCTGTTATTTTTCGATTCTCTTTACAGATGGACAAAACCTGTTATTTTCCGATTTTCTTTACAGATGGACAACTGGTTATATTGAAAATTGAAGCAAGTATCCTATTAATTGCAAACTTGTTAGTCATCACATACAATTTTACTTATTCACCACATGAATCAAGTAACTGACCAACCCATACTATCAATATTGATCCTTTTATGTTTGTTCATTATTGTGCAACTACATAAAAAAGGTAGTCTCTTGCACCTTACAATCTCAATCCATATTTCCCATCAAATTTAAAGTTCTTTTTAGGGGGGTCCGTTCAAAGTTTTGAACTTTAAATGATAAATTTCACAATCTCCCATTTCTTCACCCTTTTGACATCTTTTAACGCACTTGAAAATATGAATCACACATGATATTCTAAATTAATGTGATAACTAAGTTCTGCCTACCATTATTAATAGTAGAAACTACTCACACGAAAAAAAAAAAGAACTTGAGATGTCAAGATTCAAGGAATAAGGCAAATAAAGTAATAGGAGTATTTCATTTAACAAAGTAATAAAAAGTGTAGTAAAACATATCAGGAAGAATGAATCTAAAGGGTATTTTTATTTTGAAGAAAAATAGTAGTAGTAACATTATCTGTAAAATTATCTTATTTATGGATCAAAATTTATCCCAATCTACGTCGTAAAAGGTAAATAAACAGACTTTGCTAAAAATATTGCTACTACTACTATTTTATTGATCTTCAAAAAATTTCCTTAAAAAGAATGTGGCAAATAACAGTATGAGAATCTCAAGATTCTAAACGAGGAACAATATCGCAGTTGTACTAAAATTATTAGTACACTAATCGAGTTTACTCAATCCAACTATAATAGGTAAATCATATGCAATGCATCTGTCCCTTCAACATCAACTTCCTCCCTAAATATCCACCAATTATTTATCTGGAATTCAATAAATGAGGATTCTGCAAAAACAAACAAGCACTAAACTTGTTGCAAGAAATAAAAGTGAAGCTTCGATCATTCATGGCTGCAAATTACGGATCTTTGAGGCAGAGCTTCGTGGAGCGAGGCAAGGAGAGATTGGTCTCAAGAAAGCAGAGATCGGAGGTGGGATTTGGCGATTCATACATTGTCCGTGAGGGCTGTTTTCATCGGATTTTCCGAGTTTCGGGAGAGAGGATTTCGAGGTTGTGGAATAATGTTAAGGGGGCTGTGGTTAAGCTACATGGAATGGGAAGATCTGACCCCAGAAAAGTGGTGTTTGCTCTCAAAATGGGGGCTTCTTTGTCTCTGGTTTCTGTTCTCATCTTTTTCAAAGTGCCCTCCAATTTTATAAGCCAGAATGCAGTCTGGGCTATCCTCACTGTTGTTGTTGTCTTTGAGTTTAGCATTGGTGAGTGTTGCTTAATTCCTCTGCTTTTCTTGGTTTAATTGATTCTCACCTCTAAAATCAGGGGCTTATATCTGTTAGAAGCATGGTTGTCTTGATTAAGGTTGAATTGTTATTGTACAAGTATTAGTGTGTGTGTTTTGAGCAAACATTTTAGCTTTTGAAGTTTGAATCTTTGAAATTCAATCATGCCATGTTAACCAATCTCTATCTTGATTATGGTTGAACTGTTGTAAAAGCATTGTAACATAGTTATTGTTTTTTGAGTTTGCCTGTGACTCTTATCTGCTGTAGATATATGTCTCAGTCAATTGGATTGGTTGAGGCTATACACATATGTCTCGTGTTTGAATTTTAGCTTAAGTGAGTCTTGATGTTTGATTATTTGCTTTTCAATCATTACATGTGACAAATTTGTATCTTGATTAGGTGGTCTTGATGTTTGAGGCATTCCCTCTAGTTTAGCTCTTGAAATTTCCTTGAATTTTTGCTTTTCTAAGGATGCATTTTGGTTGCAATCTAGTGTTGTAACACACCCTTAATTTGATTGGTAGGGGCTACCTTAAGCAAAGGATTGAATCGTGCGTTAGGAACATTCTCTGCTGGAGCATTGGCTCTAGGCATCGCAGAGTTATCCGTGAAAGCTGGTGAATTTCACGAAATTATTGTTTTGATCAACATTTTCATTGCAGGTCAGATGATTTTGCTATCACAATCGGGTTTAAAGTATGCAAATTAGTATTTTTTGTCCTAAAACATCGATAATGTGAATAAGAAGGTTGTGTTGTGCTTTTCTTGCATTTTCAGGCTTTCTTGCTAGTTATTTCAAGCTGCACCCGGCAATGAAGCAGTACGAGTATGGCTTCCGCGTGTTCTTGTTGACATTTTGTATTGTGCTAGTATCCGGAACTTCAAATTTTTTTCAAACAGCTTTTTCTCGACTGCTGCTTATCGCTGTTGGAGCTGGTATTTGTTTGGTTGTAAATGTATGCGTGTATCCCATTTGGGCCGGGGAAGATTTGCATAAACTAGTTGTCAAAAATTTCAAGGGCGTTGCTAGCTCTATCGAAGGTACAACACTTTGCCCTTAGAAGCTAGTCTAAGGAGAGACGAACTCTTTGAAACTGATATATCTGTCCATCTATAGGCTGTGTAAATATGTACCTGCAGAGCGTCGAATACTCGAGGATTCCCTCTAAAATCTTGATCTACCAGGCCTCAGATGATCCGTTGTACAAGGGATATAGGGCTGCAGTTGAGTCGACTAGCCAAGAGGAGACATTGGTATGCATGTATATGGCCATAAAGGCTAAAATTTCTGACTCAAAACCACACTCATCTCCATCCGGTTTTCTTCTTTTGTCTGTCACAGTTGGGGTTTGCAGTCTGGGAGCCGCCTCATGGCCGGTACAAGATGTATAAATATCCGTGGAGCGAATACGTGAAAGTGAGTGGTGCTCTGAGGCATTGTGCATTCATGGTAATGGCAATGCATGGATGTATACTGTCTGAAATACAGGTACTGTTGTCTGTTGTTAGTATTTTTTACACATGCTTGGATTGCTTCGTCTCGTTAGTCGGATAGCATATTGATGCCGATTCTATCTTAGAAAGTAATTGCACTTGACTAGATTAGATTGTGGCAAGCCTGGTTAGATATCAATAGGGTTAATTATGGTTTATGACCTGAACTTTATGCAGGCATCGTCCGAGTTGAGACAAGCATTCAAGGATGGGATTCAGAAAGTTGGGACGGAGGGCACCAAGGTGTTGAGATTGCTGGGAGACAAAGTTGAAAAGATGGAGAAACTATCACCAGGTGATCCTCTCGAAAAGATTCACGATGCAGCAGAGGATTTGCAGATGATGATCGATCAAAAATCGTATCTTTTGGTGAATGCAGAGAACTGGGATGGTGCAAAACCGCCCGAGAAAGCCATGGATCAAGAACTGCTTCAGGAGCTCAGAGACAAAGACAACGAAGAGAGGCATGCGGTGATCAACTCTCTAGGCGATGGAGCTCATTTGAGATCCTATCAGACGATAAGGAACCAAGAGCCCCATCTCGCTAGCATGAGCATGACTCACTCCTTTTCGCAGGACGGGTCCGGAGAGGACTTGCTCAGGCAGCAGTCTATGTGGCCATCGCGTATTTCAGTTTTGGGCGAGACCTACTTGAATGAGCGTGAAGTAAGGACGTATGAGAGTGCAAGCGCGCTCTCCCTTGCAACTTTCACGTCTCTCTTGATAGAGTTTGTAGCTAGGCTGCAGAATCTGGTGAACTCGTTTGAGGAGCTTTCTGAGAAGGCTAAGTTCAAGGAGCCTGTTGATTCAGCTGAGAAAAAGGAGGATGTTGGATTCTGGTCTCGCACGCTCAAGTTCGTGTGCTGCAAAGATTGATGCAAGGTTATAATAAATTCGTAAAGTCGTTTCTTTGCAATAACACGATGCATCAGACATGATCATAGGCCAAATACAAGCAGCAGAAGGTCTGGTTTTTTGGTGTTACAGAATAACATGATGTGAATATTAGGAAGAATCTGTTTTTTAGCCTAAAGCTAGCAAATCTCTAAGAAACACATAAATTTTTAGTCCTATGTTTGTCACTTGGAAAGCATTTATTCTTTTATTTCTTGAAAAACTATGTAGCTGTTTGTCTAAAACATGTACTATAATCTACTGGTTTCTTACATACTCTATATATTACTATTGCAGTAAGCTCAGACCAAGAAACTGCTGATTAGTCTACACCATCAACTCGAATGATAATTATTCGAGTTCGTGTGCTGTGTTTTACCTCGAATTCTCATGTGATAGAAGTAACTGCACATGATTTGCAGTTTTTCTAGGACAAAAATGTGGAATTTGAAGTGTGATATCATAATAGATGAAGCAAATTAGGTCTAACAAGTTCAACTAGAATTGCTGTCTGAGGATGGATCTATTTTGTATGAATCTTGATATAAAATTATTTGATCTAAGGATTATCATTATATCCGAGATGGCGAACTTACAACCAATAACCAAACTGTAGTAGATTATAACTGTAAGTCATCTAAAAGAATTAGTGTAAGTCTAAAAAAATATGTTACTATTCCAAACATAATCCACCTCTAAAATTAGGATTACTAATAATTAACAATATTTTGTGAAGGTTACAAATTAGCAAGTTTCTTCAGGTTGTTAAAACTTAGGTATGAGATATATTCAAGTGTTCATACTTTTTTTAACAATACCTTGTCAATTTCTTTGGGAAAAAATAGGAATACAACGCTATCTTTCTTTTATCTATTGAACACCAAACACTATAATTAAATAAAATTAGGTTGGAATGATCACATATTCAACAATTTCTCATCAATATAATAGTAATACGTACTAACACGTATATCAGTAGCAATCATCCTTTGGGCAAATGTGGCTAAGAATAGTATTCTTCACGTCACCATATTTCTTACACCAATGCAATCTTAAATCCATTATGTCAGGTTTAGAAATGTACTTCAACTAACTTCGACACTATTTTAGGCCACGCAATCTTAATTATTTCACATCTATTACTCATCAAATGTAAGAAGTGAAACTTTAGATTTTATCAAAAATTACTCACTTATTTTAGATTTATGAAAACCAGAGCCCAATTCTTTCTCAGTTTCTCTCTCTCTTTGTTTAGGTCTTCTCACCGGTTTTAGGATTAGGCTTCCGTTGGGCGTCCAAAATAGTCATCCTGAACCATCTCTTAGATGCTTACACGCCACTTCCTATATTAATTATTCACTCCTTTAACAATTCACAAAATTCATATTGTGTTTTTTTATCAATTGTTCTTTTAGTTATATATTAAAGACAAATTTGTGGAAAATTTATCAAAGTTTGATCAATTTCTGATCAAATCTTACGACTTTAAAAAATGACCGATTATATTTTAACTTTCTATGATGAAAATTTTTGACGAACTAAATGTTTGAATTTGTTAAAGACAAATAGTGTTTGAACTAAGTGGTTTTAGAGAATAACATTTTGTCCACGTTTTCGTCTGCCTCATCATATATAATTTCTCCAAATCCATGATTAAGAGATAGTTGTTAATAATATATATCTATATATATATATATATATCAAAGTTATGATATGATTGAAAGAGTTGAATTAAAAGTTTTAAAATATTTTCTTTCTTCCAAGTTAACCCCATAATTGATATTGTTTAACGTGGATACTAATATTAGTGAAAGTAAATTTCGATCATCTATTTTATGATCAACGATCCAGATTAATTCTCCATTCTAACTCTAAGGAAACAATACCCATACATATATGATGCACTGAGTTTTCCTACATTTTTAACAATATCTTGACAATTTGTTCGGAAAATATCTAATACTACCAAACACCATAATTGAATAAACTTAGGTTAGAATCACATATACTCATATGTACTCCTTTATCCATATGTGACAATCATCAGGTTTGGGCAAATGTGGCCCAACTAACTTCGACATTATTTGAGTCCGTACAATATAATTATTTGACATCGACACTGTGCATTTCTAATAAATTGAGTGAGGGGCGTAGTTAAACTTTTAATTCAGCCAACATAATGATACAATTCATAGTATTTTAGTTAACCATATACAGTATTCAATCATAATGATACAATTCATAGTATTTTAGTTAACCATATACAGTATTCAATCATAATGATACTATGTATTAGTATTTCTTAGTTTGTGAAAACCATATTCAATAGGAGTACTATTTATTGCAATGGCTCTGATTCGCTTGTACTGTTAAATCTGATTTCTTTAGACTTGAAGTAACTTTTAAATTATTATTTTTAAATTCAGCTCTTTTAGACCAACTACAATCATACTCCAAAACCTCTATTTTGTGTAAAAATCATCTCCAACCATACACCAAACTCAAACTCATCAAACTCATTTTTTGTGTTTTCTACGGATTTACACCAAACTAGCTGACCACCCATGCGATGCACGGAGTATATATACTCCATCTGTCTTCAAAGAATATACACTTTGGATTTAGCATGAGTTTTTGCAAAATTGGTAAAATAAGAGATTGGTAGAGAGAAAAAATAATTAAATATTGTTATTGCCAAACGAGTCCCACTTCATTAGAGAGAAAAAAAAAATTAAAATTGGAAAGTGCATATTCTTGTGGGACGGACTAAAAATGAAAGAGTGTATATTCTTGTGGGATGGAGGGAGCATATACTATTCCTTCCGTGCGCCATTTGAAGTTCTATTTTGATTCGGCACAAATTCCAATAAATTCTTTGACTTTGTGAATTAGAGATGAAATTGAGAAAGGTGAGATGAACTTATCTATGAATGGGAAAAAAAAATAAATGAAACTTTAAAACATGGACATGTCGAAATTGCATGTAACATTTTTTCAAGGACGGAAAGAGTAAATCATATTTTATTGAATTAAATTAAACAAAATACTTAAAAAGTAATGCACAAGTGTTATAATAAAACAATGGATATATAAATGAGAGGAACTATAAACACTTAAAAAAAGAGACAATGTATTTATCAAATGTATTTTAAGACAGACGTGAATCTATACCAACAAAATAATAGATATTCATAGAAAAATCAAATGATATTTAAACCTCTTACAATATCTCTTAGTTCCACAAATGAACTAATAAGCAAAAAAACAGAAAATATCAATAAATACAACATAAAAGGGAGGAAATATATCATTTTACTATTCACATTTACAACATGTATAAAGTTAAAACATCATTTAATGCTAAATTTTTCATATAACAAACTATTGAGAAGTCCAATTATTAAAATATTAAATTGAAACCTAAATAGCAATATTCAATATGAAATATTGAGAAGTCCAGTTACAAAAATATTAAAATGGGCATTAAATAGTAGATTCAATAGTAAAATATCATTTTACTATTCACATATACATGTATAAAACTGACTGCACATGCATAATTCACGCAATACTGAAATCTACAATCAAATTGTTTAGAAATAAAATAGAGAAGCAGAGTATATTGCTACAGTAAACACCCATGATAGAATTATACACACAAAACACTAATAGATTTTTAAAAAAAAAACAATAACAACATATCAAAATATAAGAACCAATTTATTAGTCTATTGATATCAATATCTAAAGCTTGAGACAACGAAGTACTACGAAGTACTTATTCAAAGGCGATTTGTAAAGAAAATCTACTGGTATCCAAATATAATTTGCAAAAGATATATAGTACTAATTCTATGACACTTAATATATCTTCAGCTAAACTGGATGTATTAAATATGTGCAATAATAAATAGTTTATGCATTGGAAATAAATTGGCAACATAACTTAACCTTGATGCAAATATTTATTATGGGTAGTGATAAAATGCAAACTCATATATTGCACAAACTCATATAGTAAGAAATTAATGATGAGAAAGATTTATAAAAATACCTGGATTATTGACCAGACGTCGTCGTTCATATAAAACAGATAAAAATTTCCAACAAACAATCCAAACGAAATTGGGACTGAAAATTGAATAAGAAGATAATAAAGTAACAAACAAATGTCTCAAAGAATGAGGAGATGCCCAAATACTTGCCTCAGTAATACCATCAACATATTCCTTATCATCATCCAGCAAACCTAAAGCAAAAGAATATTAATTCAGCAATTTAGCATGATAGAAAAGATCAATTTCAACTGCAGGAATTTCAGCTGAAATAAACTTATCAATCTGCTCAACAACAATCATTCTGTCTGCCTTACTAAGAAAAAATAATTAGCTGAAATCACATGTTCTTAACTCACCTATTTAATATTTTAAATTTATATAGTTAATACTTTATATTTTTTTATAGAATATTACATAGCAAAAAGTATATTATACAGTGTTGTTAAATTGTATATTATATTGCTAAGGTTGGTACTACAATCTAGCCCAACAGATTACTAAATCCTATGGGGATAGATTTAACTTCGATCACTTAGTGAACACTATGCTATTGAGTCGGTACTACACTCTAGCCTCGCGGACTATTAAAATAATGCGCATATGATGATATTGATAGTAACCAAATAAGTACGTAATAATGTATTATTTATACATGTGAACTTTAGTACTGCTATATAGTATCAAATTGTTATACCTGTGAACTTTTTTCATGTACATTGAAACTTTTGTAAATTCACATTCATAGTAAAAAGTCTTTAATTACTAATACACTTAACTTTATTATTGCGCATGATTACAAAAGGCATAAAACCTTATTCACATATGTTATTTTACTTACAATATTTAAGAATAAATTTTTATTGAGTTAAATGGAGAAAATAAAATAATCGATAAAAGAGGAAAAAGTAGGATAAATAAAGTAAAAGTTGAATAAAAAATAATTGGCGTTTAAATAACATAGTTGTTATGTGAAATCATTTTAGATGAATAAAAATAAATTGTAAGAATAGGTGATTGTGCAAAATAATTCCTAAATAATAGCCTATAAATTAATTGCAATTTAACTTTTACATGTTTGCACTGTATTTGTTCTTGTGCTGTTCAGAATCAATGAAATATGTGAGGTCCAATTATCAGTCAATAATAAAGTTTTGTAAATTTTCAAAAAATCTGCTCGTGAAGAAAGTTTACTTCGTTATATTTTTATTTTAATTTTGTAGGCACCATGTTAAATTTTTTTTATATAAAATATTAATTTATCTGTATGAGCAGGAAAAACATTCGACCATCATGTCAAATTTTTGAATCACCTATTTTGTTTTGACCTAGCCTCATCTATATCTTAACTAATGTGTAGCAATAGTTATGACTTATTAGGAATGGGTGAATGAAAATGCATGTTGGCACTTCTATTTGTCTTTTTTGTCACTTCAACTTCCAATCTCTTTTCTACACATTGTCAACTTGTCTTTTTTCTTACACATGTCAACTTTTTGTTATTTTATCATGCACTTCAACTTTCTTTACGTAGTAATCAAGTACTATTGACATACATTATTAAAGTATAATCATACTAATTTATCTTTCTATGTTTTTTTTAAAAATAAATATTCATAAATATATGTTAATAATTTTTATAAATGTTTGATTATTTAAATATTAAAAATAAATATATCTAATGGAAACTTGAATATAAATGAATTTATTTTATGAACTGCCACTGATCTAGATTCTAATTATTTTTCGTATAGTACATTTTCACTTAATTTTTTAATTGGAAAATATATTCACTATCCTTAATTCTGCTTCTCAAGTAAGATCTTATATGAGTCATCTACTTGTTCTATTCTTAGTTTGTCAAATTCATCCAATTTGAGATGTTGTGCTTTTTGTTGTAAACACAATTTGAGAGCAAAATATTTGGAGTCAAGACAAACAATTAAGGTACTTTTCATTTTCAATCAAAGATAATGAACTATATAAATCTAGAGAAATTAAGGTATTCTTCATTTTCAGTCAAAGATAATGAACAAAATCTCTGGAGTCAAGACAAACCATTTATATATTCCGTACATTTTTTAAAATTTCCAACAAAAGGAAGATTATGTCCTTAATATTTAAATTTAGGTAATTAATTGTAGGCATATATAGTTCTTGATATTTTAAATAGTCTATTGACTAATAATCTAATATATTAATAATTACTAAAAATTAGTATTTTCTTATGATAGATGGTAAGAAGAAATTATATTTTATGAAAATGTAAGAAGGTGACAGTTTGATTGAGTATATTTAACTTAGAGAGGGCTAAAATATTTGTCTACTTTGTTAACATTTATGATACTATGTAAATAAGTTAGCATTAATACGAATATTTTATTTAAAAAATTAATGAGTATAACTTTTTTTTTTCTATTTAAAATTTTTAATTTTTATTTTTCATAAAAAACAATATTATATGTTAATGTTATATATTTTTTTTATCTCTTTCGTAAAATCAATAAATTTAAATTATGGTTGTATGTATATTCCATGTAGCTATATTTACCATGATATAACAATTTATTAGAATAAGATGCTTGGTTTACTTTTGTTTCAATCTTACCTACATAATTATTAAATAACACATTAACCCCACAATACTATTAATAAATTACAACTATAAATTACACAATAAAATAGAATTTTCTAAGTAATTTATTTATAAATATTTATAAAAAAATTACATTAACTTTAGAATTAAAATATATTTAAAATACTGCAATAATATATAACATAAATCAAAACTAAAATACTGTCAGTATTTAATTTGACATTTCCTTTATTTTATTAAAAATAAAAAATTTACAAACAATAATATGGAATAATTGTGTAGATTACAAAAAATAAAAGAATCTAATTATTTTTAAAATTTTATATGGTTAATATTTATTTTTTATAAAATATTAAATTTTTATCTCATTCACGATATCATACAATAAATTAACTGGAGCATAACTTTTCCCCAATTTTCCCCTCATGTTGCAGTTTGAAAGTTGTCAGAAAATCCTTTAGAATTCTCCCAAAAAATTGTCAGAAAAGCTTGTAAGTACTATATGTATGGATTAAAGTATGGAAATAAATATACATATTTTTAATTGTATGTCTTGCACATCTTTGCCAAAAAATTGACAATGACCAATTTAATTTCATTTGATTTAGTTTCTAATTCAATTAATTTATTACGATAATATTTTTTCTTCTTTTTATAACTTTAATTTGATTGGAATTAAAATTTGGAAAAAGTATACATATTTTCAGTTGTTTGTTGCATATGTATGCTAACAAATGATTAAATGAAAAAAATTGTCTCAATTTTAAAGTTTAGGCTAAAAAAATGCTGTCGACATTTTCGGTCTTTTTTCTAACATACCGTACGAAATTGATTGGTAGTAGTTGAGACAACTTGATAGTAAAAAAAAATGAAATAAATAGGATGATTTACTTTAAGGAATGAAATATGCATTAATCATAGATAATATTTTCGGATTAAAAAATTATGCTACTCTTTCTTACTTTTTCCTCCCATCTCTCCTACTTTATCTTTCTTCTCTTACTTTTTTTTTCTTTTTTCTCTTTCTTATTTTATTATTAATGAATTAATTCACTAAACACCATTATCTAAATTCTTGTGCCAAAATAGAAACGTCTCGCTTAGATAGGGAAGAAGAGTGCATAAAATTATATTGAAATAACAACCCATTTAAATTTCAAATCACAATATGAGCGAATATATGAGAGAATATTGGTAGCAAACATTAGTCCACTTACAACTTTTTGCAACTAAATAGATACTCACAGGTTCTAAAACTCAAATTTCTAACCTAGATCAAAGTATAAATATCTAACATAAAATCAAAATTAATAAATACAAAAAAATTAAATAGTGTCATTTTGATTTTGTAATAGTTGCTCATCTCTAACTATTAAGAAGTGGAGCATACACATCAGATAATCTACACTATATATAACTCCTTAACAATCTTTATTGAGCAGTTAATCTACACTATATAACTCCTTAACAATCTTTATTGTGCAATTAATCTAGAACATATATACGCAATCTTTAAATTTGTTTGGGTCCAAATTTATTTCTAGGGTTTGGTTCACACTATATATAACTCCTTAGAGCATCTCCACTCTTTTTTGGGGGAAAACACATTCTTTTTTAAGAGAGAAGACCCCTTCTTTTTTTTCGGGAAAAACCTGCTCTTTTTTTAGGAGAGAAATTTTTGTTACATAGAAGTCGCTTATTTTTTGGGGGAAAATCTTATTATGTATAATTGGGTTTGTCTCTATATTCAAAAGTTGATTTGATGTCTATTTGATTGTAAGTTTTATCAGCTTTAAAGTAGTGTTACTCACTATTAATCAATAGTTTTAATGCATGAAAGTACTTTTGTCATATCATAATTATTTTATCTCCTAATCAATAACAATCCTGCAGTGTTTTAAAATATTTTTAAAAAAATTAAATAAAATGAAAAGGTTGTAATGATAGTTGCCAGATAGCTTCCTCTCATTTCCTTCCTAAACCAAAATTTCAATTCAGAAGGGAATTCTCTTAGAATTCTCCCAAAAAACTCAAGATTACTTTATTACACAAATGTTTATTTATTACAGTATAGAAAGAATATGTTTACTATTTGGTTAATAATTGAAGCAATAAAATCAGTGTTTTAACTACTGGGCCAATATAATTTATACTTGTGTCAGAAAGCTAATTATTAGGCTGATAGCTCACCTTTTTTTAATATTCATGTTAGAAGTATAGAATACTAATCACACGCAATGAATAATCTAGATATATGTTCCATAAAGTATACTTTCATGATCGTTTTTAATATTTTAACATATGATAGGAAGAAATTTTATTAAAGTGGGTGCCAAAATGGGACAACAAAAAATTGCAGCTTTATATAATAATAATAATAATAATAATAATAATAATAATAATAATAATAAAGTATTAATAATGTATAATATTTTAAAAATTATTAAAACTTGTTAAAAATAATAATTAGTTCTATTTTTTAAGAGTTTTCATATCTAAAAATATTACTCCGCATAAAATTGTTGAAGTAAAGTCATGGGTTCCAATAATCTAAATATATTTTTATTTATATTTAAATATTTTTAAATAATAATTTCTTGGTTATTATCAATAATCAATAATTTAAATAAAGTAGAATTAGAATGAAATGGCTATTAAAAAAATTGAAAATTATAAATAGAATTAGAATGGAGTCGCCATGAAACAACAATAACAATCAAACCAATTTATTTATTCAATTAAATCAGTCATTAACTCTTTAAGTGAGATAGATCGATTAGGAAAAAAATGAAGAAGAACGGTTGTCTTCCTCGTCTAAAAAAAAAAAACCAGATCTGAACTTTTCTGCAGCTTCTACCTCTGGACTTCCCCCATATTCCTCCTCTATTCTTCACAACGATTCTTCTTATTCCTCTCTTGTTTACTTTCAAAGACTGAAGGATTTGGCGGGGGTTGACCGGTCAAATGTCAATTATTCAGTTTTACCTACAATGCTTGTTATTATCTGCAATAGCCTAGAAGATGTTGTTAGAGAATATATTTATGCTGAATTTCTTATTTACAGATTCATGATTATCATCAGATTCAATATGAGAAAGAATGGTAAGCCTTGATAGAAGGTAATACAGTTCCAGATAGAACGACTGAACGACCACATCAAATGAACTTGTATTGCTGCTTCTTATTCTGAAATTTCCTCTCTTTTTCTTTGTACATAAGATATTTTTTTTTGTGAATAGATATATAGCGAATGTGATCTCAAATTGTAGAGGATGAAAAAATATGAATTTTGGTATAATTTTTTTTATTTATTTCATTTAATATATAAGAGCATCCGCAATGGGCGGCTAGCGACCGGCTAGCCGATTCGTCGCGCTGGCCGATCGGCTAGCCGAACCATTGCAATCGGCGAGGACGAAAACGGCGAGCGGATCGGCGTGGGCTGGCCGATCGCTCGTCACTGGCCGAAGCGCTGGCCGATCGGCTAGCCGCCATTGTGGCGGCCCGATCGGCCAGCGCCGAATTTTGTTTTTTTTTAATTCTTTTTTTAAAAAAATTTAATTCTTTTTTTTAATTTTTGAAAAACTATATAAACGCGATTTTCTCTATCTCTAAATTTCTGTACAAGAGCAACATCTAGCGATGGACAACAACAACTAGCCCAATACAAAATTAAGACCTAAAACAGAAACATGTCATACCGTAAAACTATAACAGCGAGACCCCCGTTCGGCTAGCGGCAAACTATAACAGATTCAAGGTGGCTCGTGCGTGGAAGCCCGGATTTTTTTTTATTATGTTATTTTTATGATTTTTAGTTAATGTACTTTTTTTTTATTTAAATAAAATTAATGAATTTTCCCGTATATGTCTCGTAAATTTAATTCCGTATTTTAATCGTAATTTTAATTCCGTAAATGTAGTATATTTTGAATTATTTTTATTGCGGCTGGCCTATGACTGGTCTATGGCTGGCCTAAATCTGATGTGGCAGGTGGAATTTTTAGTGTTGCTGACGTGGCAGGGGAGAGAATGGCTGGCCTAAGCACCATTGCGGATGCTCTAAAGATATTTGAATAATAAATAAAATATTTATTGACCTATGAAATTGTAACAAATGGCATAATCTCATTGGTCAATAAAATGAATGGAGAGAGAGTAATTGATATCTTATTTTTATTAGATGGTTTAAAAAGTATGATTTGACTAATTGACATCTTTCTTGGGAGTGATTCTTTTGACCATTAGTTAACATATTGGTTGGATTTGGAGTATTATAAATGAGGGAAATTCCATCTGATTTCCCCCCTAAATTTCCTACCAAAAAAACTGTGGCTTTATATATTTATATAGATTATATAGATATGATGTATAATACCAAATATGGTGTTACTGCAAAAATTTATGAGATATTGCAAATCGGTCCATTATTATTTAATATGTGAATTAAAACACGAAAAAAATTACAATAACAAATGAAGATGCTCGATTTCAACAGTATTTGGCTATATATGACGCAAAAAGAGGTAAAATGCTCATCTGGACTTGCACTAGTTGATCAGTTGTGGGAACAAACCCAAATTTCGAGTCTTGAATTTCTTTTTCTATTTTATATCCATATTGTGGTGTAATTGTGATATATTTAAATATGTTTTTTTATTATTATTAATTTTATCATAGCATAGCATGTGAAGTGTATATTAAATTTCAAGTAAGTGTATTTGTAAAATAAAGTAGTATATAATAAGAAAATGTATTTTATTATTTTATTTAATTTAAAATTTTGATATAATGTAGTGGGATTGATGTGTAATTTAAAATGTAAATGATTGGAGTAATATGTGTTAACATATATCCAAAAATGAGTTTGAGTTTGGTGTGTATATGGTTGGAGATGGCCTTAGCTAATTGAATTGAGTCTTCGGTTATCTAACGTTATTTTTGGTAATTCAAATTTTAAAAAGAATAATTTAAATTGGAACGAAATAACCAATTAACCATTATTAATTATCTGATTGAGGATTTTTTTTGGTGGTTTAATAATTTAATGTTACTACAATATATATATATATATATATATATATATATATATATATATATATATATATATATATATATATATATAGGATTGTGATCAATTGAGATTATTTAGGCTAATTGAGAAATGAGATGCAATAACAGCCACTCATTTTTATTAAATGAGTGGTCCAGATTTTGCCACACAATAAATATTTTTAGATTAATTTATTATGAAAGGGTATAATAGTAAATTCAATGAAAACAAATGAAAACAAACATCTTCGCCGCTTCCGTTCTTCAATTCTTCTCCCACCAAATTCTGGCGCATCCGATCTGATGCACCTCTCCAGCGACGACGAATTCGAGCTCCTCCGCCGCTGCCTCGCTCCAGAACTCCACCCACCGCGCCGTCCTCCCCTCGCCGCTGTCTAGGCTCCTCCAATTATTCAATACAGCCGATTTCTCGATCTCGATCTCTCTGGATTTGTTAATTGAGATTAGAAGCAACTGAATCCATCTAACTATATCTCAATTTCATGAGCAACAACTGTTCTCAATTTCAGATCTGTCTCAGTGATCTGTCTCACCGAAATTGGCCTCGAGAGGTAACGAATTGAATTCCGACGTCGATTCGAAATGAATCCCCTCCAATTACTTGATGCAGCCGATCCGCAAAGGCTCGGTATCCTAATCGAAGCGCAGTCGAAACGAGAATGATGGAGATTTGGTGAGAAGAAGTCAGAGATCGAAAATTGAGGAGAAGAAATCTGTTTCCACACAGCCGCACATGCTTACCTGGCTTACAGATGTGTGAGAAAGAAAATTGGAGCTGAGAATTTGGAGAGGGCGATTAAAATTGGAGGAAATTAGGATATTCAAGAGTGATGATAGATAGCATCTCATGGTCTTGGTTGACCGCAGCAACGGCTGCTGCATTTTTATTTTGATAAGTTATATACACCGAAATTCCTTTTTATTCTCAGAACTTTTATCTCGATATTTAACATTTAAATCAGTGTTGATTATTGATTGATTACGCCTGCTTTTATTTGTTTCGGTTTGTTTATCAGATGAGAGTATTTGGATGTTCTATGTGGGAATATTAGCAACATTTATCTTTACTCTATTAATTTGGATCTGTAATATAATATGGTTGGAAATCGCTAACTTGGTACAGGTTTTGTGGTTGAATTTGTTCCTTTTTGAAGTTGAATGTGATGCTTTGTTTTGATTAGAGCAATGTGGTTTATGAGCATTTCTTCAAATTTAAGGTTAATTATAATGCACTCCAGGTGTTTGGTGATATTCTCCAAATGCAAATTAGTTGCTAAGAGATAGATTCAAGATTTAGCTATCTTCCTTTTTTAATGTCAACTGCATATATAATCTATGTCAACTACATATATAATGTCAACTATGTGTACAATCCATGTCAACTACATATATAATGTATGTCTAACTACATATACAATTCATGTCAACTACACACGTATAATGTCAACTACACAAGCCCGTCGGATTCTTTGTCAGCACCGGGACTCAAGGGGGCGGACAAGAGACCACTGCGTAAGCTTCAATTTTACTCTTGTATTAATTTATTATGATAACGTTGCTTGCTTCAATGATGTTGAAACATGAATTGGAAGATAGTTTGTTGGAGATGAATCGAATTGTTTGTGTGATGCTTTGGATTTTTCAGATTGATGTGGAAATGCGTTGCAATTGTTTGTTTTACTTATGTATACTGCAATTTTGAAAATGTTGCCTTGCTCTAACAAATGCAGATTAATGTGGTGTTTGATTCATTAGAATCTTTGTTCACTTGTAGTTACCGAATTATTGGATGGAACTTTTGGAATGACTTCTTGTATCTGTGTTTGTGAAAGTTTGGAACAATAGTCACTAGCATCTGACTGAAAATCGACTGAGATATTCTTCTAATTTTGTTAGAATAGATTTTGTTAGAATAGATTTTGTTGCTTCCACAAATGATGGAAAGTCTGGGATCTTGTAAGACACTATATCTGTAGATGCAGCAGTTTTGAAGTTGCAACTGACTAAATTGATGAAAATGTTTTTTTTTACATGAATTATATAGCTCGTTGACATAATAACGTTTGTTGTTGACATGAATTTTATAGGACGTTGGCATAAATTTTATGAAAAATGTTGTTGACATAAATTATATGTAAAACATTGTTGTTGACATGAATTATATGTAAAATATTGTTGCTGACATAAATAATATAGGTCGTTGACATGAAAATATTCGTTGTTGACATTAATTATTTGTAAAATGTTGTTGTTGACATAATAGTTGACATAAATAACATTTGCTTTTGACATCGTGGTTCCCATAAATAACATTTGTTGTTGACATCGTAGTTGACATAATGTCTCCGTAGTTGACATCGCGAAAATGACAATTATGCCCCATAGTTGACATAATGTTTGAGTAGTTGACAGGTGCTATTTTATGGGAAGGTGACATTTAACAAGTTTAAAGCAGCTGTGAGGGAGCATATAGTGGACTTCGCAGCAAAAGCCCTTGGATCGTTGCCGTATTGTTCTGCAGTCAAATCCGGCTTCAACGACATGAATTATATGTAAAACATTGTTGTTGACATGAATTATATGTAAAACGTTGTTATTGACATAAATAATATAGGCCGTTGACATGAAAATATTCGTTGTTGACATTAATTATTTGTAAAATGTTGCTGTTGACATAATAGTTGACATAAATAACATTTGCTTTTGACATCGTGGTTCCCATAAATAACATTTGTTGTTGACATCGTAGTCGACATAATGTCTCCGTAGTTGACATCGCGAAAATGACAATTATGCCCCCTAGTTGACATAATGTTTGAGTAGTTGACATTGCGCGAAAATTGTGAATGAGTGGCTGAAAATGCATCTCAATTCTCAATTAAGCTAAAAAATCTCAACCTAACAAGACCCGTTGTTGATATTTGATTTTGCTCTCTATTGACATCTATTGTATGATTTTGTTTTTTTTTAATTTTAAGATTTGTTTTCTAAGTTGTACACTCTTTATACAAGCTGTCGACATTTGGTTATAAGTTGTTGACATTTCAATACAAGTTGGAGTCAGACTTGCCTCCGTGCTACTCGCTGATGAGGGCGTCCAGGCTTGACATTTCAATTACAATTACAATTTATGTTTTTAAGGTTAATTACAATTAAAAATTATGTCAACTATATATACTAGCCATGTCAACAACTAATATAATTATGTCAACTATGGTGCATATCGTGTCAATGGTACATACAAGTCATGTCAAGTACGGTACATATCGTGTCTACTACACGTACAAACCATGTCAACTATGTTACATACTATGTCAACTACACGTACAAGCCATGTCAACTATACATAGAAACCATGTCAACAACAATTATAAGTCATGTCATCTACACATACAAGTCATGTCAACAACAATCAGAGTTGTTTCTTAGTTGTTAACATATACTAAAAGTTATTGACATTATCTTATTAGTTGTTGATATTTGATTCTGCTCTCTAATGACATCTATCTTATAATTTTCTTTATTAATTATAATATTTGTTTTCTGAGTTGTTGACACTTTATACAAGCTGTTGACATTTGGTTATAGGTTGTTGACATTTCAATACAATTTGTTGAACTGATTAACATTTGATATAACTGCTAAGTTCAAACTTCAGAATCCACAATAATAGTTTTAAAACCCATCCAACTATATAATTTAAGATTACTTACACATGGAGATGTAGTCATATAATTTAAGATTACTTAAACATATAATTTAATTATGCTCAATCATAATTCATGTTTTTAAGGTTAGTTACAATTAAAAATCATGTCAACTATATATACTAGTCATGTCAACTACGGAACATATCGTGTCAACTACACGTACAAGCCACGTCAACTATGTTACATACTATGTCAACTACACATAGAACCATGTTAACAACAATTATAAGTCATGTTAACAACAATTATAAGCCATGTCAACTACACATAGAACCATGTCAACAACAATTATAAGCCATGTCAACTACACATAGAAACCATGTCAACAACAATTATAAGTCATGTCAACAACACGTACAAATCATGTCAACAACAATTATAACCAAATGTCAACTACACTTTCAAGCCATGTCAACAACAATTCAGTCATTTTATAAAAACAATATACTATTTAATCTTGGTTTTAGTTATTTTATTTTAACAATATTCTCTACTTTCTATTTTCTTTTCTCCTGTTGCATTTCTTTGTTCGCTTCAACTTGTGCGTCATCCATTGGGCTTGTGGTTGGTGGTGAGATAGGAGAGGCTGATTCATTGGCTCACCCCTTTAGGATCATAACCTGACGATGTAGGGATATTTTTTCTGTTTCTTTCTTCTGCATACTGCTTGTAAATTAGTTCTACAATGTTAGTATATAAACTGTAGGAGTAATCTAATGTCAACTCAGAGAAACATATGTAAACAAAATGATGTACTTACTTCATCAAAGAAATGTCCAAATTTAAAAGTTGGAAATTCAGTCAAATCTTCAAGAACTTCCTTTTCTTTTTCAGCAATAACTATTGATTCAGATATTGTTTTCCAGTGATCAAAAGTATCAGACTTGTCTTGAAGGAACGTCTTGGACAAATGAAGAAACTTGTCGGCCATAGATTCAAGTGAAGTCGTTTGGCTTTCAAGTGCAGATCAACTCAAACAGTTGCATCAAGAAGCAAAACACATATGATGACTGGTGGGAGGGGGTATTGATTGACAAGAGAAACCTCAGATATTTATTCAGGGACAATAAAATTACAAAATCCACTGGATAAAAACAGGCATAAAACACCAAAATATGATTACACATCATCCCTAAGACCCTAATTGTTGGGAACATCCATGAATTGATACTTGAGATTCTAGTAGAGATTGAAAAGACTTACAGCTATGCCACATGCAATGAGTCCAGGCTTCTCCCTGTCATCCATACAGACACATAGCAGTAGAAAAGCTCCATAATACCAAGGGATTGCACCCAAAAAGAAACTGGTAATAAACCTAGCAAAAAAGCAGCAAAATCAGAGAAGTTCCTATTTCACTGAACAAGATGGTAAATCATTCAACTATCATGAAACTATCAGCTGCACCGCATACATTATCTCTTAAGAAAAGCAATTTTGAAATAATTAAGTAGACAATGACTGCTAGATAAACTTACAAGAGCCATCCAAGACCAATACCAAAACAGGGGAGCCGTTCCTCCCTAAAAGGTCCATGAGCAACAACATGACCTAGAAACATTTGTATGTTTTCTACAGCCATTCAAACAAGCATACACTATGTCAATATAATTATGTCAACACATATTCAAACAAACATACACTACTACTGTCAACAATATATTATTATAGCTATGTCAATAGCTAGTATATAAAATGTCAATAATCTTAAAATTTTTAAAATCAAGCAGAATAAATCAATATCAATTATACACGATATCATGTCAATAAGAAGTATACCATGTTGACAACAAGTGCATGCATGTTTTTACGATTATGTCAATAGATAAAGTACATAATAAATCTATGTCAATAACAAGTATACCCTATCGACAGCAAGTGCATGTATATTCTTAAAATTATGTCAATAGATAAAGTACATAATAAATCAATGTCAATAACAAGTATATCTCATATATAGCAAACATAATTATCTGGTTACTATTATGTCAATTTGACTATGTCAACAACGATTCTAATAAGTATACACTATGTCAATAACAAGTATATCATGTTTAAAGCAAACATAATTATCTTATTACTTTTATATTAATTGTTAAAGTTTATAATGTCAACAGCAATCCAAACAAGCATACACTATGTCAACAGTATACAATATCATCTCAATGACAAGTATATGCTGTTTATAGAAAACACAAGTCTATTATCATAACTATGTCAATAGCTATTGTATGAAATGTCAATAATCTTAAAAATTTAAACAAATCCTTAACTGGAAGCAGATGCATGTTCTCTTTCGTTTTTTCCAGCAGCCTTGTTGATTTTCCTCTCTTTCGATTCTACCATCGCTAATCAACAATAAAAAAATCAGCAGAAATCGAATTCAGAAGAAAACAAATCCAGATCTGTTTTAATACACTAAAATCGAAGCAATATACTTAAAATTTGAATCAATTTCTTAACCTGAAGAATTCACTTCAACGACCGCCGATTTGGAATGCCTTTTTCTGGCTACAATCGGTGCTTCAACTTCAACTACTTCTCCGATCCTCATTTTTGGAAATTAATTGATGTAGAAAACTGAACGAAGTCTAAGATTAGGAGATGAATTGCGACGAAGGGAAGAGAAGATGCAGAATTGTAGAAGAAATTTGGGAGAGAACTCAGAGAAATGTTCGAGAGTTTTGCCGGCGTGTTTTGAATACAGCTGAAACATTTTAGAGTTGAAATGACAAAAATACCCCCCTGTTGACATAAACCAGAGGTTGTTGACATCGTGCTAAGATTGTGAATGGGTGGCTGAGATTGCATCTCAATTCTCAATTAGGCCCAAAAATCTCAACCTAACAGGACCCTATATATATATATATATATATATATATATATATATATATATAGGGGTGTACTAGTATAACAACTAATTTTAAAGTTACAACGTACATCCAACCACGTGCTGCCACATGGCACGAAAAATGCAATATTGTATACAGAAAAATGCAATACGCATTTGTGAAAGCTATAAATGAATTTCGGCAGATTGCATTTTTGTTATATGCAGATTGCATTTTTTATTGCTAAGTTTTGCATTTTAGATATTGACTGTTTAAATTGCATTTTATATATAGACGGATTGCATTTTTATATGTGAAAATGCAAAACTTAACAATAAAAAATGCAATTTATGTGAAAATGCAAAACTCAACACTATAAAATGCAATTTACATACAACAAAAATGCAATCTGCGAAAATGCATGTACAACTAGATTGCATTTTTGTGTTTAAAATATTGCATGTTTTGTGCCACATGGCAGCACCAGATTGGATGTACGTTGTGACTCTAAATAAGGGGGCACCCTAGTGCTCCCTATATATATATATATATATATATATATATGGTCTTGTTAGGTTGAGATTATTTAGCTAAATTGAGAAATGAGATGCAATATGGGCCACTAATCCACAAGATTAACAAAATGTCAACAAATACCACATTATGTCAACAAGGGGGTATAATTGTCTTTTCATTAAATTGTGTTTGAAATCATTTTCTAAAATCCTCTCTAAAATTCTAGCTACAAAGTCTTCAAATCTTCAACATTCAACTATTCAAATCTTCAAATCCTCTCTAAAATTCTAGCTACAAAGTCTTCAAATCTTCAACATTCAAATCTTCAAATCTTCAAATCTTCAAATCTTCAATATTCATATCTTCAAATCTTCAACATTCATATCTTCAAATCTTCAAATCTTCAACATTCATATCTTCAACATTCAATAAAATAACACTTATAATTCACATATCAATACCGAGAATATCGAATGTCAACAACTCGTATTAAAATGTCAACAACTAACAAATAACACTTACAATTCACATATCAATACCGAGAATATCGAATGACAACAACACGTATTAAAATGTCAACAACTAAAAAACAACACTTACAATTCACATATCAATACCGAGAATATCGAATGTCAACAACTCGTATTAAAATGTCAACAACTAACAAATAACACTTACTATTCACATGTCAATATCGAGAATATCGAATGTCAACAACTCGTATTAAAATGTCAACAACTAACAAATAACACTTATAATTCACATATCAATAGCGAGAATATCGAATGTCAACAACAAACATTATTTATGTCAACTACAATGTCAACAACAAACTTTATTTATGTCAACTACGATGTCAACAACAACTTTATTTATGTAAACTATTATGTCAACAACAAATATTTTCATGTCAACGACGTATATTATTTATGTCAACAACAATGTTTTACTTATAATTCATGTCAACAATAATGTTTTACATAAAATTTATGTCAACAACATTTTTCATAAAATTTATACCAACGATCTATATAATTCATGTCAACAACAAACGTTATTATGTCAACGAGCTATATATTTCATGTAAAAAATAAACATTTTCATGTCAACAACTTATATAATTTATGTCAACAATACTATTTTAGGCAATATCACAAACACCTTATCTACACAACTCAAAAATTCCAGCAACATAATCGAATTAAAAACTGCATCCATATATTTCACAAATTTCATCGTACAATTAAACACACGCAAATTTAAATCTACAAATATTGACAAACACCAAACCCAGCATGGCTCCGAACAAATACACAAAAAATACAACCTAAACTCAACCCTTCTCACCATCACCCACAGCTCCATCTCATCCACAACTCACATACCTTCCACAACATGACTCTCCACATCTTTCTCGACCACCAATCACACTATTTCTATTCAATTTTTACAGTGAACAAACACTTCATTTATTGCTCAACATATGAGCACAACAATCACTTATTATCTCTTTGCATCATCAACAATCATATACACTATAATTAATGTCAACCACAAATATTTTCATGTCACCAACCTATATTATTTATGTCAACAACAACGTTTTACGTATAATTCATATCAACAACAATGTTTTACATATAATTCATGTCAACAACATTTTTCATAAAATTTGTGTCAACGACTTATATAATTCATGTCAACAACATTTTTCATAAAATTTGTGTCAACGACTTATATAATTCATGTCAACAACAAACGTTATTATGTCAACGAGCAAATGCAAGTGATTTACGAAGCAGATTTGAGAGGCATAAATCGAATTAAATAAAAAATTGCAAGATCTGTGCTGAAGTCGCGAGATAAAAGCGAAATTCAGCATTGAAATGAGCAGAAATCAGTATTTTCAGATTTTTTCCCAAATGTTCAAGCATTTTGATAAAAACAGCGAAAATCGTGAAGATGAACTTCAAAATAGTCGACTTTTACACAGAGCTCCGGCGAAAAAACAGAGGTAGCAATTTCTCTCACTAAAAATCAGTTCACATCCAACACAATTGATAATGCAAAGCTTAATACCTCCAAATCCGTACTCGAATCAACAATTAAGCTTCCGGCGAAGCGACGGCGTGAGAAGCGAAGTTGTTCGGAGCTTCGTACAGCAGGAGCGGCGAAGCGCGGTGAACAGCGGCGGCGTTAAACCACGAGCGAGAGAGAGAGAGGGCTTGTCTGGAGGCGTCGAGGATTTTCCTTTGATTGTATTTCGAGGATTTCCTTCGGATTGGATCCGGCGGAGCTGGATTTGTCGCCAGAATTCGGCCACCTCGCCTCCTCCTCTTCCCGCCACCATCCACATCATGATCCTCCGCCTTCGCCGCGCCGATCTCTATCTCCAGTTTCGCCTTCTCCGCATCGTCTTCTCCGAGCTTCGATTTCAGCTCGCAGATATGCTCAATTCAACACAAATTCAAAAATTGAAGCTCAGTTTTCCCTGCCGCCGTCCAGATCCTGATCGTCCGCCTCCGCCGCGCCGATCTTGATCTCCAGTTTCGCTTTCTCCGCATCGTCTTCTCCGAGCTTCGATTTCAGCTCGCGGATCTGCTCAATTCAACACAAATTCAAAAACTGAAGCTCAGGTTCGTGAGATTGAGATCTTCGTGTAATTGAGAAGAGGATGAATCTAAACCCCTTTCCTAACTAAAACATGGAATTACTATTCTACCCTTTCATAATAAATTAATCTAAAATTATTTTTTATGTGGCAAAATCTGGATCACTCATTTAATAAAAATGAGTGACTGATATTGCATCTCATTTCTCAATTAGCATAAAAAATCTCAATTGATCACAATCCTATATATATATATATGAACTAAAACCCATCCACTCATCCCCAAAAAAGTGAAATATTTTACACACATTGTAATAGTACTCCATATAAGGTATTCTTAACGCACGTTTTGGAGTTATTTCAGAACAATTAAGTTTATAAAAAAGTTCCAGCACAATATTTTATAACTGCAAATACAAAAGATAATTTAAATTTAACTTTTAAAATCATATCCAAACTCAACACAAACGCATCGTTACTGATTAACAAATTTCAGCATCAAGTATTTCGTAGTAGTATTCTTCCAGTTCTAACTCATCTTAATTGAGAAACCAAACAATCATAGGCTTCTTTCCGTCCAAAGGCTTTCTCTATTGTTTTCTATCATTAATTTTATATCAAAACATTCAAATATGGTCCCCTATATAAATTAAAACATGTCTATTTCAAGGTAGGAAGGAAAACCTACGATATCTAACTTGAATTCATTCTAGAATTTTGAATAGTGAAATGATATAAACATGTCAACAATAGGCTATATACTTCATATTTTGTTCATAAAACACACTTGTTTGGTGTAGTCATTCAATTTTAGCTAGGAGTCAATTTAAAAAATCTTAAATTTTGATCATATAGATATTTTATGAAATGATATATAGAGAACTAGAGTAAATGGATGAAAATAAAGGTTAGTCAAACTTAGTTTTGTTTCTTTTACGAGAACAAGGGTATCCACTGACAGACTCATTGACTATTTTTTATGCTGAAATTTGTAGGCACTTTGAAGAGTGGAACATCTTGAACTTGAAGGGTGGAATAGTTGATTCAAGGATTTAAAGCAATTTTTCGTGCTGATTTGTATGCACCTTGAAGGGTGAAACAATTGGCTCAAGAATTTAAAGCAGTTTCATACCCAAAATCAAGGATATTGATACACTGACCATTTGATTAAGGATGGACTGAGTCTCATGCCACTCGACTACATCCCTTAGTTAATAACTAAATTTGAATAAATAGTAAAATCCATTTTTCCTTCTAAACATAAGGCCATTTTACAAAGTTGGTCCATGACATTTTTTTTATTTTCGAATCCCTAACAAACGAAAACATACGTAGTCGTCCTTTTTTTGACGGAGCTGTCAAAACTTGACAGTCAATGCCAACAAAGTCCATTTTGACTAAATTAACAAAGTCTATTGTAAAATATTACTCCCCTTCATTCTCCATTTTTAATCCACTTTATGTCAGACACTTATTTTAAAATATGTAAAGAAAAGTGAAAAAATCAAGTGGAATAAGATTCACTTTTATATATTAATTTTTTAATAAAATACTATTAGTCAAATGAGCCAATGAAATGTGACGTCAAAAATTATAATTAAAAAGAAATGGGGGAGGGAGGAAGTAACAAACAAGTTTTGTAAAAAATTAATTGAATGAACTAAAAAAATTATACCCAAAAGTGGCGTTCACACCTTTTTGATACCCAATGTCCAAATAATCATATTTAATGTCCAAGACAACGAATAATCAATTTTTAGGAGCCAATTTTTACCACACTTTATCTCACAATGATTCTTTGTTTTATACTTATTGTGTTAATTGACAACTTCTAATTGCAGTGATGGTAAATCATAGGTTTACATATTGCAAAAATTAGCTCCTAATCTTTTTACAGCTTTCTAATCAGATTACAATTTCATATGATGAATTTTGATTCGGCTATGTTTTCGAACAAGCAAAATTAGTTTCAGAAGTTGAGGAATGACAACACTCTTTACTTGTTTTGTTGTTCATATTTTCATGTGTCAAGAGAGTCAAGTTATATTCACATAAGTAGTAATTAAATCACGTTTTCATTACTAGTATTATTTAGAACCAAATTTGAGCACTAATCTTAGGAAAATGACATAGCGAGTGTTGATATCCACCTGACCCCCCAGTATTCACCATAGCACAGTGCCACCAAGTCCACCCATTACACCCTAAATTTACGAAAAAGCCCCTAAACTTTTAATAAAATGTCAGCGGAAGCATTTAATTATTATTCCAAAACAGGAAACAGAGATACCCTTCTCTTTCACATTCACCCCCAAAACTCAAACTCATATCGATCCGTTAAATCTGAAAATCCTGATTGATCGGACGGCCACCGTCTTCCGATGGAAAACTCACCGGCCGCCGGCATCTCTTCTCTGACGGAGCAAGCCAAGGAGCTGCAGGAGACCGCCTCGTCCCTCATCTCCCGCACCTCCCGTGAGGAGGACGCGCTCCGCCAGCGCGTCGCCGCACTCGACGCCCGCATCAGCTCTCTCCGCTCATCCCTGCGCGGCTCCAAGGATTTCGATAAAGTATGAGCTGCCTCCATTCCTGCGCATGCATGCGACTAATTTTTACCGTGATTCATTTTATTGTTAGTGTGTACTGATTTTTGGATTGGATTTTGGGGGATTGGAAGCTTGATGAGGAGCTGACGAGAGTGAGGTATATACTGAGTGAGGGGGATGCAGCGGCATTCCTTCCGAGCAAATCTCATGGTGAGTTGATTTTGATTACTTTTATCTGGTTTGATTGTGCTGCATATGTTTAGAATGGATGATGATTGTGAATTTTTATTTGTTTCTCTTTGTTTAGGGAGGTTTCTGAGGATGTTTTTGGGGCCTATTAATGTGAGAGCTAATAGGAAGGATGTGCAGTTGAAAGTGAAAGAGGAATACAATAATTTCAGGGTATGATTCCATTGTGCTCTTAATTTGATTGGGCTGTGTCTGCTAACATTTTAATGATTAAAAGCTCAAGAAAACCTTATATCCTACAATGAATAGCAGTGTTGTTGAAAATCTAGTTCGCTTTGAGTGCCTGCCTGCTTATATAGAACTGTTGGAAAAGCATACACCTTTTTGCAGTAACTGAAGATGTATGTGCTGATGACAGGATAGAACAGCATTTTTGTTCCTCTGTTTGCCATCGTTATTACTTATTTTAAGGTCATGGATTTGGGGTGGATGCTTACCAGCATTACCAGTTCAACTTTACCAGGTATCACATGTTCTTCTGATTTTGAACTCTCTCTCTTTCTCTCTCTCTCATGCATTATTGTTTTTGTAATATTACTAGTACTATTTTTAGGGGGTTTGTGTGTGAAGCTTATGTTGGTCAATTTTCCTGTTACAGGCATGGTTGCTATATCTCTACACTGGTTTGGCTTTGAGAGAAAACATCTTAAGAGTTAATGGAAGTGATATACGTCCTTGGTATTTTGATTTTCTTAAATCACTCCTTTTCCCTTAAAGTGTAGTTTTTTATTTTAGTTTAAAAGATTGGACTTTTCAACTTTCTGTGTTAGCAAATAGAAATATGGTTTGACATGTAGGTGGACAAAATGTTGATTAGAAGATCAAATGTTATCCTACTTCTTGTAGCAATATTATACTTATGGCGTTAAGAATCTGCTTACTGTCTAAGCTATTCCTTCTGTCATTTTAAATGTTTATATATTCTCTGAAGTTTGGATGTAAAGAAACAGGCCAATAATTTGATCTATTCATGCTCTTATGCAGGTGGATTAAACATCATTATTTTGCCATGGCTATGGCTCTCATCAGTCTAACTTGGGAAATAGACCAAGGGCCTGACTGTGCTAAAAGACAGGTAGTGAAGCCATATCATCATTTCCACCTACATAAAAAGCAAGTGCTTCAGTCCACCAAATGAATTTATATGTTAATTGCAGATAGGTGTACAACTATTTCTGAAATGGGCAATAATGCAAGGAGTTGCAATGATTCTTCAGAACAGATACCAAAGACAAAGACTTTATACACGTATTGCACTTGGCAAGGTAGTTTAGCATGCCTGGGATATTTGATTTCCTTACCACCTACTTCTCCATGTGCTTATTTTATTATATTTTTTTTAAAAATTGACACCTTTGTTGGGTTCATGTTTCCAAGATACATAATACATGTTCAGATTTCTACTACATGTAAACTTGCAAAATGGTTGTCCGTTCGATTATCCTTATATAGTTTATCCTTTTCTTAAATAAATATATTTAAGTTTGTAACTTTTTTATGTCTAATGTGTGATTCTTACATGAGTTATTACCTTCACTCATGGGCTAGACTAGAGGGAGATCATCCTTCAAATTCATTGAAGCACAATATTTTAACTTATCCTGTCAATAATGTTCAACTATTGCTAAATGTAGGCTAGGAGGATGGATGTTGTTTGGGGAGAAACTGCCGGAGTTGAGGGCCAGCTACTTCTGCTATGCCCGATACTTTTTGTTTTGCAGGTCTGTTAAATCCCTTATTCTCGTATTAGTAACAAGAGAACACTACCCCTCTTTTATATATTGTTGGAATCAACTCCTCATGCGAGTGATATTTTTGCAAATCTTTATGTACGCTCATTAAGTTGAGACCCATGAATGTTTTCATAGCCACTCTCGTTCCTTCTCATCTATACTCATGGCTTCACTATAGCCAACATTTATCCTCAAATCATGATCATTGTCCTCTGTTTTCAGGGATTTGAAGCCTATGTTGGTGTGTTGTTGCTTAATACTTCTCTGAATGGATCCAATTTGGATTGGCAGGTAAAGTTATTTAAATTTTAAACATATGACGTCGTGGAATTTTTGTTGCATACTTCTTCAATACTGTATATGTTGATGTCCAAATTCAGTTTCATCAAATATTTTTTTCCTTACATGATTTCTACCTACAACTTTCAGGTAATTACATGCGGGGTTCTTCTCATAGTCATGGCTGTTGGAAATTTTGCTAACACGGTGCAGACCCTAATAACGAAATCTAAGGTTAAGGCAAAAATCAAGAGAGGTAAAAGCAGGCAAGAGCTGCATCAACTGAATCATGGATCAGATGACAAGAGTTCGTAAACAGCTCGCTGTACCAAGTTTGCTTATTTGTGCAGTTTCTTTCCTCACAGCAGGTTTTTGGCCTTTTAATGTTTGTAAACTGTCAAGCTGTTTTATGATAGTAAACTTGAATACTAGGAGTTAGAAATCCATATTTGTCATAGGATTTCTACACTGTTTTGGTTTCATATAGAGAGCTTTATCTACAGTGTCGCATGCTTGTGTCCTTTATTGAGAGTCCAAACCCTTTATGGGAAGTTTGCTTTATTAATAAACATGACCTGCACATTAGAGACATTGACTAGAGTAATGAAAATTCCTATGTGAAATAAGATCAAGTACAAGATGAAAATAAAATAAAATTACGAGGTCTGGGTAAATGGGTTCCATAACTAGCAAAAACTTATTCCAGCTCCAACAAAAAACATGTGACTACAGAGAGAGAGAGAGAGCACTCAGTCGGAGGCCCATACCGAGGCAACTAGTCTCATCTCCGGCACAAGGAAGTTAGGAGCTGCTGAGCTTGGCTCGAACAGACTGAGCTTTTCCAGTAGGCGCTCAACTAATCCGCCAGCAGCATACGACACGCCCGATACTGATATCCCAAGAATCAAGAAGGTCATGACTGTTTTCAAGTAAGGCTTCGGAGGCCTCTGCACATAGGCCTTCCCAACAGTTAGCACAAGTATGCACACAAGGGTAGCGGCTGCGACCATCAAAAGCTTCAACTGTTTGTCGTCTGACTTGCGGAATGAGAAGCCGTACATGACTGGAGGCACCAACCCGAACAAGATGTATGATATTATGGCGACAACAGCATGAAGCGCAAAATTCTGCCTCCGGCCTAGGAGCTGTCTGTAACGATCCTCCTGCTCGGTTATTTGGTTAGAGAGCTGATCCTCGAGGCGGTCACATCTTAAATCCCAGAGCTGCACATTTATTCAGAGAACAAATCCATAAGGGAGCATTTATTTTGGGTGATATATCAGGTCAGTGATGCATATAATTGAGTATTCGAAGGATTAGACACAATTTACATTGTGAGCTATGATGAAAAGGCCTCCAATCAAATTTGCAGCTCCCAGAGTTAACACATTCACTACAAATGGTGACATTGCAGATCAAGATAAGCAATAGTACTTCATATTTTGAATGAAAAACACTATGGTTATGTTACTTGTGCATGTAATGGTAGAGATTGTGTGCAGCATTCGTACATGTGGCTGCGCCTCCACCAGCGGCTGATGATACAACGCTAAGGCTAGTCATGGTCTCTGCCAGCCCACCGTAGACGATGCTTTTAATCACTTCAACTTTGCGTTCTTCTCTCGCTCCACGCCCTTCTCCATCAGTAGTATTAGTTTGAGTTCCCAACTGGGATGCTGTCGGAGGAGGTATTACAGTCGCAGGTGGATGTGCGTCTATTGTTATCCTGGTATCATTGCCTTCACCTGCATAAAGATTTCATGATAGTTAACTCGAGAAACACGAGGACCTAGTTCGTCTCTTTACACAGTGAACACGCAATTAAACTTACCTTGTGCAGCTGGTGCATCTCCTATTTCTGAAGTGTTTCCAGTTCTGAGTGGCTTGTCTAGAACAGATGTAGTCACAATTGTGGCTCTAACGTCTTGCTCTTCGCGAGGAACAGATACCGAGATATTCAATGTGCCATCTTCAGCCATTGAAACTGATGGCTGTGGGAGCTGGACGATGTCCTTGTCTCGACTGGTCTGAACTTCCCGGCTAGGTTTTGATGCCATTTGCTCATCCGCGGCCAACATATCTTCTGACCTCATATTATCTGAGGTAGACAAGTCATTTACAGCAGTCACCAAAATACTAAACTAACTGAGCAATGCTAAAATATCATGATGTGAAAATGTAGTTAAAAAACAGTACCTACTAACAAAGGGAGTTTTAGATGGTCTAGGCTGGGAAGAGTTAGATCCCGGCCTTCGTTTGCAGCAGTTTCTGCGGCCGTATCTTCTAAAACTAATGATCGGTCACTTTCACGAGCAGGGCCAGACGACAAAATTCCTGAGCTAACTTGTTGCACATTCGTCTCAGAACTACTTCCTGCATGTGAAAGAACCGAGTTATTTGAACTCGAGACATGCATTCACACCAGACTCCGCTATCTGCAGGGACGATGCCACATATACAATCCGAAAGGGAAAATAAGTACCTTCCTCAACTGGTGTTTTCTGCCTATTCAGGTTAAACATGTCGAACCAGCTCTTCTTTACATCTGGTGCTTGTCCGTCCCTTGCATATTCTTTCCCACTTTTCCCACCAAATGATCGGAACAATCCATCACCTGCATTACACTTCACACTCATAGGTAGAAAATTGCTACATCATTAGCACAAAGAAAAGAAAAGTTGCTAACCAGTTGGAATGAAAATGCTGAAGCATGATAAGCAACGAAACATAGTTGCCCCTCTGTCATGGTCATCTTCATCGATTGGTGGTGTTTGGGCATCTTGGTCACCAACTTCCCCTTCTCGATGAACTTGGTCCTCGGACGAAATAGTCCCTGTGGCTGCTGCTCCTGTTTTGGGACGCTTAATCTCCTCATCGGGTATCCTCATTCTGCGCTTTCGTTTGGTAAGAATTACTCTCTTTGTGATGCAAGAGTTGCAGTTGGGACAATGCAGATCATGTGTGGTTTGGTTCCGTATGACTCTTTCGACATCTAACTCTGTTATTTCCAGATCATCCTCGGTTTCTGCACTCTCGATCTCTTTGGAAGGCTCGTGACTCATTTCATTAATGCCATTCGTCTCAGTCTCCTCCCCCTCCTCGTATTGATTGCTAATAATGGATGCATCATTGAACTCAACAGCGGGATCAAGAGACGAGACGTGTTTTACAGGTTTTGCAACCAAATCTACAAAACAATGTGAGTAAACAGTTTTGTAAATTTCAGATCCTCATCATTATCTGTATTTCTTGATCTTACTAGTATTAGAAAGCTCATATCATAACTAGTTCTTACCTTCTTGAGATGAACTGTCTGAAGGCCGGACATCTGAACTGGAAACGCCATTCTCCTTGACCTCTTCCTTGTGTTGATTGTTTATGACAGAAGCACCATTGTACTGAATCACGAGATCAAGAGATGATGTGTCATGCGCTGTACGCGCATGACATTCCACGATTTGTGTCTTACAAATAGAATTAACACCTAAACCTGCAAATCAACACCGAGAAAACAACTGTTAACGCCATAAACTTATATAGAGCCATACATCATCACAGTTTCGCCCATAAACAGATAATGCAGACAAGTAATAGAGTGTAAACGGGGACAAGAGTTGGTCTTTTTGTTACTAGAAGCATAAATGTGCAGTGAAGAAACATATTCACTAACATTGGTTAAGTTATTCATACATGAAGTAATGAATTGAAGAATTGAGACACTCTGAGATGTACGTATCTTAACCATGATACTTTCGTGCGATTCTGATATCTACTGACCTTCATATACAAAATTAAAAGTTTTGATATGATTCTGAAAACGATCAACACAGACACTTCCATTGCCGTATGTCCAAGGGCAGATTCGACACTTCCATATTCCTTCATCCACAAAAATAGATTGCAACTGTGACAATTGCAAATAATGCCCAACATTTATGGAATTTCAAGAGAACTCCATCCAAAAGGCCAAGAAACTCAATCTTCCTCACGTTTCGGTACATCAATTCGAGCAAAACAGAAGTTGAAGAAAATCATTCTAAACTACCCTCATTGCTTTACACTAAACAGCAATCATTCAGAACCTACCCAACTCACCAAACTACCAGCTTGCAGTTGACCCTTCTTCCATTAACTCATTGGTTTTCTTTGTTTTCTTAGATGCAAAGGCTAAGTAGAACTAAAATCTGAGACACAAAAAGCACCAATCATTCACAGCATTGCATATCCAAGAATTTCAACTCCATACACAACAGAAAAACTGTAACAGAAAAAAACCAATTTTTTTGGTGCAGTACCTCAATTTGAGGTCCCAACTGCAAATCTAATTGAGGTCAAGAAAATGAAGGAAAACAGACCACATGCCACAACTTTATATATATATAGAAACAACATGAACATTGAAGAGGGCCCCTTTACTTCTTTTATAGTACCACATATTTTACAGACATGTAGGGTTATGGAGTGCAGTTAAAGGCACAAGAAAATTAGAGTGATGCAAATGTTGCTAAAGAATGATGAACTGAAAATGCTTATATAATTCTACCTGCAGCTTTGTCATGGAAAACAAGATTTTCCTTGAAACTCTTGTCCCCTTTAATTGCTTCTGTTTCTTTGTCAAGAACCCAATCACTCTCTGCAGGAATGTTTTTTGAATTTCTCACCAGTGGATTGGTTTCCTCAGCTTCTTGCTCCTTCAACTTCTGTTCTTCCTTTTCCATCTTCACACACACACACACACACACTGAGAGAGAGAGAGGGGTATTGTTTATATGAATAAGGTGTTGCTCATGTCTAAATATGGAGGCTGTCAAGGCCACTGCATTGCGTTCAAAGGGTGCAGAAATTCACAAAATATTACTAGTTAATTCCATGCACTATTAATGCAAGACTAAGTTAGTTGTGAGAAAATTGACAAAATACTAAAAACATGCCATCTTTTGCCATTAAAAATTGAAATCAAATTTAGGATTGTAGAGGTGGGAGTGTAACAAAACAGTCTTGCACAATGCAAAATTACTAAAATATAGGAGCACTAAATTGTGAAGATTAGGTATGGTGATGAAGCAATAGAGTAATTAATGTTTGACAATATATAAAGGTCATGAATTTGAATCTACGGTCACATATTCTTTAAATTTTTATGTAAAATTATCTTTAAACAAATACTGAGGTTGTAAAACGAGGGACACGTGTTCAGCATTAATGAACACCTCTCTTTAATTTACATTTAGAAATTTTGTTTCTCTGTTGTTACCAGTATACTCCAAAGATGTAACTAACTACCTTATTGATGATCCCTAATCAAAATAATTATGATATACTAATGATGTAAAAAATGCATTACTAGAATTTAAAGTTTAAGGAAGTTATGTACTCTAACTAGAATTTAATTAATTATAAATTGAAATAAAATACGAAACAATTATTAAGTATTTTTATAAGTGACAAAACCCAACCTTAATTAATACAGTAGTTGCAAATTAAATTAGAGATATTGCGTAAACATATGGGATGGTACAAAATAGGGCTCAATTTAGAGGTTTATCTTTTTATATTGGGTTAGACAACTTTCGTTGTATTTTTTCCTAAAAATGATATAGCCTTTCATCCATATGTTTCCATGGTAAGGGAGATTGTGATTTTTCATGTCATTGTTGTTTTACAAGCATAAGAAGACAAACCATTCGTACAGTTGGTAGGTGATTGCATTACATATGTACTAGATTTATTAAATCAAAAAAAATACAGAACTACTAGAATATAGCAATTTACAAGCACACGAGAAGAAAAGATAATTTGTGGGTGTGATATCACCATCACGGGAAATTATTTGAGTTCCAACTTTCTACTATACTACCTAAGTGACTATAAGTAGACCATAAATGATGCAATTATGTCATGGTAGGAACTAGATAGTACCATTATTAATAGCTAACAATAGTTTATTAGAGAGTAAGTTACCTTGCTGTATAGATCTGATTTTCTTTAAAGCAATGACATATTAATAAATAAAATTATTGAATTACAACTCACATCTACCAAAACAAGCAATACATGTTCAATTGCCTCATCCCAAATTATCTTGCAATTATTTATACAAGCGAAATGAGTCAGTTATTTTGTTAGCTAAAACAAAAACTATGCACGAATTATTTCTTTACAGATAACACTATTAATAGTTTGTTAGCTAAAATAAAAGCTTACATTATCTATTATTGAGAATCCTTTTTTGTTTAAATATATTTGTGTGGTTAGATTAAGAAGGTTGCACTTCTTCTCGGAGCTTCTATCACATGTATCAATGCCTGGTTGGTAAAAAGATAAAACAGATTTTTACTGGAAATCGTCACGTTTTTGTTTTGGAGAGTTAAGTTGTCTCTCTTTCTGATCACTTGGACCACCAGCTTCATAAATTGTACATACTGGTATGAGTAGATATCATTTCTACATGTTTACTAGATTTGTGATCAAGTGGGATAACCAAACCTATCTCTGTCTGGCCAGGACAGGTATGCCTCGGACCAGGCCCAACCCAACGATTAAATAAAGCGCACTTTAGTTGGGGTTATCGGTTAACACGAGCTCTATTTGGGCCGGACCGGATTGATGCCTAGCCCGCTTTAGTCATAGGTTCATGTTGAATTAGGTCAGTTTACTTAACAACTCTAATATTTACATCATTACTTGATCGATACATTTCTACCTAAGAAAATAGTTGTTGTATTATTATTGCCTTTCAAGTTTAATACGTAGAATTTAGGTCAATATTGATTTGTTGTGGAAAACTGCTATGTCAAAAATTTATGGGCCGTTTTAAAGGTTTTGAAGCTAAATTTAGAATAGTCCCCTTAATAAAAATATTTATTATAGAACTATAATATTATTCTTTATATTGTTAACTCACCCTTAAATTGCTAACTACACCTAAATGATAGACATTGGTTCATTAAGTCAAGGCATAAGATCATTTAGTCACGAGTATCAATGCAGTATAAAAAATTGTCAATTAGGAATATTAATAACTAACTTTAAATGATTATAACTATCTCAAATTAAATTATTTTTTCACATAACACATAACAAATTAAAGATAATTATACAAGGATTCCAACGAGGGGTCAATTGCATATGTTTCGATGTCAAAAAAAAATTCATGAATTTTTGTATTTTTCGACAAGCAAATAATGTCAACACCAATGATAATATGTCAATATAATACATATACAATGTGAATGCTACATTGAGTTGATATATTTAAGGAATCGTATTGATATTTTTTATACACTAGATTGACGGTTTTTCCAAAACTTTAAATTTGGTGATTCTTCGTACCTTTTTAAATTTAAATAATAATAAACTAAAATTACACATGACAATTTATAAACTATTAGATCACTGGAAATTCTATAGTCTAAAATGAATTATAATTAGCCATTAATAGATGAGTTAGCAATTAATCAAATCCTTGATCTCTTATTCTCAACTGGATTTGTTAAACAATGGGCCTATGAGAGGTCAGAACTTTATATTTTCTCTTGAATATCCCATAGAAAGAAACAAGTTTGAAATTTGAAAATAACACGATTCAAATCCATTTATAAAAGTAAACGTTCCCACTCTAAAATGAGGTTGTTCCTATCCAAATATTTAAAAGTCAATATATATCCGAAGCTTCCCGAAGTTTGCAAACAACGCGCTTATATCACGTAAACGCAATCGATGACGATTAGCCGACTTATAACTGGTCCTTTTATTTGTTGGGAATTCTATTTTTACCCTCTATACTACTTATATTTTGTCTTACATTTATGATTGTGCTATTCCTTCACTTCATACAAACTTCCTTAAACCGATTTTAAATATTGATACTTGTAGTAGTAATTACTCCGTATTAATTTTCCTATGCTTGAGCGATACATTTCCAAAATTGAACAGAATTGTAACAAAGAAGATTTTGAATGTTCCCGTACTTCAAAAATATAGATAGATAATGAGAGAGAACTCACGAACGATAAGAGAAAAAAGTTACTAAGTTCCTCCTTAATCTAAAAAGAATCGATTATATACATTTAACAGAAGTTCTCTATAGGCCACATATGATTTGACTCTCTTAATTAATATGGCTAGGAAAGAACCGACAAAACATCGTGACGGAGCTTATAATTACATTGGTGGCATACTTTATTAAGTTACAAAAATAAATTATCCCTATATAAGATTATAAGATGATCACCAAATCTTCATCCTTCGTGACATGACACCTTCACTCATTACATTAAGCTACAACTTATGATTATGAATACATGAATTAATTAATATTCATTCCTGTTTCACAAAAATTAAAACATATAGGGGCCACCCTGTAAATAGACCAAACTCGTGGGATCACTAACTAAACACGTCACAAGAGAGATGGGAAGTTAGGAACCTCACAATTGAAGGAGCAGATACATTGAACCTAGACACCTCAATTTCATGCCTATATAAACAACATGCACGTATCATTTTTCCTTCATCGACTCATAACACAAACTCACAAACCAAACCACACATCAATATAATTTGATAAAATGGCGCCAAGCATTGCCATTCCCGCGGCCGCGCAGCAAACGAAAGGAGAGGCGGCGCTGAGGCGGAGGAACGGGGAACTGGAGAGGGAGCTGAGGGAGAGCCTCGAGAGAGAGGAGAGAACGAGGGCGGAGTTGACACGAGCAATGGAGCGCCTCATGGTCACGGAGGAGGCCGAGGAGCGCCTCTGCTTTCAGCTTGGCGAGCTCGAGGCCGAGGCCGTGGGCCAGGCCCGGGAATACAGGGCCCGGATTATGGAGCTGATGGAGCAGCTTGCCGGAATGACTCGACAAACCTCCCCATTTTCAAGCCTCATTTCTCAATGACATTTATTTTTCTTTTCTTCAATTTTACGATTGTCAATTCTCTTTTTGAGTAGGCACCATTTATATGTATAGAAGAGATCCAATTTCTCAATTGGAATTCGCTGAATAAAGATGAGAAATGTAAAGTTTGTTGAATTTCGCACTAGTTTGAGAATATATAATTAGTAGTACTATTACGATCGAGTTCATAACAATTTAACTAAGCCTCAAATTTTCAATTTTTTATAATGATGATTTTTAGTACTAATATAGATTATAGAATAAATCATTCTTCAAATGTTTAAACTTATTAAAATGTTTAAAACAGTATAGTGTATAGATCGATGAGCTTTGAAAATAGCTAGATACTACTATTAGATGCTTATCAGAGTTTTTATTGGGACGAGTTTAATCGAAATAATATGCTTGTTTTGACTTTTGACCGACTATTTTTCAATTGTCAACAATAAAGTCTGATATCGAAATTCAAACCACGAGTCATGACCGATTTCGAAATCCAAACCAACAACTAATATCACGAAAATAGTGTAGATGTATGTAACTAATGACACCATCGAAATACATTACATATAAATATTTTATTAAGTACTTTGAACTTCAGAAATTTAAACATAAGACATTCTACAACTCAGATTACTTAAAGAGTTCTCTCAATAAAAAAAATAAAAAATAAACAAAATAAATCATGATTTTCAATTTAAAGGAAATTTGATCATAGGTTGCTCAATTTCTAAGCATCGAAAATGATATGTTGGGAATTGGTAAACACTTTCTTCATCTTTCAACGTTTCACCATGTTTTTTGTCGAAGAACACGGGAAATTGCACAAAAAAATATAAAAATAAATAAATAAATAGGAAAATATAAATGTACATAAATTATACATGTACATAATGTTTTTAAATTTTTAAATTTAAGTGAATTTAATTGAAAATTAGTTTTGTTATTCATTGTACTATATTAGCAATAAGAAAGAAAGAAATTTTATGTCGAATTGTAACATGATTTTGAACTTGATTTGAATTATTTATACAATATTTAGTAAAAATTATTTTTTGTTTAAATATACAAATATTTAAATAAAAATATTTTTTTTTTCAAGTGTTACAAAATAATTAGTACTCACTCCATCCCAGATAATTCGTCCCAATTTTCCATTTCGATCCGTCCCACATAATTTGTCTTATTTCACTTTTTATCATTTTTTATAGTGTACCCCATATTCCACTGACTCATTCCTACTCACATTTTATCAGTGTTTTAAAAACCGGACCGGACCGGCCGGTTCGACCGGTTGGACCGCGAACCGGTAAGTAGTCCAGTCCGGTTTGCTCATATAAACCGCCTCCACATTGAGCCGCCTTGAACCAGTGAAACCGGCCGGTTGGACCGGTTGAACCGCGAACCGGAAACCGGTTTCCACTAAAAATGCTTAAAATTTTGTTGTCAAAGAGGCTTGAACCCAAGACCTCTTGTCAAATTAGTAACACCTTTACCACTCCACCACAATGCATTGAGTAATATGACATGAACATTAACTAAATTTATATATTAAACATGATAAATTTTTATTTACACTAACTTATAATCCAAATTTAATAAATAATTATTAATTATATTATCTATACCTATATTTAGCACTCACTAAATTTTAATATTATTTATATATAATCAGTTATAATAAGGTTTAATATTTTTATATATTATTAATTGCATTTTGTTATTTATTGAATCTTAATGTATATAGTATGCATTTACATTTTATATAAATGTTATATTATTGCGTCAAATAAAACATATTTGAAAAAAAATGAACTTTATTTGTTTTTATTATAAAATATCAACAAAATTTTAGTATATTTAAAATATATTTTACTATAAAAAGTATTAGTATAAATTTAATATTCAATATATTTTACTACTATTCTTTGTGTAATATATTTTTATATAAGTATACATAATGTTAAATGTGTTTTAGTAATAAATTATTTATTACATTTATCATTCATTATTTAATATATATTTCATATATTATATATTTAATTATATATGTTTATAATAATATTCCGGTTCGACCAGTGGTTCGACCAGTGAACCGGTTGAACCAGTGAACCAGTAACGACGCCGGTTCGCCGGCCGGTCCGATTTTTAAAACATTGCATTTTATTATAAAACTAATATATAAAGGTAGGATTCACATTCCATTAACTTTTTCAACCCACTTTTCATTACAATTTTTAAAACCCGTATCCGGTCAAAGTGACCCGAATTATTCGGGACGGAGGGAGTATAAAATCTATTTAAAATCAATTAATATTTATAAAACAATTTTCAATGTAAAATGTTAAAAAAATTCAGTTACACTTCCAATTTTTCAAGCGAGTAAAGCTTTTATAATCACGAGCTTTGTATATTTGGTATAGAACAGCTACAACTACAAGGCTCAATCATAGGTGTGGTGGTGAAAAAAATTAGAGAGGTAGCTTTCAATCAACAACACTTGCTTGAATATAGCGAAGGACATAACTGAGGAAAATCACATTTCTCTAATTAAGATCCCAAATAAAAAAAATCTAACACAACATTCTACCACATAACTTAGCCATGGTGCAAAATTCTCGCCAACTCTCTCTCTCTTAGAAAAGATACTAATCTCTTCTCTAGCAACACAATCGTACCATAGCAAGTAGTGTGTGTCGTTGCAGTAGCCCTTCAACGAGGCCCCTTTCGCCTGTTTTTGAACTCAGGTTCCCTGCTGACACAAGATACAATCACAACTTCAAAATTTCAAAAAATCAGCAAAATAGTTACCAAGATTAAGCCTTGCATTTACCTCTCTATGTGCTCCAGAATGAGCAATCTTGGTCCAGGAGGTATTTTCACATCTCTGAGAGCACTGAAATTTTACATAGGAGAAAAGGCCATGTTATTAGGCAAAGACTCCGACTTCATATTTTTAGGCCATTCTGGTGACACTTTTCAGAATTTTTACCTGTCAGTTATCAGTGGCAGTGTGGTATCCGTTAACAGTCCTCTCTTAAAATTCTTCTCGTAGTTCTGCAGGCCAAGATTGTTCAGCATCAATCTCGTTTTCACATAATTCAGATCTTCAGCTGGTGGTTGTGAAAACTTCTGACCCAACTGTTCAAACAATGAAAAGGGTCTCAGGGTAACAAAATCTGAACTCTTAATGCGAAAAATCCAATTTATTTACATCCATTAACAGATCTGAATCCCAAGTCTGCATCATACTCTGTATAGTTATAGTAGAAATAACAAGTTTACAAGGACAAGTTCCATGGACTTGAGTATAATTACCTGGAAAATTCCACCTTGAACAAGTGCAAAGAAAAGACCAGATGTAAGAGCATTTGCTGCTGGATTCGGGCCACCCATACCACTTACTAATGAAAACAAGGCCCCGGAGCCAAAAGCTGCAGCCATACTACAGTGACCAATACCAGAGAATTAGCATTCACAACAGAAGAGAGCAAGACCAACATTTGCGTTCAAAAAAGGAGAAAGGAAAATATATGAAAAACAAAACAAGCCTATATCCCTGACAATTGACCAATGCATCCGGTTAGAGAATTAAGTGAATGACTGAGACCTTCAGCTTCATAATAATATCAAGTCTTTAACTTTTTAGGTTCAATCTTCTACCTTATCCTAGATCTCAAAATTAAAATAACAATATGAAATTGTTGACTCATCTATTGGCAAGACTTAAGAGTATATCCCCAAAAGACAGATTTACATGTTGCACAGAAGTAAAAGATCACTCAGGTATTTTCAAATGAATTTTATATTCATCAATGTAGCACACAATATCATAAAGCAGATTAAGAGTCTGTAAACATTCTTCTCCTTTAAGAATTATGAATTTGAATATAATTAGTAAAGAAAGATAAATGTGAAGGAAAATTAGGCCACTCTTTTGGATAAAGAGTTCAGCTTTAATTTGAATAGCCATCTATACAGATCTCAATGGGCGCTTTCTAGTTCAACAAACATTTTAAAATTTGTTGATCAGCCTGGCAATAAACAGAGCTTCAAATTCTTGCAGCAATGATTGAAAGCTAACTTTATATAGTTCATATTTCCTAATTGCAACTCACCCCGAAAATGGAGATACAAAGTTGGCAAGGTTCCAGCAACGCATACCTGGTTTGAACATCATCCTTGCCTCTCAATCGTTTCATAACACAAGAAATACCAGCATTTGCACCTGTCATGACAGCAAAGTTGCGAGCTTGTACAAATGGACCTCCAGCAAGAGCCTGAACATGAAAAATGAGGTATAAACATGACCAATTTCATGCAGTACGAGTCCCGTTATGAAACTTGCTAAAGCATAATAGGCTTCAAATCTTAATCATTGAACATAATCAGCAAAATAACTCAACACAAACGTGCCCACCGCAGAGCAACCCTCATCATCAACCCCATCTCCAATATCAAATCATGCTAAACAATCGATATATCGAAATGCAATAAAAACAATACCAAAACAACAAATAAAGCTGCAAAAGAATAAGGAAATGCAATATTTTCACAAACTCACAATAACAGAATCTCCTGACTCACGAGAAAACAGACTATCTAACATAGAAGCGGAAATACATGGATAAAAAGTTAAAAACCATCAAACATGCCTATCAATAAACAACAAACACTCCAATATTTATTTAATTTTATCCAAAAAAGGAAAAAGGTATACCTGCGCCTGTTTGAGCGACGCCATAGCATCGGGATTAAGGTTAGCAGCGTTCGGAGGCGGCATGAGAAGTGAGTTCCCGTCGCCGCCAGTGATCGTTCCCATAAAGGCGCCAATAGCGGCGCCTTGGGCGGCGCTGGTGACGGTGACGACGGCGGCCTCAACCGGGAGAGACTGCTTCGCCAACCACCCTTTGAACTTCAATTCCACCTCCTTGAGCTTGGCCTGCACCAAAGCCACCGGATTTTGCTGAGAATTTCCCATCAACCCGCCGGCCTTCGTTGGGACTTCCACCGCCATGAATCCTTGCAAGCTTTCAACCGCGATTCGAGATTTAGTGTAGGCGATTTCCAGATGCTTTCCCCCTCTAATCAAGGGTGAATTTGCGAGAGGATTTAGGTGTGTAGTGAGATTTTTGGGGAAGGTTTTAGAAAGAGAGCTCTATGAATAGGATAACAGTCTACACTAATTTATTCATATTATCATTTTGACCCCTAAAACTCAAGTATTCACAAATAATGAATTTTTATTAAAGTTTTTAGAGGAAGAATATGTGCATGAAGTCATTCACTAATCCTTTAATTAAACTTCAGTCAAAGAAAACTAAATCGAGAACAATGCAATACTCGAAAATATGACGTAACTCGAATTCATAATCATCATACTCCTCTATACCTATGAAATTATTAGTAATGAGAGAGAAAACATGCATTATTTTTTACTTGAAACTGTACATAATTAATCAGATGCTGTTGATTACTATAACGGCATAATCTTTCTACTTTGGATCAACTCAAAAACAGGCCAGTGCCAGTCCAATTTGTGGGCTCAACATAATACAAATCTGAACTGTGCTATGTATTTGTATTTTAATACAGTACTATATCTTACAAAAATTGATACTATTAAATAAAATACAGTACTATATCTTACAAAAATTGATACTATTAAATTTAATATAGTGTTGGAATGAGTCACTAAAGCAGCAGCTTAATTATTTTTCACATGAGCCATTATTTAACTTGAGGAATTAATGCGGTACTGTTAATCTATGTTTCAAGTGAGTGTGGTTTATTTATTTGCTTCAGTCCAATTGTTGGTAAGTAACATAATTATTTCTTCAAAGTTGGCCACTTTTTGAATCGATAATTTCACCCAACTCTAATTGGGTATGGATGGTCTTCCACGTTGGGATCACTCGTGCATCAATGGTTCATATCCCTCAGCCTTGGGAGTTGTGGGCATCCTCGGGCGCCATTATACATGATCCCCGCCAGTCATGTTGCCCAAGGACCATGATGCTCGTGCTTCGTCAAGATCAAATGGTGTAAATCAAATTACAATAATTTTGATATAAGTATTACATTTTGAGTGTTAGTTTACTCTCGTGTGTCGGGACTCAAGAAAAAATGGCGACAAGACGAAATTTTAAGCAAGAAAAATCAAAACAATAAGCGTGCAAAGTGCACATATCTGTGCGGGTCAAACCATACGACTCTTGGATAATTAAAATTGTGCAACAAAATATGTCACTTAGAGCATCTCCAAGGGGAAAAGGTATATTGAGAAGGTATATTTTTCATTTACCTCCTCAAAAAGGTTATTATACCTTCTTAAAAAGTAATGGACTCCAAGGAAAGAAGGTAAATTCAAAAAGCAAACAAAATAACTAACTTTATACCTTTTCTATCAAGAAGAGGTAAAGATACCTCCTCAAAATGAAAGAAGGTATAATACCTCCTCAAATACCCTTTCCTTGGAGCATGAAATTTTATGAAGAAGAGGTAAAAATGGTAGTTATTTCTCTTTACCTCTCCATTTACCCTCTCCCTTGGAGTTGCTCTTAAACCATGCACCAAGCGTCAATAGTTGTCATAGTCAGTCCGTATCACTCGACCGAGTGGAGTGTCAGAGTCATGAATATGTAAAAAATCTTTGGAATCCACACGGGAGTTTTAAACAACACACGATTGAAGGGATTGTCCATATAATTCATCCCTTGTGAATTTGTCTACACTTATTAGTCCTTCACTCCTTCACTTATTTGTCCATATAATTCCAGATTAGTCCTTCACTCCTTTTATTAGTAAGACTATCATTAAATTAAAACAGGCAGATGATTCTTGCAATGCCATATAACCTTTTTTATACGCGACAGAATATGATGGAAAAACCAAGGAAGAATCCACATATCTGGAGTCTTAACTTAGTTTAACTAATCTCCAATTATAATAATTACACTCAAAGATATTTTAAACACGCAAAGTTTTATTACCTTACTAAACAGACAGAGATAGTTTAACTAATCTCCAATTATAATAATTACACTCAAAAGATATTTTAAACACGCAAAGTTTTATTACTTTACTAAACAGACAGAGAAAAACTATACAAGTTTGCTTTGACCAAATTCTGAAAGCAAAATCTTAACACCTTATTAATTATTAACAGTGGAAATTACAAAAATACCAAGCAGAGAAAGTGAGATATTAGAAATGGGTAAAGAAGCGGGAAAGAAAGGGGGAAAACAACAAAACTCGACCATAGCTCAAAATAAATAGAGTATATCGAAAAAAATCAGAGTATTATCTCAACAACTGACAACTCAAAGGAGTACAATATCTCATCAATAAATGAACTCAAAAGAAATAACATCTCATCAATAAATGAACTCAAAAGAAACAACATTCAGCGGGAGCATTCGAGAGAAGAATTATACTATGTATGAAGACATAATATATTCGAAATCTTTATTTATTATATTCTTTACTTTTATGCTCAACACCCACCGCGCTCGTCACAGCTTAACCTGCATATTTTTTAAAAGAAATACAGGGCTGAGTACTTGATGCACTCAGTGGACTCATGCCGAAAAACATTTTATAAAAAGTATTTATCATGCCACCATTGAGTGAACTCGGGGTTTAACTTTGAAAAATGCCCAAGACACTAAAACCATTTACATCGTAAAAGTCGACTGATCAGTCATTTTTCCATAGATGTCTACCATATCTGATCCATTGATGACAAAGAATGTGGCCACATTCCAAGTCACTAGACCGGCCGACCCAAAAGACGGCTCACAATCCCCATTGGTGTACACTAGTCTGAGTAGGGATTCACTCTCTAGTCAGAACCGAATTCGATTATCCATAGATGGCAAAAGCCACCGCAGATAGGTTCCATAGATAAAACAAAACACAGGTTCCATAGATAAAACAAAACATGGCATGGCAAATATTCATAAAAATATACTTAGGCATTGCCCTTATTTAAAAAGAAAGTCCACCTCGTTCTCTTAAATCCTCAATTTGTTTTCTGTTCCATTCTCAAATAGCTTGCAAAAATTCACCCTTTTATGAAAGAAAATAATATTGCAATAAATTAGACTTTGGGAAAATACATTTAACTAAACAATGCATATATTCTATGGAGGTTAAATTCTTACCCTTCGATCTTTACTTGAGAAAATCTGAAATCCACGCACTTTGATCTAAAGCAGCCAGACACCTTAATCCAATCCCTTACGCTACTAGCTGCTGGCCCAAGTTTAACACAATCATCTCCATTATTTCCTTGGCCCAAACAGAAACTAAGAAAAAGACTTCTCTTCTCCATTTGAAACACATCCTCTGTCGCCTTTCTCTCTTCTTCACTGAATTTGCAGCACCGTTGCAGTGGTAATCACAGCGGCGACGGACTGCCGTTCTAGCCCCTTCACCGTCGCCTTGAGACAAGTCGTGGTTGTCTATCAAAATTCAGCCCGTCTCGGCCACAACCGCCGCTCAGTCGTTGCTGCTGCTGTTCGGAATTCATCGAGCAGACGCGAGAAGTGCCATCGCTGTCTCGATCAGCTTCGCACCGCCACTCTTGCTGCTCGCCGCTGCCATCTCCACGCCGCCCGTTTCCACCCGTCGAGTTTACAAGATCGACGCGCTGTTCACCCCTCCGTCTCCGTCATCTCCTCTCTTTCTTCCCCTTCACGCCGTCGCCCTCGCAGCTGCTGTCCGCCGTTGCTGCTGCTGCTCTTGATTCCGAAACTCGTTGCAGATTGTGCTGCCGTGGTCGCTGCTGCCAGCACAGAGCCGGCGCCGCCTTCCTCCAGCACGTCGCTCAGCAGCCTCGCCGCTGCTACGTTTGGTTGAACGGAGCCGTCACGCTCCTAACATGGTCAATTTTCTTTCTCAACCGTCGCTGCCTCACTCTCTTTTTTTTATCTCCTCAACTCTCGGTTTCTTCTCTCCAAACTATTTCTTCTCGTAGATTGGTGGCTTCTCTCTCAGATTTTTAGTTGCGGAAGAACGTGGAAACATGGACTATTTATACTATAGTTGGAAAAGATATCTATGTATATATCTCAAAGATTTGATTTAATTTTGGTTGAAGATTTTTTTTCAAATAAAAGGGGAAGATGGGTGAAGAGCCATGGGAAGGGAGTTGAGATATATTTGACCAACTATTTGACTGCATAATTTGAAAAAGGGATGGGTATATGGGCCTTCTCAAAAGAATTTAATTTATATGAATAATTTGGGCTTGAAAAGAATAATTATTTTGGCGCAAAAATGTAGAATCATTTTCTCGACAAAAGAAATTAAGGCGAAAAATTTTCAAACGCACAACCGACATCTTTCGATGATAATTAAAAAGATAGAAAAATTCGGGTTGTTACAGTCACTCATCCCTTAAAATGCGTTATAAGGGAGAGAGTTATCCATACTTTTATAGGTGAGCTAGGATCGTTACCAAGTCAATGTGGGACAAGATATTAAGAATTTTAACACGCCCCTTTATATGTGGGCCGTAATGATACATCGGACTTCCATCACGTGGGTAGGCAAGAGAAGGATAAAATTCATCGTCGACCTTCATGTGTGGGGCGTAATGACATATCGGACTTCCATCACATGAGTAGGCAAGAGAAGGATAAAATTCATAGTCGACTTGGGCCCGCTCTGAGACCATATTAGAAATAAGTCACTCATCCCTTAAAAGGCCGTATAAGAGGGAGGATTATCCATACTTTTATAGGTGAGTTAGGATAGTTACCAAGTCGATATGGGACAAGATATTAAGAATTTTAACATGAGACACTATCGCTTCTAGAAAGAGTATACTTCCTCCGTTCCATAATAAAAATGACATTTGGGACGGCACATGAAATGCATAATTGGTAAGAGAGGGAATGAAAATGGTAATTAAAATAGTATTAATGGATAGTGAAACTCATATTATTATTGGTGTTTAATGGTAGGCTTTAGTGATATAAGTTTTAAATATATAAATTTATGTATATGGGTAATGTATTGGGGAGAATTTTCCAAAAATATAAATGAGTTATTTTTATAAGACAGACCAAAAGAAAATGGTCTCTATTTTTATGAGATGGGGGAGTATCAGTTTGATTAATATCATCATATACAACTAAATACCATGATCAGCAAAAAACTAAAAATATAAACAATCACTTCCAATAATTTCAGTCTACATATAACATCAACAAAAGAGCAACTAGACTAAACAACTTGTGTTACCAAGTCTATATAAATAAAGTTGGACTTAAACTACTATAATGAGAGCATCCACAATAAGAGCATTCGCAATGGTGCTTAGGCCAGCAATAGGCCAGCTATTCTCTCCCCTTCCAGGTCAGCAACACTAAAAAATCTACCTGCCACATCAGATTTAGGTCAGCCATAGGCCAACCGAAATAAAAATAATTCAAAATATACTATATTTACGGAATTAAAATTACGATTAAAATACGGAATTAAATTTACGAGACATATACGGGAAAATTCATTAATTTTATTTAAATAAGAAAAAAGTACATTAACTAAAAATCATAAAAATAACATAATAAAAAAAAATCCGGGCTTCCACACACGAGCCGCCTTGAATCTGTTATAGTTTGCCGCTAGCCGAACGGGGGTCCCGACGATATGACATGTTTCTGTTTTAGGTCTTAATTTTGTATTGGGCTAGTTGTTGTTGTCCATCGCTAGATGTTACTTTTGTACAGAAATTTAGAGATAGAGAAAATCGCGTTTATATAGTTTTTCAAAAATTAAAAAAAAAAAAAGAATTAAATTTTTTTTTTTAAAAAGAATTAAAAAAAAACAAAATTCGGCGCTGGCCGATCGCTGGCCGATCGGCCCGCCACAATGGCGGCCAGCGCATCGGCTAGCGCATCGGCCAGCGCCGAGCGATCAGCCAGCCCACGCCGATCGGCTCGCCGATTTCGCGCTGGCCGACTCCAATGGTTCGGCTAGCCGATCGGCCAGCGCGACGAATCGGCTAGCCGGTCGCTAGCCGACCATTGCGGATGCTCTAAGAATAGGCCAGCCATAGGCCAGCCACTCTCTCTCCCAGCCACGTCAGCAGCACTAAAAATCTACCTGCCACGTCAGCATTTACTCAAATAGGCCAGCCGCAATAAAAATAATTCAAAAACAACTACATTTACTGAATTAAATTTACAAGACATATACGGAAAAATCCATTCATTTCATTAAAAAAAGGGTACATAGATAAAAAAAAATACATGATTTTTTTTAAAAAAAAATGGGCTTCCACACACGAGCCCCGCCACTCTCTACTCCTCGTCGCCGCCGCCGCCGTCCTCGCCGCCGCCACCCAGGGTATCTGAGCCCGCCTCCGAACCCCCCACCAGTGCCCTCGAGGCATCCAAATCCACCCGCATGTTCTCGAGCATCGAGTGGAGAAACCTCTTCTCCGTGGGTCAGTTGCGGCCTTCCACTCTTGGAAGACCTTGTACATCCGTTCCTCCGTTTTTGCACGCGAGAATAAGGTGTACGCGCGTGGGGGGGGGGGTGCCGAGATGACCTCCTGGGGCGATAGGGAGGATCCTCCCCTCGCTGCCCGTTGCGCCTGCTTTTGGCCAACCGGGCGAGGGCGACGAGTAGAGGTTGTGGGATCCGCCGCTGCTGCCGCTGTAGTCGCCGGAATAGTTCAGCCTCTGCTTCTTCGGCCAACCAGCGTCGCACCCGGCCCGGAACTTCTCGGAGTCCTTCAGCAACACATAGCATTCCCAGAAAGTGAACTTCTTATACTTTCCCGGCAAGGGGAACTGACTCTCCGCTATCCTCCGGGCGTCCTCCTCATTCTGCCCACTAGTCAGCTGGCGGAGGGCGTTGGCGTACAACCCCGAAAATCGTCCGACCACGGTCCTGATGTGTTCCCACCCCTTCCGACACTCCTCCCGCTGTAGCCCTTCCCGTGCGGGCAGTTCCTCCTGAAGGCTGCTCTAATCTTCGCCCACATGTTGACGACCCGCTGGTTGTTCGCAACCAGCGGATCGTCGCAGACCGACAACCACGCCTTGGCCACGCCGGCGTACTCATCCTTCGTCCACTTCCTCCGCGTGGGGGTGTCGTGATCAGCGGGCTGCGACGACTCGCCGACCACCTTGCCCTTCCCCTTGGCCTTCTTCTTCTTCGGCGCGGCCCGACCCGCTGGAACGGGAGTGTTCGGCTCCCTGAGATCGATCCCCATCTCATGTAATGACAAAAGGTCATCACCAGTGAATTGCGTCTCCACTTGGGTCGACGTGTGAGACGAAGCCGTCAAAAAATCAAGAGAGGGACGATAGACCGTGTCCCCCCGGTGACCCCTGCATCCCGGGATGTATACCGGGCTGCATCCCTCCCTGCCATACCGGCATCATCCCCATCATCTGCTGCATCATCTGCTGCTGCATCTGGGGCATACCTCCCCACCCCAGCGTCGCCTGCCCGCCGCTGGCCTGCACCCCGCCCGGCATCCCCCCCCCCTGCATCCTCCCCTGCGCTCCAGCCATCATCCCCATCAATTGTTGTCAAGGGACGTTTTCCCGCCCATCTGGCCCCATCCAGATCCCACGGGTACCGTGGGAGTCTGAGATCTGCTCGTCGTCGGGCTGGACTCGTTGTTGTTGTCTATCGCTCGATATTGCTTTTGTATAGAAATTTAGAGAGAGAGAAAACTCGTTAAAACAAGTGGTGCAAATGAAAATGAAACTAAAATCACGTATATATCGGTTTAAAAAAAATAAAAAAAAACGAAAATTGGCGCTGGCCGGTCGGCACGCCACAATGGCGGCCAGCGCCCTCAATTCGGCTAGCCCACGCCGATTTTTTCCCCGATTCTCGGCTGGCCGATTGCAATAGTTCGGCTAGCCGACCGGCTAGCGACGCGAATCGGCTAGCCGGTGGGCTAGCCGCTATTGTGGATGCTCTAACTGTGGTAGTACAAGTTTTTTACTACAGTATATTTTAAGATTGCTTCTCTATAATGGGTGATTCAAACAGCGAACTGTGGTAGTATCGGAGTCGGAAAATGGAAGGGGCGAAAAATAAGGACTAGGGATGTCCATCTGGTCAACTCGGTTCGATTGTCGAGTTGTCGAGCTATTGAATTACATGTCATTCGGATTATAAGTTTTCAAGTTATATATTTTCAACTATAACCCTAAAATTTCAGAGTTTCGGGATAACCCCCGTTGCACCAATCGGCCTTGAAACTCTATAATTTTTTTAACCTAATAGTATGTTTGTATTGAATCACAATGTCTAGGATTCCCAATCTTTGCATAAGAAAATATGGTTAGTTTAATGTAGAATAGAAACATTCTTAGATTGAAAAAAGGATACATGTTGAATGGACATGATTTTGTAGTCTTTCAACTCTTCATTAATAATTGGAAACACCATCATATCTTACTTGGAACCATGGATTAATTATTGTTTTGAATGAGAAAGATGAGTTTTTAGCATGATTATTCAATCTTGAATTATTGATTACCGTAACAACTAACAAGAAGGTTGTATATCAATAAAACTTCATACTCTCTCTTGTGGCCTAAATTAGTTATCAATGAGAAATGATTTCATCTATATTTGTGTTTCAAAGTTGGTGAGCAATCATCATTACATTTACATTGTCGTAATGACAAATTATATGTGCATATGTAAAGCACACTTGCTAGAAATGACAGCCATGAACAACATAAGTTTGTCGTAATGACAAATTATATGCGCATATGTAAAGCACACTTGCTAGAAATGACAGCCATGAACAACATAAGTTTTGGGTAATATTCATGAGTTGTGCCCAAGACATGAATCACAAACTTTGGGAGTTTAAGAATTTTCCCAATACATAAATAAACAAGATAACCATGTTGTGAGATCAAGAAACATGAAAAACATAACCTTGAAACTACCGGATCAAACAGAAGCTAGAGTTTCAATGACTTGAAAACTACGGTTCACAGTTGATTGAGCCTGTCCCTCTTTGTAAAACTCCTTCCCTTCGAAATCAACCAGCCCCTTCACGCAATTCTCTTGCAGCGCGTAAAACTTAATCTTGCCCGGTTCATGAAGCACCAACTTGCTATCTTCTTCCTTTTCGCTATCTCCCCTGATGTAGCTCAGCACGGACAGTGGCGCCAAAGCTCCACCAAGGTTAATGTGATACTTCAACGACCATTCAGAGTAGTCACGTTGCAGTTCAAAGACCATAACAGATTTCTTTGTGGGGAAGTGAGCAACATTGTGCAAAAACCCGTTCGACTCTACATATTTCTGGAGAAAACCCCCCGTTTCAGCATCCCCGGGAACCACAATTTCTGGATGCTGTCCAATATTACACTCTTGAAGATCAAAGAAGACCCCACACCAGTGGATGCAGTCTTTCCACTCTATCCCGTGATCAAACAGCAGTTCACGTGGAGCCAGAAAAGGTTCGCCACACACCTTCCAGGTGCTCGTTTCAGACTCGTACACCTCAATCTGACAGCGCCTCCACCAACTCCGGCAGAGGCTGAATGACCTCCTCGGAGTAGACTTGATGCAAACAATCTTGTAATGAGGCGATTTCAGGGGATCGAATACCAAGTTGAGCCCCAAAACACTTCTATACATGCGATCCACGTTGAGCAAGATCTTCTTGGACTGCTTTGTGGCTGGATTGTAGACGCGACAGACTTCAAAAGGGCTCTCGACATTGCGGCACTGGAGCAGAAAAAGGCCGTTGGAGAAGCTCCGAATAGTTGGAGAAGCTAGAGCCGAGGAGAAAGCATATGGCACCAAATTTTCACCATTGGGGCTGCTGTGAAGATACAAGTAGCTTGATGCCTCTGCGAGATGGAGGAGGAGGGAAGGCCTCAACTTTGAATGACGGCGTCTGTGGCGCTGCTGCAGAGTATGCTGTTCGGAGAAATGATGGCTCGATATCAAATTGAACCATTTCTTGCTCACCAATTTGAATCTGATGAGGGATTTAGCCGGCAGCCAGAGGAGGATCTCGATCAACAGATCTTCGTTGTCAGTGACCATATCATCAGAGTGCAGGATCGATCTTGCAAAGCTGTTCTAAGCATGTCAAACTGAGATCAATAATGTCACAAAACAAAGGATAAATTTGTGTGCAGATATAAAACACTAAACTAGCCTATGGATTCACAAATTAAGTAAGTTATAAAAAGCTGTGCATCTTTGTAGTCAACTTGTACAAGCTGTGCATATAATTTAAAACAAATTGCGGATTTCTTAATCAAATTCAAGTAGACTAGATGAAGCAAACAAAAAACGTGGAAGATATGAAATAATTAATTAATGTTTATGCATACACTTATTCTAAAAGATATAATTAATAACTCAAACAAAACTCAGGAAATAGTGAGCATCAAATTTCATGAATTCGTCGCTGCCGGTGATTATAATTTAGATTATCAGAATTCATCATCACAAAACAAGAAATATTAGTCAATTTGAGCATATTTCCTAACAAATTCCAGCTCAAAAAGCAGCAAACCGAGGCAAAATTCAGCCAGCCACATCTGATTTGGATCTAATTTCTTAATCGAGCTCAACTAACTGGATAAATCACAATAAAACGTGGAAATAAAGTATGAATAAATTATTGTTTATGCAAAGAAAGCTTCAATTGATCAATAATTGAAACTAAAAGCAAGATAAAAAGTCGGAGGAAATTTGTGAACTAAAATGCAGAACGCAATTGGTCGGTGGGAGATAAATTTATTTTCTTTTCATGAAAATGATGTTAATTGAAAATCAGAAGAGATCTGAAGAAATCCTCAATAACGAAGGAAGTATCCAATCCAATAGCCGAATGCTGAAACACACACATCAACTCGAATGAATGAAACATCAGAAATACAGGCAGAAATCATAACAAAATCGAGATGCGAATACAGATATTTGAGGTGAGGGAAACATACTCGGCGGCGGAGTGGAATAGCTCCGGCGTGGCCAATTGTTTGCGATTGGCAGAGAGTTTGCTAATTGAATATCAGCTATAGCTTTTCCCAAATAAGTAATGCAAAATATTTAGTGGTTGACTAAAGTTGTGGTGTAGATACAATTACTACACGTGTAAGTTTGGTGATAATCAAATTATACTGTTTTATTATAATCAAATCACATGTTTTGTCAAGGCCTTCAACTCTCTCTCATTATTCCTTCCTTTTTTTTTCTGTTCCAAACTACTATATAACTGTGGTCTCTCACAATATACACTCTCTTCTTAGGCTTCTTCTCACGTCACAACATTTAATTTGACTATTCATTATTTTCAATTCAAAAATCGAAAACCAGTACACAATATATAAATTGAAATGACTCCATAGATAATAAAAACGGAAGTACAACTTCATAGAAAATATAATAAAATTAAAGTATATTTTCCATCTAAATAGACCGTTATAATATAGAAAATGCTAAATTTATTCAGATGTTAACAAAAAAAATTATATGATTTTAACGACAAATTTCATTAAAATTTTAATTGAATGTATAATTGAGATTTGAGAGATGTACAAAAATTGTAATTTAATTTGCTAATTTTGAAAGATGTGGAATTGATAAGAAATCAACCAAAAATTATGATTTTAGTGAACAATTTTTCCCTATAAACAAACTAAATGTATAAAAGAATAAACAATGCTAAACATAAGTTTATCAAAAGTAATCCTCATAAATGAGGCTCATATAAAGTCTGTAATATAGCATTTCTATGTAAATATATATCAAACGTTAGAAACAAGAAAATTTACATGCCATAAATAATTAACAATATAAGTAATATATAAGATAACTAAATCCTATATTCTAAATTAAATTAAACCAAATCAAAGAGATACAACTTGATCTGGATTGACATTCTTGTTTAAAACGCATTGTCAAATACTATACCCAAAATAGGTAAGTACGTTCATCGTCATTTGACCAAATATAGTATTAATAAATGTTCAAAGCGAAATTCAAGATATGGTTGTGTAAGAGGAGTGGAAATGCAATAATATTGCGCCAATAATCAAAGTTGAGCGTATAACTGAAAGTCTAATTCTTGACTTTAGTGATCACATACACACTAGTATTATTTTATTTCACATTCAACGCAATTCTTGACATTTGCTTGTTTTAAAATTATAACTTAAGAAAAAAATTAGTTATAGAAGTAAATCCCCTAATATGAGAATTCACATATCATGGGCAATATCATTTATCATCCACGTTCGTATAATTTACTATACCTAATAAGAGTCTACACATATTTTATTACAATTTCTTTTTATAGTGGAGTGCTATAAAATATGTATGTATTTTGTGTCCATGACGTTTGTTTTAGGTATACGTATGCACCTACGTATTTAGATAATTAATGCAAATGTGAGAAAAGTAATCACGAGAATTTAAATTGCTAGGATAAAATTCACCCCACGAATTTAGGCATTTAATGCATAAACATAAAGACATTAGAAGTTAAATGATGAATTAAAATTGCACGCCAAACCTAGTATCTTTAATTAAATAATATCACTACCTAGAGGAGTCCCAAAGTTTGGCTAGTTCTACCTTACACGCATACACACATTGGAATAAAGGATCAAATCGTATCTCAATTTCTAATATTATTATTAATCATATTCCACAATTTCAATTTTAACACCAAAGCCAATTATTTAGTATGCATATGCATAGTTGATTTATGCACAACTCATTTCTTCACTACACAACAATTCAATAATCCAATATCTATAACAAAAATAAGAAAGAGTGAAGGGAGAGAAAATTAAACAAAATGAGAGGATCAAATCGGAGGATAGAAGTATGAGTGGGTCGGTATGGTACACAATGTCAAAACTCTCAAACCGTATAGGCGTACATTATATCGAAAATTCAACATAAGTTAAATTCATATTTTTAACTTGACAAATTGATTAATATTTACTATATAAATATAAATAATAGTAGATATTTTTTTGGAATGACGGAGAGTGTTATATTGCTAACTCAATACTTAATTGTTAACTACAACTAAATAATAGCAATTAGATATTCAAATTAAGGGCCTAGATCATCAACCCCGAAATATCAATACAATCAACAAAAAACGTAGGTCAATTTACAACAAATTAGTTGTAACTAACTTTTAAAAAATATCTCATAACTTTAAAACGTATATAACTTTTTTGATTTAAATTATTTTTTCGCACAACATATATCAAATTAAAGATAATTTCACAAGGATTCTAACGAGATCTCACTTGCATATGTTCCGACGTCAAAATTTGAAAAAAAATTCAATTTTTTTTTTCGTACAACACAAATGTCAACATAGTATATAAAATATGTCAATATAATACATGTAGAATGTCAATATATGCAATGTGTCATTATATTGACATTCTCAAAGCACTGTGTTAATATTTTCGAAACACTATATTGACATTTTCATCCAAAACCCTAATTTGATAGTTTTTTTTTATCTTTTTTGATTTAATTAATAAAAATAAAAATTATACGTAACAAATTGTAAACTACAAGTTTTTTAAAATTATATGGTTTCAAATTAGTTGTAGTTAACAATTAAATGATGAAATTAGCAATTGATCACTCCTCTGAGATTTGCTACGCAGAGAGAAACAACAAAATTTTAATTGGAAGAAAACAAAATGTCAGTATACATTGTTAATTTAATCAGAGATATTTTCAATATTTTATTTCTCATCATTTTTTTTGTTCTTATATATATTTTGCTTTGCTTGAGACAACGATAAAAGACACTTTTATTTTCAGTTTTTCTTATAATATCCAATTTTGAATTCCCAACAAGGCTACAATCAACAATTTCTTGGATTTATATTAAGCTAAATTGTTAAACCAGTCACTTACTACTAAAAATGCTACAAATTATACAATGGGAGGAGAAATTATACAATCAGTCAAGACATATGCACTTCCACTATTAAAATTGCAGGAGAGCTAAATAAATCAGCATCAACTCCCACACTGCTGCTGCTTCCAAGTTTTAAATCAACAAACTCAGTCATCAATAAGGCAATATCCCATCTAAGTTACTATTCCCGGGGACGCGCAAGCCAGAGGGAGCTGAGGGCCCGCAGACGGGAGAAGTAGTCGCTGATAGCTAAGAGAGCACGGGCTGACTGGCGAGTTGTTAATATCCGGTGCATTTGTTGGAGGGTCTGCTGCCGCAAATTATCTGCCTGAAACCCAACATTTTTCCTTTCGTCACGTTATATGTAAACTCAGCGTAGGCAAGAAGAACACGGTGTTACTTTGAAAAATGCTAAGGCGAGTGGTAGCTAACCTGACGAATGAAGCCCTCGAGAGTTCCCAACTTTCCCATCGCCATTGCCATTTGGCCCATGTAGTTCGCAACGTTACCAGAAGAGCCTGTTGGAGCGAGGGAACCAGCTAACGTCTCGGCCAACGACTGCTGCAACGCTTCCATTCCTTGAGATAGAGCATCTTCGGCTTGTTGAGACGATTGTTGCAAGTTGTTGATTGCCAATAATTGCTGCTCAGTCAATGGCTCTAACTGATTAATTAGAAGCTGCAACCAAGATTATTGCAAAAAACAAATAAAAAAACTAAATATAATAGCCAGAAATCAAATAAGGGAATCAAGAAACTTGAAATGATAGAACGTGAGGCATTCTACACAAAATAAAAGGAACCAAACGAAAACGGAAGACAACAATTGAAATTTAAGCTCAAGAAGAACAATCCTCCGAGGAGGCCTATGGTTGATATCGTACTGAATCATTTGTTTTTCGAGGTGTTTATAGGACTCGTACGAACTCTAAACTAGGAAAGTAAATCAACTTAAGTATAACAAATGAAAGAAATTCTCAAACATGTAAAGTAATTATCAAAATCTCCATAATAATCTCAAGAGATAATGGAGATCTATCTCTAGCTAAGTTTGATCTATATCTTAAACCCTTCAAGGTTGGTCAATATCAGAATGTGACTTACCTTAAGAAGTTCAGATGAGCGGAAGCCACCAAGCCAGAGGAAGCATCTTTCAGCAGGCGTCTTCCACATGCCTGACAAGATGTGGAAGACGTCGGCCTTTGCAGCATCACCTTTTATCCTAAAGATGTCGTCATGCTGAGACACAACGCCGTCAACGATTATGCGGAGTTCACCATCCCCCGCGTGCGAATTGACAGCGCCTCTAAGCTCATTAATCCGTTTGTTGTGCTCCTCCAGCCACCTCGCGTACTCAACATCAAAGGCCAAGGCACCTAGAAGTGGATATTCACGGAAGTCAAAGTCGCTGAAACGGAATTTTTAGGAAAAAGTAGTTTCAAGTACCGAGCTGGCTATAAAGATTCCTCATTTTGGGATGCGATGTTTTTCAAATCTAGAAACTCCAAATGACAAGCAACGGCCCCAAACCAAGACTCACAGACTTGCCTCCTAGATTATCGATTTCTACTCTTTTTATTATTAGGTCAGACAGAAAGCTCTAGCATGCAAAAGACAGAAGCTTATAACCTTTTTCCTCTTCAAAAACGAAACAAGACAATAACACATCTACAAATTTGGACGGAAAATCTTCTTATATAAGGAACAGAAATAAACAGTCAAAATAAGTTTCGCATACCGTTTCCACCAATTGATTGAGATTGATCTCCTGAACTCGAAATAAATATTCCCTTCAGAAAAAAACATTCATTCACTAAATTGAAAAACAAAAGAGACGAAATGGGAATCGCATATTTGTAAGAAGAAAACAGCGAGAAACCTGCTGTCTAGCTCGTTGAAGCTCTTGCTCGAGTTGTGTCAATTTCATTCTGCTGCTTTCTAGCTGTTGAACATAGGCCTATATCACAAATACAGAAGCAAGTTATCAATGAAATCGGGAAAAATCAAAGTAGCAATAAATTAAACTCCGTATTGGAAAAGCACCTCTGAAGAATCATAGTACAAATATTGTGCGGGTGAGTGTCCTCAAACAGTTTCCGAGTAAAGGAAAAAGGAACAAATAAAATTATCACTCCAAGACTCCATCTAAAGCATTTTAAGTAACAAAGATATGAATATAACAGTTTTCTATTTCTTTATAGAGCCCGGCAGCAAGATGTGAGTGACCTTGCTGGAGAGGCAGATAGACTCTTAGTAAGATTACTATTAGCAGGCTTACTAATAATCCAAGATATCACTATTCAATACTAATGATGAATTCCTCTTGATTAACCAAATTCGCCTATAAAACTATCCAACTATAATGGGTACACCATTACATAATTTCTGAAGCCCTAAAAGCTGAATGCTTAAGAAAGTCATAAATGAATGAAACCACAATGATATTAATATGCTTGGAAAAGCCAGGCTCACCCAAAATCTCGATCACTCAACTGGAAAGAGGATTTTCGTAATCATTGATAACATAGATATATCACTTCTGACACAATGCATGAACAAAACTTTATCTTGTACAAACTCGGTGTTTTGGCTTTATTTGCTTTAGACACATTCATCTTCCTTGGATTTTGTCTTACGTGTACCAAATCTATGTCTAAGTGTTCTCTTTTTTTATACTACCTCCATCCACAAAAAATAGACAAAGTTGTAAATGGCACGGGTTTTAATGTGCAATTGGTAAAGTAAGAGTGAGAGAAAGAAAAGGTGGTGGAAGTAGTGTTAGTGGATTGTGCGGTCCACATTATAATATGATGTGTAGGGTTAATATGCCGTTTAAAACTTTCCATATTCAGAATTGAACTAATTTTGGTGGACGGCCCAAAATGGTAAAAGTAGTCTGTTTTTTTGGACAGAGATAAAATTACCTTTGCCAAGCTCCCACCCAAACCTAGAAAATTAACTTATGCTCACGGAGCATTTCCCTAGTCGGAAAAAATAATTATGTTAGGCTGTCAGCAGACAGCACTAGAAACTGGCAATGAGAGATCGGCGGTGGTGGGAACCTGGAGCACAGCTGGATAGGATGGGTGGTAGTTTTGTTGAAACTTGAAAGACAGACAAATTTGGCAGTCCTACATTCGTAAAAAGAAAAAGTTTGTTTGAATGAACACTTGGGGTACTGGATTACTTAGCCGAACTCACATACTGATCCTCACTTATCATCTGTATCTGACTAAATTATTTAAACTCCCCAATCAATTACCCCATCTCAGCATCAATCCGTCGACTGCAACTATCCAATACCCAGAAACCCGTCTATGCATTATGCCAGGAAAACAAAAATCTACAACCACATATCACATGAAATAACTGGTTTTCTTAGGATCATATCAAAGAAGAATAACCAAGATTTTCTAAACATGGAATTTCACTGGATCTTTATAATGTAAATCAACTTCAAATTTAGAAAATTACTAAGAATTGACAATATACAACTATACCAATAAAGCAAAAAACTATCGGAACTACTAGAGCCACAACTTGATACCATTGAAGACCTAAAAGGTGGCATTTTGTTATTGATTGAAAGTAAAAGGGATTTACTAAAAATACCAACAAACCTACCTTTTTTCTCAAGCGGCTTTTCCTTGCAGCTTCCCGGTTTTGAGCAAGCCTACGGAGAGTCTACAGAAGGATGTGGCAATTACACATCTGCATTAAATAAAATAAAACATGTGGGGGAAAATTTAGAGTTCAAGAACCTTTTGATCTCTAGACTTATCACTGCCATCGGAAGCACCTATTCCCTGTAATTGATTGCTCTGCACAAGAACAGATCCCATGATCAAATCATCAACTAACTTCAATAGCTTTAAGTGTTAGAAGAATGTAAACATAAGACATCAAACATAAATTAAAAGCCGAATCCAAGCATCACTTCATATTTCATATCATATATACGTATACACTTCTGAAAAACGGAAACAAACATCATACTGCATTATAAGTACCATTTTATCTTCCGTATCAGCATCAGTGGACGAATCCGTCCTAGGACTATTATCTTCCATTTTGGAATCTTGAAAATCTCCAAGATTGACGCTTCAATCTGAAACACGTACATGCATCACTGTTGGGAGCGAGGAGATTCAGTACCCAATGTCACTTAAATCCTCTACAAACTGCAGAATGCTTCTCTGCACTTATATACGACAACAAGAATTCAAAAGAAAACAAAAAAGTAGACCATCGAGCAACTAGATAAGCAATCTTAATGACTGTCCAGCATTAAATTATCAACATCACTGCACAACTGAATATACAAAATATCTTCCCCCAACCATTAAACCAAATAAATAACACTGTCCTTGAAATATTTTACTACTACTATTTTTTTCAATTAAATAGAAATTATTCATCGCTTCAGCCAAAACCTAAATTTAGATGCCCCGTCTTTTCACAGAAACTATTCATTGTCACGAAATTAATCAAGAATCAGGGGAAAAGGCTACTAATATAAGCTAGCATTCGAATCTTAACCCTTTTTATTACATCTGCAGATGAATACTTAATAAAGCTTTTAAAAGATTAACTGGTTTGTACATAAATACACATACAAAAGCAAGCATATGCACACATCAATATAATCTGGATCTCATTCGCATTAGCAAAATTCTATGACAAAATAATCTTCAGCAAAAAACCAATTCCAAGCTCAATCCACAGCCAAAACCACATCTTTTCTGAACTAGCAAATCATTTGCCTCAATCCCACCACCCAGAAGCGCATTAATCGAACCCCAGCATGGGAAATTAAATAAATAAAGAAGGGAAAACGAAAAAGATTAAAACTTTACCTGGCTATCTCATATGGGTCGCAGAAATTGGAAGTCCTATTACCAAATACAGGTAGAGAGAAAGTAGTGAAAGCAGAGAGAATGAGATCAAAGGGAAATGAAGTGGTGTGGAGGGAGAGAGAAATTACTGCAACCCAGTTTTGACTTTGAGTCTCTTTTTCCTTTGTTGATTTATTTCTCTCTTTTTGGAGGGTTGGAAGTTTCGATGAGGCTTCTCATTGGTTTTTTACATATAAAGGGAAAGAGGGAAAGAGGGAAAGTAGAAGATACAGTAGAGAGATCCTCAGCCTGGTGGTGCGTGAGCTTCAGAGAGAAAATTGAATTCAATTGGGCAAATCTTTATTAATAATATTGTTGAGAGAATCTATTAAAATTTATTTTGATTTTCTTTAATGTCTTCAAAGATTGAGAATCCATTGTGTTTGTGTTACTAATCACATTGTTAAATTAATTGAAAAACGAGCCAACTTAGCATGAGAATATAAAATGTATTTTATAGTAGTTAATGGTACTTAATTATTCGGAAACACGTCATTTTTGAACGTCAGAATAAATAATAGAGATTTTTTAAGAAATTTATTTCAGTCTATTTCCGGTATGATTAACCAAGGATGAAAGGGTATGCTTTAGATATACAGCAATATATTGGATGACATAACTTATATTGTAATAAGTCCAAAATTTGGAGTTTTTTGAGTTAAGAGTTTTGTTTGTTCCGATATAAGTATATAATTTTGTATGCAACCATCGAGAAAGAACATTTAGTAGTAATATGATTTTAGTTTCATAAAAAGACACCAAACTATAATAAATGGGGGTAAATGTTGAAAACTAATCAAAATACAACATTTAAATGGAGGAGGGAACTTCATAATAAATTTCTTGTAAATGTAGGTTGTACATTTTAAGTCTATGAAGAGAAAAAATCATATTTTAGGAATATGGATAAAGAAAAAATTACATATATAAAGTAAAATGAAGGTTTTATGAGTTTTTTTTATATCTCGCTATTATTTTATGATGTCGTTATTATAATACATGCAAAATTTCTTTATAATTGTAATAATTTTCTTATTTGATTAATTGAAATATACACCCACACCGGAAAACATTCCCTTTTTACTAGTATGTCACATGAAAGACTTTTCTCTCATTTACACTTTTCTTATAAATATTTTAATAATTTCACATTTTTAATTAATTAAAAATAATAATAACCATTTAAATCATGAAGATTATTTGTCAAATAAACGTCTTTTGGTCATCAACAGGGACGGATCTATTTACACTCTACAAGGGGCAAATGCCCACCTCAAAAATATTTACTTGTGCTATTTTGATCAATATTTTTAATTTTTTTTAAATACCTTTATAAATGCCCCTTCTCAAAACCTTAAAATCTCTTTGTATAAGAATTTTGTCCTACTTATAGAGATTTTTTGGCTCCGTCTCTGGTCATCAAATACACTTTATATGCAATTTTTTCTTATCCATATCCTTGAAATCATTATTTTTGCAGGGACTTAAAATTTGGTGAAGTCTATTTTCCATGGGCTAATTTTTAGCTCACTTTAAACGGAAATCGGCTTTGTACCATTTTCGGACATGAGTAGTTCCCAATTGAAAAGTAAGTTGACAAAAGATCTTCAACATCGGCGAGGATTAAGCCTCTAATCCAACAGATAAAAAGTCTCAACACTTTTCTTACATAGTAGGTACAGAAAGTGAGATAGTCCATGCATGTATGCATAAGTGTTGGAAAGACAAGATTTAAACTAGCCGTTATTCATTTATTGTAGGAGAGTTTCTAAGTAGTAGAGAGTTCCTATGTTGTGTAGAGTTCCAATCTTCATTTATTGATGTACTTGAAGAGTCTCAAAAATCCCTATAAATATTAGGGTGATGAGCAAATTTAATACACAACAACAATAGTGAAAAACATACAAGAAATATTCTCTACTCCAAAATGGCTATCAAATCTTCATCTACCTCTCTCGATTACCATCTTAAAGATGGTATTAGAGCAGGATTTCCATTTGTGGAACTCAGAAAAATGTCATCATAGTCCCAGATATACCTTTCCCAACCTTTTGTAAATCTGCAAAACCAACAGAAACAAACCATGTCAGATTCTGACGGTGAAGAATCAAAACCAGCCCAAATGGAGTCCATGGCAGATCTGGCAACACAATTTGCCGAATTTCTGAAATTCATGGAAAACAAATCAGGAAGCAGATCAGGAAACAAATCAGAAAACTCCACAAAGCAAGAGTCAACCCAAGTAGAATTTTTGGGGGATATAAAGGTGGAAACCAAACTCAATGGGGATAATTATTCCCTCTGGGCCAATCTGATGGAGAGAGCCATAGGCGGAAGAGGACTGACTTCTCACAATTCTGGAGTTTCAAATCCTCCTCCGTCCGACGACCCCGGCTACTCAAAATGGCAGCAACGGGATCACTGTTGTTTTAATTGGATCATCAGCAATCTGGAAACAAGCTTGGTGAATGAAGTATCGCAATACAAAACTGCCAAAGACCTATGGGAAGGCCTGGCAATAACATATGGAAGTGGAGCAGATCCATTTCAAGTGCATGACCTGCACAGACAAGCAATGGCAATGAAGCAAGGAGAAATGAGCCTGGAAGCCCTCTGGAACAAATTTCAAGATTTGTGGCTGTCTATTGATACCAGGGATCCAAATCCTATGGATAGTCCAAAGAGCATTGACAAGTATAACAAGGTAACTCAAAGACACAGACTTTATCAATTCATATGGGCCCTAGATGAAAAATACGACAAAATCAGAAGAGAAATACTCAACCAAGATCCTTTACCAAGTGTTCGCAAAGCTTACGGAATGGTAAGAAGAGAGGCAGTTAATGAGAAGGTGCTCAAACCAGAACCCGAGCCTGCCGGAATCGCCACTGGACTTGGCGCCTTCGATCGGAGCCGACCATTCTCACCACCAACAAAATTCCCACCAAGTCGGAGACAGGATGAAGAGAGCAAGCTTGTTTGCTCACACTGTGGAGGAAAGAAACACACACATGAAACGTGCTTCCACCTCCACGGATATCCCAAATGGTGGCTAGAAATGAAGAAAGCTCGACAAAATGGCAAACGTGGCGGCGGAGGAGGCGGCGCCAGTGGCGGAAATGGAAGGGCAGCAGCGGTAATTGTGGTAGGAGGCGACAGAGCCACCTACACCGAAGGAACGGTGAGCGGGGTCGGCAACTCCACAGGCGGCGGCGGCAACTCCATCACACCGCCGCCACAATTCCCAAACGGCGGCGGTGTCGATACAGGCGGCAACGGCATCACAAACCCGATTAACATCGCCATCTCTTTGGGGAGAAACTATTCAGGGGGAGGGAGAGAACAACCAAATGAATCTGTCAGTCCAAAATCCTGTCATAGAATTTAGTCCAACGGAAGGAGTCAGCAGTACCATCGAGCAGTCCAATTCCCAAGAAAGTAACACCGCCCAACTATCTGACCCGTCTTTGACTCCTGAGGTAAATTCTTCTGATCTTAATATTGGTACTTCACATGAAACCCCTAACAGTGACAGGAGTAGTACTGATGAGCCACCCATGGAACAACATACAAGACAGTATGGATTACCTCACAGAAGCACGAGGGGTATTCCTCCCCGGAGATATTCGCCAGATTGGAAAGGGCCGAAATCTCGATACTCAATTTCAAATCTAACACAGGGTTACCTCACAGAAATGGCTAGGGCATTTGAAGCCGCACTTTATGAAGAAGAGGAAATTCCTCAATCCTTCGAGATGGCGATGAAACATAAGCATTGGAGAGAAGCTATGAAGAAGGAGATTGATGCCTTGATCAAAAATGGAACATGGGAGAAATGTACTCTACCTTTAGGAAAGAAACCTGTAGGTTGTCGATGGATCTTCACCATAAAAAGGCGTGCAGATGGTTCAATCGAGAGATACAAAGCAAGATTGGTAGCTAAGGGATATACTCAAGTATATGGAGTAGACTATGAAGAAACATTCTCTCATATCGCCAAACTGAACATTGTAAGAGCCCTTCTCTCTGCTGTAGCATGTAAGGAATGGCCATTATACCAGTTTGATGTTACAAATGCCTTTCTTCACGGAGAGCTTGAGGAAGATAAGGAAGTCTACATGGAGGTTCCCCAGGGTGTTATGAGGAATTCGGAAAAAGGCAAGTATGCAGACTTAGAAAAACTCTATATGGGTTAAAGCAGTCCTCCAGAGTATGGTTTGGAAGATTTTGCCAAGCAATGTTCAAGCACGACTTCAAACAGAGTCATTCAGATCACACACTCTTTCTAAAGAAGAGAAACGGAAAAATAACATGTTTGATTATCTATGTGGACGACATGATCATAACAGGAGATGATAATGAAGAAATCCAAAATCTAAAGGAGAGTCTCTTCAAAGAATTTGAGATGAAGGATTTGGGAGCTTTGAAATACATTCTAGGAATTGAAGTGCTAAGATCCGGGCACGGAATATTCCTGAGGCAGAAAAAGTATGTTCTTGATTTGCTAGCCGAAACATGTAACACCCCCAACTCTTTAAAAACGGGTGACGCTACCAATTTACTAAAATACGAATTTCTTCTATTTTGAAAATTCAGATATTTAAATGGAAATAAGAAAAACGGAAACGATTTTATAAACTTAAAAGAAAAACATCATAGACATTATTTTTTTTTATAAAAAAAAAAAACAATTTGAAGAACACTAATAAGAATATTTTTCCCAACATCAGAAATATGTGTGTGTAGGTATCTATGCCAAAATGTATCACTATGTTAAAAAATATAGATACTTCATCCAGCAACCAAAATAAAATATCCTGCTTAATCGGATTGAAACCTACATCATTCAAAATATAATAGCATAAAAGTTATCAAGTTTACTCTCCAACCAATTCACTTTTACCCAAATACCAAAAGGTCTACTAGTCAAACATAGCGGCTGGGAGACCGTGGACCACGTTGACTGCTGCCCCATCACCGACTCCTTAACCTGAAAAACATTAAATAACGGGGTGTGAGTATGCAAGCACACTCAGTGGGGAATACGCTGCAAGCAGTTATAACCAATTGTGTAATGAATCATAACATAATGGACCATCTCAACTTTGCTGACATCTATATGAGACTAGTCTCGGTCCCTCGTGGACCTGACCCCTCGTGGGCCTGCCCCTCGTGGGCTATTGGTGGGCTGTCAGCGACCCATATGATCCCTCGTGGATCTGACCCCTCGTGGGCCCATAAGCTCATACGAATGACGCACGACACAACAATGATTATAATCATGTAACCACTTTGCTTACAGATAAAGTAAACCCCACCTCGAAAGCTGAAATTCAAAATAACCTCCTCAAGCTTGGTTTAGGTTGTCCATCCTCGAGCCTTGGATGCGCCACCCCTAGCACTTAAGCATTTTAACTTAGTCTTTAAACTCTCAAACTTAAACTTGACAAATTAAACTCATTTTAAACTTGGAACAACTTAATCTTCTATTTTAAAACACATAACCAAACAAGCATAGCAAAATAACTTCCAAATAAACAAACAAAGAATCATAATCCACTTTTAAGCAATTCTTTTATCCAACATAATATTAACATAAGCTTTAACACCTATACAATTTCATTCAACTCACAACACACTCCATTTTAATCAACTACAACAATAAATCCAAACAAACCATCAAGTATAAAAGCTGTCAAACTACTCATACGATCAACTGAAATAATTCACAAAACAATACAAAACGGTATTAGACAATTCCAAGAAAAATCACACATCCTCCCTACATCATTATTTAAAGCATATCTCAAGTTCATAATCATCTCACACCAATAGGTTACTCAAATAAAATCAACAAGAGTTACTCAAATAAAATCAACAAGAGCACTTTCACTACTACTATTCACAGCAGAAAGCACTAACTTTGGAAAATCATTCCGCTCGACTCATAAGTCGAAAACCAACGAAACCAAAAGCAAAAGAAACATATGAAAGTCAGGTTTATGAGGATTAATTTTGAGCTTGAAATTCCTTTTCGTTTAGGATATATGATTACTTTTCAAGAACCTGCCAGAAACAGGGCAGTCCTTTTAGAAAAATCATAATAAATCGATTTGAACTTGGTTTAAGCTGAATTTTGGTGACAATGCAGAAGACATCTAAGGATAACTTCTGGTAAAATATGAGCCGAAAATGAATTCATTTGGTCTGTCAAATAAACCCCGAAACCCACTGTTTAAACAGTGTACTCATTGGCTATCAAAGACATTGCTCCAAAGTTAATTTTCTTGATTCTAAAATAAAAGTATAGTTTCAAAAGCATCAACACAAATCAAAATCAAGCATCCCTTTGCATCTAGGGTTTCAATAATCCTACTAACTAAATGAAAATTGATTCAAACCATCACCTCATACAACTTCATCCCCAACTACCAAGTAAAAGAAACTAAAACAATCAACATAACTAAAATCCCCAATTCTAGACAAAACATAAAAATTCTCACTTTTAGACATTGACAACTAAAAAGCACAAAGCTTGAAATCAAAACCACAAACATCAACTTAGGAAGTGAGATAATCCAAAGAGGAATTCAATTTCTACCTTAATTCGCAAGAAACTTGAGTTTGGGGAAACAAAGCTTCAACCTTGAAATCCCTTAATGGAGGTTAGAGAAGATGGAGAGGGAGAGGCTGCGAGCAAGGAGGGGAGGGCCGATTGCCGGCGGCCACGGCAATACCGGCGGGTGGCAGCCGGTGATTTCCGGTGGCTGCAATTCCATCAAGCCGGAGGAGAGTGATGGGTGCAAGTGTTTAGCCGTGGGTAAAATGATGTTCGGTGTGTTTGATGTCTAGTGTGTATTAGGGTGTAGTGTGTGTGTTCTTAAATTATGGTGTGTCGTGTAGAGTGTTCTAGATTAGTGTAGATTTTTATTTTTATCAATTCCTTTTTCTATTTTCTTTTTCTTATTGTAACTATCAAATGGACATAAAAATCAACACAATTAATTTTATTGTTCAAACATGTAGAAATTTTAAAATCTCAGTCACTCTATTAAGTGCAAAACTAACACACAAAAAGAGCACAAGATGAAATATGAATGATATTAACCAAATTCTCTATATTCTAATTTCAAAATTTCAAGTCTCTAAAACCACTAATTTCACCCAATAAATCAAACACGAACACTTAAACCTTATTTATTTTGCTAAGGCGCATCTTCGATCAAGTAGGACAACCTGTAAAACATTTGGAAAATCAAACTCATTAGTTCAAAACGTTTATACCAAAAATCAATTGACAGTTAAAATAATCCCAAAAAATACTTTTGAATATACCCAAAACATATAATAGCTTCTTTTTATAAATTAAAAAGATGTGGGGTATTACAAAACAGGCTTGTTAGACTGCAAGCCCGCTGAAACTCCAATGGTACCAAACCACGGGTTGAAGATTGTGGATGGAGCTAAACATACTGACCGCGAGAAATACCAACGATTAGTTGGGAAGCTCATCTATCTTTCTCACACTAGGCCCGACATCACATATGCAGTTGGAGTTGTCAGTCAATTCATGCATCAACCTCAAGAAGACCATATGGATGCAGCCATGAGGATTGTGAGGTATTTAAAGGGAACAGTCGGCTATGGAGTTTTCTTAGAAAAAAAGGAGGACTTGGAAATTGATGGTTTTACCGATGCTGATTGGGCAAGCAATCCAGTTGACAGAAAATCCACTGGAGGATATTTTATCTTTGTTGGAGGTAACTTAGTTACATGGAGGAGCAAAAAACAGAAAGTCGTAGCCCTTTCAAGTGCGGAAGCTGAATTTCGAGGGATCAGAAGTGGCCTAATGGAGATACTTTGGCTCAGGAGATTGCTAACAGAGATTGGCTTTCCTCCTACTCGGAAAAGTCAACTGTTTTGTGACAATAAAGCAGCGATCAGTATATCAGAAAACCCTGTACAACATGACAGAACTAAACATGTCGAAGTTGATCGTCACTTCATTAAAGAGAAACTCGAAAGCGACATTATAGAATTTCCATTTGTCCGATCTGAGGAACAACTTGCAGACATACTTACCAAGGCGCTGAGTCCTAAAGTTTCAAAGAATTTCTTGGCAAGTTGAGTATCGGAGATACAGTCGCTCAACTTGAGGGGGAGTGTTGGAAAGACAAGACTTAAATTAGCCGTTATTCATTTATTGTAGGAGAGTTTCTAAGTAGTAGAGAGTTCCTATGTTGTGTAGAGTTCCAATCTTCATTTATTGATGTACTTGAAGAGTCTCAAAAATCCCTATAAATATTAGGGTGATGAGCAAATGTAATACACAACAACAATAGTGAAAAACATACAAGAAACATTCTCTACTCCAAAATGGCTATCAAATCTTCATCTACCTCTCTCGATTACCATCTTTAAGAATAAGGAATTCATATAGTGTCCGTTCGGTTCTCAAGATAACTTTTATCTTTTCCATTCACACTTTTTAACCAAATCTTAGCTAACAATTGTAGATTTGAGCCTGTTTCAGCCTATTTGAATGGACTCATTTTCCCCTAATCTCATGACTAACCATCTCACCCCACCCCCTACCTACTAATTTGTCCATCTCGCTCTCCTCATTATTCTCCTCTCCACCCTACTCTACTACCATGCATAAGACTAATTTAATTCTAGCCAAGGTCTATTTTAGTGTATCTTAAACTTCATCTCAAGATAATTTTGTTTCATAAACCGAACAGCCACGTAATAGAAGAAACTGGACCATGATCATATTTGTCATTAACGTAAATAAGAAGAGTCCAAGAATTAAAATAAGTAGGAGTAATATATGAATGCGTAAGAAAATTTTGGCAATTTCCGAATTTGCAACCAAGTTAATTACTAGTATGATATAGTAATTGAGTATAAAAATGTACGTTTAGATCCAATTTATAAGAAAAATAATGGTACATAAAAGTTGGCGCCACAAATATAGCCGGTAAGTCTCTTTTCGTCTATCAAATATGTCTGATTCGTCTATCAAATTAAGAAACCATTATTAATCTTCTTTACCATGAATAGTTAGTCTTGAAGCCAAAGGTATCAAATACATATTCTACCAATACTTTATAAGAGTTTGAATCGTATTCTCAAGAAATTAGTGTGGTTAAGAGTTAATTAGACACTGCCCAAAGAATCAAATGATCAATCAGGCGAATATACTATGATACTAACCAAACAAGAGAAAAACTCAAACCCAAAAGACTAGCATGTTAGGAGAGACTTCATTTAGTCTATATACCTCACATCACTTATTCTCACAACTGATGTGAGAATTGAGTCCATAACATTCGACATAACATTCGGCCCTCCTTTAAGGGCCAACGTCCTTGTTGGTAACGACCACCATTCCGAGTCACGGCGGATTCTTTGCCCGAACACCACTCCGAGTCGGCCCCAAACGTACTCGTTGGTCACGGCGAGTTCGTTGCCCGGCCACCAATCCAACCGGACCGGCCGGTTCGACCGGCAGCTGGTCCGGTCCGGTTTGGCCCCTAAAACCGTTAGTTTATTAATCCGCCTTGAACCGCCAGAACCGGCCGGTCGGACCGGTTGAACCGGAAATCGGGAACCGATTTTTATGTTTAAAAGCTTGTTTAAAATATGAGACTAGAGAGGATTGAACCCTAGACCTCTAGGTAAGAAACCAACACCTCTACCACCCCACCACATGGTCTTGAATGAAATATTGTGAACATTAATTATTTTTATATATTAACTCTATAATTTTTTTTCCACACAAATTAATAATTTGTGTTTAGTTTTATACTTTAAAATAATTTTTAGTTTTCATATGTTTAATTTTAATTATAAGTCACTAAATTTTATTTTTTATTGATGTAATATATATATTATTAATATAGTTTATTACTCCATATTTACTAAATATTACTCCAAACTTACTATTAATTCAAGTTTAATTTTATGTATTAACTAATAATACTATTATAGTATATATTTATCCAAATTAACTAAAAATTGATGTTTAGTTTTATATATTACCTATAATATTATTTCACCACATAAATGTTTTGAGATAATATGAATTTTATCTATTTATTATATGTAAAATATGTACTCTTTTTGCTACATTAATTAAAAATTTATATATTTAATAAATATTTAAATTTTACCATTCACTTACTTTAAATACTCTTAATATTTAATTTTCTTAAAGTGTTTAATATATATTTTTGTTATATGTTAATATTAATTGTAATATATTACCCACTAAATTTAATATATTTTGTAAGAGTATATTTAATTTTATATTTGCAAGGTAAAACGGTTCAACCAGTGATTGAACCGATCGGACCGATTAAACCGTGAACCAGTAGCCTCACCGGTTCACCGGGCGATCCGATTTTAAAACATTGCTTTAAACATTGTGTGTGTGAGAGAGATTATTACCAAGAGAGCCTCATTAACACGATAATCGACAAAATAAACACTTACTACTATTTGGAAATTAGATTAACCTTTTGTCTGTTGTGCTTAAATGAATTCATAAGTGCATACGGTTGTTTTCAATTCCAAAAAGAAATTGTCAACTTATATTTGACTTTGTGTTTTCAACTTATGTTAAACATTTGTTACTCCGTTCGTCCCATAAAGATTGTCCTATTTTTTTATTTCTGTCCGTCCCACAAAGTTTATCCCATTTCATTTTTACCATTTTTGGTAGTGGACCTCATATTCCACTAATTCATTCCTACTCACATTTTATTATAAAACTAATACTTTAAAAATAGGACTCACGTCCCATCAACTTTTTCAACTCACTTATAATTACATTTTTTAAAATCCGTGCCGGGTCAAAGAGGGCTATCTTTATGAGACGGAGGGAGTATTTTTTAATAAAACAAACCTTAAATTGTTGAATAAAGCTGCCCAACCGCAATATGGGATTTACTATAAAATGATATTGGTTTTTATGTAGGACTGTAGGAGTATAAATTAATTCTATTCAATGCTCAAAAGTCAAATCTGCTTTCATATCTGCATTTTCTACCTATTTCAATACTACTACTGCTCTTAAGGTTAATTTATTCTTTACTAAATCACTATGATAAATTGACAAGACAGTAGTATAACTTAATAACATGGCATATTGTTTTCCCAGCTTACGTAAGCCCAAAGGTGTAGAGAAAGGTAAAAATGACTACAAAGCTACTAAGCAATTAAGTCATACATTAATTTTGTTTATATAAGCGTAAATGTTACTTTTACTCCTAAATAATTAAAACATTCACTTTTTTAAAAACGAGTCCATAAGAAATGTAAACGTCGTCGAAGTAGTCATTTTTTTTACGATTCCGTCAAAAAACTAACGATTAACACTAATTGCACAGTGACATGACTGTTAGTTTTTTATGGAACCGTAAAAAAAGGACCACTCCGACAAAGATTTTCTTTAGATTTCCTTTATTATGGATCTATTTTTTTAAAAAAAATATTTTAAACCAAATTCATATTTTGGTTATGTTTAGAACAGACATTTCCTCTTTACTTTATATAATTGTCAAATTTACGACACAATACTTTTTATTTTAACATATTAGCACCCAGGGAATATTTTGTGTTTCAAAATTAGAGTGGGCTGGTACCAAAAATCTCTCTCTCACATACACACGTATGCCTACATAAATACTCTATTTATGACATTGCATGCGGATGTGATTTGATTTCCCTTTCTTAGTTATCACATTATAAATTATTGATTTTTACTTTTAAATATAATCAAAATAATTAATCTTTCTTACTACTACTTTACTATATTTTGTTATTAGGGTTCATTGGTGCACACCCGAACTCCACAATACATTAGTATAATTTAACAACAATAACATTATCTCTTGTCTCTTATCTGTCTCTTATTTATCTCTTCATTTCACTTTTCATGGGTTCCACACCACTTTTTGTTCCGTCTTTTATTTAAGAGACATCGCCTACCTACAGCTCTTGTGTTCACTATTTGTGGATCACACTGTTTCAATTTCATTTTATTTTCTATTTTAATTTATTTATTATAAAATATAATTAAACTATTTTATCAATTTAATTAAAATACGAGAATCATTAAAAATAAAATATTCACACATAAATAAAACTCTCAAATTAATATTCAAATGGATTATTGTGAAATTAATTCCTATTTATATATCTTTTTCCTTTAAAATTAATTGCTTTTTGGAAGAATATATTTTCTTTTTAAAAAATAAATAAAAGATATACATTTTCAATATACTTTTTCCTCTTGGAGATCATCTATTGAAATTGGGTAGTCCATATATGATATATTTCTTGCAATTCTCCAATATGAGATATGATTTGCATCCCGATATTTATCTTTCCTACTCTATCATCTCATCTGCTTTATTTCCTTTTCTAAAATTTTGTAAAAAGAAAAATCAATAACCAAGTATTACTCCAAATTCCTAAATAGCAGTAGAAGTGTATTTAAAGCGAGGGCGAGTTGAGTATATAATTACACAAAGGAAGGAGAAGAAGCAGCATTAAACTTTTCATCTCCAATCCTGTGTTTAATTGAATCAAAATCAAACATTTCATCTTCTTAATTTTTTTTCCCACACATGGATAAGCAGATTCTTGATTACATACTCGTCCCGCTGGGTCTGTTAATAATGCTATCCTACCACCTCTGGCTCCTCCGGCAGGTCCTCCGCCGCCCATCCACAACCGTAATCGGCATCAACGCCGCGAGCCGGCGGGCGTGGGTGGGCGCCATGATGGCCGACACGGCGAAGAACGGCATCCTAGCCGTGCAGACGCTGCGCAACAACATCATGGCGTCCACCGTGCTGGCGTCCACCGCCATCATGCTCAGCTCCATCATCGCCGTCCTCATGTCAAACAGAAACGGCAGCGGAGATGAGTTTTCTGTGAAGTTTTTATCGATACTGGTGTGCTTCCTGTTGGCGTTCATGCTGAACGTGCAGTCGATAAGATACTACAGCCACGCGAGCATGCTGATCAACGTGCCGACGGCGACGGGGGATTTCAAGACGGCGGAGTATGTGTGCCGGACGGTCAACAGGGGGAGCTATTTCTGGTCGGTGGGGCTGCATTCCTTCTACGTTTCGTTTCCCCTGTTTTTGTGGATCTTTGGGCCCATTCCTATGTTTGTCTCGTCTCTTGCTCTGGTTTTCATGCTTTATTTTCTGGATGTGGCTGCTGACATCACTACTGTCTTCACTACTTCTGCGCCTCAACACTTGGACTACTCTGTTGCTTTGGAGAATGCTGTTTAGTTTTTTTTTTTATTAGTATGAATTATGGTTCTACTAATTTGCTCAATTTCAGTTTTTGTTTTTGATTGGACTGTTGAATTGGATGATTGAGAGGGATGGTGTAGTAGACATGATTGGGATTGCCCTAATTTACACATGGTAAGGAGCTTCTCTATTAAAGAGGGCTATCAATTACATACTAATCACATGATTTTTTTCCCTAATCATATTATACGGTTTCTATAATCCAACATGGACCAATTTAGATAATACTATCGTTTAACATACCTTATAGTTATAGAGATAGCTCCGATATCTTTTAATGAATAAGTCATCTAGTTGTAGTTTGCTCGATTTCAATATGTTCGTCGATCGACTGGATTAATTGATTGGATTGGACCAACTTAATCATTACTGTTTATCATCATCTTAAAGAGATGGCTTGGATTTTGGTAAACTTGCACATTTTGTCTAAGAGCATAGTATAAAGGGTGATTTTACTCCCACCATTTACGCTAAATTCAAATTGAAAAGAATATTCTTTATTGTATATTAGTACATGCTGAGTTTGAGATTTGAATATTACTGTATACAAATGGGCATGCATAGGAAAAAGATACAAAAGCTAACAATAAATGTCGCACCTTTCAACAAAAATAGGAAGACGAAATAATGCTCTAATTTAAAGCGCACCGAGTGCATGAAAGATTCGAATCATTCAATGCAATTAAATTGAGTAATCAAACAAAAAGTAGAGGTGTGATACGTGCATATATTTCCTCATATCTATACTAATTACTTCCTCCGTCTCGGCTAAGATGACACATTCCTTAGCCGACACAGAGTTTTAGGAGTAATTGGTTAATGTATTTAATTGGAGAGAGAAAAGGTGGGTGGAAGTATTAAAATAGAGAGAGAAAGAAAGGTGAATATTTTAATAGGGGTAGGAAAAAGTGGTTGAGTGTATTAATTAGAGAGAGAAAGTTTCTGAAAAAGGAAATGTATCATCTTGGTTGGGACAAACTAAAAAGGAAAACGTTTCATCTTAAGCGGGACGGAGGGAGTAGTTAGTTTTGATCTAACGTATCAATTATCATTGAACGAATGAATAAATATATGAATTTACGTCTCTTATTATTTTTATTTTATTTTACGCACTTTGTTTAAGCTTGAGTTGTCGGATTCCGCCTCCATGACTTCTCTTTTATTTCTTTTATCGTCTCCGGCTTCGCGATAAAGGTATCGTGATAAGGGAGATACCCTTATCAAGGTGCATCAGTACTCGATATATACACGATATACAAATCTGCATTGCACTAAACTTAATGTGAATCTTATAAATTGAAGACTCATGAATTGCCTCGGACTTATTCTTGTAAATAAACCCAACAAATAAATAAGATAAACCAAGAAATGGAACAAGAAAAATGGATAAAAGGATAGAGGAAGGATTAATGTTATGAGTTAGGTGAAGAACAATAAAGAAATCCCAAAGGCACTTTCACATACAAACACCAAATGACTCCACAAACTAGCAACACAAGAACTAGCAAGCATACCTTTACAATCAACCTTAGCCTAGCAAAAGATCGAATGCAACCCGAAGGAATTTGATAAGTCTTCAAAAGATGAAGAAGGTGAACTCTCAAATATGGAGAAGTTGTCTCGTACAAATATTCAAAAGTTGCTTGAAATGAACCCCAGCAAAAGTATTTATATTAGGAGTTAAAAAGAAGCAAAACAAAACAAGTCTTGGTCAAAAAGTCACATTCCGGACAAAACACCCGACCAGGTGATTCCCACGGCTCATTTCCTCCGCCCGCGTGAAGTTTCTGGACAAAAATTGATCTCTCGGCAAAAACGCCCGACTGGGTGTTTTCGTGTTGGCAAAACACCCGCCCGCGTGTTTCTTTCTGCATTGCGCGACTTTCTTAAAACGATCATATGTCTCTCATCCGAACTCCGTTTGGGGCGTGTGAGGTACCCACGCGAAGGTATTTCGACGATGAAGACGATGGTGGTCTTGGATCAGCATTTGGACACCATCTTGATAGGTATATTGATGTTTGAAACGGACCCCAGCTCCGATGTGGTTCATTGGATGCCTTCGTTTCTTCTAATTGTTTGGCACGTAGCGGATTCACATCAAAACTGCTAAAGCATGATTATGTGGTGGCTACTAGAAATCGAAAATTCAGTATTCATAAGCTAAATAAGAAAACGACAAGTAGTCAATACATTCGACTATATTACAATGTAATAACCATGTTATACCATTTGTTTTACTGTAATTTATACACTTGATTATTACGATACAATGTAGTGATCTTGTTTTGATATATGTAGAAACCAAAGAAGCCATCCGGCTAGAAGTTGCTCCTTTCATTCCACTTGATGCTGCACATTACGTGACAAAAACATTGGATTAGTTTACATTCATATCTCATAATTTCAATACTCATTTCATAAATAATGTCCCATTTTCCACCTTTCGTGTGTCAAATTACATGTTTTCTAAGCTCGATTGATGCCTTTGTCTAATGCAAGTTTATCAGAGACGAGTACCTGAGATGATCAACAACACAGAGGTGTAGAGTAGCAAATTCAGCTCTGCAGTGTTACAGATATATTAAGCTTCTAATCATACAGTAGTACAAAAAGTCATTACTAACAATACTAGGAGAAATCAACAAATTAGAAAGTCCAATTCTTGAAATTTAATAATAAGCTAGAAATACTGCATATCATCATCAAATAAACTTGCAAAGATAAAACAACAAGTAAAAACTAAGTTCAGAAAGTCTAATTTATGAAATCTAGTGAGCTACAAACACTATAACATTCAATAAACTCAAACAACCTGTCAAAATAGATGCAGATGAAAGGGAGATCAAATGCAGTGTTAATTGGACAGAAGAGCCACAACGAATTTGGCAAAAACGAAAACTAACTACAGTAGGAGTTATAAAAATATAGTACTACTATCATTCAATAGACTAAACAAAAACTGTCAAAATGGATGTAGACTCAATGAGGGTTTGAAAGAAACTGGCAAAGATGAAGACATCGAGGAATTCTAGAGCTTGAAAGTGCCTCGTTAACTTATCTCCGACAGCTCTATTATGTTTTCAGTTACTTATTTGGACTTATGAATGCAGTCAAGTAGGTGATCAGGACTGGGAAAGCTACTACATTTAGCAAATCTGTGTAGTTGCTTCATCTCACAAGCCTTTTCATTTTTAAGGTCCTAAATCTAACTTGTAAATACTGGAGTAGCTTTTAGCATCCATTTATGAGGTCTCAAAGTGATTCAATATCATTATCTTAGCATATCATAGTTGATAAAGCATCACTAAACAATTACTAGTACATAAGAAGAAAACCACAAAATTCTACATCTTTTGCAAAAATAATCAATCACACTTGTTCAAGTGAACCACATTGGTGTTCCTTAGAATGAACAAGTACTAGTCTTAATCAATAACCCTAGAAGCAAAAGATTCAATCCCAACACACTAAAACATCAATGTATTCCGGGGATAACTGCCCCTCCCATTGATTTTCCTTTATCTACATCATCACCATAATCATCATCTTTCACAGCCTTCATGATCAACAAAACCAACAATTTCTTTGTAGTTAAGTTTTATCAATTTCTTTCATGTCTCGTAATTTTATTGTTTTTACTACTTGTCTATGAGTAGTTAAACATCCTTTGTAGTTTTTTTTTTGGTGAAGACTATTATAAACATGTACTTTTCATAGCTCTTGTGATTGTTTTGCTTGTTCTTGTGCTTTTATTGTTCTTTTGTCAGGCTAACTTTAGAACTATATCTGTTTAACTAGATTAATGGAGAGATAGTTAGTTTTACGTGGTAAAAGGAACGAGTACAACACATAGGTTTATCTGCACAGGGGACCCTTTGTGAGGGATTGAGTCTAATATCAATTATACTCTGTAAATTTGCAGGTATTTTTGGTGCTAATAAATAATGCATCATACATCTATGTATGCACTTGTTAGATATGTTTTGGAATTGATGTGTAATGTTAGGACAAATTTTGGATTGTTTGCAGTATGTAAATGAAAGGAAATGGGCTAGAATTAGATTAATATGGATTAAGTAATTATAGTTGGGCTATAATTATAATAGTCCATAAGCCCAACAATCATGAAACCCTAGTGACTCTTCATCTATATAATGGTTATTTATTCTCCATTGTGGGATAGGTGAAATAACGTAACATTAGAGAGAAAATACGTAAAGCTTTGTAGAGAGAATTCCTAGCATTCTTCTACGGAGCAATTGTACCAGGATAGTTCCTGCATCGGATTGGATTGCACGTGGACCTCGATAGTAGTGGATTCAACTTGCAGGATTCAATCGCAGAAGAAAACAACACAACAAGTAAGATTTAGTTCCTGTGTTTTACATGCTCAACTTGCAATATGATTATGAATCTAGATCTGTTATTCTTGTATGCAATTCTTGTATGCAATTTCCGCTGCGCTCATTAGATGAATACAAGAATTCCAACAGTGGTATCAGAGCTCAGGGCTCGATTCATAATTATTTTGTTTACTAATTAATTTGGGGATGATTTTGGAAATCAAAATTCTGAAATTGGATTTCAAAATTCTTTCGAAAATTAGTGTTATAATTGGAACTTGATTTTGGAACTCAATAAAATATCGAATATGAGTTGTAAAGTGTAATTAAGTTTTGAGGTTTTGGAAAATTGAAATTGGATTTCAACTAAAAGATAATGATATTTTTCAACCATATTTGCAATTGAATTTCGAAAACTGAAATTGGTTTCCAATCATTTTTGAAATTAATTTTGATGATAAGATTGGTTCTGGGAACAAATCACTGTCATGTTGAATGAATCTTATTGAACAAGTTGTGTATAGCGGAGGTGATCGGTGCTTGGCACCGGAGGGGATGCTAGTGGTTCGGTGTCGTTGCGGCATAAATCCAGCCAAAACATTCATTCCCACACAACCGTGCTATACTTTGCTCGACATCTCGGAGATGACGATTGATTGCCGGGAAAACGGACCTAGAAGAGCCGCTTCTGCAGACGCTGTGACCGACGAGAAGGAGAAAAGGAAGTCAGCGCAAAAGCTAATGCCTCAAACCCTAACGGGTCTTAGGACTGGATCGGGTTATACCCGATTCGGGCCGCGGGTTTAAGCCCACCGTGAGGATGATTGTGCTGGTGCTATGATTGTGCAGTAGCTGCACTACACTTATTTGATTCATTTAATTGGTTTGTGAAATTTTATTCAATTTTGAATGAATATGTACCTTGTTAGTTTGGAACTGACGGTAATTGTACATATTATATTAATTTGGAATTAATATAGATCAGATAGTTAATATATTAATTAGATTAATAGATTGTGATTCATCGTTATTATTTTAGAAATAATAATATTGTGTATCTTATATTGATTTTGAATTATTCGTGTACAATTATTATAATATAGATTATTATTTAAATTCATTAATTCGATTACTGAATACTAATAATAATAAATATATTGTTAATATTAATTTGGAATTAATATTAAATATGTGATTATTTTATTTTAGAATTAATACCTGAATTGTTTAAGTCCACATTTAATTAGAGAATAAAATTTGATTTTATTCATTGAGCATTATTTGATATCCTATGTGATAAGCATGCTATTTGATTTATGCTTATTTATTTTAACTATAGTAGTTAGAGACCGTTTTATTGTCTGGGTAGGCGGCGCTCAGTATGTGTAGTGCGTGTTATACTATGTCTGGGTAGGCGGCGCCCAGTATTTGTAGTCCGTGTTATACTATGTCTGGGTAGGCGGCGCCCAGTAATTGTTTGAAATTTAATATTGGATATTATATTCACATAACTAGTATCACACTTTTTCCCCATAAAATATAAGTCTTGTTTTGAAACAAACGCGTCGTCCATCATAATTGTCTGATGTTCCTAGCCTTTTCGACCACGAGTTTTATGCCCTCGCGTTTACTCTAAATCCACAAGGTTTAGGCTCATTCATAGATGCATGGTTGGCATCGTGTGATGGGGTTGACTTGCTTAAATTATTTTGTGTAGCCCTCACAACCAAAATAATTTATGGACGTATATTAATTAGATTAATAAACCAAGAATTGTAAAATTGTTGTTACAATTGGCTTGGAGGCCTACCTAGTGATATTATTGTAGTCATCAGCCCTCGAAGAGGCTACAACTATATAGACTTGGATCTTGGACCACTATAATTTATATTTGATATAAATTCGTATTTTATGTTTGGGGGGCATAATATATGTTAAAATTAGTGGGAGCTAATCAATACAATAAACCCTTGTTTGATTAGTGATGCGAATGTGATCTGTATGCTTTTCTAATTTACTTTTCATTTTATTTTCTGTTTAGATAATATGTCAAACTTATCTTATGAGAATATGATGGAAACAAACAAATTGATTAGGTCAAATTTCACGGAGTGGCAGAGAGACTGCCCAAAACTCAAGGCACAAGGTGCAATGAGTGGGAGCTCAACTATGTTTGTCATTGAGATAAATATGTCTATGAATAACTCACAATCATGGGTATTGGATACCACTTGTGGTTCACACATTTGTAATAATGTGGAAGGTCTAATAGACAGCGGGAAAGTGAGGCCTAGGGAAGTAGACCTACGTGTTGGAAATGGAGCAAGAGTTGTTGCCGAACGCATGAGAACTTATAGATTAGATCTTCCCTCAGGACATAGACTAGATTTACATAATTGTTATTTTGTTCCAGTTATTTCAAAGAATATTATATAAGAATATTATATCTCAAAGAATATTATATCCATTCCGATGTTGGACATCGAGGGTTTCTCCTTCCATTTTGCAAACATCAGATGCTCATTTTCTAATAATGGAGTATTTTATGGAAATGCCTCTTTAGAGAATGGATTATATATGCTTGAATACAAACAGAATATTCTCAATGTGCAAAATAAAAGACTTAAGCTAAGTAATACGGATAATGCTACTTATCTTTGGCATTGTAGACTTGGTCATATCAATGAGAAAAGGATAGCGAGATTGAGAAAGTTAGACTATCTAAATTCATTTGATTTTGAATCATATGGTGCTTGTGAATTCTGTCTCAAAGGAAAGATGACCAATAAGCCACTTTCTGGGAAAGGGGTGCGTGCTAATGATGTGCTAGAGTTGATCCACACAGATGTGTGCGGACCGTTTCCAACTCATGCAAAAGGTGGTTATTCGTACTTCATTACTTTCACTGATGATTTGATAAGGTATGGATATGTGTATCTTATGAAACAAAAATCTGAGGCCTTTGAGAAATTTAAAGAGTTTAAGTGTGAAGTTGAGAAACAACTTGGAAAAAGTATCAAAACTCTTCGATCAGATCGAGGAGGGGAATACTTGAGCCGAGAATTTCTTGATTACTTGAAATCACATGGAATTCAGTCAGACTGGACACCTCCTGGTAAACCACAAATGAACGGAGTATCTGAAAGGAGAAACCGAACATTATTAGATATGGTTCGATCCATGATGAGTTTAGCTAGTCTCCCTTTATTTCTCTGGGGTCATGCTTTATTGACTGCTATTTACATTCTGAATAGAGTTCCATTTAAATCAGTTGAGAAAACACCATATGAGTTATGGTGTGGCAAAAAGCCTTGTCTTAACTATATACGGACCTGGGGCTGTCCAGCTTTTGTTAAGAAACAAATGACTGATAAGTTGGAATCTAAAAGTGAGAAGTGTTACTTTGTGGGATATCCTAAACAAACTAGAGGATATGAATTCTACTGCCCTAGAGATCACAAGGTGATAATCTCTAGGAATGTGACGTTTCTTGAAGACAATTATGTCTTAAAGGAACAAGGTCACAACATTGTAGATCTTGAAGAAATTCAAGAACCACAAGATAATATTGAGGATGAAGTATTTTCGAATGGTTTGAACAATAACTCAATGGGAGTTTTTGATGATCTATTGGGAGGGAAATTACTATTAGATGAGACCTTAGAGGGACTCTCGAAGAACCTCCTCAAGACAATGAGATGCATCAAAGACAAGATGATACAATAGTTGCATCACCTTTACCTCAAGAAGATCATAGTGATATTCCTGAACCTACTCACATTCAGAATGAACAGCCCGAGCCAGAAGAAAACCAACTCAATAGGCCTAGAAGGATTCGTCGTCCACCTGAGAGACTGAATCTAATGGTTGAGAACCAAGATGATGAAGTTGATTTAGATGACGATGAGCCTAAGACCTATACCGAGGCGGTGTCAGACACCGATCGAGAGAAGTGGCTTGAAGCCTTGATATCTGAAATGGACTCGATGTACTTCAACTTGGTCTGGGAACAAGTTGACTTGCCAAAAGGGGTTTACCCTATAGGCTGCAAATGGATCTTCAAAAAGAAGAGAGATGCAGATGGCAAAGTACAAACCTACAAGGCTAGGTTAGTGGCAAAGGGTTATAGTCAACGCGAAGGCATTGACTATGATGAAACCTTTTTGCCAATGGCTAAGATCAAGTCCATTAGGATATTACTTGCAATAGCTGCATACTACAACTTTGAGGTAAAGGTGAATGGATGTCAAAACTGCATTTCTCAATGGAGAATTAGAAGGCGATGTCTATATGACACAGCCTGAAGGTTTTGTATCGAAAGAAAGGCCGAATACAGTGTGCAAGCTGAAGAAGTCTATTTATGGACTTAAGCAAGCTTCTAGGAGTTGGAATATTTGTTTTGACAGAACAATCAAATCGTTTGGTTTTGTCAGAAGCAAAGAGGATCCATGTGTTTATAGTAAACGTGAAAATGGAAAAGTCGTATACCTTATCATATATGTCGATGACATCTTGATTATGGGAAGCGATCGTTCCATGATGCAATCCGTGAAAGAATGGTTGTCTAGTTTCTTTATGATGAAGGATCTCTGGGTGATGCTTCCTACATCCTTGGAATCAAGATCTATCGAGATAGACCGAATAGGATGTTAGGATTATCACAATCCACTTACATAGACAAGTTGCTGAAGCGCTTCTCAATGGAGAATTCTAAGAAAGGTTTTCTTCCTATGGGACATGACATTGTATTGTCAAAGAAGGATTGTCCTTCTAATGACAAAGAAAGAAACAACATGAAAAAGATCTCATATGCTTCGGCTATAGGATCTATTATGTATGCCATGATATCTACTAGGCCAGATGTGACCTATGCGCTTAGCATGACAGGCAGATTTCAGCAAAATCCTGGTGAGGAACATTGGAAAACTGTTAAGACTATTCTTAAGTACCTTAGAAGGACTAAAGAATATTTCTTAGTCTATGGTGGACAACCAGAGTTATCAGTTACTGGGTATACTGATGCTAGTTTCCAAACAGACCATGACGACTATAATTCTCAGTCTGGATATGTTTTTATCCTTAATGGTGGAGCAGTGAGTTGGAATAGTTCCAAACAAAGTACAACTGCCGATTCCACCACCGAAGCCGAGTATATTGCTGCATCTGAAGCTGCCAAAGAAGTTGTTGCTTTGTTAGAGTTCGTTAAAGAACTGGGTGTCGTTCCGAGTGCCAGCAGTGCAATACCTTTGTACTGTGACAACACCGGTGCTGTTGAACAAGCAAAAGAACCCAGAGCTACGACCAGAAACAAGCATGTTCCTAGAAGATATCATCTGATTAGAGAAATAATTGAAAGAGGCGACATAAAATTAGAAAGAGTACCCACTGATGATAATTTGGCCGATCCTTTCACCAAACCATTATGTATAGCAAAACACAACAAGCACTTTGAGAGCTTAGGTGTTAAGCATGTTTGTAGATGGCTTTGAATCAGTGAGAGTTAAGGTTTTATATGTCTTAGAAACATTTTGTATTGAGACAATAATACTTGATCACATTCAATGAAAGTTTTATTTTCTATGGGTTTTGTGCACTTATTGGAATAATTGTTTAAATGTTTGTCTTTATTCTAAATATTTGTTCCCTGGAATTATGACTGTCGTTAATGGTGTGAGACATTAATGATATAGTATAATTCTAAAATAGCCCTAACCAATGATCATCAAGAATGGGATATTGATGATATGTTATAGGTTAGCATGGGGTTTGCATCACATTCTTCGAGAATGTAGTTGTTCTCACAACTATGAGATATTTGATACTCGTAATGGACACATGGTATACTTTGGAGAGTATTGGTATACCCTACTATTAAACTGTTTTGTTAAGTGTCTATAGTTTATTAGTGCATGAAGTATGTAATAGTCCTTGGATCTGACGTCATTACACATTTTGTTTGTTGAGTGGTGTACTTTGATCTTATCCAACGTTTTGGCTCCCAAAGGAGGATTGAGACACGGACCTGTGTTGGGTATATCATAAGATAAATGAAGATGGTAGTTGAGCCAAGAATGAGATTCATTCCTCGATTAGAATTTCGAGAGAACACTCAAATTCTCTATATTACTTGACCATTAAGTCATTGGCCAATGCAAAGATATATTCGATTAAAGTAATTGAATATAATCGAATGGGTCATTTAATAAAGATGAGATAAAGTGATTGAGCTATTTGGATGACACATAGCAAATCTTAGGCTCAATCGGGTGGTTCGTGAATGAAAGGATATTACTATAAACTTTATGTAAAGGCATGTTTACCGAATTCACGTAAACGTCCTTCATATATCGAGCTACGCTGCCAACGCAGTCTAGGAGTTTTGTGCAGACTTCGATTAGATCGTCGTCGATAATGAGGGCCTAAAGGGTCACACTATAAGTGTATTTTGATCCGCTCAAGGGTACCAAGTTGGAACTGCGTATTATATCTAATGCTAGTCCAAGTGGGAGATTGAAAGGAAATGGGCTAGAATTAGATTAATATGGATTAAGTAATTATAGTTGGGCTATAATTATAATAGTCCATAAGCCCAACAATCATGAAACCCTAGTGACTCTTCATCTATATAATGGTTATTTATTCTCCATTGTGGGATAGGTGAAATAACGTAACATTAGAGAGAAAATACGTAAAGCTTTGTAGAGAGAATTCCTAGCATTCTTCTACGGAGCAATTGTACCAGGATAGTTCCTGCATCGGATTGGATTGCACGTGGACCTCGATAGTAGTGGATTCAATTGCAGGATTCAATCGCAGAAGAAAACAACACAACAAGTAAGATTTAGTTCCGTTGTGTTTTACATGCTCAACTTGCAATATGATTATGAATCTAGATCTGTTATTCTTGTATGCAATTTCCGCTGCGCTCATTAGATGAATACAAGAATTCCAACAGTAAATAGGGGAGAGTTTGCTTCAAATAATTAGGGATAAGTAAATATACTGAAATATCGTTATACCATACTTATCGTACCAAAAAAATACAAAACTTACCTAATTTTCAGTACCGTAACTTTTTGTACGAGATGATACGTACATGTTAATATAAACTCAGAGGTGGAGCTAAGAACGAGTTATACAATACTCGTGTTGTACAAGGATTATATAATTTTCACTTAATGAATATAAGTTTTAAATAATTCAACAGGAATAAAAACTAATATTATTATGTACATTTTAAAGAAAAAGAAATACACTTTATCATCCCACTCTAAATGAAATATTTTCTATTCGGCACGAGATTTTATGCACATAATTACTTTGTTGAGTGGAAACGGAATAAATTAAATGAAGGATGAAGTTTACTATAGCATATTTTCTACACATACCGTGCGGGTGCACCCCAATAGAGTATTCACTTTATTTTACAATTTCACTTTCAAGTAAATATTTATTTTCAGTCACCAAAAATCCGATTTACGTAAATTACTAGTAATAAACTCAATCATTTTGTTGAGCTATTTAATTTTACAAATTCAAATATCCATTCACAAATATAGCAAAAATGAGTCAGCACTTAATTAATAAAATACAACTCCATTATGTCATTCTTGTTTAGGGCATCCGCAATGGGGCGGACGATGCGACGGACGATGCATTGTCCGTCGCATCGTCCGTCACTGCAGCATTGCGGACGATGGATTACCCATCGTCCGCGCCCGATACATCGTCCGCGGACGATGCGCGGAGGATACCCATCGTCCGTCGCATCGTCCGCCACTGTGGACGAGACGGACGATGGATCACGGACGATGCGACGCGGTTTAGTTTTTTTTTTTTTTTAATTTTATTAAATTTTCAAAACCTATATATATCAAATTCACTTCATTTTTCACACTTCATTTTTCTCACTTCACTCTCATCAAATTCACTACATTTTCAAGCAAAATGGATTCCGGAGATTATCTGAATAGTCCGATGTTCGGTGGTGCACGATGGCCGGGTACAGAACCCGACGAATACCGGCCATTCGACACCAACGCCGAGTACGATCCCGACTTTTCCATCGACTCATACGGGCTATCCGATATGGAGCCGTCTCCACACCGCCCCTCCGCCGCCGCCGCTTCCGGGTCCGCCACCAAGAAGAGTTCGCCCCGGGCAGGACGAACTACTCCGACCCCGAATCCATCGTCTTGACGAGATGTTGGATTGATGTTTCGGAGGATCCGGTGTACGCCAACAACCAGAGGGTGACTGCGTATTGGGAGCGCATCACCGAGAATACAACGCGGCCAAGCCAGCGAACGCGTACAAGCGCCACAAGGTGCAGCTCCGCAAGCACTGGGATCAAATAAAGAAGCAGGTAAATTTGTTCGCGGCGGAGTACGAGAAGTGCGAGAGGGAGCAGGCCAGTGGCGAGAGTCTCGCGGATGTGCGCGACAAAGCGATGCAGTCGTACATTTCATTGTACGGCGATTTCAAGCACTACCAGTCCTGGGCGCTCTTGAGGGACAAGCAAAAGTTCGTTGGTGGTGTGATTCCCCAATCGACGGCGACGAGGAGGAGGGCGTCGAAGCGCACCTTCAATGATTATACAAGTAGCGATAGCGGCGCGTCTCCGATGGACCTTAACAGTCCGGTGTTCAAGGATGAGAGTTTCGGCACACCGATGTCCTCCCGGCGTCCCCCTGGCGTCAAGGCTGCCAAGGGCAAGGGCAAGGCCACATCCTCCTCCGTCGCGCCACCTGAGCAAGCCCCGTCGCCGACCCCGAGTTCGACGCCATCTGCGACTTCGACCGCGGCCATGCGTACGCGGATTTGGCGGCCTCCTCCGACTACCGGACGTTGTTGGATGCGCACACCGCCCTCATGCAGGCGACCAACCCGGCTCAAATCGAGGGCATCCAGCGGATGATCGATGACCTCAGCCGCAAGTTGGGACTTCTTTAGACTAGCCTCCTTTTTTTGTATTTTCAGCTTTTTTTTATTTCTTATTTTGTAAATTTTTTTTAATTAAGTATAATTAGAATTTCCCTTTAATTGTGTTGATTTTATTTGTTTAATATTTTTATTTACATTTGCAAACATAATAAAAATATAAATACAAAATAGTGAAATGCTTAGGCCGTCGCTTAGGGCGGGCTATACTCCGCCCCACTGCAGGTGAAATAGGAGGAGGATAAAATGCTGACGTGGCGGTGTATAGGGCGTCGCTTATGGCGTCCCATTGTGGATGGCCTTACAAATATGTAGAAACCCTATCCAAAATCAATAATTAAAAATGACCAGGTCCACGACCATTTAGTTAGAAAGTGACAGTTTTTCTTCTTCTGGGAATTTTCTGATTGTTTAGTTAGAAAGTGTCAGTGGCAATACCATTTATTAGCTCTATTTCTTTCTTACATAAGTCCAGCCGGGTTGTTCCCGTTCTTCTTCTGAGAAATTTCTGTAACACTTGCATAAGTCAAGTTCTATAAATCAGAAAAAGAGCTGGAACAAGCTCACTGAGCTTATGTAAGAAACCGTTCCTACATATGATTCGGTTGGATTGAGAATTTCTGATTATTCCAATTTAAGTGATCGAATCACTATGTTTCTAATTATTAGAAACATAGATTTTCACATACAATTATGAATATATAGATTCAAATTAAAATAGCTAGTATAACTCGTCCAGTATTAACTAATTAAAACTCAATCCCAATATTTATTCATCCTTTTGTATTGTGATTTTTGTGATAATTAAAGACATTAAATAATACTCCTTCCGTTCCCTTTAGCAGTCCCATTGACTTTTCTACTCTCTTTTTTATAAAAATGATAAAAAATAGTCAAAGAGGAGAAATGGTAAATTAAAAGAGAGAATAATATAGAGAAAAGTCTTATCTACATTATTGTCTCTCTTACTTTACCATTTCTCCACTTTAACTATTTTTAATCATTTTTATAAAAAGAGGGCAGAAAAGTCAATGGGACTGCTAAAGCGGGACGGAGGGAGTAGTTTGATATAGACATATAGTCAAGGTAAACGCTAGTTTACAAATATACTAACATTCGCAAATCGCAATAACTCCGGTCCCATCACCATACATTACTTCGAAATCTCCTATGCAGTATGTAGGAATTTCCATGTGTCACAATTAACAACCCGATTTTAATGGAGTACTATGACTTTATTTGCTGTGTAGTCAACAGTGGATGCGACCATTGACAAAATTATAAACTCGTAGTGATGCCCAAATTAACAAATTTGCACATGATGAAGTTGGAGGCTCATGCCATGTTAGCAAATCTTCCATTTCTTGCTATTATTCTCTTGCTGAATAGCATGTCATTGTCCACGTCGCAGAGGCAGAGTGCACCTTTCCCTGTAAGAGTTGGAGTGGTGGTAGACATGGACGATTATGTCGGAAAAATGGGGTTGAACTGCATCGTTATGGCGCTCTCGGATTTCTACGCGGGACATGGGTACTACCGGACTAGGCTGGTCCTCAACACGAGAGACTCGAAAAATGATGCTGTTGTGGCAGCTGCAGCAGGTATTAAATCAACACCTACAATTACATATATTAGACATGTATGATTAATTTTTTTTTAACAAATTATTTGCATTCCAAACTTATGATGGTTGATGTTGTACTGATAGAAGTAATCATATGTGCTGTTACTGAAGCAGTTATGGTTCAACTCATTGCATAATTTTCCTGCAATCTACATATGAAATGCAGCTCTAGATCTACTGAAGAATGTTGAAGTGCAAGCCATTCTAGGTCCCTTGTCCTCAATGCAGGCAAATTTTATGGATAAAGCTCAAGTACCGATCATGACATTTTCAGCCTCAAGCCCGTCTCTCATGTCAATCCGAAGTCCATACTTTGTTCGGGCTGCCTCAAGTGACTCTTCCCAGTTGAAGGCCATAGGTGCAATAGTCCAAGCTTTTGGATGGAGAGAGGTTGTGCCTATCTATGTGGATAATGAGTTTGGACAGGGGATTTTGCCATTTTTAGCAGATGCCTAAGAACATGTAGCTGTGCACGTGCCTTACAGGAGTTCCATCCCTTGATCAGATTGTTGCAGAGCTTCACAAGCTTATGGCAATGAAAACTAGAGTCTTCGTTGTCCACATGTTGACGGGTCTTGGTTCTCGCCTATTCACCAAAGCTAAACTGCTTGGAATGACGAGTGAAGACTACGCGTGGATCATCACTGATGGCATGGCAAACAAGTTAAACTCAGTTGATCCTTCAGTTGTGGAAGCTATGCAAGGAGTTGTAGGTGTAAGACCCCATATTCCAAGTACGAAAGAGCTTGATAACTTCATAATCCAATACAAGAAAGAGCTTCAGCAGCAAAGCCCAGCAAAGCCTGATCTGGATTTGAACATCTTTGGACTCTGGGCTTATGATTCTGCTGTTGCACTAGCAATGGCAGTTGAAAAGGCAAGAATAAGAAATGCTACCTTTCTGAATAAACAAAATGTCACTACAACATCAACAGATCTCCAAGGCTTTGGAGTCTCGGGCAGTGGACCTGAACTCATTCGGGCATTATCAAGTACGACATTCAGAGGCCTTGCTGGAGAGTTTGAACTTGTTCAAGGACAACTCCAATCACCCCCTTACCAGATAGTCAATGTGATCGGTGGAGGAGCCCGAGTTGTAGGATATTGGACAAAAGATAATGGAATTGTTAGAGATCTAAACTTGGCAAAGTCTACCACAAACAGATACTCCACTTCCAGCTCCGACATTGGGTCCATTATATGGCCAGGCTATAAAGTATCTCCACCCAAGGGTTGGGTCATTCCGATTAACGGGAAGAGATTGAGAATATGAATACCTGTAAACTCTCGGTTTCCTGATTTCGTGCAGGTCACGTGGAATTCAAACAATTCCATAGAGATGCACGGTCATTCCTTGGATGTTTTTCAAATGGTAATCGAAGCACTACCATATGCTGTGCAATATCAGTATGTTCCTTTTGCCACGTCTGACAACAGGAGTGCCGGTAATTACGATGATTTGATCTATGCAGTATCCCAAGGAGTAAGTATGATTTCAAAGATATACTATATGTTTTGCTTAGCCTGTTAGTGTACATATATAACCTTTTTCTGATTCCTGGGCAGATTTTTGATGCAGCAGTTGGAGATGTAACTATCTTAGCAAATAGGTCACAGTACGTGGACTTCACTGCGCCTTATTCAGAGACTGGTTTTGCAATGGTTGTAGCATTGAAAAGCAGCAAGAGCAAAAAAGCATGGGTATTTCTAAAGCCACTGACATGGAAACTTTGGTTGACAAGCTTGTGCTCATTCGTTTTCATGGGCTTCCTTATTTGGATTCTAGAACATCGTATCAACGAAGATTTCAGGGGCCCTCTTTGGCATCAAGTAGGCACGATATTCTGGTTCGCCTTCTCAACAGTGGTGTTTGCACACAGTAAGTAACAATTTATGTCAGCATTAGGCATGCATAATACACTAATCTAATAGTAGTAGTACGTAATTTCATTTGGATTGATTTTGTAGAGGAGAGGGTGATAAGCAACCTGTCTAGGTTTCTGCTTATCATATGGTTCATGGTGGTTCTGATACTGACTCAAAGCTACACAGCTAGTCTTACTTCCATGTTGACAGTGCAAGAGCTGCGGCCGACCATCACAGATGTCAATGAGCTCATAAGAAGCAAACAAACTGTGGGCTGCCATAATGGATCAATTGTTTTTGAACTTCTTAAAAGTATGAATTTTGATGAATCCAGACTTTTGGCATATAACATGCCAGAGGAAATGGATGAGCTTTTCAGAAAGGGGAGTGGAAATGGTGGTATTGCAGCTGCTTTTGATGAGTTGCCTTATATGAAGCTTTTCCTCGCCAAGTACTGTTCGAAATACATCATGGCTGGCCCAACGTACAAGACAAATGGTTTCGGCTTTGTATGAAAACTCATCCCTTTCATATATCCATTGCATTACACATGCTTGTTCTTTACTGATCAATTCAAAACAGGTCTTTCCTATAGGATCTCCACTAGCACCCGATATCTCAAGAGCGATATTAAATGTGACCGAGGGAAGGAAGATGCTGGAGATTGAGAAGAAATGGTTTGAAAATGATACCAAGTGTGCAGACCCTTATGAGGACTCCTCATTAGACAGTCTTGGGCTAGAAAGTTTCTGGGGGCTCTTCATGATTGTAGGAATAGCCGGAGTTCTAGCCTTGATAGTCTATGTGTCTAGTTTCCTACACGAGAATCGGCACATTATACGTGATGCAGAGGTGACATTAGGAAGCAAATCAATTGAGTTATGCAGAAGGTTCAACAACAAGGACCTCAGCTGTCACACATATAAGAACACTGAACCAAGAGAGGAGCACAATGGGTGCTACGTACAATTTCAAGTCGACTCTAGTGTGATAGAACGTGTAATCGAACTAGTTTGTCCATGCCAAAACCAGCAATCGGCATCAACATCCATCGAAGCAGGGAACTCACCGCCTCCTATAAATGGCATTAGTAGTCACGAACTTGTTGGGTTTTCTTGTATTCATCTAATGAGCGCAGCGGAAATTGCATACAAGAATACAGATCTAGATTCATAATCATATTGCAAGTTGAGCATGTAAAACACAACGGAATTAAATCTTACTTGTTGTGTTGTTTTCTTCTTCGATTGAATCCTGCAAGTTGAAACCACTACTATCGAGGTCCACGTGCAATCCAATCCGATGCAGGAACTATCCCGGTACAATTGCTCCGTAGAAGAATGCTAGGAATTCTCTCTACAAAGCTTTACGTATTTTTTCTCTAATGTTACGCTATCTCTCATGTCCCACAATGGAGAATAAATAACCATTATATAGATGAAGAGTCACTAGGGTTTCATGATTGTTGGGCTTATGAACTAATATAATTATAGCCCAACTATAATTAATTAATCCATATTAATCTAATTCTAGCCCATTTCCTTTCAATCTCCCACTTGGACTAGCATTAGATATAATACGCAGTTCCAACTTTGTACCCTTGAGCGGATCAAAATACACTTATAGTGTGACCCTTTAGGCCCTCATTATCGACGACGATCTAATCGAAGTCTGCACAAAACTCCTAGACTGCGTTGGCAGCGTAGCTCGATATATGAAGGACGTTTACGTGAATTCGGTAAACAAGCCTCTACATAAAGTTTATAGTAATATCCTTTCATTCACGAACCACCCGATTGAGCCTAAGATTTGCTATGTGTCATCCAAATAGCTCAATCACTTTATCTCATCTTTATTAAATGACCCATTAGATCATATTCAATTACTTTAATTGAATATATCTTTCGCATTGGCCAATGACTTAGTGGTCAAGTAATATAGAGAATTTGAGTGTTCTCTCAAAATTCTAATCGAGGAATGAATCTCATTCTTGGCTCAACTACCATTTTCATTTATCTTATAATATACCCAACACAGGTCCGTGTCTCAATCCTCATTTGGGAGGCAAAGCGTTGGACAAGATCAAAGCACACCACTCAACAAACAAAATGTGTAATGACCTCAGATCCAAGGACTATTACATGCTTCATGCACTAATGAACTGTAGACACTTAACAAAACAGTTTAATAGTAGGGTATACCAATACTCTCCAAAGTATGCCATGTGTCCATCACGAGTATCAAATATCTCATAGCTGTGAGAACAACTACATTCTCGAAGAATGTGATGCAAACCCCATGCTAACCTATAACATATCATCAATATCCCATTCTTGATGATCATTGGTTAGGGCTATTTTAGAATTATACTACATCATTAATGTCTCACCCCATTAACGACAGTCACAATTCAAGGGAACAAATATTTAGGATAAAGACAAACATTTAAACAATTATTCCAATAAGTGCACAAAACCCATAGAAAATAAAATTTTCATAGAATGTGATCAAGTAATAATGTCTCAATACAAAATGTTTCTAAGACATATAAAACTTCAACTCCCACTGATTCAAAGCCATCTACCAACATGCTTAACACCTAAGCTCTCAAAGTGCTTGTTGTGTTTTGCTATACATAACGGTTTAGTGAAAGGATCAGCTAAATTATCATCAGTGGGTACTCTTTCTAATTTTATGTCGCCTCTTTCAATTATTTCTCTGATCAGATGATATCTTCTAGGAACATGCTTGTTCCTGTTTGTAGCTCTGGGTTCTTTTGCTTGCGCAACAGCACCAGTGTTGTCACAGTACAAAGGTATTGCACTACTGGCACTCGGAACAACACCCAGTTCCTTAACGAACTCTAACAAAGCAACAGCTTCTTTGGCAGCTTCAGATGCAGCAATATACTCGGCTTCGGTGGTGGAATCGGCAGTTGTACCTTGTTTGGAACTATTCCAACTCACTGCTCCACCATTGAGGATAAAAACATATCCAGACTGAGACTTATAGTCGTCATGGTCTGTTTGGAAACTAGCATCAGTATACCCAGTAACTGATAACTCTGGTTGTCCACCATAGACTAAGAAATATTCTTTAGTCCTTCTAAGGTACTTAAGAATAGTCTTAACAGTTTTCCAATATTCCTCACCGGGATTTTGCTGAAATCTGCCTGTCATGCTAAGCGCATAGGCCACATCTGGCCTAGTAGATATCATGGCATACATAATAGATCCTATAGCCGAAGCATATGGGATCCTTTTCATGTTGTCTCTTTCTTTGTCATTAGAAGGACAATCCTTCTTTGACAACACAATGCCATGTCCCATAGGAAGAAAACCTTTCTTAGAATTCTCCATTGAGAAGCGCCTTAACAACTTGTCTATGTATGTGGATTGTGATAATCCCAACATCCTATTTGGTCTATCTCGATAGATCTTAATTCCAAGGATATAGGAAGCATCACCCAGATCCTTCATCATAAAGGATCTAGACAACCACTCTTTCACGGATTGCATCATGGAACGATCGCTTCCCATAATCAAGATGTCATCAACATATATGATAAGGTATACGACGTTTCCATTTTCGCGTTTACTATAAACACATGGATCCTCTTTGCTTCTGACAAAACCAAACGATTTGATTGTTCTGTCAAAACAAATATTCCAACTCCTCGAAGCTTGCTTAAGTCCATAAATGGACTTCTTCAGCTTGCACACTGCATTCGGCCTTTCTTTCGATACAAAACCTTCAGGTTGTGTCATATAGACATCGCCTTCTAATTCTCCATTGAGAAATGCGGTTTTGACATCCATTTGCCAAATATCAAAATTGTAGTATGCAGCAATTGCAAGTAATATCCTAATGGACTTGATCTTAGCAACTGGCGAAAAGGTTTCATCATAGTCAATGCCTTCGCGCTGACTATAACCCTTTGCCACTAACCTAGCCTTGTAGGTTTGTACTTTGCCATCTGCATCTCTCTTCTTTTTGAAGATCCATTTGCAGCCTATGGGGTAAACCCCATCTGGCAAGTCAACTAGTTCCCAGACTAAGTTGAAGTACATCGAGTCCATTTCAGATATCAAGGCTTCTAGCCACTTCTCTCGATCGGTGTCTGACACCGCCTCGGCATAGGTCTTAGGCTCATCGTCATCTAAATCAACTTCATCATCTTGGTTCTCAACCATTAGATTCAGTCTCTCAGGTGGACGACGAGTCCTTCTAGGCCTATTGAGTTGGTTTTGCTCTGGTTCAAGCTGTTCATTCTGTATGTGAGAAGGTTCAGGAATATCCCCATGATCTTCTTGAGGTGGAGGTGATGCAACTATTGCATCATCTTGTCTTTGATGCATCTCATTGTCTTGAGGTGGTCCTTCGAGAGTCTCTCTAAGGTCCTCTCTAAGAGTAATTTCCCCTCCCAATAGATCATCAAAAACTCCCACTGAGTTATTGTTCAAACCATTTGACAATACCTCATCCTCAGTGTTATCTTGTGGATCTTGAATTTCTTCAAGATCTACAATGTTGTGACCTTGTTCCTTTAAGACATAATTGTCTTCAAGAAACGTCACATTCCTAGAGATTATCACCTTGTGATCTCCAGGGTAGTAGAATTCATATCCTTTAGTTTCTTTAGGATATCCCACAAAATAACATTTCTCACTTTTAGTTTCCAATTTATCAGTCATCATTTTCTTAACAAAAGCTGGACAACCCCAGGTCCGGATATGGTTAAGACTTGCTTTCTTGCCACACCATAACTCATATGGTGTTTTCTCGACTGATTTAGAGGGAACCCTATTTAGAATGTAAATAGCCGTTAGTAAGGCATGACCCCATAGGAATAAAGGAAGACTGGCGAAGCTCATCATGGATCGAACCATATCTAATAATGTTCGATTTCTCCTTTCAGATACTCCATTCATTTGAGGTGTACCAGGAAGTGTCCAGTCTGACTGGATTCCATGTGACTTCAAGTAATCAAGAAATTCTCGGCTCAAGTATTCCCCTCCTCGATCTGATCGAAGAGTCTTGATACTTTTCCCAAGTTGTTTCTCAACTTCACACTTAAACTCTTTAAATTTCTCGAAGGCCTCGGATTTATCTTTCATAAGATACACATATCCATACCTTGACAAATCATCAGTAAAAGTTATGAAGTACGAATAACCACCTCTTGCTTGAGTTGGAAACGGTCCACACACATCTGTGTGAATTAACTCTAGCAAATCCTTAGCACGCACCCCTTTCCCAGAAAATGGTTTACTTGTCATTTTTCCTTTGAGACAGAATTCACAAGCTCCGTATGATTCTAAATCAAATGAAGTGAGATAGTCTAACTTTCTCAATCTTGCTATTCTTTTCTCATTAATATGACCAAGTCTGCAATGCCATAGATAAGTTGCATTATTCGTATTACATAGCTTAGGTCTTTTGTTTTGCACACTGAGAATATTTCGTTTGTATTCAAGCATATATAATCCATTTTCAAGAGTGGCATTTCCATAAAACAATCCATTAAAAGAAAACGAGCATCTGCTGTTTGCAAAATGGAAGGAAAAACCTTCAATGTCTAACATCGGAATGGAAATAATATTCTTAGAAATAACTGGAACGAAATAACAATTGAACAATTCTAGTCTATGTCCTGAGGGAAGATCCAATCTGTAAGTCCCCACGCATTCGGCAGCAACTCTTGCTCCATTCCCAACACGCAAATCAACTTCCCCAGGCCTCACTTTCCTGCAATCACTTAGACCCTGCACATTATTACAAATGTGTGAGCCACAAGCTGTATCTAATACCCAAGATTGTGAATTATTCATAGACATATTTATCTCAATGACAAACATACCTGAGCTCCCACTTTCTGCACCTTGTGCCTTGAATTTTGGGCAGTCTCTTTTCCAGTGTCCCTTCTCATGACAGAAAAGACATTCATCCTTTGATAACTTCGACTTCTTCTTAGCCCCTCCACTCTTAGGCTTTAGAACAGCATCCTTAGATGCTTTCTTCTTCTGTTGCTGCTTATTCTTCCCTTTAGAAGACTTCACAGAAGAGCTCACCATGAGCACAGATTTTACCTTAGTAGTGGAAGACTCATAAGTCTTAAGCATGTTGTGCAACTCTGGCAGCCCAACCTTCGTGTTGTTCATGTTGAAATTCACAATGAAATTCTCAAAACTACTAGGAAGAGACTGCAAAATTAGGTTTGTTGAGACATTTGCGGGGAGCACCGTTCCAATCGATGCTAACCTCTCAATCAAACCAATCATTTTCAGCACATGCTCAGAAACCTTGCCTCCATCATGAAGCTTGCACTTGAAGAGATCGCGAAGTATCTCATACTCCATAGTTTAAGCTTGTGAAGCATACAAACTCTCCAAGTGTTTAAGCATCTCATATGGAAGCATGTGCTCATGTTGTCTTTGAAGTTCCAAACTCATGGATGACAACATGATGCACTGAGCATCATTTGCATTTTCAACATGTTTCTCATGAGCAGCAGCGTCAAACGTAGCAAACTCAGAGGATTCCTTACTGGGAACGACACCAATTGGTTTGTCCAAGACATAATCAATTTTGTCATGCCTTAGCACCAAGCGCAAACAACGGAGCCAATCCGTGAAATTTGACCCAGTCAACTTATGTGTTTCCATCAAACACTTGTAAGTCAAGTTTGACATTTTATCTGAACAGAAAATACAATGAAAAGTAAATTAGAAAAGCATACAAAGATCACATTCGTATCACTAACCAAACAAGGGTTTATTGTATTGATTAGCTCCCACTAATTTTAACATATATTATGTCCCCCAAACATAAAATACGAATTTATATCAAATATAAATTTTAGTGGTCCAAGATCCAAGTCCATATCATCGCAGCCCCTGCTTTGGCTGATCACTACAATAATATTACAAGGTAGGCCTCTAAGCCAATTGCAACAACTATTTTGCAATTCTTGGTTTATTAATCCAATTAATATGCATCCATAAACTATTTAGGTCGCTTTGGCTTTACTAAACAATTTAAGCAAGTCAACCCCATCACACGATGCCAACCATGCATCTATGAATGAGCCTAGGCCTTGTGGATTTAGAGTAAACGCTTTGGCGTAAAACTCGTGGTCGAAAAGGCTAGGAACATCAAACAATTATGATGGACGATGCATTTGTTTCAAAAACAAGACTTATATTTTATGGGGAAAAAGTGCGATACTAGTTATGTGAACATAATATCCAATATTAAATTTCAAACAATTACTGAGCGCCGCCTACCCAGACATAGTATAACACGGACTACAAATACTGGGCGCCGCCTACCTAGACATAGTATAACACGGACTACACATACTGGGCGCCGCCTACCCAGACAATAAAACGGTCTCTAACTACTATAGTTAAAATAAATAAGCATAAATCAAATAGCATGCTTATCACATAGGATATCAAATAATGCTCAACAAATAAAATCAAATTTTATTCTCTAATTAAATGTGGATTATATTAATTCAAAATTAATATAGAAATAAATTTATCAATCTAATTAATAAATAAATAACTGAAACTATAGTTCATTAGTCTAACTAATGAATTATTTCATGTAACTGGAATTATTAAGTTACGCATCGAAGAAAAATTGGGCCCAACCATTTCTTTAAATATAGGCCCAGTTCCAAAAGTAAATTTGCAAAGCCCAATTTCCAAAAGTAACGTAACCTAACTACTACCCCCACCATCAGCTGCCATTAATTCATCTTCTCCTCCAAGAGTCAAGATGACGAACAGCCACAGTCTCCGATTTTCGTGCAACAGAAAACTAGCCGCCGCCTCTAAGGAGAGGCCGGTGATGGAGCAGCGTCGGGAATGAGAAAACACAGCCAGACTCGTCCGAAAGATGATCGAGCCTCGTGCTTCCTCTGACGCCAAGCGCCACGCCTTCTATGGCGATTAAATTCCCAGTGAATATGATGGAGATAGGTGTATTTCTAAAATCCATAATTTTCTTTCATAATTCGAAACCCGTTTTGCTTCAAAAACAAATTTTTGATTTCAAAAATCAAGTTAATACCTTTCAAACATTATAAAATCATGACAGCATGTTCAATGAACAAAATTGAAAATAGATTTTTGATTTTAAAACATTAATTTTACTTTTGGGTTTAAGAAAGATTTTCGTAAATTTTGATTGAAATCTAATTTCAAAATTCCAACTTGAAATCTAATTTCTCATGCGTTGTTCATTCCCAGAATTCAAAATTATCCCAGTAACATTATCACAATTAATCCACAAATAATTCGCAAACAAAATAATTATGAATCGAGCCCTAAGTGATACCACTGTTGGGTTTTCTTGTATTCATCTAATGAGCGCAGCGGAAATTGCATACAAGAATACAGATCTAGATTCATAATCATATTGCAAGTTGAGCATGTAAAACACAACGGAATTAAATCTTACTTGTTGTGTTGTTTTCTTCTTCGATTGAATCCTGCAAGTTGAAACCACTACTATCGAGGTCCACGTGCAATCCAATCCGATGCAGGAACTATCCCGGTACAATTGCTCCGTAGAAGAATGCTAGGAATTCTCTCTACAAAGCTTTACGTATTTTTTCTCTAATGTTACGCTATCTCTCATGTCCCACAATGGAGAATAAATAACCATTATATAGATGAAGAGTCACTAGGGTTTCATGATTGTTGAGCTTATGAACTAATATAATTATAGCCCAACTATAATTAATTAATCCATATTAATCTAATTCTAGCCCATTTTCTTTCAGAACTAGCTCCGGTTTAGGCCAACAAACATATCATACACTACCAAAGTTGTGTTTTTATATGAACGATGCACAAAATCAAGTACTATCCATAACGCCAAAAGAATAGAATATGCAAGTGCGAAATTACAAAGGCTTATCATTTATTTATTTTAAGATATTAAATGGAGTATATATTTTAGTCCGAGACATCAACATGGAGCTATTTTGAAGTCGGTAGTCTCCAAATAACGCCTTCCTACTATTTTTCTTTCTTTAAATTTTATTTGTGGAACTCTATTTAGAGTAATTGCAATCTAGAATGCAAAATTGATAATTTGGCGTTAGATGTAGATTACACTAATGCCAGGGGATATAACGTTATTGTTATAATTGAATTTTACTTCCCTCGATTCATTCTAATGGACGCATTTTCCTTTTTTGAACGTCTCACTCTAAATAACACATTCCAAAATATACACAACTCTCTCTACTTTTTTTATTCTTTTTTTTATCTTTCATACTTTATTTTTTTCACTTAACTCACAAAACAACACTATATATATTTATCAAAAGGGTAAATAGTCATTTAAATCACCAAGTTTGGTCAAAATCTGGTATATCCCATAAAGTTTAAATTCCGCTAATTGAATCACCACGAAGTTTCAATTTTTCTAGTGTTGAATTTAAGGTGGAATCTTTGCATCTCTACATTAAAATCCATCTTGAAATCTCAAAATTCAACATTTAAGATCAAGCTCCTTGTGGTTACACTTTGGAATTTGGATTATTTAAGCATCTTTATCGTAATTTAAATCTCAATCCATCTTGAAATCTCAATCCACGTCAACAAAGATTCCACCTAAAATTCGATTCATGGGATAAACTAGAAAAATTAAAACTTCGTGATTTAATTAGCGGATTTCAAACTTTGGGGGATAGACCAAATTTTGACCAAACTTGATGGTTTAAATGACTATTTACTCTTAACAAAAATAATAATTAGTGATCAAATTTTGTGAATTTGAATTACTAAAATTTAATTGGAAATTAGTTATTACTAGTACTAGATTAACATTGTAACTCGTTTGATAAAAAAGATGAGATATGAGAAGATATGTAAAACAAGATAAGAAATACGGGCTTTATGTCAAGGTATGCACAGATATGATTTTTTTTCATTGTTGTTTGATTGAAAAGAAATTATCTAAATTTGTATAGTAATATTATATAACATGGCTTAACTTGATAAATTGGTGGGTTACATAAACATGGTTAAAGTTATAATTTTGGTAAGATTGGGTAGGGCCCTTGTCTTATATTGGGCTTTAAGTTAAGTTAATTATGATATCAAACAGTTAGAAATGTCCATGTATAATTCTTTATCTTGGTATTACTAACTTATCAACCACGCCCTACGTACAAATGGTGGTAATCAAACCCACACTATAGTTAAATTTTTATGATGATTTACAAAATTGAATGCTAAGGAAAGCCACCTCGATGAAGTGACGAATGTCACTATAGCAATATACCAACTCATCCATCTCTTCCCAATCACGAATCCCCAATTTCTGTATCATCTCTACTATGGAGACTGATACGGAAAGGGGATTGGTGGAGTGCTTCACCGCGCTCGCGCAAGGCTGGGCCGACGTCGGGGCAGCTCGGCGGAGAAGCTCACGGTCTTGGAGCTCCGCCGCGCCGCCGAATACTTTTGCTTCATCACATTAGTAAGTAGAATATAACTTGTAACATCGCATATTGGTTTCCCAGCATTCGTAAGTCCAAAGGTGTAGAAGAAAGATAAAAATAGACTACAAACCTATAATTAAGCAATTAAGTCATACTAGTACTTTAATTTTGTTTATATAATTGTCAAATTTACAACACACTAACTTTTGATATTGACATATTAGTACCCAGGGAATTTTTTGTGTTTCAAAATTAGACCGTGTTGGTACCGAAATTCTCTCTAACACACACACCCAAACTCAATAGAGCATCTACAATTAATGATGGATAAATCGTCTGGATGGTCCTCGTAAGCGCGCTTGCTCGGCCACTGCAGGCCAACGGATGACCGCACGAACGATCGCCACGCCCGAACTTTTGGACATACATAGACGACACGTCACACTAGCATCGTCTGACCTATCGTTCGGCCACTGCAGAGGCCCAGATGATACAAACTCAATTTTAACTATTAAAAAAGTCATTTTTTAATTATAAAAAGTGATTTTAATTGAAAAATCAATTATTAAATTAAAATAAAAAAGACTATAGTTTCACAATAATCCATATTAAAAGACAGGTCCGTAAATTAGTAAATGAGAAGTTTTGCATTGCTTGACTAATCTTTTATAGATAGGTTTTCAACTCCAACTTTCGTTATGACTTCGATGTTGGAATAAATTATTGTTTTCTAGATAGGTTTTCAATTCCAATTTTTTTTTTTTTAATTTTGATATGGGACAATTAATGTTATAATAGTACTTAAAAGATAGTTTTTGTTGGTTTATTTGATTAATTGTTTTTGATTGGGATACAATTTCTGTATATTGATTGATGGAGGCGATCCTCTTAATTTACATATGGTAAGGCTGGTATAGTGTAATCTCAATTTTTTTGTTAGGCCACCGGACCTAGCAGGCTTTTTATATTTTTTCGGGCTTAGAGATAATTGTATCTAGGCCTGTCAAATCGGGTATCCGCGGATACTCGATCCGAAATTTTCGGGTACCCGATCCTGAAATTCCCAAAATTCATTATCCGATATCCGATCCGAATTTGATTTCGGGTACCCAAATACCCGACTCGGGTATCCAGTCTCGAAAAATCGGATATCCAGTCCCGATTGTGATTTTGATTTTTGATTTTTTAGAAAATTAACTATAATTTTTAGAGATTATTTAATACTACTATTTAGTTCAAATTTAATACAAAGTTGAAGTAGTATTCAAGGGAAATAACTACAAACTTTAGAAATACAAAATTGTCGTAGTAGTTTCAATTTAAGAGAAAATAACTACAAATTTTTAGAAATACAAAATTCGTGTTACAGATCGAATTTTAGAGAAAATAATTACAAACTTTGAGAAACCAAATTCATAAGTTAAATTACATTAAGAAATTAAATTACATATTAACATCTTTCATCCATCCACATGTAAGAAATTAAATTACATATTAACATCTTTCATCCATCCACATGTAATTAAGAAATTAAATTATATTTTCATTTTTCATCCCTCCAAAATAAGAAATTAAATAAAATTACATCTTTCATTCATCCACAATAAGAAATTAAATTACATATTAACATCTTTCATCCATCCACATATAATTAAGAAATTAAATTACATTTAATTATAATAAAAAATATAATTTATTAATTTTAAAAACAAATCAGATATTCGGGTATATCCGATCGGGTATCGGGTAATCCGATACCCGATCATCCAAAATTCTCACTACCCGATCCCAATCCGATATCCGAAAAATCGGGTTTTGGGTATTCAATTACCTGACTTTTTCGGGTTTGGATATCGAGTATCCAATACCCGATATCCATTTTGACAAGCCTAATTGTATCAAGGCAACCAAACAAAGAAATAAGCATAGATAAGAAGAACTATCTAGGCCTATCTAGCCATCAAACGAAACCTTAGTGTTTAACATGATTTTAAAGAGATGGCTCAGATTTTGGTACATCCTTGCACATTCTGTGTAATAAGAGCATCTTCAACTATTTACATTACACTAAACGCATTTACGCTAAATTTAAACCAAAATGAATATTCTCGATTTATGTCACTATTTAGTGTACCATTGCGTACACATATGAGTTTAAATTTGAATATTACATGTTGAGTTTTTTATTTGAATATTATTCTATACAAATGGGCATGCATAGAAATAAATTACAAATGCTAACAATAAATGTTGCACCTTTAAACCGAAATAGGAAGACGAAATAATGCTCTAAATTATAGCGTCACCTAGTGCATGCAAGATTCAAATCATTCAATGGAATTTATTGTGTAACAAATTTCCGAGGTCTAACCGACTTCACGTGTATTTTATACTCCCTACAATACACATTCTCAACATGACAACATCTATACAACAAAATATATACTTATCCCATCTGTCCCGCTTTAGCAGTCCCATTAACTTTTCTGCCATCTTTTTGTAAAAATGATAAAAAATAGTTAAAAAGGAGAAATGGTAAATTAAGAGAGAGAATAATATAGAGAAGAGTCTTATCTACATTATTGTCTCTCTTATTTTACCATTTCTCCACTTTAACTATTTTTTTATCATTTTTACAAAAAGATGGCAGAAAAGTCAATGGGACTGCTAAAGCGGGACAGAGGGAGTATAAGCTAAATATTTACAACATTTTTAAAACAAATAAAAAATATAATTACACAATCAGCTCACATTTCCCGCCTAAAAGGGTATATTAGTTATTTCACCCAATTGATACTTTGTATTAGTAAGATATAGATATAGATATGGATGAGAAATCGAGAATTCATTGTTTTTTTAGTTAAGTTAATTAAAAAATGAGCCAACTTAGAGCATCTGCAATGGGGCACGATAGCTCACTAATGCATCGTCTGCTCCATCGTCCGCCACTGTACCGCAGCAGATGATGCGACGCCCTTCGTCCGCGTCCTATCCATCCTCCGCGGACGATGCCCTCGGATCACGCATCGTCCGCGGTATCGTCCGCCCATTGGGGGAGGGGGGGGGGGTACATACGATAGTCGCGGATGATGCGACGCGTTTTCTACGGGGACTTGGTGAGGGTCGCCACGCAAAGGACGTTGTTGGACACGAACAATCCCTTTAGGCAGTGCGAGGACGCGGGTGAAGCCCAATACTTCAAGAAGATGATCGATGATCTCTAGCGCCAGTTGGGAATGATGTAGACCAGCCGCCTTTAGTTTTTATTTGTAGTGCACTTGTTTTTATTTTCATTCTTCCTATTCTTCCTATCATTGTAACTTTTTTTTAATTAAGTAAATATAGGGTTTGCCTTTAATTTGTGGTGCTTTTATATTTTTTTGCTAATTGACATATTTGCAAACATAAAAAATAAATATAAAATAGTACTCCCTCCGTCCCGGCTAAGATGAAACATTTCTTGGTCGGCAAGGAATTTTAGGAGTTTTTGTTTAAAGTGTTTAATTGGAGAGTGAAAAGATGTGTGTAAGTATTAAAATAGAGAGAAAGATAGATAAATATTTTAATATGAGTGAGAAAAAGTGGTAGAGTGTATTAATTGGAGAGAGAGAGTTTCCAAAAAAGGAAATGTGTCATTTTTGTTGAGACAAACTAAAAAAGAAAATGTGTCATCTTAAGCGAGATAGATGGAGTAGTTAAAACTATAGAGCGGTCTATAGGACGCCCCACTATAGATGGATGAGGCAGAAAATAAAATACCGATGTGACGGAGGATATGACGGCCTATCATGTATGATGAGAATATCAAATGTATTTATAGTAGTTTATGGTATATAATTTTTCGTAAACATGTCACTTTTTAACGTCAGAATAAATAATAGAGATCTTTTAGGAAATTTAGTTCAATCTATTTCCGGTATGATAAACCAAAGATGGAAGGGGATGCTTTAACTATACAGCCATATATTGGATGACATAATTTATACTGTAATAAGTCCAAAATAGAGGGAACAGAGGGAGCACCATATTTCGCTTTGTTTTAAAAAATGTGAATGTCTCATTTGACGAGATTTATTTGGGTGTTAATTTATTCTCACTTTTTATTTAAATATTGGCTAGGTATACCACGCTATATTAATCCCTCCGTCCCTAAAAATTTATCACTTATTTCTTTTTTCGTCCGTCCCTAAAAATTTGTTACCTTTCACTTCTACCATTTTGGTTAGTGGATCTCATATTCCACTAACTCATTCTCACTCACATTTTATTTTAAAACTAATATATAAAAGTAGGATCCACATGCCACCAATTTTTTCAACTAATTTTTTATTACATTTCTTAAAATTCGTGTTGGATCAAATAGTGCCAAATTTTAAGGGACGGATGGAGTATCATTTTGGTCTGTACATCTTGAGTCTCGACTAGTAACATATCTCAAAGTAGAATACAAAGATATAAACAATTAAATCCCACATTAATTTTGTTTATTATTGTCAAATTTATGACACATTAATTTTGATTTAAATAAGATTGGGTTGGTACCGAATTTTCTCACACATTATATGCATACAAAATACTCTTTTTGTTGCACTGCATACTATTAATGAATAGAAAAATACACATTTACTTTCTTTTAATCTCCCTTGTTGAGTCCGTGAATGATGGGATTGAGTAATACTACGGCATATATACTCAAATCGGGTGGCAAAGCAAAATATAATTAGCAACTTGATTTCATTTTTGGTGTGCATGTATAGCTGTTATTTACACTACTTGTATCGTAAATAGGACTCCTTTCGTTCCACTTTAGAAGTCCCAATTAATACTTTGGGGTGTCCTATTTTAGGAGTCATGGTTTGTCATCCTACAATGACTGAATTGCCCTGAAAAAACCAAGGTCTAATATGTTTGTATCTGGAGAGTTGGGTGGTTGACAAACCAGCTGGATTTTAAATCCATTTGAGTTGGCAGCTACCTGAAATTCTGGATCTGTTGTGATGATGTGTGGTAATTCTGGATCTGTTGTGATGATGTGTGGTTTGTCATTATCCTGCTGAATGTATATCACCTTGCTTGCATGTATGGGCCAGTTGGCTTGAATTGATGGAATAATCTGGAAAATAAAAGGCACAATAAATGATGACCTATGATGAGAATTCCTGATGGATGGTATGATAGTGTTAAAAAGAAAGAATACCTTGTTGATGATCCAATCCCTTGTGACTTCCTTTGTAATTGTTGGAATTGCCTTTGTTTCCAGTGTGCCTCTCACTCTATTCTTTGAGTTTCTTTGTGCTGGAACTTGTTTAGTGAATGGAAAGATACCAAGCTTCCCATCAAAAATTGTGTCCCCATTTTCCCCAAACTGTGGCCTAGCAACAACACACATGACATTACTTTGGTAATGAACCTCTTTGATTTACATGATCTGCATGGGTCCTCTTCATCAAGAAAATGGTAGTACCTATCTGTACTTCTTGTCATGTAGAACCATTTTTCGTCAATGTGAACAATGTTCCGCATATCATGATATGGTACTTTACCTTCATATATGATGGGTTGGAGCTGACTGAGGCACCATCTTAGCCTTGCCAGCTTGTTCTGATCAGTGAGATGAGGTTTCACTGCACTTGTATGTACTCTAAGATGGCCCCCCTTCACCCATCTGCAAATGGTGCTTTTGCTTACTCCAACCTTTGGTGCCATCTTCCTATAGAATGACCTCTTAAGGATAGATAAAGATTTTATCTTTTCCTTATCCACTACTCCCTCCGTCCCATAAAAGTTGAGTCGTATTCCTTTTTAGTCCGTCCCAACAAAGTTGAGTCATTTCCTTTTTGAAGAAAAGACAAAACATCTAATCACTCTTTTTTTATTCCATCATTTACTTTACTCTCTCTTATCTTTCCTACTTTTTTTCATCTCTCCTATTTATTTAATATAAATTCTTAACCTCCGTGCCCAAAAGTTTTGTCTCAACTTTTATGGGACGGAGGGAGTACTATTTTATCTGCTCTTTTATACCCTGTAACTTTGCTACCATGATTGCAGGTTCTCCATTTTTCATTTGCTGTGAGACTGCCTTCCACAACCTGTAGATGATCTTCCTATTCACTCCAAAGGTCTTTGCCGCCTTAACCACTGCCCCTTTGTGAAGAACACCAACATTACTATTCTTGAGCAAGTGCTGCACAATATTGTTCTTGATGTTGCTGCTCAAGAACTTGCTGACTCTCTGCTCTCCATGCCGCTAGTCCCTCCTCCATTTCCAATGAAAAAAAAAATTCTGAGGGAATTTTTTTTTGAAGAAAATGCAGTGGGATTTTTGGATTTTTTTTTTATGGTAGTGGTAGTTGGATGAAGTAGATGAAGAGATGAATGTATTTATCAGTTTAGATGTTGAATTTGGATAGGCAAACAAAATTTCAGTTTCCCTCTAAAATATTTAAGAGGGAACTTAGCTAGGGCTGACAATTATTGATCCGACACGAATCCGCACGAAGTTAACCTGACACGAACACGCACGGTTAGAGTTTGGGTCCTTATAGGGTCGACCCAATAAGACCCAGAAATTTTGGGTTGGGTTGGGTCGGATTTGGGTCGGTTTGGGTTATCCGTTACGAAAAAAATTATTATTTTGATTATTTCTATTAATTAAAATAATATATTAAATTTTAATTTTAATTATTTTTATTAATTAAAAAATATTATAATTTTAATTTTATTAGTAAAAATATGATTAATACTATTATTAATTATTTTTTATGATAAAAAAATATTACTGCATCCTTAAAATTTTATTAAAAAATAATTATTTTAATTATTTTTTACTTTATTAGTTAGATTTTTAATTTTAACATACTTTAATTTTATTAATTGAATTTAAAAATTATGTAAATATATTATTTTAATTTTTTAATATCTTAATTTATCATGTAATATCATATTTTAATTATATAATATCATATGTTGGTCGTTATCGTATAGCGTTTATATTGTGTAGTAACTTACTGTCATTAAAAGATGACCGATATTTTTTTGGATGACACAAAATCCGCACGAATCCGACACGAATCTGTTTGGGTTGAACCCGATAAGAACACAATGGTTTGGGTAGGGTAGGGTTGGGACCCGATAAGGTTGGGTCGATATTGCGTTGACCCGATAGCGACCCAATCCGCACGATTTGTCAGCCCTAAACTTAGCCAAACGTAATTCCCTCATTTTTTAAAATATAAGTGACCTTTGATTTCCAATGAAAGGTTGTGCATTTCGGCAGTTTTTGAGAATAACAAAAAGAGAATAACAAAAATTTGAATCCATAGGGTATATTTCGGCAGTTTTTAGGGAGTAAATATAGATACAAATTTTATTTAAATCATCAAAGGGTAGAATTGGCACTTCATTATAAGAGAATAAAATTTGAATTAAAAATGACTAAAAAGTGGGTCCCAAAGTCCACTATCACCCTCATTTTCTACAAACTCCAACATTTTCTTAAAACTCCCACCCAACTCAACCGGAACTCTTAAAGTAGGACGGGAGTAGTAATACTGTGGTGTTGGTGAAGATTCTTTTGAAGAGCAATGGCGAGTTCGGTATTTGAACTTTTTATCTTCCATCCTCCTCTATTTATTTGGACATCGATTAACCATTTCATTTCATCTGAGTACATGGAGAAACAGATTCTGGAACTACACACTCGTCCCGCTGGGACTCCTGGAGATGCCATCCTACCACCTCTGGCTCCTCCGCCGCCCATCCACGACCGTGATCGGCATAAACGAATGAGTCACATGATTCTTTCCCTAATCATTTTATATGCTTTCCTATTTTCCATATTAAATGAATAAGTCACCCAGTTGTAGTTTGCTCGATTTCGATATGTTTGTGGGTCGATTTGATTAATTGATTTGGATTTTGGATACACGTGCATATTTTGTCTAAAAGCATCTCTAACCATTTTCACTAAACGAAAATCCATTTTAGTGTAAGTAGATATGGATCACTTAGTTCAGAATCCATTAACTCAACTAAATCCAAAATGATTTGATGGAAGACAAAATATGGACAAGTGTGAATTTGATATTAGCAAAATTCGACTTAGAAAATCACACTAAGCAATCTTCAACATACTAAATTCAACTAATGGCTCCACTAGCCAAAGGAATTCATAAGCCCTTTGATGCAGCTCATACTTGATTTAATCAATTGATATTCAATCAATCGTGGGAATTAGATAGAAACTCTCTCCAAATGGAAGAACAAAGCTCATAAGATTCTCAAATTTTCTCCTCTCGCCTCCCTTACGCTTGGGTAACATTGTTCCTAATTTAATAAGGTTGTGTGTGTGAATTGGTCTAGAAGCTGCTCTTTCATTCCCACTTAACTTGATGCTGCACATTTAGTTTACATTCATAACTCATAATTTCAACACTCATTTCATAAATAATGTCCCGTTACTTTCTCCTTTTCGTGTGCCTTTGTCTAACACAAGTTTATCAGAGACGCGCACCTGAGATGATCGAGTATCAACAATGCTCAAGAACATACTCCTGCAGATCAACATCACAGAGGTGTAAAGCAGCACATTCAGTTCTGCAAACCTCTCATCATAGCAAAAGTCATTACGAACAACACTAAAGGAAATCAAATACAGTGCTAATAGGACAGAAGAGTCACAACAAAACTGTAACACGATTAGGAATCTGGCAAAGACGACAGCAGCAAGGAAAACTAACTACAGCAGGAGCTATAAAACAATATCATAGCATAATTGATAAAGCATCACTAAACAATTAGTAGTACATAAGAAGAAAACCACAAAATTCTACACTCACACTTTGTTCAAGTGGAACGCATTGGTGTTCCTTAAGAATGAACAAGCACCTTTCTTAATCAATAACCCAAGATGCAAAAGATTCAATCCCAAGACACAAAAACATCAATGTATCCCTTAGATTTTCCTTCATCTACATCATCACTATAATCATCATCTTTCACAGCCTTCAAAATCAACAAAACCAACAACGGATATGTACCTAGTTAGCTGCCAGCTCGTTCACAAAGGGCACTTTATGTGAGTCGCTCTGCACAGAATCCCGTAAACCTACAAAAAAACACCAAAAGCAACAACAGCAAGACATGACAGAACCCAAGAAAATCCCACCTGCTAAGAATCTCAGTATCATCAGCCAATTCTCCAATCACCCAATATAACACAAAAGGCCCTGCAAAATCACTCCCATTCTTGAAATCCAACAGCCTAACACGCTTCCATTTTACATCACCACGGTCATAATCAAGCTGCTTCGCGAGCCCCCCTCCCCAAATACAGCAACAACCAATCAAAACCGAGTCAATCATCTAAGCAGCCCAGTAAAACACATTGTTCAGGCCCCTAGTCCTGACATTGAATTGTTCAAACTGGTAGCTTACTAGCCCAAGAAGCTGGCTTGAGATTTAAACTGGAGATTTCATAAAATACTATGTTGGGATTGAGATTGACGATGCAACTGACAGTAGGAGATTTTGTAGGATTAGTATGAAACACAAACAGTGTGTTTGGTTGGCATTAATTGAAAGAAGATGTTTTTAACTGAGCCTGAAGCAACAAATGCCTATTGTAAGATTGCAGTCATTGCAACTGTTGTAGGCTGAGATTCCTTATCTCGAAATTCTTGAATCTTAACATCTTTTAAACAATGATTGTATATATTAGTTCATTAATACTGCTTCCTTCCTCCACAAATAAATAGTAGTATCACATTTATTTCAAAGCATAGACTCTTTTAGAAGATGAGATTCAAATACCTTAAGCTGTACTTATTATGTACTACTTAGATTGTAGATCAAGTATCCTTCTAGAATCTTGATGGGATAAATTTTAATTTCCAAAATTTTGTTTTCATTTTCGTAGTTCTATAAATAATTTGATATACATATAATTAAACATAATACTCATACGACATCTTAAAAACCATTGACTATCATATCAATGGTCCACACTGATTTTTAGTTTCAAACACATGGAAAACAAAATTTGATCATCAAGATTTGTTAGGGATATTGACGCCTAATATCATAAACTTTACCCTGAGTTTGTTATTTTTTACCAATAAAAAAATTATGGCTATATTAAAATATAGAAGAACAAATTTGGAGGGTGTGCATCAAGAAAAACTATTCTCAAAGATTGAAAAACTTGAAACTCTCGAAGTTGTTGTCGAGAAATAACGAAAAAAAAATTGTATCATGATATTATTTTTCGGAATTTTTTCATTGGTGGTGAATAACAAACTCAGGGTAAAGTTCCTAATATTATTTGTCAATTTCAAAGTTCGTGGGAAAAACCCAACTTTTTGAAAATTTCTTGGTATTAGGTGCCAATATCCCTATTTGTTATCATCAATTAATATATGAAATGAAAACATATGAAAATGGTTTACGACCTATATATGAAGTAGATGATTTTTGAAGTGCCAATCACTTTTTTAAGTAAATATGTGCTTGTATGTTAGAGCATCCGCAATGGTGCTTAGGCCAGCCATAGGCTAGCCATTCTCTCCCCTGTCACGTCAGCAATACTAAAAAAACCACCTGCCATGTCAGATTTAGGCCAGCCATAGGCCAGCCGCAATAAAAACAATTCAAAATATACTACATTTACGGAATTAAAATTGCGATATACGGAATTAAATTTACGACACATATACGGGAAAAATAATCCATTCCATTAAAAAAAAAGTACAAATATTTTAAAAAAAAGTACATGATTTTTTTTTAAAAAAAAAGGGCTTCAACACACGAGCCCCGCCACTCTCTACTCCTCATCGCCGTCGCCGTCGCCGTCGTCCTCGTCCTCGCCGCCGCCGTCTCCGCCGCCGCTGCCGCCACCCATGGTATCTGAGCCCACGTCGGAACCCCCCAGCCGTGACCTCGCGATCTCTAAATCAGCACGCATGCTCTCGAGCATCTCGTAAAGAAACCTCTTCTCCGTGGGGTCAGTGGCGTTCTTCCACTCTCGGAAGACCTGTAACATTTGAGCCCGCGTTTGGTTACGCGAATGGAGAGTGTACTCGAGTGGGGCGGCTGGGAGGGCGGAGGACTGGACCTCGCGGGGCGATAGGGGGGATCCGCCCCTCGCAGCCCGCTGCGCCCGCTTGTGTCCAACCGGGCGGGGGCGACCAGTAAATGAAGGAGGGGATGGAAACTCCTCAGCATCCGGGGGGAGGTCGTGGGATCCGCCGCTGCTGCCGCTGTAGTCGCCGCTATAGTTAAGTCGCTGCTTCTTCGGCCACCCAGCGTCGCACCCCGCCCGGAACTTCTCGGAGTCCTTCAACAACAAGAAGCACTCCCAGAAGGTGAACTCCTTATACTTCCCCTCCAAGGGGAACTGACTCGCGGCGATCCTCCGGGCGTCGTCCTCAGTCTGCCCACTTCTGAGCTGACGGAGGGCGTTGGCGTACAAATTCGCAAAACGGTCCACCGCGGCCCTGGTGCGCTCCCACCCTTTCCGGACCTCCTCGTTGCTGAAGTCCTTCCCGTGCGGGCAGTGGCTCTTATAGGCAGCCCTGATCTTCGCCCACATGTTGACGACCCGCTGGTTGTTCGCAACCAGTGGATCGTCGCACACCTCCAACCACCCCTTGGCCACCGCGGCGTACTCATCCTCCGTCCACTTCCTCCGGCCAGTGGCAGCGGGCTGCGATGACTCGCCGACCGCCTTGCCCTTCCCCTTCCCCCTCGACTTCTTCTTCGGCGCGGCCGGCGTCGCTGGAACGGGAGTATCATCGTCCCCGAGATCGATCCCCATATCATGCAATGACAGAAGGTCATCGCCAGAGAACTGCGTCTCCACCGGGGTCGACGTGTGAGACGAAGCCGTCAAAAAATCAAGCGAGGGCCGATATACCGCGTCCCCTCCCGGTGACCCCTGCAACCCCCCCCCCCCCCCCCCCCGCCACATCATCCCTCCCGGTGACCCCTGCAACACCCCCCCCCCCCCCCCCCCCGCCACATCATCCCCATCATCTGCTGCAGCATCTGGAGCATACCCCCCCACCCGGGCGCTGACTGCCCGCCGCCCGGCATCCCCCACGGCATACCCCCGGCATACCCCCCTGGTTCCCCCCATCGCCCCCCCCCCCCCCCCCCGGCGCACCAGCCATCATCCCCATCATCTGATTCCAAGGGATGTTAAATCCCGGGCCCATCTGCCCCCGTCCAGATCCCACGGGTACTGTGGGAGTCTGAGAGCCGCTCGTCGCCGGACTGGACTCGTTGTTGTGATTCATCACTCGATGATGCTCTTGAACAGAAAGTTAGAGAGAGAGAAAACTCGTTAAAACAAGCGGTGCAAATGAAAATGAAACGAAAACCGCGTTTATATATGATTTAAAAAAAAAATTCGAAAATCGGCGCTGGCCGATCGGGCCTCCACAATGGCGGCTAGCCGATCGGCCTTCGGCCAGCGACGAGCGATCGGCCAGCCCACGCCGATCCGCTCGCCGAAATCACGTTTGCCGATTGCAATGGTTCGGCTAGCCGATCGGCTAGCGCGACGAATCGGCTAGCCGGTCGCTAGCCGACCATTGCGGATGCTCTTGTGCAATAATACAACAAAAGGGTAGTGATAAAACTAAAATCAAAGCTCCCCTGAGAAGTGAGAATAACATTTTCAAGAAATTAATGTGACTATTTGGGGCAGTGACAAAAGCCTTCATTAAGTAATATCATTGTCGATCAAGAATTACTTTTTTGGACCATGATAGTACCATGCTACACTATTGATTGTCAATATCGTGATAGGAAATAGAGCAGAAATTTATCACAAAATACAAAATTAATATCTGCATACAAAGAAGAAAAGTCCAAATGTGGATCCATCCAGCTACTCTAAATGGCGATGCAATAATAGTGAACAATTTATCCTTTCGAAATAAATGAATAATTTACTCGTATATTTAACGAGAAGAAAATAAATCATTTTGGTGTCAACGCTAAATATATCTAAAATGGCTGACAAAGAATATCATTGAGGCCTAATTTTATTTTATTGGAGTTTATGTACAGTATAACAAATACATATCTTTTAGGTAGCAAGAACGCACAAAAAATCCATATGATTCCCAATCAAGAAAGAAATTCACAAAGATGTAAATATCTGTGTACAGATCAGATTAATCCCGACTGAAAAATGGCCAATTATTTTCTAAAATTCTGGTGCTGGCTCGTAATGCTTGCCATGATTAATGAATGCAATATAAACTCCGCACAAAAATATTGCAGCACATCTTTTACTCTCTATCTCTACAGCTATTAGTTCACCTATCTCAAAATGAAACACACAGACAGGCATGGAACCACAAAATACAGCGCCCTCACTTTTACTTCTTGTTCTTCGTGCTTTGTAGAGAAAATATGGGTGCACTCGTGCGCTTTTCTACATCAGGTTTAGTTGCCGGGGAACTCTCCTCACCAAGCTCCAAAGGCGGACTAGGATCTTCTGTCTCAGCTTCAGCTTTGGATTCTGAACTTTCAGTTTTCTCAATGCCAGCCTGATCAACGATCATGCTCTTGTATATTGAAAAGGCTTGGGCCATCATGCTTGCAGGTTGGGCAGGATTCGAGGGTAGTAACATAGTTGTGCCCTAGAAGAATCATAAGGAAAGAATGAACTCGACAAAATAGTAATTTCAAAGTTTTCACTGAAAGAGGTGACTCTATAATTTGACACTAAGCTTTTGAGTTTTACCTTCTTTGCAAGCTGACTGAAGGCCTGAATATATTGCTCAGCAACTCTTAAACTTGCTGCCTGCATACTCAGTGCATTACGGTCTTATCATGCATTACACAATACCCGATCCAGATGATGTGTGTATGTGTGTGTCTCAAACTTGTAGTGCTTACAGGACACCCCAAACAAAAATAAATAAAAACAGAAAAATAATACTTAATCAATAAAGAAAAGAGATTCACCTCAACACCACCATGTTCCTTTAGGGCTTTTGATACCACAGCTATCCCTTCTGCAGTTGCTTGTGCTCTAGCACGGATAGCTTCTGCTTCTCCTGATATAGCAAAAATTTAAGGGATAAGCATAATTGGAGAACCCAATTTTTTATATAAAAATAAAAACTTGAAGCATCAATTGGCTAAAATCCCTTTAAAGGAATACAAAAGGCAAGCGTACTCCCAACTTCAACTTTTTAGACATAAATATCAATTAACCATGGAAATTGTATCACCAGCATAAAAGTGCAAACACAAATGAGATAACTGACCTAGAGCTCTGTTGACTTGGTCCATCTTTGCAGCTTCAGATTGAAGGATCACAGAGGTTTTCTTTCCATCTGCGATATTAATATTTGCCTGTCTTTCTCCTGTTTAAGATCAGACAATTAATTTCGTGAATGGAAAGAAGCATAAATATGCATGCACCACCTTAAATTCCTTATATATTGCACATGCTAACACCACAAGCAGCATGTAATTTTTCATTATTGGCCAGATAAGAGCTAATACATACCTTTACTTTTTCAGAAATATATTTTTTGGAATAAATGAATTTAGCCTAATCATTAATGATCAAGAAAATATTGCAAATCAATTAGTTCATTAATATGATAATAGTCAGAATTTTCTGTCAGTCATATTAACGAAACTTGTGATTATTGTGGATGCAGGATAGCTTTCACAGACAGAACAATTGTAAGACATGAGCGGGCTTAAGTTTAAGACAAATTACCTTCAGATTCTAAAACTTGAGCTCTTCTCTTGCGCTCTGCTTCAGCTTGCATCTCCATGGCGGCCTTAACTCCTCTTGGCGGAGATATATCCCCTAATTTGGTAAAAAAGTACCCCGGAAAATAAATTAGATGGAGCAGAAACTTGTATGATTTTTTCCAAATGCACACACAAATATTTCTTCTGATAAAATCAACCCACTAATTTCATAACGAAGGCATTGTAATCCCCAACTTTTCGCAGCTTCATTGATGGAAATCTGCACCACACACATGTAGAACAGTCAGTCCAGTATGTGCATAAGGTGAAAGCTTAATCAGCAATTCTAGACTTCTAGATGATATGCATAATATGCAGAATGAATTACCAACAACTAACAAATATCTACATATGTTTTCTGAACGCTGATACATATTTTATGATGCGCCAAAATGGATATAAGAACTTGATGAAGGCAATTTTCAAGTAAATGTGGGACATAATGTACCCACCAATCAATCTGTTAGACCTCTTCAGATTATTTTCTGTTAATAAATAATGAGTTCATGGAAGCTGTTCGATGTAATTTTCCACTGTTCAATGTAAACAAGTCCATAGTAGCTGTTCAATGTAACTTTCAGCAGATTCGTAGCTGTTCAATGTAATTTTCACAAGTAAAGATACTGCATGACACACTAGAGGAACAAAAGGAACATTGATTATAAACTACCACACTAGGCAGGAAAGCCTAAGATTTTACCAATAAACAAAAGAATCAGAGTTTAAAAACCAGATATCAATAACTCACCACTATCTTCTCGTTGAGAGTGTCCCTTTCCTCAAAGGTCTTGTCAAGTGTGATCTTACCTAGCTCACTTCGCATGGTAGTCTGTGCAAGCTGAATCACAGCATAAAATGGATTCTCAACCCCATACGATGCCAACTGTGGGTCCATTATCTGCAAATGAGAAAAAAGGAAATAGCAATGTTAACAATCCATATATTCAACATAGTAATTCATACACATGTCAAATAACAAGACATAGCACCACAAGCCTACATGCCTTGACATAGAGGACTCCGTCAATTAGAATGCTGACATTGTCCTTGGTAATAGCAGACTGGTCTGGAATAGGAATTGCCTCTTCTTTCAGTGAATGCACATAAGCAATTTTGTCGACAAATGGAACCAGCAAGTGTATTCCAGGAGTCAAAGTCTTCAAATATTTCCCAAACCTCTCAATAACATAGGCCTTCTTCTCTGGCACAATTCGGACTCCCCAGTTTATGGGCGGGGCAATCTCATACCTTCACCACAAGTCAGCACAATCTTTTATCAGGTGTCTAATTAATGGAGTATCAAATATCATTCCAATAATCAGGAAATCTAGTCATAGGAGGAACTCTGTATAAGCCTTATTCTAAAAACTCTTCATTAAATAACAAGCATTCCAAATATTTATCCAAACCTAGAATCTTATTTTTCGAAAATTTCGACTCTCATACAAATTGCCACATATATCACAGTTAGAAGATAATTGTAAATCCGTAGTAGTTTTGTGAAAAACTAACATTGTTGGTAATTATCCGTAGTAGATTAGAGCAGGATTGAAACTTTGTAATTTTGGGGGGTTTATCCTTTGAAAGAGAGAGTAGCATTGGAGAAATCCTAATGACTGGGATAAAAAATACTTAATCGCACCGCCCCTTGGAAGATGACACATAGTAAATCGGAAATGTCGGATAAATAGCTAAACTTGATTTAACAGCAGCTACCACGACATAGATGAAGATGTATCGAAGGAATAGAAAGAAAAAAACAAACGAATTCAAACAGAAGGAAATATAAAGGGGGAAATCTATAAAATGCTATCGAGAATACCTAGTGTCCGGGTCGCGCAAATGACGAATATGGCGGACGGTGGAGAAATACGGCGAAGCGTTAGCAGTCGGCTCGTTGAGAAGGCGAGGAGGAGCGGTGGAGATTCGGCGGCAATTGAGCGCCGATCGAGCGAGTTTGTTGAAAGAGTTAGATTTGACAATATTCATCCTCAAATTCGGAGAGAAATCTGTGTGGGATTGGTTTGGGGAATTGAGCAGCAGTGTATATTTTGAAAAGCCCTAGTTAAACCCAGATTGACTTCTTCTTATATAACCTTTATTTATTTTATTTATAATCTTTATGAAATGAACATATCCAACTACATTCACTTGCATTTCTAGGTTGTTTGAAAAATCATGTCATAATAAAAGTATGTTATTTACCGGAAACTACTAAATTACTGTTGAACAGGTTTTTTCTCCAACACTTTACATATGATTTATTTAAGGTCGATCATATAAACAACTAAAATTATTAGTCATGTACTAGTCATTGCAAAATAAATTGGTTTAACATGTAGAAACGATCAGTTACTATGTACTGTCACAATTGGTTTCTAATTCATTTTTGACATAATTTATTTCATCTTCACTTATTTACTCTATTCTTTATCAACTTTAACTCACCAAACAAAAATTTATTAATCTTAATATCCAAAAGAAACGTCTCAATTTCGTTAAAATGAATGGAGTATGTGTCAGTATAATTCTAGAAGTAGAACTTTTGATTAGGCACTAGTAGCATTTTAACAGAGTATTTGAACTTTTGACCCCAGTGAACGGCTTTTCGTTGCCAACGATGGAAATTCATAAGCCTCTCTGGTAATTATTAGGCACTAGTAGCATTTTTACTAGTGTAATTTCATGATAATATAACCGAAAGATTAATTAGAAATACAGGTAAATTTCAGATGTGTATTTGAAATTTTGAAAATTATTGATATAAAAGGCATGTGAGGTTAGCAAACAAAATTAAGCAAAATTAAAATATTTAAAACAAATTAAACAAAATTACTAAACACAGATTAAGATTATCCTGAGCAAGCAATCCATATGCATAAATAAGCAACATATTACATACTTATATAAATGGCAGACCGCAATATAGATTTTGGCACAAAAAGAGAACAATACACTCAATCAGAGTAACAAACACAAAATTTGCAGATTCATCATTTATATAAGTCTCAGCAGTCAACAGCGAAACAAGATATAGAAAAGGGAAATAAGTGATAAAAACATAAATTTGTGACTTCATTCCTCAGTCGCAATAGCTCCCTTCTCACTCACATAGATACCATCAAGGAACTTCCTGATATCCTTGTTCTTGACATGGCATTTCTGTCCAACAAACAAAACAAGGAGTGGTAAGGACAAAGAAAACAAGGCTTGGACTTGATCTTCCACAGCTATGCAGCTCTATATTGACAATAAAACAAAAAACCACAAAGAGTTTTTGGGGTGTTCATTACCTGGTTTATCAAGGCACAAGACCTAGAAACGAGCTCAATGTCGTTACCTTCCAACACCAACTCATCCTTGACCTTCTCTGATCGCACAATCGACACTCCCTCAAGCATATCAACCTTCCTAACCTATTGTAGGAGGAATTGCAAATCATCACACAGAGCACAAATTAAAAAAACAACTAAGCCATTTAACACCCAAACAAAAAAAGGCTAGTTTATGCACATGATATCATCAACAACCCTTACTGATGACATAACATTGTACCAAACATTAAAACATAAGACAAATTCAAAACAATAGCATTGGTGCAAACATAGAGGAATACATGGCATGTTCACATAATTATAATCTCTTACTATTTCTCATTACAATCCCATTCGACAATAAGCATATAAAATCACCAATAAATCTAGAGTTTCAACTTAAAATTAAATTCAGAACACATAGAATCAAGCAGCTTGAACATATTGCATGAAATATGAATTAATATATGATAGAAAAAAATTACCAAATAACGATTGAATAATGAAAATACAGAAGTGAGAAAATTAATTAAATTGCAAATAGCAGACTAAAAATGTATCAAGCAAATCAATGAGCAAACTAATTAAATTATAAACACGGTAAACAAAACGCTGAAATAAACAAACTTTACCTTCTTCTCCCCGAGAAAGTTTCGGATCTCGATAGCGGTTCCATTGTTAGTGATTGAGGCGTTGATAGGGAAATGAGCGTACACGAATCTCATCTTGTAGCGGTAACCCTTGGTAACGCCGTTGATCAGATTGTTGACGTGGCTGAGCGCCGTACGGATGGAGGCGGTGGTTTTCCTGCTTCCGAACCAGGCGTCGATCTTCAGCTTCTTCTTCCCGGTCTCCTCGTCGGTGATGAGCTGGAAATCGAGATTTAGATGCTTGAAATTCTTTGAGAGCGTTCCCCTTGGGCCTTCGACTTCGATGACCTTCGCCTTGACCTTGATCTTAATGCCGTCGGGAATGTCCATGGTGTCGGAGGACAAAATCGTCTTCATTTTGAGAGGTCAAGTGTTTGGGTGCTCTGTAGAGAAAGAGAAGAAGGTTTAGAGCAAATGGGCGAAATCCAGGAGAAACATATTTATATTAGGAGAAGAAAGAATGATGGAATCGTAAAACCCTAGTTCATTTTGGGCTTTGTTACCAGGCTTTTTGTTTCTACTCTATTGGGCCTAGTATGACCCAATAATAACTTTTATCATTTCAATGTACGGTGTATATAAGAATGACTAATTCTTTTCGTACACCATTATACTCATTATAGTACTTTTTTTTAAAAATTTTACTCATTATAGATCTCATTTGACAATTTAGGAAAAAGGAGGGGAACTGAAGATGTACTCAGAACGAATGGGGAGAGATTTCTGTTGTTGGATCGCGGGAAGCAATTTTCAATTGGGGATTGTTGATTATATGATTAATTAATTATAAATTTATAATTATTTTTTATTAATTAAGACTATCTTGAATAAAATAAGGGTTATTAGAACCCAATATTACAGAACTGTCATTAGTTCTTTTTTGAACATTCGACTTGGTATAATTATGTAGCATATTTTTGGGGCATGTTATTAATTTAAGACCATTTCGGTTATGTAGCATATTTTTGGTATAATTATGTGTTTTGAAAGTATCGTATATAGCCAAACGGGAATACCCGATACACCTGCCTAATACCCAATTTTTAATAATTTAGAGATTTTTAATTTTTAATTTTAGTTTTATTAGGAATTTAGGATTGTTTTATGGTTATTTCTATAATCTCTTCTCTTCCACTCATTCACCCGTAGTTGCACCTTCCGCCTTCCACCCTACCGACACCTCCACCCACGGTAGCAAATCTAAGAATCTAATGTTTAGCTAGAATGGTGTTGTTTAAAAGCAAACAGTTCCTATCATTGCACCAACACAAAAATTAGATTAAAAAAATTGCAGGGTTAGGGTTGGGTACCCGCAACATCGGGTATGGAATAGCTGACTTGGGTATCGGGATTATCCGACATGGTGCAAGACGGGTATTAGGATAGGGCATTTGGCCGAAATCAGAGGTTTCCCGTTTCGCCAGCCATATCTTTGTCAATCAAGTCGTGAGAGGCTGCTTTTACAAGATGAAACGGATGGATGGAACTGGAGTCCTCAGACCAATGCTCATGGAGAGTCACTCTATGAAGGCTGCATCGTCTAGTATTCAACAACTTGATTATGAGGGAAAGAGTGTAATGCAACAAAATCTCAGCGAAGAGCTTGGATATTGATTAAAGTTGGGATTTGATCAATATGCAAAAGATGTGGAACAGTTGATGAGCCAATAACACGTCAATCGGTGAAGTTACTTTGTTGCCCGACCCGACAATCATTCAACAGGAACATGATCTCAATGAATCGTTATTTGGTAATTAACTGAATTTATGAATTTTCATTAATGCTTAATATTACACGTAATTAACGAGTTCATCTATTGTTATTTTGACCATGAAATATGGAGTATTGTTTTGTTGAAACAAAATTATTGTAACAGGGTAGGTAAATAATAAATCAAATAAAACTAAAATTTGTAAAAAAGATTAGTGGTGGATTGCGGATTCTATTTCGCCACTAATATCATTTTAAACATTTGTGACGGATTATTGGCGAAATATATATTGGTGTATACTATTCCGCCCCTAGTGGCTAAATTTAATGATGAAACATATCTGCTAGTATTAGCGACGGAACTAGTGCTTCTAATCCACCACTACTTTTAATTTTTAATGGCGGAATTTCTTTGGCTAACTGTAAACTGATGCTAATCTATAAGTACAAATTAGTGGCGGAATGCGTATTAAACGAGTGGTATTTATGACGTGATAATCTGTTGACCATATAATTAGTTCATTCCATCAATATACCATATGGGAATTTGCTTAAGTTGACTTTTTTTTAAAGATATACTGTTTCTGTTAAAAGTTTGATAGGTGGATTTGGCACTTTCTAATTTATTTACAATCAGTTCACTTGTAGATAAATGCCAAGTTTGTCATTTCAATTTATCGTACACGGTATGATTTGGTGACAACTTCGCATCATTTCAATTTATTGTAATGTAATTAGGGGCGAACAAAAATAAAAGTCATAGTTGGTTCAAACTATTGCCATAACTGCTTCTTTTTCTTTAGATTTTATCAGGATGACACACATAATATCCAATTGCATCAGATTTGACTTTTTAGGATTAAAAGAAGTGAAATTAGAGAAGGAACTAAAAAATAATTACAAAAAATATTGTTTAAAGTAAAAGAATAGTGGAGAAGTGTTTTACAAAAATGTGATTTAAGCTAAGTTAATGTACTATTAGAATAGTTTTAAAATGTAGTGTGAAATATACTACTATTTAGTGATACATGAGTAATATGTATACACCCGACTATATAAAAATAAACTTAATAATATTCTTAATAATACTTTTTCTGCATCCATTTTTATATATAATTTTGTTCTGTGTTTGACACTATGTTAATAAATCTTATCAAACGTGTATACTTTGGAAATATTACTTATATGGAATAATAAAATCTTACCAGCACGTATGTAGTAGTACTAAATAACTAAAATCTGTGTTTCACTTGAGGTTTAAGATTTAATGTTTACTTGTAGATTTAATTTTCACTTGATCACGTTTTTTTTATAACATTAAAGCAAATAACTAGAGATTAAAATTGAACAATTAAGTTAATAAATAATTAAAACATGTTGACTGCAAAGCACCAAAAAGTATGGTAGAGTATCTCAACTGCTCAACGATTATTAATCTCGAAATTAATCAGATTTTTAAAAGAAAAAAAAATCACTCTCTCTCTCTCTCTCAATAGTTTAGTTTCTCTCCTCACACATATTAAACCTGTACAAGAAAATTCGTGTCCATCTCCTTCTAATTTGAGGCATCTTTCGCGTTTTCTTCATTCAATTCTATTACATCACGGTAAAACAACTAACACTCTCGTCCCCATTAAATGTCCCATGTGTTTTTTTTCAGACAATCTCCAGTCTCATTTCATATTTCACCACTTTTATTCACAATTATTATAAAACTATTCACTACAATTCCACTAACTTTTTCCTCTTATTTTTCTTCATAAAGTCCAACAACATCTTAAAATCCGCACAGGTCAAATATCAGACTTTAATAGGGGTTATTTTGTGTACTATTTATAGATGAAGGTCTCATCTCATCTCATCTCTCTCTCTCTCTCAGATTAATTAACACAGAGTGAGTAGAGGAGGGTGGTATGGATTTGTGGAAAGGGATGATGGATGCAAGAGTACTACTGGGGATGCTAGTGGTACAAGTAATTGCAGCGGGGTTGCAATTACTTTCTAGAGTTATACTGAGTGAGGGCACCTTCATTTTTGCTCTCTTAACCTATCGTAACATCCTCGCAGCCTTATGCGTCGCGCCCTTTACGCTCTATTTCGAGAGGTATGTTCGTTACGAGTCACAACAAGTGTCGAAAACCGATCAATCTTTTAATTTGGAGTTTTAATTTGTGGTGTGCAGAGGCGCTCTCAAGAAAATCAATTTTGCAGCATTTTTCTGGCTTTTCATGGTAGCACTAACAGGGTAAGTAAGATTTGGTCTTTTATTTTTCTTGCATGCACAAACTTTAATTTACTAAAAACAGCATCTCAAGATTTGCTGATTTTGAGTTTTCTTAATGTGTGATTTTGTTTTCCTCTTGAGTATCACTATTAACAGTTCATTAATTGCATACATTCTTAGTTTCCATGCATATACATCTTTAACTATTTCAATTTTCATCAGTGTGGTACACTTTTTTTTTTTTTTGAGGTCTTGCAGTTAGTTTATCTTATTGCATCAGATTTTATTTATTTGCAAGCATGTACAATCTACAGATACGGTAAAAATAACCGTTCAAATATATTATTTTAAATATATGGGAAATTAAGAAATGAAATGAGATAATTTTATTATGTAGAAAAGCAATTGATTGTATATAAGATAAATATAGTTTACTTTGAGAATTTTGAAACCTGCATTTTGTTGTGATTAATTTGTGCATTTTGTTTTGTTTTTTCTTTAAGGCATATAACATCTCTCAAATTTAAATTCCTTACATATAGTTTCTTTATTTAATCTGCAAATTTTTTTGCAAGGATTAGTAATCCCTTTGATTAAATATACTAACATCTTTCAAAGATTCTGTAAAAAGAAAGACAAAATCAAGGAACTATAATTTTTAATTCTATAGTAGTACTAATTAATGTTTGGGGTTGACTATTCTGTAACTAATGTATTAGGTACGGTGTATATGATATTCTTAAACTTCAATTTTTAGTAATACCAATAATTTAATAAATTTAATGACAATAAATATTCTGAAACTATGATATACGGTGCTATTTATGGTAATAATAATATTTAAATTAATTTATTAATGGCACGCGAAGGTGGCGGGAAGCCTAATCCTTACCTCAATAATATTCACACATACTATAAAATTAGAAATGACATAAAAATATTCGTCGCCAAACTTATTAAATTTCTATTATCTAGGCCAAATCAAAAAATCACGCGCTTTTCTCTTAAACTACATAATAAAAAGATTATGGTGACGCTTTTTTAAGGACTAAATTAAAGGACCATTTTTTTTCTGTTGCGTATTTAATTTTAAAATATATATTTGTATATTTTGCATAAATAAAATGCAGGATATTGCTGGCTATGGGACTATTTTACTATGGTTTGAAGGACACGTCAGCTACATATGCTACCAACTTCCTTAACCTTATTCCAATATTCACCTTTATCTTCTCAATTATTCTAAGGTAATACATATATATCGATATTGTGAATTTCATTAATTTATTATAAATTGCAAATTAGTGAATGCTAAAAGTTGGAATTAATTGAAGGATAGAAAAGTTGAATCTGCATACGAAGGGTGGTAAGATAAAAAGCTTGGGAGCGATTCTATGCTTTGCTGGAATATTAACAATGGCTCTCTACAAAGGCAAATCTTTCAACCTTAGTGCTCACAATCATCATAAAATTGTTATCAAAACCCACCAAAACAACACTAGAGGAACCTTACTCTTGATTGGAAGTGCAATTTCTTATGGATTTTGGTTCATTCTACAGGTACACAAATATATTACATGAAAATGAAATATAATAAAATGAAAACTCTAAATATTGTACAAATTCTAAATTATGATCTAAACCGTTAGAAAATGTCAACAGGTGACAAAATAACAACAACAAAAAATGTCAACACAGTGTCAACAGTTGACAGTGTGTTGACATCAAAATCTAAAAAATTTAGATTGAGTTTGGTTTGGAGTTTGTACAATATAAAGTTTGCATTTTATCACTCACTACCCATCACTTTATTCTAGTATTAGTATTGGGTCATATTTTTCATTTTGGATCGTTCCATTAGAACTGAGTCATTAACTCTTTTGGAAAAATTCAACACTTATATGTCTTATTATATTCTCTCGTACCTTTTCTCTCTTCTACTTTATTCTCACTCCATTTAACTTATTAAATATGTATTCTTTAATCTCTATGCTCAAAAGAAATGTTCCAACACTAATGCAACGGAGATTATCCTAAATTCACCTAGGTTTGGTTAATGTCAAATTATATCCATTACAAATTTTGGGTCCAAATTTTTTTATGGTGGATGACCTCTCCACAAAAAAATAGGGAACCCCTAATTTGCTAATACAATAAAACATTAATGCAACAGTTCAGAAGTCAGATTAAATTATAAATTTGATCAAAGCCGCTTAATATAATTTTACCAATTAATAGTGAAAGTGTAGTGTTTTTAGGAGCAATACGTGTGTGTGCAGAATATTGATATGAGCCTTTTCCTATAGAATGTAGCTTTTCAAGAATTATAATTATAATTGACTTACCATCTATCATGAACAGGTGAAATTATTCAAAGTATTTCCCTATAGATATTCTTCTACCATGATTATATGCTGCATAGCATCAGTTCAAGCCACAGTGGTAGGTTTGTGCATGGATGCAAAAGTTAAGTCATGGCGATTGGGTTGGAATCTTCAGCTTCTTACAATTTTATACTCGGTAATATTTTCTATTTTATCACCTATTTTTCTACTTTTAATTCAATTACATAAGATAATATTTGTGTGAAAAGGAATAGGGTGACTGAAGTGAATAGTATTTTTTCTACTTTTAATTCAATTACATAAGATAATACTACTTGTTTTGACTTTCATCATATCTATTGGATTCTTTTTCCTGAATTAGGCCCATTCTACATAGATATACATTAGGCCCAATGTCACTATACCGACACATGCTGAAATAGGGTTATAATTTATTGATATTAAGTTAGTTAACATTCTAATGCAACTCGACTGACATAAATTCATGTAAATAAAAAATAATACTAATATAAATATGAATTTATGACAGGCTACACTAGCGACAGGTGTAACGTATGCTTTGATTTCGATGGCTGTAGCAGAGAAAGGGCCGACATATCCTTCCATGTTCAATCCTTTATCTCTCCTATTCATCCTCATAATCGAAGCTATTTTCTTTGGTGAAGAGCTCTATGTTGGAAGGTACTATATCTATTTTTTCACATTAAGGTTAATAGAGTAATAATTATAGAATGTTAAAATACGGCAATTTCTGTAAATAAAATTGTAAATATTTATACTATATGGTTTATAATTGATGAAAATATATGTTAATGCACATATGCAGCTTGATAGGCATGGCATTGATCGTAGCTGGGCTGTATTCATTCTTGTGGGGAAGTGATAATGATAGGAAAGCCACGCCGCCGCCGCTCCCCCTCAAAGAAATCGGCAGCGGCGGATATGTGGAGGAGAGAATGGAATCTGGCTCCGCCACGATTGCTCCAACTACTACTAGTTAATTACCGCATTTTTTTATTCTAGAAAATGCTAAATTCATTATGAAAATGATATTACTACAAACACTTATTCAGGGGTATGAGTATGACCATGCCCATGCGGACCGATTAGATCCACAAATTTAACATACTAACTATTTAACAAAAACAATAAGAGTAAATAGTCATTTAAATCGTCAAGTCAAAATCTGGTCTATTCCACAAAATTTAAAATCCGCTAATTAAATCACAAAGTTTTAATTTTTCTAGTTTATCCCATGAGTCGAATTTTAGGTGGAATCTTTGTTGACGTGGATTAAGATTTCAAGATGGGTTTCAATGTAGAGATGCTAAGACGACTCCTAAAATTCGACCCCTGAAATAAACTAGAAAAATTGAAACTTTGTGGGATAAACCAGATTTTGACCAAACTTGGTGATTTAAATAGCCATTTAACCAATAGTAATAATTAGTGATCACATTTTGTAAATTTGAATTACTAAAATTTAATTGGAAATTACTTCCTCCGTCCCCAAATAAGAGTTACTAATTTCCATTTTGGTTCGTCCCCAATTAAGAGTAGCACTTCATTTTTATCATAAATGGTAAATAGGCCCCATATTCCACTAACTTATTTCACTTACATTTTATTATAAAACCAATATAAAAAAGTAGGTCTCACATTTCATTAACTTTTTCAACCAACTTTTCTTTATATTTCTTAAAACCCGTGTCCGGTCAAAGTGTCACTCCTAATGGGAGACGGAGTGAGTAATTAAAACTACTAAATTGACTATAAGTACAAAAGGACAACTCAAAACAATAAATTTTTAAAAATAGTAAACAAAATTTAATAGTTGTAATCAAAGCCACACCATTGTTAATTTTTTATGATGATTTAGAAAAGCGAATGCTAAGGAAAGCCTCCTGAATGAAGTGACGAAGGTCACTAGAATTAAGAACAATATAACAGTATATCAACTCCTCCATCTCTTCCCAATCACGGATCCCCATTTTCTGTATCATCTCAACTATGGAGAATCTGATATCCGAAAGAGGATTCGCCGAGTACTTCACCGCGCACACGCAGCGCTCCCGCAAGGCCGCGCCGATGTCGGGGGGCAACTCGGCCGAGAAACTCACGGTCTTGGAGCTCTGCCGCGCCGCCAAATACTTTTGCTTCATCAGTTGTGTGAAGGTGGTGACTTCTTGATTCTGAATCGCCATGTTGAAATAAGTGAAAGAGTTCCTACATTTATATATGTGTGTGCTGTGTTGTGAGAAAGTAAATGGAGGTGCGTGCATGTGATGGTGCATGGCGCGGGATGTGTCATGTGATGTAAATGAGGGGATGGGAATGTGAGTGTTTGTGGGGTCGGATGGTGAGAAGGTGGAGTGGGTTAGCATGTCCATGCATGTGCTCCTAGGCATGTTGGTGAGATTTTGAAAATACAATTTTATTACTCACTCCGTGTACCATTAAAAGAATCCTTTTGACTCGGCACGAGTTTTAAGAAATTGTTTGATCTTGTGAAGAAAAGTAAAGGAAGAAAGTGATTGGAATGTGAGACTTATTTAAAGTATTAGTTTTATATTGGATTGTGAATGTAAATATCAACAATATATAACGACGATATTATAATCCATGTGGTTCGAATCGTTTTGTTCATGGCACCAGTGACGGAACTACATAGGGCCAAGCCCCCGCGCCAGCGGGGGCTTGTCCAGCACCAAACCCCGACCCCCACCTATACAGCCGCCCTCCGACCGGTCTCCGCCCCAGAGCAGCCCTGCAATCCAGCCGCTGCGCCGTTCTTCTGAATTGAAAATTGAATCAGGATTCACGATTAGGGAAGGAGAAGACAACTTTGGGCTTACTAGTTTTGGGCCTAATAATTTATTGTTGGGCTATTTTTATTTTTGCCCTTTTGCCTTTTAATGTTGCCTTAAGTCCCCGAATAGTATATGCCCAAATCCTTATAAGTCAGAAATTCTTACGCAATACGACAACGCACGGTTATCAGGACTATATAATTCGGTATTTGTATTTGCAGCAATAGTGTAGTGCAGTACGTGATTTTTGATATACTTTGTTTGCCTGAATGCTTATTAATTTAATTGGTCTTTAGATTTGAACCACTTGATAGATTTTTTTATTAAATTAGAACTGATGTATTGTGCAAGCCAAGTAGTACTGTAGCAGTTAGTGAATTTATTTGCATATGAATTAAAATATACTAGAAGTACTATTTAACACTAAATAATCTTGTTGTAGTTAGTGAATTTATTAGCATTTGAATTAATATATACTACTATCTAACACTAATTAATCTTGTTGTTATTAGTTATAGTTATGCATCAGTATTTTTCCAAAATACAAATGAATGATTTGACTAGAAGTGCTCCAGATGATAGTAGTATTGCGGAAAACATAAATAGTGATCGGGCAATACGGAAACAGAAATTACAAAACATGGCGACTCGTCAAAAACAGTTACTCCCTCCGTCACTGAAAGTTTGTCCCATTCTCATTTCACTATTTACCATTTTTGGTAATGGACCCTACATCCCTCTAACTCATTTCTATTTCCATTTTATTATAAACTTAATATATAAAAGTAGGACCCACTCTCCACTAACCTTTTTAACTCATTTTTCATTACATTTTTTAAAACTCGTGTCGGGTCAAAGTGGGACAATATTTGGGGGACGGAGGGAGTATCATCTAGTGTGTCGTAAAAGTTGAACAAACATTACATGTAAAATCAAATATTTTTATTATGGAGTTTTTTTAAAGAAAAAATTAGCCCCGGCTTACTCAATTTTCTGGTTCCGTCACTGCATGTCACACACATGTTATTTAACACCGATCATACAATATACAACAGCGATGTTAGAATCCATATAACAACATTAAGTAACTACCAACAAATTTCGTTTTAATTGTTCAAGACATAGAAATAAAAAAGAAAAAAACAAACACATGAAAGATCGAAGGGTTAGACTGTATCTCGTCCTTGAAACTGTCTTAGTAGGACAAGTGCGTAAAGATCAGTTATCTCAGTCTAGCAGCGTGTTCGTGATCAGAAAATGTGTGTGCATGTCAAACTTATGCTAAAATCGAACCACCCTTCGCAAGCCCTCGAAGAGAATTCAAGCAGTTGTAACAGTAATCAGGAAGTTAACCTATAGGTTTGAGCGACCAATACGGACTTGGACCCGATGCCATGAAGTGTTTAGTATCCCCCTCAAGTTCCAGTTGATGCAATCATAGAGGCTGGATAGTTGTCTTTTAGTCTAATGAAGTGGTTGGTTTCTCCGTCAGTGTTACATTTAAGTACAGGGAAGGGTAGGAGTCGGAATTGCACACCTTTCAGGGTTTCACCAAGTTTGCATCTTCCAGAGAATATATTGCACTCTGCAAGGACATAGCACCAATCAGTCAAGAATCGTTTATCTTTGAGCAAATCAGCAAAGAAAATAATAGAAGGTCCAAACACTACATGTTTTTACATGTATTAGTCATTAGATTTGGGCCCAAAAATTTTATATACAAGGGGCCCTAGAATTTTTTTTCTTTATGTGATTGTTATTTGACGTCTTTATAATGATAGGTAGAGGATGTAGGAGAACATGAAACATGTTGGGAATTTGAAAAGGCTAGACCTTTGGCCTTTCATCTTTTGGTAACCTCCAAATGCATTATGGTATGCCTTAATGTCAAGACCTTTGAGGTGGTCTCCCCTATCCTATAAATAGGTGGAGTTTGGGAGAGGATAACACACCAACAATCATTCTCTCTTCTCTCTTATCTCTCAAGCATTCTAGTTCCATCTTAGAAGCATTGCATAGCTCGGTTCTTGCCTCCAATTCAAGTTCGCCGGAGCCTACGAGTTTGAGGTGCTTCAACTCGGTAGGAGGAAAGTCGTTTCATCTTTGGGGACGTTGCGCCAATCCGTGAGCACTAGCCGGGGCGTATCTCGTCTTGCGGAGAGAGGGTTACCTCGACTCGACTTGAAGAAGATAATAGTTTGCATCTTGTTCTTTTATTGTATTTCTTTTGTTTTATTTACCTTCTAGTTTTTGATTCTTTTGTAATAGCAAGAATTGCCCATGTAAAGGCTATACTATTTTCAATAGAGGACCCATTTCTTATTGTTCTTCTAGGGATATCTTTTAGAAATGTGGACGCCTCGATGTTGTTCCAATCAACTGAAGGTGGAAACATTTTATAATCTCTTTACATAAAGAAATTTCTTGAAGCCATGGATCGAATACCTCCGGCCACGAGTAAAGCAGTTTCTTCTACAATAATGATGATGCAATCAAGCCATTTAACAGAACACGCAATGGATATTCTGTTAGAATAAGGAAAAGAAATAATGTAAGTAAGGCAAGGATCATGTAATTAGTGAGTGATTGATCTTGTAATTAATGTGTGATTGATACCACCAAAAATAGGAGATAGTATTACCATTTGTAAATTAGGGTAAGCCTCTATATTAAGAGGCTTACTCCAAACGATGAAATACGAAAAAGAAAACAATTCTCCTACAATGTCTTCTTCCTCTTCTCTCTTGGATATCAATTTCAATATGGTACCAGAGCAGGTTGAGAAAAATGGACTCAGAATATAATTTCATCACCGTCCATACCAATCCCGACCTTTCAACCAAGAGTAGAAACCTACATCCAAAAACAAACAGCAGCGATGTCAGACACAGAAGATCACAAGGAGGACCAAAACTCAATCATGAATTTTTCCGGTGATTTTGCAGAAAAATTCGCAGAATTCATCCGTCAAACCATGCAGAAATCCCCAACTCCAACTTCAAAACCAAAGCCAACGGCCAATCCAAACAACCTAGGCGAGATAGTTATTGCCACAAAACTGTCCGGGGATAACTACCCTCTCTGGGCGACCCTCGTAAAACGAGCTATTGGTGGGAAGAGATTATCCTCCCACATCTCTCGGGATTCAGAGCCTCCACCAATCACAGATCCAGATCATGAAACATGGCAGACGCTGGATCATTGCGTGTTCGGGTGGATAATTAACAGCATAGAACCCGAACTCGTAAATGAGGTCTCGCAATATCCGACGGCGAGGGAGCTATGGGAGGCACTGGCCGTGACCTATGGCAGCGGAGGAGATTCGCTACAGGTATACGACCTACACGTGAAAGCAAGCACCATCAAACAAGGCGATATGACCTTGGAGCAATTGTGGTTTCGTCTCCAAAACATATGGATGTCGATTGACAGGAAGAAACCAAATAAAATGATATACGCAGAGGATATTGCAATTCGCAATGCAGAAATACAAGAGGAAAGATTGTACCAATTCTTGATGGCTCTGAATGAAAGCCACGAAGTAACAAGGAAGGACATCCTAAAACGGGATCCACTCCCGTCGGTGAAGAACGCCTACGCCATCGTCCGAAGGGAGGCGACGAACGAAAACGTGCTCAAACCCACACCCGCCGGCGCTGACAGTGGCGGAATTGCAGCGGGCTTGGCGATTCGCGGCAGCGGCGGACGAGGCGGGCAGACTCCGCACCGTGGAGAGGATCGTCGTTTCGAGGAAGATAAGAACAAGCTCTTGTGCTCTCACTGTGGAGGCCGGAAACACACCAAGGAGCAGTGCTTCCACCTCGTCGGATATCCTGATTGGTGGGATGAGATGAAGAAGCGACGGGCTGCTCGAAATTGGGCGAACAAGGGAAACAGGGGACCACCGGCAACAGGGGAGCGAGACCGGGCTACCAGCGCTGCGAATGCAGCGGGCAGCACCGGAGCCACCACTGTCACCGGTCGAGATGAGGCGATTGGAATTGGGACTGCAGCGGCGCCTTCTGGAGAAGAAATGGCATCGGCAAGGGTTGGGAAAGGTAATGGGGGGTTTAATTTTAAATTAAACCCCTCACATCCACCTTTATTATATTCCAGTCCCTCCAGTTCCGTAGAATATGAAAATATACCCCATTCTCTTTTTATGCAGTCCTCAAACACTCCTAAATTAAATATTGACCCCATTTACTCTCATATTGTTGGAAAAAGACCCCCAGACTCTAGAAAATTGGAATTTGAACCTCAAATTGATTGCAAAAATAGGTTTCAAGTTCTAGAAAATTTATCTGCAGCCTGTAGTATGTCTGAATCTTCATATAAGGATAAGGACTGGATTTTTGATTGTGGGGCTACTGACACTATGTCATTTGATGAATCTGATTTTACTGGGATGTCCGAACCTCATAAAAAATATGTCCAGACTGCCAATGGGGAATTGCTTACTGTCAAGGGAACCGGAACCATTAATATTTCACCCGCTCTAAAAATCTCAAATTGCCTATATGTCCCAACCTTGTCCCATAAGTTACTTTCTGTTAGTCATGTCACGAAAGAACTGAATTGCACCTTACTAATGCAACCTTCTTTTTGCATGTTACAGGATACTCAGACGGGGACGATTGTTGGGCGTGGCACTGAGCGACGTGGTCTTTACTATGTGGATGAGGTAGCTCAACAGAGTATTGTGTTGCTGACTCACGGATCCGCGGACAGACAGGCTTGGCTATGGCATCGTCGATTAGGACACCCATCGCTAGGTTATCTTAAAATTTTATTCCCTAGTTTTGATAAAATTACTCGTATGGATTGTGATACTTGTTTTTTGGCTAAGAGTCATCGACATTCTTTTAAAGCTAATAATACCCGTGTGGACCAAGTTTTTTCCCTTATTCATTCTGATGTGTGGGGACCAGCACCTATTACGGGAGGTCAAGGTCTTAAATATTTTGTGCTTTTTTATCGATGATTTTTCACGCATGACATGGATATATTTTATGAAATCTAAGTCAGAAGTATTTGATAAATTTGTCCTTTTCTATACCTTTGTTCAAACCCAGTATAAGAAAAACATACAAATCCTTAGGTCTGATAATGGGGGGGAGTATGTTAATACCCAAATGCAACAATTCTTTGCGAAAAATGGCCTTGTACACCAAACCACTTGCCCTCACACACCAGAACAAAATGGGGTAGCAGAACGAAAGAATAGGAAACTCCTTGAAATGACCAGAGCCCATCTTATAGAATCCAAAGTCCCAAAGACTTTTTGGCCTGAAGCCCTAGCCACTTCTGTCTATACCCTGAATCGCCTACCCACTAAAGGCCTCGAAAACAAATCCCCCATACAAGTCCTATCTACCCAAACACAGATACCTCTCCCACTTACTCTTGAGCCTAGAGTTTTTGGATGCTCTACCTTTATTCATATACCAAAACACGAAAGATCCAAATTTTCCCCTTGTGCTGTAAAAGGCGTTTTCCTAGGATATGCCCAACAACAAAAAGGTTATCGATGCTACGACCCCAAAGCCAAACGCATGTTTATCACAATGAACTGTGATTTCGTTGAAAATGAGTACTTCTATCACCAACTTAGCAGTCAGGGGGAGGGAAATCAAAAAGAAACTTCGATTGACCCGCTAAGTTTGTTCCAGAACCTAATCATCAGTCCTATACCAAGTCCTGTTCCCGAAGTGGATCTAACAGAGAAGGTTAGCTTTACCACCGAGCAGGCCTCAAACACACCGGCAGAGACCACTGCGCTCAGTGACAAGGCCCCAATATCTCTGACTGATTATCCTGAGGTAAGGAATTCTGATCCTAGTGAATTCCCTGTTATTGAGACTGACCTTGAGCATAAAGGGGAAACCATCCAAGAGGAGTCAGACACCTCCGGACAGCCTATCCTGCCTCCACGATGCAATAGAGGAGTGCCCCCAAAGAAATACTCCCCAGATTGGAAGGGAAGAAAAGCTCGCTACCCTATGGCCTGCTCCATGACTGCACAGATGACTGAAATGGCACGAGCATTTGAAGCTGCCTTGTATGAGGATGAAATACCAAACTCAGTAGAAGAAGCAATGAAGCACAAACACTGGAGGGAAGCCATGAAGAAGGAGATGGATGCTCTCCTCAAAAACAAGACATGGGAGAAATGTGTACTGCCAGAGGGAAAACGGCCAGTCGGATGCAGATGGATCTTTACTATAAAAAGGCGGGCAGATGGATCGATTGAGAGATATAAGGCAAGACTGGTAGCAAAAGTCTATACTCAGACTTATGGGGTGGATTACGCCGAGACCTTCTCACCAGTAGCCAAGATGAGCACAGTGAGAATTCTATTATCTGTTGCAGCAAATCAGAATTGGCCTTTACATCAGCTTGACGTCACTAATGCCTTCCTACATGGAGAACTAAAGAAAGAGGAGGAGGTATACATGGAGGTTCCTCCGGGCTACAATGGTGAATTTGGACCAGGAGAAGTATGTCGCCTAAAGAAGACACTTTACGGTCTAAAACAGTCACCCAGGGTGTGGTTTGGACGGTTTAGCCAGGCGATGCAGAAGTATGGATACCGGCAGAGCAACTCTGACCATACTCTCTTCCTCAAACAACAAGGTGATAGCATAACCTGTCTTCTGATATATGTGGATGATATGATAATCACAGGAAATGACTCAGTTGAAATCAAGAAGCTGCGAGAAAATCTTTCACAAGAATTTGAGATGAAAGATCTAGGAGATTTGAAGTACTTTCTGGGAATAGAAGTCATGCGATCAAAACGTGGGATATTCTTGAGACAGAAGAAGTACGTCCTCGACTTGCTAACGGAGACAGGACTACTGGAATGCAAGCCCGCAGAAACACCAATGGTACAGAACCATGGTTTGAAGATAGAAGAAGGAGCCAAACCAGCGGACAGAGAGCGATACCAACGTTTGGTTGGAAAACTGATCTACCTAGCCCATACAAGGCCCGATATCGCATATGCAGTCGGAGTGGTGAGTCAGTTCATGCACAGCCCACAGGAAGAGCACATGAATGCTACGATGAGGATAGTAAGATATCTTAAGGGGACAGTTGGCTACGGAATTCTACTGAAAGGTGGAGGGAATTTAGAAGTGTCCGGATACACCGATGCCGACTGGGCAAGCAATCCTATCGATCGAAAGTCAACAGCTGGGTACTTCATGTTCATGGGCGACAACCTTGTCACTTGGAGGAGTAAAAAACAAAAAGTGGTTGCACTTTCTAGTGCTGAAGCTGAATTCCGAGGAGCAAAGAGTGGAATAACCGAAATCCTATGGATACGGAGACTTCTTACAGAAATTGGCTTTCCACCTACTCAGAAGAGTCAACTATTCTGTGACAACAAGGCAGCAATCAGCATAGCAGAAAACCCAGTCCAACACGACCGGACGAAGCATGTGGAGATTGATCGGCACTTTATCAAGGAGAAGATTGAGAAAGGAATTATTGAGTTGCCCTTTGTCCGCTCAGAAGATCAACTAGCAGACATCCTGACCAAAGCAGTCCATTCAAAGGTGTTTGAAGAAGTATTAGGCAAGCTAAGCATCGGAGATGCCGTTACTTAGCTTGAGGGGGAGTGTTAGAATATGGAAAAGAAATAATGTAAGTAAGGCAAGGATCATGTAATTAGTGAGTGATTGATCTTGTAATTAATGTGTGATTGATACCACCAAAAATAGGAGATAGTATTACCATTTGTAAATTAGGGTAAGCCTCTATATTAAGAGGCTTACTCCAAACGATGAAATACGAAAAAGAAAACAATTCTCCTACAATGTCTTCTTCCTCTTCTCTCTTGGATATCAATTTCAATATATTCATGATCCCGGCCTGTTAAGAGTCTTTGCACAAGCAAAACGGCAGCTAAGATCTGTGTATTTATATAATAACAATTCTCTGCGTTAATACATCATAAGCTAGTAAAACATCAGAATCAACGGGATTGATGTCGTGTAAGGGCCTCCATCTTCTTCTTTAATCACAATGGAGCGAAAGGGAATTACCTTACACTTATCAATGCTTACAAATCCAACATGCTTTTGTCCAGATGGAATGCTAGAGTTTTATGTCACAGGCCATACAAGAAACTCATTAACAAAAATAGCTCCAGATCAATTGAAACTAACAACTTTTCTTGCAAACATCTCATCAAGAAAGTTGCAACAATAAGGAGCACAGGAAAAGTTTTGGAAATAAATAAAAACACAATTTCAAGCAGTCACATCCACCATCGTCGAACATTTGGGTATCAGTATTTTCCAGAAAAGCTAGCAAAATATTCACTTAAAAACAGAGAAACGTGGCTAAGAATTTTGAGTGAAAACCTGGAAAACATATCTATTCACTCAACATAAATATTTATATAATTTCCTTTTATTTAAATTAAAGGTATATTAGTACATATTTTAATTAAGTTTATGGTAAAATGATAGGGGCATTATGGCACATACATATTATCCAAATAAATTATAGTACTAGTATTTGATAAGTGGAAATATTACGAGAGCGTGACACTCAGCATCATAAGTTCATAAAAATAAAATTTAGAAAATGGCCTTGTACTTCTACTAGTACTTAATTCGTCTTAACCGATTCAAGAAATTACTTTAATTACTCTAAACCAACTTGGAAAGGTGGGAAAGGAAAATTTTAAATAATTCTCCCAGATATTTAATCATTGTTAACTGTTCTTATACTTTATAGTCGGTGTCAATGTTGAAACTGCATAAGCTAAAATTTTGAATTATTACTCAAATATTGTCGGCAAGATTAAAATCATTAAATCATGCATGGGTCAATTTATCAACTATCAACTGTGGGGCGGTGCACCTGTTTATGCAAAAAGGCAGGCAGCTTGTCACACATACATATTCGAGAAAATGTGTTTTTGATTTTCTTCCAATTGATCTTCGATCTAATTTCACTCGTGCATATTCGTTAACTTCAAATTCAGCCACAAACAGGACTTATCAACAAGCATTTACATTGATCCGAGAAGGGGGTTAATTATTCCCCTTTACCAAGGTAATTTTTTAATTATATATTTTGTCGAGTTTGTAAGGATTTTATGTAAATAGAGTAGTATGAAAGGCGGCCCTATAAAATATACAGTAAGAATTTCTTTTCTATATTCTAAGTTCATATGTAAAAATATATAGCCTCTATCAGTCTGCCTTGCTCATCAACCATTACCTAAGTAGACGATTAATCTAAATATTAGTCAGTATATATTACCGATTTGCTAGGGGTTGTGAGCATGTTTTTTTTTCTCAATTAATCAATTTATCATTTAATTGACAACCCAAACTCATCCACTTGTCTAAAATTCAATCTTCTTAATATTTAAAATCGATTTGTACTTTACCTTTTGGCGCTGCCGTAATACCATAATCTAACTTATGTCTGACATAATTAATTTGACTACATATATACTAGTACTATACAATAATAAAGCAGGCTTTCTTAGTAGTAATATATATTCATATAAAATAGTTAGCTGCATAACTACCATCAACTTATTTTTTCCAATATATGCTCCCCATTTTGAAAACATATACACTCCAAGGTGTCCCTTATATGTCATAATCTATACTAGTATATTATAAAAAAATTATAATCAGCAACTGAAATCACATGGCCAAATCTTCGGTTGCAGTAAAAGTCACTGCTTTAATTATTTATCTTGCCCCTAATTTTATATACCCGCAATCATAAGGTCTAGAAAACATAAAATATTTAGAGTCGGGGAGTAAATCATATCTCCCAATGAACAAGAATTGCAAGTATATATGAGCTACTCCAACTCTGGAGTTTTGAGGCCTTTTGGGGTACTCTCCTCAAGAGCAGAACCATGAGAGCTTTACCCAGAACGAATAATATCATACTAATGTGGAGTTCGAGTTTGCACCGCCGAACCTAAACAGAGTCAATTACAAAATTAATTCTTAAACAATGAGGTTCTAACATTTTCAATTCCCAATAATTTTACTAGCAATAATAGTCCCTGGGCATAAAAATAATTAATCATAATCTTTTTACTATTTTTTCAATTCTTTCTTAATCTTGATTTGAAATCGAAAACAATTTTGTTAGATATATACACTCTGTGTTGATATCGAAAACTATAATAATAATAATAGTAATAATAATGCCTACCTATTTTAGATTCTCAATTCTATCCACTATCTCTATTAAACTCATATTTCAATGGTGCTTATCCTCATAATTTACGCGTATATATGTATGTAAACAAGCACAAATTTTAGTATCCACATGTATCAGGAGGATACTTATCGAGCAAGGCAAAAGCATATGCTAAAATCCTTTAATGGGAACCACATATTAACGTGGTATGTAATAGCATAATAAGAAATTATTTTAAAACTTGCTTTGTAGGCAACATTACTAGATTTGAAACCCAATAAAACTTAGATTTGAAATTCACTTGTTGAAAGCATGCACAATATTACTATAACATATATATTTGTTTTCAATTGTACCTCAAAAATCATGACTATTATATGATGAAAAATTTTAATTAATGTCTTATTTTAGTTTAAGAAAGAATTGTTTTTTGATTAATTTCATGAAAAGTAGTACAGTACTAACAAAATCTTATTTAAATGTGAAAAGAACAAACATACATCATTATCTTAGGACCATTAAACCACTACATGCAGCAACTAAACTAATATCCCATCATTAAAGCACGATAGTTCATAATATTGGACTATGGTGTGAAAAAAAGGACAAATAGAAAGATTCTGTGTTTCTTTTATGGATAAAAGAATGTCATTCATTACACTAAGATATTATTTTATATATTGACAAATATACGTTGCTCCTATTCAGCTCTGCATTAGCAATAGCATATTCTGTTTATGTGATGTTCAATCACAATTGAGAAATTACTTGTGACATGCACAACTTTAATACTACTACTAACATTTATGGAATTCGAATTTAAGACTCTCAACTATAAAATATACTCTTGAAATTGACCTTAAATATATGCAATATAATAGAGTTCTAGCTAAAACATAATTTGATTGATTTTATTGAATAAACATTTTATCCTAAACAAAAGTGGACTGTTTTATCATACAACCCCAACTTTTTCATTGGACATTGCTTAGAAAAATAGATTTTTTCAGTGGCAAATAAAATTCTTCAGTCGGATTTGATTTAGAGCAGTTGTTAATAGTGGGGTGTGGAGCCCTCTTAAACCGTGTTTGGATCTCTAATATCCATCAATTCTGTCTACCTTCCATTTATTAATTATTTTAATGATAGGTAACTTTGTATTCAAGGGTACCTTTCGGCCAAAAAATTGCAAAATCAATTCTGAGCACTCATTTGCATTATTCCAATTAATATGCTTTATTCGATTTAGTAAAATAATAATTTATTCCATTCCCGAGAATAATACTAATACTTTTTTAATAGGAATATTATACAGTTTTCATTTTCAAAGAAACAAGGCACTACCTTAGAATAACAGAATGGATGAGATGTAGGGAGTAAAGTTTAGAATGTTAAACTCAAAAGTCTACTATTTAAACATGAGTATTAGGATAAACACTATCATCTTTTTTCTAGTGACCAAGTTTATAAATACATTGATCATATGATAGCTAGTATTCCATTGACTATCGATATACCTGTCTCTGTCCTATTAAATATTAAACATGAAACTTTTTAATATGAAATTTTATGTAATATTATTTTATAAGTAAATGAAAAAGAGATAAAGTAAGAAAGAGAAATAAATAGATGATGTTATTTCTATTTTATAAAATATTTTATTTTTAATGAGACAATCCAAAAAAAAAATATTTTTAATGGGACAAAGAGAGTATTAGATATTAAAAGAATTTCAGGAGTTAGACAATAATCTTCTTACCTATTAAACTAAGACATAATTATAAACATAAGCTATAAAACCACATAATAGTGACCAAACTTATCTTTATCTAATAACATTCGCGTGACAAAAATTCAATAAAACTAATAAACTATTATGGGAAACACTTTATATTAATGCTTGCGCGTAATTGATACTAAGGCCAAATTCAATTAATGCTTGCTTACACTTTTAACCTAAGTTAGCAATACACCTTTTATATATGCCATGCTCAATAGATTCATCAATTAAGGCAATATTCCATACTTTGAACTCAAGTCGAACAATGCTAGTACTTTTTTTTTTTAATCACCGTTCGTTAAAAGCAAAGAGAAAGAGCTGTGACAATTATGTAACTTGAAAATAATACTATAGGTTAAGATTATTTGCTTTAATATTTATAAATTTAGAATATTTGCAATTATATCGAGACTTTGCGATAGTTCCTACAATACCATGCGTTGACAATCTTAAGTGACAAAGGGCCAGACGGTTTAAAAATTTGGTTACTGAGCCGTAGCCCGCCCCATATCTAATAACTTCGACTCACAAGTTTTATTTTCTGGATCTGCGAAGACAAACACCCAAATATAAAATAATTCCGCCCAACTTTGTACAACGTTGAAATCTATGTGAAATTATTTACACTAACCAAAAAAAATCCTTTCTTATATTTCAGTAAAAAAAATAAATCAAAAGCACAATTCTTGACCTATATTTAATCAAACACTTAAGCACAACAATATCGATCAACACAAGCTTCTTTTATTCATTTGTTGACTTGTTTTACTTCAATTCCATTATAATCAAAACAAATCCTTCTTTCATTCTTAAGAGACCTAAATATTGTCTATTTATAAGTTCTAGTTGCATATTAAGGATTCCATAAAGTTTACGGTGCTTTCAACTAATTTGCTTTTAACTATTCTAAATCCGATTAAGCAAATTATAGGAGCACTTTTTTTGGAACAAAATAATAAGGTCATTGACATGTCACGGCTCTATCGTGGAGTGAAATTTTAATCATAAAACTGATAAAATTTGTAAAGATAATATACTATACAAAATTAATTAGTTAAAATATAATTATATAAAATCACTAAAGAGCTAAATAGATTCAATCGTAACCGTCTTTCCTTTCACGAGTCACGACTAAATGAAAGTTTCGAAACTCAATAACCAGATTTTAGGCAGATAATTGGTGCGACAGGTTTCATCAATATAATGTTCTAAACTGGTAGTAGTATTTTGTTGCGTAAAATGTAAATCTATATATATTATACTCCATATAAATAGTGGTACTAATTTCCAATATTCTAAAGAAGAAAAATCTGAAATTTGGGTCGCAATTAATTGGGTGAATAATAATAGTAGTCCATAGTGTCATTTTGTTTGTACAATATATATAATTAAATAAAATTGGTTCAAATTCGTTTTATTATCTACGAGTATTTATATTTTATAGTCATCAGATGCCATGTGGCCTAAAAGTATATGATTTGATCAGATGCCATGTGTCCTAACTCGTTTGTTGCATAGAATGTAAGAAAATATCTCTAATCTATTTTGGTATAACTCGATTTATATTTGCTCTATTTTCCACTTGTTTGAATATATTTGATTAATAAATGTAAAAGTGTGAAGATTCTAATTTCTAAAGGAGTGGTGGCGTCGTGTGCGTAACTTTGAATCAACAAATGGCAGCATGAAATTATTAAAATGGTGGCGCACTCGCGATAATATTTTATTACTAGTATTTAATATATTTATATTCAATTAATCTTTGAATAAATTTATACCCACTTAAAATTAAAATATAAAAACTAAAATAATAAACGATTCTATCTCCTGTCCAACTCACTCTTGTCTGTTGCCCTCCTCCAATATATATATGGTTTGCATAGTGAGTTAATATTGATTATCATCCTCATTGAGTTAATCGTCCCCATACATACAAACCTTTGCAATATTACAAAACACAATAAAAAAAATCCTTCTAAGGAAAAGTTCAGTCTTTTTTCTTGATTCTTGAAATTCCCCACTTTTCAGTTCATCTTTCATCAATCGTTAACACGGAAACACATTTATTCTGAAAAACCGCACATTGTGGTAAATGGGGAGGAAGAACAGAGCCTTGAACAACGGGAGATTGTCAAGAATTGGCAGCTACGCCATAGCTTCGTCGATTAAGGACCCCTCTTGTATTTCCTGCACGACCTTCAACATTCTCGCGCCTATTTACAAAAGACTCAATCACGAGGTCAGAATTCGACAAATTGGCTTGATTTTCGTTGCTGAATTGTGTGGATTTTGGTAAAAAGATGCTTTCTTGATTATGTGGGCTTTTCTCTACTAAGGTTGCTGTTTTTTTTGCATTGATTGGTATGTTGTTGTGTGTTTTGAGAAAAGGGCTTGATTTTGTTGCTAAATTATGTGGATTCTGAGAAAAAGCTGCTTTCTTGATTGTGTTTTGCTCGAAACTAAGGTTGATTTTTTGGCATTAATTGCTGTATTGTTGTGTGTTTTCAGAAAAAAAGTGGGTCTTGATTTTTGTTGCCAGATTATGTAGATTCTGGGGGAAGTTGCTTTCTTTATTATGTTTTGTTGGAAAATGAGCTGTTGCTTTACTAAGGTTATTGTGTTTTAGCATCAATTTCTATATTGCTATGTGTTTTGGTTGTTTTTGTTTAATGCTTTGAAATGTGGATTGGCAGGATCCCAGCTTCAGAGAAAGTGATGTTAAAGATTATTGGATGGATAGAAATCAGAGAATTTTGAATTGGTTATTGTGTGAGAGATCTTCCATAATCTGTCTTCAGGTTTTGCTCTTTTTTCCTTTGTTTGATTCAATTTTAGCAGCTGTTTTCTTTGATTTATTGTTTAAAAATGTCAATTTGATCATGTCGGTTACAGGAATTCTGGGTTGGGAATGAGGAGTTAGTGAGCATCTATGACAAGAGGCTTGGTGATGCTGGTTACCTCAATTTCAAGCTTGCCAGGACAAATAATCGTGGAGATGGTATGATTTTTAATCCTTTTCCGTGGTTATAAACGTTGTGATGTAGTGTTTGTAGCCTCTGCTATTGTGGATGTGTTTGATCAAAGTGGAAGTATGGTGGAATCCGTGGATATCATCTAGACATGTTGAATTTGGCCCTCTCCTTGCATAATGGATTTTTTAGTTGTCCTTGTTATATCGAGAATTTTCCTTTCGAGGATCTATGTGTAGATAATGCATCTGTTTTTGCAGATGTGTTTGGGGTTTTTGTAGGGATAGAACAGGAACAAGATGTGAATCACAAGGTAGTGGATGCCAATGAAAAGCCTTTTGTGTTTACATCTTGCTAGAAGAATCTTTTAAGAAGCAATTTATAACTTCGAGTGATTCTTTAAGCAATTTAAGCAATTTATGAAGTGATTCTTTGAATTTTACAGGTCTGCTGACCGCCGTGCATAAGGACTATTTTAGGGTCATCAACCACCGGGAGCTGCTGTTCAATGATTTTGGAGATCGAGTTGCTCAGTTATTGCATGTTGAGCTGAATGCGCCCTTTTCACAAAATCTGAACTGTCATGTTCATCAAGAACTTCTCATAGTGAACACACACTTGCTGTTTCCACACAATTCGAGTATGTGCTTGGAGCGGTTGCGTCAGGTATGCTCGATTCTATACCTTATCTATCATGTTTTTCAGGTCAATTTTATTATTAGTTTTTCAGTAATGCAATGTTTTCTTGTGACAGGTCTACAAAATATTGCAATATGTGGAATCATATCAAAAGGAAAACAAACTAAAACCTTTGCCTATTTTATTATGCGGGTATATATTCCTCCCACTCTCGTATTTTCGTGAACCATTCTAAAACGATATGAGACTCAAGAATCTTGTGTTCATTTCTCTTGGTGTAACAGTGATTGGAATGGCAGTAAGAGGGGACATATTTATAAGTTTCTCAGATCTCAGGGATTCGTGTCATCATATGATACTGCTCATCAGTATACTGATGCAGACGCGCACAAGGTAAATTACCGTTTCCTTGAAGCTTCAATTGTTTCTCGTGTATTTGAATTTTGTCACTTGAAAAATTGTTACGATTAGTATCACACCTTCGTGCAGTGGGTGAGCCACCGCAACCACCGTGGCAACATCTGTGGTGTTGATTTTATATGGCTTCTCAACCCCAATAGGTACCGGAAATTGCTAAATGCTAGTTGGAGCGAGGCGGTGTTGGGGATGTTTAAGGTGAGGTACCTAATTTTCGAGTCTTTTAACAACATGCAACTCGTCCAACCTAGCACGTGTATAGACGTTTAGAAAACCCGATTTTCTTGTTTAGGCTGCTCCCATTGCTTAGAGGTCATATATGTGACATTTAAAGTTGTTTGATGGTTTGATATATCTCGTTGCAGTATCAACTTAAGCGAGCTTCACTGACGGAAGAAGATGCCTTCGCGTTTCTGAAGGCTGATAATGACGGTGATTGCATCACATACGCGGGTTTCTGTGAAGCACTACGACAGGTACATAGTTCTTCGCTGTTACATATTACTCTCTCTGTTTGTTTTTCAACGGAATACTAATGAAACGTGTTATTTGGGTGTCGTTGCAGCTCAATTTGATTGGCCATTGTAACGGATTGAGCGATGAGGAGATACAAGGGCTGTGGGTGCAGACGGACATGGATGGGAATGGCGTAGTTGACTACAAAGAATTTAAGGTATTGCGCGTTTACTTTGTTTATGAATCGGATCAACGGTACATACGCTCAACTTTTTCGAAGGGTTCCTTAATCATACGCTCAACTTTTCAGCAACGGATATGGAGCACCTCGTGGTTCGAGCAGGGAGTTGAGGTGAAAAACGATGATGCTTTCTCCACGGATGCAGAGCAGGCAATCGGATTCAGTGTCAAGAATGCAGTCCTCTTCCCCACGGAGGTAGAGAAGGGGATGTGGCCGGAAGACTACTCTCTTTCTGACCATGCTCGGCTCACAGTGGTGTTCTCGCCGGTCAGAATGCCATGCCCTCGACTGATCACTACCCGTTGCTCGTCACAGGACTCACACACCAACAAACTAGAAATCACTGAGGGCTTGGGTTGTCGGATCGAAAGATCATTATGTCGGGGTAACACCAGCGAATAGAACCAGAAAGAGTTCCGATATGGCCGGGCATCATAATGGCGTCGGCTGCTTGTGCAACCACATGAGTATGCGCTCGCCCCGTTGCTGACGACGTCGTTTATAGACAGGAAAACCTCCTAAGATTACTACTACAATGAATGTTGTGATAGGAAATCACAGCTCTCTCTCATTTTATAGTAGTGAGTGGAGTTGTCAGCCTCTTGCAAAATTAGCAATTAGAAATGAAACTTTTTTCAAAAGGTCCACATCTCCAATATATCTTGAATTCACAATTTTTTATTATTCATTGGTCGCACACCATCTTATAAATAATATCACATGCCATTCATCAATCTCCTTAGGGCCTGTTTGATAGGTGATGTGAGATATGTCTAGGCTAGTTAGTGACCAAGATTTAGGATCATGTTAGGGAAAGATATGATTTTAATAACACATGTTTGATATCCTAGTTAATTGGTTTTCTAATAAGCTACTTTGTTTGATAGGAAAGTTATGAAATCAGAAATAAATATGTAATGACAAATTTGTCCTAATTAAATTCAATTATTTCCTAAATTGTCCTTGTTGCATTGACCTAATTAATTCTTATTTCCTATATAATCTAGGCGGGAACAAAAAGAGTATTCACTTATAAATGATTTAATTTCTAAAAGATATAAGGCAAACCTGTACAAAATTATAAAAATATACTATGATAAGTTTCTAAATGCCAATTATCATATTCCTGAATTATGCACAATAGATTGTTGGTGTATGAATACAAAAAAAACAAACAAGATATAAACCAAATTATTGAATAAGTAATGCTATAATATTTGCACAAAGAAATAGAACAGTGCACAATTGTGGAAGGAAGATAATGAGTTCACCTCAATTGTGAGAAACCCTTAAACAAATCCTAGAGAAGAAGTGCACGTAATCACACATGTAGGGTTTATAAGCAACAAATAGAACTCTTCAAAAACCTACGAGAAGAAAGTTATTCCAAATCAAACAAATTGAATCGGTTATATTGAATTGAAGGAAACAAATAAAAATAATATCATCACAAAAAGGCCACAAATTGAATAGCTCACAAAGAATTTTATTATTTTAAAAAAACGAGAGAAAGATTTGGAGATGAATGAGCACCGAAGGAAAATTTTGGCAATGAACTTTGGATTTGCTTGTTCATTTTAATGCAAATTTACTTGAAGGAAGAGTTGATACAGATTTACTTGTAGGATGATTGACGCAGGGCATGAAGGAGAAATTTTTTCTTTTCTAGGTAAATAAATTAAGGGAGATATGCTATCCGACCAAATTTGTGAGATACATGTCATAGCATTTTGGGGGTAAATCTACGGGCTCGGATGGGCCATGGAGATAAAACAAGGGCCAAGATGGTAACTTAAATATGATATCAAACACTTGAAAATGACCATATAAATATCTATATCTAGACATTACTAGCTTATCAAACGGGCACTTACTATTCATCAATATCTTTAATTTGATAATTTTTTGTCAAAAAATAATTTAAATCAAAAGAGTTACTGAAATTTAAAGTTTTTTTTGGTGATTTTGAATAAAGAGAAAATAGTTAGTTTTAACTGCCACATCATCAACATTAATATTCTTTTACTAATTATTTAAATTTAAAAAATAATACTTTTGTATTATTTTTTGAACCACATGATTTCCTGACTAAGAATTAGTCTTAATTTGAAATTGTTAGTTAGTTAGTCATCGATCACAATCCTATTCAATTAAATAAAGTGGTGTTTTGATTTTGAGATAAAAGAGTAGCGAGATATAATCTAGGATTAAGTTATAAGATTATTTAGTAGAAGGGAGTTGACTGTGACTAGATTCTAATTATCACGTGACTATACATCTAGGATTAAGTCATGAAATTTAATCTCATATACCAAATATAATACGTAATAATTTACATGTGATATAATCTTGTATACGGAACATTTTTAAGTGTACTAATTAGTTAGAGTTAAAATTCTTTCCAAACGATGGATTTCAAATTATAAATATTATAGTTTGAGGATCGGGTTGTAATGTACGTGTAGCATAAGGGTGTCCACTATAGTTGGCCAGGCCAAGCCACAAAGTGTGGTCAGGCCACAAAATCGTGGTCGGGCCACCAATGCCCATGTTTCCCACTATAGTGGACATGGCCAAGCCACCAAAAATTTTATTTTTTCCATTTTGTTTATATTTTAATTCTACTACAATAATAATTGAAAAAATGCATACGAACTAAAATTAAAACAAAATCTTTGTTGTATTATACAAAGGGGTAAAATTATACAACGAAAATTTTCGACTTCTAATAAACTACTTTCCTAACGCATATCACGCTCTACGCCCTCCTCCCCTACGATTCCAAACCTCTTCTATCATATCAGCCTGCAGTGTCGTATGTGATGTTTCCCTCCGCATATCGGCGAACCGTTGGATCAAGTATGCATCACTACGCGGTACACCCTGATGGGGTTTTGGTGCCCCTTGCACAGCGGAAGACTTGTACAAAACAAATAAATCAGACGTAGGATCTATTTGACCGATTATGCGATTAATCAATTCACATGTTAAACAGATAATTGCATGCTAGAACGCAAATAATTCATGCTCAAAGAAAGTAAATCCTAAAACATGAATTCTACGGTTTAGGGTTACCGATTTGATTCTCCAAAGAATAGTCGATTGCTCGCGCCTTCTTCACGTGATGATCTTCAATACTAGACCACAGATCTTCTCTCTGGTTCCCGAACTGTATCTTGATATCAGGGTGGGCTGATCTTATCAAAATACTAGGACTCGAATAAAGAAGACAGAAGAAATCCTTCTCCAATTAGGAGAGAAATTCGAACTCCTCTAGGTAGAGGGGGACGAAAATTATGAGTAATGATAATAATAATTTCTGTCTCCTTTATTCTCCTATTTATATTAAGTTCATTTTGGGCCCAGACAGGGATCTATGGAAGGTTTTGGATATGGGCTCGCCCAATTAGCTTTTTACTAATTAAATTGAACCCACAATTTAATACAAGCTTATATTGGAATATTACGAGCAGCCACTACAGAAGTAATATTGAACTCTCCCCATCCAAATCCGAAATTACAAGTAATCCAGGTTTTCACTTTTATTATTTATTTTTCGCGCTTAAGATATAAATGTCCATTAATTAATTAATGTCTGCTATGGACTTAATTAATTAATGTCTTATTAATTCTAAGAGTGGACTTAGCGAGAAACACTTATTTATTATTCATAGAGTAATAAAACTCCAACTGGCCAGTTTTCCGAATAATAAAACCTTGTTCGAGCTCCTCTTGAGGACATTATCAAACGAGACTCACCTCGTGCACGTTTCAACATAATAACAATCCTAGCACCGCTAGATATTAATCACCACTACCCAATATATCAGGATTATTGGGTTGCGAAAAACCCGCACCATTTGATATGTCAAAGTAGTGCATAATCAATACCGTATGCTCAATGATAACATATGTAGATTAAGAAATAGTATTTTATCAAGACCCAGTCTTTCAGTAGATAGCACAAAGACTCGTCTTACTGTTAGATCCGTTCAGTGCTATACCACACCAATGTCATCTTATTTCAGTAAGGCTTAGAAATATGCGGACTGACATTGCAACCTTTCACGATAGGTAGTCTAAGCCTATCTAGGTTGTGAAATTCTTCTTTTTCTTTTGCAAAGCATTGCATAGATATGACCGTGTTACTTTAAAGTGGACGACGCCCACAACCGGTCTACTAAGCAAAAGACTTAGACTTTGTTTACTTCTTATGCATTTAAATGTTTATAAAACATGATATAAATGCACAAGCAAACACAATGTAATAATAATAGTGATTCTATTCGTGTGCGAGACTGCTCGAATAATACTGAATCGGGTTAAAAGTGGATTGTAGAGTTTTACGTATACAAGCAAGATTCTATTCGCGCGAAACTTACTCGAAACATGCTTTTCAGTATACCAAACCTAACACACCCATTTGCAGTGGGGCGGTTGCAACACCGTGACTCGTACTTGCACCCTCTTCCGGTGCCCAGTTCTCTGCAGAATATCCTTCGTCCTCTATTATCATATTGTGCAATATGATACATGAATACATGATGGAGGCGACATCATTTTCGTGCCATTGTCAAACCGGGCACCGAAGAATGGCCCATCGCGATTGGAGGACACCAAAAGCACGCTCTACGTCCTTCCTAGCACTCTCTTGTTTGGCCGCAAAATAGGTTTGTTTCGGCCCAACCGGCTGCCGTATCGTCTTGACAAACACGGGCCAACGAGGGTATATCCCATCGGCTAAGTAGTATGCCCTGTTGTACTGCGTCCCGTTGGCCATGCATCTGACCGTCGGACCCTCACCCTGACACTCATCATTGAAGAGATGGGACGAATCCAGTACGTTGATGTCGTTGTTCGACCTGCGACACCAAAATAGGCATGCCAAATTCGCATTCGGTAGTTAGCAACAGCTTCCAGTATCATTGTTGCGTGTCTTCCTTTGAATCCAGATGTGAACTGCCCCTTCCAAGCAACCGGGCAGTTCCTCCACTCCCAGTGCATGCAATCGATGCTGCCCATCATCCCCGGAAAATTATGCACTCGCCCGTGCATATCTATCAATCTCTGGCACTCATCGGCATTTGGCTTCCGTAGATACTCCGGACCGAAGATGGCCTGGATACAATTACAAAACTGCCTCAGCGCCGCCAGGGCAGTTGTTTCACCCAACTGTAGGTATTCGTCGAACATATCAGAGGGTCCGGCATAGGCAAGCTGCCTAATTGCAGCGGTACACTTCTGATATGTCGACAACCTGGGTCGGCCGCTAGCATCATTGCGCAATGTGAAGCACCTGTACTGTTGTGCCAATGTAGTCGCTATATGGATGAATAGCCGTTGCGACATTCTGAAGCGCGACGGAAAATCTCTGCTGGGTAACGGGGGTTATCGCCAAAGTAGTCTTCTATCAACCGTTGGTGTGCCCCGACATGGTCACGCCAGATGGTCCGCCGATGATAGAACGGACGAACGCCGCCGCCGCCGCCTCCTCCTCTTCTGCTTCCCGTTGCACCTCTTGAACGAGTTCATCGAACTCCCTATCCACCAATTGTTGGAACTCATTGTCGGAACTCATTTTTCAAAAGTAGAATTGGTGATAAAATGAAAAGAGTGGAGATTGGAATGGTGTAAAAAATTGGGAAAAAATGGGTATATTTGTAGAAATAATAAAAAAAAAAAAAAATCGAAAAAGGGGAGCCGCGGCTTGTGGCCAGTGCTATAGGAGGGCCGTGGCTCGCGCCCAAGCGCCGCGGCCAGGCCACGATCGTGGCGCGCCCACGTCCATCCCCCCCCCCCCCCCCCCCCCCCCCGCCCCCCCGCGGCTGCCCACCCCCCTAACTATAGGGAGCCGCGGCTCGCCTATAGTGGACACCCTAAGCTTTATTACACTAGTAGGTTTCAATAAGTCAAATTTTCTACTACTATTTTTACGATTATAGATTTATCTAATATTCTTGTTTTTAAACAGTCTATTAAAAACGTTCATTTTTTTATTATTAATAAAAAAATTTATATTAGAAACAATATCATTATTTAATAATTGTATTTCAATTGATTTTTTCTGTTTATTTCTCTGCTAATTTGACATTAAATATGGATAGTCCCCTAATAACGTGAGTTGATTTATTCATCTGTTAAAATAAGTTACGGCTGTTAATTTGCAAAAGCGAAAAGAGGAAAAATGAAATGAGTATGATTAAGGGCCCACATATGTTACGAATACGTGGAGATCTCTTGTTGGTTGAATGACTATATTACTCTCCTACTTCTAACTTCATCGTTACGGCTTGACAGATTTCCCAATATGCCCTTAAAGAAGCTTCAAATAATATCGTTTTTATCCGAATTAATGATTTCTACTATATCCTTTTTTGTAGTAGTTATAACTTGCAACAACCCTAAAAAATATATTAATGAAAATTTTCTATCGTTAATTAATGAAATCGTCATTTACATTTTTTAATTATTGTAGTGTAAAATTTTGTGGAGATTATAAACAATTTTAAGTCTCTTAAAACCAAGGTAAAAAACAAATAGAAATCATAATGATTATAATATGGGATAAATTCATAATGCAGTTTTACTTGTTTGGCAGGGCTAAAATGGGTATCTTAGTCTCACACGGTATATACACTGAATTTGAACGCGCTTCGCTCTTTTCTCAGAAATAACAATCTTTTCCTATCTCTCTATATCTCTTTCTTCGTCTCTTTCTCTCTCTCTCTCTCAAATAATATCTGATCCTCAACTCTGAATTTCCCCTGAATCTCATCCTCTTTGCATATAGTAGTTACTTTACCATTAACACTCATCTTTATTTTTACCCTCAATTTTGCAAAAAGCAATACTGTTCAATGGCTGTGCTTCCGGTTGAAGCTTTACCGGTGGGGTATAGATTCCGGCCGACCGACGAGGAGCTGATCGATCACTATCTGAGGCTTAAAATCAATAGGCGGGATAAGGAAGTCTCTGTTATTCGTGAAATTGATGTCTGTAAATGGGAGCCCTGGGATTTACCTGGTAAGTTTGTGCGCTTTTATTTTGCTGGTATTGTTGAAATAAGTAATTCTAATGTGTGGCTTCTTGGTAATGTGCGTTGATTTTTGTTAGCTTGTTAAAATAGGATTGTGTTGTGGGTTGGTTAAGATTATGTGGATCTAAGGTTACGTGGATTGTGTTCATACCAAACATGCACTTAAAGTAAATAAATCAAATAAGAATAAGTGTTGTGGGGTTAATGTGTAATGTAGGTAAGAATGAAAAAGTCAAAAAAGTAGGTGAATATGAAATATTCTTTTGGTTTTGAGTTTAGTGTAAATGGTTGGATGTTTGGTGTGACATATATTGAAAAAATGAGTTTGAATTTGGTGTAAATGGTTGGAGATGGCCTTAGGGTTCGTCCGGTGCGAGTTTTATGCTTCAACTCAGCATGACTTGGTTTGCTATGTAGTATAGCATAATTTAAGCACTACCGAATGCATTATCTTTTAATTTAGGATTTTGATGGAAATTGAGTTTTCTGAGTAATTATCCGATTGATTGTTAGTGGAAGCTAATATGATTATGTTATCTGTCTCGTACACAGCCATACTGATGATGTTTATTGTTATTAGTTGTTGTTGCCTATCATAGATTACACCTGGCTTTGAACTTGGAGGTGATCATAACTTGTGTTTCTTCCCTGTCTTGCAGATTTGTCTGTGGTAGAGTCTACTGACAATGATTGGTTCTTCTTCTGCCCGAAAGATCGGAAATATCAAAATGGTCAGAGATTGAACCGGGCCACGGAGAAAGGTTACTGGAAGGCGACCGGTAAGGATAGGAATATAACTACCCGAAAGGGAGTAAAGATTGGGATGAAAAAGACTTTGGTTTTCTACATTGGTCGTGCACCCGATGGAAAGAGGACCAACTGGGTGATTCATGAGTATCGTGCTACTGATAAGTCTCTGGATGGCACGCATCCTGGCCAGGTTGGAACTTTGTTATTATGCTTATAGTCAGTCTTTTTCTCTAAGAGCGAGCTATATTTTCTGTTGCCATGGTTAGTTTTGTATAGTAGTTTGTTCATGGTTAATTGATTGAAAGATACACATTTTCTTACTCTAAGTAAATGTTGACTAATTTCGAAAGTTTGCAGCTTTAGTTGTATAGTCATTCAGATTCTATAAGAAATTTGAGAACTTGTGAAGAAACCCTTTGCTTGTATTGTGACACTATTGGATTGAGTATGTATCTTGAATATTGTCGCATTGCACAAGGAATATAACAGTATGCATTGATTTCTTCCATTTTCTTGTACTAACTAAATGAGGTGATTTCTCTTGCTAGGGCGCGTATATACTCTGCCGTTTGTTTAGAAAGGCTGAGCTGAAACAAGATGAAGTTGAAGAGATAATTGCTTCCCCTCCTGAAGTTCGATCTGCTGAACATGAACAATCAGAATTGGTGAATCCCAGTTTAGGCGGCACTGCTGAACCACAACCTTCTAGTGCTGGAAGCCATTGGAACATTAGTACTCAGAAAGCTGTAGGTGGCACTGCTATACCTATTGATTGGCAGAGTGACAGCGGCATTACTTATGAGATTGAGGACAATGTACAAGACATTAAATCTATTCCTGTGAGTGAAATAATTAACTACCCAGCTTTCTAACAGTTTCACCAGCTGTAATCATTTAACTAACCTTTTATTTTTCCTTTAATAACCTGAGACTCTACTTATAGTTGCCACTTCTTTGATTCAGCCTAACTCTGAACTGGAGAAACTATTGGATGAGTTTTGCTACCCTGTGCCCCAGACCACAGAAGGGAAAATGTTTTCCCCATTGCATTCCCAGATGCAGTCAGAGCCTGGAAACCCATACTTCTATAACAACATTAATGGTGATATCAGCGATAGTCAACAAACGTTCCCGTTCCAGTATGGAACCAATGCTACTGACGATATTGAAAAGTTCTTGAACTCTGTTTTAGTTGATTTTGAGGAGAGCATCAACAATGGTGACAACTATGTTAACAGTCATGTAAAAGCCAGTAACTCATGTAGTGAGTCGGAGGGTGAGGTGTCTCAGAAACAGGTAAGGAAGTTTCTTTGTTACTTTACTTGTATTAAAGACTAATTATACTGCAAATAATATCGTCTTAGAGCTGGATTTACTTTCTTAACGGAGACCTGATAGCAAATATTATCTCTACTCTAGGGTGATCTGTTTATGCTACCAGTTGAGGCGTTCGAGGACAATATCAAGCAAGAATCTCCATTCCAGAGTGAAGTTTCTTCTAAAATGCTAGCTGTTGATCTTGATGGCCATAGTTCTTATGTTAGCAGTGGTCACAACCAGGGGAACTTGGGTTACGCAACTAACCTTTTTGGATTACCAAATGATTCCTCAACTTTCGCTTCTGTCAATTACATCGGACACGTGTCAAATGTTGAAAACACTGGTCTCTATAGCCCTGCAGTGGAAGACACGAATTCCGGAACTGGCATTGTGATAAGGCAGCGTCAGACTCCTAATCAAAGCACTGTGCAGCATACTGCATCAGGCACTGCTCCAAGAAGAATTCGTCTACAGAGTAAATTTCAAGTTGGATCGGTTCAGTGTGGCCTTCTTAACGAGCCAACTAAAGTAAAGCAAGAAGACGACACAGCCCAGGTGCGATTCTGATCGTTAATTCCAATCAATACCGTTGTCTAGTTTATGGCTATCTAACCTCACATAATCATTGGTACTACAGGATGATGGGAAGGCTTCTATGGTCTCTCCTGATGAATCGAGGGCTTCAACTTCTGTCGATGCAAATACAAATGGAAACTCAAATGACACAAGCACAAACCCAAAGGTCAAAGCCGAATCACCATATGATAAATCAGAAGATACTGTTTCACAGCGCTCCGGTTGTGCACTTTCAGTTTCATCATCGAGATACATGCCTAAGGTACTCATGGCCATGAGTCTCATAGTCGTGCTTCTTGCTGTGTGGGCATTTTCTACCTATAAATGAAACTAACTAGAAATAATCAACCCTTTTTTCGTTTAGTTCAATAGGTTAACACCGGTGCCTGATATTTTGTCGTTTTAAAGCTAAATGTTACGCCTGGGTGCTTTGGATTTTGCTTATTGCTTAGCTTTATGGATGATCGTTTCTGTACATGGTTATGTAACATATATTGGGGATTAACTTTTTTTGTCGTATATGTTTATAGAGATTTACAGGATACAATTGTGGTTTTTTGTGATTGCTAGGTGTTAATGCTGCTTTCCTTGTAGATGTTGTCTTGGATGGTGGAGGCTACATTCTTCATTTTCTCATATGCTTCTCTGAAGTAGAAATTTTGTAAAAATTAGATTTTGTGAATAGAGAAATTTCAAGTATCTTTCCTATGAGGATCTTCCCATTTTAAACCTGAATACTGATTCAAATCCAACATGTTATCATAGGCAAAGCTGAACTAGAAGTGTCCTTGCCAAATGCGTATATATAAGAGGCATATAAAATCGAATTATACCTAAAGAATAGTGATTAATATTGTTTCTGATGAAGACAAATAACTATCCAATACATACCAACACATGATCAATGAACAAAATGAACGAGCAAGTAAAAAGAGTCTAAGATTCCCAAATTAAAAAAATAAAAGGCGAAAATAGAAATAAAAGCAAAGAATACAGTGAAAAATATGAACGAGCAAATTAAAAAAAAAAAGGTAAGATTCCAAAATAAAGAAGAAAGCAAAAATAAAAAACAAAAGCAAAGAATAAAAATATTTAATGGGGTGAGAGAGGCTCGAACTCTCGACCTCAGGATAACTCAGAAGCTATGAGACCTACGCGCTAGCCAACTGCGCCACCACCCCTTTGTTGTTTTGTTTACAAGCTGTATTCTCTTCAACCTTTGTTGTTAGCGTACCTTATTCTAAATTTATAAAGGTGGTGTTCGGTTTCCTAGATAAAATAATAACAATATACGATCTAGGATTGAGTTGTGATATTATTTTAATCATAGGGGATTAGCTATGACTAACTATCTCATGATTATCCATCTAGGATTGAATTGTGAGATTGAATCTCATGAACCAAACACATTACATATTTAATCCGGATACACTACAAAAAAAAGTTCTATTACAGAAAGAACAATCCATCGGTAATTACCGACGGAAAACAGTGTTATCGTCGGATTGGATAATTTACCGACGGATTTACCGACAGAATTTTCGTTGTCCATAGCTAAAAGCAAATTACCGACGAGCAAATTACCAACGGAGAACTCCGTCGGTAAGCCTGTGCTAAACAGGTTTACCGACAGAAAAATAGGTATTACAGACGGAATATTCCATCGGTAAATTTGCTATTTTTAGTAGTGATACAATCTTACTAACCGAACACCCCCAAAGGAAATAGGAACTATATTTAAGTTAATAACTAGGGTTATTAGCGAATAATATCACATATCTACAAAAATACTATTTATTTTCAATAATGAACTTCTAAGTTGGTAACTAGTATCATGAACTAGCCTTGCGTTGTTAAATTACATCAGTGACATATTCCGTCTTTATTTGTACTATGCAGCAATGAAGTGAAGATTATGCAAAAAAATTTGATTATTAGGACAATAAATCAAATGCCACATCATTTTAAAAATAAAGTTATTAGGCAATCTTCAACCATATATAGTACCAAATTTCATTTTTCGTATAGAAACTTCTCCGATCACACTGCAAATCCAAACACTCATTTTTTGTATTTTTGAATGAAACAACACCAAATATAGGTGTGCAATGTAGCTACGGCAAAAAATTTATAAGACATACTAAAAAATGATGTTAAATTAGAATTTGATGCAAATGATTGGAGTAAATTAACTTTCTGGTGTAACATAACTCAAAATTGAGTTTTAGTTTCATGTAAATGGTTGGAGATGACCTTAGTGCCTAATATCACGCAGCTATCCAAAATACAGTACTCCTATTATTTTTTTTAGTGAACTTCAACTTTGGTAAATAATATTACAAACTTACATAGGGTTGTGAATCAGACTCTCATTTAAATCATCAGCATGTGCATGTTAATCCACTCTTGATTGAGTAAAATCCAAAGTCATCTGTTTAACAACTTGTTTATTCTTGTTTTTACACTTGTTAATCCCCCTAGCTAGCTCTCACTGTTTAAACAATCTCTCCACTTTACTCTCTAAATATCATTTTCTTAAATCATGTTGTTTATGACAGAACGAAAGAAGTACTAAAACTCAGAAATTAAACTTTTCAAGAGAAGTGAGTGTAGCTTTGTTGGGTTAGAAATAAATTAATTTCACATTGGAAAATGAGCCTTCATTAATCAAGTAGAGTACTATCAACTGGGCTGCATTATGAAATGTAATAATTATGTGCACAAGTGACAGGTGCGTGCTAGACACTGCGAGTCGTGGCACCATGGCCTCGTGCACCGTGTGACAAGAGCCTTATGCCTTGAGCCTTAGACTTGGATCTTGAAAATTGTTTTTTGGGCTATTTTTTGAATCTGATTGTCGAACTTGGCTTGAACCTAACTTTATCTTCTTGGACTATGACAACAAACGGAGATGAATAGGTCCCAACATGTAGGTCCCTCAAACGATCTACACGTGAATACATGTTCAAATTTATCATGTCTAGATACATCACGATCTGCACATGTCTATAATGTTCGTAACTCTCGGTCGAACGCCAGTCATGATGACACAATTAACTGTGCTCCATGCAAGATCTCATTGCAGTGAACTATGCATGTAATTAGGATAGTTACTGCATGCATTTCATCACACTTTTATCTACATTCCACAAACTCTGCATACGTCCACTGACAAAGTTATGTCTTCATTTCATTTAGTTCGTCGGAGCTCGTTTGTCTACAGTGTTAGCACATTCAAAACAAGGTCATTTCATCTTAGCATAAGACAAGCCAAATCGATATTTCTATCAGGGTGTATCTCATCTCACGGACAGATGCCCTTCCTCTACTCGGCGTAATATTACAACTCTTTGTTTTATTTAATAGCCCTCCAATTTTGCAGTTCCATTTCCATGTACTTTTTCTTCCTCAATTTGTTAAAACTATATTAGGCCCAATAATTTGTTTATGAAATGAGTAATATATTGTAATTTACTCGATATATAAAGCACAACAAAAGAGTGAGGGGGAGAAAGTTGTCCATCTCGAGAAGTTCCTCAATTTGAGGCTATTATATTAAGAGAGATCAATTCCCCCAAATCAATTTTCTTGTGAAACACCCATCAAGGACAACGAAAATACATGGAGATCCATGCTTTCTCCATACATTCAATGCATGAATCCAATTTATCCTTCCAATTTGGCTTTTGTTCAAATACCAAGATTCTATGCCTATAAACTTATAACCAAGGCTTTATGTGATCAAATATTCAAAGGATATACCAATTACCAATCATACCACCTACGACTGACTGTATCTCTGTCTACACTTTCACTTTAAATACACATGTCTTTGTCTAAAGTCCACAATTCCAGGTTGGAAAGCAATGCGCACAAACTTGATTGAGTTCGATTTTTTATCATTTCAAAAACGAATTAAAGGAGAATGCAAATATATTATGAAACGAGAGCATTCCTTTTATCTAGATAATAAACATTTTTATTCATTGCTAGCAATTTATTTATTTGTTCAATATACTCTCTCCGTCTCCCAATAATTGTCCATATTGGTTCCGGCACGGATTTTAAAAAATATAAAGGAAAGTGGATAGAAAAATTAGTGGAATGTGGGTCCCACTTTTATAAATTGGTTTTATAATAGAATGTAAGTGAAATGAGTTAGTAAATGTGGGACCCACTATTATTTATAGAAAAAAGTGAAAATGGACAATTAATGGGAACGAACGAAAATAACGAAAGTGGACAATTAATAGGGGAAGGAGGGAGCATATATAGTAGGATAATCAACTTTTAAATTCTTTGAAAATTGTTTTTATTTGACTCAACAATGTCCAAATTAAGAGATTGTCATCCATCATATCTTAATTATTTAGATAGAAATTCATGTGGCTTCTATTACCGAGAGAGAGGCCCTTCTTCTTTTCTTTACATCCACTGCCACTTGTATGATACACTTATTAATGCTTTATGAAAACACACACACACACGCACTAATTAAGTGTAGGGAAACTAGTAGCAAGAAAAAGTTCAAGAAAAGAATGAATGGTTAAGATTAGAATTGTATTTATAGCCACAGAGACAATGTGTATGGGCCTTTCTTGGAATGACAGTTGCCCTCACTAATCATACTTAATTACATTCTTAAAAACCATAATCGACAATTCTTGATTAATTCAACAATTTTCACTGTAAATGATGTCAAATTAATGGGGGTGGACCTAAAAATCAAAATTTGGCAGCCCCTTTTTGGCACAACTGCATGCTGATGATATCTTTTTTGTGGACATCCCATATTAGAGAAAGAAACCCTTTGGCATGGACTTTGGAGGTGGCAACTTTTGGTGCTACTAACATTGCTGACTCATTTCCACGCAACAAAAATAGAGTGAGAGAAGTCACCTTTCAAGTCTTTGACATGAAAGTATAGGGTTGATTTTGATGTAAGAGGAAAAGATGGATTCATGAAATAGAAATACAGGAATAATAGAGAACGTTTTAAGTAAGTACTCTCTTTCATACCAAAGGCTAGTGGATCCGGTGACTATTCCAAGTGTTGATTTGCAGGTCCCTCAAAGAATGTGGCAACTGATCCAAGGATTTAAGATTGTTTCATACTCAAAAGCAAGAATTGATTATCTGACCATTTGTTTAAGGATGGACGAGTCCAATATCAGTCAAGATTCAACCATACCCCTGGATTACATGTCGATTTTATTGATGTGTTAGATTGAGAAGATCAATCGTGTCGAATCTAAAGGAATTTAAAGTACTCCCTCCGTCCCAAGATATTAGACTCATATACCATTTTGGGATGTCCCAACATACTTGAGTCATTTTTATTTATGGTAAAAATTTACTTTATAACCAACTCCACTTACATCACTAAATAGCATCTCCTAAATTCCTGCGCCCAAAAGAAAGGGTCTAATATATTAGGACGGAGGGAGTACTTTATTCGTCCCATCATAAGCAAGTCACTTTTCTTTTTTGAGTAAGCAAGCCACTTTATTCTTTCTTCACCCGTCCACTTATTCTCTCTCATACTTTATTATCTCTTTACTTAACTCTTTAAATACCAACTTCTTAAATCTCGTATCTAAACTAAGCACTTTGCTTATGGCAGGACGGACGGTGTAGAAATTCTTCATTGTTAAAGTTATATGAGTAGATATAATAATATAAATAAAGTTACGCCAACACACCATTGTTGTTTGGTAAGGGTCATGTCTGGAGTTAACACATGTAGGGTACCAACAATATTACTCCAATTTGGGGTGAAGATCATTTCATTTTGATGAGTTAAGGTAGGTAAGGATGAAACACTAATATAGGTAACTGACATGCATCCAAGTTCTTACCGATTAATTATGATCAATAATATAATATTTCCATCAACTCGAATTGATAACGGTCCATATAGCACTCCACAGTTAAAAATGAATTAGCAACCTTATTAATGTTAGTTCAATTTTAAAAGGGACTTTTCCTATTTGTTTCATCTTTTTGAGAAAAAATACAAGTTTCCAATTTTTATTTGAACTACTAAGATGTGATATATAAACCACCCATGTGACACCAACTAATCGTGATTAACATATTTAATTACACGCAATGCGTAATCACTTTAACATTCCTACAAGTTTTAATCTATTCCAATTACCAAAGATCTAAAAAACAGTACAACAAGATATAATTTTAATGCTTATATACCAAATGATCCGCTTGTGAAAAATGTGCCATCAAAAGTCACTTTTGATTAATGGATGGCTTATCCTTTGCTTCCAAATCTATCAATGAAATGGCTGTTTCCCCTAATCAAGAAATTATATACCACTTCAATTTTATAGTTTACATTAACTCTTTTCAGTAGAGTAGGTAGCCCCTTTTCTTTTGCTTTTTCTTTTTTCCTTTTTTGAGAAAGAGAATGTAGGAGTATACCAGAGTTTAACCAAACCATGAATTTTTCATGTAAAAGGCATACTTTTTATTCAACATTATATGCAACTTATTTTGAGTGGAGATGATATAGATATGGCATTTTTGCTGTAATTTAACTCTTATGTGTGCCAATGAAAATTTGGACATCTGCAAGTCTATGTCTGTGACGCACTATAAAATTTAAAAAAGAGCTATTGGTGTATAAAATCATAAACTTTTGAAATTTGGTACATTTCTCAGGAACATAAAACCTGCTCGCAATAATCACGAACTTATTAAGTGTGGTGAATATACTACGATTTGAAATTTCGGCAAAAGTTTGTGATTTTATCATAAAAAAAACATATTTCGATATGGTATACATATTTTTTTATTTTATACTCTTAATTACAACCCATACACCTAACATGCACACAAAAAAATCATACCATTAAGTGTGCATACATGCACAACACATCGAATTTAGACCCTTTACTGTGTAGTTACCTAATTACTACAGTGGTTAATCTTCTATTAGGCATGTGATTATGAAATTTCCAGAGGGGACATACACCAAACTCCATTCAAACCTAGGCCTACCCTTTTTCCAATTTGCACCATTCAAAATCTCACACACACAATTATTTTTGCTATATATATATATATATATATATTTATGTGTGTAGGAGTGCGTTATATTGCTAACTTTCTTAAGTTGCTAACTTGCTAACTCATCAATGCAGTATATTAAAAATGTCAACACGGTGACATCAAAATGTCAATGCGTAATATCAACACATTATATTGAAGTTCAACAAAATTATGTATTGACATTTTAATGTCATCGTGTTGACATTTTTAATACACTGCATTGATGAGTTAGCAAGTTAGCAATTGATCACACCCCTGTGGGGGTCTATATTAGTTATACCTCACCAAATATACCAACTATTTTCTTTAACTAATCAACTAAATAAATAGTATTTAAATTTGTTTTAGAGGTTTCCTTGTCTAGTTTGTAACTCTGCATGTGCTATGCCATCACACAGACTACTTTAAAGCACTACAATCCACACCGTCCATTTCTTTACAAATCCATCATGTCTTTTTTTGAAGTTTCAATTCCCATATAAATTCTGCTCATCGTTCTCTCAAAATTCTCCCCCCTTCTCCCTCTAACACAAAATTCTCCTTTATAATTTTATTAAATATTTATTGTTCATCACAATGGGCGAAGAAGCTAAAGTAGAGGTTCGTAATCTTTTCTTTCATGAATTAACTCGTTACTATATAAATGTGCATGAACTTGAAACCCTATTTTTTGGGTTAATTTAACAGGAGGAAACGAAGCCTGAGGAGAAGAAGGAAGAGCCAAAAGCAGAAGAGAAAAAAGAAGAAGAAGCCACCAAAGAAGAAGAAGAGAAGCCGAAGCCGCCAATGCCATTTGTGTTGTTTGTGGACTTGCATTGTGTGGGATGTGCCAAGAAGATTGAGCGCTCTATACTCAAGATTAGAGGTCATCTATTTTCTACTAGAATTTTAAGTACATGAAATTAATTAAGTGAAAATTTTCTAATTAAATTATGAATGAAATTGCAGGAGTGGAGGGAGTGGCAATGGACATGGCGAAGAATGAGGTGACAATAAAAGGGGTGATTGAGCCTCAAGCTGTGTGCAGCAGAATCATGAAGAAAACCAAGAGAAGAGCTAAAGTTTTATCACCATTGCCTCAAGCTGAAGGTGAACCCATGCCGGATATTGTTGCTTCCCAGGTACCTACTTTTCAGAAATAAATGTATGGAGTATTTCAAAAAGGAACCTTTTTTGGGTCAAATTCGAATTTAATGGTCCAGACATGCATATTGTCATGTAGAGTGTGAAATCAACCACAATTGCAAAAATAGTCGTTTCTCTTTCTGCAATTACGAGTGTGATTATGTTCGGAATAATATAAATAAATATTTTTGCGATTGCAGGTTAGTGGATTGGCTACGATAGAGCTCAATGTCAACATGCATTGCGAGGCTTGTGCCGAACAACTCAAGAAGAAGATACTCAAAATGAAAGGTACACTCTTTTTCTACTCCGGTTTAGAAAATGTAAAGAAAAATGAGTAAATGAAGTTAGTGGAATAAAATAGTGGAACAGTATGAATGAAATAAGCATTTACCAAAATTAGTAAAAAGTACATGCGACCAAGTATTGGTGGAGGGAACGAAAAAAAAATTGTATTAACAACAGAGGAGTAGTGTTCAAACAATAAAATTCTATAAAAGGTCCAATTTTTCTTATAAAAGTGAACATTTAAAAAAAAATAAAAAAAATGCAGGAGTTAGAACGGCGGAGACTGAGCTGAGCTCCGGAAAAGTGACGGTGACGGGAACCATGGACGGCGACCGCCTCGTTGACTACGTGTACCGGCGGACTAAAAAGCAAGCCAAGGTTGTGCCGCAGCCCGAGCCAGAGCCGGAGAAGCCGGCAGAGGAGAAGAAGGAAGAAAAACCGGCCGAGGGGGAGGAAGCAAAGCCGGCGGAGGAGGAGAAGAAAGACAAAAAAGATCCGGCGCCGGAAGAGGGCGGCGGAGAAGCGGAGGAGGAGGAGAGGAGTATGGAGGAGCAAGGGATGTACAAAATGATGCACTCCTATCATTATCAGCCAATGTATGTGATTGAAAGAATCCCGCCGGCGCCGCAGCTTTTCTCCGACGAAAATCCTAATGCTTGTTTCATTATGTGATCAAAAAATTGGAATCTTATTATGATTCTGTATGAGTATCTTATTTGTGTTTTTGTTATAATAAGATATTACTGCAGAATTTTCTATCTTAATTAAATGTGTTTGTTTGTAATTAATCTCCCAAATTTATGCAAATTCTCAGCTTTTATCAGTGTTTCTCTTGAAATTAAAACATTATAAATCTCATAAATTCCTATTTTATTGATATAGCAAAGAAAGATTATTAATTAGTTGCAGAGTTTAATTAGGCTATAAATTTCCAGATTCTCAAATAAAGCTAATTCAAGAATCGTAATCATAATTTAAAAAATACAAAGTGTCAGGTGGCCACTATGGATCTAGTATGCATGCATAGAATCTAGAAAGAAAAAAAAAAGAAAAAGAAATGAAAGATGTATAAATATAGTCAAAATATGTGTTTTTTTTAATTAAAATATAGTAGTATATAAAGAAGCACAAAATAATACTCTGAAAATTTCATTTGATAGGCCTATAAATAACAAATCTTTCATAATCTTTAATTGGGGGATTCCAGTTAATTATGTCGAACTCAAAATTAACCTACATTTTCCCACCAACATCTCTAATTTTAAGAGTACTTTGCTATTGGACCAACAAGATCTATGTTTAGTTTATAATTCTATGTATGACAACAACGGTGACAAGAAATATAAAAACACACTCCTATAGTGGAAAAATAGAATAAACTCAAATAAGTGCTCTATGAATAAACTAAATGTTATACACTTATACAAATAATTGTAACCAAATATTTATCTAATATTTTAAAAATTAATAGAAGCGTTGAGAATTTTTGAAAAAATAACTATAATTTGTATCTGGTACAGTTTAAATATTTCGAAAAATGATAGGAGTATGTTTGACTAATACATAAAATAACAAATTCCGAAACACAATATAAATGGCATAAAAAGTAATATGGCCATAAAAAATAATCAAATTTCGAAATATACTCCATAAGAAAACAAATTCCTTAAATTAGTCGTGAATTTTATCATTTTAAAATATGTAAGGTAAAGCAAAATTATCGTTGAAAAAAAAAAAGAAATTGTATCACTGGCCACATGGGAAATTTCCGATAGAAATCCGACGTGTACAGTTTTGGAGTATATGTGGCGGATCCAACATGGTAGGACCCGATTCCAACCGCTTTTCTCATAATCAGACTACCAAATTTAGAATTACTCCAACCAATCATATTAGAGAACGGATGTAGTAGTATGTTTAAAAAATTATTATCAGTTTTGTTAGTTAAAAATTGATTGGTAAAGTTGATAAAAATGATTAGTCGATATATTTTTTTTTATTCAAAATTTTCAAATAAATATTAATAATGATGTATTCCATTATAATAAATTTAATTTTTAAAATTAATTTGGTGGTGGAACATGTGCATGCATGCAATTTAAAGTGGTACAAACAAAACATGCTTTAATACCAAAATTGGGCTTCAACTTCTTTGCTAAGAAAAACATCCCACATGGGCCAAAGTATAATAATCCCGACTTTCCGATTGACTAAAAGTAATTCGAATACTAATTTATAAGTCCTCACTAAACTTATCAGACTCATTCATAATCATGCAGTTTATCAATCCAACAAAATCTTCTAATACTGAAAAAACTAGCTAGTTTCCCGAGCACCGAAATGCTCAGTAAAAGGCTAAAGTGCCGGGTATTAGTTTATGCTACTTGACAATGTTGCCGGCTGAGTACTTTTGCTGAGTATTTTTTTAGCACATGACTTGGGTGCTCGGAAAGTTTCATATCGGCCATGATATGTTCCGAGCACATTGGTGTGTTTGTATATTGATGACGTTCATAACGATGACTTTCACTAAAATAAATATTTTTTTTTTCTTTTCTATTCTTATTTTTTTTTACCATATATGTCGTTTAATATCTCCATAATTTGCATCTAGGAATAGGATCTAGCATTAGAACTGGAGTATTTGGTAATTATTATCGAAATTATAATGCAGTTAACTTGTAGTAGTATATCTATTTGTTCATAATTGAAGACAGAGACAAGGTAGTGTAAGAATAGAGTAGAAATTAAATTAATGCAGTAGGTTGTAGAGAAGATTGCAAAGCTAATCATGTAATTTTGATAGATTTAATACAAATAAAAATAAGAATGGTAGTTAGGTTGGTGATTCTCAAAAATCAAGAGACGTATCACGCATGTTTTAGCCCTCCAGATTTCATTAATAAATAGTATCAATGACCTAAAGAAACTCATAACAGAAAAGGTTTCTCAATATGGCCTCAACTTCTCTAAGAAGGTATATATGTTGAACATTCACATTTTCCATTATCATCGACCTCATCCTGATTGTAATCCGTCCCTCTGTAGTTGAGTCGTTTTCATTTTTTTATTATCATGCTGTAGTTGAGCCATTTCTAATTTTTTGCCAAAAAAAACAACTTATTTCTTTTTTTTTACTTTATTCTCTCTTACTTTATTCTCTATTCATCTCTTTAGCTTTTACTTTCCTACTTAATTCTCCTTTCATTTAACTCACTTTGAACACGATTTGTCATAACAATTAACAAAAACTAGTGCAATTAATGATGTAGGCTTGAAGGGAAAGTAGCCCTAATAACCGGCGGCGCCAGCGGCATCGGAGAGGCCACCGCCCGGTTATTTTCCCGCCATGGAGCCAAGGTTGTTATCGCCGACATCCAAGACGAATTAGCCCGCGACGTCTGCAAAGACTTACTATCTCCGGCCACGTTCGTCCACTGCGACGTGACCAAAGAATCCGACGTGGAGAGCGCGGTCAACGCAGCAGTCTCGACGTACGGTTGGCTAGACATCATGATAAACAACGCCGGCATCGGCGGCGCCCCCGAATCCAAGATCACAGAGACGCGCCTCTCGGAATTCAAGCGCGTGGTGGAGGTGAACCTCGTGGGCGCATTCCTGGGGACGAAGCACGCGGCGCGCATGATGATCCCGCGGCAGCGGGGCGGGAGCATCGTCGCGACCGCGAGCGTGTGCTCCGTGATGGGCGGCGTCTCCACGCACGCGTACACGAGCTCGAAGCACGGGGTGGTGGGGCTGATGAGGAACGCCGCCGCAGAGCTCGGGGCCCACGGGGTGCGTGCCAACTGCGTGTCGCCGTATATTATGGAGACGGCGATGACGGCGGGGCTCGGGAGGGATTGGATCAGAGGGTGTTATAGCAACTTAAAGGGAGTGAGTTTGGTGCCGGAAGATGTGGCGGAGGCGGCTCTGTTTCTGGCGAGTGATGAATCCAAGTATGTGAGTGGGCATAACCTTATGGTTGATGGAGGGATTTCTGTCATGAATAACGCCTTCAACCTGTATGATACTGGCGCCTAATATCACAAAATTTTTCATAAACCTACTTTTTTCCATGAGCTCTGAAGTTGGCATATAGTATCAGGAATTTAAATAGTTGTTGAATTTTTCGCGCCGACCACAAAATCCGACTACATTACATTCATTATTTCACCACATATGATATGTGTTTACCACTGAAAAATGATAATGATATGATTACAACGTCTGATTTAATTATCCATATCATTTTAATTAATGGAAGTTGGATTTTGCCGGAATAAATTCTACAACTATTTAAGTTCGTGATATTACACGCAAAGTTCAAAGTTCATGGGATTTTTTTTTTTTTTTTTGTGATATTGGACGTCAATGTCCTGAAATTAAAATATATAATTTGCTAATATCAGATCCAAATTATGTGATTGGGCCTTCACAATACATGTATAACAAGTGTGGATCCAATTATATGATTGGGCTCTTTTTCAAATTTTGATTTGACACAATGAATGTGAATCTGCAGTTCAAGAAATTGTCTGCAAAAATCCAAACTGAATGTGAATCATCTACTAATCCAAATCGTGTATCGAATATTTGTACTTTTAACATTCTTTGAATGCGAATTTGTCGGCAAAATCCCTTTTTAAACAATGACGGCTTAACCTAACTCTTAAACGAAACACGTCATTCCTTAACAAGAATAGGAACACGTTGCAAAAGCTATGTTGAAATAGTGTGTAGTATTACAAAACAAATTCTAGATATTCAAAAGGATATTTGAAGGAATTAAAAATTAATATAACCTTTTTGTTTCTGTCAATAAATATAGTCTATTTGCTGATAAAATCATTCATATAGAATATGTGTTTCTCCATCTAGCATTTATAAAATCAAAATTATTAATTAAACGTAAGATAAATTTTAAAATTAATATTAAAATCACTAAAGATTTGGATAAATTGAATTATTAACCTTTCAATTTCCAAACCAATAATAAAAAGAGAGATGCATATATAAAGATGAAAATGCGATACACATTTCGCAGTGACTAATCACGTGGACGTGGTAACTTAATTTAATATAAAGATGAAAATGCGATGCACATTTCGAAGTGACTAATAACGTTGACGTGGTAACTTAAACTGGTCAAAAGATAAGAACGTAAAACCAAATTTAATTCTGCTAGTATTAAAGGAGCTTTGGGATAGTCATGACTACTTTTAATAATAAAAAATTGAATTAGAGGATAGCGTCGACCTAGAGTTCTACTCATGTGGTAATCAAATAATGGATGCGAATTATTATAACATTAATTTCATTTATATTCAATTTAGTGTTTTCAGTTCTAATGATAAAATACAGAATATTAGGAGAGAAATCAACAAATAATGTAAGATCGGAAAACTATTTTCATCCCTATCACAAATTATAAGATGAGTGCAACATCCAGATTCAAATTTTATATAAAATGAAAATGTTATTTAATTTTATTTTTAATAGTAAGACAACATTTTAAGATATTTTTTTATATGATCCCATCTCCCAATTAACCCTATATACAAACATATAAAATTTACAATCCCAAATTAACAAACTAAATTATACAGTATTCCCTATTTCATCGGTCACACTTATCAAAATTATTTTGAGTTATATTGATCAAAATTAAACAAAATAAATAGAAATAAATTTGGAAAACCCAAAGGGCCCATCTTTGCTCTATATAGTGAGTCCCCTACACAAAGCTTTTCAGTTTTCAACGACAAAATCAGCTCATACATAGAGAGAGAATTAGAGATGATAAAAGTGGGGAAAATGGTTGAATTGATGGAAGAATACAGCTTGATGATGGCAAGAATGAGAGAACAGATCAATTTCCTGCCACGACGTCGTATCGAATTTCAGTTCTTCAGATCTCTGCATTCTGCTTCTACTTCCACTTCTGCAGATTCTTCTTTTTTCATGTATTTTTGATTTACACTTTCATTTTTTCTCATACTTTTTTATACCTGCGAGAATTTTAATGTGATTTTTAAGTGAGCTGTTGTAAATTCTGAGATATGATCGAAATAAAATTTTATTTATTTTTTGTTGGATGGAGTATAATTTTTCCTTTTCGTTTTGTGTAATTATCTCTCAATTTTAGTGTATAATTTATGTGTAAGTTTTTGTAGTGTAATTCACATTTTTTAGGTCCTGACAGAATTACTGGTGGCATAATTGAGTCATTAATAATTCCAGAGTCATACGATTAATAGGTTCATTGAATTTAGATAACGAAAATGATATTTTAAGCTGTCGTTTTAAAATCAATCATATTATAACAAAACAAAATAAGCATGAATTGCGTGATCTTGTATAAAAAGTTAAACCTAAAAATCAATTATGAAATTCAAACGTATGACACTTTATATGCAATCATTTTAATAAAAATTAATTACGGTTCTGTATCTGCATCTACTATTGGCTTTCCTAACGTCCAAAATTTAATATTTGAATAATAATATTACTTGTATAAGTTTACATGTCAATATTCAAAAGTCAAACACGCATACAATAACGTGTTTGTAATTTCTAAAGTTTTTAATTATGTTTAAACTCTAACAATTTCACATAAAACGTGGAGTTAATTAAATGTTGTTTGTTGGTACACTTAGGGTCCGTTTGATAAGAAAGATAGAGATATAAAAAGATACGTAAATTAAGATAAGTAATATGGGTTTTGTGTTAATATATGACTAGATAAAACTTTTACGTTGTTGTTTGGTAGGCGAGATATTATCTAAATTTATGTACCAGATAACACATGAAATGACATAATTGCCCTTCTTTAAAAATGTGTCGTAGTAGGAGTTCGCCTAAAGAAACAAAGCAAACATGTGGATCCAAAATCCTTTTAAGAGCAATTTATTTGGAAAATCAAATATGCTCATATAACCACATTATCATCACTACTTTCGAGAATCAAAGAATCATTTGGACATTTGAATGGAAAAAATCGAAGTGAAAAATTGGTAAACAACAAAATCATCACTGCTACATCTTTCATTAACAAGAAATTGAAGAAGAAAGGTACTAGTTGTCACAGACAATCAAAGAGAAACATCAAATTCTTCTTCTCTATCTCTCTCTCTCTCTCTCACGGCAAGTCCCAAAAATCGGGACTCTAGCACCTTCGTCCAGCACGGCGCCGACTCGCCGGCGTTCCTCACCCGAAATCCGGTTTGGCCTCCCTATTTCTGCCTCTTTTCCTCCTCACAGCCATTGTCCAACGCAGCTCCATCATCGGCTTGGGTTCGCCATCCATGGTTATTTTCCGGTGGTCTGCCTCAAAGAGGTCATCGTGCAGCGTCTGATCGAAGAATACTCCAGCCGCGTTGCAACCCGCTCTCTGGCATCCGAAATCGTGCCTCCAGATGCGGTCGTCGGCGTTCCTGCTCCACGGTGGTGTGAACTTTATTGAGAAAGGGGGAGAATCATTGGAATATGAGATGTGGGTAGTCCTGGAGAGAGAGAGAGGGTAGAATCGGATATCGAGAGAGAAAAGTTTTATAACCCACCAAATTGGTGGAATACATAGCTTAGCATTAATGTGTATATTTGGTCGGGCCGAGACGGGCTTAGGCGTTATACTGGGCTTTGAGGTAAGTATTTCAATCATATCAAATAAATAGAAAAGCCAAAATATAAATCTCTATTTTGGTATTACAGCCTTATCAAACAGACCCTTAAAGTAAATGCAGAATTTTTGAAGTCATTTGACAATTTTTTTTGATGATGGCAATCATTTGTGAAACCCTATTCCTACCAACACGCCATGTTCAAATGTTATCCCACACATCAAATCCAACATAAATTTTTTAAGTAAATAATACTCTAATTTTTCAGAGGTATGTAGTCATGAAATATAAATCCTATAAATGATTAATGGGCCATAATTAAAATGGAACCTCAAAAGCTATCTCTATAATGATATCTACATGTATATAGTCGGGATTCATTGAACTCAATGTATTGTGAAATTAGTTGCACCACTAGCATTTTCTTGAAATATATGTGAATATAATCGAGGGAATATAATCTAATGCATATTCTAAATATTTTACGAACTTCAAACTTTGATCTAGACTATTAAAAAATGTCAACAGATTTCAAAATAATAGCAATAGAAAATATTTATACAGTGTCAACAGTTGACACCGTGTTGACATTGTGTTGACATCAAAATCTTGAAATTTTACATTGTGTTGACATTGTGTTGACGTTGTGTTGACGCTATGATGAAAAGTTTGAAACTTGTACAATATATAGAGTTTGCATTTTATTACTACCATATAATCGAGTGGATTGCATCTAATTAAACTGTATTGAAATATGAGAAAATTTTAAATTTAATACTCCTACTAGCTAAAAATAATTGATGAAATGTTAGCATTGAAATATATACATGAGGATGAGTTTTTGTGGTTTGTAGATTTGATTAAGAGCCACTAGTATGATATGGCGATTTGACCTCCACGTTAATGAATTGGCTCATCATACCCAGTGGGACTCATTTTAATCAAATTAGACCCATTTTTATTATCATTCTCATGTCCCACACCATGTTGCTATTTTTATGAGATAAGATGGATAACATATATTATACGCATTTATAAATGTGCCTGTGACTTTCATTGATTTTTTCTTCTAATTTAACTTGATGTGGTTTGAACATGTTTTAAGAACATATAATTATATAGAGATAGGGAAAGTGATCAAAATAAAAATTGGTCTTAATATAAAACGCATGGAAAGTGATCAAAATAAAAATTGGTCTCAATACAAAACGCATGCCAAATTCTAATAATGAGATTTGTAAATCTTATGGTTAATAATTTTAGGTTATTTTATAAAATTCGAATTTAAAATTATTTTAAGTCATTTTTACTAAAATTATCTAAAAATAAACTGATATTCCGTATATTTGGTTCTGCATTTCATACTTAGATTGAGTTTGGACAATATTAATATGTGATGAAACTATTTTTTATACATAAGGTTTTGGACCTTAATATAATTATTGACGATTAACCTCCAACTTATCCTACTTTTAAACGTGCAATTTAAAATAGTTTAATTAAAATAATAATAAAACAAAAAATTACGATAGAAAGTAAAATAATAATGTCATAAGCTTGGAAGTTAAAAATTTCGGGAAATCTCTGAAAAGGGGCCAAAATGGAATCTTTTGCATTTTATATATTTATTTACAAAACTAAGAGCAATTGTTGTGATAAATATACAAACTTTAACAGAGTCCCATTATCCACAAATCTACTCTTAAAGATCGAACCACCGAACCCTATCAAATTAGGGCTTTTAAATCTAGTTTTTTTATGGATAAGATACAGAAATTTATAAATTATTTTCGCCTTCATCACGAGCCTATTTTAATTCATCTGAAGGTAAATAAGTCATACTAATATGTTACGAAGATTTAACTTCGTTCCAGAATATATTACTTCATTCTAGTAGGTTTTTACTTCATTCCAGTAGGTTTTTACTTCATTCCAATACGTAAATGTGGTTTCGCCGTCGCGTGCCGTTCTTTCTCTCTACAATATCTATCACCAACGCCATGGCGCTAATATGGTTTAATAAACACATGGAATAATGTAATAAATTATTGGAATGAAGTATGTGTAGAAGCATTTGAAGTATAGAATGAAGTAATAAACTTATTTAATGAAGTAAAATGGGCTTGTAATGAAGCCGAAAAAATTTTCACAGCAGCACATCTCATAAAAAAACTAGATCTAATGACCCAAATTTGATCTCTAGTTCGGTCTTTAAAATTAGTTCGACATTGATCATAACTCAACTTTCACGTATTTAAAATTATTGAGCTTCTGATCAATATCTTTTTGTTTATATTTGTTTAACTATTACTGAATTTTAGTCCATCTATTAAATTTTCGGCCTACCACATATAAAGAATCCAAAGTCAAACAACAAGCAAATTTATGAATAGTTCAATAATATTATTGGTTTGTGACATCCACATATAATTTACTACTTATATAAACATAATCATAATTTTATTTACGTTTGTATGGACAAATATAAAAGATTTTATGTAGAGCCCAGTGCTATAGAACTAGTGTAGGTGAACATATGCATGAAAAATTCATTTAGTCTACATTTAAATAGCAGTTGGATATAATATACATACTGTATTTGTGAACTAGTATGTTTACTGTATTTGAAAATTAATACTATAATTCTATAAAATAAGAGATAGAATAAAACTACAAGAGAGTTGATTATTATTTTTTACTAAAAACAGAAATCAATTATTTGAGTTGGGAATCCACAAAACGGAATATGAGATTATTTAATTTAGTTTGAATCAAGGGATTTAATATTAGATTAATTGATTTTGTTATATGGAGTATTTAATTGTTTTTAGGTCATGAATCAATTTTATTAAACTCTCTCAATGTAGGTCTCATCTTTTCTCTAAATGGTCTTTCACTTCTCCAACTTAGAAGTCATCCAAAAAAGAGTATTGATTTAGAAGATCTTTAAAGTAAAATTTTCCATCAAACTTCATAGTACAAAGTTTTTTAGAACCTACTCTCTTAAGTTTGTCCCAATAAAACAACTACTTTATCCGTCCCAGGAAGTTATCATACTTCTTTTCTACGCTTTAATTATAAAAATATATTCCCTCTGTCTCCAAAGAATATGCACTTTAGGTGCGGTACGAATTTTAATATAAAATTTGTAAAGTATGAGAGATGTAAAAGGAAAAAGTAAATAAAATATTGTTAGTGGTGATTGGGTTTCACCTCATTAGAAAGAAAAGAGTTCCAAAAATAGAAAGTACATATTTTTGTGGGACGGACTAAAAAGAAAAGAGTGCATAATCTTGTGGGACTGGGGGAATAGTAATAAATAGTTAAAGTGAATGGAGTGTAAAGTAAGAGGACCATAACGTAGAGAAAAGTCTTAACTAAATTAATTTTTTCTCTACTTTAATTTATTAGTATTATTTTTATAAAATAAATGCAGAAAAAAATGTCACAAACTTTAAGGGATGGAATGAGTAATTTTTAGAAATAGAAACACTTTTGTCTTTGTTTAACACACAATACAAAATAACATAAAATCTCATGCTAGCAAATAGACGTAAGATACTTGATACCTAATAAAAAGAGAAGGAATACAATTCCAGAAAAAATGTTTACTTGAATAATTAATTTTTATTAAGCTAAAAAATAAAACTTATCATGACTAATTAAATTCACTAGGAAAAATAATTTTCCCCAAATTCTAGCCTTTTTGGATTCTATTTAGTACTCAATTAGGAATGCAATTTCCGTGAAAATTCAAAAGCTTTTGAGATAACAATTCCTTAACAAAACCAACGACACATGCGATACTTCGGTTACAAGAGTGAAGTTTTTTAGTCAAGAGGAGAAAAGGGGCCGCTTTTTTTCTGGGTTTTCTCTATCTCCACTTTCGTTATCTGGTATGAATTCCCCCTTTTCTGTGTTAATATCTCTTTTTTCTCACATGGGTTTAACAAGAATCATGTTATCTTGTGCTGATTGATGCTTTTAACGTTTGATTCCTTATGTTATGGTTTGTTGCGATCACTGTTTGTGACTCGAGTTGGGATTTTTATTTGGTGGCTTTGATTGATCAGTGAATTGATTCTCAGCAAGAATGATGGGTTTGAGCTCCATGGGTTTTGGGGGAGGTGGGAATTCATCAACATCCAATCTATCTGCTTCTGCACCTCCGTTTACTGTCGATAGATTGAACCCTAAGCCCAATTCAAACCCTATGTTGCATTACTCCGACTATGGGATTGAGCCCTTTCCCCATTCCTCTCAGTATCTGATTAGAGCTGAGGCTGCAATCAATTCTAGTGAGATGATTAGCGTGCCTGCGCCAGATGATTATCGATTTTCGGCCTCTGCCTCTGTTAATGCACCTAGCTGGTCTACCTCTGCTTCTGTTAATGCACCTAGCAGCCAGTGGTCTACTCATAATTCTGGTTATGGCAGTGATGTGAAACCTTATTATTCATCGTATGTCACGCCCTTGGTTGGAGAGGATAGGGTTTTGGGTGAGGATGGTGGGGGGTCTCGTTACGATGTGGTGCCTACTCGTGGAATGAGTGTGGCACCTCAGCATGAATATATGCGAAGCTTGTATGACTTGGAGTACACGCATCGTTGGGTGGATGGTTTGGGCTTTGATGATGGAAAACGGGCCAAAAGATCAGAGGTTGATGGGAAATTCTCGTCGGAGAAGCTATTTGTCGGTGGTTCACATGGCTATGAAAATCAACTGTACCAAGGTATGTCTTTCTATCTTTTACAGTTTTACTAGTACTAAAAATGTTGTATTTGTTGCTAAGATGTTTTAGCTCTTACTGAGATCATTTAGAGTCTCTTCTGAAAACGGTTGAAATTGAGATGCTTTATCTCTGAGTCATGATCGCATTCGCTGATATGTAGCAACTTCATAAGAACCTAATCTCCTGAACAACCCGGCCTTTGTGTATACTGTGATATTGATAAAAGATTGCATGCTTATTCAGTGATTACAAGCTCGTACGCCGTGATTTTTTGTTCAATCCTTGCATTTGGTTGTTTTCTTGTGAAAGTTAATATTTTTATATTGATGGCAGATAGCAAGTAAGTTTACAAGTTTGTGCAAACCTTGTGCTTCTGTTTTCTTGTGAAAATTGGTTGTGAATGGGGAACTATGAGAGAATATAAACCACCGTCAAAATACAAGTGAAGAGAACACGACCGAGAGTTGATCAGTTTATGAATTTTAAAAGTGATATTAAAATAACATAATTTTTGTTATTCTCTAGTGGTTTTTATCTCTGAACCTTGGTTTTCATTAGTTTGTTTTTGTTAGACTGTGGTTAAGTGTGATTCCAAAAGATGGTGTGAATTACTGTAAGATAATAATTATTTGGAACGAGGCAAAACTAAGAGTGACATCTTCAATAGTATTCCAATATCTTTTGAGGTCTTTATATGATCTCATTTCACCGGACTTCTGGTAAATATGTTAACTTTTCTTATTTGAAATAGGGATAATGGTCGATGTTAGACGGTGGTACATCTTCAATGCCTAAGTAAAGATTGACGCTCCATGAGCATCAGTTTAGAATTACGTAGTTTATCTTTAATGGTTTTATTATGTGAAGCAGTCTGCTATCTGAAATATCATATTGTATCTTAAATTTATTTTCTGTTAATCAGGTGGGTGTGGCAGTGAAAACCGTAACCAATTCAAGGAAGATTCTGGTGTTTTATATAAAAATCCCCATCAGGTTCTCGACCGTGAAGTCTATACTGGGTCCTCGAGTACTGGATACATGGAAGAAAAATCGTGCCTAGAGTTCTTTCACTACCCTGAACCTTATCCTCCTCTAGAGTCATGTGCAACAGAGAAGATCTTTCCAAATTATAAAAACTCATGCAGCCCATATGAAAAATGTGGCAAGCCCATCGATACATCCTATCAGGCTTACGTTTCAGTAGGGAGATCGTCGCCCACAGTGGTCATTAGACCACCACCAGCTTCCAGTTTTGGTCAAGGTAATGCTTCTCGTAAACCTGCTGGTAGTGAGAATGCTGCTGGAATCCACACTGTGGATTCTGATTATTCCAATCCCTCGAAGCCTACGGATTCTGGTCTAAAACCCATCTGCAAACCTAAAGACGGCTTCTTTGAGAGTAGTCCTTTCAAGTTCTTCAAGCAAGGGAACTCTCCCGATTCATCATCTTCTGATTTCAAGGTTAAAGCAACGCTAGGACCTCAAATATCCGATGTTAATGTATCGAGTGGTTTTCCAAAGACTGGTGATAACATTCAAGTTGTTAATTCCACTGAGGAGCCTTCGGATTCCATAGATCATCATAGCACTGCGGTAGATTCACCCTGTTGGAAAGGAGCACCATCTTCTCCGTTTTCAGTATTTGATATTGAATCGGGAAACTGTGATAATGTCAAGGTAAATTTGGTCGAACAATATGGATTTGGTCACGGAGAGCATCCAAGTCTCCCCTTATTTGATTCTAACCGAGTTTTTACTGAGAAAGTTGAGTGCAACATGGGAAATGAAAATGAATGTGGAAGAAATGGCATGAAGCTTGGTTTTGAGAAGACTCTTGATGCAAGCTGCTCGACTTCAGAACCGAGTTTATTGGATAGTATAACAGACAGAGTTTGGATGCCACCTGCGACGAGGAGCAAGGGAGTTGATTTGAGTGGTGGTTTTACAAAGGATTCCAATCAACTCAATGACTTAACTAGTGTTTTTGATTTGAAAGTGTCTGACACCAAGCATTTATTCGATGAAGGATGTGTTGGGATGACGGTAAATGACGTCTCTGAAGGTGCTGCCATGGCAGTCCTTGCAGCAGAGAAGGTCCTCGCGTCTCCTGCTTCTCAGGAAGATCCCATTGAGCATAGTGCAGCACCAGATCCGAGACTGGATGTGTCACCAATTGTTAAGTCGATGCATAGCCTCTCAGAGTTGCTTCAGTTTCACATTTCAAGTGACGCATGCCCTTTAGGGGAAGAAAATACTGAGATGCTTAAACATGCAATAAGCAATCTTAGTACTTGTTTGAGTAAAAACGGCATACAGATCCAACCAAAGAATAAGCCAGAACCGAAAGATATTTATGGAGAAACCTCCTCTCTAGGGAAGCCGTGTTGTGAGGTAAGCCTACTCATGCAACAACAATTCTATCTTCCTTAAGCAAATAATTTGAATGTTTTCCCTTCTTTGCCAGGGTGTTGTTTCAAGAGGTCTTCATACGAAATGTGATGTTTTGAATTCTTGCACCGATCATGGTAAGAAAGATGAGATATCATCAATAGTTTCACCCTTGAGGGATGATTTTCACATAACCGGAGACGATGATATGGCGAAGGTACGTGCTGTGTTTTTAATATTCCCATCGTTTGTGTAGAAGCCATAGCACTGTGTTCGTTTGTAGATACAGTCTGTCCATTTTAATAGGCCTCACTTGCAGGCTATAAAGAAGGTCCTTGAGAAGAATTTCGAGATAGATGAGGACATGCACTCGCAAGCACTTCTGTTCAAGAATCTGTGGCTCGAGGCGGAGGCTAAACTGTGTTCCATCAGTTATAAAGCTCGTTTTGAGAGAATGAAGATTCAGATGGAAGGCATCAAGCTTAAAGCTCCGAAAGGTTAGATATGCGTTGTGGGCTTTTTCGTTTGCTATGATCCTAAATTAGATAAGCCATCCATAACATTGATCCTAATAATGGCTTAAAATGTTATCAGAGGATGAAGATGTTGCAGATGTGGCATCTGAGCCTTGCATTTCTCCGGATTCTGTTATCATGTCGGTGCTGGCTCCAAAGGCTCATGCTGACACATCGCCTAAACCCACCTCACCGGGCTTATCTGCTTCGGGCATGAGTGACCCTGCTGGTTGTAACGAGTCTTCCGCCCTAGCCAGGTTCAGTATCTTGAAATCCAGAGAGGAGAACCAAAATCCCATAAATATGGAAGACTCCGTTCTAGCCAGGTTCAATATCTTGAAATCTCGAGATGAGAACCCGAATCCCATAAATATGGAAGACTCCGTTCAAGCCAGATTCAATATCTTGAAATCTCGAGAGGAGAACCCGAATCCAGTAAATACTGATGAGCAGCAACAGCCTGAGATAATCGACGATAAGCATGCAGATTCCATCATGGCCAGATTCAACATCTTGAAATCGCGAGAGAGCTCAAAATTAGCTGATGTGGAAGAGGAAAAACCACCTCAGGCGATCGGTGACGAGTTTGCAGGCGAGAAATATTTCCGGCCACTCGTCAGAGGTCAGTTGGAAGATGCAGGCCCAGACGTGGTGGTGGCTATGCAGCCCAATTTCCATTATCAAGCTGGCAGCCTTGTTGGGGGTGGTAAGTTTGACTCGTATTTTGAGCACTCTGGGTATGATTCTCCCATTGAGTACAGTAGCGGCTCTGTCACTAACGATGCAGCAATCGATCTGGTGAAGAGCGGGAGCAGGACAGTCGGTGAGAACAAGTCGGGGTGGCGCGATAGTTCATCCTCGTCGGAGTGGGAGCATGTGCTTAAAGAGGATTTTTCTTGGAAAAACTAGGGAAGTTGTTGGATTTGATTGTGTGCTAACTGCTATATACTAAACGGGACATACCAGTACGACTTCTTCCCCCTCTTGAGATTGTCACATCACTTTGTAAATTGGGAAAACATATTGTGATGATCGAATTTCACTTTGAACATAATGTGTTACCTGGTCTCCGAATATTAGGAATTTAGGAAACTAAATTCTTGATTTCATGTATATTTGGTGAAAATTTCCTTGTTAATCTTGGTTGTTAAGTATCTTTGATTTTGGTAAAATAACTTACAAGCGTCAGTGGGTCAAATAGTTTTGTGTATGTTTGAATCGTTTGCTTAATTAATAGTACTACACACCCAGCTAAAAAGTTGTCTTCATGCAATATCAAATCTTGATCATTTGCCACATTATGCTTAGAATTCAACATCAAAAGAAATCCAATAACCAAGTATTTGTCATGTTTATTGTGTCAAATATCAAGACAAAACTTCAGTTCAACAGAAAAATGGGGGGCACATTTTCATAACTTCAACAAAACTGTCAAGAGAATCGAGCAATGAAACTAAGATTGTACCAAAAAAATATAACAAGATGCAAAAATATAATAATGTCTAGGTTGTGAGCTCCATGATAGCACTCACAATGTCTCCACTGTGAGTTTTGAGTGCCTTGACAGCCTTGGTCCTCGTCACCCCCGCTTGCGTCATGATCAGATCAATGTCACGAGGCTCGACACCCGTCTCATCAACCTCTTCTTCATCTTCATCCACTTGGTCAGATGCAGCCGAAGCAGACAGTTCTGGCTTGGTCGTCACAGAGCTGATGTCTGGCACCCTGAACTGTTGAGCAGCCTGGGCCTGGAGCTGAGAGCTCAAGTCCTCAATCTTGGCCTCACCGAAGATGATGTAGGTCTCGGAATTTGGGCTCTTGAAGACATCAGGTTTCGAGATGATAAACAATATCTGCGGATATGTAAAACTGATTAGACAAAGCACATCTAAAGCCAAGAAATAATGAGCAAAGGATTTACGTTTTTGGTTCTCTTAATAGTGACTCTGCTGACACCAAGAACGGCCTTCATGCCAAGCTTTAGCATCGCCTTACGGCTCTTTTTCTCACTTCTACTTTGCTTGGAACCTTCAGTTCCTCCTCCTGTTCATGTTTGACATAGAGCAATGCAACCATTTGAACAAGCTAGATAATAAGTCTAAAAGAGAAAAGAGAAACCAATACTCTAACTAACTCAATATAAGGGTACAACATAACATCTACGAATAATCAAAGAACACTCATCAATCAATTTAAGAACAAATTACACTTATCATCAATAACTTGGTTATTAGCTAAAACAGTGTAACCACAAATATTCATTGTTGCAGAATTTAGAACAAATAAGATCTCCAAAAACTTAGTTACAAGCTCAAGAACAATGGAAGCAGATATCTAATAGCCTTTGTTAATGAGTCCAATGATTTAAACAATTTCATACTTAATTTACATGTGATGTGGCTTTTCGAAAAATAAAATGCATTGCAGTAAGCTATCACTATTCCTAAATCACATCATGTTCCACTATTGTGAATGCTCTTAGAAACATCCAATAATCTCACATGTTAATCCTTCCTTCTAATTAAACAGAATATTTTTCTAACCAACAAAACCAGAAATCTCAAAAAAATAATCTGAGCACCAACATTTCCAGAAAAATTAACAACAGAGCGAAAATATTCTACAATCAAAACGCTCACGAAAAATAAAAGTAGATGCGATTCTGAACAAAAAGCAAACAAACGCAGAGATAGATCTAGAGAGATAGAAGAGACCTATAATTTCGTCGTCCTTGTCATCATCTTCATCGTCGGTGTCATCTATATCATCATCATGCTCCTCGTCTTCCTTCACGTCCTCCACCAATGGCTCATCCTTCACCGAACAATAATAATTTAATTTTTTTACACAACGAAATCAATCTATGAAAAATAAGGCGAGAGAAAATTTATACCAGAAGCTTCTTCTCGGCTTCAGTCTCTTCGACAACGGGTCCAGGCATGGCGTCGGAGATGAGGGATGGATTAGAGAGTGAAAATAGATGAGAGTGAAATGAGTATTTCAGTTCCTTTACTTTTATTTCTAGGGTTCGTTTTCGGGCTTTAGCCCAATAATTACTTAAGCAATGTTACTTGGCCCAAAATACTAACTCCGTAAAAAAAAAAAAAAAGGATAAAGTCGTATATTACACAAATTTTATGGGATCCATATTTAAAATAATGCATAGGATTAATATTGATTTAAAACTTTTTTATTTATAGAATTAGTTAATTTTGGTGGACGCTCCAAAATGGTAAAAATATATCTATTTTTCGTGGATGAGATTGCAGGAGTATCAGATTTCATCATCTGTATTGTATTACTATGTATTTAAATATCGAAGCCGAATTAAGAGAATTTAGCTGATAAATAACTATTTTAATAAGAAAATCTTGCTTCTAAAGTAATAATGAGATGAAAAGCTCAAGTGGTTGAGCTATTGGAATTTGATTGAGAAATAAGAGAGTTTTCATGAAATGAAGCTCAACTAAAAGTAATCCACTCAATTTATTAATCGAACTCTTTTGTGACAAAAATACATCGAATAATCATGAGAATGTATTGTATTTAAAGATGCCCATGGTTTACGGTTAATCGTAAAACTGTAATCGTCGGTTACGATTCCGAAGCAGAGCCGTGAGAATTTACCCGAACCAAAACCATCAATTTTAGAACTGTGGTTCGGTTTAGGTTTGAAAATTTCCGAACCAAAACCAGATAGTTCTAAATCGGAATCGTGAAAAACCGCCAGAAAATCGTGAAACCGAGCAGGAATCGCAAAAACCACTGAAAATCGACGATTCGAAACCGTGAAAAACCGTAAAAAACTGTCGGAAAACCATCGATTTGAAACCATAACCGTGAGACACCCTCGCGGTTTGGTTCCAATTCGGCAATTTCTAAAATCGAAACCGGCGGTTCCGAACACCACCGGTTTCGGAACCGTTGGCACCTCTAGACCTATTTGTATTGACTATTGAGTATGTTTGGGTGAGAGTTAATACTTAATGGCATAGTTAGTTAATAAATTTGTAATTATTACGATTTACATTTATTTAACTATTAAGTTTGTTTGGAATAAATCATGTTTATCTGGAACCAGATGGCTTAAGAACTTCCCCTCATTTATGTTGATCATAATAATGTGGGTGAGTAACAGACGAGGGAAATTATAAATTCACAATAATAGACACGTTTAACATAAAAGCAAGTAATGGAGTATGATTATGACATCTTCTGACTTTTGGAATTACTAAATTTAGTCAATAGATATAGTAATATAGTGTACAACTAGTTTCCCTCCCAAATGTAGTACTACTACACAAAAAAATCTGATGAAAGTGACTTAGAAAATTAAAAAATGATAGGTATGAAACAAGAAGAAAACCAACGGCAACAAGTAAAATAACTAATGCATATAATTCAATTGAAGCTTCTTAGGAAAAAAAACAAACGCTCGCTCAAGTAACAAAATCGCCTTCTAATGACTCCCATTTCATTAGAAACAGGTTCAGCATTAAACAAAAAAAAAAACATCAGCCCTCTTCCTGCAGCTTCATCATATTCACACTACCAATTCTATGCCATACAGTCTTGGTTAGTTGCCTTGTTGCCTTCCTCTCCTCGTCCCAAGCTTCATTGCTAAACGCATGGCAATGGCCGACTGTCCCAGTCCACTTGAGACACGGAGCAGATAGATCACACACATAACAGTAGCACTGCAAATTTTTAAAAAAAACATGATGTTAGCTTAGATTCAAATTTTTAAAAAATGGAGCAACATAGGCAAATTTTACCATTTCGCAGTGCTTGTCGTGGGGCGTCTTATCGAAGGGAAACCTTGCACAAGTGTTCCTTGGATGTGGATAGTCTCTGCAGGCAACCTACTTGAATTCATCCAACTAATTAAGTTGTTTCAAAACCTCCAATCTCAAACTAAAACTAAAACCTAACACAAGAATATGTAAACTACTATATGAATTTGTAACCCTATTGCCAATATGCAGTCAATTTAAATCATCTAAATGCTAGTATGAAATTGAAACTAGAGGCATAACAATAATTATTCACCAACAATTGACTACTTAATTCCAAACCAATGATCACCACAACAAGAGAACTCAAAAAAAACAAAATTACCAGAAACACAATTACAATGGATTCAAGAAATTTCAAGAAAAACATAAAAACCAACTAATAAGTGAAAAATATAAATATAAATACATGAAAAATTACCTTCCCCTTCTCAGATACTACGCTCAAGTCGGCGTCAACAATATCGCCATTCACAGTGGTAGGCAACTTTAACACATCTGAACTATTGTAGGGATCGAATTCGAGGATAAAACACTCTTCTTTCTCCTCGAATTTCTGGATTTCTTCTCTATTTTTCAGGCAAAATATAGGTTTCAGAGGGGAGGTGTTTTGAACGGGAGAAGGGCTGGAATCGTTGATTTCGATCACTTCTTGCTTCACCTCCATCTTCGGATCCATCTCAACTCTTCGTTTCTTTACAGCGGACTCAATTTACTGCTCATTCCGAGGGATTAAATTGATTTTGGGAAATTGTTCCTGCGAATTCAAAAGGCTGCCTCTTTCTTATGTTTTTTTGCGGTTTAACTTTGAGAATTTAAAAGTGGGAAATTTGAGGGGACGGAAAAAAGGGGGTTTTGGAACACGGCTTAATATGGGCTGGGCTTCGTAGATATTTTTCATGGAAAACTTTTCAACCCATTGAATCATGGATATGGGCTCTTCAAACAAAATAGGCCCAATAGCATCGCATACAATTAAAAGCACAAATAAGAATTACTACATGATGGAAAAGAAATTATATTTTTAACTGAATATGAATATTGTATCATAGATATAAGCTCATTTGATCGAGGCTTGGCAATTTTTAATACGACACGATCATCCGATATGAATTCGCACGAAATTAGTTGGTTCGAATCCTTTCCGATCGACCAAATAAATATCCGATGATTTTCGGTTGGTTCGATTGGGGTCATGTTAGATTCGGGATATCAGATAAGAAATAAAATTATAGTAATTTTTATTATATAAAAACATGTACTCCTACTTTAATTTTATTATTTATATTTAAATTGTGATAAAGTTTATTATGTTATAAAAGATTTAATATTGTAATATTATACTATTTTATAGTGTAATATCAAGTTTTAATTATGGAGTATCATGGTTTAGTCGTTATTGTGTCATGTTAAGTTAAATTGTATAGTAACATAGGTTAATTAATGGTGTGACTGACAATTTTCGACATGCAACAATAATCCGCACGAATATGCACGAAGTTAATGGGTTGAAACCTAATAATAACCGTACAATTTTTGGGTTAGGTTAGGGTTTGCCTTATTATATGGGTCAATGTTGAGTTGACGCGATAATGACCCAATCTACTTAATTTGTCCTCCTTTCATTTGAGTCATTTGACCAACTGAAATTCAATTTAGTGATATTATTAATTAAATTTGTGTAGTATATATTAAAATACTCTTTTTTACATACTAATGGCTGAAAAGTTGGATTGATGAATTTAAAGTTGAAGCGAAGGTAAATTGCCATCAATTTATTTCGAATATATATTTATTTAAAATGATCGTTAAGTTTGAATTACTAGTAAGAGACTAAGAGCATCTCTAAGGAAAGGTAAATGGAGAGGTAAAGTTTAATTATCATATTTATCTGTTTTCAATGAAAAATCATTCTCTAACGGAAGAGGTATTTGAGAAGGAATTATACATTTTTCCATTTTGAAGAGGTATACCTCTCCTTTAATGTTATAACTACCATGTTTGCCTTCTTTTCATGAAAAATTATTCTCCAAATTAAAGGTTTTGAGAAGATATTACATTTTATGTTTTTAATGCATTTTATGGTATTATTTTATTTTTTTAAATAATATACTTTTTTATAGTAATTTTTTTCTTTAGAATATTATTTTTTAAAGGATATATTTTACTCTTTTGAGAAGATAAATAAATAATATATCTACTTCATTTACCTTTTCTTGTTGGAGACCCTCAAATTAGGACTTTGATATAATACCATTTTATCGCATATCATTTTGTAATTTACAGTATATGTTGTGAAAGAGGCATTCATCATCCGACGGCGAGACTTAAATTAAACCTATAACAGATTGTTGAATAAATAACACCACTGCATATTCTTTCATTTTCTATTAAATATTCCATGTGTCATTTTGTGGTTTCAACATATTATAATTGATCTTCTGGGGAAGTATTGCTAAATATATGTAAAATACAAAACATTTGTCATTCTATTGGAATATGTGATCTAATGATTAGATTAATGCAACATATCATCTAATAATAGAGATTTTTAATCTAATAATGTAGATTTTCAGTCTAATAATGTAGCTCGACTAATAATATGAATTTTTAGTCTAATAACATAGTCCAACTATTGTTATCACAATCATCCAATGATGATTAAAGGACTGTGATTTATGCTTTGTGCTTTATTTTACACTAAGAAGGTAAGACCCTAATACACCCTATGATCTTGTATTCCATTAATAATTTCATTCATATTTTATAAAATTTTCTAGTTATATTTTTTTACATTTCTTAAAATTTATGTTGATCCCAGATAAAATAGCTAATGATGACCCAATAGAGTACAAAGTATAATTTTATTAATTTTTCGTCTCATTAATATTATACGCCGTCCGCCTTATAAAAATATGTGAACTTTTCATTTTCGTCTGTCTCATAAATATATGTGCATTTTCATTTATGAAAAGTTACCCCAATTTATTAACCATATATATCAAATTATTTATAACTTATACCACCGTTAAAACACTACTAATAATGTGAGTTCAACCATCCACTAACACTATAACTTTCTTCTCCTTATCTTTCTTACTTTATCAATTTTATCTTAATTCATATATTATATCATATGTCAATATTTTTACCAACTGACATAGTAATAGACTAGTGACACAATATTTATGTGCTATTTATAGGCGTACGTTAATTTTAAATTCTACTAATAGTAGCTTTATCTAGCCCCAAAACTTAGCAGTTTGTTCAAAGCCATAGTTTAACAACTCTTACGTCGGCAAATATAGATGCAATTAAATAGGCTTAAATAGTTCAGTATTCAGAACTTCAGCCGTCACTTTTAATTGCTAATAACTTTATCGAGCCCAAATATTGATAAGCCAGCTTCGCCGTTTTTCACAGCAATATATTAACAACTAGCTAGGATTATATTTTATGTATTTAATGGTTATTACTTATTAATTACTGTACCTTTAAGAATACTACTGTACTAATGTAGTAAGTAGAATACTACAATACCATGCAAAATTCTAACGGCCACTAGTTTGATAAAAATATTGTGATGAAGATAAAACAAATTAATAAAACTGGAAAATCTTAAATACTGATTAATTAAATGAAAAGAATCCTTTATTTAAGCTCCACAATCCGAATCAAAGGATCGTCCATACATATCTACGTAAGTAGTAGTAAAAATGTGTGATCAGGAAGAAGAGTTGCGCTTGACAACACTTGAGCTCTATCATTAATGTTCATATTTGATACAAATTAATAAAACTGGAAAATCTTAAATACTGATTAATTAAATGAAAAGAATCCTTTATTTAAGCTCCACAATCCGAATCAAAGGATCGTCCATACATATGTAGTAGTAAAAATGTGTGATCAGGAAGAAGAGTTGCGCTTGACAACACTTGAGCTCATCATTAATGTTCATATTTGATCAATTAGGTAGTTCTTCGTCCCATAATAAGAGTCACACTTTATTTTTACAATAAATGATAAATAGATCTCACATTCCACTAACTTACTTCACTCATATTTTATTATAAAACAAATATAAAAAGGTGGATCTCATATTCCACTAATTTTTCCAACCAACTATTCTTTATATTTTTTAAAACTCGTGCCCACAATAAGAGTGACTCCTATTGTTGAACCGGGAAGTGTAACCTAATTAAAGATGCAATTCTAGAGGGAGGAGAGCACATGGAATGAGTATATTTGGGTACGTAGCCAAAGATGGTAGAATAAGAAGAATGTTGAACAGGAGCAACGCTCAGTATCCAAAATCCATCTATTACCTACCCCATGTCATCCAGGATGCTCCATCTTATCCAGGTTCCATCGTTCTTATCCAGGAGGCTTGACAATTTTTGATACGACACGATCATTCGATATGAATTCGCAGAAAATTAATTGGTTCGGATCCTTTCTGATCGACCAAATAAATATCCGATGATTTTCGGTTGGTTCGATTAGGGTCATGTTAGATTTGGGATATCTGATATGAAATAGAATTATAATTTTTAATAATTAAAAATATACACTTTAATTTTATTATTTATATTTAAATTATGTTAAAGTTTTAATAATGTTATAATAAGATTTAATATTGTAATATCATATTTTGTAGTGTAATATCAAGTTTTAATTATGAAGTATTATGTTTTGGTCGTTATTGTATCGTGTTAAGTTAAATTGTATAGTAACTTAGGTTAATTAATGGTGCGACTGACAATTTTCGACATGTCACAATAATCCGCACGAACAAGCACGAAGTTAATGGATTAAAACATGATAATAATTGTACGATTTTGGGTTGGGTTAGGATTTGCCTTGTTGGATTAGGCCAACATTGGGTTGACGTGATAACGACTCAATCCACATGATCTGTCTACCTTATTCGAGTCGTTTGACCAACTGAAATTCTATTTACTGATATTTTTAATTAAATTGTATAGTATATATTAATATACTCTTTTTACATACTAATGGTTGAAAATTTGGCTTGATGATTTAAAAGTTTGAAGTGAAGGTAAATTGCCATCAATTTATTTCGAATATATATTTATTTAAAATGATCGTTAAGTTCGAATTACTAGTAAGAGCATCACCAAGGGAAAATAAATGGAGAGATAAAGTTTAATTATCATATTTTCTTTTTTCTATGAAAAATCGTTCTCTAATGAGAAAGGTATTTGAGAAGATATTATATATTTTGTCATTTTGAAGAGATGTCTTTATCTCTCCTTTAATTGAGGTAAAATCTTATAACTATCATATTTACCTTCTTTTCATGAAAAAATCATTTTCCAAGGAAGAAGGTATTTGAGAAGATATTAAACTTTATGTTTTAATGCATTTTGTAGTATTATTTTATTTTTTTTAAATGATTTACTGTTTTATATATCTTTTTTCTTTAGAATGTATATTATTTTTTGGAAGAGTTTATTTCACTTTTTAAGAATATAAGTATATAATATACTCTTTTATTTACGTTTGTCCTTGTTAGAGACGCTCTAATTAGTACTTCGATTACATCCGATTCAATACACCATTATATCGCATATCATTTTGTAATTTATATGTTGCGAAAGAGGCATCCATCCATCCGACGGCGAGATTTAAATTAAACCTATAATGTTGACTGTTGAATAAATAATGCCACTGCATATTCTTTCATTTTCTATTAAATACTCTATGTCATTTTGTGATATTAGATAATTGATCATGTAGGGATGTATTCAAATTCTAATGCTAAATATATGTAAAATACTCCATCCGTCTCACGTTACTTGAGTTACTTCTTTTTCGCACTCGTTTTGAAAAAATAATAATAAATAGTTAAAGTGGAGAAAAAATAAAGTAAAAAAGAGAATACTATAGTTAAGACTCTTCTCTACATTATTCTCTCTCTTACTTTTCTTTCTCCCCACTTTAACTATTTATTACTCCCTCCGTCCCACAAAAGATGACACACTTTCCTTTTTAGTTTGTCCCACAAAAGATGTCATATTTCCCTTTTTGGAAAATGATCTCTCTCACATGAATATAAAAAATATATTTTCTCTCTTCATTTAACACACAAAACAAAACCTCCTAAAATCCCGTGCCATTTTCAAAGTATGCCAACTTCTCTGGGACAGAGAGAGTATTATTTTTTCAAAACGAGTGCAAAAAAGAAATGACTCAAGTAACGTGCGATAGAGGGAGTATAAAATACTACTTGTTACTTTATTGGATCATGTGATTTAAATGATTAGATTAATAATGTACATAGAATTTTAGCCTAATAATATAAATTTTCAGTTTAATAATGTAACTCGACTAATAATATGAATTTTTAGTCTAATAATGTAGGCCGACTATTATTATCAGAACCATCTAATCTATTGATCCAAGAGCTGTGATTTGTGCTTTGTTTTACTCTTAAGAAAGTCTGGTGTAAAGACCCTAATACGCCACTGATATTGTATTTCATTAATAATTTCATTCATATTTTATAAAAATTTTCGAATTATATTCTTTTACCTTTCTTAAAATTCACGTCGATCGCAAAAAAATAGCTAATGATGACCCAATAGAGTACAAAGTATAATTTTATTAACTTTTTGTCTGATTAATATTATAACCCCTCCGTCTCATAAAAATACATGTACTTTTCATTTTCGTCTGTCCTATAAAAATATGAGCATTTTCATTTATGAAAAGTTATTCCAATTTATTATATATCAAGTTATTTATAACTTATACCACTATCAAAACACTACTAATAATGTGGGTTCCACTATCAAAACATTACTTTAACTTCTTTCTCCTCATCTTTCTTACTGTACCAATTTTATCTAATTAATTCACGTGTTATATCATATGTCCTGGAATATTTGGCTAACTTTTGAATATTTTTGAAATGAAACTGTCCGTTACAAATTATGTTAATTGCATTAGTAATTAATATAAATTGTATTGTAGCTATTTTATGAAAGACAACCTAATAATTAATAGTGCATTCGTTTATGATTGAAAATCTATCTAATAATAAAATTTACTGTTAATTTTGTGATACGAATCCGGGTAGCGCTAAACCAAGGAGAGTTAAGTGAAAGAGGTGACAAAGAGTCAAGCCGCAACTTGGGTCAGATTCGAGCAAAGATTCGCCTATCCATATGATGTCCAAATGCTCGTCAAAGACCACCATTGTCTTCATCGTCGAAAGAGCTTCGCGTGCGTATCTTGCACGACTCAATCGGAGTTCGGATGAGGAAGTTATGGTCATTTTACGAAAATCGCGCAGTCAAACAAAGGAGGCTTCAGAAGGTTCACGCGGGCGGGTGTTTTAATATATGAAAACACCCGACCGGGTGTTTTGTGCCCGGGAAGAATTCAAAAGGCGGGATTTTGAATTATTTGAAGGGCCTTTTCATATTCTAACCCTAGTTTGAGTGACTTTTCATCTCCCAATTTCCCACATCTATAAATAGAGCCTTTTGTATCTTTTGTAATAGATTAGAGATTAGATTGAGTTTAGAAAAAGAGTGTCTCCTTTGTGAGAGTCCCTCCCCATGTTGGGTGAGATGAATGTTTGGAAAAATCCATGGCCGGGCTATGGTTACTTTGTGGTTAGCCCGGGGTTAGCCATTTGGTAAATTCACAACTAGCACCATGTAGCTAGTGGCGGAGCTTGAGTGAGAGTATACCCTAGGGGCGGAGCTCGAAAGTGTATACCTCTAGTGGCGGAGCTTGAACGAAAGTATACCCTAGTGTCATGTAGCTAGCGAGTGAGTCGATATAAATGGTTACTTGGATGAAAGTTGCCAAGGGTTGCCATCATCTTTTTGGTGGAGGTCCTTCGTTCTTCAAGGGGTCATTTGTTCACTCCTCAATTTCTTCCATTTCGATCCCCCTCGTCCATTCTATTTGTGTTGCTTTTACAAGAACAAGTCTTGGGCTAATTTTGGAGATTCTCATCATTTTGATATTTAATAATTTAATTAAAAATAGATTTAATGCATTTTAATATTTCTGGAGTAATCTATTTATACATATATCAATGAGTTTTGTAAATATTTACAAGAGTGTCATTTTAAATGAAAAATTACAATTTAATTAAAACTGTTTTTATTTAATTTCTACATTTTGATGTATTCCACGCACAATTTTAGAGATGCATGTAATTGGACGAACCGTACAATACATTTTACCGAAATTAAGAAATTAAATTGTCATCAAATCATCATTATTGTACATTCAATTCTAATGCAAAGTAGTATGGCGTCGAATGCAATTAAAAAAAATAAATTCCCATAACTTTGTTATGCCAATTAAACATCACGGTTTTTAAATCAATTACAAAACATCAATTCTCATCATTCTGTGCATTTTAATGCAAATACTCATCCTAAATGTCTATATACATAAATAACCAAGCACCCGTTAGAAAATTGTGCATGAGTGCATATTTATTATAAAACATTATATCTCACCTTTATTGTAAAATTTAATGCACACTACTACTCTTTACAAACGTTTGCATAAAGGATGTGAAGGGTTTTCGAAAACCTAATGGTTATTTCTTTGGCCTATAAATATGACATTTGGTAAGACACATTTCTATTTATCTTATACGACTCAAATTTGATATTTTTGTTATTATCATGGGAAGAAAGGTTGCTTCCATGCAAAAATTCCACACCTTTTTCATGATCCACATCTTTCCACAACTACTTCGATTATCAAAATTCATTGTGTTCGTGTTTATGATTTTACCGCTCCTAGAGACAACCAATGTCGTGAGTTTAGAATTTGTTTTTCACGACCAAATGGTATGCTGTTTTGTGCTGCTTGTGTTTGCTAATTATATGAAATCACTAACTATGGACTATTTTTTTTTCAAGGCGTAAGAGTTCAAGCAACTTTATCATGAACTTTTCACGCGAGGTTTGGTGAACTAATTAATGAAGGAAGGATTTTTTTTCATTTATGCAATTTTCAGTATATAGGAGTATTATATACAATTTTGATATAAATTGGAGGAAATTAACATAATTGTCATATAATTGCTATAAAATCATGTCATAAGTGAGGGAGATCAATAAGGTTCCTATGATAAATAAATGGAGAAAGTGAAAGTTTTTGAAAGAAGATTAATGGATGCTAAAAAGGTGTTATAATATAATAATCGGGTTTGAAGGTTTAAGTTTAAGGTTTAGGGTTCGATTTTGTGTATTTGATATCAAAAAGATTTTGTAACACCATACTATCAAGTCCGAACTAATTGAATATTTGTATCAGAAATTCTTCGAATTGGTTTACCATTCTCATAATTGATATAATTGACACCTCGAAGTTCCACATTGTTCCTTTCTTACAATAGATCCATAGAGAAAAGCGAAAAGTGTTCCTAAAGTTATACTATACGTTATTTCAAAGGTGACGACAGGGCAAACCAAAACAAAATATTTTTTTCTTACTAGATGTGATCCGTTGAAAATACATCCAATTTTTCCATTTTATGTATTCCTTGGAATTTTGTTTTCATGTTACCAATGGTACCGAAAAGATTACATGAATGCCATTGATAATATAAATTTTTTTTTCTAATATACTCACTATATTATTAAATTTAAATATTAAGTTATATAACCTAAATGAAATATTAATATTATGACTTTTCATTTTTTTCATGATTAACTACCCACTAATAACATTCATTGCCACTTACTCACTAACCTATAAACTTTGCAATTTATATAGTTGTCAATGTTGGGTTATAGTGGAGGTACCGAGGTATTCTTTCATACTTCAATATGAAGAGATTTTTCTTTTAATACTGCTACTCTTAATGGTGGATCATCAATCATGGTGTTTATGTTGTTCTCCTTGCAGGTCCTTATGGTGGAAGTGATGTATGTTTTGAAGTGTCGAACTTAATTATGTGATTTTTTTTTCTTTTATTCAAGTACATTGATCTTCTAATATATATTTGTATATTATTTTTATTGACATGTGTTTGGAATTGATCTTTTGTGGAGTAGTATAGATCGAAAAGTGATTTAAATGATGGAGTATGTGATTTGTGTGCAATTTTTAGTTTATAAACTTATTTAATTATATGAGTTTTTATTGGTACAATAAATTGCTATTGTATAAATTTGTGATTTTAGAACTTGAAATAATAATATTGTTTCTCATTCGGTATATGTGAATTCACAGTTTTGAATTAATGCAAATAGAAAATCAATTGGGTCGTGCATCGCACGAGGTGTGATACTAGTGAAGATAATGTTGCTCATGATTTTATAATTTGTTTTTGATTTGGTTGTCAAAGTTTTATAAATTTGAATATTAGAATGACTGTACGAATTTTAATTGTTTTATACATTTTTAAGTAGTTGAACGATATAATTGTTTTTTTTAAATATTTTAGGTATAATATATTATTTTTCCGTTATAACAGGTATAACGACATGTCGTACAGAAGTTCGGTATACTGCAAAAGGACAATATACCGGAATGCGGTACGGTATACCGAAAACACAGTATGGTAACGGTATCAAAAACTACCATACCGAATTTCCGGTATAATGAAAAATTCGGTATGGTATCGGTATGGGGTTTTTTCATACCGTAATTTTCGGTACGGTATACGGTATGACACTCAAAGTACGATATACCGTACCGAAACCACCCCTAATTCCCTCTGCCCTATTAAAATATAAATATTTTCTTTTCTCAGTTGTCCTATTAGAAATGAGAAGTTTGCTAAAATTGAAACATCATCACTACTTTTTCTTCTCGCTTCATTAACTGATAAAACAACACTAGATAAAATCTTGTGCTAAAAAACAAATGTTTTATATTTAATGGGACGAAGGAAGTATTAGCTTAGGGCACAAAATTGGTGATAATGTTCCTTGTAGGTTATTTTTTAGGGCACAAAATTGTTGATAATCTTCATTGCATTTGGGGTTCGGGGACCATTGTGATTATCTAGGCTTAAAATTTAGGTCAGTAGTCCAACTAAACATAAAAATAAGTCCAACTCCAGCTTGGAATGTGTAAGTGAGGGAGATGGATCCCCTGTGCTTCCACCACAACAGGGAGTGATGTGCTCTCACAGCACAATTTAAAAAAAAAATTAATTAACATTTTAATATTTTATTTTATTATTAAAAAAATAGACTGTGAGAGCACAACACTTCCTGTTGTGGTAGGAGCACAACAGGGGATCCATTCCCGTAAGTGAGTGTATTAGCAATTGAAACTAAATCTACTAATATAAGTATCCCACATCAGTGTTCATAGATGATTGAAATTACTATATAAATCTCATGGTCTATCCTCCTATCACCAATTGATTTTAGGATAGAGAGACTCATAAGACTTATATAGTACTACCTTCTTTTTTTAAGTACTCCCTCTGCCCAAAAAAAAAACAAACTAATTTCACCATTTTTTGTCGTCCTCCAAAATTAGACAAAGTCTAAATATTGAAAGTTTTTCAATAAATATTCCCTCGGTCACCGATTAATTGTCACTCTTTTCTATTTCAGTCCGTCCCTCAAGAATTGTCGCACTTCATTTATACCATAAATGGTAGATAGGTCTCACATTCCACTAACTCACTTCACTCACATTTTATTATAAAATAATATTAAAAAATAGGTCCCACATTCTATTACTTTTTCAACTAACTAGTCTTTACATTTAGTGACAATTAATCGGGAACGGAGGGAGTAATAATCTTACACATCATTTATAATGTGGACCTCACAATCTCCCAACACTCATTCCACTACCTTTTTCTTTCTTTTCTCTTTTATTTTTTTCTTATCTCTATCTTATTTTATCAATTGCACATTGAAATCCGTGTCATTTATACTAACCGTTTACAATAATATAATATTATGCCAAATTTAATTTTAACCTAAGTGAAGAATGTGAAGAATTTGAAAAGAGCCGCATAAGTTAGGGGATAAATATTAATATTTATAAAATAGCATGTATTAGTTTAGAAAATGAAAGGTTAGAAAGCTTTGATGACATTAAAATTAGATTAGCTTGACAGTTTTTAAAAAACGCTATATTGATGTTTAGATCGTATCATTTAATCAAAAAGTATTTGAATTGTCGTTACTTTTTTTATAAATGATAAGTATGGCTACTATTTGCAAATAAGTACTATAAATATAATTATCATCACTTTAAATCTTACATTAAATATTTGTTCATATAGCAGGCTACTTATATACCCGGAATTGAAATTTTATTCAAAGATATAAATAAATTACTTTTAAGTTTAGATAAGTTAAATATCATAAAATTATTTTTCCCTATAAATATGACATTTGATCTATCCACATAGGCAATATCGTGATATTTTTCCCTTATACAGCTCAAACTTCATCTTTTTGTTCTTCCCACGAATAACAAAGTTGATATCATGGAACCATACAACACCTTACTCGATGATGTACAACCAACGAAAACTAATTCGATTATAAAAGTCCGTCTCATCCATGTCTATGAAGTTGCCGCTCCTAGAGACATAACTAATATCGTGAGTTTAGAATGTGTTCTTCACGATCGAATGGTACGTTGTTTTGTGCTTTTTAGTTATGTTTTTGCAAGTTATATGAAATCATTAGCTATGGAATTTTTTTGTGTTCAGGGCATAAAGATTCAAGCAACTATTCCACGAATTCTACACACAAGGTTTGGTGCACTAATTAGGGAAGGGAGTATTTTTCGTATACACAATTTTCTCGTGAGGTAAAATCGGCCTCGCAATCCAGTTACAAATCATGCATACCACATTAAGATGATTTCAAGCACACAAATGTTTGAAGTTAATGAGACTCAATTTCCAAAAATGCTTTTTTGTTTCAGGTCATTAGATGAGATTATGCAGATTGGTAATGTATGTGATGAACCACTTTTTGGTAAGTTTAGCATCTTTAACTTTACTTTACACTTTTTTGATTGTACTTTCAATATCATGGACGCATGTTTGACCAAATAATTCATGGACTGATGTGTAAGAATATTATATTCTTATGTGACCTATGTATCTATTGGTTTAATATTAAGGATTAAGTTCATAATAAATTAAGGATTCTAATATAAAAGACGATAGACCGGTTTCGATTAAAGAATTAGAATCGGGTGTATTGATAACCCTCTTCTCTTACCTCTAATTATGTAATATAATTGTATATATATATGAAAAGTTTCTTTATAATATATATTATATATTATAATATATATGAAGGATAATGAATTATATATACGCATTATATATTAAGGTGTATAAGTATGTTACGTGAGGAATTGCTATACATTTTAAATATTAATGTATATCAATGTTACGCATGAAATTGTGATGAAAAGGGCCAATTAGTTTATTGCTAGTAAACTACTCCCTCCATCCCGCGTTACTTGAGTCACTTCTTTTTTGCACTCATTTTGAAAAAATAATAATAAATAGTTAAAATGTAGAGAAAATAAAATAAAAAAGAGAATTTTTCTCTACATTTTAACTATTTATTATTATTTTTTCAAAACGAGTGCAAAAAAGAAGTGACTCAAGTAACGTGGAACGGAGGGAGTAATTCACAATTGCCAACCGACACTTCCCTTTGTGGAATTCGGTTTTTACATGAACTGCATGAGTTTTTATGTGAATCGACGCAATCATTCGAAAAAGGGTATGTGATGCCTATATAAGAGTGTGTTTATGTGTGAAAGATATACACAATTACCAAAACATATGCTCATATAAGGCGTACTCACGGTACATATGTTATACTATAGATGATATTGATTCTTTATCCATCAAAAAAATTATTAAAGTGTTGAGGTCAAAGAGGGGTTAATATCAATTATGCAGGATCCAATTAAAGATAGGACGAACATCAATGGGTGGATTTCAACCTCTACATCAAAATGAAGAAAGCATGGATGGAGATTGATGATTTTATCTCTACGTTATAGTATAAATGTCATGGTTGAATTAATTCAAATCTAGACATAGATTTCATTATCGAAATCATTAAAGATGAGATATGACTTACAGTTGGTATCAGAGCCAATCTAGATTTGGTTAATTCACATTTCAAAATTGAAATTTGAATGGTCTTGGATTTTTCAATTTTGGTTAATATGCTTCCGCTTGTGTGTTGGGTAATTGTTTTATGAAATGTTAAAACAATATTAGGATATTATACCCATTAAAGATTTCAATATTTAAATAATATATAACTTGTTTATCACCAAAGTGGTCCTGTTATATTGCATTTATTTATTGAAAATGATAAATGTTAATTGATTGATCATGATTATAGAGATGCTATAAATGACATGAGAGTTTGATTGATCAATTATTTTATTATCTGTATATTAGGAGATCACCCAAAGGTGGATCGTTGTATATAGTTAATAAATACGAAGTGTATTAATTATTTATTCATGTGTCATTTAGTATGTACACCCAAAGGCAACATGCTTATTTGATATATGTTTAGTTTGATTAATTGTTAAAGTATATATTTAGCATCGTTGAAAGTACATGTGCTTAAGTATTACCCAAAGGTTACTTGAATGCATGTTATTTAAAGTTTTTATTACTGTTTATGAATCTGTGTTAAAGAACTCAAGCACGTACAGATAAGCATGTATAAATGTTGCAGCTTTATAAAATTTGTATGCATATGCTAACTCTGTCATTAAATTAATGGGCAAAATTATGGAGAATGGTCTGAATAGATTCGGCTTACGCTGGGTGTAAACATATTGGACCTTGTCATACTAACGGAAGAGGAATCCTCAGCCATTATAGATGTAACTCCGTAACTGAAAATCTCAATGTGAGACTGGAGTAATCAAACAGGTTGAGCCTTATGAGAATGACGATGACAGAAAATTTGAGGCCATCTTTTCCCATGACAGAAAATGTAAGGGAATTCATTAAGAAAATTAGAGAGTGTTCACGATCGGCTTTGGCTGATAAGTCAATTGTAGAAGCATAATGTAGGGCTTACTACAAAGAAGTTTGACCGGACTCAGCCGATCATGTGACAAACATGTCTAACTTGACTGACAGTAAAGTTAACGACCATGAGAATGGAGGTTCATGAGTAATTGTCAGTCAAAATTTATCATAAACTCCCTACATGTTGAATTTAGCCAGTTCCAGTTGTATTATAACATCATTAAAGATAAATGAGACATTTAAATAATTAAAGGCTATGTTGGTTTAAAAGGAACGGAGATTAAATAAGATAAATTATCAAGTTGCAAATCTCATAGGTCTTGGAGGTGTAGGCACCAATAAAGGAAAACTAAGTAACTAGGACAAAAGGAAGGATAAATCTTTTCTAAAAGGTCCGGAAAAGCATATCCATAAGGAAAAGAAGTGTTTCATTTGCAAGAAAATAGAACACTTTAGAAACGATTGTCCTAAAAAGGAAGGCTTGATTCGATAAGAAAGTTGAACATAACAGTTTTGTTTACTTTAAATTAAATCTTATCATAGAGCCTAGTAATACTTAGTGGTTAGTTTTTGGTGCTACAACTCATATGTCTCATATTAAACATGGATTCAGTTCGATCCAATCTATAAAGGAGTTGAACAATATTTGTTCATGGAAAACATGATGAAAGCATTGAACGAAGGCGTTAAGACTTACGGATCGATCTTAGACATCGGATGTCATGTAGATTTTAAAGAATATATGTATGTGCCTGATGTGCTATAATTCTTGTTTTTTGTAAGTAGATTGGATAGCTTAAGTTTTAATATCAAGATTGCGTATGGTGTATCCCTGTCGTGCCGATATGACAATGGTACATTATTTGATTCACTTAATAGATACAATCTTGATGCAAAGTTTTCTGAATCCTTATTTAAGATCGAAAGTCGAGGCGTTAAGCGTCTTTAGTCAAGTAAAAGATTAACGTTCTTGTGGCATTAAAGATAAGGTCTTATTTCCAAAGAAAATGAGGTTGGTAAAGTATGAAAGTTTTCCTCAAAATTGGAATTTAGTGTCCTAAATATGTGTATAGATTGCATTAAAGAGAAGCAAACTAAACACATTATAAAGAAATCAGCCATGAGAAGCACTCAACTTATTAAGTTAATACATACTGATATACTCGGTCCTTTTGATACTCCTTCTTTGGTTGGTGAGAAATACTTTATCATCTTTATCGACGGTTACTCACATTATGGAATAAATGTCTACTGTATGAAAGATCCAAGTCATTGAATGTCCTAAAGGTATTAATTGACATGGTGGAATGACAGTTAGATAGAAAAGTTAAAATTGTGAGGTTGGATAAAGATGTTGAGTTGTTAAGAAAATTTTATGGATAATATCCACGTCCATTTGTAAAGTTTCTCGAAGTAGAGGCATTTGTACACGGTATGCAATGCTTAATACTCCGCTACATGAAGGTGTAATAGAAATGTGGAATCGTACATTAATGAAAATGGTTAGAAGTATGTTAAGTTGTTATACTTTACCCTTTTCATTGTGGATTTATGCTTTAAAGACTACGATGTATATGCTTAATTAGGTTCGTAGTGAGACAGTTCCTAAAACTCCTTTTGAACTGTGGACAGAAAGGAAACCTAGCTTAAGGCATATTCGTATTTGGGGTTGTCGAGCATAAGTAATGTTATATATAATCCACATGAAAAAATTTTGATTTAAGGATTGTCATTAAATTTTTTATTGGCTATTCGGAAAAATCAAAGGGATATACACTTTATTGTTCTAACCATAGTGCGAGAATATTTTAAACGGGAAATGCTAGGTTAATTGAAAATGGTAAAATAGTGGGAGTGGTGAAAGGTGGATGTTCATGAAGTCCACAATAAGGTTCATTCACATGCTGTTGCACCTAAGGCCGTTGTTCCTATTGTGTCACAATAAAAACACACAATAGAACAACATGATGATGTGTAAAACCCATTAACCGAAAATGAAGTAGATGAACCTGATAAGGATTGATAAGGCTAATTTCATGCATCGGTTATGTGGTGAAAAACTAATTCGATTATCAAAGTCCGTCGCATTCATGTCTATGAAGTTGCCGCTCCTAGAGACAAAACTAATATCGTGAGTTTAGAATGTGTTCTTCATATCGAATGGTACGTTGTTTTGTGCTTTTTAGTTATGTTTTTGCAAGTTATATGAAATCATTAGCTATGGACTTTTTTGTGTTCAGGGCATAAAGATTCAAGCAACTGTTGCACGAATTCTACATGCAAGGTTTGGTGCACTAATTAGGGAAGAGAGTATTTTTCGTATACGCAATTTTCTCGTGAGGCAAAATCAACCTCGCAATCCAGTTACAAATCATGCATACCACATTAAGATGATTTCAAGCACACAAATGTTTGAAGTTAATGAGCCTCAATTTTCAAAAATGCTTTTTTATTTCAAGTCTTTAGAGGAGATTATGCAGATTGGTAATGTATGTGATGAACCACTTTTTGGTAAGTTTAGCATCTTTAAATTTACTTTACACTTTTTTGGTTGTACTTTCAATATCATGGACGCATGTTTGACCAAATAATTCATGGACTGATGACCGTGGTGGGAAAAAAATGTCTAGCTTTACATTTCATTTTTTGAGTCTTCATATATGTATTTCGTTGATTCTATTACATTCCTCTGCAAACAAATCTTGGCCATAGTTCTTACAATGAGCAGTGAGCACACATTCTCTCCTTGACGCTGACTCCTTTGCATCGCCATGCCTCTCAATCCCGCTGAATTCAGCAAATGCAATCAACCCCTTTTCAACCCTAATTGATCCAATCAATTCAAAAATCAAAACCCCCGCTCCGCCAAATCAATTCTTAAATTAACAACTAATCCAATCCTAATCCCAATCTCAATCCCAATCATCCTCGGGCCGATTCTTCACGATCGGGCTGGTCACGTCGTGGTACTCCTCCAACATTGGGGTTTTGCTGCTAAACAAGAATCTGTTGAGTAATTACGGCTTCCGGTACCCGATTTTCCTCACCATGTGCCACATGACGGCCTACACGCTACTCAGCTACATCACCATTGCGTGGATGAAGGTTGTGCCGATGCAGACCTTAAGATCTAGGGTTCATTTTATTAAGATATCCGCTCTCAGCTTCATTTTCTGCACCTCCGCTGTTAGTGGCAACATTTCCCTCAAGTACTTGCCCGTCAGCTTCAATCAGACTATCGGCGCCACCACCCCCTTCTTCACCGCCGTCTGAAGAGAGGCCTGGTTGACTTACGTCACTTTGATTCCTGTGGTCACGGGAGTCATCATCGCCAGTGGGGTATCATATCATCGCCTTTCTCCTTTTTATTGTTTAATTTCTTTGCTTGCAATTTTGATTTTGTATTGGTGATATCATTAATTGTTGGATTCATATAATGGAAAATGAGTTTTTGGGGTTTATCTATTAAAAAAAAGTGGTTTAAATGCAATTTGAATGGGCGCTCTTGTGTTAGTTCTAACTTCTAATTCAGGATCTAGTCATTCTTCTGTTGTGAAATCAAACTGATTAGGAAATCGTGTATTATCTGATTTGGGTTCCATTTGTTTGGTTTTCTCATGTGTATCAGAGCTACAACAGCAAGGACACTTAAATCAGTAGTTCAGGGAATTTTGCTTTCCTCTAAAGGGTAATATCAGGTTGGAGTGTTCTATAAATTTGACTTGTACAATGATAATTTACTGAAATAGAAATATAAAATTTGATTCCACTTTGTTAAAGAAGCTTGAAGAATTGATGAAAATTCATTCTTGCTAGGGGCAACTTCAACAATACTTCAACTCATGTTGAGATTGAATTAGCTCTAACCATTCTGCAAAAGGTATCCTATTTTATTTTATTTTGCTATTTTTGTACAATATCTATGTTTATTATGTTGAACTATAGCACTAATCTCAAATTAGTATGTTTTTTTTTTCTTATGTTAAAAATTTCATTTACACTATTGTTTTTTTATTTGTTGAATAGAGAAAGGGAGAGAAGTACCTGATTGAGCTGGCCGACGAGTAAAGCTTGGGTAGGAAGATGTTTGTTGTCCAGAAAAAAAAGCCACATAAATATTTGGCGAAGAATATGAGAATGGAAGCTTTTTTTGCTAGGTTATTGAAGCTACTTGAGATGTGACAGTACAAGTGTAGTGTGTGTGCAGTGTTGCGATATTCAAATAAGGCAGGTTCCTCAGATCCAGCAAGTCCACTAGATCACTTGGTCTAGGAACTCGTAGGTTGTGCGGAATCCCGGTCGTCGGACACACAAGTACTTCCCCGCTTCAAAAACCCTCAACCACTTTACTAAACCTAGTATAGGGAAGTAGGGATCGATCTCACAGAGAAGGATGCGTAAGACTCGTAATCAAGGATTTGGGAGTATTTTTGGTGTTGGCTGCTGCCACGCATTTTCTTGGGTTGAGGAAAATTAAAATTAACTTGACTTGGGAATATTAGAAAGAAACTTTACCTAACAGCTAGACCTAGGAGATAATTCTACGGTGGGACCACATCTAAGAAAAAGCAGAGTACGACTGGAAAGTGGCAGAATAACTAACTCTCGTACTAACTGACAGTGACATCGTCTTCTACAACCAAATTCGCATAAAACTTCTTGAGAAAACACATAAGCAAATCAAAAACAGGGCTACTAACTTGAAATCAAATCTATGCATAAATAACAAAGAACTTAACAGATCTGCATACCTAGACGAAGTGAAATAGAAAACAAAGGAAATAAAACAAGTCTATCAACTACTGTTTCTTTCACACGCCAAAACCAACTTCAGACGCTAAATCCACTCCGGATCCAAGCGGTCCGACACGGACTCCAAACAGAAGAAATTCTCCATCACGTCAGATTTACAAATTTAAGCTCCGAACACTCAATCAACCACAGATCTGTCACCAAATTCCACATCAAACACCTCAATAACGAAATAAGCAGAGATCGACATAGGAATTTAAGAATTACGCTAACAGCAGAGAGATCTAAGCAAAATAACTTGAAATTAAACAGCTAAACTCAGATCCATGAGCGATAAGCAGTTAAACATCATCAACATCAAAGTCGACTCCCAAAAGTGAAGTTCGACGGTGGAAACTAGCAAAAACAGCTGAAATTAAAACAATTGTATCTTCGCCCTCACTAGGACGGTGTTACCAAACTCGAGATCTTTAGAAAGTACCCCCCTATCACGATTATCCCCAGAATTTTTCCCAAGTGTGTGTGTAAATGTATGAGCTAAGAAGAGTAAAAACTATATCATTGCGCTGCATGCTCCTCTCTATTTATAGGCGTTTTAGTGGGTCCAGCGAGGTATTGATAATGACTTTGTTGCCCTCAGCTGTAGACTCCCTTTATCACGCCAATTTCCTCGTAATTCCTGCTCATTTCGTTCCATTCTCCTGCTAGACCATCTCCTCCATAACTTCCTCGATCTAGCCATTTTCTTCACACACCTGGCTTAGGAAACGTGTTAGACCCAGCAAATTATAACATTACTTTGCACATACCGATGCATGAAATTAGCCTTATCAGTTATATCGGCAAATAAAGTTATCAAATGTTCACATATGCACAAATGAGTTAGAATTATAAATATGTATAATTGTATAATTAGTGGCTACTTATATGAATAGATTCCTTCTTGGAAATATATGTAATGGTAGAGGCGTCTTTTAAGGCTATATTATAGGGATATTTTATTTTAAAAAATAACAATTTATATATGCAATATTAGAAGCAATTTTTAGTCCTAGATATTAGGGACATGTATTATTTAATCATAATCGAATCTAAATTGATAATCAACCAACAATTCTCCATCATTAATGTTAATAGAGATTTCATATACTTTTTGAATGGTCAATATTAATCTTGATTAATATAACAATGAGAGGATTGCAGGTAGTTTTGTAATTAGAGATTTCAACATAGAGATTTGTACTCTAAGTTTCCTTAGTTACATTTAATGTTAAACATAAAATAAATTAGCTATAACAAAACACTATAATTAAGAACTTCAAATTTGTTTTAGTTTTTATTTTTTAAAGAATATACTATTATTCATGTTTGACAATTTCTATTATTTATAAATTAGTTGTGATTCACTTAAAAATTAGTAAAGATGATTATTTAAATTAATTATTTGTTTGGTTTAATATTGTTAATAACAATTATACTAATGTTAAATTATGTATAATTCAAAAGTAATAAAACATCTAACATCTAATAATAAGTTATTTGAGCCTTTGTATATGTATTTCATTCATTCCCTGCACCTATGAAATACAATTATTTAATTAGATAGAATACAAGTCTAGCTTCAACAAAACACTACTTCAGCTCCAAAAAATAATACCATTGGGTGAATAGATGCTTGGATGAATGCAAGCAAGATTTTTTTTTGTTTACTGTTCACATAGCCCTATTGTAAAGCATTTTCTTGATATGGGCACATAAACAAAATTTTAGCCAAGATTCAGGTAAAAAAACCTTTATTATTAGTAAGGATTATCAAGTAGGCCGACCCAGTGAAGAAATCGAATACAGATATAAAACCCCCAAATTAGCATAAGTGATCAACAAAGTAAAATTGAACTGGGACGGAGGGAGAATTTTATTGATATTTGGTTCATTTGTTGGTCATGATGAGTATATTTTAAAGTTAAGGGTTTAATGTTTAGGTTTCAAGGTTTGGGTTTTTAGTGTACAGGGTCACTATATTGCAATGAAATGAAGCTCGACTAGGAAGTTTCTCACCAGGACAATCATAAATTATAGCTTTTGATAAACAATATCTTAAATCTCATTAGGAGAAATGGTAATTATACATTCTTTAGGTTTTTTTTTTGTTTTGTGTGATGTAAATTTGTTTTATTTTTGTCTCACAGTCAGAGTCATTTTTCCATTTTACAAGAATAATGTACTGTACTCCCTCTGTCCACAAAAAATAGAGCACATTCAATTATGGAAAGTTTTCAACAAATAATAAACCTACACATCATTCCACTAACACTTTTTCTCACTTACATTTTCTCCTTTTCTCTTACTTTTTTCCCTTCTCTCTTACTTTACCAATTCTACATTAAAACCCCGTGACATACACCAATTACTCTATTTTTTGTGGACGGTGGGAGTATTATTTTCCACGTATTTAAACTAATATCTATTAATGATTCATCTATATATTACTCCAACAACACTTGAAGATAAAATGTCTAAGTTTGCTTAGAGTCATCTGTTGCACCTCTTATAACTGTAATATATATATATATATATATATATAGGATTGTCTTAAAATGACAACATCTCTTAAAGTAACACCATACCACCATTCCTAGCCAATCATTTGTACATGTGGACGAATAATAAGCTGCCATGTGACAATCATAAAAATTGCTCAAGGATAAATTTTCACGGACTGCAATATCCAATACACTAGACTGCAATTTTTTCCGACTGCAATATCCAATACGCTAGACTGCAATCTATAGATTGCAGTCTAGCGTTTATACTATTGCAGTCTAGCATATATAATATTGCAGTCTAGCGTGGTGTCACAGTATCATTTTAAGAGTGTTGTCATTTTAACGCACCCCTATAGGTTTGTGTTAAAATGACAACCCCTCTTAAAATGACAACGTGACACCGCTTATACAACAATATTATAAACGCTACACAACAATATTACAAACACTACACAGCAATCTATAGATTGTTGTATAGTGTGTCGATATTGCTGTTCAAGAAAAATTGCTGTTTAAAGACCAACACATTGCTGTCCGTCTTTTTTCAGATTTTTTTTTGCCACGTGGCAACTTATTATTCGTCCACGTGTACAAATGATTGGCTAGAAATGGTGGTATGGTGTTATTTTAAGGGGTGGTGGCACCCTAACATGTCCCTATATATATATATATATATATATATATATATTATTACAGTTATAAGAGGTGCAACAGATGACTCTAAGCAAACTTAGACATTTTATCTTCAAGTGTTGTTGGAGTAATATCACATTATGCTTTGGGTCTTGTTAGGATGAGATTTTTGGGCATAATTGAGAAATGAGATGCAATCTCAGCCACTAATTCACAAGATTAACTTAATGTCAATAACTATCACATTATGTCAACACGGGGGTATAATTGTCTTTTTATTAAATTGTATTTGAAATTATTTTCTAAAATCCTCTCTAAAACTCTAGTTGCAAAGTCTTCAAATCTTCAAATCTTCAACATTCAAATCTTCAAATCTTCAAATCTTCAACATTCAAATCTTCAAATCTCTTCAACATTCAAATCTTCAAATATTCAACATTCAAATCTTCAAATCTTCAAATCTTCAAATCTTCAACATCCAAATCTGCAAATCTTCAACATTCAAATCTTCAAATCTTCAACATTCAATAAAATAACACTTATTAAAATGTCAACAACTAAAAAATAACACTTATAATTCACATATCAATACCGAGAACATCGAATGTCAACAACTCGTATTAAAATGTCAACAACTACAAAATAACACTTATAATTCACATATCAATACCGAGAATATCGAATGTCAACAACTCGTATTAAAATGTCACCAACTACAAAATAACACTTATAATACACTAATCAACACTCCAATTAGCAGAATCCAATCTCAATTTCAGTTCTCGGACGTGAAAAATGGAGAACAACATACACTAATCCGCTGCCGATTTCACTTTTCAGACCTCTGATTCTCCCCAATTCCATCATCTCCCCATATAAATCCACTAATCACCACTCCAGATTGGAGAATCCGATCTCAATTTCAGATCGCAGACGTGAAATTAAAATGGAGAATAACAACGCCTTACCTCCTGGCTTCCGATTCCACCCGACTGACGAGGAGCTGATCACGTACTACCTCCTGAAGAAGGTTGTGTACTGCGATTTCACCAGCCGCACCATCGCCGAGGTCGATCTCAACAAATCGGAGCCGTGGCAGCTTCCAGGTAGGTCGGATTAGGTTCAATTCTTTCTTCAATTAAACGATTTTGCTGTTTTCTTGATGGAATTGAGTTTTTTTGGGGGGATTAGGGAGGGCGAAGATTGGGGATTGATTTGTGGCGTGAGTAGATTAGGCGATTAACGTTGATGGACTGAAGAAGGAATGAGCGAGGGTGATGGATGCGTTGAGAGAGGATCATGTGTCAAATTACCATTGTTCCCTTTCATAATAAATTAATCTAAAAATATTTTTTATGTGGCAAAATCTGGACCACTCATTTAATAAAAATGAGTGGCTGATATTGCATCTCATTTCTCAATTACCCGAAAAAATCACAATTGATCACAATCCTATGTATATATATATATAGGGGCATGTTAGGGTGCCACCACCCCTTAAAATAACACCATACCACCATTCCTAGCCAATCATTTGTACACGTGGACGAATATTAAGCTGCCACGTGGGATTTTTTTTTTTTTTTTTGGAAAAAGATGGTCAGTAATTTGCTGGTCTTTATCCAGCAATATTTTTTGTCCAGCAATATCCGACACACTATACATCAATCTATAGATTGTTGTGTAGTGTTTGTAATATTGTTGTGTAACGTTTATAATATTGCTGTATAAGCGGTGTCACGGTGTCATTTTAAGAGGGGTTGTCATTTTAACACAAACCTATATATATATATATATATATATATATATATATATATAGGGATGTATTCATATCCTTTTTTCATCTTTTGTTCTATTCTCCTTTTTAATCTTGACCCTCCATTTTATAGATCTGATGACCCAAAATAGAGGCTGATTAATTAAATTTAATCATTAAAAAAATCGAAAAGGGCCTAAATGGTATTCTCATTGGAGTTGGTTATGGTAACTTGCTTAATTATCTCCATCAAAAGATTGCAGCGGTTATTTTCTACGATTTCACAAATCTTTCTTCTCTTTCATCGTTTTTTCTCCTAACATTCTCCATTGCTCAAAGCCGCCGTTCTGCCTCCTTCTCTCAAAGCCGCCGTTCTGCCTCCTTCTCTCAAAGCCGCCGTCCTGCCTCCTTCTGTCAAAGCCGTTGTTCTGTCAAATTCGCTTTTATTGGAGCAAGCGTGTATTCTTCTTGTTTTCTTCAACAATGGAAGAAGGTAATTTAAGTAATTCTTATGTTGATTCTAGAAAATATTTCTTCTCTTTTACCTCTATTCTTCCATCATTCTCCCAGTTACGAAAATCATTGTGTTAGAATTGATGTCGATTTTTTCTTTTTTTTATACTTCTCGTCGTCGCCATATTGGAGCAGCCCCGTATCGTGCCATATTATCGTTTTCGTGTTCTTCAACAATGGAAGAAGGTATGTTGTTATTAAATTGATTATGTAACTTGAAACTATCCAGTAGGCTTTACCGGTAATTGGTGGATGTGGTTTAGGGTTTAGTGTTTATTTTGTTTTCTCGGCTGCTGTGTTATAATGTACGAATAGCAGTGTATAATGTATTCGTTCTTATATGTAATGTATGGTTGATATTATATAATGAAAATAAATTCTGATATGTTTTTATTTATGTATAGTGTTCGTTATACTGTTTCAAATCAAGGGATATCGCTTTTCTACGGTTTTATTCGACGGTTTGAAACGGACATTGACGTGCTTCGTGCATTCGTAGGTGGTTTGGGAGAACTTTGTAATTCTCTTCAAGCTGGAACTCCTCCAACGTCGGCCTTTGAAAAGAGGTGCATGATTGAAGAGTTTATGGAATGCCAAGGCCTGAAGTAGTAGAGGTCCATCCTTCGGATGTTGTAAAGACCAAGGGTCATGCTAGCAGCTCCGCGAGCCGACTGATTTCAAAGAGAGAAAAGGCTGTAAAGGAGGCTATTAGGCCTCTTTGACGTTGCAAGGCGTGCGATGAGTTGGGCCATCATAACTCTAGAAACTGTCCAATGCTTAAAGAGATGGCGAAGGAGAAAGAGCTCAGTAAAGGCAAGAGGAAAACTTGATGTGTTTTGTACCTAAAAAATTAGTTTTCGTCTTGTATTCAGTTTTATTATTTGTTTCGTTGTCTCGGTTTTATTATTTCTAGCGCTGTGAACATTTTATGCATAATAAATTTGCATTTTTCGGGAGTTAACGTGCATTATCGAATAATAGCCTTGCATTAATAATGATTTTATGTGCATTACTCCCTTTATTTATACCATTATTCCATTACTTTGTTAACGTGCATTATCGAATAATAGCCTTGCATTAATAATGATTTTCTGTGCATTACTCCCTTTATTTGTATCATTATTCCATTACTTTGTTAACGTGCATTATCGAATAATAGCCTTGCATTAATAATGATTTTCTGTGCATTACTCCCTTTATTTATGTCATTATTCCATTACTTTGTTAATGTGCATTATCGAATAATAGCCTTGCATTAATAATGCTATTATGTGCATTACTCGGTTCATTACATCCATTATATATGTTGTGTTTACGACATCAGATACTAGTACCAAAATATGCTTGTGTTAGCAAGTAGTTCCGCATACTATGTATGGATCAAAACAGACATGGCAACAAGTCATTTTTTTTCCCCACCAAAATTAGTTATCCAAAAAAAACATAGTGCTAAAAGTAATATAAATAGCATTTCCAATGATTATTCATACGATCAATCCAATTCATTCACGGCTTCCTTCTGTCGTGGAGTTAGGCAATTTATACAGGCAATGAACTCGGTGGGGGTTTGTCAACAGTAGAGGTGATCGACTTTCTTTCCCCTCGGCTTCCTATTCTCTGCGTCTTCATGAGACGAACTAGCCTCGGCCCTTTGCTGTTCAGCCAATCTCTCCCTAAACATTTGGGCAATTGCAATTGCAAGAAGATCATCCACTGCTTCGTCAATATCCAACATTGGCAGCTTCGCTGCTGTCCAAAAATCAGTAATGTATCGCATTAATGCACAACATTAACTGTATAATGCACAAAGGTAATCAAATAATTCACCAATGAATTAATGTATCGCATTAATGCACAACACTAACTGTATAATGTACAAAGATAATCAAATAATGCATCTGAATTAAAACTAAATTCATAATGTATATCAGTCCCTACAATAATGTACATATAGCATCAAATAATGCACAAATTAAAATCATAATGTATATTTAACATCTGAATTAAACAGACGGATGTAGCTTTAATCTAAAACTTAATGCACAGAACTTCCTACAATAATGTATACATTCCATCAAATAATGCACAACATAATATAACATTCACTCAACAAAAATTCATAATGTATACCTAGTTATGCACAAATGAATATTAAACCAATAATAAATTTTGTTAACAACTCCCTACAATACTGAACAAATAGGACCATACAATGCACTGACGATAACAACATTCACTCATTTACATGCATTTTATCAAACTGGTTTATGTAGCTTCAAACAAAAACATAATACACAACAAATTCATACAATAATGTACACATTGCATGAAATAATGCAAAAATAAATACAAGATACACTCAATTACAGGCTGTCCACATTGCTCACCTGCAGTCTGGGTTGGTTGGCATCTGAAAGGCCTTCCTCGTTTCGTCATCCTAGATCTGTGACACAAACCAAAAATCAAATCGGGATACAATCTTCTCTCCAAAATCGCCCAATACACAATTGTAAACCAATTATTAACTACAAACTTCAATAATGGAGAGAAACCTAACACAAAATAACACAATTTTACGATTTACAAAAAAATCGACCAAAACAAGTGCGAAAAACCTGAAACTATTTGGGAGAAAACATTGAATCGACGATTAGGTGGTGTGTCGGCGGTGAAAATAGGCGACTAAGAGTGGGTATTATGAAAATTGAATCATTAAAGCCCTACCTTGTTGTCGACTTGAACTGGAAGGTCGCGCGCGAAGGGAGTGAGGTTTCGACTGTGAAACAGCGGCAGATGCTTGATTTAACGGCGAAAATCGACGGTAGTGTTGATTTCCGTTGGCTTGGAGTAGCGGCTAGGGTTTGGAAATGGGGGGAATTAGAGGAAACGAAATTTAATCGTGGGTTTGAGGAGTGAGGCGGTTGGAGTGAGAGAGAGAGTGAGTAGATGGAAAATAGCGCTGAATTCTCGCTTTTTCCGTTTTTATTCATTGTTGTTTTACAATTATACCCATATAATGCACAGAATGAACCTAATAATGCAACACGGGATCAATTTTCCCCTTTTAATCTAGTCCATCCATTTTATCAATCTAATGGATGATATTAAGAAGGAAATAGTATCTAAAGGGGTAAAAGGAGCTTAATGCTCCCCTATATATATATATATATATATATATATATATATATATATATAGGGAGATGATCAAAACAAGTATGTGTTTAAATCCAGAAATGCAGCCCAAATCTTGGCCCTAGGATTAGATGATCTAATGGTCAATAATTAACCCAAAACACGGAAGGTCATAATTAAGTAGTTTTAGGTCATATTATAAGATTTGAGTTTATGTCATGTTAAGATCATTTTAGGTCATGCTTTGTTAGCATGACCTAAAAATAAACTAACTATGACCTAAAAATGCCTTACGTATGACCGTGTTCTGCATTTCTGTATTTAAATCTGGTCTTCATAGATCAAAACCCTATATATATATATATATATATATATATATAGGGGTGCACTAGGGTTCCACCATAGTTAAAATAACATCATACCACCAATATAGTCTGTTAGATCTCATCTATGGACGCCTAGGATTAAGTTTATTGAAAAAACATGGGTTTGCAGTCTACTGTATTAGATATTGCTGTCTACTGTATTAGATATTGCAGTCATGGTAAACTGCAATATTGTTGTGGTAAGACTGCAATATTCAATGAACAGCACTGCAATCTGGTAACGTAAAATTAGAAATTTCCTATTTTACCCCTCCGTGTTTTTACACGTGGCAGCATGACAAGCACACGATTTTCAGATCCAATGGCCTAAAATGGTGGTATGGTGTTACAATAAAGAGTGTTGTCATCTTAGTACATCCCTATATATATATATATATAGGATTGTGATCAATTGAGATTTTATTATGAAAGGGTATAATGGTAATTTGCTCACAGCGTTAGAATTTTCTGTTTTACTTTTTCTTTCTCTCAATTCTTCATTCCCACACTTTTTTCCAATAACTTTTTGATCCTTGCTTCAGTTCTGAGAATAAATAGATTTCTGCGTTAGGATTCGCGAGTAGATTGTTGAGGTTTTCGATCTGATCTCGTCAGAGAAATCCGTGAGAGAGAGGCTGAACGAGCTCATTTTGAGTTCCCTGATTGTCTATCTTCGTTCGCGACAGTTTTGCGGAAAGAAAACACCGAATCGAAGGTGAAATTAGCGAAGATTATCGAGCAAATCGCGTTAAATCCTGAGTCGGAGAAGAAAATCGCCTATCAACCAGATCTACTTCAGAATCTATGCAACCTAACCACCGCAGAGAGCGATTCATCGATTTCGAGCAGACGTTGGTGGCGATAGTGAGGGAATTGACAGGTGTTGGAGTAGGTGGTCTGAATTTCGAGCCGACGACGGAGGAATGGTCAAGCGATGGCCAACGGTGTGAAATCTGGAGGAACCGACCGAATTTGAGCCTCCTTCAAATTGGGGATTTTGATTTGGGGATATTTTTCTCAAAATTGGGGATCCTCAACTTGTAAGAGAGAGGTGGAGGTGGAAACAGTCGCCATCTCCTGCGAATTGAGGAAGGCGACGGGAGTGAAGGACCTGATTTAGGGAAGAAGGAGGTGAAATGGGTGAGTGAGGCGGATTGATCGGGAAGGAGAAGGAAGAATATGGGTTGACTTTGTTTCTTTTAATTTGGGCCTCCTTTGAGTTATTAATTGGGCTTTTAATTTAATTGGAGGAATAAGGTGGGCTAAGTAAATAATAAGCCTTTGGCCAAACTTAATTAAATCCTTGGGCCGATAATCTATGTCAACTACATATATAATCTATGTCAATTACATATATAATTTATGTCAACTACACACATATAATGTCAACTTCCTATATAATTCATGTGTACTACACACATATAACATCAACTATGTGTACAATCCATGTCAACTACATATACAATTCATGTCAATTACACACATATAATGTCAACTACATATACAATTTATGTCAACTGCACACATATAATGTCAACTACATATACAATTCATGTCAACTATACACATATAATGTCAACTATAAGTTGTTGACATTCGATATTCTCGGTATTGATATGTGAACTGTAAGTGTTATTTTTAGTTGTTGACATTTTAATACGAGTTGTTGACATTCGATATTCTCGGTATTGATATGTGAATTGTAAGTATTATTTGTTAGTTGTTGACATTTTAATACGAGTTGTTGACATTCGATATTCTCGATATTGATATATGAATTATAAGTATTATTTGTTAGTTGTTGACATTCGATATTCTCGGTATTGATATGTGAGTTGTAAATGTTATTTGTTAGTTGTTGACATTTTAATACGAGTTGTTGACATTCGATATTCTCGATATTGATATGTGAATTATAAGTATTATTTGTTAGTTGTTGACATTCGATATTCTCGATATTGATATGTGAATTATAAGTTTTATTTGTTAGTTGTTGACATTTTAATACGAGTTGTTGACATTCGTATTCTCGGTATTGATATGTGAATTGTAAGTGTTATTTTTTAGTTGTTGACATTTTAAAACGAGTTGTTGACATTCGATATTCTCGGTATTGATATGTGAATTGTAAGTATTATTTGTTAGTTGTTGACATTTTAATACGAGTTGTTGACATTCGATATTCTCGGTATGATATGTGAATTGTAGGTGTTATTTGTAAGTTGTTGACATTTTAATACGAGTTGTTGACATTCGATATTCTCGGTATGATATGTGAATTGTAAGTCTTATTTGTAAGTTGTTGACATTTTAATACGTGTTGTTGACATTCGATATTCTCGGTATTGATATGTGAATTGTAAGTGTTATTTTTTAGTTGTTGACATTTTAATACGTGTTGTCGACATTCGATATTCTCGATATTGATATGTGAATTGTAAGTGTTATTTGTTAGTTGTTGACATTCGATATTCTCGGTATTGATATGTGAATTATAAGTGTTATTTTATTGAATGTTGAATTGAAGATTTGAATGTTGAAGATTTGAAGATTTGAAGATTTGAATGCTGAAGATTTGAAGATTTGAAGATTTGAATGTTGAAGATTTGAAGATTTTAATGTTGAAGATTTGAAGATTTGAAGATTTGAATGTTGAAGATTTAAAGATTTGAAGATATGAATGTTGAAGATTTGAAGATTTGAATGTAGAAGATTTGAAGATTTGAAGATTTGAATGTTGAAGATTTGATGATTTGAATGTTGAAGATTAGAAGACTTTGCAGCTAGAGTTTTAGAGAGAATTTTAGAAAATGATTTCAAACACAATTTAATGAAAAGACTATTATATCCCCTTGTTGACATAATGTGGTATTTGTTGACATTTTGTTTAGCTTGTGGATTAGTGGCTCATATTTAGCTAAATAATCTCAACCTAACAAGACCCTATATATATATATTTAGGGAGCATTAAGGTCCTTACACCCCTTTAGTGTTATACACAAAACAAATCACAGCCATAGGATAGATGGATTGGATGGTGTTGATTTAAATAACCCGAGCTACATTATTCGGCCATTTTCGTACATTATCGGGGTAAAATCGGCATCACGCAATAATCTGTAGCAGTTTCAAAACTGCAATTCCTAAATTTCAGCGAGATTAATTTGAGCAACGATTTCACAACCCACTCTCTCACAATCAATTTATTCTCTCTGTTCTCTCTCAATTCTCTCTGTGAAGCAAACCCTAACCACCTCTTTGAAGCCGAAAAACAACATTTCACTGCCGATTGACACCCGATTGAGACTGAAAAGGCGATGGTAAATCTGCCCAAATTGGACTGAATTCATCAAGCGATGGTCGTGTTTCATTTTTTGGCTCAACCACTCGTCGCCGTTATTTTCCCGAGACTGAAATCAGGTAAAACTTCATAATATAACTGATGGGGAGCAATAATTTCTGTTTTTGTTTACATTAAACTAGATTATTTTTTAAATTTGTGGTGGTTGTTTAGAATGTGAATTTTACTTCCGAAAATGTAGAGTGCGATTAATTAATTTGTTCATTATAGGGGTTATGGTTGTGCAATCCAATGAAATTTCAGCGAGATTTTGATTTTTGATTTAGATTCAGTAATTAGTAGCAAGTAATATGTGATTTTGTTGGTACAATGTAATTTAGGTGTATGTGAATCTGGAGCCACATTTTCTTTATTGTTGATTAATCTACTAATGATTGTTCATATATTTCTGATTTCTTGTTCATTGTGTTTGATGATTATGTATGCGTGTTCATGGCACTGATTATGTTTCTGAATTGTACTTCAATTAACCAATTATTTGCAGCAAATATGTATACATTATTTTCTATTGATATGCTACATTATTCTGTGTTATAATATGTTACATTAATACACTTTTGAACTTACATTATATGCTTCATAAGGTTACATTATCTACTCACATTAGGCATTGATACATCCTTTAAGCAAATGTTTACATTATTTCATTGATGTGCTACACTATTGTGTGTTATTCTATGATATGTTACATTAATACAGTTGTTGAGTTAAATTATCTGTTGCCTATGGTTATTGTATATTTACTTACATTATGCCTTTAAAGATTATTTCAGCAAATGTGTAAATTATTTTCTACGGATGTGCTACATTATTGTGTGTTATATAATTCTCTATTACATTAATACACTTTTTTAGTTACATTACCTACTGCATAAGGTTACAGTAAATATTTACATTATTCAACTGATGTGCTACATTATTGGTTGTTATTGCTAGTAATGTATTTCTGCAGTTACTAGTAATGTACCATTTTGACTAATCAATGTACTCCTTTCTGAATAGGTACAAATAGGGCCAAAGTCAATTTCGATGATGACTTCAAGGATGACATACCCATTGCATTAGCGCATCGACTGCGTCAAGAAATGAGTGAAGAGATGGAGGAGATGGATGGTGATGATGTGCCAGATGTTAGTGGCGTTCACCATATCTGTTATTAATGTACTATATTACAAGGAGAGTAATGTACATTTTCATATTTGAATAATGTAGATAATTTTGTAAACAATGGGTACTTGTTCGTAACTGTAATGTAAACATAAAAGATAAATATATACATTACAAAATGCTTGAAAAAAAAAAGTGAAAATCGACATTTGCTGGCTGGGTGGGTACTATAACCTAGCCCCAAGGATAAGTTAACCTAAGGGAAAATGAAGTATACTAAGTTACTGGGTTGGTGCTAAACCCTAGCCCCATGGACTACTAAACCTTTAGGGGAAGGATTTAACTTCTGGCTAACTACAACAAATAAAAATTACATTAAGTGACATATACATTAAATCATTTTATTTGTACATTAATTAGTTCAAATATTTTAATTGTCCATGACTCGTGTTATTTACATTACACGTACCCAAAATGTACATTATATAAATATTATATACTATATATGTGCAGTACGTACTTTACAAAAATTTATCATACAACTCTAATTTATAAAGTATTTTTTATATTATATCCATCATATGTATATGATGTCTCCATTATATAATAATTATGAAAATATAAATGGGTCCTTCTACCGTAATTGATATTTCCAACTAAAAATAATTATTAACAATAATTTGCAGTAGAATTTTGAATCAGCAATAGAATAAACCGTAAAAATGGAAGAGATTAAAGATTTAATTAAGGAAAATTAATTATATAATATATTTACCAATCTTGGAGGAGAAAATCAAGGAAGTATATAACCGCCTAAAATTAGAAGTGTCAATTGTGCCCTTTTTTAATTTAAATATTCATTTAATTAATCCACATGGCACAAAAACTGAGCGTTAGATTTTGAAATCCAAGGGAGTGAGAAGAGTTTTGTGTTTTCCAACTATTTAGTGTTGGGATATGAATACATCCCATATATATATATATATATAGGGGTATGTTAGGGTCATAACAGCATCTCATCGTAAAACACAGCACAAATCACAGCCCTTGGATCCTTAGATTGGATGGTTGTGATAAGCTACATTATTATACTAAAAATGTACATTATTCGCCGAGGTACATTATTAGAATGGAAATGTACATTATTAGACTAAAATGTTACATTATTATCATATGTACATTATTAGGCTAAAAATCTACATTATTAGATGACACGTGGCATTAATCTGACTGTTAGATCACACGATCCAATGGACTGCAAGTGTTTTAAGTTTTACTCATACTTAGCGTTTTGATATGAATACATCCATATATATATATATATATAGGGGTGCGTTAAAATAACAACACTCTTAAAATGACACTGTGACACCACGCTAGACTGCAATATTATATATGCTAAACTGCAATAGTATAAACGCTAGACTGCAATCTATAGATTGCAGTCTAGCGTATTGGATATTGCAGTCGGGAAAAATTGCAGTCTAGTGTATTGGATATTGCAGTCTGTGAAAATTTAACCTTGAGCAATTTTTATAATTGCCACATGGCAGCTTATTATTCGTCCACATGTACAAATGATTGGCTAGGAATGATGGTATGGTGTTACTTTAAGAGGTGTTGTCATTTTAACACAATCATATATATATATATATATATATATATATATATATAGGGGTGCGTTAGGCTCCTTTGCACCCTAAGTGTCCTATTTCCTTCTTAATCTCAGCCCTTGGATCCTTGAATTGGATGGTTGTGATCAATGCATTATTAGTCTATAATGTTGCATTATTAGCCACTGTGCATTATTAGAATGAAAATGTGCATTATTAAATGACACGTGACATTAATATAACCGTCAGATGATAAAATCGTGGGGCTAGGATTAAGAAGGAAAAATGACAAAAGATATGAAAAGTATTTGAATACATCCCTATATATATATATATATATATATATATATATATATATATCCTATCTATGGGTGCACTAGGGTGCCACCATAGATAGGATAACACCATACCACCAATATAGTCCGTTAGATCTCGTTTATGGACGCCTAGGATTAAGTTTCGTGAAAAAACACGGGTTTGCAGTCTACTGTATTAGATATTGCAGTCGTGGTAAACTGCAATATTGTTGTGGTAAGACTGCAATATTCAATGAACACCAACGTAAAATTAGAAATTTCCTATTTTACCCTTCCGTGTTTTTACACGTGGCAGCATGACAAGCACACGATTTTCAGATCCAATGGCCTAAAATGGTGGTATGATGTTACAATAAAGAGGGTTGTTATTTTAACACATCCCTATATATATATATATATATAGGGATGTATTCATATCCTTTTTGCATCTTTTGTTCTATTGTTCTTCTCAATCTCAGCCATTAAATTTCAAGATCTGATGGCCTAGATTCATGCCTTTACTATTAATAAAATTATTATTTTAATAAGAAAAAGGGTAGTTTTGGGAGTGATAGTTATAGACGGTTAATTACTTCCCTTAATTCACTCCTTTTAACTTTGGTAAATATATAATATGATTTATTTTCTTTATTGATTTGTTTCATTTACCTTCTTTACGGTTTATTCACTGGAGTTCGACGTTTTTCTGCAAATTTTTGAGTTATTCTTCAAGTTTTTTTTCTTTCAAGAAGCTCTTGTAATATTCCTTAATTGCTTTCGGTTTTGTTAACAATGGAAGAAAGTAATTCATTTATTTCGTCGTTTTAGTCCAATTTATATGTTTTGAGTTTGAGAATTTTTCATCAATTGTATTGGAAAGACATTCTCCGTTGAAGACATTCTCCCTCAAATCTCACCCATTATTTCTCTTTCTTCTCTCACGTAACTGACTCAAATCTCACACATAATCAATCTTTCTTCTCTTTTCTTTCTTTTAATTCAATATTATTGATTCTGATTTTGTGTTCATGATTACACAATAATTTCTCTTTCTTCTCTCACATAACTAACTCGATTTTCTACGTTGAACACGTCTGGTGGTGTAGTTTCTCGCCTAAACCCGAATTTTGGAAGTATTCCTTGATTGCTTTCATTTTTTCAACAATAAGAAAGTAATTTAATTAATTCATTCATTGATTTACAGATTTTCGTGTTTTCTTTTCGTAAGTTACAGTTTGTAAATTTTCGACAAGTAATGTACTATATTAAGTGTATAATGTAGATTGTATTAATATACAATTATAGTTGTATAATGTATATATCATCTTTGAATAATGTACATTACAATGAGTTTAATGTGTGACAGAAGTTAAATCCATTCCCCAAAGGGGTTAGCAATTCATGGGACTAGGGTATAGTACCGACTCACTAACAAAACCTTGACAACGGGAATGGAGTTAGAGTCATTCTCATAGGGTTTAGAAATCCATATGACTAGGGCATATTACTAACCCATACATCAAAAATTATTTTTGAATTATGTACGTGTTTTAGGGAATAAATGATTAGGCTAAGTAGAACTAAATAATGTATGCCACGTGGCCTTTAATGTACATGTGTAATACTAAATGATTTACTTGTGTAAGTATTTTATGTTTGGCGAGGGTTGAATCCATACCCTTTGGGTTTAGCAATCCATGAGGCTAGGTTGTAGTACCCACTCACAAGCGGAACCATCACAAAGGGCAGAGAGTTTGAATCATTTCCCTTGGGTTTAGCAACCCATGGGGCTACGTTATAGCACCACCGCATGAATTAAATTTCATTTTTTAATGCGTTTAAGTTTTGGTACGGTAAATAATGTACCAATAGTATCTAATAATGTACATTCGGATCAATGAATAATGTACAGATTGAAGAGAATAATGTTGAAAGGAAATTGAATAATGTACAGATTGAAGAGAATAATGTTGAAAGGAAATTGAATTCAAACCATCCCAATTGCTTTACATCGTCATAAATCTAGACAAAATACCCTACAAATTTATTTCAAATCAGTTGGACACCTCCTGAACAAGAAAGACAAAAGCTCCAAAACTCAGTTCATGGACGACTTCCTTCTGCCGTGGAGTAAGGCTTTTTAAACAATTCAGGAAATAGGTTGGGGTCCGTCAACAATAGAGAAGGTCGACTTTCTTCCCCCTCGGCTTCCTTTTATCTGCGTCTTCATGAGAGGTACTCGTCTCGACCCTTTGCTGAACCAATCTCCCAGAACTTCAAAAATCAATAATATATTGCATTAATATTATATAATGCACACTACTTGCTGTATAATGTACACATGGAAGCAAATAATGCACGATTGAATATAACATTCAATCAACAATCGATCGATTTTTTTTTAAAAAAAAACACAAAACATAATGTATATCATTGTCTACAGTAATGTACGAATAGCAGCAAATAATGCACATATGAATACAAATTTCACTCATTTTCAGGTATTTTATCACAGCGTACAATAATGAACAACATAGTGCTATATAATGTACAAAAACCAACAAATAATGCACAACTTCAAGGGACACAATTTCAAGTAGCTTAACACAAAAAAATCATAGAAACAACTGGCTTGAATAAGGTATAACTTCTTGAAGACTACAAATGGAAAAGACATGAGATTGCTCACCTGCATTTTGGTTGTTCTGGGTATTAGATTGTATGCCTCTTTTCGTTATGGTTGTTCTGTCAGACAAACCAACAATCAATTAAAAATAACAAGATGTAGTCTGAAAAATCCACCATTACACAATTATAAAGCAGTAATTAACTACAAACTTCAACAATGGACAAAAACCTGACAAAAACGACAACGATTTCATGATTTACGGAAAAATAAGCACACGATTTGTGAAAATCGTGAAAAATCAACCCGAGGTTTGTGAAAATCGGAGATTCAAAGTGTACATTAACCAAAAAATGGAACTTCTAACATCTACCTTGTTGTCGACTGGAAATTGACGGTCACACGCGAAGGGATTGAGTCTTCAACTGCGAAACGGCGGCGGAACGTTGACTTAATGGCGAAAATCGAAGGTTGGGTTGATTTTCGGTGACTTGGAGTAGCGGCTAGGGTTTGGAACTGGGGGGAATTAGGGGAAACAAAATTCAATCGTGGGTTTGAGGAGTGAGGCGGTTGGAGTGTGAGAGAGAGAGAGAGTAGATGGAAAATCCCACTTAATTCTCGCTCCTTCCATTTTTATTCATTGTTGTTTTACAATTACACCCGTATAATGCACAGAATGAACCTAATAATGCAACACGGGATTAGATCTCTCCTTTTAATCAAGTCCGTCCATTCCATCAATCTAATGGATGATATTAAGAAAGAAATAGACACTAAGGGGGCAAAAGGACCTTAATGCTCCCCTAGAGAGAGAGAGAGAGAGAGAGATGAGATCATATCATAACCCATATTTATGGTGATAACCTAATAACCCTCATTTTATGGACGAAAAATATCATTTTATGGAATAAAAGTATAATTTTATGCATGCTGAAAAAATATCATTTTATCGTGTATAAATATCATTTTTAGTAAAAATGATACTTTTGACCCATAAAATGATAGGGTTATTAGCTTATCACATAAATATGAGTTATGATATGATCGCACCAATATATATATATATATATATATATATATATATATATATATATATATATTCTGGAGGTATAAGCTGGACGAAGTCCAGGAAAGGAGGTATAAGCTGTCCAGAGAAAAAAATAGTATAAAAAAAAGAGGAGAAAGAAAGGAGGTTAGAAGGAAAAATTCTCATAACCCGAAGCATCGGTGGCAGAAAATAACTTAGAGCGTTTGATGTTAACATCCCTGGTGAGGAATGAGTGATTGAGGGTTTACAACAGTAAATCCATTTCCATTCGAATCAGAAAGTGAGGAGTGGAACTCGTCGGGAGGAGAGGACCCGAAGTCGTCTACAGAAACAGAACACTCCGAAACCGAGGAGGAGGAAGACGTAGATATGGCACACCTGGAGGATCCCGATCCGGAGATCGGTTCACTCACGGCGCATCTGGATGGTGAACCCGCCCATGCCATAGTCTCAAACCAACGCCAGAGGTCTATTGATATCAAGACAAATGTGTTGGGTGTTTTACCTACATTCTCTGGACGAAGGAATGAATGTCCTTACGAATTTCTAAACAAGTTTAGTAAGCTGTGTAGTATCCAAAAGCGACCCAACGATGCCACTGAGGAGGACTACCGTCTGCGTGCAGTCCCATTTGCCCTTAAAGGGGAGGCTAATACTTGGCTGCTGAGGCTCCCACCTGACTCGATCAACACATGGAAGGATTTCAAACTGCTATTCCTGTACTATTTCTTTCCGTCCAACAAAACAAATGCCTTAAATAAAGAGATTCAGGAATGCAAGCAGGATTACGATGAGTCCTTAAGTCAGTACTGGTCTCGGTTTAAGGGGCTGCTCGACGCCTGTCCAAATCATAGGATGATGGAGGCTGAGACCTTTTACTTGTTCTACGAATGAGCTGTTGAAAACGTGTGAAATAAGGAGAGGCTTTTGGCCTTTCATGTGGCCTAAGTCCTTTGGCTTTTCATCTTGTGTAACCTCCTTTTGGTTTATGGTGACCCTTAATTCCAAGACTTTTGAAGTGGTCTCTCCTATCCTATAAATATGTGGGTTTGAGAGATGAGAAAGACACCAACAAAAAACATTCTCTCTTCTCTCAAGTTCTCTACATCATAGTGTGCATCTTAGAAGCATTGCATAGCTCGATTCTCGGAACTCCATCAAGTTCGCTAGTGCTTAGCGGGTTTGAGGTGCTTCTACATGCTAGGAGGAAGTCGTTTTATCTTTGGGGGCAATACGCCATTCTGTGAGCACTAGCCGGGGCGTAATTTGTCTTTCGGAAAGAGGGCTTCCCTCGACTCGACTTATAGCGGTTTATTTTATTATTTCCGTTGTAATTTTCATTCCATTTATGTTATTATCTTCCTTCGATTGTAATAGTTAGAGTACCGCCTGTAACGACTTGGGAATTTTATCCCATTATTTCTAACAATCGCAAGACAAATTAGTGTACTCTTCTAAGACAGGATTATACCAATCGAAGTTGGAGGAAACATGAGCTCCAAACTGGAATGAAGAAACGAACAGTCGCAATGTCGATGCGCAATGAAGTGGTTAATTCCTTGAGATCTATTCTCTTGAGAATTGTGTTTTATCGTTTGTCATTTGACAAGCAAGACCAATTTAGACTTGGTAGTAATAATTGGGATGCATGTGGTGTTGAATATATCAATGCACATATGGTTCAATATAATTGTGAAATAACCAATGTGGGGGATTGTTGAAAACGTGTAAAATAAGGAGAGGCTTTTGGCCTTTCATGTGGCCTAAGTCCTTTGGCTTTTCATCTTGTGTAACCTCCTTTTGGTTTATGATGACCCTTAATGCCAAGACTTTTGAAGTGGTCTCTCCTATCCTATAAATATGTGGGTTTGAGAGATGGGAAAGACACCAACAAAAAGCATTCTCTCTTCTCTCAAGTTCTCTACATCATAGTGTGCATCTTAGAAGCATTGCATAGCTCGATTCTCGGAACTCCATCAAGTTCGCTAGTGCCTAGCGGGTTTGAGGTGCTTCTACACGCTAGGAGGAAGTCGTTTTTATCTTTGGGGGCAATACGCCATTCTGTGAGCACTAGTCGGGGCGTAATTTGTCTTGCGGAAAGAGGGCTTCCCTCGACTCGACTTATAGCGGTTTGTTTTATTATTTCCGTTGTAATTTTCATTCCATTCATTGTTATTATCTTCCTTCGATTGTAATAGTTAGAGTACCGCCTGTAACGGCTTGGGAATTTTATCCCATTATTTCTAACAGGAGCTAATCCTGAGTCCAAGGACTTAATGAATTCCTCGAGCGGGGGGAATTTTACTAAGAACAAGGCAAGTGAAGCACGAGAGATTTTGGGAAGCCTGATCGACGCAAAGAAGGCATACGACCACCCACGTATCATGAGGAGAGGTTCAGCTAACACAATTAAGGAACAAGAAGGAGAAGGAGTCGGGGACATGATAGATCGGTTGGAGAAAGCACTTCTGAGTGCAATTGAGAAAAAGAATTCCCCGACCTCGCAGGAGAAAGAAAAACCGCCAGGTCCAGAGGAAAATCAACTCCAGCTCTATTACGGTCCACCGCCCGATGGAGAGTTCCAAGCCCAGGTGAATGCAGTGGGGAATTGGAATCAAAATAATCAGAATACAAGCTGGAATCAGTGGAAGATTAAGGAGGCACCATGGAGAGACAACCCCTATTTCAGGTGGGCAGATGGAAACCAACAGCTCTAGCTACAGTACCCAGGTCCAGCAGAGGTCCAACAGAATTGGCCTAACCGCAGTCAGGACGGACCCCAGCATAATTCGAACTGGTCAGGAAAAAATCAGGAAGGGCCAAACAACTGGAGTTATCGCAATCAAGGGGATCAGACCAATTGGAACAACAGGAACCAGGGTAATCAAGGGAGTTCTTATGTGCCACCACACCAGAGGAACGCCTCTGGAAACAGTCAGAATTTCCAACATACACACCAGGGAAATCAAGGGTCAGGGAGCCAGTTCGGCAACAATCAAGGAGGTCAAGGGAACTATAGCCCAAATCAGGGGAGTGGACCGAGCCACAATCAGGGGTCAAGTTCAAATCAATCTAACTATAAGTCTCCGAGGATTCTGGATGATATGGTACACGACGTAGTCGGCTCTCAACAACACATGCAGAACAATATGCAGGCAAACAATGATGTGGAACACAAAATTCAAGATGCACAACAAGAGCATAAGTCTGCTATGGATATGTTAGTCAAGCAAATGTCGCAATTGGCCACTTCGTTGAATGAGATGAGGGGACACGAGGGAAGGATACCAGCTTCAGTGAAACCACCTGACCGGGCAAATATCAGTCAGATCACTCTAAGGTTAGGACGGGGCTATGAGGGTCCAGTAATGAGAGAAGATGAGAGTACACCTCCTATGACAAGCCGGGGAGACGGGAAACTGACCACCGATAAAGGGGATGTTGAGATAAGGAATACAGGGTAGAAGATGGACTTCAAAAGGGTGATTTGGAGAAACCACTATCTCGAATGGCTGATCCATTTTTCTTAGACCCAGAGCTTGGAGTGGAGATTGAGGAAGTAAGGAAAGAAGTCGGAGAATCGTTCGTCCCAAGTCCAGCAGGAACGTTGAAGCGCATGAAGCTATTTCCTCACCGAGTGGAAGCTAAGAAGAAGAGGGATGACACTGAGGACTTCATGGAAATCTTCGGCAAACTGGAGATCAACCTGCCCTTCCTACAAGCTTTGAAGATGCCTACATTCAGTAAATTCATTAAGGAGTTCATAGCGGGAAAAACCAAGCCCGACGGGAAGATAGTAATTGGAGAAAATGTGTCGGTTGTGATACAGAAGAGGAGAATGCCATCAAAATGCACAGAGCCAGGTATGTTCACTTTGCCCATTTCTCTGGGTGACATAAAAATTGAGCATGCGATGTGTGATCTAGGAGCCTCGATAAATGTGTTACCACTTTCGATATATAAGAAGTTGACAGGGGTGAGTCTGGTTGATACGAAAGTAGTAATTCAGTTAGCCGATAGAACATGCATTTCACCCGAAGGTGTGCTGGAGAATGTGATAGTAAAAGTGCATGATTTCCTGTACCCAACTAATTTCTATGTAATAAAAATGAATGATAACGAATCTGCTGAGTCTAGCGGAGTGCTATTAGGAAGACCCTTCCTACGCACCGCTAAGACTATTATTGATGTATTCGACGGTACTATATGCCTAGACTATCATGGGGAGAAATACACCTTTAGCATTGATGAAGATATGAAGAAACCATTGGATGTGGAAAATTTGCATGATGTTGATGTGATTAACCCCCTGGTCTAGGAGTACCTTGAGACCGAATTAATGCAGGAACAGTTCAACAATTCGAAGCTGAGTCAATCTGTTGACAAGGAGGTGGAAGGATGGTGTGAGACCCTATTAACTCGGAACCTGACAGACGAACAGATCAATGAAGCGATCATGGCATTTTGCCACCAACCACTGTCATTCGAGTCTACGAGGTCTGTTCAAGTAAGGAGCCCACATAAGGGAACTGACTTGGGTAAACCCCAGGAAGCCACCCAGGAAGCCATCACTGTAACGTCCCTAACCTAAAAATATAATTTTGTAACAACTTATAACTACTACTATTGCTATTAGCAATACAACCACCTTTTTCGGATATAATGGAAGATGTTTTATTCAATCATGGAGAATTGATATAATTGTACATAGCATTCAAATTATTTATCATAGTATGTATTTATATGTGATCAAAACAAAAATATGGACTATTATATATATAGACTATGAGGTAACTAGTTTAATTATAATAATTATATATGGATAAATATAGTGGTGCATGCATGGAAATTTGTACATGAAACGTGTATATTTATACACGTTAGCCTTACTAGAATAGGAAATTATGACATGCTTTAATATAGATAGTATACGTGTTTAAAGTAAAATTCATACGTGTGTTGTATGCATGAGGTGTCATTGTTAAAGATAATTTCAAAATATTTAAATTGGTCTCAAAGTATAGATAATTGAAAATATATATATATATATATATATATATATGATCAAAAAAAGTGGGGAAAAGGAACCGACTTGGGATAACTTCACTATATATTAAATAATCAGACGAAAGGAAGGGGAGGGGAGAGAAAAGCCAGTGAAGAAAGGAAATAAAAATTACGAATATAGACGCAGTTGTAATATACACATGAGGGTGGTGGATAGAATTAAGAGTTTCATTTAAATATTTCGTAGTATCACTCTTTAATCGAGTTTCATTTAAATATATCGTAGTATCACTCTTTAATTTAATATAGATGCCTTATGTGATTATTTGTTATGTGTTCAAATAAAGTGAATAATTGGATTATATGATATGAAAAATATGATAGACATATATGATTGATGCAATTCATATGTTTTATATATGATTTGGAACTATATGAATTACATGATTAAAGAGGATCTGTGACAATCTTGCCCTGGATCTGAAATTACAGAAGGACCTTCGGGTCATAGAGGGACCTATGAGTCCAATACAGAGGGACCTTCGGGTCATAGAGGGACCTATGAGTCCAATTACAGAGGGACCTTCGGGTCATAGAGGAATCCCGGGCAGATACCAGGCTTGATGTGTCACAGAATAATAAATTGATCAGAGAGGCATATGCATATGGAAATGAAATTATTATTTATGATATATGTTTTGTATTGTGTATGATTACATACGTTATTTTGTGGTTAATGAAGAGAGAGAGTAAAGTAAGTTAAAGGAAAAAGTAGAGATGATATTGTTTTTACTTTTATGAATTTTGTTTATGGAACAGAAAGAATTTTTGTTTATTACAAATGTGTACGTCAGAGGGATGAGGTGTGACTATCACACCAAAGAAGGAGTTGAAGAAACTACCCGAGACCCTAAAGTATGCCTATCTTGGGAAAGATGAAAATTCCTAGTGATAATCAACAGTCACTTGACAGTGGAATAGAAGAATGATCTACTGGAAGTAATATGGAGGAACAAGAAGGCCATAGGGTGGACGCTCTCCGACCTGGTGGGAATCAGCCTGACCTTTGTATGCACCACATCCGATTGGAAGAGGGGGCAAAGGCTCGTAGAGACCCGCAGCGTAAGCTAAACCCAAACATGAGGGAAGAGGTTCTGAAGGAGGTTTTGAAGTTGCTATCCTTGGAGATTATTTATTCCATTCCAGATAGCGAATGGGTCAGCCCAGTTCACATGGTTCCCAAGAAGTCGGGAATACAAGTGATTGAAAATGACAAGAATGAGTTGGTGCCTACTAGATTGGTGACTGGATGGAGGATGTGCATTGATTACCGGAAGCTTAATGAAGCCACCAAGAAGGACCATTTTCCTTTACCCTTCATTGATCAGATGTTGGAGAGATTGGCTGGGAAGCAATACTTTTGCTTCCTAGACGGATACAGTGGATACTTCCAGATATATGTGGATCTTGAAGACCAGGAGAAGACAACCTTTACCTGCCTGTTTGGCACTTACGCGTATAGAAGAATGTCGTTTGGATTATGCAATGCACCGGGCACATTCCATCGTTGTATGATGAGCATCTTCTCATATTTCTTGGAGGTATGTATTGAAATCTTTATGGATGATTTCACGGTGTATGGGAATTCCTTCGATGCGTGCTTGGCCAATTTGGATCTGGTATTGAGAAGGTGTCAGGAGAAGAATTTAGTCCTAAACTTCGAGAAATGCCATTTCATGGTACCAGAAAGAATAGTCCTAGGTCATGTGGTTTATGAAAGAGGGATTCAAGTGGATAAAGCCAAGGTAGATGTGATCTCGAAGCTGCCTTACCCCACAAATCAGAAGGAAGTTAGAGGGTTCCTGGGTCATGCAGGGTTTTATAGGAGATTCATCAAGGATTTCGCAAAAATTGCCCAGCCACTTACACACCTCTTGCACAATAATGTGGAGTTTGATTTTGATGAAGGCCGCAAGAAGGCTTTCCAATTGTTGAAGGATAGACTTGTCTCTGCCCCAATAATCAGAGCACCAGATTGGAACTACCCTTTTGAGGTGATGTGCAATGCAAGTGATTTTGCGGTAGGAGCGGTTCTAGGTCAGAAGATCGACGGGAAAAGCTATGTCATTTTCTATGCCTCGAAGCCCCTCAACCAGGCTTAGAAGAAATATGATACCACAGAAAAAGAGATGTTAGTAGTGGTATACTCGTTCGAGAAGTTTCGACCATACTTTTTAGGGTCGAAGGTGATAGTTGATAAGGCTAATTTCATGCATCGGTTATATGGTGAAAAGCGTTACATTTTGCCGGGTCTAACACGGTTTATAAGCCAGGTGTGTGACAGAATCGCTAGATCAAGGAAGTGCTGAAGGAAGCAATCTAGCGAATGAATGAAGTAAAATGAGCAGAATCTAAGGAAAAAGAAGGCGTGAAGGAGGGAGTCAGTAGCTGAGGGCAACAAAGTCTATCTATACCTCGCTGGGCCCCACTCCAATGCCTATAAATAGAAGAGCATGCAACACACAAATCATGACATTTTTTCGCTCACTCTTAGCTCACACACATAACACACACTTGGGAATGGGAGATCTGGGGTAGTTTGGGTTACGAAGGGGTTCATTTCTTCAGAAAGTTTCAGTTGCAACACCGTCCGCGTGTGGGCGAAGATACAATCTCTTTAAATTTCAGTTTGTTTTGCACTTTTACGGTCGAACTTCACTTTTGGGAGTCGATTCGGTTGTCGATGCTACTGATTATCTATTCACCCTGTTTGTTTGCGTTTATCTGTGATCTGTTCAAGTTGATTTACATAGATCCTGCCGTTGAGAGTTTATTTTGACAAGTTATATGTCGATCTCTCTGTTTTTCCTGCGGTAGTACTCGATCTGGGAATTTTGTGATAGATCTGTGGTTTGTTGATTGATTAGAGGTTGTTGTTTAAATCTGAAGTTATGAAATATTTCTTTTGGTTGGAGTTTGTGTCAGACGCTTGGATCCGGAGTGGATTTAGCGTCTGAGGTTGGATCCGAAGCAAGGAGGTTGAGTTGTGCATGGATTTTGAGTTTTCCGCTTGTTTTCTGTTTTACTTCGTCTAGCATCTGTAGATCTGTTTAGTTCTTCATTGTTACTCATTAAAATGGTTTGGATTCAGTCTGCTCTGTTCCGATTTGGTTCATGTTATTTTTATTCTGAGTTTATAAGCAATTTGGTTGAAGAAGATGATGTCGCTGTTCGTTAGTACCAGAGTTAGTTGTTTTGCCAGCTTTTCGTCCGTACTCTGCTTTTTTCAGTCATGGTCCCCACGGTCAGTTTGTTTCTCAGGTCTAGGTTATTAGAGTAGTTTCTTAGATCTAGTGATAGTTCGGGTAGTTTTCGTGCATGCCTTTGTTGTTTCGCCTAGATCTAGCTGTTAGCGTAGCAGTTTTAAATTCCCAAGTTATGTTTATTTTCCTCAACCCAAGAAAAATGCGTGGCAGCAGCCAACCCCAAAAACAAGTCCAAATCCTTGAACATGATTATTACGCATCCATCTCTGTGGGATCGATCCCTACTTTCCTATACTAGGTTTAGTAAAGTGGTTGAGGCTTTTTGAAAGAGTGCTCTGTGTGTCCGACGACCAGGATTTTCCGACGACCAACGAGTTCCTAGACCGCGTGATCTAGAGGATTTGCTGGACCAAGGAAACCTGTTATATTCTTTCTGTGCGCACACCGTGTAAATCACCTCTTTTCAAATGGCGCCGTTGCTGGGGAAGGATGGCGTTTATTGTTATTGCGTTTAAGGATTTGGTGTAAATATTTTAGTTTCTGTTATTTTCTTTCTCCTTGAAAGTTTATGAACGCAGGCTTTCATTCTGGAAGTTGGGCGAGCTCATCTGGGTCAGGGAGTGGCCAATACAAGTGGCGAGTCAAGGAATCTACATCTTGTTGGGGTTTGTATACTAAAAGATGCTTCGAGCGTACATGCCTTTGTACAGTCAGCTTGTGCATGTATACGAGAAACGCCACGTCCACTTGTTTACCTAATTATGAGAATAAATAATATAATATAATGGTTTATTATTGAAATATGATAAACAAGTCTAAGGCTTTTTACTAAGAAGGTCAAGTAGGGAAATTCGATGAATCTCCTCATGAGTTTTCCAGTAGGGGACTTGGCCAGATCTAGTAAGAAGAAAAACGTATTCACAACCTAGATAGGCTTTGGCTACCTATTGGTACGGTTGCGGTGTTTGTGATAATTCTCTCTTACCTAAGAAGAGATTAGTAACACCAGTGTGGTAAAGCACTGAAATGATCTAATCCGAAATGTATTCTTTATTGCTATCTACTGAAAGAATATATTTCAGAAAATTTAGTATTTTCTAGTCTATGATATTAATATCAATATTGTTTATTCAATCAAACGCCACTTTGACTTATCAATATGTGAGAGTTTGTACGTAACTCAAGTTCATGATATCTTGGGTGGTAGTAGTTGAATAACATGAAGGTATTGGAATATTATTTCATAGAATTCGCGTGCCCAGTGTGGTATGATTAAATCCCTAAGGGGCGATCCCCAAGAGGTGTTTGAAAAAAGAATTTATTATTCAGAAAACTGCGCAGTTGGAATTTATTCCACGAATAATAAATAAAGTTTCAAACTAGAAAAACTCTTTGGAGAATTAATTTAATTCTAGTCACATAGCAGACAAAAGAATTAAATTGACGGATCAAGATAATCTTAAACGCGGGAAATATTATAAAATAAAATGGACCCAAGTTATTTGTAATTTGGTGATTTAAGTAGGAGTGCAATATTATTCTTTAGTGGAACAAAATAATATTCCATTGATAATATATTAAATCATGGGTCATTTGATTTAATTAGTTATTTATCTAATGGGTGAGCCCAACACTTAAGTCATTCCATGGATCCCCAACCTAGCCCAACAAGTCCATTATAAATAGTGATGAGATGTGGAAACCCTAGCACACCACATACAAGACAACACACTCCAAAACCCTAACCCTAGCCGCCTAGAAATCGGTGCCTCTCTCTCTCTCCCTCTTGGTCTCCAATTTCGTGCCTAGCACGTGGGAGAATTAGGGTTTTGATTATTGTTCTTGATCTATCCTAATTCATAGGATTAGATCAAGACAATTTCGTGTTTGTGTTGGTTTTCCCTAGATCTCATATCACTTTTATTTGGTTCTTCGAGATCCGCCCACACGGATGGAGAATCAAGGACAAGGGAATAGGTTGGAAGATTCGTGGTCGATAAACCAAGGATCTCCGGGTGGTGCAGCTAGCAACGTCGATCCAATGATGGATTATGAGGTAACAATCGAATCTACATCGAATATACATGATTATGTGTTTATTTGATGTTATATCTATAGATCTATGTTTATTGCATTAAATTGGAGTCGAATGCATAATCACCTAAATAGATCCGGTCTAGGACCTGTTTGGTTTCCGTGTCTTCCGCTGCGGTAGTCCCAACAACTGGTATCAGAGCCAATTTTTAGGCTCTGATTATGTATTTGATTAATTGAATTTTTCGAAAATTATAGTGTGAAAACTTGGGATTTTCAAAAATAATGCAATGTGTGTTGGATCTATGTTTTTCTTGATTTTATTTTCAGATCTATGATATGATGTTCTAGATCGATGAATGAATATTATGAATCTTGAATTTTATTCAAGTTTTTCACAAAAATATTCTAGATCTATGATGAACATCATTAGATCTATATATTCTAAGTAATATATACTAGATTATATGTTTGTTGATTACATATATGTATGTGTTTAAGTGAATATATGTTTTTGAATCAAGAAATAAAGTGGTCCATGATTGAATACTTGGATCGATGAAAGAATATTATGAATCTTGGATATTCTAGATCTAAACAAGTATTCATAGATCTATAGTTTTATGTTCTTAATATGCAAGAATAATTTAAATTGCTAAAAAGCTAGTTGTTTAAATATGCATATTTGATATGAACATAAAAGATTGTTACAAACTAAGAAACGATTAATTAAGATTTAAGATCGCGGTCAAGCGAAGCGACCGCGATAAATCAAGTTAATTAGATCGGAAAACGAAAAAGGAATACAAGGGTTAAAAACCCTAGTTGTGTTTGAAACCGGGCTGTGGATCTTGCCTTGTCGGGGATCACCGATCCAGATCCGGCTGGGCGAGGCAGCCACGGTGGCTGAGGAGTCGCTGTCTTCACCGGGCAGCAGCCGTCGTCTTCGGACAAGGGCAGCTTGCTTTCCGGGCAGCCAAGGCAGCGACGAATCGCTGGCAGCGGAGTCTCCAACGCGCAGCAGCAGCAGCGGCGTCGTCTTCGGGCGGCGGCGGGCAGTGGCAGCAGCAGCGCCGTCTTCGGGCGGCAGCGGGCAGCAGCAGCGGCGGCGATCAGCTCCGGAACAGGCAGCCGCGACGTCATCTACTCCGGGCAGCGGCTGCACAGTCCAGTGACAGCAGCGAACTCCAGCAGCTTCGTCGCCAAGCGTCGGTGGCTGCTCCAGTGGGAGCGGCAGAGACGGAAGGCGGCGGGCAGCGGCGGTGGCGGCTACTGCAGTGGGAGCAGCCGCGGGAGACGGCAGAGATCGGGCGCGGCTGCTGCGAGGCCCGTGGCGGCCCAAACCCTAATTAGGGTTTTGGGTTGCATCGCCTTGTCGTCTCGTTTCTTCGTTTTCATGTTTTCGTTTCTTAACACGCAAGCTATTTATAATTGTGGTTTAAAATCCTAAACCTAAAATAACTAAAATATCTTGTTGGAATTAGAATGATTTTGCAATTAAGTCAAGATTCTAATTTAAAGAGAATAATTGTCTTCTTTAATTTTGCCAATTGGAATAATTAGTCAAATAATTGATTAAATTTGTTAATTAGTTGATTTTGGTGGATTATTTCCATCTAGATAATATCATGATAATTAACATAAGGAAATTCAATATTTATTTGATCTAATTTTTGGCTTTTCCTTAATTGGATGGAATTTTAAAGAATATTCTCTTAATATGCTTTCATGTTTTAATTTTAAGGTTTAATTGAAAATTGTCTATATTTTATTTGGTGTGTTATGGAATTATTTCCTAGATATATACCTAGGGAAAAAGACATGAGTTTTTCAATTGTTTTAAACCTTCAAAATTTTTGAAAATTACATGTATAATAATTGATGGATTTTAATTGGAATCTAATTCCTAGTTTGAATTTTGTCTTTAATATGATGTAGGTGAATTTTATTTCATCTAGATAACATCTGTTTAATTAAAGAAGTGAAAAATTCATTTGGCATTAACATGCTTCTTAAATCCTAAATTATTAAAGTGTTAAATGATTAGTTGGATTTTAATTGGAATTCAATTCCTAGTTTAATTTGAATTTTTTCTTTAATTTTGATGAAGGTGAATTTGTTTCATCTAGATAACATCAAATGTGATTTAAAGGTATGAAAATTCATAGAGCATTAATTTTGCTATTAAAATCCTTACTTATTTATTAAGTTGAATTTTGTCTTTAATTTTGATGAAGGTGAATTTTATTTCATCTAGAAAACATCATTTTGAATTAAAGATGTAATAAGATTCTTCTTGTCATGTGATTTTGTTTGAAAGCTATGAGAATTTTAATTCTCAAATTTAATTGGTGTGTTTTAAATGGATTTAGTCTTAATTGGATAAATGCGGATTTATATATCCAAGTGGGCATTTAAAATTAAGACTTAGCTAATCTTTTATGATATACACCTAAACATTAATTTTAGGATAAGGATGGATTAATTCTATCCAAGAAAATCCTAATAGTATTAAAAGGTAATTCTAATAATCAAGATACGTTATTTTAACTAATAATGTATGATTGTTTAAGATTGGACTTAATGTATAGATAATCTTGTTTATGTGAAGATAGAATTTTAATTCTATCTATTTATTTTAGATGCTTAATTAAATGATCAAGTTTCGTCATTATGTGTATGTGAACCTTTTGTAAATGTGTTTACATGTTTTATTGATGAAAGATGGATATTAAATTTGAGTTATGATTTTATTTGTTAAAATCTAGTTTAACTCGTGCATCGCCTATGTACTTATTGCCTTGCATGCATAGCTAGTACATGTTTAATTATTCTTTGAATGTGGATATCTGCCTTATCTGCTTAAGTGATAATTAAACTATTAAAACCACCAACAAGAAAATATGAAGCGATAATCACAACACGTTTGTATATGGCCTCCATAAAATTGGTCTTAGTGCGAAGTAGTGACCGACCTGTCTTTACGGGAGGAACATTACCAGTTCGTAAGTTTGGACTTCTCTAGATAAAGGTTATTAAAATCGTAAAATTAGTTTTTCAGTAATATCGCGACTGGTCTTTACCGGAGCAATATTGCTGCGAAATTATAAGGATTGTATTTTAATAATGCTTAGAGGGAGCTATAGGAGGAGGTGCTTGTCCGGTTCGACCTTTCTTTAGAGGAGTTCACGCACAAGTAAAGAATCCGTAGTGCTTAATTTTATGGTTATACGCTTTAGCATTGTTAGTCAGCCATGCCATTCTTATGGTCTCTGGACTATCTGTCGACATTGTGGTCAGTAAAAATAATGAATTTCTTGCATGAATATGACATGGCTTCCTAGTAGAAGAACGTTTGTGCTTGATTTTTGTGGATGTAAAATTGATGAATTGTTTTGTGGTTATTTACAATTCCTTGAAATTTTACATGTTTATATTATTGGTATTTGTTCTCAGCTTGAACGAAAGATGATTGACACTTGGGATATTTATTATGCCATACTTAGTTCAAGGAAGCGTGACTCTGAATTGTTTAAGGAATGGAAAAGTAAGCTTGATGTTGATCGTATGATCAATGACTTGAGGTTGATTCTCAGCAAGAATCGTCCTCCCACATACCATCTACAAGGAGAGGACAAGGAGTTTCGTGATCAGTGGCATACCGCGGAATGTCATCTCAAGGGCTTCGTTTTGGCCAGTGTTGGCAATGCCCTTGAGAGGTTTGACAAACCAAATAGGCCGTTGGTCAACAAGCCCACGTGGTTTGAAGAAAAGTCCTCTAAGGTAAGAGCTGGTATCGCTGTGAAGCATTTAAGGCATGATGTATTTGAAGAGGGCCAAGACGTGGGGGTATATGCCCTAGTCATGCTTGGCTACTTCAATAAACTTCACTTGTCGGGGGGGAAAGTTGACCTAGAAACCCAACAGATAATGATCCTTGATGGGCTTCCAGATAGCTTTAATGAAGTCAGAAATGAAATTTTGTTTAGCGACAAAAAGTTTTCATTTTTGGAGCTTTATAACAAGCTTGTGATTGCTCAAACAAAGATGAAAAGAAGGGGTGGACTTTTGAGATGACCATGTTCAAGTCAGAAGAGTTTATTTTTGCTTTATTTACATTGTTGATTTTTAAGAGTTTTTGATATTGTTTGGTTTTGATATCATATGGATCATTGATATGGAATTTTATTCCTAGACTATCAATTGTGTTTTGGATTATCGATGTCATTTTATAATGCTTGCATTATTAGATAAATGAAGTTTTGATTATCCAATTATTTATGACATCAAATATAACATGGTTAATATCAAAATATTTACTTGTGATTAAATTTGTTGATTCAATTATTATGAAGGTTTCTTCTAGAAATATTGATTATTAAGTTTCTTTAATCCTTAAGTCTTTTGAACCATTATTTTGTTGATGAGTCAATAGAACATTAATGTTCGACATGGATTCAATACAAAATAAAATAATCTTATGATCACGTTTGTTCAAATAAAGGTGTAAGAAAAATAATCACAATAATTGATTACAAGACAAGTAAATTAAATTCAACTAGAAACAAGATAGTATTTGTTGTAAATACTAGAAGTTCTTGTATAGTAAATGTAGTATGCACATTAAACTTGTTTTAATGTTCCAAGCCTAGAGTTGACTATTTGATTAGTTATTGTTTTATTTATTTTGTTGTGAAAGTAATAATTAAAATAGTGGGAGCTTTTCTTAAATGAATGATTAAATTCTAAGTGTTTAATAAGAGCTTTATAGCTCATTTTATTAAACTAGGATGAATTTAACTCCAAGCACTATATAAATTGTTTTAATAGCCTTAAAGAATATTGAGACTAGTATTTTTCTACTTTTAAAAGTGGGAGCTAAATTTTGTCTCATAGAATATTCATAAATGGAATTAAGGTAATGTTTGATAGAGTTAAAAAGGGTTCACACCCTAGAATGAAAGAAGTGATGAATTGCACACTTTCTAAGACTCTAATAACATTAAAAGATATTTCCAAGTTAGCTATTAAAGATTAGAATTGCTTTTGGATTTCCAAAGAAAGTATTTCTAAAGATCACAACAAATGGTTAAATAAATGAACTCTTGGAATTTATGACTATAAAACAAAGAATGCAATCATTCGGTTTTATTTTGTCATAAGGACTAATTTCCAATTATTCATTGTGATGAGGTAATTATGTTCATACATAAATTTACATCACAAATTATATAGCAAGGATAATACCAAGTAGATTGGTATTATATAATTAAAGTTTTGGGAATCATATTCGACATGATTAAAACTTTATATGTTGCTATAGGTATTCTACTTTAATTAGTAGAAATTCAGAAGGATCAAAATAATGGATTTTGATAGAGGAATATGTATAAGTGCACTTGAGAAAGACACATAAAATTATTCCACTGGATCAAAGGGCCTAGAAATATTTTGATCAAATTATCGTGCTCTTTAGCAAGAATTAAGGTTATAAATTACAAGTATATTTTCGTTTTATGTACTCTAGCAAACTATGTTAGTAGATTCTTTTAAAGAATTATAGTTTTGAGTACATAGTGGCCAAAGCCTGCTTTGAGTATAAGTGGGAGAAAATGTGTGTGAATGTGTAGCACAAGGCCAATAAAGCGGTTGGTATACTCGAAAGCATTATAAGTGGGAGATTGTTGGGGTTTGTATACTAAAAGATGCTTCGAGCGTACATGCCTTTGTACAGTCAGCTTGTGCATGTATACGAGAAACGCCATGTCCACTTGTTTACCTAATTATGAGAATAAATAATATAATATAATGGTTTATTATTGAAATATGATAAACAAGTCTAAGGCTTTTTACTAAGAAGGTCAAGTAGGGAAATTCGATGAATCTCCTCATGAGTTTTCCAGTAGGGGACTTGGCCAGATCTAGTAAGAAGAAAAACGTATTCACAACCTAGATAGGCTTTGGCTACCTATTGGTACGGTTGCGGTGTTTGTGATAATTCTCTCTTACCTAAGAAGAGATTAGTAACACCGGTGTGGTAAAGCACTGAAATGATCTAATCCGAAATGTATTCTTTATTGCTATCTACTGAAAGAATATATTTCAGAAAATTTAGTATTTTCTAGTCTATGATATTAATATCAATATTGTTTATTCAATCAAACGCCACTTTGACTTATCAATATGTGAGAGTTTGTACGTAACTCAAGTTCATGATATCTTGGGTGGTAGTAGTTGAATAACATGAAGGTATTGGAATATTATTTCATAGAATTCGCGTGCCCAGTGTGGTATGATTAAATCCCTAAGGGGCGATCCCCAAGAGGTGTTTGAAAAAAGAATTTATTATTCAGAAAACTGCACAGTTGGAATTTATTCCACGAATAATAAATAAAGTTTCAAACTAGAAAAACTCTTCGGAGAATTAATTTAATTCTAGTCACATAGCAGACAAAAGAATTAAATTGACGGATCAAGATAATCTTAAACGCGGGAAATATTATAAAATAAAAAGGACCCAAGTTATTTGTAATTTGGTGATTTAAGTGGGAGTGCAATATTATTCTTTAGTGGAACAAAATAATATTCCCTTGATAATATATTAAATCATGGGTCATTTGATTTAATTAGTTATTTATCTAATGGGTGAGCCCAACACTTAAGTCATTCCATGGATCCCCAACCTAGCCCAACAAGTCCATTATAAATAGTGATGAGATGTGGAAACCCTAGCACACCACATACAAGACAACACACTCCAGAACCCTAACCCTGGCTGCCTAGAAATCGGCGCCTCTCTCTCTCTCTCTCCCTCTTGGTCTCGAATTTCGTGCCTAGCACGTGGGAGAATTAGGGTTTTGATTATTGTTCTTGATCTATCCTAATTCATAGGATTAGATCAAGATAATTTCGTGTTTGTGTTGGTTTTCCCTAGATCTCATATCACTTTTATTTGGTTCTTCGAGATCCGCCCACACGGATGGAGAATCAAGGACAAGGGAATAGGTTGGAAGATTCGTGGTCGATAAACCAAGGATCTCCGGGTGGTGCAGCTAGCAACGTCAATCCAATGATGGATTATGAGGTAACAATCGAATCTATATCGAATATGCATGATTATGTGTTTATTTGATGTTATATCTATAGATCTATGTTTATTGCATTAAATTGGAGTCGAATGCATAATCACCTAAATAGATCCGGTGTAGGACCTGTTTGGTTTCCGTGTCTTCCGCTGCGGTAGTCCCAACACATCTACCATCACCACCAGATCAGGATTGAGGACGAAGGATCCATTCCCTTTCGAGTCAGAGAGTGAAAAAGAGTGGAATTCGTCGGGAGAGGAGAACTCGGAGTCATCAACAGAAACAGAGCATTCTGAGACCGAGGAGGAGGAGGACCCGAATATGGCTCATCTAATAGATCCCGAACCGGAAATAGGGTCGTTCACCGCACATCTCGACGGTGAACCCGCTCATGCTATAGTCGCGAACCCACGACGGAGGTCGATCGATATCAAAACGAATGTACTCGGAGTTTTACCCACGTTCTCTGGGCAAAGGAACGAATGCCCTTATGAATTTTTGAACGAGTTCAGTAAACTATGCAGCATTAGCGACCCAACGAGGCAACAGAGGAGGACTACCGTCTTCGGGCAATCCCGTTTGCTCTCAAAGGGGAGGCGAACACTTGGCTGCTAAGGCTCTCACCGGACTCGATCAACACATGGAAGGACTTTAAACTAGAGTTTTTGGATTACTTTTTTCCGTCCAACAAGATGAATGCCTTGAAGAAGGAGATTCAGGAGTGCAAGCAAGAATACGATGAGTCTCTGAGTTCTTATTGGTCCCGTTTCAAGGGGCTGCTGGATGCTTGTCCGAACCACAAGATGATAGAAGCGGAGACCTACTATTTGTTCTACGAAGGTGCAAATCCTGAATCAAAGGACTTGATGAACTCCTCGAGCGGGGGAAATTTTACCAAGAATAAAGCAAGTGAAGCTCGGGAAACTTTGGGAAGGCTGATCGAGGCGAAGAAGGCCTATGATAACCCGCGAAGCATATTGAGGAGAGGATCAGCCAATGCAGTAATGGAACAAGATGACAAGAAGGTAAAAGATAGGATCGATAAACTGGAAAAAGCCTTGCTAAATGCAATTGAGAAATACAATCCGCATGCTCCAGTGGAAATTGAGAAACCCCCTGGTCAAGAGGAAAGGCAACTTCGGCTGTATTACAGTCAGCCCTGCGAAGGGGAGTGCCAAGCTCAAGCAAATTCGATGGGAAGTTGGAATCCCGACGGAAGTTGGAACCAAGGAAGACAGAGGGATGCTCCATGGAGGACTCACCCAAACTTTAGGTGGACCGACCATGATCAAGGCTAGCCACCCCCACTTCAGCTCACGAATTATGCACACCCTCCGGAGAGGCAGTCCAACTGGTCAGGAAAAGGTCAAGAGGGGCAATTGCAGCTGGGGTACAGGAATCAGGACCATACTAATTGGGGAAATAGGAATCAGAACAATCCAGGGAGCTCCTATGTGCCACCTCACCAGAGAAATAACCAAGGGAACTACCAGAATTCCCAACCAAATCATCAAGGGAATCAAGGGTCTGGTAACCAGTACAACAACCATCAGGGAAATCAAGGGTCTAACAACCAATACAACAATCATCAAGGTCAAGGACCAAATTCTTGTCAATTCAACTCCAGACCACAGAGGAGTTTAGATGACATGGTCCACGACCTAGTGAATTCACAGCAGTTCATGCAGAGTAACCTACACTCCAAGATGCTCAGTCTGAACATAAAGCCGCCATGGATATGATGGCAAAGCAACTGTCCCAGATTGCAGTCTCCTTGAATGAGATGCGGGGAAATGAAGGGAAACTTCCTGCCACCGTCAAACCGCCAGACCGAGCAAACATTAGTCAAATCACCTTGAGATCTGGGCGGGGTTATGAAGGGCCGACGTTGGAAATTGATGAGGAAGTGCCTATGCAGGCTAGTGAAGGAAAAAAGAGTCAGCTGCATCAAGAGGAAAGCGCTAGACCCAGGGAAATCCTTGTTCAGGAAGACCTCCAGAAGGGAGATTTAGGGGGATCCCTACCTCGACCAAGGGACCCATTCTTCCTAGACCCAGAACCTGAAGAAGTGAGCGGAAGGAAACAGGGGAGTTGATGAAACCCAGGTTGGGACTTCCACCAATGCAGTAAAGCGACCAAAGCCATTTCCATACCGAGGGGAAGCGAAGAAGAAAAAGGATGATACAGAGGATCTCATGGAGATTTTTAGCAAGTTGGAAATCAACCTGCCATTCTTGCAAGCCCTAAAAATGCCTGCTTTCAGCAAGTTCATCAAGGAGTTCATTGCAGGGAAGACCAAGCCAGATGGGAAGATTGTGATCGGGGAGAATGTGTCTGCTGTGATACAAAGGAGAAGGATGCCCTCAAAATGCACCGACCCAGGTATGTTCACATTACCCATCTCTCTAGGGGACATCAAAGTCGAGCATGCTATGTGTGATCTAGGGGCGTCCATAAATGTTTTTACCGCTTTCGATCTATAAGAAATTGACTAGAGTGAGGATGGTTGCTACCAAGGTAGTGCTCCAGTTAGCAGATAGAACTTGCATCTGCCCTGAAGGAGTGTTGGAAAATGTTATAGTCAAAGTGCATGATTTTCTATATCCTGCTGATTTTTATGTGAGCAAGATGAATGATAATAAGTCTGCTGAGTCTAGTGGTTTACTTTTAGGGAGACCATTTTTGCGTACCGCTAAGACCATTATCGATGTCTTCGATGGAACAATTTGCTTGGATTATAACGGGGAGAAGTATACTTTTAGCATAGATGAGGGGATGAAAAGGCCTTTAGATGTTGAGAATCTCTATGTTATTGATGTTATTAACCCCTTGGTCCAAGAATATCTTGAGACGGAATTGATACAGGAACAAATCGACAACTCGGAGTTGAGTCATTCGATTGAAAGAGAAGTTGTAGGATGGTGTGCAACAATGAACACAGCAGAATTGACAGATGAGGAACTCACGGAGGCCATTATGGAATTTTGCAGAAGTCCTGAGTCAGCCAAATCTAAGGGATCGGCTCACGTGGCTAGTCTGGAGAAATCTCCTGGGTCTGGGAAGGAGGCGTTACCAGAAATTGCGGACAAAAATCTCCTGCCCCAGGAGACGAACGGAACAAAGAAGGAACTGAAGACGCTTCCACCAGGCCTCAAGTACGCTTACTTGGAGGAAAATGAGACATCTCCGGTAATAGTCAACAGCAACCTGACCAAGGAGCAAGAGAAGGAGTTATTGGAAGTCACCAAAAGAAACAAGTAAGCAATAGGGTGGACTCTCTCAAATTTGGTAGGAATAAGTCATGATCTTTGTATGCACCACATTCGTTTAGAAGAAGGTGCGAAGGCTCATCGAGATGCACAACGGAAACTGAATCCGAACATGCGAGATGAGGTCCTGAAGGAGGTGTTAAAATTGCTTGCCCTAGGGATCATCTACTCCATTCCAGACAGCGAGTGGGTCAGTCCTGTCCATATGGTACCAAAAAAATCTGGAATACAGGTTGTTAAGAATGAAAAAAATGAGCTGGTACCCACAAGACTAGTGACAGGGTGGAGAATGTGCATCGACTACAGGAAGTTGAACGAAGCAACAAAGAAGGATCATTTTCCCCTACCTTTCATTGATCAGATGCTAGAAAGACTGGCTGGCAAACAGTACTTTTGTTTCCTTGATGGATACAGTGGCTATTTCCAAATCTACGTTAATCCAGAGGACCAAGGGAAAACCACATTCACGTGCCCCTTTGGTACCTATGCATACCGAAGAATGCCGTTTGGATTGTGTAATGCACCGGGAACTTTCCAGCGGTGTATGATGAGCATTTTTTCGGATCTGTTGGAAGTATGCATTGAGATATTCATGGACTATTTCACCATATATGGGAACTCATTTGATACTTGTTTAGCCAGCCTTGATCTAGTGTTACAGAGATGCCAAGAGAAGCATTTAGTGTTGAATTTCGAGAAATGCCATTTCATGGTGACTGAAGGCATTGTCCTGGGTCACGTGGTTTCTGAGAGAGGTATACAAGTAGACAAAGCAAAGGTGGATGTGATATCAAAGTTACCATACCCAACGAACTAAAAAGAGGTGAGAGGCTTCCTAGGTCATGCAGGGTTCTATAGGAGGTTTATCAAGGATTTCGCAAAAATCGCTCAACCACTCACTCAGTTGTTACACAATGATGTGGAATTCGTCTCTGACGAAGGATGCAAAAAGGCATTCCAGTTGCTTAAGGGCAGGTTAGTATCAGCACCAATTATCAGGGCGCCAGACTGGAACCATCCTTTCGAGATAATGTGTGATGCGAGTGATTTTGCTGTGGGAGCTGTCCTAGGACAGAAAATTGATGGAAAAAGCTATGTGAACTTCAGGCTCAAAAGAATTATGACACCACGGAGAAGGAAATGTTGGCTGTCGTATACTCGTTTGAAAAATTCCGACCCTACCTCCTTGGGTCGAGGGTTATAGTCTTCACGGATCACACGGCGATAAAGTACTTGCTGGCTAAGAAGGAGTCTAAGCCGAGATTAATCCGTTGGGTGTTACTCTTGCAGGAGTTTGATTGGGAAGTAAGAGACAAAAGAGGAACGGAGAATAGAGTAGCCGATCACTTGAGCAGAATACATCAGGGGAAAACAGAAGAGGCCATACCCGATGCCTTCCCTGAGGAGCATTTGTACCTTCTGGAGAAATTTCCTAGACCACTTAACTGGGAAGCAATTTTAGCTCTAACCGATCTAGGAGAATCGGATAAGGGGAAGCGCACACTGAACGCAGAACCGTGGTTTGCTGATTTAGCCAACTACTTGGTCACGGGAGAGATGCCAAGTTCAGACGAAGTTTCCCGGGCCCAGAGGATGAAGATTAGAAGCGAAGCTAAATATTACTTTTGGGACGACCCTTACCTGTGGAAAATGTGCTCAGATCAAGTAATTAGACGCTACATTCCCGAATGGGAACAAAGAGATGTGTTAATTCATTGCCACACTTTAGCATGTGGAGGTCACTTTGGACCGAGGAAGACATCAAGGAAAGTTCTGGACAGCGGTTTTATTGGCCGACGCTAAATAGGGATGCCTTTAAGTTCTGCCAATGTTGCGAGAGGTGCCAGCAGACGGGGGGAATTTCAAGGAGGGACGAGATGCCTCAGGTCCCGGTGATCGTGTGCGAAATTTTTGATGTGTGGGGAATGGACTTTATGGGACCATTCCCATCATCTTGTGGGAACACGTATATATTGGTTGCAGTAGACTATGTGTCTAAGTGGATAGAAGCTAAGGCCACCACAACATGCGAGTCGAAGGAGGTGGCAAAATTTTTGAAGGCCAATATTTTCAACAGATATGGAGTTCCCCGGCCATCGTCTCGGATCAAGGAACTCATTTCTGTAATCGCACCATCGAGGCTTTGATGAAGAAATATGGTGTTCACCATTGAGTGTCGACTCCGTACCATCCCCAGTCTAATGGCCAAGCAGAGATTTCTAATCGCGAGATCAAGGCGATATTGGAGAAAACAGTTAATCCGTCAAGGAAGGACTGGAGCAAGAGGCTCGGAGACGCATTGTGGGCCTACAGAACTGCTTTTAAAACGCCTATTAGAATGTCGCCTTACAGGCTTGTGTTTGGCAAGATGTGTCACTTACTTGTTGGTATTGAGCACAAGGTGTACTGGGCAGTGAAAGAGCTGAACATGAAGCCAATAGCTTGCGAAGAAGAGATGAAGTTACAATTGCAAGAATTGGAGGAACTTCGGCTGGAGTCATTTGAGTCTGCCACGTGGTACAAAGAAAGGACGAAGTTATGGCATGATAAGAATCTCTGGGTCAAGGAACTTCATGTAGGACAGAAGGTGCTTCTTTTCCAGTCCCGGCTCAAGCTAATGCCAGGAAAATTGAAGTCTAAATGGATCGGCCCATATACCATCGTCGGCATCCGCGCAAACGGAGCAGTGGAGATCCAGGGAAGTGCTCCTAACTCTGTCCCTTTCCTTGTCAATGGTCATAGAGTGAAAGTATATAGGGATAATTCCAAGTTGTGTGTGGTGGACGAAGTTCCACTACATGCACTCCCAACTATTGCCTAGATGGACGAGGAGGTATTCTCGATGAATTCCTGGGTCAAGTAGTAGGTTAACAATTTTGAAAATACAAACTGAACCAGGGAATCTCGGGAATACTCTAAAGAAGTGTGTAAATAGTTTAATTATTTTTCAAACTAAGAAAATCCAAAAATATTTTTGAAGCACCAGACTCCGAAGGAAACCGATACTTTATACTCTAACCTTGACCTGGGAGTCTGGAACCTTCAATTTTTTTAAGTATAGGATCATGATCAAGGGAATCATCTAGAGGAGAATCTAAAGGAAGAAGTCAAGGAAAGCTTGAAGGAAGAGGTCAAGGAAGGACGGAGAAAATTTGAATTTCAAATCTGTTGATAATTATGGAAGTTGTACGGTTGCTTACCTCATGCCTGCAACTGCACCATCCTTTCATCAGAAAAGCAACCGTCGCTTCTCTCTCTCCAATAATCCCAAATCGACGAAAAAATTGAATTTATTCTCCCTTCTCTCTACTTTCATTCTCTCTCTAGAAAACAAACCCTAACCCAAATTCGACCAGATTTTTTTTTGTCAATTTCAGATCTGCAGTGATGGATTCAACCCAACTCACCAGAAGTTCACAAAGAACGGTGTACGACCCAACTCTGTTGGCGGAATTGACACAGAAATTGGGGAGCGTCGAGAAAGCAAAAGAAGTATATGCCCTGTTCGCCGCTAGCCTGATGACGTCTGCGCCGGTCGTACCACCACTGACGATTCCGGTAGACTCGGCTGCACAACCGGCGAATCTTCGTGAAGAAAGGCCGCAAGATTCTGAATCTCAACACGCAGAAACCGCTTCACAGGAGGCGGAGAAAGAGGAGGCGGTGCACGAATGGCCGGAGGAGGATAGACCAACAAACGGCGGGAGAGGGTGCCCGTGGATCTAGCAAGGGAGTTTTTCTCCACCTTTCATTTAAAAAACACCACTGATCTTGACGCAGATTCAATAACGTTCAGGCTTTTTAATGAAGAATATGAGATGAGCATCCGGGAATGGTCTCTGCGAATGGGGTTGTTTACCCAAACCGAGGATGAAGAGGGGGCATGGAATTAAAGGATGATTGGAGTGCCGAAGAACACACCCGGTTTCAAGGTGCAAACGGCATGGGAACTGATCACTCACCCCAAGGCGGGAACGTTTAAGTCCAGCTACTCCAAAGCCTCTCACATCGAAGACCGAATTCTCCACTTTGCTCAAACGTTTGTCAGTTACAACTTGATGGGAACCGCTAATTCAGCTCTTACAACTACCGACCTCTATTTCACATGGTGCATGGCGAAAGGCGTGAAGGTGCACCTAGGCTATTGGCTGGCTCAGGCATGCCACCAAATGACGAGCAACCCTACGCGTCATATGTATACCTGCCACCTCCTCGGCGCCTACCTCCAACGAAACATAGAAATGAAGATTGCCAAGGCCGCTCCATTGGTAGTCATGTGCGAACCCCCGGAGGTGTTCAGTGTTGATTATTTTTTCAACAAGGGGTTGCTGCAGACTCACGGCGCCAAGACCCTCTTCTACTCGTTAGGAGCAAGGTAAAAGCAGAGCCCGAGGAAGCCGAGGAAGCCATGCCAAGTGAAGAGGTTGAAGAGCTACGAAAGGTATAAGTTGGACGAAGTCCAGGGTAAGGTGTTATAAGCTGGACTAAGTCCAGAAGAGAGGAGGAAATGGAGGAATAAGCTAGACAAAGTCCAGAGGAAAAAAAAAGTGGGGGGGGAGAAAAATAAAAATATATATATAAGGAGGAATAAGCTGGACGAAGTCCAGGGGAAAGTTGCCTAAAGGGTAGGAACAATAATAGCCTGGCCCAGAAAAAGGAGGAACTCTCATAACCCGACGCTTCAGTGGTGTGGCAATAACTTAAGAGAGAATCGATCCTAACATCCCCGGTGAGGAATGAGTGATCGAGTGAATCCAACAATTGGATAAGAAAAAGGGCTATCTTGACAAGCTGACAGATTGGCTAGGTAGAGGAAGGGAAAGGGCCTATTTGGAGGAGTGCAACCTATTGGATTGACATTAATCTTGTGGGGACGGTTGCCTAAAAGTTGAAGCTAGCTCATGCATATGTGTTTATGTGTTTGTATGTTTTATCTTAAACTTTTAAGTTTTTAATTGTGTCTAGGTCTAGGAGTCTGTCTAAAGTCTAAGGAGTCGGTCAGGGGATAACCTTGCTTGAAATTCGCCTTATTCTTTTTCCTGGGTTGATTAGGTGGGTGCTATTATTGCAAGAATTTGACTGGAAAGTAAAGGATAAAAAGGGGACGGAGAACAAAGTTGCAGATCATTTAAGCCGAATATTCCAAGGGGATACAGACGAAGCTATACCTGATGCCTTCCCCGAGGAACATCTTTATTATATGTGGAAGTCTGCTAGACCTATTGACTGGGAAGTAGTGTTGACAGTAACAGGTCCAGGAACATCAGACAGAGGGAAGCATCTGTTATATGCAGAGCCATGGTTTGCTGACCTGACTAATTACTTATTCACAGGAGAAATGCCAGGTTTCCAAGAAATTTCCCGGGCCCAGAAAATGAAGTAGAAGAGTGAAGCCAAATACTACTTCTAGGATGATCCCTATCTCTGGAAGATGTGCTCAGACCAGGTAATCCGACGATGCATTCCAGAGTGGGAACAAAAAGATGTCCTAAACCACTGCCATGCCTTAGCCTGTGGAGGTCATTTTGGACCTAGGAAAACTACCATGAAGGTTTTGGATAGTGGATTTTATTGGCCGACTCTGAACAAGGATTCTTTTGAAGTTTGTCAAGTCTGTGAAAGATGTCAACTAACTGGGGGAATTTCTAGAAGAGATGAGATGCTGCATAACCCGATAATAGTTTGTGAAATTTTCGATGTTTGGGGCATGGACTTTATGGGCCCTTTCCCATCTTCTTATGTGAACACGTACATCTTGGTTGCAGTGGATTATGTATCCAAATGGATAGAAGCAAAGGCTACACCCACCTGTAGGTCAAAGGAGGTAGCTAAATGACTCAACTTATTTTTAACACAAGTATACCCGCAAGTGTACGGGGCTAATGTAGCAAATAGTAAGCAAAGAGTATCGTATCCACAAAGACAATGAGTGTCGACCTAATTACCACGAACCAACCTCAACTACTATCTAGATGAATCGGAATTTTGGTTTTTCTAAATCTATTTAAAAGCAAGGTAAAAAGAATTAAAAACAACTATAGAACTAAAAGCAAATAAGAAAACGGATGTAGATCAAGGATGAGAAGGGTAGAATCCTACGGGATCGATAACAACTATCCTATGCTCAACTAACTTCCTACCTATGCCAACAAATGGTCTCAAGGGTTATTAAGCTATCACTAAGGTAAAACTATATCTTTTCTCAAAGCATATAATTTGTAGATTGCTACCTAGAACCGAAGTCTCCTTCCTAGAACTAAGGCAACAACTCCTAATAGCTCCTAAGATACTTAGCTTCATTCAAAGGCTCAAATCTCTCGATTATATTGGCAAATACGTCAATTTCTTCTCTTTCAAATTAAACTACTCACTTCTCAGTTCTTGTAGTAAAATCCACATGCATTTATAAGGTGATCAGTCAAATAAACGTATAAGCACAGAAGAAATCAAAATAACCACATGAGCCAAGGCATAGAAAAAGGAAATCAATTAAACATAAGAATTATTGTATCTCCCCCGTAGAACTCTACGAAGGATTTAGCTACTCATGTTCAACACAAAAGTCAAAGAAATATTCAAAGAAATATTCAAAAACATTGTTTGAACAAGAATAAAACTAAAGGTAGAAACTCCTAGAATTGGATTGGGCGGATTGGAGGTCTCGTCTACAATCTTGCGATGAATACTCGTCCTCTGCTCGTTCTTCTCTTCTTTCTAGGTGAAAAAGTGGTATTTTTGGGGTAGGAGGCGTGTAAGTTGTGTTTGGAGGCATTTCCTAGGCATATATATACCTAGGGTGGACTTTGGGCCCGAAATAAGTTGTCCGACGAAGCTGGCGGGTCGCCAGGTTGGGTGTGCGTCGAAGCTGGCGAGTCGCCAGCTGCTTACGGCGTTTTTTTCGTGGATTGCTGGCGGGTCGCCAGGTTCGTTTGCATGCGAACCTGGCGGGTCGCCAGCTATGTCACTGCTCTGCACAGTCTTGGTAAAACGGCCATAACTTCTTCTACCGAACTCCGATTGAGACGTTTAAGATATCCACGCGAAGCTCTTTCGAATACGAAGATAATGGTATGCATTACATGCGAATCGGACTTCAAAATCTTCAGAAAATCTGTCTCGAACATTGAGCAGCTGCACATCCACATATTTTGTACATTTTTCTACACATTCTTCACAAAATGGTCAAAATACCAACATAATAGAGAAGTAGCTATAACCATGTCTCAAAGTTCACAATATATTATCAATACCAAGTGAAACTACCCTCTAAAACCATGTAAAATCTAAGTGAATCAACTCCCCCAAACTTAAACAATTGCTAGTCCATGAGCAATTAAGAAAAAGAACTAGAAGAAACTTGGATTCAAAAAGAGTTTTAGACATCATCATCGTCTCAAATAATACGGAATAAAGGAGCATATCACAATACAAATTCCATCAAGTTAAGCCGTCGAATGCACTTTTACTACTAACTCGTATATCACCTTGAATTCATGCTCCACTCGGAATGTATATATGTGTGTATATTCACCTCACTCAAAGTGTATAAGATATCAAGTAACACTCAAATCAATCAAAAATGCATGGTTTACCATAGGCTTGCTCAATGTCTAACCTCTCCTCTACTTCGTATGACAATAAATCTAGAGTCCGAAAGGTCTTTTGTTTAGGTTATAATGTAGGCTCTTTGGTAAGGTAGGGTAATATTTGGCTAAAGTGACTAAATTCCCAATAAGATGTGAAATTCTAAGATATTACCCAATCCACTTTCAACTTCAACCACTCACCAAAACACTTCTCAACAATAACTAGACTTTGTCTAATTTCTTCCCAACTTCCAAAGACCTCAAATTATTCTCTATATACTATATTTTTTCTTTTTTCTTTCTTTTTTTTTTCTTCCTTTCTTTCTTTCATCCTTTATTTCTTTCTCTCTTTCTTTTTTAAGTACAACCAACTTTCAACTTGATAAGCTAAACACAATCAATTTCTTTCAACAACTAAACTCTCCAAATTCTTCTTTTCATAGCTCAACAATTCTAGAGTCTAGGATTCTCAACCCCTTTGATTAGCTTGACAAAAGAAAAGGCAATAGGCTCAAACTTGGCTATCAAGGGTATTATTATATAGCAAGGTTAGTGTTTAGGTAAAAATGAGGCTAACAACAATGGCCTAACATCTTCCCCTATCTTTAAGGTCACTATGTAAACTCAAGAAGACAAGGAGCAAGTTCTAGAAACACACACACAATTGATGATAAATCACACATGAAAGAATTAAAAGCTCAAGTCTCACTGGGCAAATAGCATGAATCAAGGCAAACAAGCAATTCGTTACTTATGCATCTTATTACTCAAACTCTCAAGTCAATGGTCAAGTGATAGCTCAAAGTGGAAGGTTCTTTTATCATAGACGACTAATCTTCACCCAAATTACTACCAAGTTTTTCAATTCAATTTCAAATATTTTTTTTTTCAATCAATCCCAACCAATCAAAGCAAAAAAAATCATGGAGTTCTAACAAAAATAATTCTATCCTAAAACAAAAAAAAAAGCAAAAAAAAAGCAATAAGATACGTACCTCGTTAGTGTCCCTATCCACCATATCATCCCCCCAAACTTATTCAAAGCTAAGCAAAGAATAAGTTTGAAAAGTTGGTGGAGAAGGGAGACATACATGGTAAGCAAGCAACAAAAAAAACACACCAAAAACAAAATGAAACGATAAAATTAAGAGTTACCTACTAGGGGTTACCTCCCCTACAGTGCCTTTGGTTATCGTCGTTGGCTCGACGTCCTCCATGAGCTGCATCATGTCACGCCATAAATGGTGGTGTTGGATTTTCTATCAATCTTGGAAGCATATGATCTAGCCAATCTCTTCTTCCACCAAGTAGTTTTCAAAGCTCCATCACAAATTTTGGTTTCCACTTTGGGTGAATTTGCAACTTTTGTTTTCTTCTCCTTCACTTTAGAATTTGGTGCAGTGTCTTCTTTAGAAAGTGATCCACCACATGAACCAAACATCCACCGTGGCAATGAAAAATCCCCCAATGTGGACTCAATTGCTTGTGTTTTTTTGACCTCTACAACATGCACAACTTTGCACTCCATCTTCATAACAAGTTCCTCATCTTCACGACTCTTCATAGCATTATAGATAGACAAAATGTGTCGTTTGTTGCCCATACGAAGAGTGAGCTCTCCCTTTGCTATATTTATCAATGCTTTTCCCGTTGCTAGGAATGGACGCCCTAGGATAAGCGGCACATTCATGTCTTCCTCCATATCCAATACTACAAAATCGACGGGAAATATGAAGTCGTGTCCCTTCACCAGAACATCCTCAACAATTCCTTTAGGATAGGTGACTGATCTATCTGCCATCTGGAGTGTGATTGTAGTCGGCTTGAGAGTGCCGATCTTCATCTTTCTGAAAAACGATAATGGCATCAAATTTATGCTCGCCCCCAGATCACACAGTGCCTTTAACTGTCTGTCATTTCCAATGACGCATGAGTAAACTCCCAGGATCTTTAAGCTTGGCAGGTAGCTTCTTTTGAATTATCGCACTACAGTTTTCAGATATTTTCACCGTCTCATAATCAATCCACTTCTTCTTCTTGGAGAGCACATCTTTTAGGAACTTTGCATACGTAGGCATCTCTTGCAGAGCTTCCACCAATGGTATATTAATGTGCACCTTCCTAAAAATATCGAGAAATTTGAAGAATTGCTCATCCAACTTCTTCTCCTTCACCGCAAATGGGAAGGGCACTCTAACTGTCGTAGGAATGGAGGGAGGGGGCAGCTTTTCTGGCATTGCGTCTTTCTTGGTCTGAATGTCCACCTTATTCTTTCCCTTGGAATTCTCTTCTGCTCTAACATTTTCCTCTGGAATACTCTTCTTTTCCTCTATAGGCATGGAAGGTCCTTCATAGCTTTTACCACATCTCAAGTGTATGGCCTTGCAGTCTTTGGATTATTTATGGTCTGTGCTGGAAATTGCCCTGGCTGATGTTGGACACCTATAGCTTGAGAAATTTTACTAATCTGAGTATCAATGCTCTTCATATGAACATTCAAGCTTTGCACGTCGTTTTCAACCTTCCCCAACCTTTGACTAGTGCTCTCCATGTACTTGTCAGTTTTCTCCATGTACTTGGTAGTCTGATTCATGAATGCTGCCAAGATATCTTCTGTAGTAGGTTTCTTCTGCTCATCGACCATTCCATTAGCTACTGTGAATCCCGGTGGTGGTTGCAGAGCATTGTTTGGATTCCCATAGGAGAGATTGGGATGCACCTTGTTACCATAGTGGTTATAGTTACCACCCCCTTGGTTGGGGCGATAGTTGTTGAAGTTCATGTTATTCCCTCCTTGGTGCACATAGTTGACACCTTCAACTCCTCCTTGGATCTCTGGCCCTGACTGTCTCATCTCCATAATTCCCAATTGTGTGGTCAAGAGATCAAGCTGCTTTGACATTCTATCTATTCTATCATCTTCTGTAGCAGAGGACACCCTGTATAACTTGTTTCTTTCATTATTCCATCCTTCATCAGTGGAAGCTACTCTCTCAATCACTTGCATGGCATCATTCTCTCCTAATTGAAGGAGTGCTCCTCCTGCGCTCCAATTCAGTTCACGCATTGCATCTGGAGTACACCCCCTGTAAAAAGTTATGACTTGGTGTCCCGGACTTAGACCATGTTTGGGGCATCTTTTCAGCAGTGTCTTGAATCTAGCCCATGCTTCTCGGATTGTCTCATGAGGCTTCATCTAGAACTGAATTATCTCTGCTTGCCTCTTTAGAACTTCACTGGGTGGGAAATACTTCTCCAAAAATAAGTCTACCATGGCATCCCACGTTTTAACAGATCCTGACCCCATGCTGTCGTACCAGTCTCTAGCATCATCTCTCAAGGAAAATGGGAATAGCCTTAGTCTGATTTGTTCATCTCTCACCCCATTAAGCTTCACCGTGTTACTGATCTGAATAAACTTAGTAAGATGCTTGTTGGAATCTTCATTGGTCTTCCCCGCAAAAGCATTAGCCTCAGCCATATTTAGCAATACTGGCTTGAGCTAAAAATGATTGGCATCAATCCTATCGTTTCCAATTGGTGGGTCCTCTACCTCTCTATAAGCGTACATGTTCTGCACTGGCACTGTGGCTTGTTGTTCCTCTTTTTCTTTCAGCTGTTTCACTGCATCTGCAAGTTGTAATTGGAGTTGTTGGACTACCGGATCTGGATGTGGTACATTGTTCTCTTCGTTGTCCGACATTGTTACTACAATAGGAGCAGGCGGTTCTCCCTTAAGAGGCGAAAGTGATCACCTTTAGTTGAGCCTTCTCTGAGCGTTTCTCCTTCGGTTGGATGCTTCGATCTCAGGATCGAATAACTCTAATGGTTTCCCCTTAGAGCGAGTGAGCATACAACCTGAAAAGAAAAACACAAAAGTGAGAATAACTCAAAAAGAAAAAAAGAAAAATAAAGCAAGTAAAATCTAGATTAGTAATCTTAATTTTTATCACGATATTAGGCTATAGTAACACAAAATTGTCCCCGGCAACGGCGCCAAAAACTTGACTCAACTTATTTTTAACACAAGTATACCCGCTAGTGTACGGGGCTAATGTAGCAAATAGTAAGCAAAGAGTATCGTATCCACAAAGACAATGAGTGTCAACCTAATTACCACGAACCAACCTCAACTACTATGTAGATGAATCGGAATTTTGGTTTTTCTAAATCTATTTAAAAGCAAGGTAAAAAGAATTAAAAACAACTATAGAACTAAAAGCAAATAAGAAAACGGATGTAGATCAAGGATGAGAAGGGTAGAATCCTACGGGATCGATAACAACTATCCTATGCTCAACTAACTTCCTACCTATGCCAACAAATGGTCTCAAGGGTTATTAAGCTATCACTAAGGTAAAACTATATCTTTTCTCAAAGCATATAATTTGTAGATTGCTACCTAGAACCGAAGTCTCCTTCCTAGAACTAAGGCAACAACTCCTAATAGCTCCTAAGATACTTAGCTTCATTCAAAGGCTCAAATCTCTCGATTATATTGGCAAAGACGTCAATTTCTTCTCTTTCAAATTAAACTACTCACTTCTCAGTTCTTGTAGTAAAATCCACATGCATTTATAAGGTGATCAGTCAAATAAACGTATAAGCACAGAAGAAATCAAAATAACCACATGAGCCAAGACATAGAAAAAGGAAATCAATTAAACATAAGAATAATTGTATCTCCCCCGTAGAACTCTACGAAGGATTTAGCACTCATGTTCAACACAAAAGTCAAAGAAATATTCAAAGAAATATTCAAAAACATTGTTTGAACAAGAATAAAACTAAAGGTAGAAACTCCTAGAATTGGATTGGGCGGATTGGAGGCCTCGTCTTCAATCTTGCGATAAATACTCGTCCTCTGCTCGTTCTTCTCTTCTTTCTAGGTGAAAAAGTGGTATTTTTGGGGTAGGAGGTGTGTAAGTTATGTTTGGAGGCGTTTCCTAGGCATATATATACCTAGGGTGGACTTTGGGCCCGAAATAAGTTGTCCGACGAAGCTGGCGGGTCGCCAGGTTGGGTGTGCGTCGAAGCTGGCGAGTCGCCAGCTGCTTACGGCGTTTTTTTCGTGGATTGCTGGCGGGTCGCCAGGTTCGTTTGCATGCGAACCTGGCGGGTCGCCAGCTATGTCACTGAGTGGATGAAGCATCCGACGTATAGATATGTTCGCATTTGCATGGTTATGATGTTTTGAATTTTATTTACTTGCTTGCCTCGTCTAGTAGTTATGGATCTGTGTTAGTTTTAGTCGTTCTTTGTTTCCATCGGTTTAATTTCGTCAGCTCTGTTTCGATCTTTGTTGCTCTGTTTTTCACCGGTTGTTTCGTGATAAAAATTAGAGAAGATGATGTCGTTGTCAGTTAGTCCTTAGGTTAGTTAATTTGCAGCTTTTTCAGTCGTACTATGCCGTTTTGGGAAATGGTCCCCACGTTTCTCTTTTCGTCTGTCTAGGATAGCTTAGGAAGCTGTTTACCCAGTCAAGTAGTCATTTCAGATACTTTTAGTTATTATGCATGTTCCTGCATAGATCTAGCTGTTAGAGTAAACTATTTCATTTACCCAGTGTAGGAATTAAAGCTCAACCCTAAAAATTGCGTGTCAGCAGCCAAAAATAGCTTCCAGGTGTTTGAACATGTTTTCTTACACATCCGTCTCTGTGGACTCGATCCCTGCTTCCCTGTACTAATCTTTTTAGCTATAGCGGGTTGAGGGTTTTGAAGGGCGAAGGAAGTGATTGTGTGCCCAACGACAGGTTACCCAAGGATTCTCTGAGTTCCTAGACCCGGTGTCTAGTGGATTCTCTGGATCGGGGGATTTTATTTCAAACACATCTCGCTTACTCTTCGATCGACTCTTCAGACACCACCCTCACTCGGACCCGAATTAGATTCTTAAGTTACAACCAAACAGATAGGCTTCATACGCATAAAACAAATAATTTATGGCAAGACAATATCATTTGCTTAAATAACCACATACGTTCACATTTTCATCCACATTAGTATGTAGGATAGAAAAGTTCACCTCGTTCGTTTAATTTCCTTAACTTGAATTTCTCGCTCCGACCTTAACTTGCGGAGATAACCTTTTTGAAAACATCACAATATAGTATAAAATACTAATCAAACTTCAAGAAATTCTTAAACTTTAATATGAATGCATGCCTCATTATTAATTCTCTTTTCTTATTTCACTTGTCCTTAAGAAATTTCTAAAACTCATATATTATTATATGTTTCTTCTTCTATTATTTTTGGACTTCGACCAAGTTGATACTTCATGCATTGCTACATATTTTACGCAAAACTATAATAATTCGGATCGCAACTAATTATCTTAACTTACTTATCCAATTTATTCTTAGGCCCAAAACTTCAAATTCGGGCTTTCCTTAATTATTTTTTGTAGCATCAATTTATTAAAATCGATCTTAGATTCAGGTTTCTTTACTTAGGCCCAAACATTTAATTAAATTCATTAGCTTAAATAAATGATCCAATTACTAAATACTCTATATACTTCTCCTCCTTCGTTTCTCCTTACCAACAAAGAAAAGCTCCCTCTCTCTCCACCCTCTGCCTTGTTTCTGCCGCCACCAACCAGCCGCCACACCGGCGCCGCCGTCGCGCCACCGCTGCCTCCGGCGGTGGTCCCTTCTCCTCCTCGTCACTCTCTCTCTCTTCTATCCCTCTCCTCTTTCTCTTTCTTCCCCACTCCCTCTTCCTCTCTCGGCGCTGCTCATGCCACCGCCGCCGCTACTGATGTGCGCGCAGCAGCGCGCCGTCGCACCTCTCCGTCTCTCTCTTTCTCCCATCCGGTATCTCTCTCTCAGTCTCTCATCTGCCGCCGCCACGCCCCTCCCTTCTTTCGACGCCGCTGCATCCAGCGGCCAACCACCGCCTTCTCGCCGGATTTCCGACAGGGAAGAGTTTAATCTGTCCTCCTTTATTGTTCATTTCAATTCTTTAGATTTGTTTTACAAAATTTTAATATTTGACCGAACAGAAACAGATTTGGATTAATGGGGAGGTCTCCATTTTTTCAAAGGTTTTCGAAATGTTTGTGTTTACTGCTGGACGCTAGCTGGAAACGGCATAAACTACCCACAAGATAAATCCTAAATCCTTTAATCGTGACTTGGTTTGTTTATTTTATGAAATTTTGGGAGTCTACTGTAGGTGTTACTTGGTGTTGTTGATTCAGTTTCTATGTTCAAAGTACTAAATAAGTAATGAAGACTTGAAATTACCTTCTTCTCTCAAAGTTACCACCCTCTGTTTCCTTGGAAATTTGATGTGTTAGATGTTATGAATATGTTGCCTTGATATTATATTGCTCGGGGAAAAGCTGGAAACAATAGGAGTTGCATATTCATATATACTCATGCCCTTGGTTCTACACGTGGGTAATTAACTTACTACATGTATGTAAATTAGACCACTTATTAGGCAAGGATGTGGTGATGATGGCGCTCCCTTATTATCATCACACTAATATTATTTATTGTATTGATTTGCTTTTATATATATGTATATATAATGCAGGGTTTAATTATGAAAGTTTTAAAGATATACGGAGGTGTACTTGGATCGTGTATGGTCGTCAACGAGCTGTCCGGAAATTACACGTCTCTTAATTTACTTGTAATAGATTAGCATTTAATTGTGTTGTAAAAGTTGTATTCTCTCGGACTTTTACTTGCATGTATATGCTTTGGTCGTTTATTATTTTCCTTACGTCAAAGTTCGTCACAACACTTCTATTTCTATAAATCACACAAAAGAATTACAAGAAAAACTTTTTATTTTCAAACTCGATTTTTTTCTAACAACTAATATACGAAATTTATTTATGTCTCTTTCCGAGTAGGTTGTCCCTCAATTTTGTTGTTTTTCCGATTGGATAGGAGGTTGTGGTTTGTTGGTTTGGGTTGGAGGCTGTGGTTTTAGTTGGGTAGGAGGCTGTGGTTTGTTGGTATGGGTTGGCGGATGTGGTTTTAGTTGGGTTGGAGGCTGTGGTTTGATGATGTGTTTGAGGTTGTGGTTGTTGGTTTGTGTTGGAGGTTGTGGTTTGTTGTTGTATTGGAGGTTGTGGTTGTTTTCGTAGGCTGGAGGTTGTGGTTGTTTGTGAATGTTGGAGGTTATGGTTGTTTGTGTATGCTGGAGGCTGTGGTTTGATGTTGTGTTGGTTGTTGTGGTTTTAATTGTTGATTGAATGTTGCTCCTTGTGATTTTTTCTATGCACATATTGAAATGATGCTAATTGTGTTGCTGTTAATTGCGTTGATCATACCCCTATGATGATTTGCATTGTGTTGCTATTACTGATATGTGTTGATTATTAAGTCAACTCTCTTGTTAGATTAGGAGGCTTATTTGTGAGTTGATATAAACACCAATATCTAAGGGAAATAAAAACCATACACTGACATTACATTACAAAAGCCACCCCTTTACATGGTTAGGAGGCTGTTTTTTTAGTTAGACAGTCTTAGAAGTCACCCTATACACACGTATGGTTTGGAGGTTGTCCTATGATGACAATTTTCTGTGGGATTAGGATTTTAGAAGCAACCCCACATGTAGGTTTGGAGGCTTTACAAAAGTGGACAAAAAACAGTTGATAGCATAAGCTACACCTAATCTTGAGGCTTCCACACCCAACTGCCAAAAAATGCTTCCTAACTTACTGATCTTAAAAGCCTACAGCTCTACTGATACCTGAGATGTCATATGAGGTGCTCTCATCATTTTCTGCCTGTTGGAGGTATGCCACTGCAACCTTCACTATATGTTCTTTAACCTCCAATGTCTTTGGCAGTATCCCCAGCCTTGTCAATCTTATTTGTTTATGTGTGGAGTTTTGTAGCCATTCCCCCTTCCACCTTCAAAATCTATGTTAAACAACCTTGAAGAGTCAGGAAAACATTGTTAAGTGTTTCTGCACTAAGTTCATCAAAAGATGTTTACACATTAGCCACCAACTCATCCACTTCCCTAGCCAATTTGTCATCCAGTATAGACTGGATGGCTCTGAAAAATCTTAAATCCAACACATTACAATCAGGAGAATTAGCTGGTTGGCAAATGAAATGGAATTTGAACACATCTGTGTTTGCAATTGAATGAAATTCTGCATCATTATGCATGATGTGAGGTCTGACATTGTCTTGTTGAATGAATATCTCTTTGCTTATGTTATCTGGCCATTTAGTCTTGATTGCTGGTTTGATATGCATCATTATTTCAGTGTGTGAGGTCTGGAGTATGATTTGATACAGTTAGAAATAAAAAATTGATGCAAAAACAGTGTCATTTTGAATAAGGCATTCTCTCATGACTGCCTTGTTCACTGATCAAATGGGCTTGATCTCCACGGTGCCTCTTGGTCTATTCTTGGATTTTCTCTTTGCTGGCTCTTGTGTTGTGAATGGAAAGATGCCTATTTTTCCATCAAATATGAAATCTCTACCTACTCCAAAGTATGGTCTACACACTGCATACATAAACATCACCTTTGTGATAAACCTCTTTGACTTACATGACATATATGGTTCTTCCCTATCTGGCAGCAGGTAGTATCTATCCGTACTCTTTGTCATGAAAAATCAATTTTCATCAATATGCACTACATTGTGCATTGTGTGGTATTTCAGCATACCATTGTGAACAACAGACTGAACATGAGTGAGACCCCATTTCATTCTTGCTAGCTTGTTTGAGGCAGTAAGTAGGCGCTTCACAGCATTTGTGTGTGGCCTCAGAATTCCTGATTTCACCATCTGCCTATTGTGCTCTTACTTAAAATCTATCTTGACAACCATCTTTCGGATGGTAGATCTTTTAAGGACTGAAAGATCTCTTACCCCGTTTTCATCTAGCTGAATTTCATCATTGCGCTTGAAGCCTTTAACATGATCTTTTATGCTCACAGGTACTCCACTCTGGATTTGCTTGTTGGCCTCTGCCCAGATTCGATGCATTATCTTCGTGCTCACTCCAAATTCCTTTGCTGCCTTGAAAAAACCTCCATACGGTATTTTACCTAAATGGCTCGCTTGTAGCATGCTTTGAGCTATCAGGTTTTTGGTGTCCACTCCTATGATTCGCTTGTCTGTCTCCGGCAGTTTCTCCAGCAGCAGCATCCATAGCCCTACGATGAAAATTTTCTGAGGGCAATACTTATAAAACTCTCCTTTTGTTGTGTAGGTAGTCCTTTTATAGCTAGTGATGGTTGGCATTTCCCTCCTAAGTTCCCTCCTAAAAATTTGGTTTAAGTATTGTGGGTTTTGAGATTTCCCTCCAAAAATCTTTTGTGTAATTTGATTAAACTCTCATTGAGATGTTGTATTTTGTGTAGTTGCATGAAAGAAGAAATTGAGCAGCAGGTTTAATTTGTAATCTACCCAGGTTTTCCATTTTTTTGAGCAACTTGATTTAATTTGAGCAGCATTTTTGAATTCTGTCGTGTAATCAACACTGATCAAAAATTAAAATTGAACCAAAAATTTTAATTATACTCAAATCATAACTAATTAAAGTTTTCCATAAAATTGGCAATGAAAAAGTAACAAGGTGGGACCCATTTTCACTACCTACCTTCATTTAAATCAAAGTCAAACAAATATTTCTTAAAACTCGTGCCAAGTCAAACTGACCCGAATTATCTGGGACGGAGGGAGTATAAATTACCAGCTTTAAGAATACTACTAATGTAGAATACTCCCTCCGTTCCATAGTAATGGAGGCGTTTCTTTTCGGCACGGAGATTAAGAAAAATTGTGTCAGGTGAGTTAAGTAAAGGGAGAGTAAAGTGGAAAATGAAAAAGGTAGAGAGATGAAGAGAGAATAAAGTAAGAGAGAGTAAATTAGGTGTGAAAAAATATGTTTGCTTTTACTAAAAAAGGAAATAACTCTATTATTGTGGAACGTACCAAAATGGCAAAATGACTCTATTACTATGGAACAGAGGGAGTACTATAATGTAATGTAGCATACCATGCAAAATTCTAACTGTCACTAGTTTGATAAGAATATGGTGATGAAGATAAAACAAAATAAAACTGGAAAATCTTAAATACTACTCCCTCCGTCTCCGATTAGGAGTCACACTTTGACCGGGTACAAGTTTTAAGAAATGTAAAGAAAAGTTGGTTGAAAAAGTTAGTGGGATGTGAGACCCATTTTTTTATATTGGTTTTACGATAAAATGTGAGTGAATTGAGTTAGTGGAATGTGAGACCTACTTACTATTTATGGTAAAAATGAAGTGTGACTCTTAATTGGGGACAGACCGAAATGGAAAAGTGTGACTCTTAGTCAGGGATGGAGGGAGTAATTAATTAAATGAAAAAATCCTTTTATTTAAACTCCACAATCCGATTAAAAGGATCGTCTACACAAGCAGTAGTAAAAATGTGGTCTGATCAGGAAGAAGAGGTGCGCTTGACAACCTAATTAAAAATGCAATTCTAGAGGGAGGTAGCCTTTGAGAGAGCACATGGAATGAGTACATTTGGGTACGTAGCCAAAGATGGTAGAATCAGCGGCATGTTGAACTAGAACAATGCTCAGTATATCATTGCCCAAAATATAAGAGGATCAATTTTGACTTGCCCCGTGTCAACCAGGATGCTCCATCTTATCCAGGTTCCATCGGTAACAACTTACACTCCATCCTCTAAAAATAGAAACTTCTATAACGGCACGAGTTTTAATGCACAATTGTTAAAGAAAGATAAAACAATTGGTAAATTAAGAGAAAGTAAAAGAAAAATAAGTAAAGTAACAGAGTGAGAAAAAATTCTCTAATCCATGTATACCACTTGGCAATCTTATTTGGTATGCCTCACTAATAAGAGCATCCTCAGTGGGTGCAGATGTCCAATAGCCTTCCCGACGGACTTACTAAAAACACCTCTTGCCACGTCATAAGGACCTCCCACAGCACTGCCACGTCATAAGGACTTCCCACTGCACAGTGGTGGACATCCCATAGCCTTCACTAATAAGAGCATCCTCAGTGGGTGCAGATGTCCGATAGTCTTCCCGACGGACTTACTAAAAACACCTCCTGCCACGTCATAAGGACCTCCCACAGCGCTGCCACGTCATAAGGACTTCCCACTGCACAATGGCGGACATCCCATAGCCTTCCCGCGCGGACTTCCCGCAATTAAAAAAATTCACAAATTTACCAAATTAAACAATTTACGGAATTAAACAATGTACAGTATTAAAATTTCAGCACGAATACAGATTTAAACAAAGTGCAAAATAATTTCATTAGATAAAATAAACAACTTAATCGAATTACACTCATGAACATATCAACGATGACCCTGACACAACCATAGATCTTCAATTAAATCGTTCTGGAGTCAAATATGGGCTTGTCGTTGGTGCATGTCGGCAAACAAACGCACCCGGTCAGCCCCTTCATGGGGTACCCCCCATACGTCCACTGGGGGTGGCCACACAGTGGCTTGGACCGGAACCATCATCATCGTCACTGCTGCACCTTCATCTTCGACAATCATGTTGTGCATGATAATACATGCTTACATGACATCAGCGATGCAGTCCATATGCCACAACCGCGATGGACCCTTCACTATCGCCCATCGACTCTGGAGCACACCAAATGCCCGCTCCACATCCTTGCGCGCTGCCTCCTGACGACTTGCAAAGTATTTCTTCCTATCTTCTGTTGCGCATCTGATCATCTTCACGAAGACGGGCCACATAGGATAAATCCCATCCGCGAAATAGTAGCCCATGTTGTGCTGGTTGCCGTTGGCGACGAAACTGACAGCTGGACCAACATCAAGTTCTTGGTCGTTGAAAAGAGAGGACAACTGTAAGACATTGATGTCGTTGTTCGAACTGGCTACTCCAAATCCACAGCTGGTAGTCAGCTACCGCCTCAAGGACAATCGTGGGATGCTTGCTCTTTAAACCGGTTGTGTACAACCCTTTCTAGGTGGAGGGGCAGTTCTTCCATTCCCAATGCATACAGTCTATGCTGCCCAACATTCCCAGAAACCCGTGCTAAGCCCCGTGCATAGTCATCAGATCCTGGCAGTCTTGGGAGGTAGGCTTCCGAAGATAGGTATCCCTGAATATCTCCCTAACGCCTTGACAAAAAACTCCAGACAATCGCGGGCAGTCAACTCGCCGATGTGGAGGTACTCGTCGAACATGTCGGTCGTACCTCCGTATGCCAGCTACCTGATTGCTGCCGTGCACTTCTGAATGGGCGTGTGGCCGGGTTTACCAATCGCATCCTCTCTCATCCTAAAATATTAGTATCGACACTCTAAAGCGCCAACAATACGAAGAAACAGTGGACGACTCATCCTAAAACGTCGGCGGAATAAGTTGCCCCCAAACCGCGGCTGTGGGGCAAAGTAGTCCGCGTACAACCGATGGTGTGCAGCGATGCGATCCCGAGGTGCTTGAGTTTGATGATGGATGAGTCTAGGTACCGCCGGCTGTCGCTACTGCTGCATGGCCTCTTGTAACGCCCGATTTATCTCCCTAGACGTAACGGAGCTCATCCCTAACGATCTGGCGCCAATCACTAGCACCGCTACCACCCGCACAGCTACCACTACCACTTCCACTGCTACTTGCCATTATAATAATATATAAAGAAACGTAGAGAAAGAGATAAACTTGTTAACACAAGTGGTGCGAATGAAATGAAGTTTAACGAGCCGTATATATAGAGTTTGACAAAAAAATATATAAAATTAAATTTCGTATCGGACGTCCGCCGCAGACGTCTGTCCGCATGCCACAACGGCGAACTTCCCAACAACCGCAGAACTTTCGTGTCTGCACCGGACGTCCGTGTCCATCCCTTCCTCGCCCAATGGCTGACGTCCGCGACGGACGTCGGGCACGCCGGTCCGACGCCTGGCGGACGTCCGGCACTGCTGATGCTCTAATATCTTGCCAAATGAAAATGTATAGCATGCATATTGGCCAAATGATTATAATGGCGTAATAGGATGTTTTAAAGAAATTTTTATAATTTCAACATATAAAATGATGATCATTTTTTTCTCATAAGAGAGTGGAAAAGAAAAAATAATAGATGTAATATTAGTGGATTGTGAGGTCCGCATCTTAAAATAAAAAAATTCAAAATTTTCTATTTTTAGGGGACAATCCAAAATGGTAGTAATAGTTTCTATTTTTAAGATCGGCAATAGTACTTATCTTCATCCCAGCAACGGCAAAAACACTAAACACTATTATACTCTTTTAATTATTGAAATTTTTATAATGAGTTGACTGATCTTATGATTCGTGCATAGTTGCGTACACATTGATCCAGATAGTGGACCAAAATCAAGCATGCACGCCCATTAAGAAAAGCCTCATATTCAATATGGGCTGTAACCCTTTATTTCACAAATGAGCCCTCAAAAATATTTACCAAATGCTACACTAGTCTATTAATCTATAAATTAAGTCATGTAATTATATTATTATAGCCAACACTAATATCTCAGAGAATTGATATTGTAATAATTTAAAGAAGCTTATTTCGAATTCATCTATCACTATGTCAGATAAAGTTTATGTGTACAAATAAACATCCATAATGTTTCATTATAAATTTATAACCATAGTCTTGTATGTCTAGTTTAATAGTATATTCATGAAAACTCAGTCTATAACTAATAATTAAATTTATTCCATAGCACTAGAACCGACGCCAAAAGAAGAATGAGATCTCCCTAAACTCAAATTTCAAGAAAAAAACAGACTACGACATTTTCATATTTAACAAGATTTTATACTTTTAAGGACTACTAATTTATAAACCTAAATGGGATAGATATTTTTATACAAAGGGTCGCTTATCATCATATTAAAAACAATTATTTGAGCTGCCCAAGTTAGGATCGAAGATAATTATTATTTTAAAGAGTGTGTTAATTTACCGACTACTATAACTACATCGACTTGACTAAATCCCTTTCATGCTTCTATCTACAAGCAAATACTATTTTGTTTGACTGAGGATTGTGTAATTTAATCCCTGCTAAACCCGACAGCTTCATATTTATTTTATTTGTAAATATACAAGTCACCCGATATAATTGGCATAGTGTGTGTCATGTTATCTACAAAATCAACATAGCATGGACTGAAAATGAAATCACATGTCAACGGAATATTTTCATTGGAAATAATTGGCGTAACACCTTATCTATATCTTAAAACAAAACATGATTTAGTATATATAGTTGGAAAAATAAAAATGAAATCACATGCAAGGGAGACATGGGCACATGCCAATAATAGTTTCCTTTACCATTGGCAATTTGCCCCACTTTTCACTTCTCTCTCTTTGCTAATAATTTCACATGTCTACACGAGAGAGAGAAAGAGACCGTTCACTATTTATCAACTATTATCTCGTTATACGTCCGGTTTTAATGCTTATAGGATTCCTTATTCACCAAGGTATTTATATAGAATTTAAAGAATAATGTTACATATTAACTTAAGTTATAACAATGCTTTTTCTATATATAAAAAAAAGTCATCCTTATTGTAAGAACTATCAACCAATATATACAGTTGATAGTTAATCAATCTTGTTTAAAGAATTGGCATCTACGCGCAATAATGCTGCGTGTAAGATACTAGTATTGGTTTTTAATTAAATGCTATCATTATGCTAATTTTAAGATGGAGTACTATTTAGTTATATTGTAGTAGTACAATAATTGTAGATCTGAAGGATCAATACTTCAATAGTGCATACTAGTTTGTAGCCACACTATAGTAGGACAAGTCTTAATTTGGACAGTCTTATATAATTATTGGGGATTGAATGAAGTAAATTGACTATGAATTAATATAAATCATTAGTATTCTTTCAGTTCAAGGTTGTCATAAAAAATGTCATCGTAATATTTAAAAACCATACCATTGTTAAACAAGTGTGGCTTTTAAGTTATAATATGAAGCAAAGTTTGTATTTTTTAAATTAATTATACGGTAAAATGTAATATTCACCAACGGGTTTAATTAGAGGAACAAGAGCAATATAAAATTTAATTCATTAATTCGATGTATTATATTGACCAAATTATAGTAGTATATGTTAAGTGACTTGCATAAGCAATTACTAATGTAGATGCATTCCAACGGTAACAAGGTGCATGCACAGCTAATATACCCAACAATTGGCACATTAATTTCCCAAACAATTAACTTCTCATCACTCTCATTTATGACCTTATTTTTGTTGTGATGAGAAAACACCCATCTACCTTCTATCTTTTTTTATTAAACTATCGACATATGCTAAACATAACAAAAACATTTAATTACATAAAATCATATTTCGTATAGTAGTAGTACTAGTTAAACCTATGTGCATATATATAGATATCTATTTTATGATCACATTAAAGTCAAACTGATACATGCATGCTTTTTATATACATTCCGTTCATATATTGATATTAATTGGATTTGATTTTACTAGTATGAAGGATATTAAAAGGTGTAATCTTATTAATACGATCGTATTCAAGTGAAAACTTCAGTAATTAAGAATTTTTATATTAATTAATCTTTGTATAATTCAGAATTATATTAAATACTTATAAGATTGTACGCCTTGTATAAAATAAACTTCATATTATAAAATTTTACAGAAAATAATAATGTCATTTTTTTCATCCTACATTTCCTTGATTAAATGCTTTACATATATATTTTGTCATTCAATACTTAATTAAAGACATAAATGGTAGATTCATCCACTTTCTTGACATACAAGTTTTATAAATTAATTTTTAGGTTTCTCTATATTACAAATAAAACACCTTACAATTTTGAAATTTGGTGAGGGTTTAGTGGAAAGAAACCCCCTTCTCAATGAGCCAGATAAGTACTACTATGAACTAACCAAAACCTAAGTGTTGGCAAAATTGTCCAAAATTTGATCATAGCTGGCTTGGCATCATACTATTTATTATAGTTTTGATGGGTCATTTATGATTCAATATATATCTCTATATATATATAGCAGACGGACAGCTAAAAAAAATGTTCAATTTAATGTACAAAATGCTAATAATTTGGAACAGGGTGGTGCAACCACTCAAGTCCACAAAGAGAATACATTTTCAATAATAATAATAAATAAAATGTTTCCATAATTACTACTCCATATTTAGGTCTCGACCTGTTTAGAAAATGTTTGATTCATCAGACAATCTAATAAGTAGTAGTAGTATAAGATTCTCTAAAATGATAGTACTACTCCATTATACTATTTAGAAATAGGAGGATAAACTATTTAGAAATAGGAGGATAAACTAAAAAGAAAATGATAGTTTGTGTGATTGAGGTGTGAAGGAAATGGAATTTGAGCACTTTATTTGGTGGAGAATCTAATTATAGTGGTATCATATGGGGCTCCATATAATTCTCTCAATGATTAATGCCAATTTTGCATCTTAGCAATCACATGCAGATTGCAGAACGGAGCAATATCTGTGGTATTTTCGGCTATTATGTAGTTGTATCATTATTTATTCTTGCTAAAAAGTCATCCCACATGAAAATTAAAGAATCTTTTTTTATCGTATAATTTGGAAAGAAAAACAGCAAAAAAAAAAAAAAAAAAAAAAAAAAAAAAAAAAACCTCTAATTTCAAATTCAATAGCCATATAACTTTTGTATATTGGGGTACGTCTTAAAGAAAACAATTAATAGCTCTTAAAAGCAAAAACTATGAATCAGTAAATGTTAGTAATTAATTAGAGATCACTAAAAAACCACTCTCCCTTCCTAAAAAAGTAAAAACTTCCATCACTAATGAATTAAGCAAATAAATAACGACGCGTGTTAATTTGAGTTTGATAATAAATGACAAATAGTTATAGAGTATATACTACTCCCTATTAAATGATGAAAAGAAGAATAATACTATTGAGATAATGTTTAGTGATTGTGTTGTTGCTTAGGAGCATCCGCAACGCTGCCTCATTGCGGACTCGGTCTCGTCTCGACGAGACGAGATGGCATCGAGACAGCGTTGCGGCTCCCGTCTCGTCTCGACGAGACGAGATGTCTCGACGCCCGACGCGTCCCGGCGAGGCAAGCCTCGAGCTTGCGAGACACGCGCCCGGTGCCACGTGGCGCGCGCGGGCTGCTGGCGTGACGCCCACTCGCCGACCCGCGAGTGGGCGTCGGATTTATGACGTCATAATTCAATTTTTTTTGAATCAGATTTTTCAAAAAAAATAAAAATAAAAATAAAAATAAAAAACGGTAATATGACCGTAGAACGGTCATATTTTAAATTTTTTTTTTTTGTTATTCTATATATACTCTTCTCCATTCTCCATTTTACACACAAACACACATCTATTCTCTCATCTCTCTTTCTTTCCTCTCCAATCACTTCTATAAAATCATTCCTTTATTTTTTTTCTTCTCCCAAATTTAATCAATTATGGATCCATTTGAGCAAATGCGTCGAATAATGGAAGAATCGCTAGAAGAAGATCGACGTAGGGAGGAGGAAGCCGCCGCGCCTCCTAGGAGACGCCGGACATACATCCACCGTAACCAGGAGGAAGCCGCCGCAAGGTTGGAACGTGATTACTTCAATCCGAACCCGGTGTGGGGAGATATCTACTTCCGTCGCCGTTTCCGTATGTCACGCCCGCTATTTTTGCATATCGCGAATACATTGGCGGCACGGGAAGAGTTCTTCAGAGAAGGGTTCGACGCTGTTGGCCGTCCTAGCCACACGACGCTCCAGAAATGTACTGCGGCGATCCGTCAGCTTGCTACTGGACAAACGGCGGATGCGTTCGACGAATACCTGCACGTCGGAGAATCCACTGGGCGACTTTGTTTGTTGAACTTCTGCAAAGACGTTCGGGCAGCCTTCACCGCCGAATTTCTGAAGAAGCCAACCACCGCAGATTGTCAGTTTCTGCTCCGTCTTCACGAACAAGTGCACGGATTCCCCGGGATGCTCGGGAGTGTCGATTGCATGCATTGGCAATGGAAGAATTGCCCTGTGGCGTTGAAGGGGTCATACACGAGCGGCCACAAAGGCACCCACCCCACCGTTATACTCGAGGCCGTCGCCGACTACCGGCTATGGATTTGGCATGCGTATTTCGGGGTCCCCGGCTCGAACAACGACATCAACGTGCTCAACAACTCCGACCTCTTCGCTGAAGTTCTGAATGGTAAAGCGTCAGCCATCAACTTCGTCACTAACAATCGCCAGTATAAAATGGGGTACTATCTTGGCAACGGCATCTATCCGAAGTGGCCAACCTTCGTGAAGACGTTCAATGGGCCTACGGACGAAAAGCAGTCTCTTTTTGCGCAGAAGCAAGAGTCTGCTCGCAAGGATGTGGAGAGAGCGTTCGGGGTTCTCCAAGCTCGATGGAACATTATCAAAGCCCTCGCTCGACAGTGGTTTATGGAGAATATGGTCGACATCATGTATACGTGCATAATCTTGCACAACATGATTGTCGCCGACGAAGGACCTGAGGTTGGAAATTGGTTCGACCCTGAAACCCCAGGAAGCTCAACCACAAGTAGTCCGCCTCGAACGGGAGTGCATCCGTCTTTGCAAGAGCGGTTGTCTATTTGGGCAAGGACACGTGATTCTACCGCCCACGCCCAACTCCAGGAGGATCTAATGGAGCACATTTGGGCAAAATTTGGCAACCATTAGATGATTGTTACTAGAGAACTCCTTCTTCTGCTTCTTTGCCTCCATTTTTTTTTTATTTGAGTTTAAGTGTGCAATTTGTAATTTCTAGTTTTTTAATTATGTCTTTTTTATTTTTTTAGGTATTTTAAATTGTAATTTTATTTTATTTATAATGAAGTGTGTTTTTTATTAATTGAATTTGTTGGAATTAAAAATAAAAAATGAAATTGAATGAATGGTTAAGAGATGGTTAAGAGATGATTAAGAGATGGGGGGATGCAGGTGATGTCTCTTAGTTAAGAGATGAGCTGAAAAGTACAGTGGGGCCCATGAATAGTGAAGAGATGAGACGGTTAAAAGACGGTTAAGAGATAGCGTTGCGGATGGCCTAAACTCCGCTGGTAAAGCCTGCCACTATTACATTTTTTACATTTTCATTTTCGAGGAATACTGTCACAACAGTTTAAGGATGTCATCTAAATGCGATTAAAATAAATCAGAAAACAGGAATTGACCGTTAATGTTCTTGTACTTATCTAATTTCTTAATTAAGTGCAGCTAATATTCTTATAATTTATTTAGTTGGGATCCATTACCATCGGAGACTTATACCTATATTTGGCTAATTGACTTATACCTATAATTTTATTTAGTTGGGATCCATGACCATCCATGAGTGAGTGATTATTTCTTTTCTTATAGGGAAGAAAATGTATCATTGAAATGATAATTTCTTAAACTAGATAAAATGGACCATTAAGTAGATAAGTGCATTACACGTAACATTGATTAATTATTGAACAATATTAATTAAGAAACTTTTGATGCCATATACGTAATGATTGACCAAAAATTACTGATCCTCAAATAATTTTAAATTGAGCATAACCTTTGATGCCGGTTTTAATATCAAGATCATAGGATGTTCCTTGACTCGGAACATATAGGAATTCACTAGTCACCGCCCTATTCCAAAATAATGGAGTATTTTCATTTAATTTTTTTTAGGATTTCCAAACTAAAATCAAATAGTTATCAAACTTTTTAAGAAAATAAATAAGTGTTAACGATGATTTACATGATAGTAGTAAATTTCAGTAACCATAATGGTGATGATTTGGACGATTCTGAAAATGAATTAAAAAGTACTAATGAGATAAATAGATTGAAAAAAAAAGCGAAGAAAATTAGGATGGATGACAATGACATTATAGTCTATTCAAATCAAATTAAATTATGTTTGAGCTTTTAGAAGTTTTGGCAAACTATTAGTCTATTACCTCGATCTACTTAATTGATAACCTATAAATTTCCTCGAATTATCAAGTGATGAATTTAAAGTAATTATTCTTAAAATAATTTCACTCATAGGGATGAATTTTATGTTGAACTCATAACTATAGATATCGAGTCTGGATTTTTTTTATTAAAAAAAGTTCCAACTTTAATTTCTAAATATAAATTGCATTTTGCATACTATAATTAACAGATCACCAAAATTCATCCAATCATCTTAAAAAATTGCATATATTTCCACGTCTTTTTTGAAAATCCACATTTGAATAAAATTATGGTGGATCAGCTTTTGATACTGCCATTTTCATGTGCGAGGAGAAAAAGGTTGTTCAACTTTTGAGAAAGAAAACAAAACTCCATAAAATTCTTTTTCAAGTGAGAAGGGCTTTTGCAGGGAGCACGTCCTTCTAACATATTGTTATTCCAATTATGCCCCCATCGACTTAATAAAATTCCCATATCACCCTCGATTTCCTGTATTAGTAATTGGAGTTTGTTTGTTCAGAATCTGGTGCTGTCTTTAATCTCTTCACTATTTTCCATTACTCTCTGTGCGGTGGTGCGCACAGCCTGTTCTTGATTTAATGCATCTGTTATCCACCACACTATAATTGCTCACAAAAAAATTTAATTTGGGAAACTGAGTTGTCTGGATAACAATTTATTTCGACATATCCTACTTTTTACTCGATGGAAAAATATTTCACCGCCACAGGCCCACAATAATAAACAATTGTTAGGGCATCCACGATGGGGGACCCGTGCCGCCGCCTCAGCCGCTGCCTGCTCCCGCTCCATTTGTGCCAAGCATGCTGCCGCGGCTTCATTAACGCAATTGAACAAGGCTTGAGTCAAGGCCCGTCTGCAGTCATCCGATTTACTCAAATCGCAGCCGTCGGGATTCATTTTTGAGGAGATGAGAGAGAATAATTGAAGAGACGTGAAATTGGAGTGTTTGAAATGGTAGAGAATTGTAGTGTTTAAATAAGAAAAAATTTTAGAAAAAAATCAAAAAAAAAAAACGCGTGAGCATCGTCCGCGATGCCATAGTGGCGGACGACGCGACGGACGAGGAGCATCGTCCGCGGACGATCGATCGGGCGCGGACGATAGTTAAGCCATCGTCCGCGAAGCCACAATGAGGCGGACGATGCATCGTTCGTCGCATCGTCCGCCCCATTGTGGATGGCCTTATATATCTACTCTTTAAATTTATAAGTACTCCATAGGATAACTACTTCAATTTCAAACTATTTCCATTAAAAAAAAAACTACTCTATGGATTATCGTATTTATGAACAGACCTAATATTAATATATATCCAAGACACTCACTCATTTTTATCAATTCTATATTAAACTATCAATCTCGATCAATTGATGCTCAGACAATGGAGAAATGTTATTTTGAATTTGTAATTCGAGTATGTTTTTTACGCATACATATTTCAAATTAATGACGTGATTAGTTATTTGTTATGTCTCAAATTAATGATGTGATTAGTTATTTGTTAAATCTATCGAGAAAATGATAGAATTCACGGATTAAAAGTTATATTCTCTCCATTTATTGTTAATTTAATTATTTTTTCACTTTCTTGTATGTTAATCGAATCATTTCTATTTTTTATATATAAAATTATTTTACTATCTTCTACTTTATCCCGTCTTACTTTATTATACTCCAAATCCTAATTTATTATTTTCACTTTTAGCACACTCAACATTATTTTTTTTAATCTTCGCATCAAAAAAAGTGAAACAATCAAAAAAACCGAGTTTTTATTATCATTTTTAAAGTTGGACAACGAGTTTGAATTTAACTAAAATTCATAAGGTTTTTTTTTGGACATTGTTACCTGTAGCAAAAATATACTAGTAGTAGTAGGAGTACTACTTAAAAGCGACTTCTGCTTAAAATTTAATTAAAAGGACATCCACCTTCACCAATTCGCAACCTTAACAACAAAGTATAATAATTGAGATGACATTACGAAGTTCACAAGCGACAGTTAGAGAAAAATGATTGTAGTCGCGATCAAGTGGTCAATCTATGTAATAAATATTCAATTTATGAATTACCTACCTATAACAAATACTCTAAATATATTAATTTGATGGACAGTTGATGACTTATATAAACATTGCATTTATTTAATATAGGAAACATGGTAATGAAAGCTTACTGGTTAATGGCTGGTCCTTACTCGCAAGTAGCGTTTACTAAAGAAGGTGAATCAAGTTGTTGAGTTGCATTACTTAATTAAGTCTTTAATGACAAGTGATTAACAAAACAGCTGCACTTCGTTATGACCGATGGAATACTAGTAGTAGTAGTATGCACAAGCGGAGGCTGTTTCCGTCATTTCGACGAGTTGGAAATCCGAAGCTCTACTTATTTTAACCCAGACAAAAGGCCGATGCTATTCTATTTCTGTCCACTCTCTCAAATGCATCACGGTAGAGTTTGAAATCCGAAGCTCTACCTATTAATCCTCTATATGATACGAGTAGAGAGATCATAAATGTTCCATTATTACTATACGTTTTAGTACAAAAAATACTACCACTACTACTATTTCCTCTATCCATGAATAAGAATTCGATTTTTCAATTTTTGTTCATCTATTAATAAAAGTTTCATTTATTTTTATTATTAATCATATTAGACTCACGTTCCACTAATTCGTTCTCCTCACATTTCGTTTAATACAAATAGTCCATATACAAGTAGGACTTATATACCATCAATTTTTTTTCCGCCACTTTTCTTAAAATCTGTGACGTAAAGAAATGAGAGCTATATTCGAGGACTGGAATAATATATTATCACATTCTAAGAGCATCCGCAGCGGTGCTCTTACCGCTGTCCATCCGTCTGTGCCGCTAAGCAGGCGGCGTCCGTCCGCCGCTGCAGCTCGTCCGTCCGTGCCAGCGGCACGGCGCTGCTCTTAGCTAAGAGCACGTCCGTGCCGCTGAGCAGCCCTACGTGGCGTCTTCTTATTGGCCAACGACATAGTCGTTGGCAAATTCGATTTTTTATTTTTAATTTTTAAAAATTTTAAAATTTATTTTAAAAAATGTTTTTAAATAAAAAATATTTTCCAACTTCCTAAAAAATTATATCCGTTTTCTACCCACTTTTAATTTATTTTGCAATTTTTTTCCCCAAAATTCACATTTTCATCTATAAATACCTCCACTTCAACACAAAAAAAATCAAATTCTCATCTATTCTATCATCTACACTCTCTCATCTTTTTTCTCATATTCTCTCATCTAAATTTTCACCACACTACACAATGTAATTTTTAATTTGTAGCATTTTAATTATGTATTTTTTTATTTTCTATGATTTTAATTATGTATTTTTATTTTTTTAAGATTTTAATTATGTAATTTTTATTTTTTAGGATTTTAATTATGTAATTTTTAATTTTTAATGCAATTTAATATTGTGGAAATGTTTTTATTTAAATTGAATAATAGAATAGTGGGACCCTTGAGCTTGTCATTAGCTAAGAGCACGGAAACGGTGTGTTCAAAAATTTGATAAATCCATAATTATTCCCAATTCAGCCTTGATAAAAAAAATATGAAATCCCTGCAAATCCTTCCAATTTCCACCCATCATTCATCCTCTGTTTTCTTAATTCCCACTTCAACTCAACACCAAATTCAGAAACCCCCATTTCTCTCATTCTCATTCTCTCTCTACAGAGAGGTTTAAGAGAGAGGAAAACAGATGAGACTAGCTGGAAGAAGAAGAGAAACACAGAGTGTTGTTCCATGCTAAAAATGAAGCTTCTGCACAGCGCCAGAAACAGCAATCCATACAAAAAATCATGCTACAAGTTGTTCAAATATGCCATCTGGCTCTCAATCTCCCTCTACTTCCTCATCACCCGCCACACCACCACCATTTCCACCACCACTATCTCCCGCTCCAAACCCTCCCGCGCTCTCATGGCCGAAAACCTCGATTCCTCCGCCGCCCACGCTAAATTCAACGGGATGAAAATCTACGTTTACGATTTGCCGCCGCAATTCAACAGCGACTGGCTGAAAAACGAGCGATGCAGCAGGCATCTCTTCGCGGCGGAGGTGGCCATTCACCGGGCTCTGCTGAGCAGCGAGGTGAGGACGTTCGACCCGTGGCAGGCGGACTTATTCTTCGTCCCTGTTTACGTTTCATGCAATTTCAGCGAGGTCAACGGCTTCCCCGCCATCGGCCATGCCCGCGCTCTCATCGCCTCTGCAATTCAACACCTCTCCTCCGACCTCCCCTTCTGGAACCGCTCCCGAGGCTCCGACCACGTCTTCGTCGCCTCCCACGATTTCGGCTCCTGCTTCCACTCTATGGTACTCACCATTACCATTTACACCTTCCTAATTCTGTATATTTATCTCTATTGTTACTAATTTTGATTGATTTCATTTTTAGGAGGATATGGCGATTTCGGAGGGCATTCCGGAGTTTCTGAGAAATTCGATTATTTTACAAACGTTTGGCGTCAAAGATAAGCACCCGTGCCAAGAGGTGGAGAATGTGGTGGTGCCGCCCTACATCTCGCCGGAGAGCGTGGCCACCACTCTAGCGGCGTCGCCGGTGACCGGCCGCCGCGACATTTTCGCGTTTTTCAGGGGTAAAATGGAGGTCCACCCCAAAAATGTCAGCGGTCGCTACTACAGCAAGTAAAATCCTTCACTCAATTAAATTAGTTTTTTTAATTTTTTGCTTGGTGTTTGCCACCGAAATGACGTAAATGCCCCTTCTCCGGCAGGCGCGTGCGTACCACGATTCTTCGAAGGTATGGGAACGACCGTAGATTCTACCTCCGGCGGCATAGGTTTGCCGGATATCAATCGGAGATCGCGCGGTCCAAGTTTTGCCTGTGCCCGCTCGGGTGGGCCCCGTGGAGCCCGAGGCTGGTGGAGTCCGTCGCGCTTGGGTGTGTGCCGGTGATCATAGCGGATGGGATCCGGCTGCCGTTCCCTTCCGCCGTGCCGTGGGCGAAGATAAGCCTCACGGTGGCGGAGGCTGACGTGGGCAAGCTCGGTGGCATCCTCGCCCACGTGGCGGCGACCAACCTTACTGCTATACAGCGGAACCTGTGGGACCCGCGGGTGAGGAAGGCGTTGCTGTTTGATGCCACTGTATCGGAAGGCGATGCCACGTGGCAGGTTCTCATTGCATTATCCGGAAAGCTAGATAGGTCCCACAGGAGGTCGAGGGTTAGCACCGAATGAGGAGCTGCCGCGTGGCGGTTCTCTAGGGAACAAGTTCTCGCTTTTTTTGGGGTTGAAGTTGATGCGTTGGAAAACACATGGTAGTGGGAGACAGCTGGAATATTTAATTGGTTTATGCGTTGGCGGGAATTTTTTTCCCTACCGGGTGGGCCCCGGTGTGCGCTGGGCGATGTTGTACATCTGAGGTGGAATGGCGCTTTTTTCTTCGGAATGTTGGTACTTCGCGCTGAGAGTGCTGTACATTTGATAATGTGTGCGCGCAATTATTTGATAGAAGTGTTGATTTTGGAGGGAGATGGGATCACATGTGGGGGATCCACATGGTCCGGTTTAGTGTACAAAATATGGTGATTTAATTTAGAAGTCCTTATTCGTTTGTTCTTTTTGGAATGATGGTAATAATGTGGGCGAATCGAATTCATTTGCTGCGACAATGTGGCCTGTGACCCTAGTGCAAATATAGGACTATTTCCGTGACTCTTGCGGCCGTGCTTCATTTATTTTGGGTCGTCGTCCCACTAATTTTCGTAATTGTAGGCTATATAGTGAAATGTAGTAGTAATTCAAATTACCATAATCATTTCGGTTATATTTTGAGTTAGACAAGGGACAAAGTTGGTTGTCATTTATGGTTTGTGACTAGGTCATGTGAGTGAAAGTGTGAATTAGAATGAGTTGGCTAAATTTGGAATTGAATGGGGATATGGTTTTGGGGTAAGTTAAAAGTTTTGGAATTGAGTGGGAACATGATTTGGACAAATGAGGCGAGTTGGTGATGGGAGTAAATAGTCATGAATAACATTGAGAGATGAGGAGGGGTGGTGGGATGTGTCAGAGGTGTTTGTATAGAAAAAGTGGAGTCACGGGGAGGATAATAATACACAAACGACATTGCACAGAGTGCCCTATGCTATGCTTGCATTTTCAAGATGCTTTTCAATATAATAAGTTAATAACTATTCACGTCTGTCCATACGAGAAAATCAACCGTTGGAATCTTAGTTTTTTATTTAAAAAATTTAAACAACTTGTCAATTTAACTAAAATCCTTGAATCTTATTTGTGAAGCGGTGTTGCATAAATAAATAGGAGAATAACCAAACCACGATCTTGATTTATTATTTCACTTTCTCTGTCCCAGCTAAGATGATACATTTTTTTTTCCACACTTATTTTAAAAAAATGATGATAAATAGTTAAAATAGAGAAAAAATAAAGTAAGTCAGAGAATCTTGTAGAAGACACTATCTTCTAGTATATTATTATCTTTTATACTTTACTTTCTCTTCACTTTAATTGTTTATTACCATATTATCATATTTTCAAAATACGTAAAAAGAAAAAGGAACGTATCATCTCAGCTGGGACGGAGGGAGTGTAATATTGTTGATAATCAACCATCGCTTGCATATTGAGTAAATAATACGCTTGACTAGTGTGAAATATGATTGTGTGACAGGTTTAGCTCAATAATCATTAGTAGTAGTAGTATTACTATTATTGATATAATTTGAATTGTTTTTTTATTCGATTGAAGTTGTCACAAGAATTATATTAATAAACTGATTCTGTTTATTCAGCACAAATATTTAGAAAGTTGTCCCATCCGCATTGTGCTGTATATCAGCTTCAGTTATGAAATGTGCTTTTTAACACCGGAAAATTATAAGTAGGGATGTCGATGTAGCTCGCAACCCGTGGGCCGACCCGAATAGCCCGCCAAATTTATAGGGTTAGGGCTGAAAATTTTCAGCCCGATAAAATTACAGCCCGATTAGCCCGCAACCCGTTAGGGCTAGACCCGAAAACTCGATAAAATTTCTATCGTTCTATTTGTTTGACTCTAATTCGACACTTCATTGGTTATTTTATAATATAGATTACTAAAACAATAACTTTCAAATTTACATATTAAATATATAAATTATATATTAATTTTTATTAACATAATAATAGATATATAAATTAGAAACTTCGAATTCACTAAAAAATATATTTAAATTTCTAAAACATGCTTTAAAATTTCTTGATGTATATGTTTTATTTTGCATAAATCTCAATATTAGTATTTGATCATGTTTATGTTTGAGTTTAAGCATATATCTCAAATTTATTATAATTAAATATTTTAAATTTTATAAATATAACTAATTTTCACCATTATTTATTGGATTGAAAGCGTGTTAATTTTATCGGTAGCAATCCGATTAGCCCGCTGGGCTTGCTCGAAACCCGAGCTTTTAGGGTTAGAGTCGAACTTTTATAACCCGAAAAAACATAGCCGAATTAGCCCGCACCCGATTGACCCACAACCCGAATAGGGTTGGCCCGAAACCGAGTGGGCTGGCCCGATTGAAATCCGTAATTACAACCAATACAAATTAACAGGCTATATACCAATATGGTTTAGAGTACGTATATAGGCTGTGGTCATTTATAGCGATATTTAAAATTGAATTGGTCTCAATCGTTTTCCAATGTGAACAAAATATTCTATTTTTTTTTCTACATTGATGGAATTAAATGAATACAGAAGTTCTGACTAGTCAAACGTGTGTATACGTTTTGGGATGTATAGAACTCAATTCTCAATAAATATCTAGCAATTTTCTGCTTGATCATCACCGTCTTTGGTCCACGCAAGTTAATTAATTTCTAATTTTGTGAATTCAGTAGCAGTTAAGAATATATAATCCACATTCCAATTTGAACGGTGGTCCTTTTTGTTCAATTTGTATCTGATTTAGATTTTTGCCACAAGTTCAAAGCTGGCTTAAAAACAAGGGCAAATTGGCTTAAAAATCGTGAATTTTCATAAAAGTTTGGTTTTTCCCGTAAACTATAAATGTTGCGTAAAAAATCATGAACTTTCATAAAATGTGCCGATTTCCCGTATCGGGTATTCCGGCTAAGATGGCTATATTGACGGTGACGTGGACGATGAGTTGGCTGCTGAGATGGAATATTTTTTTTAATAAACAAAAGCATTACTTATTATACATATTATACATATTATACCAAAATCGCAGTGTTCATCCATGTAGTGCTGTTTCCACCCATACATAGAAAGATACACATCTGCAATTGAATCAATTAAGTAAATTCACTCAGAATTTGGGGATTTTGGGGTAAATGTGAAATTAGGGTTGAACGCTTACCGCCCAGTAAGGGAGGGGTTGGATTCGGCCGCTAACGACAAGCCACTGGACGCCGTAGCCGACGAAGTCTTCGACGGAGCCAATGAGGAGGATGACGGAGGTGGGGAGACGGTCTGAGGCGAGGCCGGTGAAAATGCCGAATGCTTTTCCGACGTCTTTGGCGACGGAGAGGCTGTTGAGCTGGAGCTGAGTGAGTCCCATGAGTGTTTTGAGGGCGTCGGAGTAATTAGAGAAGGTGTAATTGTTGCCGGAAATCGCTTGAACCCAGACGGCGGTGACAAGGCCGGGCCATTTCCGGCAGGGGACGCCGGCGAGAGTTTTACTCCCATGGCAGAATGTGGGAAATATTTCTTTGGAAATGATTTCAAGGTTTTGAACTTTGGTACTTGCTGTGAGGACGGGATAGAGAATTGTAGATAGAGGAGGAGGAATAGTGATGGGATGGAGGAATCGTAGCTGGAGAAGGAGGAATCGCAATGGAGAAATTGCAGATTGGACTTCACCATGGGAAGAAGAAATCTAATCCTAATTGATTAAATTTAATTTTTTAACAGAAACTACTAAAACGACGTCGTTTTGACAGCCGGTATGCCATGTCACAACTCCGGCAGCCACGTAGGATAAGTTTTGGCCGGAAATATACCGGGTCGGGTCTTACGGAAAATTTACACAACCCGGCAAAGTTCATGATTTTTTACGCAACATTTATAGTTTGCGGGAAAAACCAAACTTTTATGAAAGTTCACGATTTTTAAGCCAATTTGCCCTAAAAACAATACTCCACTTTGCAACCTAATGCTAATGCTACATTATAACTATCATGAAAAAGAAAGTCATGTATATGCTAGCCGATAAACAAAATCCCGCAAATTTTATTTTTAAATGATTTTCTATAGGCCTGTCAAATTGGATACCCGCGGGTACCCGATTCGAAAATTTCGGGTACCCGATCCTGAATTTCCTAAAATCTAATACCCGATACCCGATCCGAAAATGATTTTGGGTACCCAATCCCGAAAAATCGGGTATCCAATCCCGATTTTGGATTTTAATTTTAATTTTTTTTTTATTTTTTAAGAAAATTAACTATAAACTTTTAATTAAAATTTTAAAATAATAAAATAAAAACATAATTTATTAAATTTAATTTAAAAAATCGGGTAATTCGGGTAATTTGGGTATACCCGATCGGGTATCGGGTATCGGGTTATCCGATACCCGATAATCCAAAAATCCTATACCTGAACCCGATCCCGAAACCCGAAAAATCGGATATCGGATATCCAATTATCCGATATTTCCGGTTTGGATATCGGGTATCCAATTCCCGATATCCATTTTGACACCCCTAATTTTCTATATAGTTTGTCTATGTCATTAGCACAAGAGGAATAAAATATTCAGTGATCCAGACATAACACGTGGAAAGATGATGTGGTATGTCCTTCCAATAATATTGTGAGAAATAAACATATACAATGGGCCAACCTTTCTCTCCAGAAGCATATATGGAAGTTTTGCATTTTACATATATAATTAATATAGCCATAAATAAAACGCGGATCTATCTTTCCATGAACTTAAAATTTTCACATCAATTAAAAAAGTCATTGTTGCAGCTATATATTGCGAAGATTTTTTTTTTTTCAAAAATTTTAATCAACAACCTATCCTATGTGATAGATTTGCTTATATTTTATTTTTATCGTTAGCACTTTTATAACTAGTATTTCACGCAATAAAATATAAAGATAGTTAATAGTATAATAATGAAAATGTTTAAAAAGTTCAAAAGATTTATTTTTGTGCAATTAAAAGGAGATTATATTGGTTAAAAGATATCAACCATAAAACCAATAAGAAATAATTTATAAAACTAAATACGTAGAATTTAAATTTACTTATAAAAAAAGAACAAATCTTGGGCACCAAGCTAATATATTTCCAAGTTAATATCTATTTCTTTTTTAATTGATTTCTTTCCTACAAAAGATTTCAATTACTCCTCTACTATTTTTTGTTCATCTAATTCTAAGGCATGGCTTTCCGGTTGGTTACATCCGCCAGACGCCGTGGATCTACAATTTGCGCTCAATTCATCCCCAGGTGCAGGTTCTATTTTAAAATAAATTGATTTAAATATTCTTATATATGTGGTTTAATTTTTTATTTTATTTTGATTAGAGAGGCGAGGACCAAGGGAAATCGAGTAGGTAATGTATATATACTCCATATAGATTGTGAATGTATATATACTATACTCCATTTAAATTAGTAGATTTTTATTGTGCTGAGACAGAATTTATATCGGAGGCAGAGCCAAAGCCTGATATTTTTTTGTGTAGAGAAAATTTTGGAATGTTTGGTGCATATTTGGTTGAAGAGGATGGCACCTTCACCATGTCACTCAAATATAACAAATATCCTCCCTCCTTTATGGAAGGTTATGTCCACTGGACTAGTTGTGATGGTCTAATTTATATTCAGAATACTAATCCTGGTCCTGTTCTTTGGAACCCAACAACGCATGAGTTTAAGTTCCTCCCTCAGCCCCCCCCCCCCCCCCCCCCATCACTATTTTGGAGCATGGGGAATGTGGCATGACCATACATCTGAAGATTACAAAGTGGTGAACCTTGTTAAGTAAACGTTATCCAAGGGCTCAGCCTTGTTACGTTAACTTGTATTCACTCAAAACTAATTCATGGAAGAGAATACCATGCCCTGCCTCTCGTAACATTTCTCTCGATGGAAGCCATGTTTGCTTTTCCGGGATTTTTTACCATACAATATTTAAAGCTATCCTTTCTTTTCACATTTCTACTGAAACCTTTTCCACTATACCCTTCCCTAAGGGTTGCTACTCCTACCTTAATCCTCACATTCTAGAGTATAAAGGGTTATTAAGTGTTGTATTCTTGGATGATGAAGCTTATCATATACTTAGGGAATATCAAATTTGGGTTATGCGCGATGGATTGTGGACAAGAGAATCTGTTTTCCATACTCAGTGGTGTTACGAAGCCCTTATGGTTTTCAAAGGACGGTAAACTATTGTATTTTGAAAGCTGGACTCATGACATAGTGGTGTTTGATTGTGCCACTGGAAAGTCGAAGCATCTCGGTCTCAATTTCCCTGTGATGATTCCGTTTGTTGACAACTTTGTTCACCTCAATGGAATTTCATATGTTGAGGAGGTACACTTCCTTTCAACTCATTCTCAATTCCTTATGCTTATCCTTATTCTTGTCAATTTTGGATATTAATATTAGTTAGCTATTCAAAGAAATCTTGGTGTAATTTGTTATCTTTATGTGTTTAAGTTCCCATTGTCTCAACTTTCTTACCGGCAAACTTTGTTTTGGAAAGCCGAGAAATGATATCGAATCGGGAAGAAACCCTCTGAATTCAGTGGCGCGTTTATCCTCCTCCTCGACACCTATTTTTTCTTCACTTAAGGATGGCATGGCTTTCTGCTTGTTTACATCCGCCACTCGACAACTTCCTCTATGCAGCCGTGTTTGATCTACCATTTCCTTTTCAGGCTCCAAAGCTCAATTCACCCCCAGGTTCCATTTTTTATTTTTTTTTAAATATTCTTACTTGTTTGTATGCTTTTAAATTTTGTGAAATTTTTATTTTGTTAGAGTGGCTGTGAATACGCGAATTGATGGTGCCTCGCCAATGGAGAATAATGGAAATGAATTGGGTAGGTATTTGCAAACTTTCTGAATAATAAACTGAATTCAGTGCTAATTTTAATTATCTTGATACATAAGCGGCTCTTTGTATGAGGTAAGGTTTAATTTGTGCTGAGTAAAGTTGCAAGTAATATGTACTCCATATGCAACCTCGGCCTTTTGGGGAGTTTCCCGAAAATAAAACCACAATAATGTTTCCAGTTTTATTTTGTAGGTGGTCACAATGGGCAACCTGATGTGTTCGTATCCGAGATAACATTCCCTTCATACTTGCGACTTTGGAAGGAAGACATCTGCCCTTAAGCCTAAGCCTAAGCCTGACATTTTTGTCAAATATGGGGATTATTATCGCGATAAATATAATTATGAGAACTATTTTGTTGCATATTCCCTTAAAGAGGATGGCACCATCTCACCCAAATATTTCATATACTCCTCTTTTGTAACTGAACATTATTTCTTCACTGGAGCTAGTTGTAATGGTCTGCTTCATTTTGCTTATCGAGCATCGGGTGGTCAAGCTCTTTGGAACCTGACAACGGGTGGGTATAAAATCTTGCCTGAGCCCTATGTGGAACTCTGCCCTCACCTTACATATATACGTACCGCAAATGGAATGTGGTTTGACCATAGATTTGAAGATTACAAAGTGTTGAATCTTATTACGATTGCGATGCATGATGAAAGAGGTAATTTAGTTGGCGACCCGAGTGATCACATCTACTTATATTCACTCAAACTTAATTCTTGGAAGAGAATACCATGCACTTGTTGGAACATATATACTAAAAAGCATTTTTCGAGTTTTTGAATTTGATAAATTGCTTGTATATTGTAAACACTCTTCATTTAATGAGAATAATAAATGTTTTCTTCACACTGTGTATTTTACTTTAATGGGTATTGACCGTATTTAATTATATATTAAATTATATAATTAAAGCGCCGGAAAGTAAAATCAGTCTAAGTCTTCTACATTGAAGGTTGGGCCGTGGAACAGGTCATCACAGTAGGTGGCCCAACCGGTACCTTGTAGAAGTAAAACTTTTTCACAACCTAGATAGGCTTTGGCTACCTATCGTGAAAGGTTGCAGTCTCCATCCGAAAGTCGTCTTTACCTTGAGAATGACTAGTGACACTGGTGTGGTATAGCATTGAATGGATCTAAAGTATAGACACGTCTTTGTTGCTATCTACTGTAAGACGATGTCTTGGAGATTTAATATTTCCTAATCTTTGTAATAATATAGGACACACGTTATTTAATCATACGCTGCTTTGACTTATCAATAGGTGCGGGTTTTTCGTAACCCAATATTCCTGATATCTTGGGTAGTAGTAATTAATGACTAGTATGGTGTCAGTTTTATTATTACATTGAATCGTGTGCCTGCGTGGTTTGACTATATCCCCAAGAGGTGTTCGAGAGAAGTTCTATTATTCGGAAACCTGGCCGGTTTGGATTTAATCCAAGAATAAATAGAAAAGGAAAAGTATATTTTTTATATACATCTCGTACTAGACAAACTCTTGGAAATAAAGATATTAATTAATTTAAAGTCTATAGCAGACTACAAATTAATTAATGGATATAGAAAGTCTTAGACACGGGAAATAATATATTAAAGAGGTTAACCCGGATTGCTTGTAATCACGGATTGGATGGGCGGTCAATATTTCTTCTATAGTGGCACAAGAAATATTCCATTGGCCTTATATTAAATTATGGGTTATAATTTAATTAGTAAAGAAGGTCCAATAGGGGAGGCCCAATCCAAGCCCCATAGATCCCTAACCTAGCCCATCATAAACTCTATAAATAAGAATGTAAGGAGAGGAGACATATATGTTATCACAAACCCTAGCCTCCACACTTGGCTTTCTTGTCTTCTCCTTCAAGATTCTTATAATTTCTAAGAGATTCCTCCCACAAGGAATTTAGATCTATAGAGTTAAGGGTCATAGGTTAGAAGATCTTTGGTCTTGCATTCACAATCAAGCTTCAAGATCTACACGTGTAGAAGTAGAGAGCCACTTCGATTCTTTGGAGAATCATTGTTGTAAGTATTCAATAACATAATTCAATTTAAATTATGTGATTAATTGCTCAATTATATGTTTCTACATGTTCAAGCATGAAATTGAATCGACCCACATGATCACCTAAATAGATTCTTTTGTGGATTTATTTAATTTGCAATTTCCGCTGCGATTATCTCCAACAGCACTGACTTTTGTTGTAGTCTCGATGATGCTGCTGCTTGTGTAGCTGGAGGTTTTTATTGTGAAGGATCTCCAAGAGGGAAAGACACTCGTGCTATCCTTTCATTTGATTTTTCTACTCAAACCCTATCTACTTTACCCTTACCCTTACCTGAAGATAACAGCGACCGGTATTATTTTCTAGACTATAAAGGGTTGTTAAGTGTTCTTGCTTGCTGGTGGGATTGTGATTTAGCTAATCAAGTACCTCGGAAATATGAACTTTGGATTATGAGCGATGGATTGTGGACACGAGACTCTGTTTTCCATGTTCATGGTGTTTCGCAACCGTTATGGTTTTCGCAGGATGGTAAGCTATTGTATTTTGCAAGCATGGATGATGAGATAGTGATGTTTGATCGTACAAGCGGAGAGTTGAATCATCTTGGTGTCGACGTTCATCCAAGCCCAACGATGATTCCATTGTTTGAAAGCTTTGTTCAACTCAATTGAATTTCAAATCTCATTTTCAATGCCTTGTTTTGGACATTAGGGATTCAATGAAATCTTGTTTGCATTTTAATAATGTTTTTGTCTAAGTATTCATTGTTTTATGTTATTTGTTTGATGCCTGCTCATCTGTAGAATAAATTATCATTTTAAATGTGATATGGATAATATATACAGAGAATACGGTTCCATGTTACCATGTATGGCCAATGGACATAAAATTGTCTCTAAAACATGATTAGCCATCAAATAGTTTGCCTATTCATTTTATTCCATCTACGCGTGTAATTGTTTCTTAGATTGCACTCAAACAACTCTACATTAGATACTATAATCTTAAATTAATTTCTTGCAGAAATTTATGATTAAAACAAATCTGAATACGATTATTTATATATAAATATACGAAATGAACAAGAAGTAAAAGTACATAATTTTTCTACTAATAAAATTAAAATTAAATTAAAATTTAAAAAATCATATGAAAATAACAAAAGTTAATGCCTAGATATAGACACTTAGGCCCAGTTCGGTTGGACATATTAGGTGGAAGATTATTTTTGGCCCATGTTCGGTTGGCCCATGTTTCAATCCAAGATTGAAGGATTGAAACAAAGATGCATAATCAGGAGATAGTCCATCATGGCCCAACCCCTGCGACAAAAATTATCGTTGGGTACAAACAATCGATTTTCCATATTTGCCCTTTACTTTTTCTGTAAATACCAAAGCTGCCCTCCTCAATCATACAATGATCTGCGATATTTCAGATTTGGAAGAGAGAGAGATTCAGATATTCTTAATATTTTAGGAGCTAATGTTGAGTTTAATTAAAAATTATATTTTCATCGCTGGGGAGAGTACAGAGAGTTCTGGAGCTGTCTAGCAGCCCGCTGAGCCCATCCCAGCGGCCCGCTGGGCCCGCTCGCTCGCAGCAGTCCAAATTCAAACCCATTTTCCCGGTAATTCTGAAGTTCGATCAGGATGTGCTACATACTATTCTCTTTGCCTTCGAAAGAGCTTTGCATTGATACCAAGATCTTCTCAATCAGAGTTCTGTGGAGAAAGTTATGGTCGTTCTACAAAATTATACTCCCTCCGTTCCATAGTAGTGAAGACATTTCTTTTCGACACGGAGATTAAGAAAAAGTTGTGTTAGGTGAGTTAAGTAAATGAAGAATAAAGTAGAAAATGAAAAAGGTAGAGAGATGTAGAGAGAATAAAGTAAGAGAGAGTAAAGTAGATGTGAAAAAATATGTTGACTTTTACCAAAAAAGAAAATGACTCTACTGCTATGAAACGAGGGAATATAAATTATGGATAATAATGCATAAACGACATTGCTCAGAGTGCCATATGCTATGCTTGCATTTTCAAGATGCTTTTCAATATAATATCTTTCACGTCTGTCCATACGAGAAAATCAACAGTTGGAATCTGAGTCTTTGATTTAAAAATTTGAACAACTTGTCAATTGAACTGGGTTTCTGCTAAAACTAAAATCCTTGAACCTATAGTTGTGAAGCGGTGTTGCATAAATAGATTGCCTATTCAATCGTTTGACATATTAATCTTTATTTTTCTATTGATAGGAGAATAACCAAACCACGATCTTGATTTATTGTTTTATAATATACTGGATAACCTTGCTAGCATATTGAGTAAATAATACGCTTGACTTAGTGTGAAATATGATTGTGTGATAGTTCTAGCTCAATAATCATTAATATCTCGGAGTATATATTTGGAATTGTTTCTTTTATTCGGTTGAAGTTGTCACAAGGATTATATTAATAAACTGATTCTGTTTTCACCACAGATAATTTGAAAGTTGTATCATCCTCGTTGTGCTGTATATCATCTTCAGTTATGAAATGTGCTTTCTAACACCGTAAAATTACGACCAATACAAATTCGATTTATAATTTTAAATAATAGGAGTACTATATTAATGAGTTATCAGGTTAAAATTATGACAAAATGAGAACGCCGAATATGGATAGGAGTATCTAAATTGCACGTCTTATCTCTGGGGGTACCAACACGATGTGGGGCTCGGCATGGGCAGTGGCAAGGAGAACTGTCTATCAAATTGGATATGGTGATAGTCGGGGTAGTTGTATGCCATGTTGATGTCGATTCGGAGGAAGAGATATGATGATAGTGTTAGAAATAATGGGATAAAATTTCCAAGCCGTTACAGACGGTACTCTAACTATTACAATCGAAGGAAGATAATAACAATAAGTGGAATGAAAATTACAACGGAAATAATAAAACAAACCAAACTATAAGTCGAGTCGAGGGAAGCCCTCTTTCCGCAAGACAAATTACGCCCCGGCTAGTACTCACGGAATGACGAATTGCCCCCAAAGATAAAACGACTTCCTCCTAGCGTGTAGAAGCACCTCAAACCCGCTAGGCACCGGCGAACTTGATGGAGTTCCGAGAATCGAGCTATGCAATGCTTCTATGAATGCACACTATGATGTAGAGAGATAGAGAAAGTAGAGAGTGTATGTTTTTGTTGTTTTCTCCTCCACTCCAACATCAAGCCTATTTATAGGCTAGAGAAAGCACTTGAAAAGCCTTGCAATCAAGATTATCTCTTAATGCATTTGGGGGTTACCTAAGATGAAAGGCCATAGGTCTTGGCCACCTCAAAGGTCTCCCACATTTTTCACATGTATTTTCCACAATCCCCCACATTGGTTAGAGCACTGCAAGCTCAAACCAACACAAGACGTGTATGCATGCATGCAGACTCTTGCTCAATTCTCAAGAAACAATATTGCATTTGGAATAGTAGCTTGGGGCTTTGAACTTTCCATAGTCAACACTATCGGGCATATCGGCGGCCTGATGGACGTGATGCCTTGAACCATTCCTCCTTGGTGTATACCGAGACAATAATATTGACACAACACTATTTACAAACTCATCAGTTCTCACGTTTGTGTCCTTTACTGGCCATGGAACACCACTTTGGATTCATAAGTGATTCACATATTGAAGCGGTTCACACTTCTTCACCTTACATAGGTGATTCTTTTCCAAGTATCCTGCAATACCCACCTCCTCGAGGTTTCTAAGAATCATTAAAAGTCAAAACTTAGCCTCTTACCACATGCAGGTTACAACACTCAATGCTTTTCTAAAGAATGGGCGAAGATAAAAAATCTTCCGAGTGTTACAGCTAGAGTCATATAGCTTCGTTTTCCCATTGAACCAAGCCCATGAGATCTCCAATCATATGGTTGGGTTACCACTATAATCATCTTTTAAGATGTGGTTTTCAGTCCCATTCCTTTTAGCAATTTATGCATTTGATCACGGTTTAAACTTTTAGTTAACGGATCCGCTAAGTTATCCACTGACCTTACATAGTCAACTGCGATAACACCACTTGTGATCAACTGCCTCACGGTATTGTATCGCTGACAAATATGTCGAGACTTACCATTTTATAAGCCACTATGTGCTCTCCCTATAGCCGCTTGGCTATCACAATGTATCACTACTGCCGGCACTGGCTTCTTCCAACATGGAATATCTTCTAGGAAGTTTCTAAGCCACTCAGCTTCTTCCCCTGCTTTGTCTAAAGCGATAAACTCGGATTCCATGGTCGGTCGAGCTATACACGTCTGTTTCGTTGACTTCCACGAAACAGCTCCAACCCCCACAGTGAACACATACCCACTCGTCGAAAACGAGTCTTTTGAATCAGAGATCCAATTTGTATCACAGTACCGTTCAAGTACTTGCGGATATCTTGTGTATTGCAGCTCAAATGCACGTTGGGTTCCAATGGAGTCTTAGCTGGCTCACAGTCAAAGGAGTGAAACTTTTTAAGCACTTTCTCAATGTAATGAGATTGTGACAGTGCAATTCCCTCATGATTCTTTTTAATCTTGATTCCGAGAATCACATTAGCTAGACTCATGTCTTTCATGTCGAAATTTCTATTCAACATATTTTTGGTCTCGTTGATAATGGCACTATTGCTGCCCATAATCAACATATCATCCACATAAAGACACACAATAACGAACCCATTATTTGTGTTCTTAATGTATACACACTTATCACACTCGTTGATAGTGAACCCATTTGACAACATCACATTGTCAAACTTCAAGTGCCATTGCAAAGGCGCTTGTTTTAATCCATATAGAGACCTCACTAGTTTGCATACCTTCCTTTCTTGGCCAGGTACTACAAACCCTTCAGGTTGCTCCATATAAATTTCTTCTTCCAATTCACCATTCAGAAATGCAGTGTTCACATCCATTTGGTGAATTTCAAGATTGTGCAAAGCAGAAATTGCAAGCAGCACCCGAATGGAAGTGATTCTCGTAACGGGTGAATACGTGTCGAAGAAGTCATATCCTTCTTGTTGCTTAAAGTCTTTCACAACTAGGCGAGCTTTGTACTTTTCAATAGTACCATCAGTTTTATATTTCCTTCTCAGGATCCACTTGCACCCTAAGGTCTTACATCCTTCTGGAAAGTCTACTAACATCCATGTGTTATTTCTCATAATTGATTCAATTTCACTATTGATCGCTTCTTGCCAGAATGGTGCATCTGGGCCAGACAACGCTTCTGCCAACGACTTTGGCTCGTCATCCAACATAAAAGTTATGAAGTAATGTCTTAGCAACTTTAACTCTTTTACCACGTCTTGGTTCTACATCCTCAGGACTTGACCTCGTCCTTTTTGGAGGATTGGAACTAGTGGATTCATCCATCATTTTTTCACTAGAACGATCCTCCTGCCTCTTGCAAGGGTAAACATTCTCAAAGAATATAGCATTCCTTGACGCAATCGTTGTTCCTTCAGCCACGCCAGGCACATCTGACTTATGGACTAGGAAACGATAGGCACTACTATTAAGTGCATGGCCAATAAAGATGCAATCAACTGTTTTAGGGCCTATTGCAACTTGCTTCGGAGGTGGCACTTCTACCTTCGCTAAGCACCCCCACACTTTGAGGTATGAGTACGAAGGTTTCTTGCCTTTCCACAACTCATAGGGAGTCACATCCCTACTTTTTAGTGGAATCTTATTCAAGATATAATTTGCCGTTAACACAGCCTCCCCCCACATGTTCTGGGGTAAACCTGAAATTATCAACAGAGCATTCATCATCTCTTTCAGTGTTCGATTTTGCGTTCAGCAACACCATTCGATTGAGGAGAATATGGAGCCGTGGTTTGGTGAATTATACCACTTGCATGACATAATTCTGCAAACGGCGCCACATATTCACCACCTCTATCACTTCGAACATTAAGTTGATTTTCAGCTTCATTTTTGAAGTCTTTAAACGCTTCAAGTGCCTCATCTTTACTTCTTAATAAGTAAAGGTAACAATACCTTGTGCAATCATCTATAAACGTGATGAAATATTTTTTACCACCTCTTGTTTGCACAAATTTCAAATCACATACGTCTGTATGGATTAACTCAAGAGGTTTTGTGCTTCACTCTACCAAATGGAACGGAAGCTTAGCCATTTTGGCTTCAACACACACTTCACATCTTTCTTGTGAGTTAAACTTATCAACATTTAGTAAATTAAGATTTACTAATCTTTTTATAGCATATAGATTTACATGTCCCAATCTATTATGCCATAAATCAGAGCTCTAAAGCAAATAAGAGGATACGTCATCTTCTTTATTCAATATTCCTTTTCCACGTTGAATGACCGTAACATTCAGCTCAAAAAGCCCATTCACTAGGTGGCCTTCACCTATGAATTTTCCATTCTTGGTCAATATAACATTTTCACAAGTGAAAATTCATGATTTACTAGAAGTGAGCCTGACACCAAATTATTTCGGATGTCTGGGACATGCAACACATCCTTAAGGGTAAGAACCTTTCCAGATCCTAGTTTTAGGAACACATTACCCACACCAACTACCTCAGAAGAGGCTTGATTTTCCATGCGTATTTTTCTACCTCCAACGGATCTGTAAGTAGAAAAAATGCTTCTCTCGGAGCACACATGACATGTGGCACCCGTATCAATAAATCATTCATTTGGATTATTAACATGGTCCACGTTGGAGACCATTGCAACCACCTCGTGATCTTTGTTGTTTATAACAACACGTTCAAATAATTTGCACAATATTGTCTCCATCAATAAGTACACAATTATATTGAACCATATGTGCATTGGTATATTCAACACCACAACATCCCAATTATTACTAACAAGTCAAAATTGGTCTTGCTTGTCAAATGACAAACGATAAACACAATTCTCAAGAGAATAGCTCTCAAGGAATTAACCACTTCATTGCACATCGACATTGCGACCATTCGTTTCTTCATTCCAGCTTTGGAGCTCATGTTTCCTCCAACTTTGATTGATATAATCCTGTCTTAGAAGAGTACAATAATTTGTCTTGCGATTGTTAGAAATAATGGGATAAAATTTCCAAGCCGTTACAGGCGGTACTCTAACTGTTACAATCGAAGGAAAATAATAACAATAAGGGGAATGAAAATTACAACGGAAATAATAAAACAAACCGAACTGTCGAGTCGAGGGAAGCCCTTCCGCAAGACAAATTACGCCCCGGCTAGTGCTCACGGAATGACGAATTGCCCCCAAAGATAAAACGACTTCCTCCTAGCGTGTAGAAGCACCTCAAACCCGCTAGGCACCAGCGAACTTGATGGAGTTCCGAGAATCGAGTTATGCAATGCTTCTATGAATGCACACTATGATGTAGAGAGCTCGAGAAAGTAGAGAGTGTATGTTTTTGTTGTTTTCTCCTCCACTCCAACATCAAGCCTATTTATAGGCTAGAGAAAGCACTTGAAAAGCTTTGCAATCAAGATTATCTCTTAATGCATTTGGGGGTTACTTAAGATGAAAGGCCATAGGTCTTGGCCACCTCAAAGGTCTCCCACATTTTTCACATGTATTTTCCACAGATAGCACCAGATGATACGAGGTGACTCGTATCAGAGGATAACTGAGAGAGATCGCTGAGAAGATATTGGTTCGTTCGCGGGAAGAATCCCGTCGAGCAGCAAATAATCGTTCACTAGGGTTTTAGGAATGATAAACTTGCAGAAAAAGTAAATAACGTAAAAGACAGATAAATTGAAGGTAATTCAAATATATTGATTGATTGAATAGAATAACAATGTCTTCTATTTATAATAGGAGTATTCTAACTTAATCAATAAGAAAATAATCCTAATTTATCAAACAAGAAGAAAGATATGTTAAATTAGTAATATATTAAATAATAGAGATATGAGAATGTTACGTAGATATACTCATGTCACAAACCCACAATCCATATATCATATTAAATCAAGGTCATTTTATTTAATGTAGGTATTAGGCAGTTATAACTCCAGTCTCCAAATGTGACTGAAATTGAATTCTGTAAAATTACATCTAAATTTCAAACACTATATGAGATACTCTTGACGTTCGATTATCAAATGTGTCAATTTTCTTCTAGTTCCAAATGACAACCACTAAAACTAATTCTACTTTCCACCATGCTATGTTTAATGAAGTTTATGTGTTAATATAATAATATTGATGATAAACATGAAATCTCAAATTTTAAAGTGTATACATGTATCAAATTTATTTGACAAAAAAATTGTATTTAAAAAAAGTATAATTCGGTGTGATGATCTTTTTAAAGATCAATATTTTACACTCAATTAAGTATGATCATATACTTAAAATACATAATGTGAAATTAAATCCCTTCCGAAAATACATTACTACTATTTATCTTACTTATATAACATATTATACGTCGAATTTTAACAGGCCATATACCAATTTGGTTTCAAGTACATATGTAGGCTGTTGTCACTTAGAGCAATATTAAAATTTGAATTGGTCTCAATCTGTTTTCCAATGTGGACAAAATATTCTACTTTTTTTTTCTAAATTGAAACTTCTCTGTACTAAATACCTTTTACATTAGATCAAAGTTAATGAATACAGAAGTTTTGACTAGTCAAATGTGTGTGTTTATTTTGAGATGTATAGATCTCAATTTTCAATAAATATCTAGCTAGCAATTTTCTTCTTGATCTTCACCGCCTTTGGTCCACGCAAGTTTAAATTAATTTCTAATTTGTGAATTCAGTACCAGTCAGTAGGAAGAATATCTAACATTGCAATTTTAATTGTGGTCCTTTTTATTCAATTTGTATCTAATTTAGATCTTTGCCACAAGTTCAAAAATACTTTGCAACCTAATGCTAATGTTACATTATAACTATCATGACAAAGAAAGTCATATACAGTATATGCTAGCCGATAAACATAAAACCCCACAAATTTTATTTTTAAATGATTTTCTATATAATTTTCTTTGGCGTTAGCACAAGATTTAAACATTCGATTTCAATTTATTTATTAGCCCAAATTAGATCGAATTGAATGATCAATTTTTTAGAAATGTATGGCCAAACCGAATAATCCAAAAATTGAATCCAAATATGCCGAAATCCAAACAAAAAAAATCAATTAACCGAAAAGCCAAAACTGAATAAAATATCCAAAAAAAAAATAACTAAAATCTGGAAATAAAAAACTCGATATTCTAGTAGTACTTGAGAAGAATATGTAGCATATCAAGCAACCTATCTAAACAATTAGTTCTTATTTTAACATTTGATTACCATACATCATTATTTAAAAATACATATATTAATTCATTCAGGTAATATTACGATATTTATTTTTTCACAATTGTCTCATCCATATTCAAGACAACATAAAATTATTAATAATTGTAATGTTATGAAAAATCATCGGGGGAAATTTATTTGTTTTGTTTTAGGTATATAATATAGTACATATAAAATATTTTAAAAAAATATTTTTATTTTTATATACCCTAACTGAATCGGACCCAACCAATATTAATTTTAGCTACTTTGCTCAATTATAAGTTAAATATGAATACCTGATTTTATGTTTCATAATCGTAGCTGACAATAGAAATAGAACTGGGCTTTATTAGTATTTTGGGCAAACACTACTTTTGTAGAACCACAACTACTTTGAAAAGGTCAATGCAGATGGCCATACTGTTATAAGTTATAACGAGAAAAAGAAGTAAATTTACTTCCTTCGTCCAAACTAAGAAAAAAATTACTCTATTTTATTTTATTTTATCGTTATTTAACATATTTAACATAATTTCTTAATATTTGAGATGGAAGGAGTATTTTGGTAATTTAAAAGGGGCTATGAACAAAAAAAAAAAAGAGCACTCAATTATGTTGATGATAATTTAATATTTTAACCAAATTCGCTTGACATTAAAATAAGAGTGATTCTATGCATATCATTTTTTCATTTTCTTAGTGAACTTTGAATTAAGTCCTTGGTCTCTTTGTTTATTTAAAAAAAAGTATTATTCTTCTCGTTTTCTCATTTTTTTTATTTTCCCTTAATAAGTAGAGTAGAACTATTACATTGTTTAGTAACCAATTTCGTGTGGCATTATATACATATAATTTATTCTCTAAAGTGAACTTCAAATTATTGAACGATCCAATGGGTCAGTTAGATAATTTGATACAAAACTCTGATAATAATATAGTTTGGTTACATTATATATTCGCCTAATAGCTATGAATGGAAAGTGGGCCTAGTAATGTTTTGGAGAAAACAATAGTCTCGTATGTAAGAAACGAATATGTAGCACAAATAAGCCCAGTTTACGACGCGAATATATCTATTAAATAAAATTCTATTTATTATTTAGAATGTTGTTGTGAACATGCCCTACATAATCCGTTATTTCCCTAAGTCAGTCGAATGTATTGTCATAAATATTGTTGTCGCAACTTGTACATGTGCATTCATGATATCATTTCTCTATTTACATTATAATAGGTCAAAAATATTTTACATATATGCAAGATGTAATTTAGAAGGTCCTATTTTATTTTATTAATTAATTAAACTTGTCTAAAAGAAGTAATTGAAATATGCTTTTGCTGGGTCATATTCTAATGCTTATAGCACCCTAATCCAAAATCAAGACCAAATCTTCACCCTTAGATTTTTAAAATAAGTGGATGAGATTAAATCTTACGAATCTCAATAAATAGTAGGCAAAATATCAACAAAAAGGTAATATCGTCATTATGTTATCATATGATAATTTTCGTGAATGTATTTTTATATCAACATAGTGTATTACAAATATCAACAATATGACATAAGAATATCAACACTAATACAAGAAAATATCAACACATATTTATTGAGATTTTTACATGGTTTTATTGTGATTTTTATATGGTTTTATTGAGATTTTTTGATGTATTTGTTGATAAAAATCTGGTTATCAATATTTACGAAAACTAAAATAAAAAATATCAAATTGCATCATCCGAACGTCGTCGGAATATATGCAATTGAGATCTCGTTGGAATCCTTATAAAATTATCTTTAATTTGATATATTTTTGCGAAAAAATAATTTTAATCGAGAGAGTTACGTAAATTTAAAGTTTTAAGATGATTTTAATGAGAGGTAATTGACATTAATACCCTCTAATTTTATTTATTAATTTTCTTAATTAAAAATATAATCTATGGCTAAGATGATCTTCTAATCTAATGGCTAAGATTTAGTCTTAGTAGTTAGCAATTGCTCACTCTCTGCTTTGCTAATAGCGATTGTTATCGAGTTAAATATAAAAAGTTCAACGTTAATTATTTCTACACCTTTCTATGACCGAATCTTTTCTAAATATATACTGCTATATCCCTAGAAATCTAAAAATTAATGCAATAGTTTATTAATGAGATTATCACCATTTATCACATAATAATAAATATATTTGAATCCAACAAGACTACATAATAAATTGATCTGATGACTCCAAACTAAAAAAGACTTTGTAACATACAATTGCACATAATTAAGATACATGTAGTAGTAACATAACATTTAGACTTATAAGCATTCTGGTGTAAGTTTGTGGTCCCTTTTGGGATCCCTACAATAGTCATACACCTTGTAATTATGGTTGACAAAGGCAAGCGCCGCCCTCTGCTGGCTGCTCAGCCCATCTGAGCCCCCCGGAGAGCCAGAAATGGGGCGGCACCCGCCACCACCACCGCCTTCACAGCCGTCGATTTTGAAGTTGTTGTACTTAGCAATGAATGGCTGATAAGTGTAATCAGCCTTGTATCTTCCATTGTCTGTTGCCCAAGAAGAGGCATCCCAAATAGATCCATAGAGCCACATTGGCCTCAATGGAAATGTCTCATCACTTTTTCTAGGGTACCTTCTTATTGGCACATCATCCACATAAAATCTACAATCATGCAATCAAACAATTTAATTATTTAACATCACTTTTGGCATTTTTAGACACGTAACAAAAACCAATTGGTTATATTGATTTCATCCCACCATATGTGATAATGTTTCATTCATTTTGTACATGTGCATAACATTTTGTAAATATTATATTGAAATACAATAGTAGTACTAATTAATACATTAGCAAAAGTCATGATCAAGATTTGTTAGGTATTGTCGCATTATGCAAATAATTAAAAGGTGCAGAAAGTAACAATGAGGAAGGTGAAATAAAATTTGGAATTATGTGATGCAAGATTATTTACCCAACTCCACACTCACATGATTTGTGATGGATTCCATAGAATGGCATAGTTGTGAAAATCCTTGGTAGGGTCAAACCATAGATGGAATTTAATCTCTCTTCCAATAATTGTGCCATCCCCACTCCCTCTTATGTATACATTTGTCTGCAACACATAGGGTTCATTCTCTGGGGTTCCAAGAAATTCTATGTCAATCTCATCATGGTGACCCGGGTGCTCTTCGTTGTTTGACATCTGTCATAAAATTGGCGCATTACTTAGATTCGATATATTTCTTCGTATGTAACATGTATTAGACTATAATACCATTAGTAACTTCAGTCATGTATAGTGAGTCATGAGAGTGTGTTCTTACATAGAGAGACGTGATCACTCCGGCTGTATAACCCGGTTGGAGCTTAATGGCAGCTCCAAAATAGCCCGAAGAGTAAGACTTAACCGATTTGAACCCGCTTCCTACAACCAAGATACCACATCACTAGCCCGATCAACGAGTATTACAAGACTACACGTACGATAATCTTTTATTACATTATCATTAAGATTTTACTATCACAACACATGCCAAATGTTGCAGTACATGTAGATCAACGAGTATGATACAATACAAAACACGAGAAGTGAGTGTACCTGAACTTCGGTCGAGCCAAATAGCGAGCAAACCATGGTCCAAAGATTGGTGTTGACGACCCCAAAGGTTGGTGAAACCTTGGTTGAACCCTATGGAGCCAACTCTTGAGCTAGGGTAGTAGCCGGGTGAAGGTGGAATTTGAGCATTGTTGCTAAATGGGAAGATTGAAAAGATGAAGATGATGATAGAAATCAGGAGAGCCATATGTTTGGGAGGAGACACTGCAGATTGAAGTGATGAGTGAGCTTATTTTGTTTAGGGAAAATAGAGTGTTATAAATAGCAATATAGAAAGAGTAGCGAGCCCCACAATAGAGAAATTGGAGTTATGGGTTTGCAAAGGAGACAAAAGTAAAGAAGCACTTGTGACACTTGTATTATACAAGAAATGTTGTGTCCCTATGTACCATCGATTTTTCAATCATTATATGAGTAATTGTATCTTTTCTAATATTTTATATTTTATGATTTTTCTCGATTTTAAATTGCTTTATTTTTATTTTTATCACCATTGCTATATTTTAGATAGATGTGTCGACTCAATTATTATTGAATGAGGCTTTTTATTTATTTATGAATGGATATATATGTGATAAAGTAGGGATAATAAGTGGTGGTGGTCGTTGAAATATCATGATAGATTATATTCTTGTGACTTTACAGAAACTTGGGAGTATTCATGAATATTGTATACAGCGGCGGAACTACGTAGGGCCAAGCCCCCGCGCCGGCGGGGGCTTGGCCGGAACCGGAACCCTACCCCGCCTTATACCTCCCTTCTCCCACCGATCTCCGCCCCAATCAAGCCCTGCACTTGGACCGTCTAGATTTCAGGGAAACCGCCGCTGCGCTCTGTGAAATTGATTAATTGTGGGAGAAGATGAGACTTAATTGGGCTTATAAGTTTTTGGGCCATTTATATAATTGTTGGGCTGATTTTTAATTTTTGGAATAAAAATGCATTTGACTTAAGCATGTTCAAATAAAAATTTGAGGGGTATGTAAATGTTTATAATTTTATCAAATAAAATAATCTGAAGTGCATCAATACTGTGCAGTACGTTTTTTATAAGTTTTATATGCCCAAATACCTCCTAATTTACTTGGATTAAGATAATTTGTTTGATAGAATTAGAATTATATTATGCAAGTATCCTAATTTACTTGGTCCTTGGATTAAGATCATTGGTTTGGTATAATTAGAATTATATTATGCAAGTAGTAGTTAATAAATTTATTAGCATGTGAAACTTGTTAAGGCATATTTGTAAAATAGTGAAACTTGTTAAGGCATATTTGTAAAAGAATAAATTTATTAGTATGTGAAACTTGTTAAGGTATATTTGTAAAATAGTGAAACTTGTTAAGGCATATTTGTAAAAGAATGGGAGATGAATGAATGAATAATATAGTAATTGAATATATTGAGAAACAAATTTTCAAAAAAATCAGAATGGAATTATTTTTAGGTGATTTCAAGACATAGCGATTTATCGAAAATAGTTACTCCCTCTGCCAGCCATTAGAAGTCTCTGTCCATTTTTATTATAAATGGTATGTACCCCTCATTTTCTACTAACTCATTCCACTCACATTCTATTATAAAACTAATACGTAAAAATGAGTCTCACATTCTACTACTCTATTTTTTTTTCATCCACTTTCTTTTACATTTCTTAAAAAGTTAAATACTTTAATAATGTTATTATTATTTTAAAATTTTCAGCCCCGGCTTATTTAATTTCCTGGTTCCGCCACTGATTGTATAATAGTTTAACCCAAGGTTAGGACATCGCACCTTTGTCGCACTCTTCGACTAGAATGTGTATGTCTTTATTTCATTTGGATTTATAAATATTACAACATGAATGTTTTTCTCTGCATATATGTGAATTGAATTTTCGATGAATATGTTCGGGAATCACGATCACCCATTCTCTTTATTTTATAAACTGAAAATTTTAAGTCACAGTGACTATATAACAATGCAATTATATAATTTTGAAACAGATTGAAAACAAAATTATAATATGAAAAAAATAATACTCCTTCTATCCCAAAAAGGTTAAGTCTCTTCATTTTTGGACTCAGCTTTAAAAAAATCGTATTAAATAGTTTAAGTGCATGAATAATAAATTAAAAGCGAGCTCTATATTATTCTCGCTTTTAATTTACTATTCATGCACTTTAACCATTTATTACTATTTTTTTCAAAACGAGTTAAAGAAAGAAGCGACTCAACTTTTTTGGGACATGGGTTATGACATTATATCGAACTAGTGTTAGCCTACGCGCTATACGCGACACATAATATTTTTGTTCTATTAATTAGACATTGTAAATAAACTAAATAAACTAAAAATAAATCATTACTACGAAGAAAAATATCATCGTTACAAATACATACTTCAATACTGAAATACTATCAATATTAAATTGATATAAAATATTTAATATACAACTAAAAAGACAATAATATCATCATATAAAGATAAAATGATGTACAAAACAAATAAAAAACACACATATAAACATTAGAACAATAAAACAATAGTTCGTAAGACATGAAAAAACTTGTGAACAACCTTAATTGTACAATAATGAGAATAGCAAAATAAAGAAAAAATAATTAATAAAACACAAACTCCAATATCTATTCTTAGCCTTATTTTCCCCCTTGATTCCCATATAAATGATTTATGCATATGCGCGAAAACAAATGTGATAGTTTATGATATTCGTCTTCTTTGCTTCCTTTCGTCATTTCGTTGCTTAGGTGTTTGCATGAAAACTATGGAGTGACGAAGTTGACGACAAATGTGTAAAATTGTATCTTCAAAATATTATAGATAGTCAGAAGCTTATTTGATTTTCTATATTTGTAAAAAAGGATTATTATAGCCTGGATGGAAAAATTAAAACAAAACAAACAAAAATTATGACAAACTAAAATTAAGAAAACATAAATATGAAATAACATCACTGAAACAAAATAATCTCATATAAATATACTACTATAGATAAAGAGTAATAACCATATCGAGAAAAAAATTTCTTTTTTTCATGATACAATGGGACAAGACAATGAGGAATGAATTATAAGCTAGCAAATGATACATATTTTTAGACAGAAAGATGAAAATATTCTAAAAATTTCTTGGAATCGTGCTTTGAATCCTTGTTCCCTAATCTATATCTATCTATACTAATATAAAATGAGAGTTTTGGACGTTTTGAATAGTCATTTTAAGCCAAGGATGTAAATGCAATTTAAAAAAATATTAAACTGCCTTCCTCTTTGAATCCATTTAACTTCGATAACTGTCATGTTTAAATATTAAATTACTTATAATTGGCATTTAAATTACCTTCTCTATTCAATCAATTTAATTTCGGTGAGAGAAGTGTATTTTGTAACTGTCAGAATTGTATTAATAATATTCAATACATTGTTATATTAATTACCATATATGTTATGAAACGTAAAAAATAAATTGTGTGACATTAATTAAATAAATACTAATGGGATTACTAAAAGTTACGAAGAATAGCAAAAGGTTTCAAATCTCCTATAAATTCCAATGCGATTGTGCTCGCTACCATAATATTCGTTTCTTGATTACCTTCTACCCAATTTTGACTGATTCGAGCTCCGCCACATCAGGAACCTCTGCAGAGCATTCTTAGTTTTCCATCTCACCGGGACACACATGGCTGAGGACTAATGAGAAAGGCGTCGGCGCCACCACGGGAGCCTTTGCCGCCTCCGCAACATGCACAGCGAGGATATGGCGGTAGGAATGAAGATAATGGGAAGGAGGAAGAGAGAAAGTGGAAGGAAGATGAGGACGAAGAGAGATTTGGGGAAGAAGTAGCCGCTCATATATCCTTTCTTCTAACCCTATAATAAAATTGTATTCCATCTATATTAATATATGGGTTGTAATTCATTATTATATAGGATTAATTAAATAGTGATTTTATATTATATTTTATTGTTTAATAATTTATATTTTGTATGTAAAATCGTTTATTGCCTTTAGTTAAGATTATGAGATTTGTTGAAATCCTAAGATTACATTGTATCTCTATTTAATCTTTCATTTCCAAAATTGAGAAGATTGTGTATATATATAGAGTTTATATTATTCCATAGTTCTATGAATATAATGGATTTAACTCCTATTGTTTGCTATGTGAATTGTTTTATTAGAAATTGTATTTGAATGTCAATTTTTTCCTTTATTTTAAAAATATAAAAAGTATTTATCATTTATCTAAGGAGACAATATAGAATAAGAATGGAAGGCAAGAGGAAGGGGAAGAAAAAGAAACCGATACAGAAGAATGACGGAAGCACTTCCAAAGGATTTAACAGTGAATATTCTGCTGGCAAGATAAATAGAAGGAGGCAATGTTATAATATAGAGAGAAGAGGGAGGACTGCATAAACAGGAGAGGGAGGGCTGCAGGCTTAGTAATGTTTATTTTATTTCATTGAGTATCATAATTTAAGGATTTAATTAAGATAAGATAATTTAAAATAACTAATGAATTTAGGATAAAAACATTTGTATGCAAAATTGTAGTACTAATATTGAAAACGGTAGGGATGTTTTCCATATGAAATATAATTGTTCGGTATAATATCTATATATCATATTACTTTTATATTTTGAATTATATTTACCTGTATTATAAATTTAAATTAGTTACTCCAATCTATCATTATATTTTGAATTGAATTTGTGTTAGGTTTTAAATTTTGAAACAAATTTCTATTCGTTTAAAGTTTAATTACATATTATAAAATTATATTCGTGGATTCGGTTAGGATTTGAAAATTAATTCTACAATAATTACTTGAACTAATTTATTTTTTAATATAATATAGACGTTAATTGACTATGTATTATTTTAATTTCTTTATTTTGCTAATCTTATTATACTTTTGAGGTTGTTTACAATACTTTTTTTCATAATTTATGAATTAGTATTATTTTATTTACTAATATTAAATTTTATTAATATTTATTTTAAAGTTAAGGGTTTAGGATTTAGGTTTCAAGGTATGGGTTTTTATTGTATAGGGTCACTATATAGCAATGAAATGAAGCTCGACTAGGAAGTGTCTCACCAGTGCAATCTTAAATTATAGCTTTTGACAAACAATATCTAAAATCTCATTAGGAGAAGTGGTAATTAAACATTCTTTAGGTTTTTTTGTTTTGTGTGATGTAAATTTGCTTTATTTTTTAGTCTCACGGACAAAGTCATTTTTCCATTTTATAAAAATAATGTACAGTATTATTTTCCACGTATTTATATTTTAGTCGAATCCTAACTTCCTTTGTTTGTTTTTACTAAGCGGGCCATATTAAAACTTAAACTAAAAACAAACGTTTTTCTGAAGAAAAAAAATGGAGTAATATAGAGAGAGTTTAAATGATTCATTTTTCATTTTTAAATGCAAAACAGTTAATTCATATTTTCACAGAACTAAATGTATCAGTTTCAAATTCGTTATTGTGTATCAGTTTCAAATTGGTTATTGTTTGTGTTGTCTCTATGCTGAATTAATTGCTTAGTTTTGCTTGTATTGTATGCATTCATCTTGGTGATAATTAAAATTGTGATTTATTAATGAATTTGAATTTTTAACAACGGTAGTTTCATATATATTTATAAATATAATTTACAAGAAATAATAAATGTACACATCCATTTAGAATTCTTTTACTACAATTGGTTGCATATTCATTAGAAAAAATAAGTTTCCATCGTTATGGTGCAATTGTATACAAACCGACAGTAGCAATACAAAATCAATTGATTCAAATTCTTTTTATTACTAATAGATTATAACGTGAAAGGTCAAATAATTTGTAACTCGTTTATTATTAATTTAATTTATAACAAATAATTTTAAAATTATTTACATTATAAAATTAATATTTTAGTTAATTAATTACATTCTAAAATTAATATTGTAAAATTATTTTAGTCCGTGCATAGCACGGGTGTAATACTAGTAGAAAAATAAACAATGAATGGTTTTAGTTTTAGATAAATTTCTAATAAAATAGTACTCCCTCCGTCCCGCTTAAGATGACACGTTTTCCTTTTTAGTTTGTCCCAATTAAGATGACACATTTCCTTTTTTAGTAACTTTCTCTCTCCAATTAATACACTCAACCACTTTTTCTCACTCATAATAAAATATCTATCCTTCTTTATCTCTCTACTTTAATACTTACACCCACCTTCTCTCTCTCCAATTAAACACTTTAAACAATAACTCCTAAAATCCCGTGCCGGCTAAGCAATGTGTTTGCCGGGACGGAGGGAGTAATAAGCTGAGCAATGACATGCATACCATCTGATCGTAGAACACATATTTCAAGGAGATTACATTGGTCCATGTTTAATGAATTCATAAACACGCAAGCACTGCACTCGAATCACTGATGAAGTATTATTAGGTTGTAGATCGTTAAGGAATGTGAATTCCTTGATGTGAACAAATTTGTATTTTTGCCGAAAATTTGTGATGGAGAGGAGAGACAATGAAGAGGTGAATGGTACATATTTATAGATATAAAGTATTGAAAATGAATCATAATTGTGGTATGATGTGTAATTTTCGAGTACAAATATCAAGTGCAAGTTCACACAAGTTTAATTAAAATAACTCTAATATTACAACGATACTGCAAGAATACAGAGTCGAATGTAGTACTTCGAGTGTCGATCCACAGGGAAGACAAAGATTATTTAACTCTCAAGCAAATAAAACACAATAAAAAGTATTTTGGTTTAAAGATTTAGTTTAAAGCTAAAGCAACAACAATAAAAAGGAAATAAACTAGCAAGACGAATGAAGAGAAGAAATTGTTACTCCAAACATTCATGGATAAAACGGTGATTTATTCTAATATCCAACTCTATCTTATGAATTACGTGATAAAATCAATTCTCGATGCTAGCACTGAACATGCTAAACATTCAATAGTTTAAGAATAGCTGAACTAACTTTCATTAATCTAAGAATCCTACGAACGCGCGAGACTCAAAGATCAACTACATGAAATCCATTATCAAATTATCGTCTAAACAATGCTAATTGATAATTCATTACCACAAAGATCTATCTTATTTAAAGTTGAAGAGACATTTAAATAAGACTATGAAACTACTACTAATGATGCACCAAAAGTAATAGATTCAAGAAAGATAAAGAAGAACATAGCATAAATCACACGAACAAATTATCCGATTACATGTTTGGAGCAACACAAGATTTTTAGCCAATCATGATTAAACTAAGCACAACCATAATGAGTGAAACCATGGAATAATTTGGAAAAGATAAGGTTGAGTGATGAAATCTGTTTCTTCCTCTCTATCTCTTTCTCCCAATCTGTAGCACCGCCCCACTTCTTGATTTAATATGCCCAATTTGATCAATTCAATTTCTCCCAAGATCAGTCTCGATTCCTTCTCCAGATTTCCTCCCCCCCCCCCCCCCTCTCTCTTCTCTACAATTCGTCCCCTTTTCATCCCAGCAAAACCGCCCCAGAAACTGCTGTTTGCAGTTAAAATTGATCTACCCGGCCGGGTGGATTTTGAAGCTAAAACATCACCCAGCCGCGTGACATAAAATCTAACCATTCTGGACTCCTTGATCCTTGAAGAAGAAACCCGGGCGGGTGTAATTGTTGATGTAAAACTCACCCGGGCGGGTGGCTGCTGCTGCTGCGTGAAACGGCAGAAATGGAATGGTTCTGTTCAGAGCATTGGGCACTTTCGGCGAGTCTCCGTCGAAGTCTATCCTCCACGCTGCTGCTCGAGTCCCTTTTTCACCAAATTCTTCAACTTTTCTCCCTATATGAATTTTTACATATTGAGAAACTCATTCAACATGAAGTGAAGCTTTGAAAATTACAAACATTGAAAGAATATGCTTTTGCTCCTAATGTGTTTGATAAAATGCTTCAAAGATGTTTCCTTATGATGAACTAAGTAAAATCACACAAAATTTGAGGATATAAACATTGAATATTTGATTTGCATCATGGTGGTTACAAATGCTGCATTTAAGATAAAAAGACAGTATATGATTTTAAAGTTGTATTTACAAATTACAATGAATCATTATTCTTAGCTCCAAAACTTTCAATTAAACTCTTAAATACAATGAATTTTAAATGTTTTTAGAAAAGTATCGTAATGGCCATTGGAAGGAATGTTATTCCATAAATATTCAAATTGATCCCATAACTTATAAATACTCCAAAATAAGGGCAAAATTTATAAGTATTTAACCAAAACTTGTTTTTTATACCTACTAGTATCAACCTCATGCGTAGCACGACCTATTGAATTTTAAATTAAATAGTCAATTAAATAAATGAAATGAGAAAATATAAAATTATACATGGTTTATAGATCCTAAATAAAATTATACAACTTTATAAAATATATAATATTTATGAAATAAAAATTAAATAGTGACAAAACATAAAAGAGTTTATTGACTATGCAATTGTACACATATAGTGATTGACCAGTGTTCAACCTATTATCAATCCACTCTTCCATCGAGGTGAACTCAACTATATGAAATATAATATTTTTTAAATAACAAAAACATTAAAAATCATTATAGAATATTAAATCTTGAAAGACAACATGAGGAGCATACATCATAGGAAGCTTAATATTCCACTCATACAACAATTTGAAAATTTTGGTTTTTTGGTTTTAGATGATTTCCCCAACGGTTCTTCATGCCAAAAAAATGCATCCCAATAGGAACAATAAGAACTTATCCATGAAGCATTACCAATATTCTGATATTCTGCAAAATAATATACACAAACTATATTGCCACAACTTTAGACAAATCAACAAAAACAAAACAATGTTGAAAAAAAAAAATGAGTCAACACTCACCATAAATCAACAATTATCACGTTTAATAATCTTGCTAGGGTCAACAATTGCACCAATAATATCTAAAAAAAATAGAATAGCAACAATGTTAAAAAAACAAATAACAATATTATAGTTGAGAGTAATATTTAAAAATGCCAAATAGTGTCTCCTCAACTACATTATCAATCAGCTTGATATATTCAAATGTCTTAAACGTTAAATTGGAGTAGAAAATAAAAACAAAATGACGATCAAGACTCACTGCGAATCACAATTTTAATCTCAATGAGCCGAAAATTAGATTATATAATAACCTTGTCAGGGTCAATGATAACACCAATGGCATCAAAAATATAAAAGCCGAGACAATGTTAGTAAACAAATAATAATAATAATAATAATAATAATAATAATAATAATAATAATAAAGAGGAATGTACTACTATCGATAAGAGTAATAATCATATTGGAAGTAAAAATATCTTTTTGCAGAGAATTCGTGATGCAATGAGAAAAGATAAAGAGGAATGAATTTTATCTAACTAATGATACGTGTTTATAGGTAAAAAGTATGAAGAAACAATCATAAATTGATGGAATTATAACATGATTGACCGCCCTAAATTTATATTGAAAATTGATTGATTTGTTTAAATGTCATTTTTATTACCTTTACATTACTTTCTTTAGTGGGATGAATTGATATTTAAAATTTTTAAGAAATAAGATTAAAATGAAGGTTATAAATTTTTATGATTATAAGAGGGCATGTATGAAAAGCCGTATATGGAGCCATACTAATAATTAATACTACTATGTTGAGTTGAATAATTCTCATGTTATAAATATATTAAAAAAATTAAACATGCCACTATTTTTATATTATGTTTACATTTATTATTCTCAATAACTTACAATCATAAAGATTTGTAACCTTCATTTTAATCCTATTTCTTAAAAATTATAAATATCTAAACTCATCTCACAACTTATGAATATTTTAAAATAAGGCCAAAACTCGCTTTTTATATTAGTATAGATATAGATTGAATAGGTTTTTTCTAAGCACAATCTTTTTATAGGCTTCAATTATTATACAAAGAAACATTATGGAGTATATTTTGGTACAAACATATTGATCTTGTTTTGATTATACAAAGAAGCATTATCGAGCATCAATTGTTTTTGTATGCATAGTCAAATTTGGGCTATCTATTATTTATCAGCTACATAGGTTGTGAATTGCAAAGTCCGAGCCAATCACACCTTCAATATTTTTATTTGTTCATCTTTTATATTCCCTTAGTTCTCTTGTCAGGATATTTTTGTCCGTCCTTAATTAATTGTCTATTTTCATTTTTATTTTATTATAAATAATAAGTATGCCTTATTGTAACACCTCACTTTTTAAAAATTCTAATTTTCGAGTCATAAAATTTTTGCATTAAATGCTTTTAATGCTATGAAGTATGTGGATTAATTGATGAGTGAATTAATTGCATGATCCTTTGTGACCTAATTGCGATTTGGAGTTGAGATTGACTTGAATAATCAAATATATTGAGTATATGACGTGGTTGTTGAATAGTTGAAGTGCACTAGGTTGTTTATCCTCGATGGTTCATATGTGAAATTAGAGTGTATTCCAACTGATCAGGAAGAGATTCCCGACCCAGCTGAGTCGTTGATACGACGACCGAGACCTGACTTCAAACAAATTTCCTCAACCCACTTTTACTGATTAGTATAGCGGAGGTAAGGGTCGAATCCCACGAGGATGGACACGTTTAGATAACTGTGGTGACTTTCCTGGGTGTTTGGTTAGCTACCACGCGTGGGTTGAGATTTACCTAGACAGGAAACAAAGGTAGTACTCTACTGACTAGTAGGCGGAGAAATAACAGACATGGGGGAGTGTTCGTGAGAATGGGGGACAAGGTGTATCAGAGACATATGGAAAGTGGACAGTTACTAAAAAGGGAAAATTAGGTAACAAGGTGTATCTGATGGCTGGGGCTTTCTGACAGATCTGGGCAGTACATCTGAAAAGTAGGGAACAAAAGTAAAAGTAACTTAAAAGTAAAAGTGGACCAATTAAAGTTGATTTTGACGTTTTCTTCTTCACCAAGTATTGACAGAATTTAGATAAACACAAACACCATGACTGAACTTCAGATTCACAAATTCAAACTCGAGATCCATCGATTAAAATGCTTAAACTTGAATTAAACGGTAAACTGCAACTTTTACTTCTATTGACTGACATGCAAGGTGGTAATCACGGCGCAGAAAAGAAACTCATGCACGAAAACTTGACTAACTTAGCTACAACTTCAAATCAACAGCTCTCGACAAGAAATGAAACTTAGAAATTGAAAGCAATGACTAAATCTAACTTCCCTAGGCAGAATGAAGCGAACTCAAACCAAAGTGACATGCGAAATAGAAACTTCATAATGTAAAGGCTGGAAATTAACAAGGTACTTCAAAAGGGCAACAACGATGAGTGTTTGCAAATAACTAGCAAATGAACAAAAGTAAACTTTAAACTAAGAAAGCGATTAAGATTGTTTGTGCCACTCCGGGCGATGATACTACTATACTACTGCGATAACTGGCTGGAAAGGCGAACTGATGACTTCTCCGGCAGACTCTTGGACGTCAAGTGACCATAGCTGTGGCGAGGAACGAGAGGTGAGATAATGCTGAAGGATGGATCTTCTAGAGAGAATTCTACTAAGTGTGATTGTCAAACTCTGAACCGAACTCCTTCTCTCTCTCCAAATGGCTTCTTTTATAGGGAGGCTTGCCCTTGCTTTTAGGGTAGACTTCTCCCGCACTTTGACCTTTTTGCCCTTGTAAAATAATCATCCCAGCTATCTTCCTTCTCCATCTCGAGTCTTTTCTCTGGCATGCATTCTGGTCAGTATCGCACCCTTCTAGTGCCCTTTTCACTTGCGTCACACGAATCGTCACCTACTGACTTGGATCCTTCAATCCTGCACACTTAAGCAACTGTTTTGCAGATAATACATGTATTTCACGACATACTGACCAGTAACCAAGGCTTAGAATACGACTTATCAATAGTCAAAGATGTGGAATATATGACATGGCCGTTGAAAGATCAATGTGTTGAGAATATGAGGTGAAATTAAAAATGGTGGATTTTGTGACGTGATTGTGTGAATATTTTGATGCGGGGTGAAATATATTGTGGCGAATTATTTTCCCAAGGGATGAGTGAGACTAAATAAGATTTTCATAAATATCCTACACATTTTATTGGAATTTTCAACCCCTATTATTATTGGAGAAGAAATCTTATTTTTCTTGGATTTAATTAATTGCTTGGGATATTTATTCGAATTAAATCCAAAGTCCAAATATTCTTTAATTCCTCCATGGAATTTTCGACCTATATGCCTACACCATGGAGATTTCGAAAATCTCCTATTTATGGGAGAAGGAATTATTTTAACTATATTATTTGATCCCTTATTTATTCTCTTCCATGAATAAATATAAATATTCTAGCATATTTTACCATATCTAAGGAGATATTGCCATATCCTATTTAATTTAGGAATTTAATTAAATTCCTCGTGCAGAGGAGCTAGAAATCACGCCTACTTCCTATTTATTTGGGAGGATTTATCATTTTATTCTGCTCCGTAATATTTTATTCTACTTCCTGAAATACCAAAGTAAATACTACACCTATTTAATAGGCAAAAATCGCCTATTTCTCTCTCCCATATTCACGCTACTTTTCCTTTCTTCTCTAACTCCACAATATTTATTTCATTAATTGTGGAGAATCAAATCTTGGAAATTATATTATTTGGGAGATCAAATCTTGGAATCTATCTCTATAAATAAGGGAGGAAACCCTAACCCTAGCCCCACTACTACACGCCTCCTCCCTCTCTCCCTCACGCCATTTTACTCTCCCACTCTCTCTCAATTTTTCTTCTATTTTTCTCCAAGAGTTCTTCATCTTTTGAGAAGAATTAAGATTCTACTTTGTGTCTACCGATCGTTTTTATCAAGAAGAGGTATTTTGATTTATCTTTTCCCATCTAACCGATTAATCGGTGTTCTTGAACCCTCATGCATATAGATCGAGTGAAAAGGGAAAACCAATTGATGAATGGGATGCATGTGTGTGTGTGTGTGAGGATCGTGCTGATGGGGTTTGGTGCCCCTTGCACAGCGGAAGACTTGTACAAAACAAATAAATCAGATACGAATCTAATTGACCGATTATGCGATTAATCAATTCACATGTTAAACAGATAATTGCATGCTAGAACGCAAATAATTCATGCTTAGAAAATATAAATCCTAAACATGTTTTCTACGGTTTAGAGTTACCGATTTGATTCTCCAAAGAATCGACGATTGTTCGCGCCTTCTCCACGATGATCTCAATACTAGACCACGGATCTTCTGACTGGTTCCCGAACTGTATCTCGATATCAGGGTGGGCTGATCTTATCAAAATACTAGGACTCGAATAAAAAGAAGACAGAAATTTCTCACGGAGAGAGCTGAAGAATTTTCGAGCTCCTCTACTAATTAGAGACGGGGACGAAAATTTCATCTAATAATAATTGTGATTTTGTCTCTCCTTTATTCTCTTATTTATATTAAGTTCATATTGGGCCCAGTTAAGGTTTTGGATATGGGCTCCCCCAATTAGCTTTTTACTAATTAATTGAACCCACAATTTAATTAAAGCTTATATTGGAATATTACGAGCAGCCACTACAGAAGTAATATTGAACTTTCCCCATCCAAATCCGAAATTACAAGTAATCCGGGTTTACGTTATTTATATTATTTATTTCTCGCGCTTAAGATATAAATGTCCATTAATTAATTGAAGTCTGCTATGGACTTAATTAATTAACATATTATTAATTCCAAGAGTGGACTTAGCAATAAACACTTATTTATTATTCATAGAGTAATAAAACTCCAACTGACAAGTTTTCGAATAATAAAACCTTGTTCAAGCTCCTCTTGAGGACATTATCAAACGAGACTCACCTCGCGCACGATTCAACATAATAGCAATCCTAGCACCGCTAGATATTAATCACCACTACCCAATATATCAGGATTATTGGGTTGCGAAACACCCGCACCATTTGATAAGTCAAAGTAGTGCATAATCAATACCGTATGCTCAATGCTAACGTATGTAGATAAAGAAATAGTTATTTATCAAGACCTAGTCTTTTAATAGATAGCATAAAGACACGTCTTGCTGTTAGATCCATTCAGTGTTATACCACACCAACGTCATCTTATTTCAGTAAGGCTTAGAAATAATCGGACTGACATTGCAACCTTTCACGATAGGTAGTCTAAGCCTATCTGGGTTGTGAAATTCTTCTTTTTCTTTTGCAAAGCATTGCATAGAACCGATTGTGTTACCTTAAAGTGGACGACGCCCACAACCAGTCTACTAAGCAAAAGACTTAGACTTTGTTTGCTTCTTATACATTTAAATGTTTATAAAACATCTTATATATGCACAAGCAAACACAATGTAATAATATACTAATTCTATTCGTGCGAAACTGCTCGAATAATACTGAATCGGGTTAAAAGTGGATTATAGAGTTTTACGTATACAAGCAAGATTCTATTCGAGCGAAACTTGCTTGAAACATGCTTTTCAGTATACCAAACCTAACATGTGCGTGTGTGTGTGCGTGTGTGCGTGTGATGTGTGTTGTAAAACACTCATGCGTGACATGTTTTGATGATAGATCTGGAGTTGTAGTGCGAATAAAAAGTGATATGATTATCATGTCTTGATTTTGAGTGGTGATATTAAAACGAATTGATGGGAAAAGGGAAACGTTGGGGACATGCATGATTTTTGAATCAATGATTGAGACTGATTTGTGATACATATAATTTAAAGGTGATAACTCGCGCTCTCAGCGTGATAGCAAAGGGAAGAGAATACTTGCGATCTAAGCCGTCGAGGTGGACTTTTCTTTTAAAATAAGGACATCGTCCTAAATCTTTATTGATGAGAATGAAATCTGTGTTATCATGCTGTGATTTGTTTTGTCGTGCCTATCCCGTGTGTCTATGCCACTATTGATTTAATCGAATCTGAATCCTTGTAGAGCTGCAAACTCTACTTGGGTTAGTGTACACCAATGTTAAACCGTGTGCTGGCGTACGGGTTGGCCGGTCTAGTGACCTGGAATGCGGACGCATTCCTTATCATGTAGAATGAGGATATGGTAAACGTCGATGAGAAAAATGGTTGCGCGACCGTGATTTTGGATAAAGGAAATATTTTGGTGCCTCGGGCATTTCTAAATATAAAACCCCGATGGACACTTGAAAATGGCATGATAGCTAATATTTTGATAAAACTATTTTCGGCACGAGTCCACTAAGTATGTTTATAGTACTCAGTCCTGCATGTGTTTTCCCTATGTGCAGGTCGAGCGGCGACGAGCGGTTGGCGGTGTTGAGCAAGTTAATTGAATAATATGATCATTTTGAAACTCCGAGTGTAGTTGTGTCTTCATACATGGCTTCACCCTTCTCTTGGATGCTTCCGCTGAAACATGAAACTTATTATCGTTTGTTTGAGTTTGAAACTATTTGACCTTTGTTTAGAACCTTGAGACATGATACGGTTTGGATTATCTTAAAACCTTATCGTTTTGAATATTAATTGTGATAGCTCTTTTATCATTGAATTTCATTGCTAAGGCATTATTCTTCCCTTACTTAACTGTTCATTAAATACTTTGGTCAAATCCCTTTAAATGAAACCCTAGCCTCTGTTCCTTGTTGCATTTAAGTCCGCCTAGGTAGCGATCGTCGTATTTATTATACCCTAGAAACGCGGTCGTTACACTTATATTCCACTAATTTATTTCATTCAATTTTATTATAAAATTAATATTTAAAAATGAAACACATATTTTATTAATTTTTTCAATTCATTTTTCTTTATATATTAAATTTTGTATTGAAATCAAAATGGATAATTATTTTATACTCCTATTTCTTAAAACTCATACAAAAATCAAAATGGATAATTACCGAGATATATAGGAAATATGAATTATTGGAACAAAAAATTGTGTAAAAGTCAACGTCATTATAAAAATACTTATGTAATTATTGGGAGAGTCTTAATTCAGCAATCGAATTCGACTTAAATTAAATTGATCTCTTAAACTACAAAGGAGACCTATTTGGTGAACCACTTTTTAACATTTTTCGAATATAAGTAATTTGAATAAAGTCTGGACGGGGTGTGTTATATTGCTAACTATTTAAGTTGATAACTCTGTTAACTCATCAATACATTATACTATTAAAAATGGTAATACGGTGATATCAAAATGTTAACATATAATAATGTCAACATATTATATTGAAGTTCAATAAAATTATGTGTTGACATTTTAATGTCATCGTGTTGACATTTTTAATACGCTGCATTAATGAGTTAGCAAGTTAGCAATTTAAGAAAGTTAACAATTTATCACACCCTAAGTCTGGATAATGTCAAATAAATGTATTACTAGCTGTGATTGTGAGATCAATTAAAATATGCGTGTCTTTTAAAAATAGAGTAAATTGCTTCTAAAATAATGAACTTTCACAATAGTTTGATTTTTTCCATGAACAATAAAAGTTGCGTCAAAAATCATGAACTTTGAACTATTTTTGACGCAACTTTTAAAGTTCATGGGAAAAACCAAACTATTGTGAAAGTTCATGATTTTAGAAGCAAGTTACCCTTAAAAATACTGCCCTCTCTCCACGATTAATTGACACCAATTTCTCTTTTTATCCGTACACAAGTAATTGATACTCTTACTATTTTTAGTACTGGATTTCACGTTCCAATAACTTATCATACTCACATTTTATTATAAAACTAATACTGCATCTGTATCAAGTCTCAAGGTACTTGAATTGTATTTCTTTTTGGATTGTCCCAAGATAGTTGAATTATTTCTTTTTTGGTAAAAGCTTTTCCTCTTACTCACTCTTTTTTATCTTTCTTACTTTATTTTCTCAACACATCAATTTCTTAAATTCTGTATGCAAAAGAAATGATACAACTACTTTAGAACAGAGAAAATATATAAAAATATGATTCACCTTCTGCTAAATTTTTCAATCCATTTTTATATTTGTGCCAAATTGAAATGACTTAATTAATCGGGACATGGGAGTAACTAAATAAGAAGTTATATTTATAAAAATATAAATTGAGAAATCTTATAATGATTGGGTTTATAGATATAGTGAGTATACCCGTTTCCCACAATGTTCATTAAAAGCATATTCGTTACCTTTTTTACCTTCATGTTATACCTTCCATGATTTTGTCATCAAACGCAGAGTGAAAGGGAAGTAAACATGAAGCAAAACGCGCGGTGAAATCAGAATCTGATTTTCCATCAGAATTGATCTCCAATAAAGAACCAAGCAGAAGCGGGGAAGAAGGAAAATAAATAGAAAAAAAAAATGGAAAAAGTGATGAATATATTGAAGCCGAAGCCCAATCCACAGCAATTGCTCCGAGATTGGCAGCGTCGCCTCCGCCAAGAGTGCCGCAATATTGAACGCCAAATCCGAGGTCCTTATTTTCTATGTTTGCATTTAATCGCGAGGGTTTTGTTCGGTTGTGTGTGTATTCAAGGAAAAAATTGAAGTGTTTGGAGATTTTGGGGTAATTTTTATCGGTGGGTTTTGGTTAGATATACAGAGGGAAGAGAAGAATGTGCAGAAGGCGATCAAAGAGGCAGCTAAGCGGAATGACATGGGTTCAGCTAAGGTGCTTTTTTTTACCATTTTCATTTTATCTGTTGTGAATTTTTATCTCTAATGGATAATTCGACTTATGATTGTAATGGTGATTTGGAATTTGGGGAGATCGATTGAGGATTTCCTCTTTCTTTCTCTCTTAACCTTTTTAGGTTTTATTTTTCCCATTAATCTCATTGGGGAATTAGGTCATACTATGTTTTTAAAGGTTTTGAATCTTTGTTTGGTGTTTACGATTCGTTTTGAACTATGTATTGCCTGTATTATGTGGGAATACTTCAGCTGAATCAGTAAATTATGTAAATGGTCATTGATGGATTATTAAGGCTTACATATAACTAGTTGATGATTTACTCACGAGTGATGTTTTTGTTGATTACATCTCAAGCAGGCGCTTGCAAAAGAACTTGTGAGATCTCGGAAAACTGTGAATCGCCTTTATGAGAACAAAGCTCAGTTGAATTCGATATCAATGCATCTCGGAGAAAGTGTTGGTATGGGCTTTTGCTCTTCACTTTTTTCTTGCTTTTGATTTGTTTCGAATTCATTTAGATCCTTTCGGATGAAGTGATAGGCAATACATAAGTTATAAAGTGCTTGTAAATCATGTATTTGTTGTCTATCAAGTGCTTGAATAGGTTTTCAGTTTGGGTCCTGCATTTTCCTCCTTGATAGTCAGTGCTGATCCGCTGCCATTTACATAATGGTTCTCTTTTTATTTTTATTTTTATTTTTTATTGTGATGTGTTTCATCATATCTATTGTTTGGATAGGGGACGATGATAGTATTTTAGAAAACACATGTGCATTTTCAGATTGTCATAGTGCACGTATGCTGGAAACTTTTGCAATTAGCTTATGCAGCAAATATTTTTATATTTGGAGGCAAGTTGGGCTACTCTCACTTTAACTTCTTGTGTCTTAAAGACAAAGTTGAAAAAATCAAAAAAGAAACTTCATATGTCAGATCGTAAGTGACTATAAGCTCATTATTGAGTTCTTGCAGAAGCATGCCCATACACACAAAAAAAAAATTGCTGTCAACCATCATATAGTGGTGCTTCGAGTTTCTTTGCCTTCTAATTTTGGTACATTGAACATGGCTGGCTGCTCTCTTTTTATTTCTTCATACTCTCTTAAACTCAAAATTGATAAATGGAAAGTAAACTTACAATTTCTAGTTAATGCATCTCTTGCCTTATAGTAAAAGAGAGGGGTGGGTAAGAAGGAAGTCCCTCTGCTGACAAAGTTTACTTTTTTTTCTCAAAGGGTTAAGGGTTTTATGTTTTTTGTTCTTTTACCCGAGGGGACATTTTCCTTTCTATCTTTCCTTGATTTTTCACTTTTGATTCTCAGCTGTAGCTCGAACTGTGGGACATTTGTCCAAAAGTGCTGAAGTGATGAAGATGGTCAATAATCTGATGAAGGCTCCACAAATGGCTGTGACAATGCAAGAATTTAGTAAAGAAATGACCAAGGTAATTTTGCTTTGTCTGCTGTATAGTCACGTACAAATCGGGCTGATATTCTGATGTAGGTTTGGCTTTCTTATAGTGATATTGCTTGTTAGCGAAGTCGTTGAGGCTGTGAAAATTAGAAACACTAGGAAGTAAAAGAGGTAGATATTATGCGTCTCTATATCTCTTCAAGTCAGTAGAGTTGAGGCATCTCACAAATTGACAACCAACACGTAAGAAATCTAGCCAAAGATGGGTGCTTTAAAATCAAGGAATAAAATATATGAATCCACCATAAGGTTGTTGGAAATATATAGGATATATGTTGGAGGAATAATTTAGTTTGGAGGAAATATTTGAGAGGAGGATGAGTGGAATATGTAGGAAATGGTTTAGGAGATGTTTTGATGTGGGGAAGGAAAGAACACTCAATTTCTCAAACTTTCACAACTTCTCAACTTATACAAAATGTTACAACTCTCCCCTATTTATAGGGATTCACTTCATATTCTAGAATTCTCTATAATATTTTATATCTAGATTTTTTCTCCATAAAAATCTAGATATTTTCCTAACATTCTAGGAAATTCTACTAAAATATCTAAATATTTTAATACATCCTCATTCTAGAGAATTCTACAAAATATCTATAATCTAGAGAATTCTCTTAAAATATCTAGATATTTTAATACCTACTAATATCTAGATAATTCTACTACAAAATCAAGTTTAATTATTTATTCCAACAAAGGTGTGCCTCTCGCCTGAGTTTGTCTATACAAGATTAATATACTAACTAATGACTTCCTACCTTATTTAAGTATGACCTAATACCTAAGGGCCTCAAATCCCATGATCCCATATATCATTGGCCCTTGCAATAATTAAATAGCAATGTCGTAAATAATATCTTCTCTACTGCTATGCTAAAACAGTCCCGATATGCAGGCTGCTCCCCATTACTTGCAAACGCTGACTACAATCACTTAATTAGGGCTAGATTTTCAAAACAATGACTTCTTAAGCATTGTTCGTGGAATTTCTTTGGTGTATGTGAAGATTTTTGTTAGTTTAGTCTTGATTTAGGCATTCACATAATCTGGTCTCGTATAAGTGGAAGTGTGAGGAGGAGGATGATGACATTAACTAGCCTTGACGAATCATCAAGTATTGAGGTTCTGTGTCTTTGCAGGCTGGTGTGATTGAGGAGATGGTCAATGAGGCCGTTGATGATGCACTGGATTCTGAGGACATTGAAGAGGAGACCGAGGAAGAAATTGACAAGGTTCTAACAGCCATTGCCGGAGAGACTGCCGCACAACTTCCTGAAGCCGTTAGGAAGCAGAAACTCAAGCAACCTGCCACGAGTGAGGACGTAGAGGTATCTTTTCAAAGATGTTCTTTATTGCATCTCCATCTCATCGTGTATTTATGTCATCGTATGTTATTTCTTATGATATGAAACTACTGGAGGACGTAGAGTTATATTTTAATAGATTTTCTGTCTTGCATCTCCCTCTTATCGTGTATTCATATGAAACTACAGGAAAATGTCGATGACGAGGAAGAGATGGAAGAGATACGAGCTCGCCTTGCCAGAGTTCGTTCCTAGGTCCTGACCTCACTCAAATCTTGCCATTCGATAAAATTACACTTATTATAATATGTGCAAAAATATGATTCTTGATATCATATATGTATGAGAAAGAAATATCCTTGCGTCTTCTACGAGAAGATCAAGATTTCATCTTTGTACACATATTGTCCTTTCTACATGTCTCTTTTCTTGTCAATTCTTGAATGGTGCCTGTGGGGTCCGTTTCTAATGTTTAAGTTACCATTTCTTTTCTTGTCTAATGTTTAATTTACCATTTTTTCTTATCAATTCTTGAATGGAGTATGTTGGGCCGATATCAAATTGACTTGATAACGATCCAATCCGCACGATTTGTCACCCCTAGTTTTAAATGAGTACTTGCAACATTTAAATACGAGCCTAACTACTATATAACACTACAGATTCAAGCCTAATAATACAAGAGACTGTTGATTAGGAAGACGCATTAAAAGATTATTCTAGTGAAACACTGGCAATTGTAATAATGGATTCGATACAAACATAGCAAAGTTTCAATGTAGTATTTCCGCAATGCGGTAGAGATTATCCAATCTACATTAAGTTAAAGTATTCGACGCATGGTTACACATGTACCATGAATTTGGTGCTCTCTCTATGTACAGTTTAAAGGGAGATAAATCTACTAGTACAAGAAAGAAGAGGAGATTCAGATAGCCACTCACAACAACGGTATGCATCAGGATATGCTATGCGAGGGGGGTGTCAAAGCACATTTTACTTGAGGCAAATTCGAGCAGCCATCTCAGTGCCGGAAAGTCCTCACCACTTGCTCAATCCGTCTTCGACATAGTGGACAGTTTGTCAAGTGCGAAGAACATGTCATACAACAGCACATATGGCCACACCTGCAAACAATCAACCTTAGATTCAATGGTGATGGATTCTCGAGAGACCAGGTGTGAAAAGGGTTTATGACAAGAACGTACGGGACAAAAACTGAATTGTATTCTTGCTCCAAACATATCACACATAAATCTGGCATGAGTCTGTCTTTATTGGTGTTGTTGTCTGACCCACTCTCAGCCTTGCCATTTAAATCTGCTATTGTAAGACAAGGAACATGCAGAAGATATGATTTGTACGTTGATACATAAAGGAACCGTGAATAAAAGGGACGCCAGACAAGGATTCAGCACTTACCTCCTTCGTCTTGCCCAGCAGCCTTCTTAGCTGCAGCAGCAAGAACCCTGCAGGGGATCATCGTCTTAGAAACTTTAAAAAACTCAAACAAGAAAGACCTGTATCAATTACCTCTTTCGCATTTCCCAATGACGTCTTCTCTCCATGATAAATTGGAATGCATGCTTAGCAACAAGATAAACCCCGAATAATGAGAGACCCAATGATGCAAACTTGTACAATCTGAGGGAATAAACAATATTCAGAATATATAAGTGTTGGGTTGCAATTGTAAACTCATCTCACATTGGTGAACAAGAAAAATTGCGATCAATATATGAGTGTTTCACCAACTCCATTAAAGTGATGCCTTTTGGGAAGTGGCCTTAAACAAAACCGTAGAGACTTGTCCCAAAACGGACAACATCATACCAATGTTAAGTTTGGGTATGCATCACCGAACCCTCACATTACGGTGAATTAAAGCAAAATACTTAAAAGTTACTACACCACTAAGCTTCAGCAATTTGGTTCCAGGTGAGTATGTCCACAGAAGTTAGAGGGAGATGATCAAACCTTGACCATTTCCCAAGATTTGCAATCAGTTGATCAATAGTTTTGTCAGAGACATAAAAAGGGCCTTTATGTGGTCGCTGGATTCGAACCGACCCAATATCATCCTTAACAGCCTGACAATGGAAGAAAAGAGAGCACTTAGCAACAGAAAACAACTTCTGAAAAAAAGAAGAAAATTTTTGAGCATTTTAGACAACTATTCCCAACAATCCTAATTACTGTCCTAGTTGCAAAGCAAAGCCCAATACATATTTTATATATATGTTTCTAAGATTTCATCATTTCTGGTTTCAGAAGTTGAAGTTGGCCGTCCATTTCCTCTAAAAGAGTTAAAGAATAAATAAATAGAAGCAGTGCATATACCTCGCCGACAATTGTCAAGGGCGTGCCAGTAGGAAGGACACGTTCAATTCTCTTGACTCCAAGCATCTAAGCAAATAATACTACATCACTACAGAGTTCAAAACTGTGTCTTTGCAATTGCAACAAGTATATATATATATAAAGAACAATCTGAACCTTTAGGCCCTGAAGATAATCCAATGTTCCACGCACTAGTGATCGTCCAGACTCCTCAAACACTTCACTTCCTACTGTAAGTACCAAACCTGTGGCACCACGTCCTCCAACAACGTGTACACGACTTGTACCATCATCCTAGCACGTAAAAGAGTATACCCGTCGTCACATAACTCTATACCCCAAGTTTTAAAGCATGACATACAGGTTTCAAGCTATTTTAGAAAATTCTGCATATTACAAGAAAGACCTATGGGTTTGTATTTTATACTAAAAGTGAGCCCAGAGATAAGAGAGCCAAAGCTTACAAGATACCAGGGAACTTCTTTACACATGGACAACATCAAAGCTGAATCTTGTATCCAAGATCCGGCATCATTGTGTTTCAGAAAATGCTGCTCTGCCTGGAACATAAAAGGATATTTTCTCAGTAATGGTTTTGTGATCTTAAAGCTATAACTAAATTCATGGTGACTTAGTCCATGTACCGTCTGTTCCACAATTACACCCCGTAAACCACTGTACTCGCAATTAATAGGTGTCTCCGAACCAACCCTCCCTGACACAGAGACAACCAGCGGCAGCACTTTGCTTGCAGCATCCAATAATTGAGCTGAAAAATGAAGCAGTTGATAAATTTTCAATGACATCATAATATCATACATTGTGTCCCAGCTTATTGTTAATCACTTTATCGGTTACTTAGCCAGAAAAGATCCAACTAAAATTCTAATCTTTGCCACCAGGATTCAATGATTCATGATCAAGTGAAATTAAAAAGCGCAATTTTGCCTCCAGAAAACAAAATGAATAATAAGCAGATTACATACACAGTCAGTCATAACAACTAACGTTTTGAGGCTACAGCAAGCAGCAGAAATTCAAAGAAAATAAACAAAAAAAAAAAAAGCTTCAAAAATTAACTAACCCAAGTCCTTCAACTGATTCACTCGAGTGACAGACTTCAGAACATCAGCATCTCTAAACACACCAAAACAAAAAAAATGCTACAATCAAACAATGTTTCTCCTCAGAAAGAAAATCGACAAGTTTTCTCCAAAAGAATTAAAAAAAAAACTAAAAACAATCAAATCAATCAACCTTCCACTGCTCCTCCCCAGAAGATATAGCGCGGCAGCACTCAGGCAACACGTAATTCCCCCAACCGGAATCATCTCCGACAAAACTAAATAACTAATCTTACAAAAAAATTCAATCCGAATTGTACTGATCGACGTATATTATTCAGCTTGTCCTCGACCAAATTCCCAAGCATCCACAGCCCCCAATCAAACTGAATATTTGGCGATTGACAAATACAGAAAAAAAAAAAAAAAAAAAAAAAAAAAAAAAAGTAGAAATAGAATTGCAATAAAAAGGTGAAAGAAATCGATTTGAAAGTAGAACTGAATATACGGAACAAAAGACAGGGCACTGTAGTTTGATTGAAGATGAAAAGCTATAGCTTGTAGATGGTGATGAAGAATAGAGAAAAGCGGTTGCATAAGAGACGTGGTGCTGCAGAGAGCACAGAATCAGATCCCGACACCAAATTCCAGACCAAAGCAACCATTTATCGAACAAAATCGCTACGCGACTTTCTTCTACACGTAAAAGTCGTGTTGTGAATTCCAAAGAAGGATAGAGTCATCATCATATTCATACCAATAAATTACTACACCTTTATCCATTTACTTGGACTTGGGCCTTCATTGACCAAAAGCCCATGAATGATAACTCGGAGCAGGATCCATACGCTGTCGTTTTGCGAACCCGGAAAAGCCCTAGCTAATTTCTAAAACCCTGATATCCAAAAACCTTTCTTCTTCTTCACCTTCCTCAAAGTCTTACCTCATTCTCTCTCATCTCTCTACATCACTGCTTCACTCAGCTACTGCAGCAAATGGCCTCGGTGGCGCTCAGGAACTTAAATTCGAAGCGACTGTTCACACTCTCTCCCCAAATTTACTCATCATGCTGCCGAGGATCCGCCCTCGCCGCGCCCTTCCCCGTTTCCGAATCGCCGATAGGTTCTCAACAGATGCTCAATCCGTGGTGGAGATCCATGGCCACCTTTACCCGGACGTAATTATGTTTTACCTTCTATTTGCATATGTTCCCCCTTTTCTGCTATTAGCATTTCGGTGTCATGTGATGGAACATTTCATAATCAAATTAACTTGTGGTTGTTATAGAATTTTATTCTGGTGATGAAATTTGGAGGATGGGGATGTGATTATGAGCATCTGATCTGTATTTGCCTATTTGGAGTAGAAGGATGGATATTGAGATCGTAAAATTTTTGTTCATTTGATTGTTGATGACAGAAAACCTCATGTCAATGTGGGAACCATTGGGCATGTTGACCATGGAAAGACCACCTTAACTGCAGCTATTACCAAGGTAGGATGTGAAAAGAATAGGAGAATTTAACCTTTAATCGTGTTGTTCAATAGTAATTTTAAATAAAAACTCAGATAGCTTGTGTAGTTCTAATATCTGTTGAAATTCATTTGCTTTATGTGTATAAAGGTCTTAGCAGAAGAAGGGAAGGCGAAAGCTATTGCCTTTGATGAAATTGATAAAGCCCCTGAAGAGAAGAAGAGAGGGATTACAATTGCTACGGTGGGCTCTTATTTGCTGTTTTATGTTTCCTTTTCCACTGACGCTCAGTTACAAGTGTAACTAGATTCACTTAATGTGTATGTTATTGTTGCAGGCCCATGTGGAGTATGAGACTGTAAAGAGGCATTATGCTCATGTAGATTGCCCAGGGCATGCTGATTATGTTAAAGTGAGATATAAAAAACTAACTTATGTTGTTATTTGAAACAATTTTGTTAAAGCTATTTATCTTCTCTGGTTATTTGGCCATCTTTAACTTATATGTATATGCTCTCTGGAGATAAGGCTGGGATTATAGCTATGTATTCTATAAGATTTCAGAGAAATATCCTTTAGTATGTGACTATGTGTACAAGCTACACTTTTTCCATCGTGATTTGGCTTTGTTTACTTCCTTGATTTTCTCCCCCACCCCACCACCCACAAGAATATAATGTGATGAAGAAACTATGTACTTGCTAGGATTGTTTCGGTATCAGCAAAGATATAAGAAATGAACATGTCCACTACAATGCACGTCCGGGTTTCCTTATATCAATTTTAAACCTAGTTGAACCATCCCTCTTTTAATAAATATCATATGATGAAAAGGTCTATTAGTTAGATGTGTTAGCACAATCAAGTGATAACTTGCATGATGTCTAATTGTTATGAGTATTAATATTTACTATAGGAGATGCAACAGTTATCGTATGATGTCCTTTTTGTGCTTCAATGTTGTTTGTGAATTACTTAGGTTTGTGGTCAGTTGGCTTATTATATTAAAAATGTAAATTGATTCTTTATGTGATGTGACTTTGACATTTAAATTCATAAGAAGAACTAAACTCATCCTAGTAAAATATAGAGATAAAGCAATGCTATGGAAATCATAAATAGCTCCCAAATGTATGCTGCTTGTGAAATTTGGATTTTAATGAAATTGAAAATGTTTAAGTGCTAAACTCAATAATTTTATGCAAGGGCAAACTTGAAATGAATTTCAGGGTATTTGTTTTGTATCTGCTGTCTCATGTTATTTTTGGTACTCATCATACTCTAACAATAATCAGAATATGATTACTGGAGCTGCTCAAATGGATGGGGGTATTCTCGTTGTATCTGCACCAGATGGACCAATGCCACAAACTAAAGAACACATTCTGCTCGCTCGCCAGGTTTGATTTTGAACATGAAATGCAAATATAAACCTTACTATTTGCTGCTTGTTTTGTAGTAGTATCAACCTTTACGCATACTGCAGGTTGGTGTGCCATCGCTTGTATGCTTCCTGAATAAGGTTGATGCCGTTGATGACCCAGAACTGCTGGAACTTGTGGAAATGGAGCTACGTGGTAAGTCAGAATTTTTAGAAAATGAATTTTTGTATTCCATTTGTAGATACTCTTCTTTGACATGACCAAATAATATTCGCAGAATTGCTTAGCTTCTACAAGTTCCCCGGGGATGACATTCCCATTGTCCGAGGATCAGCTTTGTCTGCGTTGGAGGGTAAAAATGAAGAAATTGGGAAAAAGGCTATTTTAAAGTTAATGGATGCTGTAGATTCGTACATCCCTGATCCCGTACGCCAACTTGATAAATCTTTCTTGATGCCCGTTGAAGATGTTTTTACCATTCAGGTACTAAGCATTCCTCACCTTTGTATGCCAAGCAAGCCATTTCTTATCAAAATTTCCTATAAGATTTTATAAGATGCATTTTATCATCTATTAATCAATCATGTGAGTGGGTCATTGTTGAAAACTTGAAATATTTGCTTATTAGATAATCATGAGATCTTGTTAAGTGTAAAATGCAAAGTTTTCTTTAAGATACTGCAACTACCTTTGAACCTTTTGTAATCTTTGCTATCTTCATCTTGGCATATCAAAGGGGCGTGGAACTGTTGCAACTGGCCGTGTGGAACAGGGTGTAATCAAACCTGGGGAGGAAGTGGAAATTTTAGGGCTGTCTCAGGTGAATAATCTGATCTGTGTTGATGCTCCCTCTCTCTCTCTCTGTCCTAATTACTTGTCATACTACACTCGAACTGCTGAAACTATGTTACTGAAGTTTTTGCTTCTTGATGTCCTGTTCTTTTTTCTTTCTAACTACTGAAATATTGTTACTCTTATATACTAATGTCATTTTCTCAGCACATCTAACTTCAGGATCTCCTTTATTTTTTTCCAAAACTGTTGTGTTGCGTGTTATTAATTAGGGTTCTGAAATCGTATACTCGTAAAGTAGTAACATAGAAAACTGGGTCATTATGACACATCTCTCTCTGCTACAGAACAAACTTAAAACTACAGTGACTGGTGTGGAGATGTTCAAGAAGACTTTGGATTATGGCCAGGTAAGGATTATTGTTGTTTGCTTTTGTTGTTTGCTTTTGGCATTGTATTGCCACGTGGCATGTGTTGACAAAATTTACCTTTTGCTAGGCTGGTGACAATGTGGGTCTGCTTCTACGAGGCTTGAAACGTGATGATGTCCAAAGAGGGATGGTTAGTACTACCACTCATGGGAAATTGTGTTTGGTTCAGAGTTCCCAATCTTGGATATGCTATCATTTTACTGTCACGTCAAACTTCTGCCTTGATATGCTATCATTTTTTCACAATTTCATTTTCCAACACCAAGGCACTTGCATATAAGGGTGTGGGTGTTTAGTTCAGAGTTCCCAATCTTGGATTTTGTTTGGTGAACTGATGGATAGTTTAATACTAGAAATTGTTAAAATTTTGGATTCACCTAATCTGCTTATATAACAGTGGCTTTTATATCATACTAATATATATGACTTCCTACCCTGCTCATTAAAAATAAACTTGACCATGTCCCACACTAGTTCTCTGTCTTATGCTTATGTCCTTCATTTAACCCAAATTACAGTTCACCATTCCACTGTGGGAGTATTGGGCCCATTGTACTTTATTAACCATGTATCAGATACCTTAGCACCCATGACCCAACTGAGATAGAACCCAAGCCGATATTTGCATAGCCTTATACTAGACACATCCCTTCTTTCGTGCATATTAAAGTTGATACTAAATACTTAATCGCCTTTGAACTCATTAATAACTCCTGTCTATGGCACCTGCTATATCTTTGATTCATATATTTTGTGGATCTTTTGTTTAGGTAATTGCAAAACCAAATACCATTAAAACGTACACAAGATTTGAGGCAGAGATTTATGTCCTCACAAAAGAGGAAGGAGGTCGCCACACTGCTTTCTTCTCGAATTACAAACCTCAATTCTACTTGAGAACAGCTGATGTCACTGGTACAGTCGAGTTGCCCGAAAATGTAAAGATGGTTATGCCTGGGGACAATGTAACTGCTGTCTTTGAGCTTATTTACCCAGTTCCTCTCGAAGCAGGTAAGATATTGTGCATGTTTTACGGAACCATGAATATTTATTTTCTGTAGCAGTTGCTCCTAACCCGAATTTGTTTGAATTTCATTTACCTTTGGTCCAATATGTTCTTGAGTCATTGGTTCATGATATCCTCTCGTTGATGGCAGGACAAAGATTCGCCCTGAGGGAAGGTGGCCGAACTGTTGGTGCCGGAGTTGTTTCAAAAGTTATGAGCTGATACAGTTTATAATCGTCAGAACGTTTTAATTTACCCTGCATTTTTATTTTTTTTTGCAAGCTGCTGGCGTTGAGCACAATTTGTTGTATTGACTTGCTTTGTCCATAAAGTTTCAATCGTGTATTTCTAAAATATCACCTGTAACATTAATAATTAATTTTGCCCTGCGTTGTTAACTTACTAACTGATTTGCTTTGCTCGATTATTACAAAAATAAACAGTGAAATGTGTAGGGCATCTTCCTCGTCAAATTTTGATTATTGGATCATTCATGCTGAGGAATAGTCAGCGGGTACTGATCAGGGTTTTGTTCCGTCGATGGTTGAACTGTAACCGGCTTGCTTAACTATGTCGGCTGTCACGGGCTTTGCCTGGTTGAGGTTTGAAATATATTCCCTTTGTTTCATAATAAATATCACACTTGATTGATAACAAAATATTTTAGGAGTTATTTTGTGTGAGAATATATTTTTATATATTAATGTGACATTGATAAAATTGTGACTTTTTTTTTTATGGGACAACTTAAAAAAAAAGTTCTTTTTGGTACAAACTAAAAAGAAAAGTGTAATGGACAAGGGGGTATGTTTTATCATGCCAACATTAACGTTTGAAAAGTTACCTTGTGTAACTTTCACATAGAAATGAATATTGAGAGCATCCACAATAAGGGACGTCCGCACGCCCTAGCCACAGGCTAGCGGCTAGGGCGTGGCGGATTGTTCGCTATTGCGTTAGGCTAACACAGCGGACGAACAGGCGACGGATGAGAGGTCGGGCGCGGACTAACTGATTAGTCTATCGCTGGCCGCCTATTGCGCGGTGAGTGATAGGCTAACCGATTTTTTTTTTAATTTTTTTATTTATACTTTATATTTATAACTCATTGCACTTCATTTTTTATAAACACCAACAATTAAAATAAATTAATTGTATTTGTCAATTTATTTGCTAGGCTAAGGCATGCCTAGGCTATAGTTTGGTTAGCCTATGGCTAGGACGTGGAAAGGGCATAATGGTGTAGCAGGACGAGTATTTTGGCTAAACTATTGCTATTGCTATCCTTATTGTGGATGTTGAAATCAAGTATATATGCATAGGAAAAGATTACTGTTACCCTTTTTTAGATGAAAATAAGGGTGGTCCTTAAAATTCATTCACACCCGTCTGTAGTTTTGAATATCCACATATATTACGATTTGTGACCATTATTAGTTTTATTACATTATAAATTGTTTTTTTGGTAAGATTCATACGAAAAACTTCACATGATAGAACAAAGCATTCATCTTTGGACCAAAATTTATACATTTACAATGCTGTGTAGTAGAATGTTGTCATCAAATTAGCTCCACTTGAGTATGATGATTGAAATCTATGCAGCAAAAGCCACATACCTCCTTTCTCTTAACCAGGGCTACACTGCCTTGAGAGCGACAACGGCCACCAATGTGATTGCCCTGAAGTAGATGTCTTTCAAGTTCCTGTCCAAAACACTCACCATTTCCTCTTCTCTGCCATCGCCTTTGCTAGAGGTTTTGCTAATAGAGACAACGGTATCCCTCAGCCTGTTGACGGCCCAAGAGAGCCACACGAGACCTAAGCCCAACCCGGTGCTCAAAATCTTGGACGCGCACAAGGGCAGCCGATTGCAGGCCACTCTGCAGAGAACTGATAAGACGACAGCAATACCTGTCCCGGCAATGCTGGCTGAGAACTGGGTAAGAAGTCGAGGCAACTGGGGACCGGATTTCTTCAACGAGAGGATTGTGTTTCCACCAGGCTGCTTCCTGTCCATAATTATGGATAGAAGACTTTCGCAAGCATGAAGGGAGCTGTTGCTGTAGGCATCCCTCGTCATCTTCTTCTTCCGTGGTGTCTTTTCCTTCACTTTGTCATGGCTGCAAAAATCGAGCTTACATGAGCAACGTGCAATTTTGCGTAGCAGTCATCAATGAGCTGAACAATAAGCATGCTCGTCATGTCCTATCTTTGAGATCATTTCTTGAAAAGCAAAACTACCAAAATATTGCTTCAAAACGAGATAGTAAATCATTGCGACTTGCTAGCATCTTTTTATATATGATGTCGTGTAAGTCATTAAATTATTCGCGTTACTGTAAGAAAATATCATCAAATCTTTAGAGCAACATTGATGCTTAAAGATCTCGACTAATTGAATGCAAGCGCGATATTACCTCTTGGGAAACCTAACTTTCTCAGGTGCGACTTTTGATGCATTAGTACCAGCACTTGCTTTTCTTCGCCTGTTCACGAAGAAACACTGGTGAGATTCACAAAGAATTTAACTGCACGGGACAATATCTTATGAAAATAAACAGTAACAATGTTTGAATCCTGAGAGGCGACAGCCTCAGTCGAAAGACAGCAAGTCTCAGCATCAATGGAACTCTTGCCATGCAACTATCGAGAAACAATTTCGTAGACGAGTTAGAGTGAAGAGCAGACTGAATACCTTTCAAAATAAGGGACCAGCAACGTCTGCCTACTGGATTTATTCGTGTTCTTGAGTGAATGAATGTCGGAGATGATTGAAAGCATATCAGCCATTTCAGTGCTGGTATAGCTTCTATCATCAACTAAGTCCAACGACGGCTCCTTGAAATAAAGTTCCTTAGTTGGGTATACAAGATTCTGCATAGGTTGGCCTTCGTATCTAAGCTGAGGCACATCTGCAATAGGTGACTGAGATCCCGTTAAATCATAGAACATCGGAAAGTTCAGCAAGGGATCTTCATCTTCAATTGATCCAGACGTAAGCAGCTTCAAGATCTTCTCTTGCCTTGCACATCGTTCAACAATCCCAAAGCCAAAAAGCACAGAATCAAGGCTGGTGTCTGTCTTAAAAAAAACAAAGAGCAAATCAGTATATATTTATTTCAACACCATCAAAATCCAAGTCTAAATTATAAGTATAATTCTTGACAATATATTATCTTACGATGCAGTTGCAAACACAGTTCAGATATACGGACCTTCAAAATCAACGACCGCAGGCCTCCTACACATCAAGTCAAATCTGAATGAGTGGTTGAAGTCCAAGAATCCACAAGGGGATCTCCACTCCTCCTTTTGCAGCCCACTTAGACTGAACGAAAGGGGATCAACAAGGTCTTGTCTCGATCCGTTATAGGGGGATAAATGATGAAATTCCTGCAGCATACGTTACACGAGAAGTCATAAGCAAGAGCTCGACACAAAAAGGCAATAACACGAAGATGAGGACCACGAGATGCCAAGACACAAACGGACATAGCTAGACGAGGAATCCATACATCCCTTCACAACTCGATGAACTCAATAGGCAGAGACATATTCCAGAGGAACATACATATGCAACAAACGCAACACACACACACACTTATATTGCTCCAAAACAAGAATTCACTACAATTGAGGCTTAATAGATATCATAACCACGGGAAAACACTAAAATGAATTAAGCTAAAAACATATGTACTCCGGAACACAAGAATTGGAACAAAAATAACCAATCATCACGATCAAAATCCTATCTTGAAGCACAGTAAGAAAACAAAACAAAAGGGAAATAGAGAGAGAGAATCCTCACATTGGAACTCCTGCAGAAAGCAAGTTCTTGATGGAAAGCAGCCCCCAGTCCGTGAGGAGGGTAGCAGCCATGCGAAGCCATCAAACAGAGCTCTACCATATCTCTCTCTCTCTCTCTCTCTCTGTGAAGAAAACGGATAATCAAGATTGGTGTAACATGTTATAAGGGTGTCATCTTGATTTGGCTTATCCTCCGCTGCACCTCTAATTTCGCCCAGATTTTTATTCCCCCTTTAGATTTGGAGCTGCTGATCACACGAAATTAGATTTAGTGATTAATTGGAGTTTGTGGTGTGAGCTCGCCTTGGGATTCCGAATTCGGACAAAGCTATGTCCTAGTCTTCAATTCAAGTTTGGATTCTTCCGCCCTCAGCCGTTAATCTTCCTAACTAATTTGATTTTATTGCACATAAATAAATAATGTTTTATTATGTGGACCGGGCTGGGACTAGCTACAATTCTACAAAATCAACAAATAAGAAGGATGGATTATGTGAAGTCTATTGAAGAGTTAAATTCTTAAATTCTGCAAGAGCTATGGTAGTGAAATTTTGAAGGATGTTAGGAGTGTACAAGTTTTTGAAGTGGAAGGCAATAAAACGAGCCTTAGTTCTTAAGATGTTTTTCCTCTATTAAATATGTTGAGAATTTGAGTTATCAAAAAGTAAATTCTTATTGATATTGTTAAAATCTATGTCTAGTTAAAGGATTTTGACCAATTATAATTTTAACGAGAGATTTAATTTTGTGAAATTAAATAATATAGCGTCGATCTACGTTCGGAGTAGATAACCGTAATTCCCGGTGAATGAGAAATAATGGATTAAAGTTGTGCAAATTGCAAACTAATTAAATGGGCTATGAGAGAAGCTAGGAGATTAATTAAGAAAGCTCCACATTGAAAGTTACAAGTTACAACCTTATTAACCAAGTATTTAATAAGAAAGATTATTCCCACGCAAGCGCGCGCCGCCGCGAGCCCGTGCCCTTGGATCTTGGCAATTGGTCTTTGGCCCTGGTCGTGGGGCTCGGTGCTTGGGTTCTAGTTCTTTTTAGACCACCACCGTTTCCACATCAGCGAGCAAGCCAAGCGGGATGACACCTCGTCAGTGTGACGCGATAAAGCCAACGTGGTCGTGAACGAACCTAGACGCGTCTAGGTTCAACCTCTCCAGCTCCGTAACGGTTGTAACACTCGGCGATTACTAGACTCACAATGATGACAACAATCATGGTTGTTGACCCCTGCAGTGGGCTATGCCAATAAATAGGCTAGTCATCCCATGCATTCCACACCAATTCACAAAGCATTCACAGCATAAGCTGTCTCCCTCTTTGCATTGTCTTTCTGTCGAAGCTCTGCCCTCTCCTCCATCCAGTTCGCCAGAGCTCTGTTGATAGCAGTGTTGCTTCACCAGAGACGTAGCCGTTTTATCTTTGAGGACGAAACGTCAATTCGAGAGCACTACCGAGGCGTATCTCGTCTTGCGGAAAGAGGACTCCTCGACTCGGCTAGCTTCTGTTTACGGTTTAGTTGTTTCGATTTTCCTTATAACTCAATTTCAGTTCTTTCAAGTTGTATTCCTTCTTTTGGGTTGTATTATGCCCGGCTTTTATCTCTCGTAATCCAGAAACAAACAGATATTTTTTTATAAAATATTAAGAAGCATGGCTCAGATCCAATCCAGCATTAAGTTAATTCATCATTTGCATATGGAGCTAGTCTTGACTCACACGCAATTATAGAATTGTTATGCAATTAGCATCTTAATTATCAATAAATCATCCTCCCTAATTGTATTTCATGGTGTAAATAAACTTTTATTTTAGTGAATAATGCATTTCCACTCGTGAGTTGCTTAAGTTGGTTTGATTGGGTAAGAGCATAGGTTTGGATAATCTAAATATCCTTGATTAAAAACTCTTAACAAGTAGTAGTACTATTATTATTTATAGATAACCTTTTGCTAATAGATCTAATAAGAAAGACACTATGTTGGTGTGGTAACATTTGAAAGTAAAAAGACATTTGTAGGAGTAAAAATTATACACGTGAATATATGATGAGCTTTAAGCCTTTAATTACAAGATGTTGACAAACTGAGGTAGGTGACCATCCTCACTCGGTCGTGAGGCACAATTTATTTAATGAATAAATAATTAATTAGTTAAAATCATATAATGACCTTACAATGGAGTATTATGAAGTGGTTAGTTAGGTAGATCATGAATTAAAACCTTTTATTCACCAAATGATGCAGCAAGACATTTCTGGAAAGTTTGAAGTTTGAACATTGAATAATTAACGAATTCATTGACCGACTTGCAACTATCAGCAGCCCATTGACAAGTTGTTTTCGTATTCATATTTGTACACAAACAATCAATAGTGTGTACAAATTTAGTTGGTCAAGCACATGAGAAATAGGTCTCATTTTATTATATTGGGATTGGGAGGTTAAAAAAAAATAATCTCATTTAAAAAATGGACAATCTCTCCTTATATTTCATTTTTTCTCATTCTCTTTCTTACTTTTTCCGTCTATTTTACTTCCTCTGTTCCATATAATTTGACCCAATATTCCACTTTGACCCGTCCTATAGGGGTGGCAAATCGTGCGTGTCGGGTCGTTATCGTGTCGACACGATAACGACACGAACACGATAACAACAAACACGAACACGACCCGTTAAGAAAACCTCAAACACGAACACGAACACGACCCGCTACCCTCAGACACGAACACGACATGAACACGACACGAACCCATTAACGACACGAACCGTTTCGGGTCAACACGACACGAACACGACACGAACCCATTAATGACACGAAAATAAGTATTGAAAAATGAAAATAATAATAATAATACTATTAAAATATTATGTGTTAATAAGAATAATAGTATTAAAATATTATGTGTTAACGGATAACACGAACACGACACGAACACGCATTGTTAACGGATAACACGAACCCGACACGAACACGACACGAAATTTTCGTGTCTTTAATGGGTCGACCCGATAAGGACACGAACACGATAAGGTCTGACCCAAACCCATTAATTTCGTGCCGGTTCGTGTCGTGTTATCGTGTCGTGTCAAAATTTGCCAGCTAACTCATTCTTGATAGTGGACCTCATATTCCACTAACTCATTCTTACTCACATTTTATTATAAAACTAATACTTTAAAAGCAGACCCACATCCCACCAACTTTTTCAACTTATTTTCCATTAGATTTCTTTAAACTCTTGCTGGATCAAAGTGTCCCAAATTATATAGGACGAAGGGAGTACCATTTTTGCAATTTACTCTTAAAAATATACTTTTCGTTTGGAAAAAGCTTCTTTTTTTAGCTTGTCACATTAAATATTACATATTTCTATTTTTAAAAAAAGTTTTCTCTCGGATTAATTTAAATATATATTTTCAAGCTCCACTTAATACATAAAATATAATTTCATAAAATCTTATGTCATTATACAAGTATGACGTCGTGGCTGAAGTAGAATTAAAGACACCATATGAGTTAAAATTAGAAAATCTTCCAATTTAACCGGGGCTGGCCACGAGGATGGGTCCAATTTTGTGCGGTTCATATTTACCACGCGCCATGCATCGTCAATCTCTACTCCCAACTCATGTCACCACCACAAATCTGGAGTGCCATAATACCAGAGAGCCCAAAATCACTCTTTTTCTAATATATACTCTCTCCGTCCTACAAAAGATGTTACATTTGGGGGACGGTACGAGATTTTAGGAGGTTTTGTTTTATGTGTTAAATGGAGAGAGAAAATATAATTTTTATATTCATGTGAGAGAGAACTTTTTTTAAAAGGGAAAATATGACATCTTTTGTGGGACAAACTAAAAAGGAAAGTGTGACATCTTTTGTGACACGGAGGGAGTACTGCTTTATTACTCCCTCCGACCCCCAAAATTCGTCACCATTTGATCTGGCACGAGTTTTAAGAAATGTAATAGAAAGTGGACTGAAAAAGTTAGTGGGATGTGGGTCCTACTTTTATATATTAGTTTTATAATAAAATGTGAGTGTGAATGGGTTAGTGGAATTTATGGTCCACTACCAAAAATGGTAAAAGTGAAAGGTGATAAATTTGAAGGGACGAACGGAAATGGAAATAAATGATAAATTTCCAGGAAAGATGGAGTAATATATTAATTGAAAAATCTTTGTCCATTTTAAATTACTTACTTCTCATGTAAATTCAAAAATAGAACTATAAAACCCTACTCATGATCCTAGCTATCCTGTTATTGTTCATAGTATAATTAATCATCGACCTATTTATTACTCTATTTAGCTATGGAAGTATCAAATGTTTTGTTTTCTCTAGTACATGATCCTACAATTAGATAGATGGCTAGGTGGTGTTCAATTTTTTAGATGAATAGTATTAAGATATAACTTAAGATTGAGTTATGAGATTATTTTAGTCACATTAAGTTGGTGAGCTGTAATTTATTATTTCATGATTATCTATTTAAGATTGAATTGAGGGATTGAATCTCATGAACCAAACAGACTACATATTTAATTTTGAGATACAATCTTGTAATAATACCCTCTTCGTCCCCAAAAAACATACACTCTGGGATGGACACGAATTTTAATATAAAATTGATAAAATAAAAGAGGCAGAGAGGAAAAATACTTAAAGTATTGTTAGTGAAAAATTGATCACGTCTCGAAAGAAGATTTTATAAAATTCAAAAGTACGTATTCTTATAAAATGGAGTAAAAAATTAAAAGTGCATGGATGCAGTATATTAATGTAGTGAAAAATCAAAAAAGTAATGCAACTGGTCTAGGCATCCAATTATTTGAGATTTGATCCTACATTGGAGAAATGAGCCAATGAGACATCGCCAAGTATATGACAGACTATCAAAAAGCAATTTTTAGGTGCCACTCCATTTCTATTTATAGTGGTGGTCCATTTTTCTTCTGGCTCTTTACCACACTCTCTCTCTATAAAACCTCCCTCTCTTTCTCTCTCTAGAATAGTTCCGGCCTTCCTCGTCGGCTCCATTCCGGAACCTACAATTCGAGGAATTTCTCGCGTCAATTCCAATTCAAACGCCGAGAATTCCTCGCGATCTCCCCGCCCCTTGAAAACCTAGAATTCATTCTCTCTAGTCCACTTCCAGTCCAAATTCGCCCCAATTCACCTAGATCCGACCCCGATTCCCCTCTGCGTCGCAGCAGAATCTGGCCGAGAACAATCCCAATTGTTTTACATTCCAATTAATTGCCCCATCACGATCGTGAGAGTGGGATAATGGGCAGGTTCAACAAGGACACAGCGGAGCCCTCATCATCACTGGCGGAGACAACGTCGACCTCGAAGACGGAGACGGTTAATGGCTCACACGATTTTAAGATCACCGGGTATTCGTTGTCGAAGGGAATTGGGGTTGGGAAGTACATAGCGTCGGATACGTTTACGGTTGGTGGGTATTCGTGGGCAGTTTATTTCTATCCTGATGGAAAGAGCGCGGAGGATAATGCTACTCACGTTTCGCTATTCATCGCCTTAGCTAGTGAGGGCACCGATGTTAGGGCACTCTTTGAGCTGACTCTCTTGGATCAAAGTGGAAGGGAGAGGCACAAGGTTCATAGCCATTTTGGTAGGGCGTTGGAGACGGGACCTTATACTCTTAGATACAGAGGGAGCATGTGGTGGGTTTTTCATTATTCTATTAGTGAGTTTTGTTGTCAATTTTTTTTCTTGCTTGTGAAATTTAATTGAATGCCAAGTGTAAATGTATCCCTTTTTTCTTGCGCGTTAATATTGGGGGATATGTATACAGGAAAAAGTGAGATGGACTAGTTGGACAAGTATGCTAGCTATCTTCAGTAAGATTACTGTCTGCTTTTGTGTGTGGTGTATATTATGTGTAGTGCATATGTTTTGTTCATGCTTATTGTGTGTGGTTTTCCTGTGCTGCCTTCAAAAATTTTGTATATTTGTTGACAATTCATGAAGAGATCGATATTTGTTGATTGTGGTATAGAACAAGGTGACAAAGTAATGTGTTGTAAAAAAAAGGAGAGGATAGTAAATTTTTAAAGCTCAAATTTTGCTGCAGGGGTTACAAAAGGTTTTACAAAAGAACTGCTCTTGAGGCATCCGATTACCTGAAAAATGATTGCCTTCACGTGCATTGCTGTGTTGGTGTTGTTACGTCGCACACAGAGGGACCTAAGATCTACTCGATTCCAGTTTCCCCATCAAACATTGGCCTGCATTTCGGGCAGCTGCTAGAAAGCGGAAAAGGGACTGATGTAAATTTTGAAGTTGATGGAGAAGCTTTTTCTGCTCACAAGGTGATTCTTGCTGCTCGATCACCTGTCTTCAGAGCTCAATTATATGGTCCGATGAAGGATCAAAATACGGAGTGTATAAAGATTGAAGATGTGGAGCCACCTATATTTAAGGTATTCTGCATACTAATCATTAGTTGTACCTTGAGTTATGAATCTTAATTATTAGTTCTACTTTCTCTAAATATATTGCTTCTATGTTAAATTTTGACCAATTGCAAATCAAGAAATCATTTGCTCCGGTGGAGCTTCTTCTATTTAATTGCTTAAACAGAGAACTAATTATCAGTTTCGAAAGTGCTTTGCGGAGCTTATAAGCTCTTTGGAATAGCTCATGAGATGCTTTAAAGTTCAAGCATTTCTCCTCAGATGAATAGTGTAAAATCGCACACTTTTCCTACCACAATTTATCTAGTACTTAGGTTCTTATATGGATTATTTTGATAATCTTTAGACTCAACCATGACATATAGTCAGTGCAGTGTCCACTTCCTGGTGCTGGTACTTGTATAATGTAAATGGCGTAAACCTCTCGACTTTAAAGTGCATATTGAAGTTGATATTGCAAGCTAGTGCCCTAGCTATTCGTGATATGTTGCTCACTTTCTATACAAGCAAAAACGAAGTTGATACATTTATCTATGAAAGGAATTTGGTAAATTTTTCCTTGAGTGATGCATCGGGCATAGTGGCATGTATGAGAAGCATGAGAGAGATGCCTCTTGGAGGTCCTTATCTTGTTCTCTTTTAATACCTGTTTGTGAATGAAGAACTTTTTGCCTGTTCCTTCCTTCTTAGTTATGTTTACTCGTTAAATTCATTATATATCAGCAAAATTTTGGGTTACATTTTCTCTGCAAATTTTTAGTATTGTTGTGTTTTATTGACAGTTATTATATTTTATTTTCCTACCTTGCAGGCCCTGCTTCATTGGATGTACTGGGATGCACTTCCTGACTTTGAAGAGCTAACTGGGTTAAACTCAAAAGGGGCCTCGACCTTGATGTTTCAGCATATGCTTGCTGCTGCTGATCGGTATGGTTTAGAAAGGTTGAGGTTGCTCTGTGAGGTTAACCTTTGTGAAGATGTTGCTATCAATACTGTTGCAACAACATTAGCACTTGCAGAACAGCACCACTGTTTCCAGCTGAAATCAGTCTGTCTCAAATTCGTCGCTCTTCCTGAAAATCTTAGAGGTAAATATTGAGATTGCAATGTATTTTAGTTCCAGAATATAACATGAAATTGCACAGATCTGGATGCACGAGGGATTGAATAACTTTGGTGCAAATAAATAGTATGTCAAAATAGTGTTTCTGTAGTGATACTGGTTGTAAGTCTGTAACAATATATCTTTCTACATTTGCATGTTGACCAATAGCAAACAACCTGAAATCTCATGCACCTTGTGGTTCTCTCATCATTGTGTGGTTGTCTGAGTTCTTAAGATTGCTGAGTACAGAGTACTACATATCCAAGAATTTTGTTGGTATACTGATCTTCATAACACCATTGCAGGATAATTATGATAGCTTTGCTTTCAGAACCATTTTGCATGGTTGGGTTGCCATTTGGTCCTAAAATTTATCAAATTGATTGTTGAGATTTTATCACTCTTTTCTTTGTATGTTATGATAATTGTTTATAAGATGTCTTTGTTTTCTCCTAAAGCAAAGGTAGTCTTAAAAACCTAACTGATGTGGAATGGCCTCTGATAAGGATGATCTCTTTTTTGCAGCGGTCATGCAGACAGATGGTTTTGACTACCTTAAAGAAAGCTGTCCACATGTGATCACCGAGTTATTGGAGTATGTTGCCAGGATCAATGAACACTCTATTGCTGTTGGCAGAGTAGGGATCGAAGGTATTCTAGACGGAGGTGATGTCAATGGCAGACGCGTCAAACAAAGAATGTAAGAAGTCAGTCGCAATTGCCTAGTGATTTCCAATAGCTGAGTAAGAAAATACATTAGATCCCTCTTTAGGGTTTACTAGAAATATATTTTCTGGCTTCTGGTCGTGTTCAATACAGGTGTAAATGATATGCTTCCCTTTATTGTAATCTGAGATGGATCTCTACAGAGCATGAACTCAACGCCCTTTGCCATAAAATTGTAAGATGTGTATGGTTCGCCTTGCAAAACTAAGAACGTACTTCTGTAATTGATATTTTTCCCAACTTTTTTGACAGAAGTAATTTGTCATATTGTTCAGTGCCTTGATTCAGTTTTGTGTTCCTTATAGAATTGGTTGTGTGGCACATATACACGTACATATGTGGGTGCAATGGTATATTTTGGCACTAAAATTGGTGTGTATGGTGCTGAGCTAAAGTTTTATTTTACACCAAATTTGGTTTAACAATTTTGATTCAGCACTAAATCATAAAAATCTGAAACCGTTGCTAATTCAGTTGTTATTCCTTGGATATGCTACTTTGTTGCTAATCATAAAAGACTAGTACTTTATATCCTACTATTGATTAGTAATATTGGTTGAAGATGGATGTTTCGATAACACAAATTGGGTTGGATATAATATAGCTTAATAAATGACCTTTCATACCAAGTCACTAAATTTGATGATAACTCGTCAAAAATTTGTGTTATGGCTCAGAGATTATGGTTTAGTAACTCAACTGATGCGACACCAATATTGAACATAAGTGATAGTGTAACACATAATCGACGAAATCATCCAATTAACCAAATATTTAATTTGATAATTATTTATTACCCCAAACCTAATATCGGATCAATTATTTCACTGTCTTCTGCAATTCGTAAAACAAAAACAAAATTTTAATCGTAGATTACTTATTAGAGCATCCGCAATGGTCGGCTAGCGATCGGCTAGCCGATTCGTCGCGCTGGCCGATCGGCTAGCCGAACCATTGCAGTCGGTCAGCGCAAAATCGGCGAGCGGATCGGCGTGGGCTCGCCGATCGCTCGTCGCTGGCCGAAACGCTAGCCGATCGGCTAGCCGCCATTGTGGAGGCCCGATCGGCCAGCGCCGATTTTCGATTTTTTTTTTTTTTAAATCATATATAAACGCGATTTTCGTTTCATTTTCATTTGCACCACTTGTTTTAACGAGTTTTCTCTCTCTCTAACTTTCTGTTCAAGAGCATCATCGAGCGATGGATCACGCAGGTGGTAGCGGTAGCGGTAGTGGTGGGGATCCTGAGGAATACGAACGGAGGATGAACGAGGCTATGGAGGCCTACATGAACCGCGGGATGGAGCGGTACATGCGTATGGTGGAACAGCAGGCGATACCTCGCCCTCCACGAGTTGTCCACCACCGAGCAGTGATTGATCGGGATCACGCCGCTGCACATCAGCGGCTGTACGACGACTACTTTTCAGAGAACCCGCGGTTTCCTGCCAACATGTTCCGGCGGCGTTTCAGAATGCGCAGGGAGTTGTTTATGCGCATCGTTAGGGCATTGGAGCGTCAATATATGTGTTTCCGCTTCAGGCACGATGCGGCTGGCAGACCCGGCCACACCCCTATCCAAAAGTGCACGGCGGCAATCAGGCAGTTGGCCTACGGAGGCGCGGCAGACATGTGGGATGAGTACCTCCACATCGGTGAGTCGTCAGCCCTGAAATGTCTGAAGGAGTTCTGTGGGGGCGTGATCAGCATTTTCGGTGAGCAGTACCTTCGAAGCCCTACTCCCGAAGATTGTCAGAATTTGATGCAGATGCACGGGGAGAAGCATGGGTTCCCCGGGATGTTAGGCAGCATAGACTGTATGCATTGGGAGTGGAAGAACTGTCCGACTGCCTGGAAGGGGGCCTACACGACTGGCTACAAGTCAAAGAACCCCACAATAATCCTCGAGGCCGTAGCTGATTACCGGTTGTGGATCTGGCATGCGTATTTTGGGGTAGCCGGGTCGAACAACGACCTCAACGTCCTGAACTCGTCTCCCCTCTTCAACGAGAAGTGCCAGGGCGTCGGTCCAGCCGTCTCATTCGTGGCCAACGGCAACCGGCATGATATGGGCTACTACTTGGCGGATGGGATATACCCTCGGTGGCCGGTCTTTGTGAAGACGATCCGACAAACAAGTGATGAAAAGAAGGCCTACTTTGCGCAACGACAGGAGTCGGCGCGCAAGGACGTGGAGCGCGCATTTGGTGTGCTCCAGTCTCGATGGGCGGCAATCAAGGGCCCAACGCGTTTGTGGGATGTCGGATGCGTTTCCGAGATAATGTACGCCTGCATTATCCTGCACAACATGATCGTCGAAGACGAAGGCGTACAACTGACTAGTTGGGTCAGTGACGATGAAGCCGGTCCAAGCCACGGAACGGCCACCCCTAGTGTACGACAGGGGGTACCCCTCAATGAAGCCGGCCGACTCAAGGAATTTGCTAGCATGCGCCAAGTGGATGCTCATATTCAACTCCAAAAGGATATAATTGAAGAGTTGTGGGCACGGAGGACTGCACGACGATAATTTTTTTTCTTTATTATGCATGTACTTTTTTTTTTTATCTATGTAACTTTTTTAAATGCAATTAATGAATTTTCCCATACACGTGTCTAAATTTAATTCCGTATTTTAATCGTAATTTTAATTCCGTAAATGTAGTATATTTTGAATTGTTTTTATTGCGGCTGGCCTATGGCTGGCCTAAATCTGACGTGGCAGGTGGTTTTTTTAGTGTTGCTGACGTGGCAGAGGAGAGAATGGCTGGCCTAAACACCATTGTGGATGCTCTTAGGCGAAGAGAATAATTAGAGTGTTTTTAAAAATGGGTGATAGTGCAAATAAGAGATTTGAATGGACATTTGTGCAATATATAAGTCTGGTATCCTATTAGACCATCTCCAGTGGTGCGCGCTTTGATTACTCAGTAACAGCTCCGATCTCTCGGCGAAGGCGCACTGATTTCCCACACCAACTATGGTTTATTTCCACCTTTCTTATTATTTTTGAATTATGGATTTAACCTATTTTAATGGTTAATTTTCTCTTCAATTTGCAGTTGTTCTTCTCGTATTTCAAGGATTTGGTGGGGAGGGAAGTGACGGTGGAATTGAAGAACGATTTAGCGATTAGAGGGACTCTACATTCGGTTGATCAATATCTCAACATTAAGCTGGAGAATACTAGGGTTGTTGATCAGGACAAGTACCCCCATATGGTATTATTCTCTCTCTCGCTCACTCCCTTCATGTTCTACGATTTAGGGTTAAGTGAAAGTTCTGATTTTTTGTTATCTGGATTTTCGTTCTATGCTTTCTGGATTTTCTTGTGTATGTGGGGGGGTTTTTGTTAGGGTTTTAGGATACTTTCTGCTTCTGATATTCCGATCTATTTTATTTCAATTTGAAGCTCCAACTTTAAGATTTTAGTAATGGTTTTGTATATTAGAAGATTTTGGAATTTGAATACTTCCCACTTTGGTTGGTACCTGTTACTGAATTAGCAAGGCTGAAGTTTCTTTTATTTCCTTTTTCTTTTCAATCAGGAATCATATGAGTTAGGCTTGTCGTTGTCGGGGTTATGAGCTGAAAATCAGGGCCCTGTGCTTTGATTGTTTGTGTCTTGAGTTGTATAGTTAATTGTATTGCATAGGATACTTGTGCCATGGAACTTCAAAGTTTTGATTGAGAATGAAGCTAGATTCCAGTTTGTGTATGCATAAACTTTCTTTGAAAGATTTCATTAAAAACTTCACTTTTATGTGTTTGTAGATTACTCTTTCTTAATTTATGATAGAACCATCTTTCCAGGTGTTTGTATAAGTCTTGTACAACAGATGGCCTTCCTTGGGTGTGTGTGTTTAATCGCGTCTGTAAACTTACTTTGCTACCTCTGAGTATTCATAGTCAGTAACATTGTTTATATGTAAGATTCTAACATCTGTGGTCTTGCTCCTGTCCATGTAATGTCTATCTGTGATCTATTGATTTCTCTTTGTAAATTTTGTTCTCGAGATACTGATACTAGTTGAATACTAACTATTTACATACCACAAACCTTTACTTGTGGTCTATTTTTTAACCCTCATATATTTGATTCCCCACGCTACTGTACATTCATGTAATCCCATGTTATCCGTACTATCTTGCGCTCCTGCTAAAACTAACGAATACTACTTTTTTACAGCTTTCAGTGCGAAACTGCTTCATTCGAGGATCTGTCGTCCGATACGTCCAATTGCCACCCGAGGGAGTTGATGTTGAGCTTCTGCATGATGCCACTAGAAGAGAAGCACGAGGGGGCTAACTCTCAGTGACCGAAGCTTTGTTATGAGCTCGAAGCAGTGATTCTTTGTCTCAAGTTTGGGAGACTTTTTACTCCTGCATTACTTGGAAATAGTATTTCTTTTCAAATTCGAGCATAGGCTATTTGGATATAGACATTTGTGTAGTTGACATTGATTAATCTTAATATCAAATCCTCACATACGATTTTATATATGGATTATTAGATGATGTCGTGTTATCTTACAAATAATTTTCATGCATTAGTAGGATATTAGAACTTCAACGAACTGATGAATGAAATTGAATACTGCATACTTAATTCTTAGGGTTCCAATTCTACGTGCATTTTCAACACAACATCAACCGTTGACATTGAGTTGACATTTTCTGTTGATATAATTTTGTCAACTGTTGACATTTTCTAACAGTTCAGATCGTTTGGAGTTTGTACAATATTTAGAGTTTGCATTTGATTACATATCTGTATAGGTATATTATAACCAACCCAAATTATAACCAATCATATAAATCTGTAATTTTTAGTCGATCACATCTCAAGTGATTGACTGCTTTTCGGCGAGTATTTGGGGAAAAATGACTTGGGAAAAATGATAGTAATAAATAGTTAAAGTGGAGAGAAAGTAAAGTAAACGAGAGAATAACGTAGATACGACTTTTTTCTATATTATTTATTCTTACTTTACTTTCTCTACATTTTGACTATTTATTATCATCTTTTGTAATCAATTGGGATGGATTGAGTATATGCTATGCGGATGTATTCTCTATGTTGTATCATATGCATTTAAGTTATGAATAATTATAACGATATAGTTATAGAAATACTACTATGAATTTATTTCCTACTATAAAGTAATTGAACCACCATCTAAAATTGCACCGGCCAATATATAAAACAATCTAGTATATTTATGAATAGACCATATTATAAAGTACTAGCAATTAATTAGTTTTAAGTAGATGCATTATTATTTTGTTAGCATGAATGTCCGCATTTAAAAAGAAACATTGTTCCAATCCACCCTGTGTCGTTTCAGTTCAAATTTGGTGTCCCTCAGTGAAGGTATCGCCGGAGCATTTCTTCCTCCCATGCCCTAATTTCCTGCTGCTCCGATTCCCAATTAGTGATCACATGGCAGAGGAGACGGCGAAGCAGAGGCTCTGGGACGGTGTGCTGGAGCTGACCAAGGTCGCGCAGGAGAAGGGCACCGATCCCCTCATATGGGCTATGCAGCTTTCCTCCACCCTCACCACCGCCGGAGTTTCCATGCCATCCGTCGAGCTCGCTGACCTTCTCGTTTCTCATATTTGCTGGTCCAATAACCATCCAATTGCCTGGAAGTTCCTCGAGAAAGCGCTCACTGTTCGTATCGTTCCTCCCATGCTCGTCCTTGCGCTTCTTTCCACTAGGTCACTTTCATCACATGCCTTTCTCTTGCTAAATTATGATATGCTACTATATCTGTATTTTTGTCATGATTTCTATTCCAGGTATCACTATTAGGTCACAATTTAAGCTAGATTGTTCTGTTTTACAGCTTAATTCTGCGACATAACTGAAAAAATGTTACTAGCAAATAGTATCAAAAGACTGCTGACCAAGGTGTCGTATGGCATGTTCATTTATTCATGTCTTGTAATGTTGTGCAGGGTAATACCGAGTCGAAGGAGGTACCCAGTGGCATACAGATTGTATATGGAGCTTCTTAAGAGATATGCATTCTCATTGTTGTCTCTGATCAATGGTCCTAACTATCAAACGTATGATATTATTGCGTTATTTTGCGAGCCTGGGTTTCAATTTCTCTAACATTTATGCTATAGTATCAAAGTAGTAAGTAATAGATAATTTTCATTTTGATCTCTTGGATTTCTTTATCCTCTGCCAACATCTGTGGTATTGCTTAGTTGAATGACAAGATATCAGATAATGTTCCCAAAAGATTTGTACTATGTGCTAATTTTTTTTGTTGTGTTTAATTTAACCTGAAGGTTAGCTTAGGTTTCCAGGAGCTCTAATGCTATTGGGTAATACTGATTACTAGAGCTGTTTCGTATTTACTTGGGACATCTTTGGGGATGTTCAATATAAGGAATTTGGCTTCTGGATCAGGTGAAAGTTTTTATCAGTGCACATCCATTAGCAGCACGCTCGTCATAGAAATTGTTTGTTCTCTGACCACCATTCAATCTAAGAAAAATCCATTCTGATTAGCTTATCCCGAAGTGTGTTCAGGGTATGGAGCTAGAAAATAGGATGAGAACTAGATGTATTTTTATATTTTACTCCAATGGGTATGTATGTCCTATCATCTTTGACGTAAGTTTGTGCTTTATGCATGTCCATCTTCAATGAATGTGAGCACGAGACTATAGGATTCTGCTCGGACAAATGTCTTATTTATTGAACCTCGTTAAAGTATTTACTACTCCCTCCGTTCCATAATAATAGAGTCATTTTGCCATTTTGGTACGTTCCATAGTAATAGAGTCATTTCCATTTTTAGTAAAAGTCAACACATTTTTCCACACCTACTTTACTCTCTCTTACTTTTTTCTCTCTTCATCTCTCTACCTTTTTCATTTTCCACTTTATTCTCCCTTTACTTAACTCACCTAACACAATTTTTCTTAATCTTCGTGCCGAAAAGGAGCGCCTCCACTACTATGGAACGGGGGAGTATGTTTTAGAGATAAAATTTATCATGAGAGATTTGTTTACTTGTACAAAATTCCCATATTATCTGATATGTTTTCATTTCCTCGATTATAATTTTGTAAACGCGAGTGATGTGCATACTGGACTTGGTTTTTGTAACTTTTACTTCTTTTTTTTCTTTCTGGAAAGCCAAACTCCATTTATCTTATACTAGCACACAAGCTAGGATTTGTGAGATCCTTCTAATTTTGTTGAATTTCTCGATCTTTTGGCCTCGGAGTGGGTCCAGATTCTGTTACTCCAACTGATTACTAGAACCATTGAATTGCAGGATAATGGAATCTATCAATGATGTTCTCCAGTTTTACCAAATATTTGGTGTTCAATTCTCTGAACCAGGGATTCTCGTTGTTATATTTGTATTCTCTGTTGTATGGGAGCTACTTGATGCTTCACTCGATGATGAAGGTCTGTTAGAATTCACAGCTGAAAAGAAATCGAGGTGGCTAGTTAGGGGTCAAGACATGGACATAGACTATCTTGATAACTTTGATGGGAAAAGAATGGAACACCAGGAAGCATTGAGTAAGAGAAATAGTATTATGGCTGTTGAATTGCTTGGGGAGTTTTTCCGTGATAAAACAACTTCTAGGATTCTCTACTTGGCCCGTCGAAATATGTAAGTTTCCTTTTTTTGGCTCTCATAATATTGTGTCATGCCTACGGCATTGAGTTCTAATTATATGGCAGAATAGTGAATACTTTTCCCTTAATGTTATATAGCCTGGAAACTTTAGCTGTTGGACTTCTTTCCTTTGGGATTGTATGCAGAAACTGAAACATTCACCATCTTTTACTTTTAGGCCAGTGGATTGGGAATGCTTCATCGATCATTTAAGACTGCTGGCTGCCAAGTCTGGTTCTTTAAGAAACTCAAAAAACATATCCCCAGAGGCACTCTTGCAGTTGGCATCTGCTGCACGCCAAGTTCTGTCTCCTAAATGCAAAACAAACTCACAGAAACAACTTCATGCAGTGACAGCTATTTCTCCTATGTCGTTTGCCAGCCATTGTCTTGCTACAGTTCGTTCAGAACTTTGGCTTCCCATAGATCTTTATTTAGAAGATACAATGGATGGATCACAAGTCAGAGCTACCAGTGCTGTTGAAACCCTTACTGGTACGTATACATACAATCACAAGTTTTCAAGCTAATTCTCTTTATATAAATTTTTGAGCACAGAATTGGTTTGTCAGGTTTGGTGAAAGGTCTGCAGGCTTTAAATGAGACCACTTGGCAAGAGGCATTTCTTGGTTTGTGGACTGCAGCTTTACGTCTTGTCCAGAGGGTGAGTGCTAATTTAAAATAATGAAATACATAGTTTTCTTAGATAATCTTAAATAAAGACAAGATTGCCCTTTTTGTTTCTCAGCCGGAGCATTAATTGAAACACACCCGATAATACGGGCTCGTTAATCATGTGTAAAAATGATAGACTATTTCTGTGCTTCCTGCTGTGCTGTCAAGACTGGTCATTTTCACTGGATATGGATGATTATTAAAGTATTAAATTTTTTGATCAAAGAAAAACACAATGTTATCAACTTATCATAATGCGTTAGCATATGGTTTTCATTTCACTTACTGACTTACTGAGGGTTATTGTTAGTTCATTTGATGCATTCGTATAAATATGATGATTGTCCTTTAACCGGAAAGGAAAATAACAGCTATATGATGAACTAGTCAATTGAAGTTGTTTTTCCTAAATTCTCTGCATGAAGCTGCTGTTAATATTCACCTGGTAAATTGCATGTCGGTGGGTGTTTCCATTGTTGATTAGTTTGGTAAAATTGTTATGAGGAATCTCTACATTTGTAAGATATTAAACTATGTGTTCACCACTGTGAAAACTTTCCTCTGTATCTTCACAGGAGAGGAATTCAAGTGAGGGCCCTGTTCCTCGCATTGATACTTGTTTATGCATGTTATTGTCCATTGCAATACTTGCAGTTGTTAATATTATCGAAGAGGATGAGAATGAGTTGAATGGTGAAGCTGAACAGTGCGCAGTCAGTCAGAGAAAAAATATTGAACAGGTAGGAAAACGCCGTCAAGACTTAATTTCAAGCCTTCAGCGGTTGGATGACTTTGAAGGGTTGTTGACTGCACCACCACCTGTTAGTTCTTTGGCCAATCAAGCTGCTGCAAAAGCAATGTTCTTCCTTTCAGGCATGTCTGTTGGTAGTGGCCAACTTAGTGGCATGAGCTTGAATGACATACCCTTGAATTGCTGTGAGTATCTCTTATAGCATCTGCTTTTAATTTTAATGCGTAATGATTTTATTTTATTTTTTGTTACTTGTACATCATTATGAACATCAGGAATTTTACACTCACAAAATTACCTTTTGTAGAAGTTTTTGTCTGGATTTTTCTCTACCTGAGATTGTTTTAGTTGATTTCTGATTTTGAGCTACAATTGGATCTGAATAGGACTCTACCCAACACAGTTTTTTAATTAAGTATTACAAATAAACACTATTTCTTGTGATATGAAATGGTGAATTTTCTTCATCAATAGTTCTTCCTTCTGTCTACTGGTCAATAATTGGGACTCATTTACCTTATTTCTCTTTTCATTTTTATATGCCCATATCTATCTATCTATGTCTGTTCGGGTTCTATAGTCTCCTCTTTCTGGTGGACAGTCATGGGAGTGCACTGTAGTGATGTACTTCTGTATCTTTCCTGCTTTTCGTGTTCCTGTTTATTGTTGAAAGTGACCCCCTCTGATCCGTTTTTTTTTATCACATGCAGCTGGTAATCTCAGGCATCTTATTGTTGAAGCTTGCATAGCTAGAAATGTGTTGGACACATCAGCGTATATGTGGCCTGGATATGTAAAAGGTCGCTGCAGCCCAATTCCTCGAAACATTTCTGGGCAAGTGCCTGGTTGGTCTTCTTTCATGAAGGGGTCACCTTTAACTCCTCCAATGGTCAGTGCGTTGGTGTCAACTCCAGCAACTAGGTAGGCATTACTTACAATTTTGAAAATTTTAGTTTTCTTTCACAACTCGTGTATGTGCTATTCAGATGCCAAACGCCCAAGGTCTGAAATTATAATATCTTTATCAGTTTTGCTGCTAATGTTACTGCCAATTACTTCATGGCTTGTTTTCCTAGGGCAATTGGATCTCTAAGACCAGATTTTGGGATCTAAACTTGTCCCCATAAACTGGGAAAGACAAGAATCATTTTGAAACAAAGGGCTTCAACCCACACATTCTCTGTGTTTTCTTTTACCTTCAGAACAATTTTCTAAGTAAGTTTAACAAGACAATAGATTTTAAAATTTGATCTATCAAATTACTACCCATTCGTCATGGTGCGTGACTGTTATCATCTGTTTAACTGAATATCCTAATTTGGATTATTAACTGACTTATATATTCCAAGTTTCAGTTTGATTGGTAGCCAATAATAGTAAGATGCAATGATGCATAGATAAGATTGTTCTTTAATACTTAAACCCATGTCATATTTTTCCTTCTATATATTCTATTAGTAAGAAAACTGAGTTTGAGCTTGTGCATCGTTATAAGCTTAGCAGAGTTAGAGCGACTGTATGAGATTGCTGTCAGTGGCACAGATGATGAGAAGATCTCGGCTGCCACAATATTCTGTGGGGCTTCTCTTACTCGTGGTTGGAGCATACAGGTAATAGATTTTCAATTTGCTATAGAAACTAAGAAAAGAGTACTACTGATTAAAATGTTTCTTCAATATTTTCCTCCTTGAAATTTTTGTTTGTTGATTGCTAATTCTATAAATCCTGAAAATAGAAGAGATATCAAATGAATCATTTGAGCCAAGTGACTCTTTCCCCCTTTTCTTTCTCTCTCTCCTCTGAAAATAAGCATTGTGCATATGCTTACAGGAACATACAGGTCTTCTAATCACAAGATTGCTCTCGCCTGCTGTCCCTACAGATTTCTCTGGAAGTGAAAGCCATTTGATTGACTCTGCTCCATTTTTGAATGTTATTCTTGTCGGAGTTTCATCTATTGACTGTGTTCAGATCTTTTCCTTGCATGGCTTGGTAGGTCCATCTATATTAAATCTAGTTTTTAGTTTCATTCTACTAAAGTTCAAAATTGGTTAACTTTTTGACGGAACCGTAAAATATGGACCAAAACATATTATTTGGGACCAGAAGCTATCACACTTAATGTGTAGGACCAGAAAGTTTTTTTGGACAAATGTAGAGGACCAATTTGGGAATTTAATCATTTCATTTTCTTGAAGTTGAATACCATGATAAAAAAGGATAGTATGCAACATTTAATTTCTTGATATTTTTATCCATGATGTGAAGGCCTTTATCAATGAACCTTTGAAGCCATATCTATTCCCTGTCCCAGGTCTCTAATCAATCTATTCTCCCTTTTTTAAAAAGAAAAAAAATCCGAGTCTTAAAAAATCAGTGAACAAGAGTGAGTAGAACAAAGCAATAAGGTTTTTTTGAAGCCAATTCTCATTTCTCAATGTATGTGGAGTACTAAAAATTTTCAAAAATGCTCTAACTTTGTACAAAAAAAATTATTCAGGTTCCTCAACTTGCTGCTGCATTGATGCCAATATGTGAGGTCTTCGGTTCCTATGCACCAACTATGTCATGGAGTCTTAACACTGGGGAGGAAATTTCTTCTCATGTGGTATTTTCAAATGCATTTACTGTGCTGCTGAAGTTGTGGAGATTTGATCAGCCACCTATGGAACATGTAAAGGGGGACGTTACTCCAGTAGGATCTAATTTAACCCCAGACTACCTCCTATTGGTGCATAATTCCCAGTTGGCTTCGTATGAAGATTCACCGAAAAATCAAAATAAAACAAATAAACCATCAAGATTATCATACACATCTCCGAAAGGACCCATATTCATGGATTCTTTTCCAAAATTGAAGCGATGGTACAGAAAACACCAGGAATGTATTGTTTCTGTTCTTTCTGGTCTAAAACCGGGAAATCCTGTTCACGAGATTGTGGAGGCTCTCCTAAACATGATGTTCAGAAAAATTAACAGAGGTCAAACCCTGGCTTCTACAACTTCTGGAAGCAGCACTTCATCTGCATCTGGACCTGACGATTACTCTCTCCGTCTTAAGCTACCTGCATGGGATATTCTTGAGGCAGTTCCTTTTGTCCTTGATGCTGCTCTTACAGCCTGTGCCCATGGGAGACTATCGCCTCGTGAATTTACCACCGGTTTGTCAAAATGTTTACAATTAAATGTACTTGGTATTTTGGGATGATAGACTTGTCTCATGTAAACACTCTGTTACTTCACAAATACTTCATCCTGTTTTGTGAAATCCATTTGCACTGCACACAGAGAAAATATCCATTTTACCCAGTTTCATTGGACCTGCAAACAAATCTCCCAAGAATGCACACATTTGTTTTCTGATTGATATGCATGAAACTGTTATCTGATTGAAGCAAATAGGTTTTGGCTGCCTCTTATAACAGTCAACTATAGTCTTACCAATCGGATGGTTTAATATCTTAGATTGGAATATATGAGTCCAATCGGATGGTTTACTATCTTAGATTGGAATATATGAGTCCAATCGGATGGTTTACTATCTTAGATTGGAATATATGAGTCCAATCGGATGGTTTACTATCTTAGATCGGAATATATGAGTATTTGTCTGTAACATTCTGTTTTAGATTCTCAAAGCTCATATATCAAAATAGATTATGAATGAATGTGTTTCGAAAAAGCATTGCTCCTGTTGCATCTGTATATCTATTATTAGCTGCATGCTGTCACTTCTGTTCCTTCCATCTTGCATCAATCTTACAAAGTGATACCATTGTTTTCCATCTCAGGGCTCAAAGATCTTGCTGATTTTCTTCCTGCATCTTTGGCCACTATTGTAAGTTACTTTTCAGCAGAAGTGACTCGGGGTCTTTGGAAGCCCGCTTGTATGAATGGAACTGATTGGCCAAGCCCTGCCGCAAATTTAGCCATGGTTGAGCAACTGATACATAAAATCTTGGCTGCCACTGGTGTCGATGTCCCTGATCTTTCTGACGGTATGTCTTTTTAGTGCTGGCCTTATATTTTGTCTAATAATAACTCAAGTAGACTCATTATATTTGCCTTAAACAGCCTATTACTGCCTAGTTTTCTTTTCTCTAGAATTCGCAGTATTTCTTATTGCTTAAGTAAATTCAAAATTATATCCAAAATGTAGCTATTAGGGGTACGTATTTATGATAAGAGTAATTCAAATAATTTTATTGGAGTAACTTGCATGTCTTCTGGGAAAAACATTGCAACTTTCTAGTGCTGCAGAAAAATGGGACTCCCAAGCCTATTGATCGTTGGTTCAACATTACGCTAACAAGTATCATTGTTGCAGGGGGAAGCTCTATGCTCACACTTCCGTTGCCCTTGGCAGCTATGGTGAGCCTCACAATAACATATAAACTTGACAGGGGTTCTGAGCGTCTTCTAAATCTGATTGGTCCAGCCTTAAGTAGTCTTGGCATAAGTTGCCCATGGCCATGTATGCCAATAATATCTTCTCTATGGATTCAAAAAATAAAACGGTGGAGCGACTTTCTTGTTTTCTCCGCATCCCAAACCGTGTTCCACCACAATCATGATGCCATAGTTCAACTCCTCAGAGTCTGTTTCGCGACAACCCTTGGTTCAAACTCTTCCTCTGTTGCAAGCAAAGGTGGTGTGGGTGCTCTTCTGGGTCATGGTTTCGGTTCCAACTTCTCTGGAGGCCTTTCTGCTGTTGCCCCCGGAATTCTCTACTTGAGAGTTCACCGAGCTGTCAGAAATATCATGTTTATGATTGAAGAAATTGTCTCTCTCCTAATGCACACTGTCAAAGATATCGTGAACAGCGGGTTACCCCCGGAGAAAATGGAGAAGCTGAAGAAGACGAAGTTCAGCATGAAGTACGGCCAAGTTTCACTCTCTGCTGCAATGAGTCAGGTGAAGCTTGCAGCTTCACTGGGGGCTTCCTTAGTTTGGCTCACCGGTGGATTAAGTTCAGTGCAGGCAGTATTCAACGAGATTCTACCCTCGTGGTTCCTTTCCCTTCATGGATCCTATCCCAACCGACAGGATTCAGGAGGTATGGGCGCGATGCTGGCTGGGTATGCCCTTGCCTACTTCACTGTATATTCCGGGATGTTTGCTTGGGGGGCTGATTCAGCATCAGTTGCATCCAAACGACGGCCCAAGGCTCTCCAGAAGTACTTGGAGTTTGTTGCGAGTGCTATTGACGGGAAAATATCACTTGGGTGTAACAAGACCACCTGGAGGGCATACGTAACGAGGTATCTGAGTCTGATGGTGAGCTGCACGCCTGCGTGGATGCTCGAAGTGGACGTGGAGGTTATCAAGAGAGTGAGTAAGGGGCTGAAGCAGTGGAATGAGGAGGAACTGGCTTTGGCTCTTCTTGGAATAAGTGGGATTGGTGCAATGGGTGCTGCTGCAGAAATGATAGTAGAAACTGGAATCTGATTTTTTGTAGATGAGAATGAGAGTAGTGAGAAGAATGTATAGGTGAAGAAGACTGTCTTTGAAGAGAGATGATATTTATGTATTTAAACTCGTAAATCATCAAATTCCCCTCATAATTTTCAGCTTTTTAAAATCATTAGCTCATATCAAATTTCAATTTTTGAATTTTCGTGTCCTACTTTTGTCATTTTGATCATTAGCTTTTTAATTTTTGATAAATATTTTTCTCTGCAATGAAGTGGACCTCATTCACAATTAACACTATTTCAAATATTTTTTTTCTTTTTTTATGTCTCATATTTTATCAATTATGCATTAAAATTTATATTACTTCAAAATGTACTTTTATTATTGGATGGAGGAAGTATATTTTAGGAGAAAACGGAGTTATTGGATTGAATCATTTACTCGCCCTGGCCAATCTACATGGATTAAATTGGTCCACGGGCATCGGCCATCGCGATAAGTCCTCTGTCCTACTACAGTTACCGCGAAAACTTTACAGTATTACTTTCACCATTTGTATGTTCTCATAATTCGAATCAATCAACCGATTACCATTAAATATTTACTGTTAAAAAGTAGTACTATTAATTTTCAATTAAGTCGAGTAAGCACCTAGCCATCTGAATTTATGATATGTTAACCAATTGTAATCGACCAAAAGTGCAAGACTGGTCTTCTAGTAGGACATGGTGTGACATCCATTATTATATCCACAAATGATGACTGTTCTATATTTTGTACATTGAGTATCTCTAAACAGTTAAAAGTGCACTCGAGTATACTATCTAATGGCATATATTGTAATTGACTAATTCTTGAACCTACATCACAAGAAATCTCCATTTAGAGAATCAGTACTTATTAGAAATTGCTGTTTCTTTGTTTCATATGAGTACTGTATAATTTCGTAATTAAAAAAAAATGCAAGAATGTAATATTTATAAAATAAATATATTAATTTTATTTATCTATTATTGTATAATATACTCCCTCCATTCCAAGATGTCACACTTTCCTTCTTAGTTTATCCTATAAAAGATGTCACATTTCTATTTTTGGAAAAAATTATCTCTCACATGAATATAAAAATAATATTTTCTCTCTCCATTCAACACACGAAATAAAACCTCCTAAAATCTCATGTTGTTCCACAAGTGTAACATCTTTTGTGGAACGGAGGAGTACTGCATAAAAGGAAGTATTATCCAGCAATTCCCTTTAATTGGGAAGAAAATTATTGCAGCCTTTCATTTCGGGAAAGTGCCACTTATATATTCTGTAGTTTTTAAATTCAATATTGTCAAGAAAATCTATATACATAAATGATAAATCAGTGCAAAATATAGACGAGCATTTTAAATCGTAAACCGAGAAAATAATAAACTACGGTAAACGAAGCTACAAAATTTGTGACAACAGAAAAATAAAAAAACTCCCCCCTCCAAAATGAACTCTAATCTAAGTAAATGGGAATTAGAAAAATTCCAACTCATAACTTTTACTAATACAAAGTGCATCTGATTTGACATCAACCAACCAATCACTACACTGATTCCAATGCACATTCAATCAAACTAATCCAATCGCTAAAATCGCGATTCCGACTTAATCCACATTCTACTAATCCCAATTAAATATCTAATTGCATCAATTAGTTACCGTTGTTAGCGTAATTACGGTTGTGGCCATCATCGTCTTCCTCGCCGCTGCAGAAACTGCCCTCTTCTTCTTCCTCCTCCTCATCTCCGCCGCCGCCGTCGTCGGAGGACAAGTGCACCAGCCAGCACAGGCCGTGGAGGTGCCCGTTCAGACACACGAAATACTCCACCGCGCCATCGCCGGATCCGAGCTTCCTAGCGGCGGATTTCTTCGGAATCATCCTCGCCGCCGTCATGCTCCACACCCTAGCCGCGCAGTAAGGGCACCGCATCCCCTCCTCGAATCCGATCCGCTTCCTAATTAGGCATTCCCGCGTCCTCGATTTGAAAAAAGCCCTAAATACCCCTCGGTATACCCCGACGTCGTCGTGCCGCCTCCCCTCCTCCGCCGCCGCCGCGTGCTCGCACGGATCGCTCACGTACAGCACGTCTCCCCTGCAGCTCTTCGCTAGGAAGCTCATCCCCGACGTCTTCGAGAATCGCGATTCCTCGGCGAAGTGCCCCGGCGAGGCGCGACTCAGCCGGAAATGCCGAGTCGACTCGCATCCGCCGCAGAAGAAGAGGAGCTTCGCCAGCGCCGGCCATCCCCCGATGATCCGGCTGTTCGTCGCCCCCTCCGTGAGCGTCGCGATCATCCGCGGCGCGCGGTAGATGCAGAGCTCGCGCCACAGCAGCCGCTTCGCCAGCGCGCGGAGCTTCCAGCTCACCGCCGCGACTCGGCAGAGCGTGCGGATGTCCCACTTCATGTACTCGAACACCAGAAACAGAACTCGCTCGTTGACCAGGCCCGAGTTCGCCGACTCACTGAGTCTGGGCACCTGACTCGCGCTCCCCCACTCGCCCATTCCTCTCTATCCGCCAACAACAAATTTCCGCGGCGCTTTTTATAACGGGCTGGGACACGTGGAGGCCGAGAGCGGAAGAGCCAGCACGTGGTGTGTTCCCACTGGACAGAAATACACGCGGGCGAATTTCATTGGAGGGAGTACGGGGAGGTGCGGCACATGGGAAAAGTCCACCTTCAAGTGCCACGTAGCGAGTTTGGATATATCTCCTTTTCGTGGCTCGAAAATATCTTTAAAAAGGTATACGTGGCGGATTAGGGGGCTAAATATCTGGGTTTTATGTATAATTCTAGATTGAGCTAATGAGGGGTGTACGCGTGGGAGTGGTGGTTGTACACCACGTAACAAATTGTTTTTGACTATTTGCTGACTCGTTTTTGGGATTTGGATTTAATTAAATTCTTTCATGTGTTGTCGGGATTTCATATAGATACATTTTTCATTTAGATAATGATTATGCTTGTACTCTACTAATACAGGTGTTAGAGACACAGAGCAAGATATTTATTTAATTATAAGTGGTTCTGATTTGGTAGAATAGTGTATAATTGTTAGTTAGCGTCTCTGTCAAGTATATGCATTTTTACAAAGAATTACAATGGTTCGTTGAAGCAATTTCATGTCGGATTGTGCAAAATAAGTTTGGAAAGAGTGGTTAATTGAAGCAACTTTTTTGGCTATCAACAAATTAGAGATGAGTTATGTTAAATCTTTGACACTATATTTCCTCAAGTTAACTAATAAGAAATGCAATTCTCACCAACTTGGCAAAAATATTTTCAATTTCCTCAACAGGCGACCATGACCATCACATCTGGTAAAAGTTAAAACCAACGTCACTAAATAATTATTATTAATCGTTGTCCAAAACATATTATATTAATCAAAATATGGAAAAAGAAAGCATAAAAATGCGTGCCTGAGTGGTTAATGATTTACTTTCCCGTTTAGGGGAAGTCACCAGTGGGATGGCGACAACGTGGTCCATGTTTGGTTTGCACATGAACAGAATCTCTAACTTTTAATATTAAATTTTTTTAAAATTTAGGTAGCTAGTTTTGGGTAGCCAATACCTTTTTGTACTGCACCAAAAGCAAAATGTACAATTCGACGTTGTTGACACCTGTTTCACGAGAGGTAGCAAAACAAGAATTCTGGATATATACAAGAGTTAGGTAGTATACTTCCTCCATCGATGTCATATCTATAGAACCCTTGGAGCATATTAATATTAGAAAGAATTTCTTTAAAAGAAGGAACGTGACAATTTTGTTTGAGACAAACTTAAAGGATAATATGACAAAGAGGTAGTATCATTTCTTAGTTTATTTATGCACAAGAATTTTGGTAACATATTTTGCAAGCTTGGACCATCTCAAGAGTACACTAAAATCTAAAATGAGATAGGTAATTAGCTAATAGTACTCTAAAATCAATCTCATTTTTGGTTTTTGGAAAAAAAAATACTTCCTCCATCTCATGAGAATATGCATTCTTTCCTTTTTAGTCCGTCCCACAAGAATAGTTGAAGATGCTCTTAAACACTGCATGAATACCGAACTCAAATCAGATTTACATGCTTGGATATTGAGCTTGCAAGTTTAGTAAGTATGGTACAAATTTGTTCTAAATCTGTGAGCGACAAGCTTTGAAACTGCGAAGAGGTTCGGTAAGCCTAATATGAGTTCCAACAACTCTACCCAGGGACGGAGCTAGAAATTCTTAGCAAGAGGGGCAAAAATATATATAAAGATAATTTAAACAGAAGGGGCAATTAGTGAAAGATTAATACAAAATTTTCTATAGCAAGTTATATTTATATATATGTAGTTAAATACGAGCAAGGGCATTTGTCCCATCTAGCATTTAGCTAGATCTATCCCTGACTCTACCATACTTACCAAACCTATGCACGTAGTGCCATGACATGGTTGTGCATAAGTCTTTTAAGGTTCCTATGAATTCAGCCAATCCATATCATGCTTATCAAAATTGCTTGATATGAATCCAATTCAGTGTTATACCACAAGTAGTGTCATCGGTCATTCAAAGTATAAAAATGACTTTAGAATCTAATCTAGAATAGTTCTCAGTAGATTGTTCAATCTATATAGGTTGTGAATAATCACTTTCTTCTACAAGGTACTAATAGATTTATCTACTATAATAGTGAGTCTAAGTCTATCATCCAATCAACAATGCATATGACTTATTTGTTCAATTTATATATTATTTCTATTAACTTAATCAACATAGACAAACCATGTGATAAAACAATTTCTTATAATATATTTGGGATATAACGATTAACAAATACAAAGCAGCACAAAACATGTTTGTAGGGATCATATCACTCGGAATTCACAAATTACCGGGACCTCTTTTATATTAGGTCACCACTGAGATGGCTAATCTCAGTAAGAACAAGCCAATACAAAGAATGATGCAAGATTACAAAGAAACAATAAATCTAAGTAACTATCTATTACAGATAGACCGTTCTAATCTTAACCCTGGCTAATCTCAGATCCTTGACCAGATCTGGAATACAAGCTTGCACCGATTAGAATCCCTGCACACTAGATAGAACTGTTAGTATACCAACACAAGATCCTCTCGAATCAAAACTAAAGGAGTAGACAACAGTAACCAAGAAAGAACAGAAGGAATATGGCTCAGGTCACAATAGTGACTGCAGTAGGCCAAGGACCTCCCCACACGCTTCTACTACAAGTCACAAGATGGGAAACCGTCGAATACAAGGTCAGAAAACCCTGGCCACACCGACTGCCACCAAACCGTCTATGCTACTCACAACCACCAGAAACTCACACAGCTCACAAGATCTTCACAAGTTCTCACTTCTTCAACACCAAACTTCGTCAGATTCAAAGCCTAGGTTAGAATCGACCGAACACTCTAAAGGAAACCGAGAAAGTCTCCAAACTCAAGATCTAAACCGATAGATCCTACTAAAACAAGGATTAATTGGTGGAAACCAAAGATCTGAGGAGTTCATCGGCGGAAATCGCCTGAGAAGTAGGGAGAGAACAAAGAGAGAAGGCAGAGAGATTTCAGAATTGGAGAGAGAGAGAGAGAAACGTTTAGAATAGTAGAGTGAAGTGAGGCGACGCTCACTTTAACACTCTAACCCTGGATCTAACGGTCTCTACTCAGAATCCGGGTGAGGGCTCTACGTGGCAGCAATCGGCGAGGTCTAAGTAAGTCATGGGTCAAGCCAGATGGGCTTCCCATACACAAACATATGGGCTGCTGCATTTAATTAATTGGGGCCAGCCCAAGCTATTAAATACAAAGGCCCAAACAAAAGTAGACCATAATATTCAACAATGTTTTTAAGTATATACCCTAACATGCATGCCATCTCGACGAGAGCCATCCCTCCAATGCAATAGCCCGCGGTGTACGCACAATTGAATGTGCACCTGCCTCCCTATTGTTTATGTTCTTAATATTAGCGACCATGTCCATGGGTAAGCAAACCCTATCCAACGAAGCCACACAAATTTCAGAAGGTGTATTTAGAAGATGCCAAATGATGATGGTTACAAGTCTTAATGATGAAACTCCATACTAAAGGATGGCAAAAAGTTTTATTGGCCTTTCAAGTTGACACATCGCTCAACATTAATATTTTCCATTAATTAGTTTACTATACACATTATTTTCACATTTGACTTATGAGTTTCATATTTGCTCTTTTAAGCTTCAGATGAAATGATGCTTAAAAGTCGAAAGTGGTTTGTCAAATTCCACTCCAGACAAGATTATGTTATTAACTTAGTTTTGATTCTTTAAGTTCGAGGCACGATAACATTCAAAAGTCAGTACTCATTTTAATGGCGCTAGATATGTGTTGTGACATAGATATGTGTTGTGACAGTGGTGAGCAATTGTGTAATCGAGATAAATAGAAACGTAAAGAGACACAGAATTTACGTGGTTCACCAACGCTGCGTTGGCTACGTCCACGGGCGGAAACGGGGAACAAATTGAATATAGATTGTATTCAGATTGTTTTCAGAGTATAGGATTATGCGCCCTACTTCTATATAAATCGACACACAGACGACGAGTTAGGCCCAATACAATATTAAGACCTGAAACAGAAATATGTAATAAACCTAAAATCAAGACTCCCGTTTGGCTAGCGGCAAACCATACAGATTCAAGTCAGATTCAAGTCATATTAATAATATGACGATGCTAACAAGTCAATATAAATTTGCAACCTCTAGATGAAATTATGCTCATTGGTAAATTTTTTATCTTTCCAATGATTTGTCAACTTCTAGTTGGAAAGGGCCAAAAGCGCTTTAGATGGATTTATTGCACACCTAAATTGAGTCTGGTATAGAAAGTTGCAGCCGTTTTACAAAAATCACACTCTAGAGATTTCCACCCTTAACTCCACTCATCCGAGTGGACATTACTGACTCCGATTTTCAGCTTAGTAAGTCAACTATTGGGACTTTTTTTATGTGTAATCGTCTTTCTAGTATAAATAGGCTTTTATGCCTCATTTGTTATTATACTTGATAGATATTAGGAATAGCCTCATCGAGAGCGTTAATTCTTTGTGGGTTTGGTTACTTTAGAATTCCATAATAATGACTACGGTTGCATTTGTGGGCTTAGCCACTATGGATAAATCTTTCAAACTTAGCCCGGCCCACCTAATTTTTAGAATCTGGGCCGAGCTATGAAAAAATTACCCACCTAAAAATAAGGTTGGCCCAACTAATCAATGTGATAGGGTACAGCCATACAATTACAATTAAAATTGCAATCTGATTCTGCTTTGTCATGAGTACTTATTTTTCCTTTTATCTATTGCAATGCAATCTATAATTATGTGTATGTATTTATAGGTTCATGTTAAAAATTTTAGTAGTATTTTAATGTATAATTATGTGTATGTATTTATAGGTTCATGTTAAAAATTTTAGTAGTTTTTTTAATGTATAATAGGTTCATATTAAAATGCATATAGTATTTTAATGTACAACTAAGACCAATTATACTATGTATTTGTGCTGGCCGATTCCAATGGTTCGGCCAGCCGACCGGCTAGCGACGCGAATCGACTAGCCAGTGGGCTAGCCGCTATTGGAGATGCTCCAAAAGATGGGAAAATCCGTCGTTTAACGCCTTTTCGGGGAGTATTAAAATGAGTAGATTAATATAAAGCTTTCAAATTTCAATAAATAGTACATAAAATTTTAATCGGAATATAATTATCAATTCATTTGTTATAAACTAGTAATTTTAGTGATTCTCGTGGTATCAACATAGTGTATTAAAAATATTAACACAATGACATGTGTATCTGAACATTTACAGGAAAATATCAACACAATTATATTAATAATGCACATGTTGTTATAGTAGTACTTCCCCTGTCTCACAAGAGTATGCACTTTTTAATTTTTTTGAAAACTGTTTTCCCTCCACTAACAACACTCTAATTACATTTTCTTTCTACGTTTCTCTTACTTTACAAATTGTGCATTAAAACTTGTATCCAACCAAAAGTGCATACTTTTGTTGAACGGAGAGAGTAATATCTTTTGATAGATTTATTGATATTAAACTGCTTATTGAAATACATACTACAAAGGTTCAAATAAAAACTATCATATTTACACCCGAGCATGATCCTAACATGTGCAATTAAAATCTCGTTGAAATCCTTATAAAACGGTCTTTATTTTGATATATTTTTAGAAAAAAAAAAAATTTAAGTTGATAAAGTTATGCAAATTTAATTTTTTTTTTTTTTTTTTTTTTGAAGAGAGAATGTTTGTTAAGTATGATATAAGTCGTATAAAGATTGACATTGTTTTTTTCAATATTAATAACTTTTCAAATTTAGAATATACTCCTTCCCTTCTCAATATATGAACGTTTGGTTCGGCATGAATTTTAATATATAATTGGTAATGTAATAGTAAAAGATAATGTAAGTAGTGCTAGTGGAGAATGTGCTCCACATCATTAGTAGTGTGGTGTAATTGTATAAGTTGTAAATAAAATGATTTGCAAGGTAAGGTGTTTTTTAATTATTGCAAAACTAGAAAATTCATTCTTTTCAAGGACAGACTAATAAGAAAATCGGGGAAGTAATTCATTTGACATTATTTTAATTACTAAAATTCTAAATTTAATGCTTACAAATTGGTCTTAGTTGTTACTACTATTGAGATCTAATTATATATTGTGGTATTAAATTGAATGATTTACAAGCTACAAAGGTTCATCTTTAATAGAGATTGGTCGATGAGTTAACAAGGAAGAGAATATACGTCGAAGAATAGTAAATGTTGTAAAGAATAATAATCCCTCATAATCCTTTGTGAATATTTTGGTGTGATTTACTTTGTGAATAATAATCCCTACTATTTTTTGAATACATTCACGTATTTATCATATACTAGTATAGTATACGTCTAAGATTCGAAGACACCATTTTCCGCCTTTCCGGCCAAGGTTATACTACTATGCTAGTTTGTAAAATTAATTATAACGTTTAGCGCTTAGCCATAATAACATTACTATTTCCCTTTAATTGTTGTTTAATTATAAGGTTTAGCGCATAATAACATTACGTATTTCCCTTACAATGTTGCAAGGGAAATACTTGAACTGTGAGGCCCTTTTTTCACACAGAATAAAAAACAGCTGTAAGATTATGAATGATGATGAGCCTAATTCAATGTTAAATTCTTCAAATCATTGTCCCGATGATCCTAGCTTCTCTATATAAGTGTGGATAACCCTCCCATATGAAGCCTTTTAAAGGGTGAGCGGCCCATTTCTAATATGGTATCAGAGCAGGCCCAAATCGGCCCTTTAAGGTGAGTGACTCATTTCTAATACTCAATTCATTTGATCACTCAAAGTACTCCATCCCAAAAAATTCGAACTTTAAATTGCATTCAGACATCAACCAGCTGTTGAGAGACAGAGAGAGATGGGCGCTTCTTCTTCAGTCCCAGAAAAGTCCATACACGAATTCACTCTCAAGGTTCAATTTTTAATCCTCTTCTTTTTTGGGTTTTGTTAAAGAATCCACTTTTTTTGCTTCTGAAGTTCCAATTTTGATTGTTTTGAACAGGACAACAAAGGTAATGATGTCAACTTGAGTAGCTATAAGGGGAAAGTCTCGCTTGTTGTTAATGTTGCTTCCAAATGGTGATAACTCTTCTTTTCTTAATTTGGAAAAATAAGGAAGAAAAATTCAATCTTGTGTATAGATTTTATTCTTAATTGTGTGTGTGTGTGTGTGTTTTTTTTTTTTTGGTATTTGAGTATGTTGTAGTAATTATATGGAGTATTTGATTGGCTGAACAGTGGGTTCACGAATTCGAATTATACCCAATTGACTGAGCTTCACTTGAAATACAAGGATAAAGGTATGTTATATTCATATTTGCTCTGTTTTCAGGTGGTAATGTTGCATATCTATTCATTTATGAACCAACATAGCATATTTGTTTATCAATGTTTTGGATTTGAGATTTTGCTTGGACATAGATTGCTTGTTTATAATGATACCACGTCTCAGGTTTCGAGATATTGGCATTCCCGTGCAACCAGTTCTTGAATCAAGAACCTGGAATAAGCCAAGATGCAGAACAATTTGCTTGCTCCAGATTCAAAGCTGAGTATCCCATTTTCCAGAAGGTATAACTTGATTTCATTTGGCTATGGTTATGCCCTATTGGGATTTTCCCTGTCTTTTTTATTCAAGTGTATAGGAAGTTGTTGATCATTGGCAGATGTAGGATATAACTTTGTCAAAATTAGAAAATTTCAGAATAAAAAAATCATAAGCCAAGTGTTTTATTCGAAGGATCGTTTTTGTTAAATATCTAGGCACAGTTTCGGAATGGAATAGTTCAGTTCGGAATAATGGCTATATAAAGTGAAATATCTTTCTCGGATCCTCATCCTAGTATTCAAATCCAAAATTAGGAGAATTTATAAGGTGGTTGAGAGCTGAGTTTAGTAGATTAGTAGAGTAATTCAAAAAAATAAAGGAAAAATAAACAATTAGGAAACAGTTACTTAGCTCCACAAGAGTGGTTTATATACCAATGCTGTTAGCAGTTGTTGACCTGATAAAGCATCATCTGCTTTTTTGTTTGTGATCCGGGATAAATATTTCTGCATCTCAAAGCTATATTGCTATATTGTTTCAAGCATTATAGATGAAAGGAAGTGTAGGTGTGTAGTTAAAAGCTTGTGTTTATTGCGCTAGAAACTTGTTGTATGGACATTAAACAATATGAATATGTAAAGCTTTTACCAACATAAGCCTAATGGCTAATATTATAAAAAAACAATGACTTGTTTTGGGTGTTTTTTTGTGGATGACTATTTGGGCAAATGATGTGCTAATGTTGTCTTAAATGCTATTGGAATATCATTTGTTTATAACTGTTGTGTCATCAGTTTGATTCTAACTACTGATGAATGTTCTTACTATCTCATATAAATAATTATAAAATGTTATTGACGAGAAAGTGATGAATAACAGGTTGAAATTTAACTGAACCAAGTAGTCCTATACTGTAAGCCATTGGCACATTATTTCACTTGACATTGATAATCTGGAAACATTAAATCCCAAGTCTGAACCGGTACGATTCAAGTTAAAACATTAGTGTTTGCTTTGATATATAATGGGAGGTTAGTAAGCATCCGTAGAATTGCAACAAATGGATAAGTCATAATTGGTATTGTTTGAATTAGAATCGGGAAAATGGATTGAAATCTTTTCCAATAAACCCTACAAGTTCAAAGTTTGTGGTTTATATAAAAGATCACAAATATGCTTAAATGGTCGTTGTAATAGCGGTAGTTAGTCGGTCTATATATGTTCCTTAAGTTGCTCGAGTAGTAGCTTTCACATGTTAGGTAATCCGGTCCAAATTTTGCTCAAATTAATTCTGCCACGACTCACTAACCATTATTGTGGATCCATAAATTATTATTATTATTATTTTTTCTGGCCATGGATGGTCGACCATTTTCCTTACTATCAAAAAAGTAGTAAACATTTAAGACTCTACGCCGATCGTGACAAAATAGGGAGTATTTCCTGCTTCCTTGTTTGTCTATTGCATTGTGATGACATTTTTAGGTGAAATGGTCTTCTGCTTGGGGGAGTTGAAGCTGTTTGTGGATAATGTTACGACGTTCCCTAGTTTTGTCATATTTAACTGTCAGGTGAAAGTGAATGGGCCTAATGCAGCACCTGTTTATAAGTTCCTTAAAGCAAGCAAAGGCGGCTGGTTCGGCTCCCAAATCAAATGGAACTTCACTAAGTTTCTAGTTGACAGAGATGGGATTGTAATCAAGCGTTATGCAACGTCTACCTCACCATTGGCAACCGAGATCGTCCCTCCCTCCTCGCTCTCTCTCTTTGTCTCTCTCATGGCAATTCACATTTCACATTTATGGTTGCAGGGTGATGTAAAGAAAGCCTTGGGAGAAAGTTGAAAGAGGATGTGATAACTCAAAGGTGCAGCAAACTGGGTAGATGTGTATTTATCTAACTTTTATTCTGTATTGTACTTGATCAACTTTATGTACCAATTTCTTGTGTTTTTTTTATCTGTTCACTGCTTTGGTTTATTATTGTAGCATCTTCATCTCTATCAGCATTTGTAGCATGAAAAAAATGATATTACTAACTCCGTCCACCAAAAACAGTCTTGGTAGTTGACGATACATGTTTTAATACAAAATTGGTAAGCTAAAGAGCAATGTAGAGAGAAAAGGTGGCTGAAGTTATTAGTGAAAAATGAGATTCAATTCGTTAAAGAGGAGAGCTTACCCGAATAGATAGAGACTAATTTTAGTGCACGACGCAAAATGAAAAAAATATGAGTTTATTTTTATGCAAACCTGTAACATTCTCAATTTACGTACTTACGCTCTCAATTTTTCTGTTTTTTCTGGAACATGTCCTCTTTCACTCTTTATAACTCATAATCAGGAGTATCAATTTTTTTGTGGGGGCATGAGATGGTATATTTATTTAAGTCCAAATTGAATCGTCCATTTATGTATATATTCAACAGGTACAAAAAGGACATATTCTACTACGTGTAGGCCGTGTAGCACGATTTAATATGTGATTTGACGATTTTAAAAAGTCGTTAAATTCACCATATAAGTTATGTAGTTTCAACCTAAAAAGGATGAAAAATGTTTGTATCTATATGATTGAGGTTTGTATTACTAGTATTTTGTGAAATACATTTTCCAAGAGTGTTATATAAAGCTAAAAATAGATGATATAATTAGAAAAAGAAAAGATTTAGATCCACCGACACGTTTCTTATATGCTAGAAAGCTAAGCATTTGGAAATATGTGTGAACCAAAAATGGCGAAGCATAGCAAAATTGAATTATTAAATGTGGTTGTTTAGAAAAAGAGATTAATTGAGAGTGGAAATAGAGATAAGAGATAATGCTTCACTTTAATGGAACATTGGGGCATAAGTTAGCATGTGGAGTGGGCCCACTTCCTGATTCAGCCGTCCTAGTCACGGTAGCCCATGTTCGGCCCATTTGGGTCACGTATCACAATATTTTGTTCGAGATTAACAAAATGCTTATCCAAATGAAATCATAAATTTGCCATTATATTTACTACGAATTTCAGTCTAGATTTTGACCTAATCATATAAAACTCTTCTTTCTTCTATTTTTTTAATGCTATTTCTTTCTTTATATATCCTATAATTCCCAAGGTTGTTCTAGTTACGTACTCCTATTAACTAGGAATGTTTTGACTTAATTATTTTGTGATCATGTAATCCAGTGTAATGCAATGGTTTGATAGAATAGGTATATTGAAATTCGAAAGCATTTTTAAGCTATTTTATACTTGCGTTCTATTTTAAGTGGACATTTCTTATTTGACATGTGATTTTATGCCATATTGTTTAGCGAGTTAAACGAGATTGAATTAAGTAAGATAGATAGTACTCCTTTTGTCTCTCATTTATAGTTCTGGTTTGACTTGACCTGAGTTTTAAGAAATATGAAGAAAAATAGTGAAAAAAAGATAGTGCAATGTAGGTCCCACTTTTACACTACTAATGATTTTTTAGTAAAATGTGAGTGTAAGATTTTAGTGAAGTGTGAGGTCCATTACCTAAAAACAAATAAGTGGTACTTTAAATTGTGGAAGTCCCAAAATTACAAATTGAGACATTATTTTGTGGACGGATTGAGTAATAAAGTAGAGAGGGATGTTTCGATTTTAAGAAATGTGTTATTTAGAATGAAACATCATAAAAGGAAAAATGTGTCACTTAGAGTTGGCAGTTGTGTGAATTCAGCGGGTCGCTGGAAACTCTCTAAATTTTTGGTTGTATTCTAGCGGGTCGTTGGGTTGACGTGCTTTGTCAAGTAAGCGGGTCACTGACTTTCATCAAATCTCCTAGAACACTCTGAACGGGTCACTGGCGTGTTTCTATTTAATTATGAAAATGAAGGATTTACAAATACAAGAAACATAAAGCATACTTCTATGTAGTTGTTCCCTAGGTGCACTGACACTGCACACAATGGGGAAGGGTAAGCTTGGGGTTCGATGGGGTGCACATGAGGATGAGTGGGCTTGTGCGGGGGCATCATACGAGAACCAAACAAGATAAGAAGTGTGGGCTTGTGCGGGGGCATCATACAAGAACCAAGCAAGATACGAAACGTTAGGCTACCATAACTGACTTCCAGTGGCTACCATCGATTGACTCAACTAACTTCACCTAGTGGCAACAGTATGAAGGATCAAAGCATGCAAGACGATAAGTTGGGGGATCGATACCCAAAAATCCCTGGTTAGACATTGACTGAATTGCATGCTGTGGATGGGATGTTGTTGCGAGATTGTGGGTCGCGCGACTTAAGGCGGCAACGATTGTAGAAGGTGTGTAATGCAAGAAATGCTAATGTTAGCCCTAGTCCAAAAACATGATAAATTCTAGAGTATATTAAAGCTCTTTTTTTCAATTTAATTAAGTACTAAGATTCTTGTGTTTGATGTCTCGGGCTCTTGGCCGAATTTCGGCATGATTAACTTTAATAAATAATACTACTTCCATCCAAAAAAATAAATAAGGTCGTAAATGACATGAGTTTTAATGCGTAATTGATAAAATAAGAGAGATGAAGGTGAAATATGGTGGAAGTAGCATTAGTGGATTGTAGGATTCACATTTAGAATAATGTATAAGGTTACTCTTATATGTTTAAAAGTTTTTTATATTTAGAATTGGTCTAGTTTTAATTGACGGCCCAAAATAACAAAACTAATCTACTCCACTTTTTATCCACTTTTTATGGACTGGGATAGTAATACACTACAATATTAATCAATTTCACATGATTATTAAACATTTCACTTTTAGCTTGGAAGTCTAGTTTTAGCTAATGGCCACAATTTGAATCGATTTAAAGTCAAATTGCGTGAAGAATCAAGACATCAATAACGAGGGGCTAAAAGAAATCAATGAAGAAACAAAATAAATGAAGAAGCTAAAAACTAGGGTTTGTCGGAAAATGAGAGGATATAATCAAATATTGGTTGCACGTGACGACGACGTTTTAAATGTAAAGATTTGAATAGTGGTATCTCTCTGTCAATTCGACTCGTGGGCTGTGTGGCCCATTTATGATTTAATGGTTCTAATCAAAGGCCATGTGAGCTGTTGGGATTTGTATGTTTTCAAATCAAGGGCATTACAAATACTGTCATTTTCAAAACTTATTTAAATATTAATATATTTCATATCATAATCAAGATTATTGGATGAGTCTTACTCTTACACACCACCTACTTAATACAAGTATTCACATACCACATACTTATAAATGATATACACGAGACAATTGACAAAAAGAAACTATATTTAATAAAAGAGTGAACTACATAGATGGTACCTGATCTTTCACTTTCGTACGTAAATGGTACCTGATCTTTATTTTATATCGTTTTCGGTACCTATAAATCACATTTTTGGTATCTGATGCAATTTTCTTCCCACAATGCCCTTTAAACAAATATATTTTCTCATTTATGTCATAGAGGGTATTTTGGACATACAAAAATTAGTACCAAAAGTGATATTATAATATCTTCTCTCATTCTCCTATTCTTTATACTATTATTATTAATCAATATTAATATTATTATTTTGATGTTATAAATTAATAATTAATTCATTTTTAATATCGTTCAAATATACTTAAATTTAATTATAATTATAATTCTATTTAATTATTATAATAATATTATTTTTATAATACTAAAAGTCGATGGTAATTAATAAATAATTGTAGTATAATTATATAAATTATAATCACATAATATTATGCTATAATTATTATTAAAAATATTGTTTTTATTATTAGTATTATTTTACATTAAATTAGCAACTAATCAATATAGCCTTAATGAAAATTTAACATTGTGAATTTTATTCATAATGATATAAAAAGTTGAATATTTTTAGTTAGGTGTTTCAACCTTAAAATGAGTATAAAATAATTTAATAAAAAATATTCAATTGATTTAATTAATTTAAATAATTTATTTATTAGGTATTTTAATTTTTTATTTATATTATGAATGCAATTAGATGTATGTATAAAACACTAAAAAGAAAGAAGAAAAAGAAGAAAAAAAAAGAAGGAAGAAGAAACATAAACTAAGATGTAGTATGTATAAAAAACTAAAAAGAAAGAAGAAAATGAAGAAAAAATGAAAAGAAGAAAAAGAGAAATAAGAAAGGAAGAAAAAATAATCACATATTTAGTACTATTTAATTGAAATTTCCAAAAATATCCTCCATGAAAAGGAATCACATATTTGGTACCTAGGGTTATTTTTGTCACTGTGTACCAAAAATGATATAAAATAAAGATCAGGTACCATTTACGTGCAAAAATGAAATATCAGTTACCATTTATGTAGTTCACTCTTAATAAAATGCATTATAGATAGGATACATACCATGTAAGGGCAAATAATTTGTACCTAACCTGTCAGTTGCATGAACCCCAAAACTAACACATAAAAAATAAGGAATTGCAAAGAAACAATTGTAACAAAACAATATTTATTGGTCAATCATATCCAAATACTAGCAAGTGGAATCCCATTTTTTAATACTTTAAAACCTAACTAATAGTATTAGTAATGAAGAGGTCGGGTATATAACCTTTCGAAATCTACAAATTAAACTTGTCGTTGTGCCTCATATTGGTCCCTATTAATTTACGTGCTCTATTATAAATTATAAAATGGTTTAGGTTTACTTGGAGCATATATCAGGCAAATTAGGTATATTTTCAAAAATAACGTAAATATTTGTAAATCCAACATAGATACTCAACTAGATAGAGTATTCGACAAATAGTATAATCAATAACCATGTCTACTTAAGCTCGAGTTGACTCGATTGCATTGGATAGAAGATAATAAAAATTGAGATTACTAGTCGATTTTATTATCACGATTTAAAATTAGAATACAATATGTAAATTCACAAATTTCGGAACAAAGTCGATCATTAATCATAAATAAACTACCGAATTATCTTAAAATACGGCTTATTTAAATTTTTTGAATTATCCAAATAGCTTTACTGTATAATACTATAACATAAATTGTCCGACGTAACTCACTTTCGCCCCACCAAAAAGAAGACTTCAAATCCATGAAATGTCGAGAAGAAAAATCTAAAATTCTAGGCAAGTACATAATTGCAATTCCTCATTAACTCCTAACAAATTAAATAGATTGACATATTCCATAAGATACAGCTAATTTATTTCCAAAAAAATTTTGCCCTTATTCAAGGACATATATCCATAAAAAAGGGGAACAATATGTCCCTCAACATGTAGAAGTTGATAATAGGTCATTTTCTAGTAGGGCATGCAAGGACACAAATTCCACAAGTTTTGGTTTGTCATCTTAATGTTTTTTCTCCATGAAGTGAATGCACCCAAACCCCTCAACCCTACAACAAGGGCCACTATTTCACACACCACAAGTTCTAATTTTCATATCTTCTCTCTCAACCACCCTTCCTCTATTCATATATATATATATGTATAGCCACTACAAGCATCTCATCAAACTCATCACAAAAAACTTCAAGAATCTTCAACTTCTTACTTCTTCATCCAAAGCTTTTTTTTCAGACACAAACATGGCTACATACTCAGTCTTCCCATCAAGAAACTTGAAGCAGAGATCTGTCCAACGATGTTCGAAGCAAATGAGGGAACACAAGGCTCGTCTTTACATCATATGGAGATGCACAGTGCTTCTATTGTGTTGGCATGAATGAAGAGTTTGTGTTCTTGCAAATATACACAACACACAATAGGTTTAGATCATATGACTAATTTTTTATTTGTTTTTTGTTTCTCAAGGCTCGTATTTGTGATCTTGATTTTCGTAAATTAACACTAGTTTTGAGCATCAAATTAGCATGACCAAGATTGTGTTGCTACTTTCTTGAGCTATGCTGGCTGTGTAATCCAAATGCTTGGACATACATACATGTGGAGTATCAATGTAAAAGAAAAGGGCACCTTATTTTGGTTACAATTTAGTGTTTTGAGTTACAATTACAATGTTTGCTTAACCTTTAGCTCATTACTAATTAACTACTATTTACTGAGTTCTTGATATGACTTTGCAATATCAATTGGATTTGGATATGTAGAACAAAAGAAAAGCAGAGATAATTCACTTTGTAAGAAACCAAAAATCCAAAATCCAAAATCCAAAACCAAAAATAAAAGGTACTAACATTCAGATAGCTAGAAAGATTTTAAATATGGTTTTAAAAGAGCCAAGGTTCTACCAAAACATATAGAGAGAATGGACATTATTCTCTCAATTCATCATCCGAAGATACACCCGCGTTAGCTTTGGGGCTTTCAAAAAGTACCCATCCATCGTCGTCTTCTGCAAGCGCCTTGGGGTCTGCACTAGCTATTTCGTCTTCAGGGACCTTGTTGTGATCTCCAGTCTCCAAACGGTCATCATCTCTGACTGCCACGACCTCCACTTGATCTTGAACCGAGCTTTTCAAGGATGAGTTCGAAGAAGCTAAGAGGAAGCTCGTCTGAGTGGAGAAAAGTGATCTGCTAAGCGGAAGACGCTGGTCAAATTTCTCCTTTAGCTGCTTCACATCCTCACATATAACAGCTATTTCTCCCCTGAACACAGACACAATACAAGGTAAACAAAGCCATCAAATGTGATAAATGATGAAATTGATAGTGTAGATGATGATATTAGCAACATTCATATTAACTTATCCAGGCATTACAGGTTTTAAACGTATGCTAAAATGGCAGTCGAGTGATTTGGTTAACGATCTATCATGACTACCAATGCTATATGAAGAAATGATATTGATGTAGAAATGAAAAACTACTATTGGAAAGCAAGGATTCAACACATTAACAGAAAAGAAGCAACTTACTGTAACGTATCTACCAGTTGCCCACGATCCACAAGAAACGCATGTAACTGTGATGCAGCAGTAACAGAATTAACATCAAGAAACCAAAACAAATATAGCCCTAGAGAATCTTGACAGAAACTCCCAATTCACACTCACTTAACACATAATTATATCCAATTTTCAATTCTCATGAAGATTTCAAACCAAGTAGTACTAATAGGTAAGAGAAACATCTACCTTAGCATTATCTTCAGCCTGTTGTCTCAGGTTCTTTGATTCTTGTACCACTTGTTCCATAATTAATTTCCCTTTAATAATGGATAGCTTTCCACATTTTTCATCCTCAAATTTTTTCACCACTGCAGATTCTATTTCATTCTCAGCAGCAGCTAGTCGACCCTCTAAACATTGACGTATCTGCAGCAAATTTTTGGAAAATATTACTTAGTGAACTATTTCTTCAAAAACAAACATTGAATACACAGGGGATATTTGCACAGAAGTATTGAAACTCACCTCATCAAGATCTGCAAGTGATTTATCCCTGTCATCATTGAGGGAAACCAAGCGAGAATGGAGGTCTCTCAGCTCTGTTGTCAAGATGACTTTCTCACCACAAACATCCCCAGCATGCTGAGAGGTAATATGAAAAAGTTAAAACTATGGCTTAAATTTAAAACTATGCTATACAAGCCAATAAAAGGATTAGAACCATGTCATTTGCCTCCTTCGCATGTTTGATCGTTATTTTCAGCTCCTTAATCTCATTCTGCAAATCCATCTCCACTCTTGCAGCTTCAGTTTTGGCCTGTTCTGCAGCATGCTCCTTGACCTTCACTTGCTTCATCAAGTTGATGACAGACTCCATTTCCATGAACAATGTTTTCTGAAAGATGTCATGTCAATTATTTAAGTCACATCAAATTGAAAAACAAGTTGAGAAGGTTAATCAAAGACATCTAAATGTTTTGGATGTATGAGAATGTTGGAATGCTGATACCTTATTATTTCTTGCATCTGCAATGATTTCCTCCAAGTGATCAATATTAGTACCATTTTGACTACACATGGAAGAGTTCAAGGTTGATTCATCTAAAACAATCAGGTGTTCCTCACTGGAAGTACTGTCAGTAGTAGACGAGGATAAATTTGGTTCATTTAAATCATTCTCATCATCTTCATTCTCATCATATTCATCATCTTCATTCTCATCATATTCATCTTCATTCTCATCATATTCATATTCGTCTCCATTCTCGTAATCTTCATCCTCATCATATTCATCATCTTCATTCTCATCATATTCATCATATTCGTCTCCATTCTCATCATATTCGTCTCCATTCTCATCATATTCGTCTTCATTCTCATCATATTCGTCTTCATTCTCGTAATCTTCATTCTCATCATCTTCATTCTCGTAATCTTCATTCTCATCATCTTCATTCTCATCATATTCATCTAAATCACTCCCATTGATGTCAGATGCCTCCACCTCTAATGCAATCCCATCAGCATCATCTTTGTTTTGCTGAATGCAATCCATCTTCGGCTGTGCATTACTACTCTCATCTTCTGCTGTAATAGTTCTCTCTGTTTGAGAGTCTTCCAAAGTTTCAATACAACAAGGTCCCTCTCTAGTTTCACCTACCACCACCACTGATTCAGCCTGAGAATGAATGTCATCATGAGTTTCCACTTCAAGATGCCCTGCACTTGCATCACCAACAGATTCACTTAGCCCAACATCAGCAGATTCTTTCTTTCCACTAACAAAAATACTATTATGATCATCATCAGCTTGATCTTCGAACTCTGTTCTCACAGACGAGCTACCTGCATTGCACCAGCATGAGCCACTAGAGATTAGTTGAAGGAAACAGAAGGCAAAGTCACTTCAATATATATGTAGACAAGAATATGCAACCAATAAATCCACACACCGTATGAATATGATGATTCGCCCGCAATAGCACTCCAAGTCAAAGGATTAGTTGGTGCAGATCTTTCAGTGAAGAAAGGAATTATCTCCTCAAGCACTGCTTCAACAGCCGCATCAACATCGTTGATATGATCAATCGCAACAGCTCTAAGAGCTCGATCATCAACCTGTCAACAATAAGTAGGGGGAAATTGAAAAACAACCAGACCAAATTTAGAAATAACTAACAAACTGATAAAGAGTCAGAATATTTATCATTAAATTCTGCATTTAAAATAATCAGAATCATAGAACTCAATCAGCCTATTTCTCTTTCATTCATGTTTTTCAACAATGACAGAATCGATGAAATTACCATCGGAAAAAGATCTCGCAGTGAGTCGTAGATTTTCTGGAAACTCATATCCGTATATCCTACAAAAATGAAGACAATAACACAAAAATTAGCAGGCTAAAGTTGAGAATAAAATCGCACATGAAAAACCTAAACAAACATAAAACATAGAGAGATGGAAAGAGATTAAACCAGTGAGTAGCAAAAAGATTATGGAGTGCAAAAAGATTATGGAGAGATGCACCTATTTATAGGTGGTTGATAATCCCGCGAAATCGATTTAGGCGTATGTGGATAACGGTAATCGAATCTAATGCATGATACGTTAATGATATGTATCATGCTTTAGATATACACGTTTTCTTCTTCTTCTTATTTTAAGGTTTATTTAATGTAGGAGTTATTATTTTTGCGGATAATTTTTTACTCCATGAAAATGACTTTTTTGATATTGTGGTACTCCTACATTTAAATAGTAATATTACATTATATATTATTTTTAATTAAATTTATATTTTGTCTTTTAAATCGATTATGATTCAGGTGTATAAAGGAGTAGTATTAACCATGATCTTAAATAAGGATGGATTATTATGGAAGATATGGATTAAATTAAATATATGGATTCGACCCACACTTTTATAACTTTTTTAACACAATTTACTTTAAAATTTTGTAATGGGCTTGAAAAATAAAAGAATAAAAAGTACGTATATGAAAAGTTTACCACTTTCACAAATAATTTAAAATGTTCAAAATTTGAATGCATTAATAATTTTTAATACTTCCTCTTTCAATCGCCTTCTTTTTGGTCTGTCCTCTGAAATTAGTTGTCTATCAAAATTTCTTCACAAATTTTTTTTTCTTTCTTTCTCCTATTTTATCCATTAATTTTTTGGAACGTTTTGTCGAACCTCAATAAAAAATAGTCATCTGTTTTTAACCCAGTTTGTTTAATAAAGCTACAAAGTTAATACTTTCTCTCTATAAAATGATTAAATCATACAACTCGATTTGGACTAATAAAAATAGGAATATTAGTGTGGCCTGAAACCTATGAGTTGACCCGAATAACTCGCTAAAATTAGAATATTAAGGTTGGAAATTGTAGATATATTAAATTACAACTCAATAAGTCGTAACCCGAGTCGGGCTGACTTATAACACGATGGGTTGCCCAATGGGGTTGGACCTATGTGCAACTATTATCTATTGTTTCGTCTTAGTTGATGACTAATTTAACATTTCATTGATATTTTTATAAAATTAAATAAAATGATTATAAAAAAAATTGATCTTCTACTTTATAAGTATTTATATTAGATTTTTATTAATATAGTAATAAAAAATAAATGACTTAAAAAATTCAAATTCACTCTAGGATATCTTTTGAACTGTAAAGCATATTTTAAAATTTCTCAAAATATGTTGATCTATTTATTTTATGTTGTTTGTATAAATTTTAAATTAATATCCTTCCGTCCCACTGAAGATGACTCATTTTCCTTATTAAAAATAGAAACACCTTTGCTTCTACTTTATTCTTATCTCTTACTTTATTTTCTTCCCTTAACACATAAAATAAATTTGCATAAATTCTCATGCCGCACAAGAAATGAGTCATCTTCTTTGAGACGGATGAAATATTTAATTATATTTGATTAAGCATATATATTAAAATTTTCATATATAAATATGATTAAATTTCATCATTATCTATTGGATAAAGCTCATAATAATTTTTCAGCTGCAAGTTGAATAATTATAATTCAATTAGCCCGCAATCTGAGTAGGATTGACTCAAAATCTGCTGGGATGCCCGATTGGCATCCCTAATTAAAAACTGAAGTACAACTCAGCTTTGTCATAACTCACACTAATCATTCTTTTTCAAAGAGAAACTACCATTGATATTTCACACTAATCACTCTTTTTTAAAGAGAAACTACCATTGGCTTGAGAGTTGCTATCTACAAAAAGGAGGCTATATCGACTCATGAGTATTGGCTACTTTTACAAACATCTCAGTTTTCCTTTAAAAATGTCCGTTTAGACATAGAACTCAGTCCACTGTAGAACATACAAACACACTGAATCATTTTCACACATCTGTGTCGTTACCATGTCATCTTCTTCACACACGGTCATTGCTTGCCTGGGCCGACCTGTGAAGATGAAAAGCATGTTAGCAAGATCGCAAGCTAATTAGTACAGATGCTACAATGGAAGACGGAAAAAATGAGCAAAGACAAATGCTGCAGGACATACTGCGGATGACTTTTGAAGCCTACGAGTCGAAGGAGCTCGAGCAACTGAAGAAGCTGCAGCAGCGGCAGCTACACGTATTCTGCTATAGTCATCGTCCATTGTCCAATACTATGTTAGTAAGATATAAGGTGGTAAAGAGCAAATAACTTCCAACAAAAACGATGGAATAACCTTTTATGCACATCTATATAAACATCTGTCTCATCAACAATTTCCTCCTGTACGACAAAAGGAGCATATTCGTAAATAATAAGTAATCTACAACTGTAAATTTAGGTGTCAATGTCAACATGATTTCAAGGGAAGATCAATAACTAATCAAAATTACCTGCAGAAGTTCTTCAAATACGTCTTCCAAGGTGATTATGCCGATAACTTCTCCATCTTCAACATCCTCTACAGCATTCGAGTTGTATGTCACGAAACCCTTTTGCTCAGGCTTCTCGATGTTGACCACAACAGTATTTGCTTCTCCACCATGCTTGTCGAGCAATGGGATTTTCAATTGCGAATCACCTTTGGTTGAAATTTTCTCTCCAACCATCACATTAGAGGAAATAAGCTTCTTCTCCTTCTCTCTCACCTTTACTACAGCTGCTATGTGGCTGCCACCCTTTTGAAACTCATTAAGAATATCATACAAGGGCATATCTGCTGGTACTCTGTAGCATAGTAGTAAATTGATTTTATGAGTCAAAATACGTCACTCACTCGTGCTAAAAATATGATAATATTCATAGAGATGAGCGCACCTTGGCATTCTCCTGATTGAAACCGCACTAACTGGAGTCTCCACTTCAGCTCTTACAGTGAGGAGATTCTTTACCTACCTCAAGATGAATAAGCAAATGACGGTTATCTATTAACAAGGGCTTATCCAAAACGCGCTCAATAATGAGGGAATTTCAGCATACCAGCAGAAGTCCGATAATGTTCTTTGGGTTCCCTAAGTACACAGGAATGCGACTATGACCCCGTGCAAGGATTTTTCCAATAGTTTCCCTGCAGAATAGAGCATGCAAGAACATAAACATGTTTCTTTTGTGCTTAGGAACTGTGTGTGTGTGATGGAGAGAGAGAAGGTTGAACAAGGGTATGCTTAGGTAAAATCAACCCCTCATAGGCAGGATCACACTCACCAGTTCAGTTTGGTGTTCGCATCAAGAGAAAATGTTGATTCAATGGGTGTCATTGCCTCCTCAGCTGTCTGTGAATGTATAAGAAGAGGCCATGTATTATCAGAATTGCAAATTTGAAATATATAAAAGCTAGGTACCTAATTCAGATGTTACTTAATTGTGCTCACATACTTCTTCCCCACTTGTCATAGAACTCAAGAGTACAATTTTTATTTTGAAATATGAATCTAAATTATGTATGTATGACAGTAGAAACAGAGCACAAATCATTTTGCCATGGATTGGCTAAACCTCCATTAAGTACAGAGCTTTTATACTTTGAACTCATAGGAACTAAATTTCTTCCATTTGCATCCCATGAAAAGTTAGGTAATGACATAGAATTAATACAAAGTCAAATCAGAAGGCAGGAAATGCAATAACTAAAAGAGGATAGAAAACAGGCAGGTGTAAAATAACACAAGATGATCCTTCTGAACTTGAACATACCTTTTCTGTCAAATCTAGTGCTCCATTAATAATTGTTGCTTCATCATGAGTAAGTTCACCACCTCTGCCTGCCTATTATGACATAACCAAATTAAAAAATATAGTAATAAAACAACGATCACTTTTATTTCTTTCGTTGGGAGGGGGGGATACTGGAACTTTCAATTTTAGAAAATGGTATGCATGTCTGTGTTACTATTGTATAGTCGATCACGCTTTACTTTAAGTGCATACCTCCTGGCTATGGATAGATACAAGAGCCTTTAGTTGAGGTCGCCTAAATAAAGCATCTTGATGGCCCAAGACAAAATCGAGGATCTGAATCACAAAAGAAGTTGAGCATTACGAAATTAGAACCTCAACTGAAGTAAACTCATAGGGGAGGTTTCTCAAGATATCATCTATCACGACGAAACATAACATATCACAATTTTGCTAAAATTCCCCAATTTTCAACAGTTTAAACAAGCAAATGTCCAAGTTAGTATCACATAACACACAATCGTCTACTATATCAGCTGCCAGAATTACAAACAACTGCATCACCTTTCCAATAGGGTAAGCAATCGGGTAGCAAATAATCATCAAAATGCGCACAAGCCACACACAATTGGCACCCACAGCCAACCCATATCTGGAGCATGCTGCTTGAGGGATTATCTGTTCAGCCACCATAAACATATGAAGGAGTTACTCTCAGAAAAGCACTGCGATCAAATGAAGTGAAAAAACAAAGTGTACCTCACCAAAAGCCAGAACAAACGTCACCGACAGAATGACAGCAACAACAGGATGAAACAGCTTGTCCAGATATAGTGGGAGAGCCTGCATAGAACATATGCGGGAAAACTTATCCTAATGAAGCCACAATAAACTCGGTCACCATCACACACACTTCTGTCCAAAGTGAAGACATCTCAACAGAAAACTATGGCAAAGATTGAACCGAAGAGATAGCTAAAATTCATGATTGAACAACATATTAGTACTCAATATCACAGATATAATGCTTGCTGTTTTGAATACGTTTCTTCATCGTCTGTGTTTCCATCAATTCTATAGAAATTAGTGAAAATCATCAACTAACCTCCATCGCAGCAGCATTGCACAGTAGTAGGGTTACAAGAAGTTGGTGCTGCTTCTGAACCACCGGAAAAATAACAGCTGAAAATAATTGCTCAAAATCATCACTAAAACAAACTATCTCAAATTGCCACATCATCAAACCAAAACCGCAACAATTCCAATATCAAAATTCATATTTCTTCAATAACTAGACACACACACACACACAGAGATACCAGCTTGTTTCTTCTCCGTGGAAGTGCCGCTCCGCTGCAGTATCTCGAGCTCAACGATTCCGAGAGACATCAATCCGAGAGTCAAACCGGACATGATTCCGGCGAAGAGAACGAGGAAGCAGGAGACGCCGGCGAAGACAAACCACCACGGATTCCCAAATTCGATGTCGTTGGAATCGGCGAAGGGCGAAACCATCGCCGCCGTATTAACCGACCAATCCATCACCTCCGCCGCAACAGCAGAAAAAAAAATTGGAAAAGGAAAGCTACTTCGTTTTTAACTCCCTGTTTTTCTACGACTCTAGAAATTGAAAACAAAAAAGTTGAGAGCGACAGATTAAGAAATTCAGAGTTGTTTTTTATTCAAACAGCGCCATACGTTCCTTCACAAATTGCAAACAAAACCGCTTAAAAAATGAATCAGTCACCGCGAGCAAGTGAGAGGTGACGCACTCTATATGTATCTAGGGAGTTGTAGTTTTGTTGTTTTGTGACGCCACGTGTCGAGTTTTGACGCACGTTGCACCGTTGTGGAACATTGAAGCCGATCACCGCCATCGGCCGGGCTCAGCTTTATTGGCCGGGCCGGAGGGCGCCACCTGCCGGTCAAACCTTTTGAATTCAGCACAGAATGCATGTAATTTAATTTCTTTTATTTATTTTCTTTCAAGAATTAGAGCGATAACCAATTTAGTGTGTAAATATATTTTCAAATAACGATTTATTTTAACTATTTATATTACATTTAATTTTTTTAAAAAAATCTCTATCTACTACTTCCCAGTCTGCTAGTAAATATCAGATCCGACATAAATTTAAAAAAAATTGTAATAAAAACTGAATTGAAAAAATTAGTGGAGTGTGTGAGATTGAGTTAGTAAAATATGAGCTCCACTACTAAAAATAGTATTGACAAGAGAGAACAAAGTACAAGAGACAATAAAGTAAGAGCACAAGCTTCGGGCTAACCCAACAGATTAATCGGATTGCTACCGATAAAATTAACATGCGATCAATCAAATAAATAATGATAAAATTTAATTATGTTTATTTAAAACATTTAATTATAATAAATTTGAGATATATGCTTAAACTACATAAACATAAAAATATTTTGAGAAATTTTAAAGCATGTTTAGATATTTAAATAAATTTTTAGTAAAATTGAAGTTTCTATTTTTTTATCTATTATTATATTAATAAATATATAATAATATATAATTTTTATATTTAATTTAAATTGGAAGTTATTTTTTTTGTTATCCATATTATAAATATAGTGACGTATAGGAGTCCAACAAATAGAAGTATAGAACAATAGAAATTTTATCGGATTTTCGGACCAGCCCATCGAATTTTTGAGTCTGGTCCTAACTGGTTGCGGATTAATTGAATAATCAAGTTGTAATTTTATTTGGATAGAAATTTCTGACCCTAACCCTGTAAATTTGGCGAGCTATTCTGGTAGGCGAGCTATTCTGGTCAGTCCATGGGTTGCTGGAGATGCAGAAATATACATAATAAGGAGCACGTATCTTTCATCCTTAAAGTAATTAGTATGTAATATCTGAAAATATCTGAAAATTCTACGTTAATCATCTCTCATCAAATTCTGATTAACTGATTTCAAAAGTTAACATAGTCTGAATTCTGAAATCGAATTTGAGTGTTGAATTATTACTGTTTGAAATTATTCTTACTTATACAAGGGTAATCCAAATTATTTAATATGATATCGGTTAGTTTGCAGGGAAAATTTGTAAATATTCCCTCAACTGGCACCACAGCATTCAATTCGCCGTCGCCGCCAACAGCGGCCGAGCGCCGCTCCTCATCGACATCGCCCCACCGTAAGCCACAGGCTCCGAATCGTACAAAAACCTACTGACTACCGCCTCCGCAGTCCCCGCCACCACGCTATTCCACACCGCCTCTGCCTCCCCGCCGCGCTTCCCGAACACCTCCGTCGCGTCGAGGCGGTGCATCCGCCAGTCTCTGATGTTCCTCAGCCGGTGGATCTTCTCCAGCTGCCGGCACGCCAGCCTGCTCGTGTTCACCTTGATCGCGTCGATCGCCTCCGCCAGAGCCCTAGCGCGAGTCTCCTCGTCGCACTCCGATTCCACTCGGAAATACTCGTCCAACTCGGGCACGCCGATCGCGCGCCGGATCCCCCGCGAGTAATCGCCGTTGGACCGGAAAAAAGCCCTAACTTCTTCGATCATCCCTCTCTCCACCATCCTGTCCACGCGATCCGACACGAACGAGGCCAGCACAGGCATCGCGACGTCCACCCACAGGAAGCAGCAATCGTAGCGCGATCGGAAGCTCGCGTCGACGAGCGCCTCGACGAACGAATTTGAGCCTCCGACGATGATCGGAAGGTTCCGGCGGCGGAGGATCGACCGCAGCGAGATCGACGCCATTGCGCGGAATTCGGCGGTGGAGAAGTCGGATTCGGGATCGGCGACGCCGAGGAGGTGGTGCGGCACGCCGCGCCGCTCCTCGTCGGTGATTTTGTTGGTGGCGATTTCGAGGCCTTGGTAGACCTGCATTTTGTCGGAATTGATGATCTCCGAGGAGAAGCGAGTGGCGAGGTCGATCGATAGGCGTGATTTACCGGCGCCGGTGACGCCTAGCACCACCACCACCTTCTCCTTCAGCTGGCCGTGGCGGAGGAGCTGACTGCTCGTGGTCGGTAAGTGTAGCGACGGCCGAATTTGTTGGGACGCAGAGAGTGTGAGTTTCATTACTAACTTATTGAAATGACGACAGAGCCCCTGGACGTAATTCAACAATAGAGTGGTGGTGTATGCTCTTTACGAGGAGAGAGTCGTACTTTGATTTCGTTTGAAATTCTTGAGACGCGGCGACTCGAATGTGTTTGGGTTTTCTATTTTTGTACAATTTTCTGAGGAAGGTGACAAAAATAAAGTGGAATTTTAGTTGACTGCTCGATTGACTCAACTTCAAGAAATTGTGGGATAATACTAATGGAGTCTGTATTTATGGAAGGAGGCAACTAACAACACATTTGATTAATTGGCCTTTCTATGTGACCATATTCAAGTCAACTACAAGATGCTTTTAAGTTCTTCTAGAAAAGATTCTCAACCCCTGCATTTTGTTCTTGTTTAAAATCACGATGGAAAGTTTGAACAATAGGATAGGGATGACATGCGATGGATTGTTATCGGGACAACCTGTTAACGATTCAATTCAATAAGGATAAACAAAAACTCGACCTGTTAAGAAAATTTCAAACCCAAACACAAACCCGACTTGCTACCCTCAAACCTGAACACGATATGAACTCATTAACGACATGAACCACCTTTAGTCAACACGACACGATAAGTAATTTAAGTATCAGCAAATTCAGACTTCAGAAATCAAAATTCACATTTCACTCACATGCGTATCCTAACTTAAATTTTAAAATAATACTTCAATCCGCCTCATTAAATATGAAACATTTGATATTCGGTACGAGATTTTATGTAGTGTTTTTTCATGAATTAAAGTAAGAGAAAGAAATAGAGAGAGTGTTATTTCCAATTTAAAAAACGTTTCATTTTTAATAGGACATGAGGAGTAAATACTAATAATACTATAATATTACTATTCTTAACGGGTAACCCGAACACGAAACGGACACAACACGAAATTTTCATGTTCTTAACGGGTTAACCCAATAAGGACATAAACCCAATAAGCTTTGACACAAATCCACTAATTTCGTGCTGATTCATCTTGGGCTATCAAAAAAAATACTAGTCCTATCAGTATTACTATTATAGTCACAGCCATACTCATACTATTATTATTTTATAATCATCCTCTTTAATTAAGAAATTAAAGATACTATAAATCAGAGCCTAAAAGATTCGTATCAATTTGCGAGCACAAAACAAATTAGTAAGTCAACATCTTTTTCACTCCACTAAAGGAATACAATATAGGTGAGTTACATTTTGTATTATTTTTATGATTATAAGATTTTAACATATGCATGTGAAATGTAAGGTGCTGAATCTTGAGAGAATAAATATACTTTGACATTCTTGTTCTTGTATTGTGGTTGAGGGAATACTATTAATGGAAGTAGAATAATATGATTTCTTATATATTTATTCTCTGTCGTCCCTTTTCTTACTTGTGTACCCCTCAATTTTTCCCTTTGGTTGGGGCAGGTCACTTATAGCTTTTCAGCTTATTGAAAAAGATAAATGTATAAAATAATTTTCTTCTCAACTTTTTTTTTCAGAAAATAGATGGTGGATTTGTTCTTCACGTCCCATATGCTCGTTGTGAAAAGCCAAATTGAATTTCCTTGACTACCACAATTTTTCCAAGACTAATTAGTTTATAATTTGGAATCTTGATTCTGATTGTTACTAATTTTGGTATTTTGTAACAGAAAGTTTAACAATGATAAGAAAGGGGGGGGGGGGGGGGTGTTAAGGTAATCATCAGTAATTACTTATATTGAAATGGAATCCACGATGCTATCAACCTTAATTAAAAGTAGACAAAAAGATTATCACTGCAAAAAAAGATGAAATGATTATTCCGATAATTCCACAACGAATAACTAAATTACCCCTTAGTTGTAGATAACTTAATCACAATGAAAAATAAAATCATCAATATGACAATGCTTCACAATCACAAGGTGAAAACTCCACTACTCCACTCCACCACCACTAAAATATTCTAATCTCTACTCTAAAAAAACACTTAAAACTGGCTATATATATTCTCAATTTAACTCTTTCCTTTGGAGATGTCTAAAACAACTGGCTATCTTATACCTATACTCCTTATATGTAGACTGTTTTTTTCTCGAATACAATGTACACATGTTGAGCCAAATGTATCATGGTACTACCATAAAATGCATGAACAGTCGTGAGGTGGAATAACAGATCATGCGTACGATATCCGTAACCCACTTATTAATCATGCCAAGAAAAATAAAACATTGTGCATAAACTAACAAATCTGAAATGTGATTATGAATTCTAGATGTCTCACCATCAATGATTATCAAGAAGTATATCATCATGATATAGCTAATAATTAAACTAAACTCGGTAGTGATAAAATGCAAACTTATATATTGTACAAACTCAAAACTCTTCAACACAGCTTCAATACAATATCAACACAATGTAAAATTTCAAGATTTTAATGTCAACACAGTATCAACACAATATCAACACAACATCAATCATTGACTATCGTTGAAATTCTGTTGACATTTTCATGTTGATGTGTTTTTATGATCTATTGACATTTTTCAATGGTCCAGATCATAGTTTTGAGTTTGTATAATATTTAGAGTTTTCATTTGATCACATCCCCAAACTAATATCTGTCATCATAATTAGCTAGAAATAAGAATAGGAATTACCCAGAAATTCAAGCCATGTCATGATAAAAACAAGAATTTTAGAAAAATCTATTAAACTTGCTTTCAGCACAAGTTCCCTCTCTTTCTATACCATAGCAATGAATCTAATTCTGATTTTCTGCATGCTCTCATCACTCACTATTGTCACTTCATCATTTAAGTCACATCAAATTAGACATGAGTATTATCCCAACGTTTAGAAATAATCAAAACTATACTAACGGAACTGTTGTTTTTCATGCCTGCATACCACCAAATCACAGTCAACTACCTCTATCTATGTTTGTTAGTACTAGTTAAAATCTCACACATCACCAATTAATCATTGCCACACAAGTAGCATATTAATATACTCCTATCAAATTCAAGACTAGCCAAGAGATCATATTCAATTTTGAGATTTTAGTAAGTGAAATAAAGACTGGGTTGCTAATGGTGGTAGTATTCAACTCCAGAATACAGAAATTAAACTAAACTATTCTCAAAATTAATTCATGTACCTCCATAATTCCACGCATTGGAGAAATGATGTCTAATCATTAAATGTGCACTACCATCATGTCCATCATGCCTTCCCATAAGCCATTAAAGTCTTGTATTTATGTGATCACTTAGAGATCATAAATTTACCCTTTTCTGCATCTAAACGAAAAAGGAAATGTCAATTAGAACTATCACAGAGCTTAGCAGAAATGCACTAGACAATAGCATTTCACTAATAATCAAGTAAATTCAGAATCAAATAGTAGTCACACTTATTTATGGTATGATTAGATGTTCATGATTAAACTTTCAGCTATCACAATTTGATCATCACCTGCCCCTAAAGTGTGCATATTGCGTTCATAACAGATATACACACAGTAAAAACATGATTTTTTCACCATAATATGGGAAGAAAAGGCTCGCAATAAACCAATATTATCGATTTCCCTCTCACGGTGGTCCTGTTGAAGTTGCAAAGCAAATTGCAAACCGATTCCTAGACAACCATAACCAGCAATCTAGCTTTTCACATGGTTTACTGAGAACAATACTCTTTGATGCTATACGGCTCTTGTTGCTCTTGCTGGCATCCAAAGATGATAGAAACAAACAACCCCGAATTTGTCAACGCAGACTAAAAAGTTTAAGTCAACTAAAGGTAATCCATGACCAGATTTGATCATAGAAAGATTGCTCAAGTATTGAAGTATCTCCTGCCTTCATCATTTTAGGCATTTGTTCCATGGCCAACAATATTCGCATTGCCAGAAGGGCAGTGCTTTTATTCCCTCTTGTCTCTAGTGTTGAGAAACAGGCAACAGTCAGATGGACCAAACCAATCGTAAAAGAGAAGCCTTTTGCATCTATATATATTGAGGACCACAGAAGTCCTGTGTGAAATCCAAAATAACTATGTAGAAACAAGGTAGCAAACATTTTAGGCGATGGAAAATTACCTGCTTAATATGAATACTCCCTCCGTCCCCTCTTAATAGAGACTCGGAGACGACACGGGTTTTAATGCGAAAGTGGTAAAGTATGAGTGAGAAAGAGAAAATTGGTTGAAGTAGTATTAATGGATAGTGAGACCAATATCATTAATAACTGTTATGTGCGGTGAAAAAAGCTTTCAAAAATAAAAAGTAGACTATTTTTGGGGAAGAACCAAAATGGCAAAAGGGAACTATTTTTTGGGGACCAGAGAATATATATATATCTATTACAAGCAAGTGTCTGAAAAAAATTGTGCACCTTAGTAGAATGTTTTTAAGTACTACCAACTTGAAAAAAATAAACATCCTTGAGATTTTAATTCAATGTTGTAATTTAAATGGAGGATACGTTGCATCAAATTTCATCTAGGGTCTACAATAATTATTAACCTTCACACTTAAACTGGAAGCTAAGGTGAAGATATGATGCAGGGCTGCTGATGTATAATATTTTCACAGAAGAAGTATGAAGATAGTTCAATAAAGTAACATGAAGGCATAAAGTGTAATAACGGAATGAGAAATGAAAATAGAAACCCCTAAATGAATGACAAGAGCCAGAGATCTCCCAATATGAGATTTTGATTTACTCCACGAGCCCTAGAATATTAGGTAATAGGACATCACCTTGAGAATTTGATGCATTTGATTATTAGTTGGCACAAACATTAACTTGCATGCCATAAGAGGTACCAGTAGAAAAGAAAATCAATCACAATGTCTGAGGTTAAAAAATTGAGAATCAACCTTGCATATCTAGGATGCCCATAGATTCAAGTAATCCTTCTGCAAAAGTCATAGGCAACACGATAAGACCTCTACTCTGCAGCAGTTCGGTAGCTGCTGAAGGATTATCCCTTATCAACTCCCCTATCATCTCTTCCAGAGGACCATTGAGCATCTGGTCCTGAAGAAAGTAATGCCCATGTCCCTGAAACAATAATGTTACGTTTATCACATCCAAATTACATATGACAAGGGAGTTATGTTAAATACAAATAACTATATTGATATTCTCATAATCTATCTGGTAATTTAGTACCTCGAGGAAAATAACAGATTTAGAAGTTGATCCACCTCCCAATCGGTTCCGACATAGATCCTGCATGGTGAAGCATCCATGAATCAAATGAGCTTGTGTAAAATAATGAAGTTAGACAACAGTCGAAAAAGAAACTGAGGTACGTGCACAACTGGAATTCAATGGTCTCTATGAATAATAAAAAGGTAGAAATTATGAGAAGTAATCTATACAGCAGTAAGAAGACACTTGAATCAAGTGAGGTTCTGGGATTTATCTAAGAAAAAAGGAACAAACTTCCTATAATCTTTGAAAGTTTCAAATTCTTTAAGAGGTTAATATCTAGAGTATGTGTAACTTACCAGCTAATAGCAATACTGTTAGTCATGGTTACAAAATTCAAGTACTTGTTACTAAATGCAGCAAGTAACATAATAAGCTTCTGCAACATGTGATAAAATGAAGACTGTAAGTGATTTTTTAGTGAAACAAAGATCTGCAACATGCATGCCTGATCCCAACCAGTAGAGGTCATTTGAGAAAGCATTTTTCTCGAACTAAGAAACTTGCTACACCGAGTTTCGATAATATAAGTCATTAGGAATTTGTGGAAACGTCTATTTCTAGATCCTGAGAAACATTTTCTGATTGCATGCAAAGCTTAAAACACTAAAATCTACCTTCATTTGATATTGCAAATACTTGATATGGTCAATCACCCCATCCAGCAGCGCTGCTTGACCAACCTGCAGTGCCACACAATGTCTAAACAGCTGTATATTGGACAAATAATAGAATATTGATAAAATTGATAAAAATAAATAAATAGAACATACAAATAATTCATGAGCAAACTGGATTTCTTGAACCAAAACTATGTATGTCCTAAGTATTACACACTTTTATTAGTAGGTGGGCATCACGTTGTATAAATCTAAAACCATCTATAGATCTGCATATTGAATCTCAGTAAACATCACCCACCCCAAACCCGCAAAGAAGAACACAAATCCAGAAGTTACTGAACATCTGTTGACAACGCCACTGGATTTCTTTCCATTGACAGAATGGTAATGTAAAAGAAAATACGAAAAAATAGGAAGAACTTATTGTTGCATGATGTGGATATATCAGCTACAATGCAACATTACCCACCCCTTCTGGCGACGGAACCAATTCTTGTAAAGCATCTAGCCAATGTGATATCCTCAATTTGCGAATCTGAAATAAAGAAATGGACAATCATATACAGAAGCTTGTAGATTGTAGGTACGGAAATACGGTGCCAATGCTACCCAAGTTCAGTCAAAGATCAATCCATGCAGGTCTCATTATGATTTTTTTGGCAGTCAAGAATAACATTAAATCATAAGATGCATTAAATAGTTAATGCATACACGATCAGTGGCATAAGATCTCTCTCTTGATCTTTTCCTGTTGAGTTTAGAAGGATCCTTGGATGCAGCAGCACGTGAATAAGTTTCAAAAGCATGACTAAACTCTTCATTCAACTTCGGTTCCTGGAGGGATGGTTGCATGTCAGTTTAAGGAAGCACAATTTAGCAAGGCAAATCCCTAACTTTGTTTTACAGTAGAAACAGCTACAGGTATGGACCTCTACACCAAGTTCTTCCAAGCCAGTCACCGAGGTCACAAATTCTCCGACATTATGCAGCCTCATGTACTCTTCCTGTTGCAAGCAAAGTACAGTGTAACATGCCATATCATTTGCTATCAGAATCTTCAAACATACATAAAAGGTAATATACGAATTAATCACATGAAGTTTAAATATCACTTTGCTCTTGAAATCTTAGTTCCACACTGGACAAATTCTATCTGTATGCATAAAGGGTTCTTTACCAATTGAGAAGGGTATGGTAATCGCAAAGTAGGACATTGTGCTGAAACATCATATGCCTTTTGTTTCTGGATTTCAGCGTGCCCTGTCTCTGAAAGAAACGGAACATAATTTTGAGGTTTTGGCTGGGAATGCATCCACTGACAGGACCCAGTCCCTTCTGCCATGATATAGTGCTGATCAGAGTCAAGGTTACTATGTGAACCAGATGCATTACTTGCTAGCCAATCCAATGCCAGTGGCGAAAACTGCAAATAAGTTTTGTGATTTTGTTCTTCCATTTTCCAGGCTCTGAAATTTCCACCATAATATTTTGTTAACCGAGTATGTTATTAACCTCCAATAAACCATATCAGATGAAGACTCTCAATGGTTTGAATTACTCTCTAGATCAATGTTAAATTAAAAGGATATTAGAAGTTACAGAAACAGTGAAATCTGGCCAAGGTTTAACCTATTGAATGTTTAAGAGAAAGTCAATAGCGGTTGAATATAGCTTTAGGAGACGATTATCAACACTAAACGCGCCTGATTACATACTTTCGTTCCGTATGCAACATTTCTACTACAATTCTACAGCAATTCTCTCTCGCTTTCTCTCTCTCACTCTGCAGTTTACATAATACTTAGTAGAATGGAACAAAAAATCATTAACACATCATGGAATCGCATAGCTTCACATATCATTGGAAATATCAATAATAAGGAAACACGCACGCACATAACCTTCTCTCTAGCTCTCTGTTATAATCTAAATGCGTAGTCAATCAGCACAGAGAAGATCAAACGTCCGAGTGAAAAAACTTACATAGAAAAGTAGCATTACTGTTTCGAAAATGAGAGCAACGAATTCTTACTGATTAATCTCCAGAAATTTGGTGGAAGTCTGGAAGAGGTTAGAAGGTAACAATGGTGATGACCTTGTCGTTGTTAAAATGAGCGGAGTGCGTGCTATAGTACTACTATTTCGTGCAGGGTACGGGATATAGAGCTGCAGGTGGATCAGCTGAATGGTCGAAAATACCCCGTGATAACAATATACTCCCTCAGTTCCATAGTGCGTTTTTACATTTCCGTCCGTTTCATGGTAATAGAGTCATTTCCCTTTTTAGTAAAAGTCAAACACATTTTTCCACACCTACTTTAGTCTCTCTTACTTTTTTCTCTCTTCATCTCTCTACCTTTTTCATTTTCCACTTTATTCTCTCTTTACTTAACTCACCTAACACAATTTTTCTTAATCTCCGTGCCGAAAAGTTTTGCCTCCATTACTATGGAACGGAGTGAGTACTACCTTCGTCCACTAAAATTTACTCATTTTGACCCGGCACGAGTTTTAAGAAATGTAGTGGAAAGTGAGTTGAAAAAGTTACTGGATTGTGGGTCCTACTTTTATATATTAGTTTTATAATAAAATGTGAGTATGAATGAGTTAGTGGAATATGGGGTCCACTAAAAAAAATGATAAAAGTGAAATGGGACAAATTTTAGGGGACGGACATAAATGGAAAAATGAGACAAATTTTGGTGGACATAGGTAGTAATCTAGAATGTTACTAACAACTAGTATACGTCAATGCACATATTAATATATTTTTAAAATAATAATTTTAAATTAATTAAATAAAATTAGATTAATATTAACAATGAATAATATAATTAACGACTTTAGTTATATGAGAATCAAAATCCTATATAAATCAACATTGCAGTATAATAAATTCGAAACGAATCGCATAATATATTGTATAAACATTAAATCATGGAGTATGAAGATAAAAATCTATCATAATAAGGAATTAAACTCATCATTTTTAAAACTTCTTTATACCCTACATTAACTTTAAAATTAAAATCAACCTCATCATTATAAACTAAAACCTTCAATTTTCACACTCTTCAACAGAACTCATAGGTAAAATAACTCGTTTGACATCTTTAAAGTTTGTCATCTTTAAGTTGTCCATCTCACCTAAAACTACAATAAAATAAGGAACAAACTCAATTTGCAATGCACAAAATCAATAATCAATATGTATAGCTACTTTCGTCTAACAATTTGTATAATTTAGAATAAAATTAAAGACAATATTATACATTAAATTTACCAACAGAATAATCCTTTCATATGACTCAACCTACTTATAGATATGTATAAAATATATTAGCCAATTATAATTTCAACATAAATTTTTTAAAATGGATCAACTATAAAATAATATAAATGAACTAAAAATCTAATCATTACTATTGAAAAAAATATATAATTATTAAAAAAAAAGAAAATGGTGGTAACAACAATCTAAAAAACATAGTAATGGATAAAAATGGACAGAAAGAAACAAAAAATATAACTAAAAAGAACAAAAATACCAATAAGTAATATAATATATAAAACAAATACGATGTTATATCAAACTTTAAATATAAAAATGAATGAAAATAAAAAATATACTCCCTCCGTCCCATGTTACTTGCACTTTTAGTCTTTTACTTTTCGGCACGTCACAAACTCCTTACACTATTTATAGTTTAAGTTAGAATTAATGCATTTAATTAATATGTTAGCTTAAGTTAAGAGGTCCTTTATTAAGTGACTCACTACACTTAAAATTCTAATTTAATTACACTAAAAAATCAATCTCAAATTTACGGCCTAAAATGAAAAGTGCGAGTAACATGGGACAGAGGGAGTATATAATTAAGAAAATGTTAAGGAAAAGAAAAATATAATTAATAAAATGAAAAGGAACGAAAGCATAATTAAAAAGAACAAAATTAGCCAATCAACGAAATTGAGCAAGCCTCGAGCTTACTGAGCATGGTGTGGAATGGTTTCATAGCGTCAAGCTTTCCTCCTATGGTAAGAGCAAAAATGGTATGCTTGAGTATGTGTGGATATCCAGCCTTTAAATGACATATTTACAGGCTAAAATATTATGCATGTAATCGATTCCTCAACCTATTATGCAAATATCAAGTCATTCCGAGAGGAATTTAAAGTACTACAATTGATATTTATTTGACAGTAACTACTCCAATGGATCCACAAATCAAAGTAAAAAAAAATTACAACCAGCAGATTTCAGACTCTAATGGATCCACAAATCAAAATAAAAAATAAGAAAAAACTTACAACCAGCAGATTTCAGACCTCAATTCCTTAGCACGTTGGTAATTGGGACACCAACGTCAACGATGATGACGACCTCATATGTCTTACTGAAGTCGCGAGTTCGCATAAAAATTACCTATAACAACAAAAATCATATATTATCAATATTTCTCAATTGATTTATTGGGGCTGAGATTGGAGGGAAAACAAATTGTTATTTATTTATTTATTATTTAATGTGCATAGTGGAGTGAGTGGAATTGGATTGAAGTAAATGGTAAAGAAAATGAAGAAGATGAGGGAATGATGATTAGATTTATTTATTTTAGCTTTTAATCTAACGTTTATAAACCTCCCACTCACTCACCTTCATTGTAAAACTTCCCACTCACTCCATGAAGACTTTTATAGTTCAACATTTTTAATTTAATACTCCCTCCGTCCGCCATTAGGATTCTTATTCCTTGGCGGCATGGATTTTAAGAAAGGTTAAGAAAAGTTGGTGGAAAAAAGTTAGTGGAATATGAGTCTCATTTGTATATATTATTTTTAAATGAAATGTGAGTGGAATGAGTTAGGTGAATGTGAGCAGGGGACGGAGCCAGAAAATAATCTGAACAGGGGCAAAAATATATATAGAGAAAACTTTGAATAATTTAGAAGGGGCATTTAGTGAGTAAATGGTGTAAATTAGCAAAAAATATAGAAATTTATATGTTAGTAGAAAAATTTGAGGAGGGACATATGCCCCACCTAGCTATTCATTGGATCCGTCCCTGAATGTGAGAGCATATTACCATTTATGGTAAAAGTGAACCGGAACTCTTATTCGCGGACGGACTAAAATGGAAAAACGGAACTCCTATTCGCGGACGGAGGAAGTATAAATTTTTAAATTAAATAGCAAATAAATTCTCTAAAACTCCCCCAAAACTCCCCTTTTATATATTGTATAGATTAGTATAACTAATAAATTATATTCCCTTCGTCCCATTTTAAATGGAGCATTTCTAATTCAGCAAGGATTTTTTATGTAATGTTGTCTCGTGAATAAAGTGGAGTGAATAAAGTAAAAGAGAGATAAAAATAGAGAGAGTGATAATTCTATATTTTGAAATATGTCATTTAAAATGGAATCCCAATAGAATAAAATGAGTCATTCAGAGTGAGACAGAGAAAGGATAAATTTATTGCAAAACACAAGCTCTCCCTCTGTTCCACGTATACACGAAAAGGCATTATTATCTAACTTTATCGAGTGAAATATTCACCGTTATTCACAAATTGAATTTGGATTTGACTACTAATATTATGTCCTCTTATGTATGTTAAAACTTTTAATGTTCGATTGAAATAAATACTACTAAATGTGTGATGTGTCCACCTAAATGCTTTATACTTTCAATTAAGAATGACGGTGCAGTACGCAACTCGTAAGCTGGTCTGAAATGTTTAGCAAAATTTACAAAGTTGGGACTGGAAATTTCTAGTCTGACAAAAGTACAACCTGATTAGCCAGCACACGAATAACTCGCAACTCATTAGGATCAGACCTGAAAACCCGATAAAATTTATATTATTCTAGTTTAACTGCTAATTCGACGTGATTGTTTTTATAATAATTCACTAAATAACTAAAAAAATAATTTTCAATTTTATATTAAATTTAAAAATAATAGAGTATTATTTTTTATTAATATAATAATAGATGAATAAATTAGAAACTTCAAATTCACTAAAATAATATTTAAAATTCTAAAACATATTTTAAAATTCCTCCGGAATATGTTTATGTTTCATTTTGTACAAATCTCAAATATTAGTACTATTTGATCATGTTTATATATAGAGTTTAACTTTAAGCATATATCTCAAATTTATTGTAATTAAATATTTTGCATTTTATAAATATAATTAATTTTTATCATTATTTATTGGATTGATCGCATGCTAATTTTATCAGTAGCAACCTGATTAACCTGTTAGGCTAATCTGAAACCCGAGCTTTTAGGATTCTGGTTGAACTTTTATTACCCGTAAAAAAATTACAATTTGATTAGTCCGCACCTGATTGACCTGTAACCTGAATAGGATTGATTCAAAACCTACCGGCCAACCCGATTGACATCCCGATTTCCAGTGGTAGTTTCCATCGAAAAAAAGAAGCATAGGATGCCATTTTTGCCTTGGTTTTTTCTTCTTATGTTTGAATTAACTTAGTTTTTTCTTCTTATGTTTGAATTAAACGCACGGAACTTATACTTCAAACCTAAATATATCTCGAAATGTCGAAAATTAATTTATAATTTATGAATACACAACTAATGTTAATTTTTGACGGCCTCCATATGTTGAAAAATGAGAGGAAAATATGGAATAGTAAGCACATTCGTGCTCCACACTCAACCATTTTTGGATAATTGATGTGATTTAAGATATAAGGGGATAAAAAGTCGAAAATTATATGCGTTTTAGCATATGATGCATAAAAGCATATTCCAAATCTTTTACGTCCACGCATAAGACCGTGTTTGGCAATCGCCTTCAAGACATCGAATTCCAGAGATTAAGCAAATCTACACAATCTCTCTTCCAACAACTCCAATCCTCAACAATTAAGAATTCCCTCTGGAAAAGGATCGAAAAGCAATCATGGCGACCCCTCAAATTTTGCAGACGGAGCAGGATGTTCTTATGTACTCTTCCCTCTTTCCCAAAGGTTCGATTTTTGCTTTTTTATTTTTTTATTGGATCGATTTTAGGTGATTTATTCTTATTTGTATTCATTTACATCTTATTTTGTCACTTCAAGTTTTTCTAATTATGTGTATTCGGAATGACGGTCATATCTGTGTTGAATATGGCTGCAGATGAAAATGTGAGACCTCGAGGTGTGGAAATCGAGAAGAAGATTGAGTATCTTGAGAGCTTGGCTGGAAATGTAAATTTTTTTCTGATACTGTTCATTTATTTGTTTATGGTCAACTGCAATTTATGCTTCCTCTATGGTAATTCCTCGATCTTTGTTACTTAATCTGAATATGGAGGAGTAGGTTATTGAACTATAGCTGGAGTTATGAGATTGAAATAAATTCAACAGTATTGAGATTTGTAATTTAATAAAAGTTGGTTAAATTCATACTGAAAATGAAAAGAATCTGATAAGATATTAAAGTGAAACTTCATGAAGGGAAAGATTATTGCAATTTGCAAATATGGCAACTCTCACTTGATACTTATTTCAAATCTCACTCTGCAAGAGCTAGTAGATGAGAAGCTACTTTGTGTTTTGAAGGTTAGGAACCGGAGATCTCGCAGATGGTTGAATGATCGCCTGTTAATGGAGCTCGTTCCTCGCTTGAATGCTGAGGAAATTAGAGGATTGTTTGCCCCGCCACCATGGGGTAAGTACGTAAGTTATTGTGAAGAATGCAATAATGCTTTAAGAATGGAGTTCGTGAGTTGTTTCCATTCGCCAATTGGTGCTTCTTTTATGCGTTTGCCTTGAACAACTGAATATCCCAGCATCTTGGATCTCTATGAATAATTCTGATATACTGCAAATCTGTTTTTCAGGTGAGGAAGGGCCTCCTTCGGCATTTTGCATGACAAAAGTGGGGGAGTGGGATAGCTTCAGAAACATAGACATGGATAAGGAGGTTCTTACATGTTCATTACTTGTGAATTGGGCGTGTCATTTATATTGCAAGAATGAACAAAATTTTGATATCAGTAGCTCATTACTCTAGATTAAAAATAAGTTGACCCCATGGATTATCTACATGCTTGTCAGATTGTAAGAAAGTATCAGTCAGCCTTGATTTTATTGCGTATCGACTTTCTTCTCTAAAGTCCTGAAACTGCTTTCATTGGCTTATTAATTTTGAGTTGAGTTAGGACTTGCCAATTTTTGAATCAGAGAGTGGAGCAGGGTTCAATTTTTTTGTTTTGTTATTTGTGTATTATGACACAAAATTCAAACTAGTCTTCGAGTCATCAGGACAGAGATAACCTGGTCATTACATATTCAGATTTCAGATTACCATATAGTAACAACTAGTATTTCTATAGAATTATTTTCTCTTTTGCAACGCTTTCTTCTAGGAATTTACTGATTATGTGTGTGCAGATAGAGTCACAACAGACCCTTTCTTAGCGAGGATTTACACGCAAAGCAAATATTTTACCATTTTTACTATGATCTCTATGATGCATTACTTCCCTTTTTTAGGAAATGTGGAATCCATATACTTGGATATCTTTTGACATTGAGAGGGAGAAGTGGAGAGTTTTCTCTCTGCCTCTCTTTCTCTCTCATTCTCTCCGCTCGCTCGCTTCTGTTCTTGTGTGTTGAAGGGTGTGGTGATTGGTGAATTTCTCTGCGACATGCCTCCAATTTCATTCTTTTTTTTTCCCTTCTTCTAGGCATCTATCATGGAATCGATCGAAAATTCGTCATCAAAACGGAGAGATCGTCAAGATGCTGACAAAGTTGCTGTACTGACTGCCTGGCACCGTGTAGATGGTAGGACTAGGGAGGCACTTCGTCGTTGTTATCTTACGGACGTGGTCAGTGGATACGAGGTAAATATTTATTTTATGAAATGTAATGTTCTCCCCTTCTCTAATTGCATGCCGGGACTTTTCAATCTCCATCCCTCGTGCTCTTTGGTGACTGCATTGATGACATAATCTTCTCATAAATTATTGGTTGTAGTATTTTATTTTTATATGACCATTGTATACACCCTCTTATTCTGTTTCGTGCTCGTGATTTATGACATGTTTCCCATCGCAACACCGAAATATGTTGTTTCAGGAATGCGTACGTTCGTTTGTCAAAGACAGCGGGAACAAAGATGTTCTAGTCATGCACGTTCAAGATCCTTTCCACCGGTTACTACTGCATGGTGTTTGTGAGGTATTTTCTCCCACAGTATTTCTTCGTTTGCGCGGCTTGATTCCCCTTCTCTGTGGTTTCCAATGGATAACCAAGGCTCATATACTTGTCTGCGAGCATGACATTTCGACAAATTATCTTAAGCCAAATAAGATAGAGAGTCTCGTGTGAGAGAGGTCATTGGATACGTACTTGAATCCGAATATTTGACTCTTGTGACGAATCTTGACACATGAGACAGGTCTAACACAAGGTTTTTTGAGTAGAAATTGCACATTTTGCTTCCAATTTGAAACTGCAGATTTCAGATACCTGACACAAATGCTTTCATGCAGTTTTACAACCTTGTCTCGACCACGGTTGCCCAGTCAAAAGGCGGTGCGCCTAAAAAGACTACCAAGATAAAGAAAAAGCAGTCGGCATCATCAGAGCTCCCTAAGATAACCCTGTGCAACTTCCTGAAAATGGCAAAAGAGGGGTTCTGGTGATCCTTTGTATATGTGCAACTGTACTATAAAAATTAGCTTGTACATTAATATCCTACATTTATTTAACTGTTATAATAATTGGTCACTCACCCTTAGCTAGTAAGGTTTGTTGTGTAGAAATGTCTCATTTCTTCGCATAGACGACCGACTGGGTTCGAGCAGTCAGGACCAGCCACAGGTCACTGATAATGTATTTCATTATGTGTACTTCACTTGATTTCATTCAGCAATATTGTCTATATTCGTTAGTTTGTTGTTTGTGTTACATTTGATCTTTTGGGATTTCACTGTGTATCAATCAACTAAATATAAACTCTCTGTCACTAAACATACACTCACATAACACACACTAATCTGATACTCATTGTTTAGACATATCGCCAAGAATTGGCATCAGAGCCGTCGTGGTGATGGAAGTCTCTTTTATGGTTTAAAAAGAAAGTATTAATAAAAGTATTCCTTTCATCTCTTAAAAATATAAAATGTTGAAGGCACGGGTTCTAATGCATAATTAGTAAAATAGAAAAAAAAATAGAATGAAAAAATTGTTGAAGTATGTTAGTGTCTTAGTGAAAGAATAAGTCCCAACTTATTTAAAACGAAAAAAAATCCATAATTTTAATACTACTCATGTGATGACTCAAAACACGTGATTTATTTGTTTGAGTGAAGTTGGGAAAATTGTGTTTCATTACAAAATGAATGGTGTTTAATTATCTCGTTAACATGTACTACTATTTGGATGTTAAGGATTTGGGGTTTTCTTTCTACTCTTCAAAGTTCAAATAGTGTTAGATTCGAGACTCCGAGTCATCCAATTTATACAAATTGGCGTTGTAATTAAGAAAGATTTGAATGATTTTTTTTCAATCTCAAAATGAAGTTACGGACCTTCGAATTTAATTTTCCCAATTTTCAGTTTAAGTTAATCACGGTTTAAATTTATCAATTTTTTTTAACAAAATCCTAAATCTCCAAATACTCCCGACGATGAAGGTGAGATTTTTCTTCCTCAGTCATCTCCAAGACTCCAACTATTTAGACCATCTCACAATGTTACACTAAAATATAAAATAGAATAGGTAATTAGCTCCAATAGTACTACAAAATTAATTTCATTTTTGGTTTTTGAATAAAAATAGTATATAGATTTATACTAAAACAAAACCATTTTTTTTAGAAAAAAATTGTGAGTAAAAAAAAGACATAATATAGTAAATATTCTTTTATATTTAAGTTTAGTGTAAATGATTGGAGATAATTCATATTTGATGTAAGTATCATTTAGAGCATCTCCAATGGTGGACTTCCTGTTGCCCTTCGGAGAGGCTTCCGGGAAGTCCGTTGGGGAAGGGCACCATTGTGGCACGGAGAGGAGGACACGGGAAGGGCGCGGCCGTCGCGGGAAGGGCGGGCGGACGTCCACCATTTAATTTTTTTTTAATAAAAAAACTCTATTATTATTCCTTAAATAATTTAGTTGTTTAAAAAAATATGAGGATGGCGGGATGGGCCGTGGGCGCTCAATTATTTGTGAATTTTTTTTATTGGAGGAAGTCCGCACCAAGAAGGGGGATGGGAAGGCGGATTGTGCAGTGGTAAGTCCTTATGACGTGGCAGGAGGGTGGGAAGTCCTTATGACGTGGCATGAGGTATATTTGGAAAGGGTGACGGGAAGAGCGTCAGGGAAGTCCGTCCATTGGAGATGCTCTTACACTAAAATTGATTTGAATTTAATGTAAATGGTTGATACTCTCGCACCAAACCAAAACTCAAATACAAAAGAATACATATTCATCAACTATTTTTAATTTTTTAATCTTACCTACGTATTTATTTAAATTAAACATTAACCCCACTAATACTATTATAATTTACTACTCCAGATTATATAATTCAACAGAATTTTCATAGTAATTTATTTATATATAGATTTAAACGTAGAAATGCGTTCACTATATATACTAGTGTATCATTTAAACTGAACTAATCCATTTTATTAACTTAATCAAGCTCATTTTTTACTAATTAATATATGATCAAATAATTTAATACTCCCTCTGTCCCAGTTTTATAGTCACATTTTGCCATAAAAGTCTGTCCCACATTTATAGTCATATTTAGAATTTTCCATATTTGGACATAAAATTTTACCCCATTATTCACTAAAATTACACCCAAATGTCATTATCAACATAAAAATAAACCAAAACAAAAATAAAAAACCAAAAAAGTCAACAAGGGACCCACCTTCAACCAACTCACTTAATTTATTACACACTACTTCATCTCACTTCATTTATTACACACTCCACTCTTCCATCTCACTTCATTTATTACACACTTCACTATCTCACTTCATTAATGTACACTCCACAAATTCCTTAAAACTTGTGCCCTAACTAAATGTGACTATAAATGTGGGACGGAGGGAGTAATCCGTTACATGGAGTAATTTATTAACTCCAATTTATTGAGTCCATCTCCATTGAATTTAATCCCACTTTTAAAACAACCAAATAAATCTATACTATACGCTCGGTAATTTTGGGGGGAAATCAAATGGATTTCCCTCCTGTTTTTCAAATTTGCGATTTGGGGGGAAGTTGTAAAAGTCATCCGCCAATTTGCAATTCCATCTGTTAACCAATGGATTAAGCTCTGCAACATTTTTTAAGCATTGAAATCGGGTTTTCCCCCCAAAAAATGGAGGATTTCCTCCCCCCCCCCAAAAAAAGAGAGGGTTCCCCCCCCCTCCCCAGAAAAGAGCGTTTTTCCCACCTTCATAATAGAAACTTCTCTATAAATACCAGTTGCTATTGCAAACAATGCTTTTGCTGCAGGTTCTTATTTCTCTCTCTACTCTCTTATTGTTACTTTTATATCTCTCTTATTCTTCTTATTTTCTTTTAATCCGAATAACGTTGTTTATATTAACCATTTCTTATTTTGCAGATAATAAAGGTAATATCTGTGTGTTTTACGTTTTTGTTTTATTATTTTCTTATTTTCTTTTAATCCTTCGTTAAACGCTGATGATTTTTTATTTTGCAGATTATAAAGGTGAAATCTTTGTTGTTTCATTGTTTGTGTTTTAGTATTGTTTCGTTTTCGTTTTTTTTTTCATTAGTTCATTAAATGCTGATGATTTCTTATTTTGCATATTATAAAGGTGAAATCTTTGTTGTTTCATTGTTTGTGTTTTAGTATTGTTTCGTTTTCGTTTTTTTGATTAGTTCATTTTACGCTGATGATATTTTATTTTGCAGATTATAAAGGTGAGATCTTTGTTGTTTCATTCTTTGTATTTTAATATTGTTTCCTCTTCGTTTTATTTTTAAATTTTATTTATTATTTTAACAAAATCTTCAATTCTTTTGCAGTATTCGTCTTCGAGTTTTAGGCAGGTGTTCGCCATTGTTCAGTTTGGTTTTTGCAGGAAGAGCTGAGAACGATTTAATGGAGAGGTAGTTTGAAGAGTGAAGGTGGACATGGTTGAACAGGCGAAAACGTAGTTTGAGTTTGGAAGATGGCTCTGACAATTGAGTAACTGTGTAAAGTTGTTACCCTGTGTATATAGGGCAAATAGATAATGGAATAGTGAGTATCAGTTGTACAATTTTTAGAACGTTGAATAATGAGTTGAAGTTCAAATAATAAAATAACATGAATTTGTCATGCATATTATTTTGTTTTAGTATTGAATGATGAGTATCTGTATCTTTGTGTAATTAAGCAGTTGTATAATATGTGGAATGTTGAATAATGAGTTGAAGTTCACATTGAATTTGTTATGCATATATGTGTTTGTTAATACACACAAAACTCTGGGATTTAGTAGTCCATAAGGGTAGGGTGTAGCACCTACTTATTGGTAGAAGTTATAACCATAGGATAGTGTTCACTAATTGATCGAAGTTAAATCCATCCTCTAAGGGTTTAGTAATTCATAGGGCTAGGGTGTAGCACCTAATTAGCAAATGTTGTTTACGATTTTATACATTACATTTTTGTATGTAATTTTATGCATAAAATACTACATTAACTAATACTTATAATTAAAATGTTATGAAAAATTATTTTGATTGTAGTTATTATTTTTATGCATTGATGTTTTCATAGTTTTTAATGTTAATCAGGTAGAGGTATTTGTATGTACTAAAGTTTAATTCACAAAACACTGTAGGATTTTTAAAGCTTATTTATGTAAGCAAATTAGTCATCAAGTTATTTGTGATCACTAAATTTTGTCAAATTTTTGTAATTTGTTATGCTGTAGGACTGAACATTTTTACAGATATATGTTTACATATGTATTTTTTTATTTTTATAAGTTCATTTATGTAATTTAAATAATTGACAAATTAGTTTTTGAGGTGTTCCATTTATTGTTCATGGACATGTTTTTTAAGTTTTTGCTTAATTTAAAATTTACGATAGAATGTTTAGAAGTGTGTATGTATGCATTAGTTTATACTGAAATGGAATAACATTGAAATGTGCGAATTATATTTGTGTTTGTTAATACACGCAAAACTCTATGGTTTAGTATTGTATAAGGCTAGGGTGTAGTAACTAATTTTCATCATATTATGGTGTTGATTAAGTAATCGTGATAAATCTATATCCAAAGGGTTTAGTAATGTATATGATTAGCAGATAGTAGTATTTTTAATAATTTAATACAATACTTTTTGATGATGATTATATTGCTTTGTCAAGTACTTCTGCATTAACTAATACTTGTATCACCTCCGTGCTATGCACGGACTAATATATTTTAAAATATTGATTTAATAAAATAAATTATTAAATAAATAAAAATAGAAACAATATCATTATATGAAAATTATAAATAAAAGTCTACATGAAAAAACTTTTTTAAAGAATATGAGTGAAACAACGCGCGGTAGTAAAAGAATGACAAAAAGGCTTGGATAATTTCTTTGCTAGATATGCATAAAGAATACCAAATGAAACGTATAAAAGCAAAAGTCATATATAAAGATAGGGGAAATGCTACGTGGCCACATTCTCACAAGGGTATAATAGTAATTATAATTTCTAAAATATTAAATATAGTAAGTTCAATTTTGAGTGCTTTGGTGGTTTTACTTAATTGTCCTTTGCAATATTTTAAAGAGTACTAATGTTCTTTGAGGTCAACCCACTCGCGAATATTTTAAAGAGTACTCAGATTTAGAAATAAAATTGTATTCGCCGACCCAAAGACATTATCAAATGATAAACACATGTCAATTTAAAAGGCACATTGTATGAATTAATGGTAGGAGATGTTACAATGAGGTCAACCCACTCGCGAATCTGGTTTACAGAGGCAAAGCCCAAATGTCGTTCTTCAAATCGAGCACAAACGAGACCCACCAATAATCGTAGTCGCTGTAATAACAGGGAAACGTTACTCCTCCAATATAATTTTCAGTCGCCGGAGGAAAAAAGCGGCATCTACCAGACTACCACTACAGTGCTGCTTCAACGTTTGGGTGAAGGCGATGGATGGGTTTTCTTATTTGTGCCTAGGAAATTCTCAGTGCAAATGAAAGAAAGAGAGAGGGCAATCGAAAAGTACAGGGGCAAAAAAGAAATCTTCACTCCATTTCTGAGGTTGTGGGCCCATCCAGATTTCAAAAACCACCTTCTTCGTAAGGTTAATTTTAGGCTATTTCTAAGCTGAATAGTGTGGGCCCAACCCATATCTAGGGCCTTGAAGATTTGAGTGAGAGAAACTGAACATTGGATTTGCCCCAGATATGTACCCTTTTCTGGGCATATCCAATAAACTGAACGAGCCCTAAAGATAGAGAGGATAAGATATATCTAATGGGAATAGTAGAATTATACTATCTTGAACTTGCTTGAGAGATCAACTTGTTTAAATTACACAACAATTTATTCTATTTTGAGCAATTGAATATGCGAAAAATAGTAAGTGGCGGCAACGTGCATCTTCTTCTTCTCCCTCATTCTTAAACTCCCCAAACTCAAAACTAAATCCCCTAGATTCCTCTGCACAAATTCCTATCCATGCCACCGCTTCCTCAAAATCCACTCCGACTCAAAAAAAGAAAAAAATCATCAAACAAATGAGAGGCCAAATTCCTCAAACAAAGGCACTCAACGATCTATGGTTGATGATGGTCCACTGTTTCTGGCCGCCGCCTCTCTCCATCTCCTTCCCCACCCTCTCTCCGCCGCAGTCGCCCACGACATCGCGGTGCCTCCATATTTCTCCAACAGCTTTTGGCTGCTCTTCATTGGGATTTCGATGGTGCTGATGCTATTCGGAATAGTCACTTTGTTGATCGATTTTAGTAAGCATGAGGTGTGGAGTAGTGTTTTTATAGGAAGAAAGAAGTTGAAAAATGGAATGAAGACATGGGTAAAAGAAACCTCCCACTCATTCCATGCTTTTTATAGTTCACGCATTTTTATTTAATCAAACATTTAAACATTTTTAATTTAAATTTATCATTATGTATATGGGAAACCAACTAAATATTCTTGGGCGAGAATATAGGAGCACTAATCCCTCTTTTTTTCGGCAGTTTATTAGCAGATTTATGGAATAAATTAGCTTTGTTTTTTAAAATTTTAAATTCCCTAATAAATATCCTCAAAACTTCAATTATTTTTTTAAATGTCCTCAAAATTCTCTTTTTATATATTGTATAGATACGCAAAATTTATCAATATTTACATCTGTTTGTTGTTATTCGTTTTTTGCATTGATGTTTTCATAGTTTTAATGTGAATGTGTTAGAGTTATTAAAAGTTTAATACACACAATTCTCTAGGATTTAGTAGTACATGAGGGTCTCTAGGGTTTAGATTTAGGTGATTACATATTGATATTTAAATTTTATATTATTATATATGAATATAAGATTTGTGATGATAGTTTATATTATTATATAGTTTTACATAGGTAAAATATATAACTTAAACTGATGGTATTATATTAATAAATTATTTTTATTACTATAGATATATTTATGGCACAAGTTTATGTTTATGCAAAGTTGAATTTGAATGAAGATAATTAATTAATTTTAAAAATAATGTCATTTGAATATCAACATTTATTTTTAGAACTAATAGAATACGCAATATGGTAGTGATAAAATGCAAACTTATATATTGTACAAACTCAAATGTCCTCAACATAAGTTCAACATAGTTTCAATAAAATCAATATCTTAAATATTGTTCCTATGATAAAAACACATGTTTTTAAAAGTAGATATTATTGTTTAAGTATTTATTATATGTCTGTAAATGTACTTTTAAAATTTTCAGTATATTAACATGGAAAAAATTGTACACTTATAAACTGATTATTTAATAAAACACTGGTTTATTTATGGATTAATTTTAACATATGGGCGTTTCATATTACGTGGGACGTGCATAATATTGAGGGTTATATGTTAATGATGTCTGTATAAATTATTTAATTTTGAATTTATATAAAAAAATTGAAAATTATATAGAATTGTAATAGTAATAACTTTAAATTGCTTACTAACTTTATTTATTATTTTAATTTATGATTAATACATCAAATTACTAATTATAGTATCACTTTTTTTTACTACAGAATATTATTGTTCGTGATTGATCTTTTTAACATTTATTTATACTCCGTAGGTTATATTTAGTTTTATATTTAAAGTGTGTTTTGATTTCAGGTTTTTAATTAAAAATTGTTGGTAACCGTGTCAATTTTAAAGAATGATGTTGTGCTCTGGCTAATTATTTTTCTTCAGTTTCTCTCTCTGTAGACAGTGATTTGGTTTTCAGAATCTTTTCAGTTTCAGCTCAAAGAAAAGCAAAATAGCGATAAAATTTCGGATTGTTTTGCTCGGTGGATTAAGATTTTGTATTATTTATTTACAAAAATTGATAGTATTTCAATTGATTACTTATAATCAATTTTGTACGAAAAAATCTTTAGATATTTGGATTATTTAAATTCGGAATGGATATTGTAGGAATACTATTTTCAGTTTGTTATTGTTTGTTTAATACAGTCTTCTTTGTCTGTAGGATGAAATGGGGAGTTCTGATGGGGAGTCTTTTTCAAGTCCTAGCTTTGATGTGCAGCCGAATATCTGCATTCATGTGGGCAGGAATTTTGATTTAAGAAGATTAGTAAGATGTTAAAATTAGTATTTCATTTTTTTGATTATAATACTAATTATTAAAATATTATCTATTGACTGGTTATTCGATTTATTTGTTTTATTTTATTTATATAGGTACTTCCTCCTAACTTTCTAGGAAGTGATATGTGTTTAATTTCTACAGAGTGTAAAATAATGATGTTTTCTACTCTATTTCGATGGGAAGTTGAAGGTTTTTTTCGACATAGATGTTATTTTTTAGTAAAAGGATGGGATAATTTTATCATCGAGAATAAAGTGGTAGTGGGTGACACTATAATTTTGGAGTACAAAGGTGATGGGTTGTTTACAGCTGATATCTACGCGAGTTATGGTTTAATTAAGCCTGCACCGAGATTACTGAAGAGCTAGGAGAATGTTCTCGTGTGTTTATGTAATAATATTCTAACTTCTGAGATTCAGAGAATCCGCTAGATCACGGGGTCTAGGAACTCAGAGAATCCTCGAAACCCTCGGTCGTTGGGCACATAATCTTTTCGTGCTTCTCAAAACCCTCAACCCACTGTACTAAAAATGACTAGTATAAGGAAGTAGGGATCGAATCCCACAGAGATGGAGACGTAAGTAAACATGCAAGAGGATCTGGACACTGTTTTTGGCTCCTGCCACGCATTTTTGGGGTTGAGATTAGATTCCTAGACTCGGGAAATGTAAATAAACTATACTAACAGCTAGACCTAGGCAAACACAACGGGAACATGCATGACGAAAAACAAGACATAAGCAAGTTAACTCTCTATGGATAGCATTTTACCAAACCTAGCGAAAAACTTTTCCTAAAAATACCTAGACAAAGGAAAGACAGATCGTGGGGACCATTTCCCCAATTAGCAAAGTACGGATGAAAAGCTGCAAAATAACTAACTAAAGGCTCGACTAACAACTAGCTTCATCTTCTCTAATGATCCTTGATCACAAAATGCAGAGAAAAACAGAGTAAACGATTAAGCTAAACAGAGCAAGCTGAATTAAACCATTTAACTATGATTAACTACGAAAATTAAACAGATCTACTATTGCTAGACGAGGCGAATGAGAAAACAGAAACTAAGCATCAACACCATACAGAAATGAACAGATCCGAACACTGGACGCTTCATCCACTCCAGATCCAAGCCATCCACGACAAACCATTGTAGCTCCCTTCTCCGATCACACAAATTTAACCAGATTCAAACGATCAACTACGATCTCCACGCAATTTAACTCAAAACTCAGATCAATCGCTAAAAGCATCCAAAGTAAACAGAAAAACAGTAATAACATGAAACGAAACCATAGTAACAACTTCCATAGCTAAATGAGTGCAGATTCAACAGAAATTTAACAAAATACGTCCGAGCTTCGAACAACGAAGTCTCGGGAAATTCAGAACGGAAACTTAAAATAGAAATTAGATTGTATCTTCGCCTCACGTAGAGACGGTGTTGCACAACTTCGATGAAACTTTGAACCGTAAAAACCCCCAAACCGATCCCCCAAGTGTGTGTGTAGAGTGTGAGAAAACTAAGCTAAGAGCTAAATGGATGATGATCACGGTTTAGGCTGCTCCCGTTTCGCTCGCCGCTACTACGGGAATCGCTTATTCGCCCGGAGTTCGCTCCCAGAAATATAGCCATCCTTAGCCTACTAGTTAGTAGTTAGATACCGTATGAACAGGCCTGAGAAAACCCCTGTATGGCTTCTTCAATTTCTCGATAAAGAGAAATATGACCAACAGTGGTTCGAATGTATAGAAAAAGGCAATTGTGAACTCTCGGGAGAATCGATGACTGCATCAAAGATGCAGTGCTAATACATCTGAGAATTCTTAATTGGCTAGCCCCAGGGCTATGGAGCAAAGGACTATCCAGGACCTACACCGAGGTATTGACGGTCATTTTCAAATCTCGCAGAACAGAATGGGATACGATGAGATAGAAACAAAGACAGGGAACAGGTTCCCTACTCTTAACGGAAGTAATTGTCGTTCTGTAAGACCATAATGAAAACGCAATTTTTGTTTTTCTTCTAGGCGAATACGATATTGAGATTTTTTCCCGGAACGCGATTGGTTTCTAAAATCACTCCCGGCTAGAAAGAGATAGACTAGAAATGACATCTGTTATGTCAACGACCCCAAGGGGGGTATTAAATGAATGGAATTGGGATCTGGATGGAATATAATGACACGAGGGTTGCGCTCGTTGCGGGACTTAACCCAACACCTTACGGCACGAGCTGACGACAGCCATGCCTCTGCCCCTACCGTACTCCAGCTTGGTAGTTTCCACCGCCTGTCCAGGCATGTATGCCGCGTGCTCTTATTTATAAGGGATGGAGCTTCTAGATTCTTCCTTGTATTTCTCATTCTGCCCCTTTATCTAGGATGCTCCTCCCTCTGGTGAATTTCCTCCTTCTTGCTCACTTCCTCTGCCAGACTCCTCTATTCCTGGATCTGGCATTTTCTCTACACACCTGTATTACAAAACCTTGTCAGACCCGGGAAATTACAGAATTTAACCTCATAACCAATGCATGAAATTAGCCTTATCAATTACCAAGTAATTGTTTTAACTATATATAAGTTGATTTGAATTTAAATACACACAATCTTATTTATATTTAACAATTGAATCTTATTGTTGTGATTTTAGGTATTTTACGGAATCCAACAAACCTTCTTATAGTATAGTTATACAAGAAGAAAAACGATATCAATTGATAATTTTTCTCTGTGTATAATATATTTTATTACTCTAATTTATTACTCTTTATTAATAATAATCAAAAATATGATTTTATTAAAGTAAACTTTTTAGATTAACATGTTTTTGATTGTTTCGATTAATTCTGTACGATTAAAATTTTTAATATAATTATGATCATGGTATTGTGTTTTTCAAATGAAGGAACTGCCATTTTCATTTTGGAGGCAACATCTACCTGAAAGGGAAAGTCATCAAATTGTTCTTACGAGTTTTCGTCGACATTATTCTATGAAAGTAACACAATTTGATGATGATTTGCTAATTTTGCATAGTGGTTGGAGAATTTTCGATGATGAAAATGGTTTGGAAATTGGGAGCATAGTTACTTTTGTGCTCTTACCAGATTCATACATCACTTTCAAGGTTTCGATTGAACCATGATATTTCAAGCTATAATGATGTACTCCCTCCGTCCCGCTTAAGATGAGATATTTTCCTTTTTAGTTTGTCCCAACTAAGATGACACATTTCCTTTTTTGGTAACTTTCTCTCTCCAATTAATACATTCAACCACTTTTCTCACTCCTATTAAAATATTCATATTTCTTCATCTCTCTACTTTAATACCTACACCCATCTTCTCTCTCTTCAATTAAACACTTTAACCAATAACTCCTAAAATCCCGTGCCGGCTAAGCAATGTGTCATCTTAGCCGGGACGGAGGGAGTATATATTTCATATTTTGTGTAATTTTTATTAGTCATATATGTAAGATGTTTGTATTTAATAGCATAAGTGTTTAATTATTCAGTAATTACTTCGTATGATTATATGTTTAAATGTATGCTTTTGAATTTTGTGCACAATTATTGACGTTTTATTAAGGATGTTCTGGCATTGTTGTTATATGGTATGTTTATTTATTAAGGAGTACTATATTGAATGCTATGGTGTATGAGATATATTTTGTATTTTACATTTCGATGTAAAATGAGAAGTATCAATCGGTGGTAGTGTAATGTGTTGGGACTACCGCAGCGGAAGACACGGAAACCAAACAGGTCCTAGAACGGATCTATTTAGTTGATTATGCATTCGACTCCAATTTCATGCAATATTCATAGATCTATAGATAAAACATCAAATAAACACATAATCATGCATATTCGATGTAGATTCGATTGTTACCTCATAATCCATCATTGGATTGACGTTGCTAGCTGCACCACCCGGAAATCCTTGGTTTATCGACCACGAATCTTCCGTACTATTCCCTCGTCCTTGGTTCTCCATCCGTGTGGGCGGATCTTAGAAAACCAATTAAATAACTTTGAATGAATCTAGGGAAAACCAATACAAACACCAAATTGTCTAGATCTAATCCTATGAATTAGGATAGATCAAGAACAATAATCAAAACCCTAATTCTCCCACAACTATGGCTCGAAAATCGAGACCAAGAGGAAGAGGAAGGAGGCGCCGATTTCTAGGCACTAGGGTTAGGGTTTTGTGTTGTCTTGGATTGTATGCTAGGGTTTTCCTTTCATTCATTATTTATAGTGGACCTTATTGGGCTAGTAAGGGGATCCATGGAATGACTTAAGTGTTGGGCTCACCCATTAGATAAATTGCTAATTAAATCAAATGACCCATGATTTAATATATTATCAATGGAATATTATTTTATTCCACTAAAGAATAATATTGCACTCCCACTTAAATCACCAAATTACAAATAACTTGGGTCCATTTTATTTTATAATATTTCCCGCGTTTAAGATTATCTTGATCCATCAATTTAATTCTTTTGTCTGCTATGTGACTAGAATTAAATTAATTCTCCAAAGAGTTTTTCTAGTTTGAAACTTTATTTATTATTCGTGGAATAAAATTCCAACTGCGCAGTTTTCTGAATAATAAATTCCTTTTTCAAACACCTCTTGAGGATCACCCCTTAGGGATTTAATCATACCACACTGGGCACGCGAATTCTATGAAATAATATTCCAATACCTTCATGTTATTCAATTACTACCACCCAAGATATCATGAACTTGAGTTACGTACAAACTCTCACATATTGATAAGTCAAAGTGGCGTTTGATTGAATAAACAATATTGATATTAATATCATAGACTAGAAAATACTAAACTTTCTGAAATATATTCTTTCAGTAGATAGCAATAAAGAATACATTTCGGATTAGATCATTTCAGTGCTTTACCACACTAGTGTTACTAATCTCATCTTAGGTAAGAGAGAATTATCACAAACACCGCAACCATACCAATAGGTAGCCAAAACCTATCTAGGTTGTGAATACGATTTTCTTCTTACTAGATCTGGCCAAGTCCCCTACTGGAAAACTCATGAGGAGATTCATCGAATTTCCCTACTTGACCTTCTTAGTAAAAAGCCTTAGACTTGTTTATCATATTTCAATAATAAACCATTTATATTATATTATTTATTCTCATAAATAGGTAAACAAGTGGATGTGGCGTTTCTCGTATACATGCACAAGCTGACTGTACAAAGGCATGTACGCTCGAAGCATCTTTTAGTATACAAACCCCAACATAATGATGATTTGAACAGTGTTTGTCATTAATATTTGTTGATTCGTGTTAGATTTTGTAATGGTTTCATTGTGGTGCAGTTGTTTTCTTTTTGTATGTAGTTGTTTTCTTGTATATATGTTAGTTTTGTCAATTTGATTTCATTTTTCATTAATTAAAATTACATATAGAATAAGAGTGTTATTGTATTTTCTTTTAATGATATTGCTATTTTATTACTATTTGTTAAGTATTTCTATATTACTATACTATTACGAGAGAAAAAACAATAGTGCAAGTAAGAGGCACGTAGGGAGTTTGTATTAGTAGATGTTTATATTTGTAATCAATGTCATGTAATAGATAATTGCATTATAAAAGAAAACAAAATAGATATAATTTATGAGTATATGCAAGATAAAGTTTTTGTACTAATACTAAAAGTGATAAATTTTGTAAGAGTTACTAGTATTTACTTTATTTTTTCCACTAGTATTTAGTTTAACATAATTCATGATATTTATATATTATTAGATGTTTATGTTCTTAATAATTAGCATGTTGTCTATAATTGCATTGTAAATATAATACAAAATAGATGCTAAATCATGAGTACATACTATATTTTACATACTACTAATAGAGTACTTAAAAATATTGTTGTATTAAGTTAAAAATATAAATTATGGATTAATTATGATTTACCTCAGCCACAGTAACTTTGAATTTGAGTGTAGGGTTGCTCCATATCATCTGAAAATTCAATCGCATTCCAGCATGAAACGAGTTCTCATTGTAGAAATCTTTCCATCCTTTGGAGACTATCACCCTATCTTCAGCCTTTTTCAATTTTGTTTGCCATGTTTTCTTTTGGAATTCAAAGATTGCGACTTCAATATCTTTGTCTGTTACATGTGCCCTCCAGAATTGGATTGGTATGTGCTATAGTGTTGATTACATTAATTTATCAATTTTAGTTTTTCAGTTTATAAATACGTAAACACAATTGTTATTAAATATATTTATGAAACAAAAATATTAATTGTTACCAATAGTTTGTAATTTGATGCTGTTAAGATCGACTTGAAAGAATGCGAAGCAATAGGTTCTGGAGATGATGCTCTGTCGATTTCAATGATAGCTCCTTATATAAAGGATTGATTAAAACATGGAATATTGAAATATTTTGACAAAGTTGAATTTACTGTAATTACTTACCCCAATCTGGTTGGTATTCTTTACCACATTGCGTAGTACCATCAAATATAGTCACGTAGAACCTATTTGGTGAAATCAGCTCCAAACTCAAGAAATCTCCTTTTTTTAAATTGGTTATCGTTGTGGAAGTTTTTCCATCCGTCTTCCAAGCACAGTCTTCCGCTTGGAAGTATTCTGAGTTTTGTTGTCCAAAATCTGTGGAAACCCTTTTCGAGTGCACATGTTGGGCCAAGCTCATTTTGATATTTTGCTTGAAATTTTTGTGGGAAGATCTGTTGTATTATTTAACATAAATATAATTATATTTTTTAATCTAGATAACATAAAGAATGTTATATAAAAAAAAACAAAAGTATTAAATAAATTTCAATACTTACCAGCTTTGATTGTTTTTCGGATGAAATTACTGTAAAGAACTGTGCAATGCTATCTGTCGAGTATCTCTCCTCTGGTTGCATAGACATTTTTTAACAAATTGAACGTTTGAGATTAACAAAGAGAATAATTGAAGATGAAAATGGTTTTTGGTAAGAGAGAAAATTTACAGGAGTAATTGTGGAAGATGGAAATGGTTGTTGCCTTTATTGAATGGTAGGTAAGAAAGATTTTAATATTTTGTATTCGATTTTGTACATGCGTGTTCTTTGTTGACAAATTTGTTATTAAATAATATTATAATTATAATTATATCGTTACGTAACTAATTAATATTATTTATATATTTGTCATCATTAAGGATGATATCAAATGAAAACTCTAAATATTGTACAAATTCAAAACTGTGATCTCGACAATTGAAAAATGTTAACAGATCACAAAAAAGCATCAAGAGGAAAATGTCAACCGAATTTCAACGGTAGTTAGTGATTGATGCTTTGTTGATATTGTGTTGACATTAAAATCTTGAAATTTTACGTTGTGTTGATATTGTATTGAAAGGAGTTTTGAGTTTGTACAGTATATAAGTTTGCATTTTATCAGTACCCGTCATTATTAACTCACATAGGTTTATTAATGTTTATCGGTTGGTGGAGGTGCACTCCATGTCATTACTCAATTAAAAAAAATGGAATTGAAGGTCTTTCTCTCTCTTCAACGAGAAAAAATCCAGTGCTCCCGGCATACCACGGTGGACAGCTGATGTGGTATGCCCTATCAATAAAATTTTGACAACTAGATATATACATGGACTACACCTCCACCTATAAACACACATCGCTGCATATATATAGGAATTTTGCATGTTCACAATTATCCATATAAACAAGCATTAATTAACTTATATTCAATACATTTAAATCATTCATATCGAAATAAGATCGTGGAGTAAAATTTAGACAAATAGTATTATATATACATCACAAATTTACGTGGTCGTAAGCATTATATTTTTAGTGATATCATAAAATATTTTTATGAATAAAATAATAAATAAATAAAAACTAGTTCAAATTTAGAGTCATTACAGAACTCTTGAAACTATTTTATTTATGAAAATCTTTTATGTACAAACTATCGAATAATGTTGATATGATTAAACTTTATGGTTTATGGTTGGTGATTTTGAGTATAATAATTTTATTTATTTTTATTTTAAATTTAATTCTTATTTATTATGACAATTGTTCACTCTATTTTGTTTATAGTGATATTTTATGGTATACTAACGAAATTTAATATAGTAAAAATAATTTTTGGTCAGCTTAATTTTATTAACTATATCTTTGTATTTTAGCATAGAATATAAATATTACCAAATTAATATACCACGGAAAAATAAAATAAGAATTATAATGTATAATTTATACATATATATAATTTTGCACGATTCTAGCAATAAGAAAAAAAAAATGCCATTAAATAATACTCCTGTATGCAATGCTAGCAATAAAAAATACTTCCCACCATGTAAATTTTTCCCCGCAATCTTTATTTAATGTGAAAGATATAAAAGCATTAAATATAGCGTAATTAATGTGTGTATATAGAGATATATGTGTTATATAAGGAATATGCAAAATTTCTATATATGTGCAGCCATATGTATTTATAGATGAAGGTGTGGTCTATATATATATCTAGTTGTCAAAATCTTATTGGTAGGGCATACCACATCAGCTATCCACCGTGGTATGTCGGGAGAACTGAATTTTCATGGTGAACAACCCCCAACCACTTGATTGTTCATGTCATTTATTGAGTTAGCCAATGAGATTGTGTCAAATGGCATAATATCATTGGTTAATATTTTGTTTTTATAAAATTTATATATCTTTTACTTGTTATGTTAAAAATTTATAAAAGTTATACCAAAATTTATAATTTTTCATCCTCTATAAATAGAGATCACATTTGCTATAGTTTTGTACACAAAATAATTTCATATTTTTTATTTGTATATTTTTATAATCTTTAATTTACTTATTGTATTTTTATAAATTCTATTTTGTAATACTAATATTTTATATTATTATAAAATATAATAAAAATAAATATAAACATTTTGAATGGTTGTTGATCTAACTATTGGAGTGTAGAAAGAGCCAAAATGGGGTAATAGCATTCTATATTGTAGATGTAATAATTAACTTCTGTGTCATTGTAGATGTAATAATATCGATCTACAGAGATAAACATCTTGTCAAAAAATTTAGTTTATTAAATGTTTTTTACAATATTTTGTATGTATAATTTTTTATTTGTCATGTATAGATATTTCTAAATAATAATTATAAAGATGTATATATATAAACCTATGTTTCCAAATTTTGTATATCCAAAAATTGGTTTATTATGTAATAAATTTGTAATTTGTTTTTTGTATTATTATACTATACACTATTATTTGATTTTCTAGATTGTCATGTTTTTGGAAAACCTGTTGTACACAAATGTGATTCTTATTCATAAAAGGAGGTTTTGATTTTAGAAATTGTATTCTTATCATTTACCTGGAAAAAAAATTTGTTTATCATTAGGTTTACTATATTTATGTTAAATGTTTATATTTGTAATACTATATACTAGGCTATCAATACTTGCATCATAAATGTAATATCATATTATTATTTTATAGTTACAATTGTAGAGATTTTTAAAGTGATAACATGGAGTAGAATATATGCAAAATATTACTCACTTCTACAAAGCATTAGAAAGAGAGGTAATTAAAGTACATATTGTTTGGTCTTTAAAATATTGTCATCAAATTAACTTACCTGATTAGGCTTTTCTTCAAAATACTTCATGTCATCAGCTGTTATTACTGCATAAGATATAGTGCAAGATTGGTTTTTTATTTATCAAGCAAACATTTATTGTATTATAGAGTTAAAATATAGGTTTTATACTCCACTAATTATGATTTACCTCGGTCACAGTAACTTTGAATTTGATGGTAGGGCTGTTGCTTAGCAATTCAAATTTCAATTCCATTCCAACATACAATGAACTTTCATTGTAGAAAGTGGACCATCCTGTGTAGATTGCAACTCTATCTTCAGCTTTCTTCAACATCATTTGCCATGTGTTGTTTTGGAATTCCAAAACAACCACTTCAACATCTTTGTCTGTCGCATGTGCTCTCCAAAATTGGATTGGTATGTGCTATGATGTTGATTACATTAAGTTATTAGTTTCAATTGTTCAATTTATAAATAAATTAACACTATGTTCATCTCATATGTGTATATGATGTAAATTTTCGGTTTGATTTTGTGATGGTTGATTTGAAAGAAGGTGAAGCAATCGAATGTGAAGATGATGCGTTGTGCATTTCTTGGCCAGTTGAACCTATAAAGGAGTAATTAAAACATGGAGAACTAAAATTTTTATTGACAAAGTTGAATTTATTTTAATTAATTACCTGATTGTTGGAACTCCTTACCACACCCTAATTTATCAAACATTTCCACATAGAAATTATTGTGTGCCACATAATGAAAAATCAAGAAGTCTCCAGAGTTTAAGTTGTTAGCCTTCTGGAATTGCTCTCATCCCTCATCCAAGGACATTCTTCCATTCGGAAGTATTTTGAGCTTTGTCTTTCAAGTTTTGCCAAATTTGTTCTCTATTGTGCACTTTGGTCTCATTGTATCTCCATAATGTCTTTGAAAACATCTTGGAAACATCTGTTTGAATATTTAAAATGAATGTATTAATTTTGTTTATCTAGATCAGTTTCGCTATTTGAAAATTAAAAGTACCAAACAAATTTCATTATAATTGATAATCTATCTTAAAAGATATTGTTCAGCATATACATACCAGTTTTGATTGTTGTTCTAAATCAATCATCTTAAAGAATTTGCTAAAATCGTCCATGTATACTACTCCCTCCGTCCCAATAAATATGAAACGTTTGCTTTCCGGCACAAGATTTTATGTAGTGTTGTTTTGTGAGTTTAAAGAAGAGAGAGTAAAGTAAGAGAGAGGGAAAAGTAGAGATAAAATTATTTCTATTTTAAGAAACATTTCATTTTTAATGGAACAACCCAAAAAGAAAAACGTTTTATTTCTAGTGGGACAGAGGGAGTATGTTGTAAGATGAAGAATCTAAAGACATTTTGTGATAGAGAGAACTTTGTTGAAGATTTAAGTGGAGTGACTTGAGAGAAGATTCGCGTGAGTTTTTGTTTTGTGTAGGTGTAGTTGCTGTTGGTTTTATTTATTGGTAGGTGAAAAGTAAATAACTAATATTATAATTTGATGAAAATCTATGAGTATTTAAAAAGAGTATAATTACATTTTTAAATATCATTGTATAAAGATTATACTCATTATTGAAGTGCGTATAATTTTATTTCATTTGCACTTGCTTTATTAAATATTAAAAGTGAGTAATAATATTGTACAAATCATGATATATCAAAGTAATATTAATAGTTATTTACTTATATTCAATTCGTTGTATTTCGTATATTAATAGTAATTTTTCTATATTATAAAATTTTAAATAGATTGAATTATTTATTTTTACCACAAGTAATATAGTAGTACTTATAATATTAAGTATATAGCCTTAAAATATTGTTAAATAATTTTCTTCATTCACACCTCGCTCGGATCATAGGATTTGGTTCGAATTTTGTCAGCCGCGCAACCCGCTGAGGATATACTAGTAGTAACCTAAAAACGGAGTAATAAAATTAGCACAGAGAGAGCGCGCCTCAATCTGCTCTTCCTTCTTCTTCTTCGACAATTTGTCTTCTTCCAGCCCTCCAGGTGAATTTCAGAAATTTTCTTCCTCCCTTCCTTCCCCACTTTTCAATATCCAGAAAGGATTGACCTTGGATGCAATATACAAAAAATGTGTTGTGTGTGTATCACTGTTCAAAAACGCAAAAATTGGGGGATTTGCGACGGGTTTTGGAGCATGGTTGGAGATGATTTGTTCCCTCGATTTTTCGTTTTCCAGTACCGAAATGACGCTTTGATATGTTTGTTTACGGTCGAGTTACGGTTAATGAATGACTTATTTTTGTAATTCGAGCAGGTATTTGATGTAATTAAACAACGAGACCGTGTCGATTGAGCTAAATAAATGGCACCCTTGTGCACGGCACTCTAATCGGTTTGTCATTTTCTGTCCTTTTTAAATTATAGATTTACTTTTGTTCCTGGATTTTGGTTGATTTTCCTTCAACTGGATTGTTTCGGAATGAGTACTATTTGGGCGTTTCAAGTGAACCTGCCAGCTTTTGGTGTTAAGATGTCAATATGATCAATTGTAGGTCTTATATGTATGATTTGAAGTAACTATAGTTTCTGACTTGCAAAGGGAAAGGTTGCTAGAATGAGGTTACAACTATCCAATGGTTTGTAGTCAGTACTTGGTGTCTGAGTCATGGTTTGATTCATCAAACTAAATTGTGAATAATACTACAATATGCTTACTCAAACCAAAATAAACAATGATAAAATGCCTTAATATAAGGAAAAAGGACACACATTTCTGAACTCTTCATAGCCGTATTGAGATGCATATTCTCTGAAGCAAGGCATTATATCAGTATGAGAGTCGTGTGTGCTGTACCAGAAGATAATTTGAGATGAAAATAATTTTTCATCATAATTTGATTTTGCTCTGCTGGTTTAGAAAATACAAAAATCTAACTGCAGTTTCTGTTCCGCCTGGCGCCTGCTAATTTTATTCACATCTCTATTTCCTTTTTAGGGCTTGGGTGATAGCCCTGAAATCGCCTGAAATACCACTGTAGCAAAATCGTTTCCACCGTTTGGTACGCCCGAAACCATTCTCCCGACCCGGTAAACTGCAGCCGGGTTTCACTCCCTCATCTACTATTTTCACCCAATTCATGTTAACTCTATCAGGCTGGAGGCGAGATATTAGTTTCTCAGTTATCATTTGTGCGCTGAAAGAGCTGTGTTAGGCCATTTATACCCTCGGGAATATTCAAACGACCGACGCCAAAGCTCCCTCCGGTCACCATCTTGGCGTGTGCTCTTCTCCCATTGACGGCGCCGACCTAGTTTTCTCCTCAAACTCCGACCGGCGAACAAGTTGGAATTCAATTCCACCACAGGTTTGTTCGAATTCATCGATTCAAGCTTTCGATCTACTGGGTATGAGCAATTAATTTTGTTTCCTCAAATTGTTGGTGTAATTTGACAAAGGGAAGTCTGTAGATTCTTCAATTTGGGCGATTTGTTTGAAATAAGGGTCTGTACGCATGAGTAATTGATTTTGTTTCCTCAAATTGTTGGTGTAATTCGACAAAGGGAAGCCTGTAAATTCTTCAATTTGGGCAATTTGTTTAAAATAGGGGGTCTGTAGAGATAGCCAGATAATCAATTATACCTACTGGAGTTTGGTTGACTTAATTACATGTTTGTTTGCCTTAAGTCCAACACCACTTCAAAGTTGCAGCACCAATTGTGCCGATTGGTGGTTCCTATCATAATGTGTTCATTGTGGTTAGTATTCCTCTGGTATTGTGATATATAAGGTCCCTTGTTGCTGTTAATATTGTGCACAACCTGCCCCTCCCCTCTTTGTATGCATCCATTAATTTCGTCGTTGTTATGCCGACCCGTTGAGCAGGATGGAAGACGGAAGGCAAAAAAGGCGTGAGGAGATGGAAGTCGCGGTCCTGATGATCGAGGACATTGTCCGAGACCATCAACAAAACTGCTTCGCAATGTTGAATATGGTTAACAGCTTGGTGAGAGGCAATGATGCTAGTTCGGACCATAACCGCGATGCTCGGAATCGTGTCTCGTATAGCATGACAGACAAGATGCCTGCGCAAGTTAGACATATGAACCGCCTTACTGCCCTCACCGACGTTGACTGCATAAACAATCTCCGGATGGATCGCAATGCATTCGGCCGTTTGTGTCGCATACTCCGTGATAGGTGTGGTTTGGTTGACCAAAGGTATGTTCGTGTGGAGGAGCAGGTGGCGATGTTCCTTTGCACATTGGCTCACCACACAAAAACGCGTATAGTTGGCTTCAGATTCATTCAGTCCAAGCAAACTGTTAGTCATTATGTGCACAACGTCATGCGAGCAGTTATTCATCTGCACAAAGGCCTCTTCGTGGAACCGTCTCCGGTGGATGACAACTGTGACGACCCAAGGTGGAAATGGTTTAAGGTAGTTACATCTTTGACTATGATCACTATTCGACAATGTCCTACATAAATTAATGTTTGTATTTAACACAGGGTTGCCTTGGTGCATTGGACGGGACGTACATTAATGTCCGTGTTTGTGCAGCTGATGCTCCTCGTTACAGGAATAGGAAAGGTGAAATCTCAACGAACACTCTTGCTGTGTGCGACCGGTTACTCAGGTTTGTCTACATACTCCCCGGGTGGGAGGGATCGGTGGCTGATGGAAGGGTACTCCGAGATGCTATATCTCGATCCAACGGTCTAAAAGTTCCCAAAGGTATGCGCATGTGCATGTGCTCCACATATTGGCTTGTTTTGTCTCGGTCAGGATCATCTTCTATAGCTACTCCACTAATTGGTGTCTAATTGGCTTAGGTTCGTACTACTTGTGTGACAACAGCTACGCCAACAGTGAAGGTTTCCTAACCCCCTTTAAGGGGGTGCGCTACCATTTGAAGGAATGGGGCCCCACCAATCAGAGACCGAACTCACCCAAGGAACTGTTTAACATGCGTCATACGATGGCTCGTAATATAATCGAGCGTGCATTTGCCATTTTGAAGATGCGGTGGGGTATATTGCGTAGCGCTAGTTTCTACCCGATCGAGGCCCAAACCCGATTGATTATGTGTTGCTTTCTGCTGCACAATTATGTGAGAGGGGAGATGCAGGTAGATCCCATTGAAGTTGAGCTGCAGAACGGTCACGATGACGGAGAGGGGGAACCTATAGGGGCACAACAAGAACTCCCATCTGAAATTCAATTCGTGGATACAGTCGAAGCTACACCCGGCTGGAATCAGAAGCGTGTTGATCTAGCAAACTACATGTGGAACAACCGGTAGATGAATTGTAAGTGCGTGTGAGGGGTCCGTCTTTGAACTCTGTGAATGAATTACATCATACTCCTATTTTAATCCTTCTGTCATGTGTATTAAACGCCCTATGACATTGGCATTGGTTAAAATCCTTTTATTTATGCTACTGTTAGAAATTGTTGGTTAAGGTAGATTAACACATATTGATCTATTGAACTTTTTTTTTCTGATTTTGTAAGCATTCCTCTCTGATCTACTGTTAGAAAGGAATTGTAAGCAATCCTCTCTGATCTTCTATTAGAAATCCTTTCTGATTTTTTTTCCCCTGATTTTTCTGATCTAGATTGGAGGGAGTACAATAGTTGAAATTATATAATCCAGCATTGTTTCGGTACAACGCTTTGGTTAATGTCTAGTAATATCACTTAAGTAACATATCAAATCATATCAATGCCAAAATTTGATTGATTGTAAACCATAAAAAATCAATAGTTTATATAAATTTTAAAATTAATATGAAAAACTAGAATTTGGTAATAATTTAAAAATATTTAGACAAGTTGGACAATTTCATATATACGTCGTGTAGGGTTTAGTGAGGAGAAAATAGTGTCAAATTTTACATATTTGTTGGGCATATAGAGACATGATTATATAGACGTCATCTCTTATGGTGAAGGTGCTATTAATGATAAACACGGAATTTGCATGTTTTTAAAGCCTAGATTTGACACGTTTTAAATACAATCATGCAAATTATGTTCTTAAATTGTATATATATTATACATTTTGGTATTTTAAAGTGTTTGTTGAAAAATAATAGAAAAAGATAAAATAAAAAAGGTGCAAAAAGGCCAAAGTGCAACAGCCTCTGTTCGAGCCCATTCTGCCAACGAGTTTCAAGTCCAATCAGTGCCTACTATATACCATTCTCTTCGTCTTCGAAAGAGCTCCGCGTGGGTACCTTGAACATCTAAATCAGAGTTCTGTGGTGAAAGTTATGATCATTTTACGAACATCGCGCAATGCAGTCAAATCTGGCGGAAATTGACGGAAATAGAAGAAAGGAAAGAAATTGTTGCTATGTGATACCAAATCTCTCCTATTAATTGAAGGATTCGAAATTACCATCTTTCCTATTACTTGGAAGATACTTTTTACCAATTATAAACCTTTTTCAAACCTATATATACCCCATAAACTAATTCATAATATTTATCTCAGATCCTCCAATCCTCTCCCTCTCTATATTTCTTTCATACCATATTCCATCTATAATTCTTTCATCCTCCATTGGAGCGTAGATCTGCAGATCAAGGCAAGAAAAGGCTGAAAAATCAAGGCACGAGAAGACTGATAAATAAACTTGCAATAGTGGTGTCTACTCAAATTCTCATTTCTCGTCAATTACATTAATCTTTTATCTAAAAAATTCATTACATTCTAAATTACTCTTTCTCGTGATAGTCTATATTTATGCATGATGAATATATAATTATAACCACGTTAATGAAATTATTTTGAGGGATCTTAGTTCTCACATTCTATGCATCATGCATGCACGATTAAAACAAAAACTATAGTAATGATCAAATTATGAATAAATACATATGGATGATATCCACTTGTAATGGGAGTTCAAAGAAATATTGATTCTCTATTATCATTATTATTCTGAAAAAAAAAGAATAAGATAATTAGAATTTATGGGGCCTCTTGCACTTTCTCAATGATGTAAGTGGAATTTCATTATTTTTGTTCTTTTGCAGAATGTCTGTAACTATGGAATCATGTCTTTTCCATACAAAATGAGTGGGATCATGAGTCAGAGGAATAAACACATAACTCACACTTGAATAATAATGAATTGCCATAGCAATTAATACCCATTTCAGATTCATTCGGTCCAATAAAGGCTACACAACGATGCAAATTCACTTTACAAAAGTCAAGGGCAACGATAATACTACATTAGTTGCCACGTACCACATAGTCAGGGGCATAACTATTACTTACGCATGAATGCCACAAAAACTTAGGACAACCCCACATTACTACTACTTATGCATCCCACATTACTACTAATTAAGCGTCCGACGTACACGCTTAAACAGAAGAAATTGCATCACAAAAAAGCATCGCCATAACCCACCACTTGCAGCCTACTACATCGCCCGTTTCTCCTCCAGTATGTGGAGAATGTAGTCGGCTTTGTCAACAATGGAGAAGCCGGTGAATAGGTCCAGACGCTCGGGCTCCTTCACAAGGATGTCGCACGCCATGAACTTCTGTTTCTTGGTAATTTCTGGGATGCCGTCCAGCATGCTAGCGACTTCAACACGTTTAGCACTCAAGTCGAAGTCGTATCCGATGCGCGTGGACAGTATCTGAAGGCGTTCGTTAGTGTTGTCATTCATCTTTGTCATTGCATCCAACATCGATTCCATAACTTCTTCGGGCTTGCGCTTACGGCTTGCTTTCTTAGGACCCCCTGGACTGGGTACACTTTTGGTGTCACTCTCCACAGGCGTAGCAAACCCGGTCCCCTCGTAATGGAGTCCCTCTTGGATCTGCTCCTCAGTGAAGAAGTCGTCCAGATGGTATTGACTCAGATTGGGCTGTGATTCATCAGCTACCGATGCGTCGGGGGCGTGAAGAACTTCATCGGCCTCAGACACTTCCTCTGCACGGACACCATCGGCTCGATCCTTGCCGAATATACGCTGCCAATCTGCATAGTAAGGCCATGATTTGTAGCGCATGTGTTTGGCATGGTTGTCGGCCTGGAACAAAGTGTAAACATTACATAATATAATGGGTATAATGGTGACGCGGCGCACACATCCATACCTTCACAATTTGTGACCATTGTTCGTCGTTACACTCAATTCTGTGCCCGCCTCCGAGTTGAAACCGATCCCGCTACGGTTAAGCATTAGTGACAACGAGTGGTAATCTCGCTTCCAGGTGCTGATCTCCGAGTTGATATGCGGTGCCACTTTCAACTGGGTATTAGGGATCTCGCGTTTAAGCACGCCATAGATCATTTTCGAGTGCCCAGGGCGGAAGCCATTGTCTGCCTTCCACCCACCCACCTGCAACAATGTCATGTAGTGCAATTATCAGAACCTCTTCTTCGCGCTTTGTCCAAGAACGCCGCGTACGTTCAGGCTTAACACTCCCAGTAGGACCTCCAACGCCTACAGCCAAAGGCAAACTAGGGATTAAACAGTCGCACACAACACAAATCAACGATTGGGTTAAAGAATCGGTTCAACACCTGACGGACTCCCTTTGTACGTAACCGGTGTCTTTCCCTTTGAAGCCATGTCTGCGGCAGAACACATACTTTAACGAAAAATTAAACTCAATTTTTGCAAATAACCACATTAGGTTTATCATAACCACTAATGACATCTACCATACAATTCCAATCATGCACATTTGTCATAAACAAATCATACAAATCGTGACTGACTAAAGCATTAATCGATAACAGATTGTCGATGAAGAACTCACCTTGTTGCAGCTGTTTGTCGTCGTGCGCCGTCGTCTCCCGATCGCCGGTGGTTGCCGTGTGCGTAGACGATTTGTTCCTTTAACAATAAAAACTATTCTGCCCTATTTAAGGGGGTAAAGTAAGAGCTTCATTGTGGCGGGAAGTAGATTTGGCTTTAGCGCCATTTCGCTAAATAGGAAGTACGACTGAAATCGATCGGTGATAAGAATCAAAGGGGTGAAGGGTGTTTTAGTCATTTCTGCCACATTTTCAAGGATTCATGGGCTGAACCAAACGCAACACAATGGGCTGCATACTTTTTCTTTGCCCTACCAAACAGCCTAAACAATTGTATATGCACATGGGAAAAGCCCAATATCTATAGAGTCATGAAAATAAGTTTTCAGCCTACCACCCGCACCCTTATAGGTGACGATATCAGTATGAATACTCTCTTAAAGATTACCCCTAAAATGCTATCAAAATCAAGACAATTACCCATGTTTCGAGCCCACAATCCGAGTATTCCTTCTCTCTACCACATCCTCCAATTCAATGCTTCAATGTCAAACCTAAAAGTGGTATGGCGAAAGGATCCGAAGCTCGATCAAGCAATCGAGAATGACAAAAAATGGCGACTCTGCTACCGGGTCGTCCGCGAAGTCCTAAACGAACCTGGTCAGGTAATCCCGCTCCGGTACTTAGCTAAACGCCGCGAGCGGCTTCGTTTGCCCATTAAACTTGAAGAATTTCTTTCCCAAAATCCGGGCTTGTTTGATATATATAAGGACAGGATTAGGCCCAAATCTGACCTGGTTCCGTTTGTCCGTCCCAGCGATAGACTGAATCGGTTTTTGGAAGAGGAGAAATCAATTTACAGCGATAATGAGCCGCTTATAGTAGCGAAATTGTGTAAATTGCTCATGATGGCGAAGAATAGAGTAGTTAGTGTTGATAAATTGGTTGAGGTGAAGAGGGAATTTGGTTTCCCCAATGATTTTCTAGTGAGAATAGTGTCTGCGCATCCAGAGTATTTTAGGTTGCATGGATTACCGGGACAGGGAAAGTCATACCTTGAATTGGTTTCTAGTAATGAGGAGTTTGGTAAGTCTGTTATTGAGAGGCGAGCAGAGGAGGAGTCGAGGTTGATGGGGATCAATGTGAGGCCTGCATTCGAGTGGAAGCTTCCACCGGGGTTCTTTTTCAAGAAGGAGATGAGGGAGTGGGTTAGGGACTGGCTGGAGCTGCCTTACATTTCTCCATATGAGGATGTGTCTCATTTGGATCCTGCTTCACCAGAAATGGAGAAGAGGATGGTGGGGGTTTTCCATGAGCTGCTCTCTTTGTCAATTTATAAGAGAGTGCCAGTGCCCATCCTAGGCAAGTTTTGTGAGGATTTTAGGTATTCTAATGGTTTCACGAGTGTGTTTACAAGACATTCGGGGATTTTCTATATGTCTTTGAAGGGTGGGATTCAGACAGCAATGTTGAGGGAAGCGTATAAGGGTGAGGAGCTGGTTGATCTCGATCCTCTGTGTGTGATAAAGAACAAGTTTGTTGAAATGCTGGAAGTGGGGTGGCGGGAGCGGGCTGAGAAATTGAGAATGCGCAGAGAAAGTGTTGGGAAGGATATGGAAATCTTGTCCGCTAGGAATAAAGAACTCAAATGTGATGAGCAGAATACAGAATAATGAAGTCCGGAGAAATTAGCGAGTAGGAAAATCTACCACCAGAGGGACGTGTTCACTTGCGTCCAGAATTGATCTTTATTTGTGGCATGTCGATTGCAACCGGAGGTAATGTTTGCCTGCACATCCAGTTTCGTACGGTTCTGATTATTTCTGTAGAAATCTACCTCACACGAATGCTTTCCCGCAGTTTTACAACCTCGTCTAACAGTTGCACGGTCAAAAGGCCCCACCCATGAAGACAACCATGATAAAGAAGAAGCAGTCACCGTTGTCAGAGCTCCCCAAGATAACACTATGCAACTTCCTGAAAATGGCAAGAGAAGGGTTATGTTGATCCTTTGTATATCTGTGTCACTGTACGATAGATTTGGAAATGTTCCATGTAGCTGCTAGATAGGTTTGTTCTGTAGAAATGGCTCATTTCTTCACACAGACGATGGGTTCGAGCATTCAGGACCAGTCACAGATAATTTATTAGTGTACTGAACTTGATTTCATCAGCAATATTGTATAGTAGCATTAGTTAGTTTGTTGTTTATATTTGATTTCGTTGCTTGAAATATTATTTTGTTAAACACTAACACACTTGCTGTTGGAGTTAGGCCTTGTGAATTGGTAAAACCTACACTTGCAAAATCACAGGGTAACTCTCTTTTGTATAAATATATATCATATAAGAGTAATATGTACTCCATGTCTTATAATTTTTGAATGTGAGATGAACTCATGAAAGTTTTTGTTTACAATCTCACATTCTAAAATCTTTTATGGATGCAATCTTGCATTAAATTTTTTCACAAACTTGTGTGTATTCCCATTTGTTAAACCATAACTAAATGATAGTAATAAATTATAGTAATTACCTTTAAATAAGTTTTAATTACTAATGCTTATTACTCCTTATTAAATGATATATGATGGTCATTAAACATTACACATCAACCTAAGAGCATCCACAATGGCGGCTAGCGCACCGGCTAGCCGATTCGCGTCGCTAGCTGGTCGGCTAGCCGAACCATTGGAATCGGCCAACGCCTTTTCGGCAAGAAAATAGGCGAGCGCACGCCGATTTGCGAGCGTTGGCCGATGCGCTGGCCGCCATTGCAGGCTCGCGATCGGCTAGCGCAATTTTTTTATTTTTTATTTTTTGAATTTGTTTGAAACACTATATATACGCGATTTTAGTTTCATTTTCATTTGCACCACTTGTATTACGAGTTTTCTCTCTCTCTAAATTTCTTGTAACGACCCGCCATTCTAGGGTACAATAATAATGGCGTTCGCTATCTAGGAGGCTTAAATGCGCAACAAAGATCGTAGACTAGGGTCTCATTTAAAGGCAATTTACCAGAGCATTTAATGAACAATTAAATAGAAGAAGAATAATGCCTTAGTAAATGAATTCAACAAAAAGGCTATCGCAATAAATGCTTATCAAAGTTTCCAAAATAATTCCAACTGTTCCATATCCAAAATATTCCCACGAAATAAAAGAATTTAAACCCAACCAATAGATCACAAGTTTTCATAATATAGCGGAAGCGACCAAGAGAGAAGTGAAGCTATGTATGGAGACACAACGACACTTAAAGTTCCAACAGATCATGTTATTATTTCCTACTCAACACCGCCGCCCGCTCGTCACCGCTCAACCTGCACATAGGGAAAACACATGCAGGGCTGAGTACTATAATCATACTCAGTGGACTCATTGCCGAAAACAGTTTTATCACAAAAATAGTTATCATGCTATTTTTAAGTGTCCATCGGGGTTTTATCTTTAGAAAGGCCCGAGGCACCACAATATATTCTTTATCAAATATCACGGTCGCGCAACCATTTTTCACATCGACGTTTACCATATCCTCATTCTACATGACAAGAAATGCGGCCGCAATCCAGGTCACTAGACCGGCCAACCCGTACGCTGACACTCGGTCTAACATTGGTGTACACTAACCCAAGTAGAGTTTGCGGCTCTACAAGGATCCGAATTCGATTAAATCAATAGTGGCATAGCCACGAGGGATAGGCACGACAAAACAAATCAAGGCGTGATAACACATATCTCATTCTCATCAATATCAGTTTAGGACAATGTCCTTATTTTTAAAAGAAAGCCCACCTCGTCGGCTTAGCTCGAAAGTATTCTCTTCTCCTCGTTTATCACGCTGAGAGCGCGAAGTATCACCTTTAAATTAGGTGTATCACAAATCAGATTCGAACATTGATTTCAAATCATGCATGTTCCCACGTTTCCCTTTTTCCCATCGATAAATCTTTAATATTCTCATCCAAAATCAAGGTACGATTAGCATATCATTTTTATTCGAATAACAACTCCAAATTCACCATTAAATCGTGTCACGCATGAGTGTTCTACACACACAACACACGCACACGAACACCACACATGTGCACGCACGCCGAGGCGTGCGCGCACACACACACGATCACGCACACACACATTTTCACACGTACACACTTATATGCATCCCATTCATCCATTAATTTCCCCTTTTCGCTCGATCTATATGCATGTGGACTCAAGAACACCGATTAATCGGTAGAAGAAGAGAAGATCAAAATTAAAGTACCTTTTCCAAAAGAACGAACGGTAGAAACAAGTTATAGCCTTGATTCTTCAATAAACTCTTGAATTTCAACTTGGATTCTTCTCAATTGATGAAGAAATCTTGGAGAAAGTAGAAGAAAATTTTGGAGAGAGTGGGGAGAGTGATTTTCGAAATTTTGGGAGAAGTGGGCGACGGTTTCTGATGATTTAGGTTTAGGATTTCTCTCTTATTTATTGAGGTTAAGATATACTCCAACAATTAAATAATAAAAGATTTGGAGGAGATTTGTTTGTTGGAGTAGCCGAAAATTTGAAGAGAAATAGTAGGGAATTTCGAATTCTAGGCTATTAAATTAGCCTATGATTTAAATTCAAATATTTCACGGAGTAGAATAATATATCACGGAGCAGAATAAAATAATAAAATCCTCCCCAAATAATAGTAGTAGGCGATTTTTATGCCTCTCCCACAAGGAATTTAAATTCAAATCCTAATTTAATTAGGATATGGCAATATCTTCTTAGATATGGCAAGATATGGTAAGATATTCTAGCATACTTATATTTATTCATGGAAGAGAATAAATAAGGGATCAAATAATATAATAAATAATTCCTTCTTCTCCAATATATGAGATTTTCGAAAATCTCAAGGGAATGGGGGTGGGTTTCGAAAATTCCCAAAGTGGAATTAAAGTATAATTGGACTTTGGATTTAATTTGGATAATTATCCCAAACAAATAATTAAATCCAAGAAAAATGGAATTTCTTTCCAATAAATAGGAGAGGTCAAAAATTCCACATAATTAAATAATACTCCTATTAAATTCTCACTCATCCCTTAGGAAAAATAATCCACCACAATTATATTACTCTGCATCAAAATATTCACGCCAAATCAATCATCTCTTTATTTTCTCTTCTCAACGCATTGACCTTTCAACGACCACGTCATATTTTCCACATCTTTGACTATTCAATAGCCACGTCATATTTTCAACAAGTTGACTATTCAACTCAATCTCAACTCCCATACACAATTAGGTCACAAAGACATCATGTAATTAATCACTCATCGATTAATCCACATATCATAGCATTTAAGGCATTTAATGCAAAAATTTTATAACCCGAAAATTAGGGTTTGAAAAAGTGGGGCGTTACATTTCTATATAAGAGCAACATCGAGTGATGGACAACAACAACCAGTCCAGTCCGGCGACAAGCGGATCTCAGATCACACGGTACCCGTGGGGTCTGGATGGGGGCAGATGGGCCAAGGGTACAACAACCCTTGGCAACAGTTGATGAGGTTGACGGCGGACGCGCAGGGGGGGATGCCGGGCGGGGGGCAGGCCACAACTCCATTAACCCCGCAGGCCACAACTCGAGCCACAACTATTATTTTGCATTATTCACAACTACAACATATTTTACTCGTAAAATAGAATACGTTGAACAATTAAAATCGGGAAAATTCATTGTTCAGTTGGAAAATAGAAAATTACAACAATTGCGGTTCCAAATTTCTTCAATTAGATCCGCTTGGAGGCGAGTGTGTTGTTCTTCTTGGCGCATCGCCGCTGAACGGGCCATGACATTGCGCACGTCGGGAGGAACACCGTGCACGGGCGGGTCGGTGACAGTGTAGCTACTGTTGGTGCTGGCGAGCGGATCGTCGCTCCAAAAAGTGACATTTTCTTCCTCGTCCTCAACGATCATGTTATGCATTATGATACATGCATACATGATGTAGGCGATTAGTGGACGGTGCCAACCACGGGGCCGCTCCATTCACCATATCCCAACGTGATTGGAGGACTCCGAATGCGCGCTCCACATCTTTCCGAGCCGCCTCTTACTTTTTGGCAAACAACTCCTTCCTATCCGTTGTCGGACATGTGATGGTCTTCACGAACACGGGCCATCGAGGGTAAATCCCATCTGCCAAATAGTACCTCATACTGTACCGACGGTTGTTGGCCGTAAACTCTTTTGGCGCTCGCCCAGCACACAAGTCGTTGAACAATGGAGACTCGTCCTACACATTGAGGTCGTTATTTGACCCAGCGACACCAAAGTACGCATGCCAGATCCACAACCGTTGGTCGGCAACGACCTCCAACACAATCGTTGGATGTGTGCCCTTGTGCTCGCTAGTGTATGCTCCTCTCCAAGCCATTGGACAATTCTTACACTGCCAGTGCATACAGTCGATGCTGCCCTGCATCCTCGGGAAGCCGTGGGTCTCCTCGTGCATGCGTACCAATCTGCGAATATCGTCGGTCGTTGGCCTTCTCAAGTATGTGTCCTTGAATGCTTTGATCACTGCCCGACAGAATTTAGCTAGGCATTCGCGTCCAGTTTGCTCGCTCACATGGAGCTACTCATCAAACATATCTGCAGTTGTTCCGTAAGCGAGTTGGCATAGGGCGGATGTGCATTTCTGCAAAGTCGATATACTTTGCCGCCCGACAGCATTGACGGTTTGCATAAAGTACGAGTCACGAGCTACAACTGCGTTGACAATGAGCAGGAACAAAGGCCTCCGCATCCGGAACCGGCGACGGAACATCTGATCACTCCATCGAGGATCTGCAGAGAAATAATCCGTGAAAAGCCGCAAACCAGCTTCTTCACGGTCTTAGTGGATATACATTCGAGTACGTGGTACCCGGACGTGTTGCTCGTTCCACACTTGAATAGCAGCTTGATAGCGTTCCACCTTGTTGTTGATTTCTTCTTGGATTGCGGGCATCGCCGTCTCTAACATTCGGGCCATTTGAGCTGCAATTGCTCGTTGACCTTCACGGCGAGAAGGCATTTTTCGAATTTTAGTGTGAGAGTGAGAGAAATGAAGTTGAATTAAAATGAAAATGGATGGAGTGGAATTTATAGATAAATTTTTAATTTTTTTTTTTTAAAAATTAAAGTTGAGTCCCGGTCCGGCCCGAACCCCAAAACACGTCGGGTCGTGCCATATTGCAGCACGTCCCACGCCGTGTAACGCTGAGCCGGGCTGGACCCCGGGAGCGGCCCAGGGATGCAACTGCGTCACCGGAACTGGCCCAAGCCGTGACGCCCCGCCATTTATCGTTGCGTTTGGGCCGGGACTCGCGAGTTGCGGCCTGGCCCGTAGCGTTATGGATGCTCTAAGAGTTTGAATCTAGTTTACAACAATTTATTTTCTTTTCAGTTAAATTTGATTACGAGTTTTGTACTTCTATTCACTATATCTTATTATTATTTTTTTCTTACAAATATTTTATCCATCCATCAAAAATAGTTCGTACAACCATGATGGTTATGAGTTCTATACTTCTATTCACTATATTTTTATTAATTTTTCTTACATCTACTCCATACACCCATAAAAAAATAGTGTATATAACCACGAGTACTAATTTGGATCCCCTGTTAGGTTTGGTACACTGAAAAGCATGTTTCGAGCAAGTTTCACACGAATAGAATCTTGCTTGTATACGTAAAACTCTACAATCCACTTTTAACCCGATTCAGTATTATTCGAGCAGTTTCGCACGAATAGAATCAGTATATTATTACATTGTGTTTGTCTGTGCATTTATAAGATGTTTTATAAACATTTAAATGTATAAGAAGCAAACAAATTCTAAGTCTTTTGCTTAGTAGACCGGTTGTGGGCGACGTCCACTTTAAAGTAACACAGTCAGTTCTATGCAATGCTTTACAAAAGAAAAAGAAGAATTTCACAACCTAGATTGGCTATCTATCGTGAAAGGTTGCAATGTCAGTCCGTATATTTCTAAGCCTTACTGAAATAAGATGACATTGGTGTGGTATAGCACTGAACGGATCTAACAACAAGACGTGTCTTTATGCTATCTACTGAAAGACTAGGTCTTGATAAAATACTATTTCTTAATCTACATATGTTAGTATTGAGCATACGGTATTGATTATGCACCACTTTGACTTATCAAATGGTGCGGGTTTTTCGCAACCCAATAATCCTGATATATTGGATAGTTGTGATTAATATCTAGCGGTGCTATGATTGCTATTATGTTGAATCGTGCGCGAGGTGAGTCTCGTTTGATAATGTCCTCAAGAGGAGCTCGAACAAGGTTTTATTATTCGGAAAACTGGTCAGTTGGAGTTTTATTACTCTATGAATAATAAATAAGTGTTTCTTGCTAAGTCTACTCTTGGAATTAATAAGATGTTAATTAATTAAGTCCATAGCAGACATTAATTAATTAATGAACATTTATATCTTAAGCGCGAGTAATAAATAATAAACAAAGTGGAAACCCGGATTACTTGTAATTTCGTATTTGGATGGGGAGAGTTCAATATTACTTCTGTAGTGGCTGCTCGTAATATTCCAATATAAGCTTGTATTAAATTGTGGGTTCAATTTAATTAGTGAAAAGCTAATTGGGGGAGCTCATATCCAAAACCTTCCATAGATCCCTATCTGGGCCCAAAATGAACTTAATATAAGTAGGAGAATAAATGAGACAGAATAATTAATTATTCATTATGAAAATAACGTCCCTCTCTTCTCTAGAAGGAGACGATTTTTTCTTATTTTCTCCTCCGTGAGATTTTTCAGCTCCTCCTCCGTGAGGAATTTTCTGTCTTCTTTATTCGAGTCCTAGTATTTTGATAAGATCAGCCCACCCTGATAACGAGATACAGTTCGGGAACCAGAGAGAAGATCCGTGGTCTAGTATTGAAGATCATCGTGGAGAAGACGCAATCAATCGTCGATTCTTTGGAGAATCAAATCGGTAACCCTAAACCGTAGAAATCATGTTTAGTATTTATATTTTTCTAAGCATGATTATTTGCGTTCTAGCATGCAATTATCTGTTTAACATGTGAATTGATTAATCGCATAATCGGTCAAATAGATCCGTATCTGATTTATTTATTTTGTACAGGTCTTCCGCTGTGCAAGGAGCACCAAACCCCAGCACCCCCACCATCAAAATCATGCATGCACCACTGAATCATACATGTGAAACTAGCACACATTGTCAATGTTGTATGTGCTCTAGTTTAATATGTATGGTATGAATTGACCGAATTCATACCATGCATACCAAACTGAGTATGTATGGTTTGAAATTGGAGAGTTCGGAATGAACATCACAAATGAGTTCGAGTTGTCTAATTTGATGAACTTAAAAGAAATTTTATATGTTACTCCGTATAAATTTACTATTTTCACTTCGAAATAATGGTTGTGCACATGTTGCCAATCATCCTACAAGGTACGGGTTTCAAGAACTTGTTAAATGCTTAAATTTATGCGCATTACCTCAATCGCATATGCGGATTAGAGTGTGACAAGTTCGACAAATTAATGTGAATGTGCAAAATGTGGGTGATGATTATTTGAGTAAAGATAATTTGAGACGATGCTAGAGAACACAAGGGTGAAGTACTAAATTATTGATTTTAGAGAGCATAAATTTGGTCATCATTGCCCATGTCTATGTAGAATTATGGTCCGAATCTAGAACGTTTAAATGGGTTGGAGCAAATATGTTAGTGAAGGCCCATTTCGCCTATAAAAGGCCCAAATACAACTTTCTATAGATCACTGAATTAGTATAGTTTCCACTTCCACAACCAAAACCCTCCCCCTTCTGCATTCTTTTTGAACAAAACCCTAAATCTCCGGCGACGATGAAGCTCGTCAGGTGAGTTCTTCCTCATACTTTGCGAAGATGCTTTGATTTGTTTGTTTTACGCTCGAGTTATGGTTAATGTCTGACTTATTGTTGTAATTCGAGCAGGTTTTTGATGAAATTAAACAACGAGACCGTGTCGATTGAGCTTAAAAATGGGACCGTCGTACACGGCACCATAATTGGTTTGTCATTTTCCCTGTGACTGTTTCGTTTATAAATTCACGTTTGTTCCTGAATTTTTTGTTACTTTTCCTGCAACTGGATTGTTTCTTCCGCTATAGTATATAATACTGTTTGAGCGTTCAGCATTTCATTAATTCAAGTAAACTTGTTAGCTTTCGGTGTCAAGATGTCAATAATGAATTCTAGGTATGCTTACTTTAATCAAAATAAATATAGAGAAAATGCATATTTCAAGCATTTCAAAGTAGGGCCTGCGTTCTTTCTTGCAATGCGGTGTCAAGATGTCAATAATGGATTGAAGGTCTTATATGTAAAATTTATAGTGATTTTGTTTCTGAGAAGCTGAAAGGCAAGAACATGAATTGTGTTTACAACTATCTGATTGTTTTGTAGTCAGTACTCGGTGTCCGAGCCATAGTTTGGTTTGTCTAACTAAATTGTGTTTAGTTGAGTGCTATAATATGCTTATTTAAACCAAAATAAATACTGAGAAGATGCCGGAACATTTCAAGTAGGCCTACTTTCTTTCTTGCATTCCCTGTTTAATGCTTTTAATCTATATCTTCAGTTTTAAATTATTGAAGCAACTCTCACATATTATGTGGAAATATCTTCAGTTTCCAGTATGAGAAGTGCTGTTCCACCTGCTAATTATTTTTCACATCTCTATTGCCTTTGATGACCTAAGTTACTCGTATTTTTATGCATTACTGAACCCTTCATTAGTCGTATTCAGATCATATTCCTCTATGAAGCGAGACATTGTATCAGTATGAGACTAGTCTGAACTGCAACAGAACCTTATTGAGATGAAAATGATTTTTTTTATAATCATAATACAGTTTTGCTCTACTGGTTTGGAAACAGAAATCTAACTGCAGTTTCTTTTTTATAGGTGTTGATATCAGTATGAATACTCACTTAAAGACTGTAAAGCTAACTTTGAAGGGAAAAAATCCTGTGACTATGGATCACCTGAGTGTGAGGGGGAATAATATCCGCTATTACATCCTTCCTGATAGCTTGAATCTCGAGACTTTGCTTGTGGAAGAGACACCTCGGGTCAAGCCCAAGAAGCCCACTGCAGGTATGAAAATACTCACGGAATCTCTCTTTGCAATTGTAGTTTGTCTTCTGTTCTAAAAATGTATTCAAATTCTTGTATTTTATGTGATTTCAGGAAGAGCTGTGGGACGTGGCAGGGGCCGTGGCCGTGGGCGCGGGCGTGGTAGAGGCCGCTAAGTATGGTTCCCATCATCTAATTTTTTGCAGGCCGTTTGTCATGTAAACATCTGTATTAAGAACTGAACTAGCTAAATGACTTGAATATGATCTGTGCTGTGTTTCCAGGTAAAGATAATTTAATCTTAATTGAGATATCATGTACTATTTCTTTCTCTTTTTCATGAATCCTGTTCTGATGGTTCGATGTCTATGTGTACTGCTCCAAGAATCATTTCTTTTTCATAAGATGTAGGTGAAACATATGCTACTCTTTTCTGCAGTGGTCTTATGTTGTTCAGATTCCTAAATTATATGTTAACATGATATCTTGCTCTTAAATTGCATTCATATGGAGATTTGGATGAAGATGATTTTTGAGGGAGGTGTAAAGTAGGTGATCTGTAAGATGTGACCGAGAATTGGTTGTATCTTGTATGTGTAAAGTCAATTATATGATTATATTTTTGTTTGGTCAAGAGTTCCCATCATCGCATATGTTTGGGACTATATTTGTTTGTTTCGATTTCAAAATGGTGCCATCTCGCCATAAATGCTATCTGTGCGTGTTTCTCGTGACCAACTTGCAATTAGATACTTATCTTCTTTTCTTCTTAATAAATGATCTGTATGTATGAATGACACGAGAACATAAGATGCAATAAGATTTGTTAGTGGAGTAACTTGTTTTCACGGTGAATCAATTTCAATTTAAATTTGACTGTATTGAATTAATTTGAGAAATAGACTGTTTAGGTCATGTAGTTTAAAGCTCTTACTGATAGCGTATGTTTTAGCTCTTACAACTGAATTTTATGGGCCTAAATCGATCAAACTCTATGAACATTTGAAAAAAAAATCATGAACGGTTACTTATTAGTTTAGAAATGGGTAATTAAAGCAATTCTAACTATTTACACTAAAGTCAAACTCACGTAAATATCACATTAAATATGATTTTACTTCAACCATTTACACTAAAGTTAAACTTAAAGAATATTTAATAGTATTATGTTTTTTTAACACATAAAATTTGAAAAAGAATTTGGATTTGAGTTTACTTGTTTAGTGTAAACTTAAAGATGATATTTTAAAAATAAAAATAAAAAATGGGATTAGTTTTGGAGTACTATTGGAATTAATTACCTATCTCATTTTAGGTTTTGGTGTACTATTAGATAAATGGTCTTATAGATTAATTCCAACAAATTATAAACCCTTAACTCTTACATTTGAACAGGTCGAAATTAGATGCAGAACATAAAAGAATGAAAATTTACGTTTTTTAGGGATGGAAATTACCTTTTAGTGGTTTAGCTATTACGTAAAAATTGTAGACTGCAGTGGAAATTTAGGCAGCGAGTCCATTTCCCTCGGTCTAGTTGGATTTCTTGCTGTCACTGTTCTAGTTTATTAGTAGTATAAATAAACGAAAGTTATAAAAATATTGATAAGGTAATATTATCCAGTTTGATTCGGAATTTCTGATTAGTTAACATTTAATTTCTCTCAATATTCAATTATATAGATGAAAATATGGTGGGAAGCGGACGAGCATATACAATCTAACGCAATTTTAGTAAAACTTAGTATTATATTCTTGAACAAATTGAATAATATTTTTTCCCCAAACTACATATTGCAATTTTCTACTCCATATCATTTTAGACGGAGAGATAACTGTGTAACACAATATCTCAAGAATTTAGTGTTGAGACATGCGATTAATGTTTATAATAAAAAAAGTCGTCGTAGGGTCGCAAGCTCATAAGCAGAGTATCTATTCGAATCTCAATTCGATTGTTTTTAATTTTCAAACTTTCAATTCTGTCAAAGAGTGACTGTACAACGTACTACAATATCCTGTATCCATATCCAAAATAATTAATTCGGGACCCAACAAAGCAAAAGATATTTTGCACAATGTAGAGACTGACCTATTAAAATATCTCCGATAATCTTGCACACTTTTTAATAAGAGAAATTGGTCTCTAAAACCATGAACTTTGCCCAAAATTTGGTATTTCTCATAAACTTTGAAATTGGTATATAATATCACGAATTTTGTATTTTGTTTGGTATTTCCCAAATTCACTCAAATAAGGTATTTTCATCAAAATCTTATTTAACATAGGCAACCGTGATATGTTTTATAATATTTGAAACCATTTTTTAAGTTCATAACATGTAGCATAAAAAGTCACGTTGAAAACCACGTTGATTTTATTGTGTCAAGTATGATAAAAGCCTCGTAAGTTAGTCAAATATAATAATAAACATGTAATGGAAAATACCAAACAAAATGCAAAGTTCGTGATATTATATACCGATTTCAAAATTCATGGGAAATACCAAATTTTGGACAAAGTTCATAGTTTTAGAGACCAATTTCTCTTTTAATAAACATTCTTTGTATTACAATTTGCTAAGATACTAGTTTTATGCTTAATTAATAAAATACTATTACATGGTACATATTCTTGTAATATTCTTTTTAGAACAGTCACAAGATAAGTATATTAAATTATTACTCTTTTGACATTCACTTTTTTTTACTTTTTTTTTTCTTTTCATTTTTATCCTCTTATTTTCTTTTATCTCTCACTTAATTAATAAAATTTTATTTTCTTAAATTTCGTAAAAAAAGAGATACATTTTTTAGCAAGGAAAGAAGAGAATATGAATTTTAATGCAATTATATAAATTAGAAGATCAATAAATAATTTAGATAGTATTAATGGATAGTGAGACTATATCATTAATACTAGTACTCGATAATGTATGATGGTCTTTTTTCAAATAAAAATAAATTAATTTTAGGAGATAACCAAAATGATAAAATGACAATTATTTTAGATACACCTTTGATATTTTACATTTTAAGCTTATTCTACATTCCAAAAATTATTCCCTCCGTCTCCGATTAAGAGTCACACTTCATTTTTTACCATAAATAGTAAGTAGGTCCCACATTCCACTAATTCAATACACTCACATTTTATTATAAAACCAATATAAATAAATGGGTCTCACATTCCACTAACTTTTTCAACCAACTTTTCTTTACATTTCTTAAAACTCGTGCCCGGTCAAAGTGTGACTCCTAATGGGGAACGGAGGGAGTATAAACTTTTGACATCTTAATTTTAAATTTTCATTCTACATTTTACTAACTCATTTACATGTTTTATTTATATATACAAGTTTTATAGAAGTAATAAATATGATACTCCTACATTTTACTCTTTAAATAATACTAGGCTGTTTTCTCTATTTTAGTTTGTCCCACAAAATTAGTCTAATTCTCTATTAACAATACTAAATCACTTTTTTTTTTCTATCTCTCATATTTTACCAATTTTGCATTAAAACCGTCCTTAAAATCTCTATTTTTAAGCCACAGAGGGGTATAATATAATAAAATTACACAATAATTATATTTTAAAGTCCCCCCTCTGTCTCAAGTGATTGTGTTCATTCTTGGGTTTGGTTGTCCCAAACTAAAATGATGTATTTCCTTTAATTTTGGCAAATATCAACACTTTTTTTTTTTTTTTTTTTTTTTTACTTTTCTCACTTTATTCAATCTATATTTTTTTTCTATATTTACTTTATTCTCTAAAATTCAGCATCCCAAAATGAGGGTCTCACCTCTCACACTTGAGATGAGACAAGATATAGGGAGTAAAACATGAAGTAGGCCTATAAAATCTCATTTTGGCTGGTCATTATCAGATTGTACTGTATTTTGTTTTTGTAAAGCACTACTTTGAGATATTTTATGGGTTTGAGATATTTTTATGATACCGTTATAAATGGAGTATGATTTTGCTTAGAGGATTTCTATACCTTTGCTCCTAGTAAAAGGCGATTCGGGAATTAGGGTTTTAATCTAATTTCAGGTGCCTTCCTTTTTGAGCGAATGTGTTTTAACATGCGTCAGAATCTTGTTTTTAAGGATTGTGTAAATTTGGCCTATTTTCTATCTCTATGTATGATATAGGATAGGAATCCTTTTGCTTCAGAGTGCGCTATGCCATTTTAGAATTGTTGCTATTTGCTTGCTTAGGCTTTTCAAACCAGCATAATTGGATACTGCAGAGTAATGGAATTTGGTGTTAAGCCAAGATTATGCATACATACAGCCTCCCTATTCCCAAACTATGTAATTAAGCCCTAAGATTGTGTGTTGCTGTCCATAAAATTTGTATGAGTTTAAAATGAGAATTCTATGGATTTGGTGTTTGAGCTTACTCGTTTCCCTACATATGCTTCGAATTTGCATTTTTTCTTGTATAGAAATGAGATTACTTTACTGAGGAAGTTGACAATTTTTGTTGATTGCTCAGTTACTAACATATTATTCATAATTTTTGGTATTCTGGCTTGGTTTTTGTATGCAAACGTAGCTTTTCTGGTCATGGATTAATTCACCAAAAAATCATATTCAAATTATTAAAGCATATTAAGTTTCACCAAAAATCCTATCCTTATTTTAGATCTCTTGGGGATAATATGATGGGTTATTGGTTTATGATGATGTTATATAGGTGACAAGAATTCTAGGGAAGCTTCCTGTATGCTCAAGCTTAGTCTACCATCATCTGTAGGGTCAAAAAAATTGTTCTGTTAGCTAATTAATTGATGGAAGGAGGGTTGTTAGACTTTAAATGAGAACACATCAGGGTTTGAAATGTTAGGTCCTGAAATTATAATACTTATGTAACAAATGATTGCTATTCACAATCCTCCCTGAATCACCTGAAGATGATTATGCTAAATGATTCTGAGTTGATTATCCACATGAAAGCAGGGGATTGTGATGGTTGTATAAGGTTTTAAAGCTTTATGCAGCTAAAACTGAAACGCTACCTAAAATGCATTACCAGAAGAGATTTATCTAATGATTTGTAAGTTTAGAACAAAAAACTGTTTTACAGCTTTGTCATTCGCTTGTTTGTTTGTTTATTGAGAGTATGAATTGGCTGTAGAGTGTGAAAGGTGCATTTGAGCATGGCCTTTGCCAAATGCATCAATGCTTGAATACCTGCTTCATAGTTATCTATGTAACTTTTTTTATGCTATTATAATGCTATCTCAGCTTGTTTACCTTCATCCATAATTTTCCTACTTATTTCAGATGTTAAAAGAGCATTAAAAATGTCAGTTTCATCAGTGGATGGTATGGCATCATTGAGCAGTGATCTTTGCTATGACATACTAAGGCGTCTCGATGGCGCTAACCTGGCTATTGCAGCGTGTACTTGTGCTGCATTCTCTTCTATCTCAAAAGAAGAGAGACTGTGGGAAGATGTATGCTCTTCCATGTGGCTTTCAACAAACAGCAATGATGTGAAAAATTTGATCGCTTCAGTTGGTGGATTTAAAAAGTTTTATGCTGATTGTTTCCCCCTCATAGTAAACAAGGATGTTCCTGAATTTCACTGTTATGACTATTATGATTATCCTCAAGAATGGACTGAAGCTGACTACTATGGGGATGAGGATGAAGTAGAAAATATCTCACCATCAGATTTCGTGTCGATTGTGGATATCAGATATAGAGAGAAAACGATTTGTTCTAAAGTCATCTGGGGTATTCCCTACGCGAATGGCTCTAGTGGTTGGTTCTACAACTCTCCTTTTCGTCTGGATTTACTTGCAAACAATGCAAGAGATGACGAGCAAACAGATGACGTCGTGCTCTCGCTATCTGATGCCCTGCCTCCAAGTTGGTCGATTGAAAGGGAGAGAAAAGATGGGAAGCTATGGCAAGAGCTTCGCGATGGAATCAGGCTTAGTTGGATTCTAGTCAACAAGAAAACGAAAAAGGCCGCCAATCTCTCGAGTTGGAGTCCTATAGGAGGACAGAGACATTGGCCTACCGACAAGGATTTCTTGATACGATTCGGTTCAATTCTCCCTGCAAAAGACATTCTTCCATGTCAAGTAGTGGAGTGCATCCTTATCATGAAGTTCAAAGTGGTCGTTGCCGAGGATGGAGGCTCCCACACCACTCTCAAACTATCCGAACTAAGCATGCAGCTTGGAGACATGGAAGGCTCTCATGTCAACGGGAGAAACAGCTTGCTCGTTCTCAAAGAAGCGCTCAACTGCCCTAGGAGCAAGAACTACAGCGAGGCCCTCGAATCATGTCACTTGTACTCGAAAGTCCAGAGCGAGCTCAAGGAGAAGAAGATGAGATATGAAAGCAGGTTAGATACAGTTTGGATTTTAGTAAGTATAGTTGCTTGCGCAACATTTTGTTTATACTGTTTGTGAAAATTCCCTATGGCTTGTGTGTTATAGGACGCAGTTTTGTTGTGTGCACATATAGTTTGTATCTTCGTCTTCCCTCACCACTAAACGTTGCTTGTATAGTAAATTATCTTCGACCACCTCTACATAGTTCAAAGAGTTGATCAAATGCTTCTACCCTTATGCTCTTCGTTTTGCATTGTGAGTGCCCTTATGTCATCATAAATCGTTAAAAATTATATTATTTCTTTAATTTTATAGCATGATAGAAGCTTAATATGTCAACAAAATTAATTGTCAAGTATTTACAGCCAAAGAAAGAGTAGCTATATAGATATTGTATTATGCATAGATTTTGGTGACCCTAAATTCGCAATCTCGCCCAATTCTTCCACTTTTGCAGTCAAAATTTTAAGTGTCTCCATAATTTAGTTGAATTTTAGCATGCATACAGAGATTATATCTATATGAATATGAAAAGTGTATACAGAAGATTAAAAATAATCAGTATTTTTAATGAAAAGTGCAAACGGCTAATTCAATACAGAAAATCATTAGTAGTAGAAGGAACTACGTGGTCAAAGTGTACTTGGAAAAAATTGTACACTAGATCCATCATGCCTATGTAGAATACTACTATCTTATAAAATTTTAAAAACAAGAAAAAGGTCAAAAATGAGGGATCATTTCTCTACAAAAAAGAGGTTTACAAATTTTCAATTTGATCAAAACACCATATCCCCAACTCCATTGACCATCTTCTCCAAATCTTCTTGTGAAAGAAGGGTTTTTTTACCCATTGCTCCACTCTTATCGTACGGCTGAGCCATCTTCCTCAAGAACTACACATACCAGGTGGTGAAATTTTACTTGTTTTTATTGTGTGGTGAAAAGAATTAAGAAAATACAGTGCAAATCACCATTCAGTTAAGGTTCAAACGTACCTCTCTTGCGATATGCACAGCCATGTCCGTACTCAAGTTCAGGTGAGCATCGCGTAGATGTGACAGTATCCAACCAGGCAGCTTCGAGCGCTTATCATGACGACTATATCTAAGAGCACAAGCAACCATTAAACACACATCAAACATTCCGTAAATTATCAAATATTTTCTCCAGGTGGAAAAATTTTCTGTGGAGGCAGAAACAAGAATTAAGCTAACGAACCTCTTGTCAGCGAAAATCATCATCCCATAATCCGCTTTTGACCTGATAACTCGTCCGACACATTGGGCCGCTTGCCTCTGCATATGTACATGAATAATGTTCGATCATGTACAAGCACAGATCCAAATTATATATACTTGGAATTTGGAAATAATGGGTTGCTGAAAGTACCAAAGCATCAAATGTCAAAAAATCACCCTCCTTTATCTGGAAAGTCTCCCGCAAATACTCCAATCTTGCTAGTAATATTCTGCAACATTTGAAGAATTTAGCATATGGCAGTAGCTCACTAATCACTATGCAAAACAGTAATTCATTTTCAAATAGGGGTAACTGCTTTTAAAGTCACCAATTTTCCATGAATTCCGGTTTTTCCCATGAACTTTAAAAAGTTCGTGTAATGTCACGAACTTTATTGTCAGTTGCCATTTTCCCATGTCAGGTTTTCCGGTCTGATTCAAACTGTTCGTTTCCTATTAAGACAATGTCCAAATTTTTTTATCTTACTATCGTTATCTTCGTCTTTGAAATAGCTTCGCGTGGGTACCTTGTACGCCTCAATCGGAACTCGGATGAAGAAGTTATGACCATTATGATAGTACAAGGTCGCACAAAGGTCGTAGCCTTCATCAAATGGCCATAACTTCTTCATCCGAGTTCCGATTGAGGCGTACGAGGTACACACGCGAAGCTATTTCAAAGACGAAGATAACGATAGTAAGATAAAAGAATTTGGACATTGTCTTAATAGGAAACGAGCAGTTTGAATTAGCCGGAAAACCTGACATGGGAAAATGGCAACCGAAAATAAAGTTCGTGACATTACACTAACTTTTTAAAGTTCGTGGGAAAAACCAGAATTCATGGAAAGTTGGTGACTTTAAAAGCAGTTACCCCTTTCAAATACATCAAGTGTGGGGGTCCGTTCAAGAACACACTAATCATTCTGGTTACGGAAAATACTAACAGAAAACAATGACCATTGTGTACACAATCAAGGACTAAAATGGTTGCGAAACAATTTAAGTTGACGACTTGACAGAAAAAAAGGTCATAGGAGCAAACCAACCTGCTCAATGTATATTGAAATGGGATGCCAAACATGATAACAAGTCGGCCATAATGTCTATCAAAATCGATACCTTCTGCCACTTTTCCCCTGCAATCAAAGTAGGGAATGACTTGAGAGAAAATTATGTTAAATTCATAAACTTTAAATAAGCAGAATGTATTCTGACACTAGCCAGTCCATTACAGTTTTGCATCTTCGGATAAGATGCGAACTAAAGGGCACTCAGCCACAATGTCTAATCACTGAAGTAAATATAAACTACCACCACATACAATTAGGGCTAGGGAAAAATACCGAAATACCGGCCTTATCGTACCGAAAAAATACTGAATCTTCGGTATACCGTGACTTTCGGTACGGTATGATACCTTACCTAAAGATTCCGGTAAGGTAACGGTATGAATTTTCAAATACCATACCGAAATTCGGTATATACCACAAAAATATAAACACTATTATATATAAAATATATTTTATATATTTTTAAATTATAAAATCTATTGTGAAATATAAATATAATTATGAATAAATTATATTTAATTTATTTTCAAAATTATAAAATATAAATAATATTCTAAAAACTATAATTTTCTATTTTAATTGATGTTGAAAGTCATGTATACCACAAAAGTAAGGTATACCGAACTTCGGTACGGTATACCGAAAATGAGGTACGGTATCGGTATGGATATTCATCATACCGAAAATAAGGTATACCGAAGTTCGGTATACAGAAAACTTTGGTAAGGTAAAGGTATGACTTTTTCGCATACCGTATTTACGGTAAAGTATACGGTATGGTGGTTTCGTAAGGTATACCGTACCTACCCACCCCTACATACAATATTATCCTAAGCTTACATTATTGGTAATGTCAGGCAAGAATATTATCTTTTAGGAGTATTAAAAGTTTATTGGTAATAACCACTGCTGTTGGAATTCAACAATTGTCTGAATAAGGAAAAATATAAATGTAGACACCTTTCCTTCAGGCTGCAGGTGCTACAAGGCACAACATAGAAAACAATACCTGGCTACTGAGAAAAAGACGGCGCCTCTTCCACAATCACAAGCTCTACGATAATTGTCAAGTGCGAGTGTGGTTTCAACGACATCCTGAGTCTCTATGAAAACAAGTTTACGTTGCATAATTTCCTGTACCGCATTCAAAGTGAAACCTTTGTAAAACAAAGCCTCAAGGCAGGTAGCGTCAACTAACTTAAAAGTTTATACAGGAATTTCCAGAGAAATGTTATACAAGAACGATTACCTTCAGAATGCCTGATTCGTGCCAACTATTAACAATTCCATCCATGTAAGAGTAACTGACAAAAAAGCACACGACTCCATCAGGAACAACAGAGACCATTTCTAGCAAAAGTTTGCCATAATTTTTCTCTACACCAGGGTCACTTCTAAGATCATATTTTGTGCTCACTGGAAGCTGGTCACTGAAATAAAACATGGCAAAAGAGGAAGAGTTATTAAAACAACAGCCAAAGCACATTTTGGCGTTGGATAATTTTTTTTTAGAGTTTTGATAGCATAGAACCTCCCTAACTAGTTACCTTCCACGAGTGAGAACCATCGGGCAGATGCAATCCCTAGTTAAGGACATTGTAAAGCTTCGGCTCACCACAGGATTGAAATTAAGAAGACGAGGATAGAGGTCAATGGGGCTCAGTGTCCCAGATGTAATAACAACTGACTGAAATCGCTCAAATACGGGTTTTATGGCTAGAGAAGCATCATGACAACAAAGCTGAAAACCAATATGATTCGTGAGAAGCAATGCTGAAAATCACTAGGCAGAACAAGTATGTAGTTGTCGAGCAAAAAAATGTACAGAAATAGGATAAATTAGTTTAAAGATGCCTAGCACAACATCTGAACATTAGTAGATTTGAAAAGCTCTCCAAGAACAAATCATTACACATAAAGATCTCAAAACTGCTACCACCTAGAAGTGACACCTTCCCCAACCAACAAAAGGAGGCTATTAAAATATCAGTAACTATGTTTCTTCCGCAACATGCTATAAAGCTAAATACCTGAAGAACAGGATCGGGTATGTGCGGCATCCTTTCATCAAAAGGTTCAATTATAATAGAAAATCCTCGAGTGTAGGTCCCCACAAGAGTTGCCAGATCACAGATTGTTTGGATGTGGAGAAATTCATCGGTGTCGGTGATCTCCAAGGTTAACATAAGAGAGTAAAGTCGATCATAACAAAACTTCAGCATTTTCTGGTCAATTCCAACTTGTGCATTGACTGATGCAACAAATGTAACAGGCCCCTCCTTCTCAACACTTTCCGTCTGCAATCGCCCTTTAAGATATTGTACAAACCTACGCAAAACAGACAAAAAGTGCTCTGCGCGTCTTATATTTCCAGGTACTGCTTCCTTTAGTATGTCATCAGGCAAGGCAGGATTTGCTAGCCATGTGTCACCAACTACAAGGAGAAGAAATGTCAGAATAAGTCATGGAAAGACTTCATGCCAAAATTAGTTGAATACAAATTTACACAACATACTAGGAAGGTCCCCTCTTTGTGCCAAACCATCAACAAGCCTGTTGTACTCTGCACGCAGTCGACCAGCATCGGTGGCCTTTAACCTTCCTACCATGGTAAAATAAAGTTAAGACGAAAGAACATTCAAAAGTAAGTTTTTTGTTTTTCCTCATAGCCATAGGGCGAAAAGTGGTCAACAGTCAACACACTTTCAGGAGGAATAATACCACAACTCTTGTGCAGAAACCATGCCAGAAAAGCAAAGTTCAAATGCCATATGGCACAAGGAGACTTTCTAATATGTAAACTGATGATTTCAGTTCGTCCTTATTTCTAACATGAAGTTAGCTGTCCGAACCACCAATGTGAAATCTTGGCCAAACATTTAAAATAGTACACAGAAATCAAAACTTAATCCCTATCAGTATGCACCATCATAAACAGTATGCAACCAAACATTATTAGTTTTTTATGTTAATGATAAACCTCTAAGATTAACTAGGCCAAGCAAAATCTTTTAATACACCATAATTTCAAAAAACTGTAGAATCTTTTAAGTTTTACTGCTTTTTATGGACAACATCCGGACTTTGAAATACAATAGAAACACAAACAGAGCGGAGAACATATATATAGGAGAGGAGATAGAAAAGAACACTTCAAAGGGGAGAATATAACTATATAAAAGTGGCAGAGGCATTACCACCTTGAGTATATACAGACAAATGAAAGCATGTACCTCTCAATCTCCTGGGACATCCTACTCAGATTCCTTGACGCCCCATCAAGTGTTTGTGTCCTCACATTAACACTAAGTGCCTCAATGCACACATTATCAATATTATGGGCCTCATCAAACACCACAACGGTCTCCCTCTGCATCTCCTTCGATATAATTCCAGCAACTTTAGGATCAAGCAGGTACTGATAGCTATATACCACTACATTTGCAAATTGAACCATACGCCGTGCTAGAAAGTAAGGGCACCACCCTTTCTGCTTTCCAAATGCCCTTAAGTCCTTCAGCAGCAATACAAACAAAAAAAAAAGTCAAGATAGTAATTTTCCAGTTTCCATTATAACAATTCAACAGATAATCAGATGCAAACTAATCTGAAACACATTTCCACCAGTTCAATCCAAGAGGAATCAATTACTAAATCATAAATCCAATTCCAGTCAAACTAAAAATGATTAGATATATACAATTCGCCAAAGACTGAGAATCGCAAAATAGAGAGAAAAAAAAACCTGCAACGTATAAACTCCCGGAGGCAACACGGCGTCAGATGCAGCCTTCTCATAGTTCTCAAAAAAGTCGCACGTCGGAATGTCAGGATTCTCAATCGCCACTGCCCTAACCCAGCTCGCCGTGAGCTTCCTACAAGCAGCATCCACCGAATCACGACTATTCGCCGAGACAACGCGGGGATTGACGCACAAATTCTTCCTCGAGGAGAGACCCAACGCCAGAATCCTCGCCGACGGCCCCAATTCCTTGACCTGATAGTCGTGCAGAAACCTCAACTCGGATAGGGTTTTCTCCATCTCGTGCACTGTGCGGGTGCAGTAGAGGAGCTTCACCGGATTGGAGGGTTTGGCGAGAACGTAGCTCGTGATTAGAGAGAGAAGCGCGATGGTTTTCCCGGTTCCGGTCGGCATTTCGAGAAGGCAGTGGCCCTTGGCATCGAGGGCGCGCTTGAGCTCCACCATGTACGAGTACTGTTCAGGGTAAATGTTGTCGTACGGGAAGTATACGGTTACGTCTTCGATTTGGAACTTCATCTTCACGGCGGCACCGACAGCTTGCGGCGGAGAGCGAAATAGCCGTCGGTAGTGATCGCCGGCGCTGATGATTTGGGGAGCAGGGTATTAGCTGTTTTTCAGAGAGTGACGTCGTTTAATAGTCCTACTACATTCTCCTGTTATTTATTCAATTTTTTTTAAAAATGAATAGTAGAGATTTCCGTTAAAACATATACTCCCTCCGTCCCGGAGTATTAGACTCACTTTTGGGCACATGATTTAAGGAATTGATATTTAAATAGTTAAAGTGGAGAGAGTAAAGTATGAGAGAGGGAAAAAGAAGGGGAGAGAAGAGAGAAAAAAGTAGGTGGAGAATAAAATAAGATAAATGTTTTTTGCTAAAAAAGGAAATGAGTCTAATATGTTGGGACATCCCAAAAAGGAAAGTTGGTCTAATACCCTGGGACGGAGGGAGTAGTAATTAGTATATGCGGAGAAAAAATTTGGTGGACCCGACACACCACGTGGCATGATGATGTGGTGTGTCCCACTAATTAAAAATGAGTAAAGATCAAAATTGGTCCTAAACATATGGTCATTTTACCTTTTTGGTCCCAAACTTTATCTTGTGGATTTTTTAGTCCTACACATATGACAATTTGATCATTTTGGTCATCCGACAAAAGTTCCGTTAAAAACTTAACGGTCAACGAATTTAATCCGGTTTTGACCACATTAGTCTTTTAATCCTGATTTTTAATTCACTAATTATTCCCTAATTATTTTAACAAATATTCTTTTAAAATTAGAATTAAATAAATAATTTAAATATCTTTTAAAACTAATTATTCCCTAATTAAATAAATAATTAGAATTATTCCCTAATTATTCCCGTCCTCCGCCGCCCACGAGCGCCTCTCCGCCGTTCTCTCTGCCTACCACCGCCGCACTCACCTCCAAGAGAACCTCTTCTTCGATGGCCCCAACGCGGAGCTGGCATCCAACTTCGCTGCCCTCCGCATCCGCTTCTACGACCTCGACTCCCGCTGCGTTCTCTCGCTAAAATCAAAGCCCCAAATCTCAGGCGGAATCAGCCGCATCGAGGAGCAGGAGGAGCCTCTCGACCCCACCGTCGGCCGCCACTGCGCTGCAGATCCATCGCGGCTCCTCCTCATCGAGCCGTCCGACATAATCAGGAGGGTGAGGGAGGAGTTCGGTTTGGGCGGGAAGGGTTTGGTCTGTTTGGGGGGTTTTAGGAACGTGAGAGGGGTTACGAGTGGAATGGGCTCAAATTGGAGCTTGATGAGGCGCTCTACAGCTTCAGCACGAGCTATGAGGTCGAATGCGAGAGCTCCGACCCCGATGAAGCCAAGAATTTGATCCAAGGGCTCCTACAGAGCAATGGAATTGAGTATCAGTATTCGGAGAAATCGAAATTCGCCGTTTTTCGATCAGGAAAGCTACCTGGAATATTTGTTAAAATAATTAGGGAATAATTAGTGAATTAAAAATCAGGATTAAAAGACTAATTTGGTCAAAATCGAATTAAATCCATTGACCGTTAAGTTTTTAACGGAACTTTTGACGGAGGACCAAAATGATCAAATTGTCATATGTGCAGGACCAAAAAATCCATAAGATAAAGTTTAGGACCAAAAAGGTAAAATGGTCATATGTTCAGGACCAATTTTGGCCTTTACTCATTAAAAATTGATAAATAGAAGTATTAAGAATATATAGATTAAACTATATAAGGTATTTAGTTCTTGTACATGGAATAAAATTTTTTAAATTAAAAAGTTCCCATATTACAATATAATACTCGCATATACTACATAATAATATATTTTATTTTTTTCATCATATATTCACATCATTTTAAGACTAATTAATATTAAGTATTTTTTGTTATTTTGTGTAGTAGTAAAATAAAATTATATAAATACTTTTATTTCATGCCTATAGGACTAATATGATTAATTATGATTTAGTATATTAACAAATGGAGTATTATATTTTTATTTGTAATTTTTTTCATATATAAATACAAAATGAAAAAAATAGTAAACTTAAGTTAATGTATTGTGATTATTTGAGATGCATACAATACTAAGTACAGTAATTTTTTATTTTGTGTAATGCTAAAACAATACTATAAATATTTTTATTTTCGTGCATACTACTATCATGATTTTTATCATTATGTTTTCTACTTTTTATTTTTTTCATGTATAAATACAAAACGAAAAATAGTAAATTTAAGTTAGCATATTGTGTTTTAAGAGTTTTAAATTTTAGGATTTTATTCCATGTACAAGAACTAAATACCTTATATAGTTTAATCTATATATTCTTAATACTTCCATTTGTCAATTTTTAATTAGTGGGACACATCACATCATCATGCCACGTGGTGTGTCGGGTCCACCGAATTTTTTCTCATATATGCGACTGAAGCTACGGGAATGGTACAAGTGTAGTGTGTGCAGTGCGTGTTGCAATATTCAAACAAGGAAATAGCAGGTTCCCTAGATCCAGCAAGTCCACTAGATCACTTGGTCTCGGAACTCGTGGTCATGCGGAATCCCGGTCGTCGGACACACAAGTACTTCCCCTTCTTAAAAAAAACCCTCAACCACTTTACTAAACCTAGTATAGGGAAGTAGGGATCGATCCCACAGAGAAGGATGTGTAAGACTCGAAATCAAGGATTTGGGAGTATTTTTGGTGTTGGCTGCTGCCACGCATTTTCTTGGGTTGAGGAAAATTAAAATTAACTTGACTTGGGAACCTTAGAAAGAAACTTAACCTAACAGCTAGACCTAGGAGATAATTCTACGGTGGGGACCATGTCTAAAAAAAACAAAGTACGACTGAAAAGTGGCAAAATAACTAACTCTCGTACTAACTGACAGTGACATCGTCTTCTACAACCAAATTCGCATAAAACTTCTTGAGAAAACACATAAGCAAATCAAAAACAGGGCTACTAACTTGAAATCAAATCTATGCATAAATAACGAAGAACTTAACAGATCTGCATACCTAGACGAAGTGAAAATAGAAAACAAGAGGAAATAAAACAAGTCTATCAACTACTGTTTCTTTCACACGCCAAAACCAACTTCAGACGCTAAATCCACTCCGGATCCAAGCGTCCGACACGAACTCCAAACAGAAGAAATTCTCCATCACGTCAGATTTTACAAATTTAAGCTCCGAACACTCAATCAACCACATATCTGTCACCAAATTCCACATCAAACACCTCAATAACGAAATAAACAGAGATCGACATAGCAATTTAAGAATTATGCTAACAGCAGAGAGATCTAAGCAAAATAACTTGAAATTAAACAGATAAACGCAGATCCATGAACGGTAAGCAGTTAAACATCATCAACATCAAAGTCGACTCCCAAAAGTGAAGTTCGACGGTGGAAACTAACAAAAACAGCTGAAATTAAAAGTAATTGTGTCTTCGCCCTCACTAGGACGGTGTTGCCAAACAAGAAATCTTAGAAAATACCCCCTCTATCACGATTACCCCAGAACCATTCCCAAGTGTGTGTAAAAAAATGTATGAGCTAAGAAGAGTGAAAAACTATATGCTCTGCGTTGCATGCTCTTCTCTATATATAGGCGTTTTAGGTGGGCCCAGCGAGGTATTGATAATGACTTTGTTGCCCTCAACTGTAGACTCCTCTGTCACGCCACTTTTCTTTGTAAATTCTGCTCATTTTCACTCCTTTCTCTCGCTAGACCATCTCCTTCCTTACTTCCTTGATCTAGCGCTTTTCTTCACACACCTGGCTTAGGAAACGTGTTAGACCCAGCAAATTATAACATTTTTTTGCGCATACCGATGCATGAAATTAGCCTTATCAAACTGCTCACACTTAAACCATACTTGTCCTCAAGTATAAAGACAAGAAAAGAAAAAGAATAAGGCAAATTTCAAGCGAGGTTATCTCTGGACCGACTCCTAGACCTAGACACAAGAAAAACTAAGAAATATAAGAAAATCACACAAACACGCAAAACACATATATACATGAGCTAGTTTCAATTTTTAGGCATTTGTCCCCACAAGATTAAGGTCATTCCAATAGTTTGCACTCCTCCAAATAGGCCATTTCCCTTCCTTTACTTAGTCAATCTGTCAGCTTGTCAAGATAGCTTTCTACTTACCCAATTGTTAGGTTCACTCGATCACTCATTCCTCACCAGGGATGTTAGAATCGATTCTCTCTTAAGTTAATGCTACACCACTGAAGCGTTGGGTTATGAGAGTTTCTCCTTCCTGGGTCAGGCTATTATTATTCCTGTTTTAGACCATTCCCCTCTCTGGACTTCGTCCAGCTTATTCCTCCTCTCTTTTTTTTTTTTTTTTCAACATTTGGACTTTGTCCAGCTTATTCCTCCATTTTTTCTTTCCCTTGGACTTCGTCCAGCTTATACCGCCTTACCCTGGACTTCGTCCAGCTTATACCTCCATAACCCAATTCCCCCTTTTTTTTTTTTTTTTTCCCTCCTTCATAGCTCTTCTTCCCTAAGCATTCAGTGGTGGCCCTTAAACATTTGTTAGCTCAAAGTTATCTGAGGTTTATAACTCACTATATAGTAGGGCTTCACAACTAAGTAAGTAGAGGCATTCTCCGTCATTCTTGCTTCATTCAAATTAACTAGGCTCATTTAAGGAAAAAGCTTCTAAGTTGAAATGCCTCCTATCTTCAATTACTTTCACTAAGGGAATCATGCCGTATTAAATCCACTGGCTCATGTGACAACACTTAAAACTAACAGACTCTTAACATGCAATACGGGTAATGCATTGACTCCTCTCCCCCTCCCACTTCACTCAAACTTGTCCCTAAGCCATCGTCGTGAAGGGGGGAACAGAGAGATCAATGCAAAACCAAAATCATAAAACTTCTCACACTTAGACCAAGCAATGGGCTAAGTGGGAGAAAGACACAGAAAAAACATAGGAAAACAAATAAAACAACAGAAAACACAAACTTCTCACACTTAGACCACGCAGTGGGCTAAGTGGGAGAAGATATAACAAATGTTAAACACATATATAACAGGTAGACAATAAAAAAAAACGAAAAGAACGAAAAATAAAAGTTACTTGGTCAAGAGATGTTTGATCATTTCTGGGGCTGGCTCCCTCGGGAGCCAGACTGGGGTGGGACTCCGGGGCGGGTCGCTTTCACCTTCTTCCTAGCTGGCTGCTCCAGCTCTTCTTCCTTCTGCTCTGGGATTTCCGGTACTGACTTTCTCACGATCAATTTTGATTTTGGTGGGGCTGGAACTTGCACGGGAATGGTCGGGGAGATCATCTGAAGCGACTGCTGTGGTCGCTTGACGGAGGGACTGCTATGGGTGGGCTGCCTGACTTCACTGCTGAACCCAGGAGTTGTCCTCAACTGGGTCAAGGGGAACGTCTGCTGCATCCACTTCAACATTTTCATTGAAAGCTCCACCGTTTCCGTCATCCTATCATTCTGTTTGGCACATTTTACTGCCAAATTAGCAATATTTCCCCTCAGGTTCTGCACTGCCTCCCGATTTCCCATCAATTCGTTCCTTATCCCACCGAGTTCCTTCATCATATCCTTCCGCATTATCTGCATCTTCTTTTTCATGTCCTGGACTTCCTTCCGCAGCTCCTCGATCTCTTCACTTGGCATGGCCTCTTCAGCTTCCTCTGGCTCCGCCTTCACCTTGTCTCCCAATGAATAGAAGAGAGTTTTGGTGCCTTGAGTCTGTAGCAACCCCTTGTTGAAGAAGTAATCAACACTAAACACCTCTGGGGGGTCGCACATGACTACTAACGGGGCGGCCTTGGCAATTCTCATTTCCAGATTCCTCTGGAGGTAAGCACCGATGAGGTGGCAGGTGTACATATGACGCCCCGGGTTGCTCGTCATCTGGTGGCACGCCTGCGCCATCCAATATCCGAGGTGCACCTTAACACCCTCCGCCATGCACCAAGTGAAGTAGAGATCGGTAGTAGTGAGGGCTGAATTCGCACTGCCCATCAAATTGTAACTGATAAATATTTGAGCAAAGCGGAGGATCCGATCTTCGATGTGGGAGGCTTTGGAGTAGCTGGATTTAAACGCCCCTGATTTAGAGTGCGTGACCAGTTCCCATGCTGTCTGGACTTTGAACCCAGGTGTGTTCTTTGGCATCCCCACCATCCTGTCGTTCCAAGCCCCCTCTTTATCTTCTTCCTTAGTGAACAACCCCATCCGTAGGGACCACTCCCTAATGCTCAACTCGTGCTCTTGATTGAAAAGCCTGAATGTGATAGAATCCGCGTCCAAGTTTGTGGTATTCTTCAAACGAAAAGTGGAGAAAAACTCCCTTGCTAGGTCCACCGGTACCCTCTCTTGGCTGTGCTGCAACAGCCACTCAAACCCTATTGCTTGGATATAGGCGCGGAATTCTTTATCACATGCAATCATCTTGAGTTCCCTCTTGCTATACTGTTTCCCCGACTTGGCCATCTTCCCTGCGCTGCATCGTTCCTTGTACACCGCGATCCTTTTCTGGTCGTCAAACTGTCTCATCTCCTCCAGCAAGCTCTTAGTCAGCCAAATCACGGGGCGTCCGGGAATTGGCTCTTCCTCAACCTCCTCAGAGTTATAGCTTGGCTCAGGGATGGGCTCGTCGTGCTCCTCGACAAAGGGTTCCTCGGTCACAGGGGAAAGGGTCTCCTCGACCTCCTGGACGGAGGGAGCTTTCCTTGACCGGGTAGATGCAGTCGCCGACGCCTTTCCTTTTCTTGCTTTCTCCTTGGCCAAGCGCGCCTCTGTCTCTGTCTCTTCAGGTATAAAGTCATCAACTTCGTCAAGGAGGCTTCTCCTGGTGCGCCTCCTTTCGGCCCTTTCATCAATCTTGGTCATCGACAAGGTCCACGATCAATTTCAGCCCTTCCTCGGGCTCCGGTACCTCCGTCGAATGTAGATCCGACTCCGCCAACAGCTTTTCTGGGGTTTCCCCCTCTCCAATCAACATTGGGGTTGCCCCCTCGATATAGATGGGGTTCTCCCCCCTGACATCTCCTGGAATAGGGGTTTCCCCCTCAGCGATTCTCTCCAAAGTAGGGGTTTCCCCCTCAGTAGTTGTTTCAAACATAGGGGTCTCCCCCTCAACAGCCTTCTCAAACACAGGGGTCTCCCCCTCAGCAATTTCAACAGAAACCGGGGTTTCCCCCTCACGAACTTCAAATACAACAGGGGTTTCCCCCTCACATATCTCAACAGCAATAGGGGTTCCCCCCTCAAGAATTTCATCAGCAATAGGGGTTTCCCCCTCATACATTTCCCTACCCTCAAGATTAGGGTTCTCCGGTACATTACCTTCTGTCTCCTTCAAGGTCTCGTCATTCGTCTGTTCACCGTCCTCCGATTGTCTGTGTAAAACCTCCTCTTTCTCCGCTACTTGCGAAACGGCCTTTGCATGCGGTGGTTCAGCGACTTGCGATCTTGTTGCAGAGAGATTTGCCGGTGTCGCGGCCGAATCCGCCGGAATTGGCAGTGACGGTACAGTCAGCGCAGACGGCATCAGACTGGCGGCGAATAGGGCGTACACCTCCTTCGCTTTCTCTATGCTTCCCACCTTCTGTGTCAATTCGGCCAACAAAGTGGGGTCATACTCAGTTCCCTTGGTAGAATCCATCGGTATAGATCTGAAAAAAAAACGAAAAGAACTGGGCGTTTTTGTTGTTAGGGTTTCGTCCGTCTTTTAGAGAGAGAGGATGAATTAAGAGAGAAGGAAGAGCAAACACGATTTTTGTCTAATTTGGAGTGAGTGGAGAGAGAAGGACGACGGTTGCCTTTTCTGGTGAAAAGATGGTGCGGTTGCAGGCGTGATGTAAGCAACCGTACGTCTCCCATAATTATCGGCCAGAATTTGAAATTCAAAATATCTTTTCCCTCCTTGACTCCTTCCTTCAGGCTCTCCTCCTGGCGAATCCCCTCGACCATTCCCTACAAAATAAAAATTGAAGATTCCAGACCCCTGGGTCGAGGTTAGGGCATAAAATACGGGTTCCCCTAGGAGTCTGGTGCTTCGAAATTATATACACATAAGTACATTTTTTATCATCATTTTTTTCTTTTTTTTTAATTTTTTTAGAGAAAAATTAAACTATTTACATGTTGTATTTCCGAGATTCCCTAGTTCAGTTGTGAATTTTCAAAATTATCAGCTTACCCCTTGACCCAGGAATTCATCGGAAATTACCCCTGTCCTTTTAGGCAATAATAGGGAGTGTGTGTAGTGGAATCTCGTCCACTACACACAACTCGGAATTATCCCTAAAAACTTTCACTCTATGACCGTTTACAAAGAAAGGAACAGAGTTTGGAGCACTTCCCTGGATCTCCACTGCTCCATTTGCTCGGATGCCAACGATGGTGTATGGGCCAATCCATTTAGATTTCAGTTTCCCTGGCATTAGCTTAAGCCGAGACTGAAAAAGGAGCACCTTCTGTCCCACATGAAGTTCCTTGACCCGGAGGTTTTTATCGTGCCATAACTTCGTTCTTTCTTTGTACCACATGGCAGACTCAAACGACTCCAGCCGAAGTTCCTCCAACTCTTGCAATTGCAACTTCCTTTCTTCTTCGCATGCTATCAGCTTCATGTTCATTTCTTTCACTGCCCAGTATGCCTTGTGTTCAATTCCTACAGGCAAGTGACACATCTTACCAAACACAAGTCTGTAGGGTGACATTCCAATAGGTGTTTTAAAAGCAGTTCTGTAGGCCCACAATGCGTCCCCGAGTCTTTTGCTCCAGTCTTTCCTTGACGGATTAACTGTTTTCTCCAATATCGCTTTGATCTCGCGATTAGAAATCTCTGCCTGGCCATTAGACTGAGGATGGTAAGGAGTTGACACTCGATGGTGTACATCATATTTCTTCATCAAAGCCTCGATGGTGCGATTACAGAAATGTGTTCCTTGGTCTGAGATGATGGCTCTGGGAATTCCGTATCTATTGAAAATATTATCCTTGAGAAATTTTGCCACCTCCTTCGATTCGCAAGTTGTGGTGGTCTTTGCTTCTATCCACTTAGATACATAATCCACTGCCACCAATATGTAAGTATTTCCACATGATGACGGAAACGGTCCCATAAAGTCCATTCCCCACACATCAAAAATTTCGCACACGATCACTGGGATCAGTGGCATCTCATCTCTCCTTGAAATTCCCCCTGTCTGTTGGCATCTCTCACAATACTGGCAGAATTCGAAAGCATCCTTATTCAATGTTGGCCAATAAAATCCGCTGTCTAGAACCTTCCTCGCTGTTTTGCTTGGCCCAAAGTGGCCTCCACATGCTAACGCGTGGCAATGATTTAACACATCTCTTTGTTCCCATTCGGGAATGCAGCGCCTAATCACTTGATCTGAGCACATTTTCCACAGGTAAGGATCATCCCAAAAATAAAATTTGGATTCGCTTCTAATCTTCATCCTCTGGGCCCGGGAAACTTCTTCTGAAACCGGCATCTCTCCCGTGACCAAGTAGTTGGCTAGATCAGCAAACCATGGTTCTGCATTCAGCGTGCGCTTCCCTTTATCCGATTCCCCTAGACCGGTCAGAGCCAAAACTGCTTCCCAGTCAGGTGGTCTAGGAAATTTCTCCAAAAGGTACAAATGTTCCTCGGGAAAGGCATCGAGTATGGCCTCTTCTGTTTCTCCTTGGAAGATTCTGCTCAAATGATCTGCTACCCTATTCTCCGTTCCTCTTTTATCTCGTACTTCCCAATCAAATTCTTGTAAAAGTAACACCCAACGGATTAACCTTGGCTTCGACTCCTTCTTAGCCAGTAAGTACTTTATTGCTGCGTGATCCGTGAAGACTATAACCCTTGACCCAAGAAGGTAGGGTCAGAATTTTTCAAAGGAATACACGATAGCCAACAGTTCCTTCTCCGTGGTGTCATAATTCTTCTGAGCTTGATTTAGCGTTTTGGAAGCATAGAAGATCACATAGATTTTTCCATCAATTTTTTGTCCTAGGACAGCTCCCACAGCGAAATCGCTTGCATCACACATTATCTCGAAAGGATGGTTCCAGTCTGGTGCCCTGATTATTGGTGCTGATACTAACCTGTCCTTAAGCAGCTGGAACGCCCTCTCACATCCTTCGTCAAAGACGAATTCAACATCATTTTGTAACAACCGAGTGAGTGGTTGCGCGATTTTTGCAAAATCCTTTATGAACCTCCTATAGAACCCTGCATGGCCTAGAAAACCTCTCACCTCTTTTTGATTCGTAGGGTATGGTAATTTTGATATCACATCCACCTTCGCCTTGTCTACCTGGATACCCCTCTCAGAAACCACGTGACCTAGGACAATGCCTTCAGTCACCATGAAGTGGCAATTCTCGAAGTTCAACACTAAATGCTTTTCTTGGCATCTCTGCAGCACCAGATCAAGGTTGGCTAAACAAGTGTCAAACGAGTTCCCGTAGACGGTGAAATCGTCCATGAATATCTCAATGCACACTTCCAACAGATCCGAAAAAATGCTCATCATACATCGTTGAAAATTCCCCGGTGCATTACACAATCCAAACGGCATTCTTCGGTATGCATACGTACCAAAAGGGCACGTGAATGTGGTCTTTTCTTGATCCTCTGGATTAACATAGATTTGAAAATAGCCGCTGTATCCGTCAAGGAAACAAAAATACTATTTGCCTGTCAATCTCTCCAGCATTTGATCAATGAACGGTAAAGGGAAATGATCCTTCTTCGTGGCTTCATTCAACTTCCTGTAGTCGATGCACATTCTCCACCCTGTCACTAATCTGGTGGGTACCAATTCATTCTTCTCATTTTTTACAACTTGTATCCCAGACTTCTTGGGCACCATATGGACAGGACTGACCCACTCACTGTCAGGAATGATAAATACGAGTACCTTTCGTGCCATTATAATTGATGCGGTTCTTTTCGGCTGTTGTTTTGTAAAAATGATATAAATACGTTATACGACTTTTTTCTATATTATTCTCTCTTTTACTTTACTTTCTCTCCACTTTAACTATTTATTACCATCTTCGCAAAAATAGCGAGCGAAAAGAAACGTAATCTTAATTAGTATAAAAAGTTTTAAGTTTACATAAACTATATTCCCTCTGTGTAAGCGACTCACATTCTTTTTTTTGGGAAGTTCCAAGACAAGTGAACAATTTCTTTTTTTTTTTTTGGTATTCTCTCTACTTTGTTAACTCTCTTACTTTATTCACTTTCCACTTTACTAACAGAACCCCAATTCCTTAAATCCCGAGCTGAAAAGTTTTTGCTCACTTATCTTGAGACGGAGGGAATACAAAATTTTTCGTTCTTGTTTGAGTTTAATACATTTCATCATATGTGTTTAAACGACGATTATTTTTTACTTATGTGACGTACAAACCATAAAACAATGAAGAAATTTTTTGTACCAATATGAAATAATAATAAAAGTTTTTGTACTGTACGAACATGAAACAATTATGGAATATTTTGTACTTCACATAGATAAAGAATTAATGATATCCAAATAAAAATAGCAGAATGTATTAAATTGAAACACAAGATCTGAAACAAAGTTGAAACTAGGGGTGGCGAAACGGGTTACCGCGGGTACCCGCACCCGATAAGTCGGGTACCCGTACCCGATTTTAGCCAAATTAGTTGTCCCAATACCCGCCCCGCGATATACCGGGATTACCTGATACCCGTGTCGGGTATCCCGCATCCGACATTGCGGGTACCCGTACCTGAAATCCTAATAAAAAAATTGAAAACCATAATAACCGTCAATGTTCTCTAATTTACTTTATTAATATCAATGGTAAATGTTGGATAGATTGAGAATAAAAGTGAGGGGACACTCTATAGCTAGTTCCGGTGAGTTTTCAATTGTATGTTCGTTGGAATATAAAAATATATTAAAAGAATTCTTAGATTATATAAAGTACTCCCACCGTTCCACCTTAATTTCACTTTCTTCACTCATTTTGGAAAAATAATAATATAAATACTCTTCTCTACATTATTATCCCTCTTACTTTTTTTTTCTCCGTTCTAACTATTTATTTTTTTATTTTTCAAAATGAGTGCATATATGGCTATTATTATTTAACTATTTACTTTTTTTTATCCATTTTAACTATTTGAAACACCTCTATTAATATGGAACGGATGAACTATTAAAAGATGAAATATGACTAATACTAATACTAATACTAACAGGTAATATCGGGACTAATGGATATACCCGCGCGGGTAGTGGGTATACCTGCTACCCGCAAAACTCTAAAACACTCTACCCGATCCCGCCCCGTTTCTCGTTATCGTCGGGTAACGGGTACCCAATACCCGACGGCGGGTCGAGATGGGAATTACCCATTGCCCGCTACCCAGTTAGTTGTTAGTAACATTTTGAAATGAAAAGATATAATGCAAGTGGAAAAATACATCTCAAGACATCAATATATAGTTACTTGCATCAGTATTTCTCAATTAGACAAGAATAAACAATTTTCATTATATTATTTTTTACTAGTAGGATTTTTTAATATATATAGAACAAAAGAGTATACAAATTAAGCATTTTAAGACATGTAAATAATGTGATCGCATGATCTCTAGTCGTCGCAACAAAATCTCTACTCTCAATGTGACTATTTGCATACTGCACAAATTAAAAAAATCATGGCTGTCTTTATATTACTGAAAAAATTTAAATTGCAATACATGATAATGTTTATCAAAAGCTAGGAAAGAAACAAACCACAGAGACTGAACTTATTCATTTTGTATTATCCAAAATTCTACTATTATTATCTTTTGAAGATATTGATTCATCCATTTTAATGAAGCTTTATTCTCTCTTATACTCATACACCTAAATGAATTAAATATAAGAAGAAACATCAAATGCAGTGAAATGATTTGTGGGCTGCTAATACGTCCATTCTTCAGGAAGAATAATTTCTGGCGAAAAAGAAATATAGTCTTCCTTTTGTTTCTCCAATTTTTCATCAATTTTCTTGGTTTTCTGACTTTGCTCTGCGTGGAGGAAAAATAAACCAATTTTTTCATTATTATTGTATAACAATAAAATAGAAAATAAAGCATAATACTACAATTGATGAATTGAATACCTGAATGGGGTTTAATTTCTTGACCAAGTTCGTGGACGTTAAGGTTAAGTGCTTGAATCACTCGAGAAGGCAACAGAACTGGAGAGAAAGCTGTTAAGAAGCCAATAAAATTAATTTAGTAATGATTTCATATCCATATATATGAATTATGATCATGGACAAATTTCATATACTACTATTAATTAAATATATAATCATAAAAATATGATCGTTTGACTTATTGAAAAATCTTTACTGAGAAAAATAATTATCTATATATTACATTTTAAAAATAAGCAAATACACGAGTATCATAAGAAATAAGAACATTAAAGAACCCAAAATTTTCTAAAGGTAAAATACCAGCATAAAAATGTAAAATACTACTCCCGCCGTCCCAAAAAAATATGCACTTTAGGTTCGGAACGAGTTTTAATTCAAAATTGGTAAAATAAAAGAAATATACAGAAAAAAAGTAATTAAAGTATTGTTAATGAATAACATGTCTCATCTCGTTAGATATAAAAGAGTTTCTAAATTTAGAAAGTGCATGTTCGGTAATACTATGATTTTATAATTGAGTAGCGTACCTGGCTTATTCGTGACTTTAGGGTCAGTGCGAGTGGATTGCCCACGCGGAATGAAAACTCCAGTGCCACAAGATTTTCTCTTTGGGCCCAAAAATATAGCCTGCATTTGGGGCCCACTTTTGGCACAATTAAAATGATTTTTTTGCCCCGATCTCAGTTGTCCTTGAATCTGTATTAAATAGATAGTAAACCCGTTAATATATATCAACCAAAGAATATGTTGATGAACTGAAATTTCATCAAACATGATCTGTTCTGTTGATCAGTTAAAATAATCATCATGAGATGTGGTATCTTCAGAGTTACTATTACTTATAAATCATAAACACAAACTAACATGGCAATTATATAGTACTAGGTTTTAACATAAACATAAAGCTCTGGCAAGTTCAACTTAACAATTCACATGAATATTTGAGACAGAAAAGAAATAAGGAGTATTAAAAAAATGAAGAAATGGGACACTTAAAATAGAATTAAATGATAAAATTAAGAACAAAGTAAAAATAAAGTAAACAGATATTATGCATGTATGTTTTCATATAGTTATTCCTAGAGTGGGCAATGACTTAAAAATCCACATTTCCGGCCATTGCACTAATTTAAACCCTACCATGAAATTTCTTAGGAATAGGCCGAGGTGAAAATTAATCAAATAATATTGCTAAATTATTGGTAAATATTCTAGTACTATTAATAAAGTAAACAAGTACTCCTTTTTGTATGTAAAAGAGTTAGAACATTAGAATAAACAAGTACTCCTTTTTGTATGTAAAAGAGTTATAACATTAGTACTATAAGACTTCTTATTTTTAAATCAAATTTCAAAGTGAAATCATTATTGCAGCCCCTCGCCATTAGAAATACCAAGTGAATCAAACAATTCGTATTCAATTTGACATTCAAAGTATAATTATATATTCAATTTGAATTGTATTCAAACTCAAATGCGGAAACAAAATAATATTTGACTAGATTTAGTTACAAACCTAATTAGATTCTTATTGTAACTTTTTCTAAAAAGATCCTTCATTTAATGTTATTACATTTTTTTATCATTTAATGTTATTACATGCCGAATAATAATCTTGCAAAATATAATTAATTAAATTCCGAAATTCGCATGACGTTCTCAAAATCTTCTAATCTGTATATTCTAAATTTATTGCACACGCTCCATATAAAATAACCAACACATTAATTAAAAGGGAGAGAGAGAAAAGGTAAAGGAAGAAACACAAAATCCAAACCACTAAAACCACATTTCCATTAACATTTTTTATATCACGGGAAAACAAAAAAATTAATAGTACTCTAATAATTGATTATTGTGATTGGAAAAAAATAATGGAACATGGATCTCAGGTTTATATATTAGTTTTATAATAAATTGTGAGTTGAGTTAGGAAAAATGCGTGACCTAATTACCATTTAATTATTTATAATAAAAAATAAAAATGGACAATGATGGGAACCGACAAAAACAGCAAAACTGGACAATTAACGGAGATAAGATTGGAATAAAGAATTACTTACCACCGGTGCAGGTTTCATCTCGAAAAAAGACTGAGATTTAATCCCGTACGCTCCAAATCCAGGAGATTGCTCCTGCAGCAAGAGCGACATGCATTAAGGAGTTGTACATTTATTCTGTAATGTACAAACAGTAAAGCACGGGGAACAACCCTCTCCCTACCTTAGCGTGTTTGTGATCGTGGGGAAGCAGCCAAGGATGTGCTCCATTTTCGAGTACATCGGAATGATTGTGCGCCATGCTGCACCAGATAACTGGGGAATCTAGAGAGAGAAAGTGAGGGTGAGTAATTTGTTGTTGAGCAAACTGAATTTTGAGGGAGAAGATGTACAGTTCAACTTCAAACCTACAATATAACTACTTATATATACTACTTGAAAATGAAGGGGTGAGGTGGTTCATGGTTGGGGTGATTATGTTATATTTAAAGCGTTAAATGTGTATTTGCCAATATTAGTTATCACTCATGCCCTTGGTTAATTGACTTAATTACTAGGGCGACCAGATTTATTATTTTCTAATTGCTTGTTTTTGTAATTTGGTTAATTATTGGAAGTAATATAACGTTCATATGAATTCATAAATAGTAACTAAAATATACTACTACTACTAAATTTTAAATTGTATCAAAATGAGTACGAAATTTATACTTTATTTATTCAAGTTCTAATTCAATTATTTTCTTAATTTGATCTCATGTGACAATCAATATTCTACATAAACATTTCCTAATTAACCATAGTATTAAAATCAAATCTTTTTATTTCTGCATTTTTGTGTTACAGTCTTTCTGATTATGTCTGCATCAACTGTTAACACTGTTAGTCATTAAAACTAATTTCTAGTAATTTACGCAACTTAAGTTTAAAAATATTCTTTTTCCATTGCATATTTGCTTGTTTCTACGGCTCTTCTTCTCTTAGAGATGAATCAATTACATTAGAAGTTGTTTGCCTAAGAAGGTTGACGAACTGACTGTGGTGGTATCCAGAGATTTTTGGTTTGGTTTTAAATATACTAGTAGTATACTTTAATTTTCTTATTGACTTTATTTTAAATATAGAAAGATGTGTAAATAGATTATAAAAATAGGATTATGGGGTATTTTAATGATTATGTATAATAAATTAATTAGAAAAAAATTTAAATCTCAAATGATATAAAGTGTAGTAGTACTATAAAGTTAATTTAGTGGAAATTTTCATTTGATTTGCTTTTGCAATTACAACTGTTATCATTGTAGAGTATGTTCCAGACAACGCTTTCTATTGTAATTATAGGGAAAAAAAGTATTGAAATAAACAGGGACCCAGACTAGACTTTCAAATAAGCTGGTGTTGAAATTATAAAAAAAACAATATTAATAATACTAAAAAATTCAATTCAAATATTACGTCCTTACAATTTTTATGAGGCTTTAGATGATACTCCCTCCGTCCCAAGGTATTAGACCAACTTTCCCTTTTGGGATGTCCCAACATATTAGACTCATTTCCTTTTTTAGCAAAAAACATCTATCTTATTTTATTCTCCACCTACTTTTTTCTCTCTTCTCTCCTCTACTTTTTCCCTCTCTCATACTTTACTCTCTCCACTTTAACTATTTAAATATCAATTCCTTAAATCATGTGCCCAAAAGAAGTGAGTCTAATACTCCGGGACGGAGGGAGTAATTGTTTTCGACGTGTCGCCATTTCTTGAAACCGTCGTAGAATGGCCCCATTTTCAATTTTGTTAAAAATTTCCCTCTCAGTATGTACAACTAAGATATCATTTATCCAACCGTCTCCCATTCTATTTCGCAAATCAATCTTGATAAATTTCATCGAATAAAATACTCTCTCGACAGAAGCGGTCACAGCAGGAAGGATCAGAGTCAACTCAATCAAACGGTACACCATGGAAAAAGCCTTATCTCTTGTGGTAGCGACCAAAATCTTTGCAAGATTTTTCCAAATCTTCAATATTGGAGAACTCGACTTTATCAACTATATCACCGATATAAGTTTTAAGTTGATAGGGAGAGTCATACATTCAGTGCACGAGAAGTCATCCGGATAAAGTTCTGCAAGACGGACCAACTTGTCGATATTGAAGCTAGCAAAGGAGTTTCTTGGACTAAGGCAATTCATGCAAATAAGCAATTTTGTATTTGTTTTTGGGAAACGATTTTCCATCTCTTGAATAACTAAATCAAGAACCTAAGAATTATAATTAATATGAAATTAGAATACAATGAAATACTCCCTCCGTCCCAAGGTAGATGTCACACTTGGGGATTGACACGAGATTTTAGGAAGTGTTGTTTTGTGTGTTAAGTGGAAGAGAAAATAATATATTTATATTAATGTGAGAGAGAACTTTTTCCAAAAAAGGAAATGTGACATCTTTTGTGGGACAAACTAAAAAAGAAAGTGTGACATTTATTATGGGACGGAGGGAGTATTTAATAATAACTAAGAAATAAAATAGAAATCATACTTGAAAGTAAACCACCACCTTGTAATGGTGATAATTTGTAACATGTTCATCTCGCTTCATTCGCACACCAAACTTGACGATATCATCCATATTGATAACATCAATGGAATTAGTGACACAAAACTCTTCAACTTGTCTCAAATTGGTTCCATCCATTCTCCCGAAAGTCTTTCAAAGTCCTTTTTAGTTGTATCAGTCAAAGATATAGCTTGAACTATATTTTGATCCCGAAGTTGCAAAACTTTTGACAAATCATTTGTTGACTCAAACAACTCTATCATCAAGTGTAAAATAAATACAAAGTCATAGCTTCCAAGCCTCATACTCAATGTTTTTGATATACCTCTATTATCTGGATTAGTATCATCTTCATACACATGTTCAAGCACTTCACTTATCAATGACCACATACCTTTTAGACGAAGCAAAGTAGTTAAGTGTGATCCCCATCGAGTGTCACCCGACCGCCTTAAACTCATCTCTTAATTTAAACTTTTTCCACTTTTAATCTCTTTACTTTCTAGAGATTGATAATTTTCTCATCCTCAGCTTGTCGTAGTTTGTCTCTCCTTTTGCAAGATGTTCCACATGTGTTTACAATCATAGTGACAATGGTGAAAAAATCTCTTATAGTACCATGTTGTTTTGTAACTTTTACCACCACTAGTTGGAGATTATGAGCAAAACAATGGATGCACTTCGCAGATCCATTTTCATTCAGTATAAGGGTTTTCAGACCATTATACTCACCCCACATATTTGATGCACCGTCATAGCCTTGACCTCTTAACCGTGATAAATGTAAAACATGCTTAGAAAACACTGAGTCAATCCTTTCCATCAATGACATTGTTGTAGTATCAGTGACATGTACCAAGGCTACGAATCTTTCTACAATCTCTCCATTATTGTTCACGTATCTAATAACCAATGTCATTTGCTCTTTTATCGATGAATCTCGCGCTTCATCAACCAATAGAGAGAATTTGTAATTTTTAATATCTTCCAAAATAACTTTCGTAGTCTCAACGACACAACAATTTGTTAATTCCTTTTGAATCAAAGGACTAGTCATCTTATTATTACCTAGAGCATTCTCCAATGTAACTGCAGCTACCTCCTCTTTATGCTCACAATACCATTTAAGTATCACTAGAAAGTTTCCCTTGTTTATAGACTCAAATGATTCATTATTCCCACGAAATGGCAATCCATGTCTTAACAATAATCGAATCACATCTAATGTAGCAGTCAAGTGAATGCGGTAGTTGACTTCATCTTCCTTGTCATATTTCCTCAAATTGTAATCAACACTTTGTCTTTGATTTTTAAACCCTTCAAAAAGTATTCTAGCCTGATCATGTGTGCTATTTGTTGAACCCTAAACCTTCATGTTCTCTAAAAATAGCAAGCGCCTTTTTCCAAATTTTCAAGCCCGTACTCACGAATGCGTCATCTCCAAAACGATTGGCATTAATAGGCTTGAAAAGATAACACAAAAACAAAAATGCCGCTTCTTTTTCAACACTATATTCCAACCATACATGTCTTTCAAATCAATTAACTTGGAAGCTCATTTTCTCTTTACCATACGAAGTTTTCCTAAAGACGTGACCTTTCGGTTGGCAAGGTCCCTTAGAGACGTATTCTCTTCGAATGCGATCACTTATTTGAACATCATAGTTAGCAATAGGACTCTGTAGCCCCGAGTCACTAACTATGCTTTCCGGATTAACTTCAACACTTGCAACATTGATTCTTTCTTGATTCAAAATCGCACTCGGGTCACTAACTATTTTTTCCGGATTAGCTTCAACACTTGCAATATTAATTCCATCCTGATTCACAGTCGGATTTGGGGTTGCAATACTTGAACTAGAAGTTGAATCATTCCTTGATTTTTAAAATATCGATGCATAACTATAATCAAGAACAAACAAGATTTATTAGATAATATGTATTCCTATATTAAAAAATTTTAAATCACTGTAATGTGCAATCTATGTATAAGAAACAAGAAACTACATTAAGAAAATATTTATGTCAAATTCATGTCACAACTACATATTTTTATAATATCAAATTGTAATTATTCAAAAACTTTTATTATCTCAATTCTCAAAAGTTAATTAGGTTTTTCCTATTCAAGAAACAAATAATTTCAAATCTCATGCCATTAATTCAAAATAAAAAGTTAAATCAAAATTAAAGAATCAAACCTTTAATTTTTCCGCAAGTACATGTTGTATAGTGTATTATGTATAGACTATAGTCCAACTCTAGCGGCTGTAATCTGTGCGATATGATTTTAGTAGGAGACGAAGAAGAGACGTTAATTTTGTATTCTAAATTTGGGCTTCAATGTTCTAGTAGGGCCATTTTTAGTTTTTCTATTATTATCATATATTAATGTGACATCCCTAACCTGAGACATGCATCATTTTGCATATTGATATTTTTTTAATTATCATCCTAAACTGTCACACCCCAACCCTTATGACATATGCACTACTATAAATAAATTCAAATTTTCAAAAGCACACATATTATATCATTTCAAAAATAAACATTCATCAAGTACATATTTCAAAACATTCTAATCCGTAGTGGGACCCTCTCACCACTCTATATACTATACATTTATCTACATGCAAAAATGATGAGGAAGAGAAGTTGCCAAAATGCGTCAGCCGCCGACCCTTATAATAACTGTAACTCACATCAACCCACGCATCATTGATATCTTATTCCTGAAAAATATTAGTGGTTTATATGAGCCACAACTCAATGCATATAAACCTTACCTTTAATTTCACACACAAATATCAACACATTCTTTCACCAAAATATATCACCAGAAATAATAAATATCATAAATAATTTAATATTCATATGCATATGCCTCTATGATCCTTTTAATATTCTGTGACTGAACAAACCTGGTATCTGCCCGGGATTTCCATTCTATACGACCTGCAGGTTCCTTTTTATTTATTTGACCTTTCCACGAAGGCCCCTCTTTGATTTGACCTTTCCACGAAGGTCCCTCTTTGCATTTTGACCTTTCCACGAAGGCCCCTCTTTGATTTGACCTTTCCACGAAGGCCCCTCTTTGCATATTTTCTTTGACCCGTAGGTCCATTATCATTGTATATGACCCGTAGGTCTTTTGTCATTGTATATCAGATCCAGAGCAAGACAGTCACATATCCTCTTTAATCCCATGACTCGAATAATTCCAATACCATACATCAAACATATCCATTGCACCAATTACATATCCATATAATCCATCAATAACTTCAATACTATAGATAAACATATTCATTGCACAAATCACATATCCATCATTCACAATATCAATATCAAATACTCCACACATAACCATTTCAGGCTCACATCATATAATTCAAATATTTACTCCAATTTAACACATAGCAATCCATCACATAATATATGTAAAATTAAAAGTATGATTTATACATACCTTAAATGTGATATATAACTAGCTGACGATCCCGTCTCCTGCACTATGACCCTCAAATTACATAAGCTCAGACCATGCAATTATTTTTATTTTCAGATTCTATACTGTCTGCTCTCCGTCTCCTCCCTCTTCTTTTTCCTTATTTTCTTAATTACTTTCTCAAAGATGAAGGTGTCCTTGAAAGGGTAGAATGGTAAATGTTGATTCCTTGCATCTGGACGCATTGTTGGGAGAGAAAAATTGGGTTTCGAACTGAAAATCCCCAAAACAGAGAAGAAAAACCTCTCAATCTCGACTGCAATTGAGCGGCGAGGCATCAATTGGGGAGTGCTGAAGAAGAGCTTATGCCCGCCGTGGGGGTGACGCGGCGCGGATGCGCCGGTGTGCGATTTCCGTCTCGAAACGTAGGGTGAAACGGAGTGGTGAAACAACAGAGGCTGTGGCAGCTGTGAATTGAGATTGCAGCGATCATGTAGCGCATGTTTGAGCGCCGCCTGCGCCTGCGATTGCGCTGATATGACGGCGACGAGGTGGTGGCAGCTCGATCATGTCTCCGCCGGAAGAGCTGCCACAGCAGGGAGCCGGACGCCGTCGCCTAAAGTGACGGCAGACAAGCTGACGAAGTCGAAATCTAATAATCAATCAATTAACGCGGACGGCGAATTCAGCTTCGTGTTTAGGCAGCTCGCCGGAATCACGAGCGCGAATCTGAGGAGCGAGTCGTCGCCGTTCCGTACTTGGCGAGCGCTTGGAGGAGCTTCGACGAGTAGATTTGCTGCAGCGTCTCCGATTTCCATTCGATTGGTGAGTTTTGGTGCTGATCATTATTTTCTGCTATATCGCGGCTATGGATTTTCTTCTTGTTTCGTCTCCTCATCGACGATCTACCGGAATTTAGTGCTGGATTCGCTGACAGGAGTGATGATGACATCTTATTAGCTGCTGCTTTTCAATGAATCCAATGAATTTGATTTGAAGATTTTGCAGCTGCAGATTCAACAATTAAAGATGAGACAAATTCAATACCACCGCCAGATTATGGAATTGGATGAACTGATTTCAAAGATTGATTCATCAAAATTTGCTTTTGTTATAAAATTTGAACTTTTTGCAAGCTTGATTATTAATTCGTTTATGGAATTGAAGGTTTTAGGTTTAGATTATCAATTGTGTTGGAGTGAGGAATCAAGCTTAATCATAATGCACTCTAGGTGTTTGGTGATATTTCCTAATTGGGAATTAGTTGCTAAGAGTTAGATTCTCAATTTTAATGTCAACTACGCACTTATAATGTCAACTACATATAGGTGATCGGAGAAGGTGAAATGCTGATCGGAGATGGTGAACTTTGGGAGTATTTCACAAAAACAGGAACCCGAAAGCTCACTCTGCATGTCTATTTAAATTTGGGAGTAAATCGTTTGATAGGGTGAGATGCACTTCAATTTTTGTTCTCATTTCACCGCATCTCTCATACTCTGTTTCTACTTTTCTAGCTAATTCTATTTTCTTTTCATGTTTTGATTGTTTGAGCTAACACTGTGTGGTTATTTGGGGAAAGTAGATCAGGTTTAGGTGAATTTCTTTGTTCTCTTTTCCATTTTTATTTATTTGAAACAAGCATTTTTGTTGTGGTTGTACCATGTTTTAATTCGAATTCATCTATTTTCGTTTCATGTTTTACTGATTTCTGTAAAATAGAGGCATTTTGATACGTCTCTGGTTTTTTTTTGCCTTGTAGTGCTTGCTGTGATGACTGTAGACTAAGTAGTTGTTTTTCCTTGATCATGATTTGATGAGTTGCTATTAACTTGTGTTTTTGCTATCAACATTTTTATGAGATTTTTGCTTCTGTTGCAACCATATTACCATATTTTTGCAGTAGATGATTCAATTGTATTAGATGTGAACTCATTTGAGAGATTGATTTTCCAATATTTGCTTTTGTTATAGGATTTGAACTTTTTGCAAGCTTAATTGTTGATTTGTTTATAGAATTGGAAGTATTATCAGGAATTGGATGTCAACAAATCTTGGATTTGGGTTGCAGAATTTACCCCAGGAGAAGATGCCTCAACTTGTACAGATAATCAGGAAGAGGGATGAGCATTTGGCACAGGATGTCAATGAAACTGAGCTTGATATTGAGGCTCTTGATACGGAAACGCTGTGGGAACTTGATCGGTTTGTGACCAATTCGAAGAAGATGGTGAGCAAGACAAAGCGGCAAGCGTTGATGATGAACAACAATCCAGCTGCTGGAGTTTCTATTCCCTCCAGTCCTGTTACTGATGCTATGCTGATGTGGTAAGTTAAATTTGCATCAAGATTTTTGTCTTTTTTGTGGTGTTTTCACTGTTTATTCATGTTGTTGGTAATGTTGTGTACGGCGCATTGAGCGACAAGAATGATGATTGTGGCAAGATGATGAAACAAAATGATGAAGAAGATGTAGATATTGATGACGATATGCCAGCAACGAGTTTCCCTGTTGTTGTGGAGATTGAGTTTGTGAAAGAAGGTGTTGTTGGGCAGGAGAATGATGGTGTTGTTGGACAGGAGAATGATGGTAGAGGCAATGGCAGCAGTAGCTCAAGCACTTCTGGCAGCTCAAGCAGCGATTCGTCATCCTCGAGTGGTATTGATACTGATTCTTCTTGCGTTTCTACATTGTGTTGGGGTGAAAGTATGGAAAACGGAAACAGAAACAGATGTTCATTCGTTTGAGCTTGTTTTTTACAGATTCTGATCAGGGAGTTCCTCTGGTAGTGAGTCCGACGCAGATGATTGACCAATTTGATGATTGAACTTTTATTTGATGATTGAATTGGATGTCTGGCAGTTTTATTGCTTTTTTCTTGCCTGTTAACTGTGATATCTCAACTTTGTTTTAGTTCATTTGATATTTTGGCTATTGATATGTGAATTATAAGTGTTATTTTTTAGTTGTTGACATTCGATATTCTCGGTATTGATATGTCAATTGTAAGTGTTATTTTTTAGTTGTTGACATTTTAATACGAGTTGTTGACATTCGATATTTTCGGTATTGATATGTCAATTATAAGTGTTATTTGTTAGTTGTTGACATTTGATATTCTCGATATTGAAGAAATGTTAAATGTACAATTTTTTTATTGTTGTTGGATGATTTATCAAGTATGAAAGGAACGGAAAATACGTAAAGAATTCTGCTTTTGAGGCAAATATTACGTGTCTCTCTCTTTTATTTCTCCAAATTAAAGCATGAAATATTTTGCACTCTGATTGTTTGGTAATATTTCTCATTTGAAAATTAGTTGCTAAGATTTAGTTATCTCCCCTTTTTAATATCAACTATGCATGTCAACTACCTATATAATCTATGTCAACTACATATACAATTAATGTTAACTATACACATATAATGTCAACTACCTATATAATCTATGTCAACTACATATACAATTAATGTTAACTACACACATATAATGTCAACTACATTTACAATTCATGTCAACTATGTGTACAATCCATGTCAATTATATATACAATTCATATCAACTACACACATGTAATGTCAACTACATATACAATTCGTGTCAACTATACACATATAATGTCAACTATAAGTTGTTAACATTTGATGCTGGCTATTGACATTTGATGTGCAAGCTATTGACGATAATACACCTAGTTGACATAAACTACACGCTGTTGACATCGCACGAAAATTATGAATGAGTGGCTGCATCAAATGTCAACAACTTATAGTTGACATTATATGTGTATAGTTGACATGATTATGCCAACTAGGGGTATTATCGTCATTTCATTTCTAAAATGGCAGAATATCGAATGTCAACAACTCGTATTAAAATGTCAACAACTAAAAAATAATACTTATAATTCACATATCAATACCGAGAATATCGAGTGTCAATAACTCGTATTAAAATGTCAACAACTAAAAAATAACACTTATAATTCACATATCAATTGACATGTAGTTGACATGGCTTGAAAGTGTAGTTGACATGGCTTGAAAGTGTAGTTGACATGGCTTGAAAGTGTAGTTGACATGACTTATAATTTCGTGACATGGCTTGAAAGTGCAGTTGACATTACTTATAATTGTTGACATGGCTTGTGCATGTAGTTGACATGACTTGTACGTGTAGTTGACATGGTTTTTTTTTGAATTTTTTTTACATTTAAAAAAAAATTTAATTTTTTTTTTAAAAATAATTATTTTTTTTCAATTTTAAATTTTTTTTTTATGTCAACTACACAGTTGTTGACATTTGATGTGTAGTTGACATGGATTGTACACATAGTTGACATTATATGTGTGTGCAGTTGATATGATATGGCTTGTACGTGTAGTTGACATGACTTGTACGTGTAGTTGACATGGTTTGAAAGTGTAGTTGACATGGCTTATAATTATTGTTGACATAGCTTGTAGTGTAGTTGACATGGCTTGAAAGTGTAGTTGACATGATATATAATTGTTGACATGACTTTTACGTGTAGTTGACATGACTTGAAAGTGTAGCTGACATATTACTTACTTTCAGAAACATCGCAGAGCTTCCACCAACATACACAAAATCTATTAGTCAATTAAAAAATTTAACAATTTCGACACGAGGATTCAATATCTCACAAATCTTATTGTTCCAATTTTTAGATCTACAAATTCCAATTCAGGAAAAATGAGTAAAATTGCAGATCTCACTACAAAATCCAACAAAGAGTAGAAATCAATGCCGTCGGCGAGGAGCTCTCGGCATCCATCTCGAGATCGGGCAAAACGTCGCCGTCTTCGATTCCGAGGAAGAGATCGTTGAAATCAATGCTATCGAGCAGAATGACGCCTAAGAAATCGGGGAACTCGGCAGCGTCGATCGAGAAGCCTTCCATTTCGCCTTCCATATCGGAAGGCGAAATGTCAACATCTTGTCAACAACTTGTATATAGTGTCAACAACTAAAACAATTCTTGTAATTAAAAGATAACTACTATTTTATGGCTCTGCACATCATCATCGTCATCATCAATATTGAGAGTGCTGCTTTTCACTCTATTCCTTACAAGATCAAGATGTTTTCCTCTCTCTCTCTTACTCTTTCTCTCAAATAGATCAATATGTTTCTTTCAGGAACCAAGAAGCTATGGAAATCTTAGCTCAAGAGGCAAACAGAGAGAGAGATTAGATATGGTAAGATATCAAGACCAATAAAAAATAGCAGAATTAAGTAAGACAGCAACTCCATCAAGAACAATTTCAGCTCAAGAATAAGAAAAACAATCCACCAAAAAAAATCCCTCATTGAAAAGAAAGGAAACATTTGATAGAAAAACAGAACACATTCAACCATCACTATAAACAAGAAAAAAGAACATTTTATTCTGGAAAAAAATCGAATCTTAATAATTAGATTAGAGAGACAATTCACTCTAAACTTTCACACGCATAAACGCACACACCTTCTGAATCAATTCATCAAACACCTGGAGAATCCGATCGAGCTCCACCACCTCTGCCGCCCCCTTGCGCTGCTGGTGGCTCCAAAACGGCACAAACGCTCTCTTCACCTACTGCAGCACGGAGAAGAGCTCCGGCGGCACGCCCTGCGGCGGCTGCTGCTGCTTCGTGATCCACCACGGCGACAACTCCTCCCTCGAAGCCTTCCTCCTCTCCAACGGCTTCACTGTCCTCCCCCCCCCCTAGCTCGATCCCCTCAAATTTGCCATGGAAATCCTCACCGACCTCCAACCACTGGAACAGCCGGAGCAGTAGCCGGAAAAATCAATCGAATCCATCTCTCCTCCTCCAATTGAACACAAAATCAGATCTGGAAGCTCGAGAATCCACGAAATCACACTCCTATCCTTCCGATTCTGGAAATTGATTTACAGAACGAAGCAATTGCTCGTCAGCAACACATTGCAAGCCATAGGAGTCGGAATCGTGCTCGGCACGATCTACATCAACATCGGATTAGACAAATCGGGGATCGAGAAGCGATTAGGTCTCTTCGTGTACGCACTCACCTTCCTCCTCTCCTCCACCACCGAAACCCTCCCGATCTTCATCAACGAGCGACCAATCCTCCTCCGAGAAGCCTCCAGCGGCATCTACCACCTCTCTTCCTACCAATCCGTCTTTCAGATTTTCCACTTCATTCGTCATTTAGATCAGCGAGATTTTGAATGTTTACGTTTTGAATTTTGAAGATCAGCGAGATTTTGCAGATGAAGATTTGAAGATTTTGGAAGAGAGATTTTAGAGAAATTTTAGAAATTGGTTTGAAATCAGTTTGGATGTTTCACGCTTTTTTTATTAAAGAAATTACAATTTTACCCCCTTGTTGACATAATGTTGTATTTGTTGACATTTTGTTTAGCTTGTGGATAGTGGCCCATATTGCATCTCATTTCTCAATTTAGCTAAATAATCTCAACCTAACAAGACCCTATATATATATATATATATATATATATTATATAATAAAAAAAAAAGTATAAGAGTGTGTATATATAAGTATGCGTACGTGTGCTACTTTAAAGTTAAGAATAGTTCTATACAATGATCTTCTAAAATATTAATATAGGTAAGTTCTCCTTTTATTATTTTATATATTTTATGTACATATTGGTACGTCCAATTTAGGAAGCTCTTTAATTGGACGAAACCTTAGCCGCCATATTTTTATAATAAAAATACATGTGATGATACGTGGGAGCTAATAGAGAAACCATGCATGTATTTTGATTAGGTGGATAAATTCAGACTCAATGACTAAGCTTTTTAGGACACCTTCATCTTTGAGAAAGTAATTAAGAAAATAAGGAAAAAGAAGAGGGAGGAGACGGAGAGCAGACAGTATAGAATCTGAAAATAAAAATAATTGCATGGTCTGAGCTTATGTAATTTGAGGGTCATAGTGCAGGAGACGGGATCGTCAGCTAGTTATATATCACATTTAAGGTATGTATAAATCATACTTTTAATTTTACATATATTATGTGATGGATTGCTATGTGTTAAATTGGAGTAAATATTTGAATTATATGATGTGAGCCTGAAATGGTTATGTGTGGAGTATTTGATATTGATATTGTGAATGATGGATATGTGATTTGTGCAATGAATATGTTTATCTATAGTATTGAAGTTATTGATGGATTATATGGATATGTAATTGGTGCAATGGATATGTTTGATGTATGGTATTGGAATTATTCGAGTCATGGGATTAAAGAGGATATGTGACTGTCTTGCTCTGGATCTGATATACAATGACAAAAGACCTACGGGTCATATACAATGATAATGGACCTACGGGTCAAAGAAAATATGCAAAGAGGGGCCTTCGTGGAAAGGTCAAATCAAAGAGGGGCCTTCGTGGAAAGGTCAAAATGCAAAGAGGGACCTTCGTGGAAAGGTCAAATCAAAGAGGGGCCTTCGTGGAAAGGTCAAATAAATAAAAAGGAACCTGCAGGTCGTATACAATGGAAATCCCGGGCTGATACCAGGCTTGTTCAGTCACAGAATATTAAAAGGATCATAGAGGCATATGCATATGAATATTAAATTATTTATGATATTTATTATTTCTGGTGATATATTTTGGTGAAAGAATGTGTTGATATTTGTGTGTGAAATTAAAGGTAAGGTTTATATGCATTGAGTTGTGGCTCATATAAACCACTAATATTTTTCAGGAATAAGATATTAATGATGCGTGGGTTGATGTGAGTTACAGTTATTATAAGGGTCGGCGGCTGACGCATTTTGGCAACTTCTCTTCCTCATCATTTTTGCATGTAGATAAATGTATAGTATATAGAGTGGTGAGAGGGTCCCACTACGGATTAGAATGTTTTGAAATATGTACTTGATAAATGTTGATTTTTGAAATGATATAATATGTGTGCTTTTGAAAATTTGAATTTATTTATAGTAGTGCATATGTCATAAGGGTTGGGGTGTGACAATTAAGGCCCAAGTCTTATAGTCAAATACAATATAATTAATGACTCCCTCAGAAGCCCAATTTCATCAATATGTGTCGTCTTCTTATAATTGGGGATCTGCTCTTCCAGTGTCGCCATCACAAACTCGCAGACACAATATACATAAAAATTCAGGCCATTCGAAGCCGGGGCGGAAATCGGGCGGGGGAGTGCATAGGAGGGGGGGGTATAGGTCCGGTTCCGGCCAAGCCCGTGGCTTGGCTGCCAGTATCTCCGTCCTTGGAAATAAACATCCATGTGAAATTATAAAACAAGGTAAAATGGTGTTGAACAAAAACTAAGGTCCATTTCTCGTTCATCTTTTTTACGATTTTGGTCATATACATTCTATTTGGTACTTTTATATCCTTAACCTATCGATTTGGTCCATTTTATCTGAATTTTGTCGAAGGCGTTGATAAGGCTCGTTTCATGCATCGGTTTAGGATTAAAATTCTGTGCATTTGGGGCGCTAATGTGCGTTATTGAGTTCAGGTGCGTAGTAAATCTGTCGGACCCAGGAGTTGTTGTTACCTGACCTGGCAGATGCAAAAGAGATGAAATTGAAGCAAAAATCAGAAGTCGTCGTTCAGACCTGGGAGAATCAAAAGTTGGCGACAGGAGCAGAATGGAGCGAGAGCAAATTATTTTAAAGATTCTTACTCAAGGGCAGGAGCGTAAAATCACCAGAGGGGATACCCTAGGGATCAGAGCCTCACATATATAAAGAGCTCAACCTTGAATAACAGGACAATCGGTGAATAGCCACTTCTACGCTCTCCTAGCTCTAGTTCTAGTTCTAGTTCTCTACTTCAAATTTTCATCTTGGACTGCTGCGCACTTGGACATGGAGGATTCTGGCCACCGTGGTTCTCATCGTCGTCATTGTCATTTTGCTGTGTAACACTGCCTTGTGGAGGCGAAGAAACAATTTTATTTGCTTTCGTTTAGTACCTTGTTGGTTTTTAAGTTTTGCAACTCTAATTTCTTGCTTTGATCTACTGGATTCAGACCTATTTCTAGTTATTATGGAAGTTTATGTTCACTTTTGGTTGAATATCTCTGAGTTTATGTTCATCTCTTGTTTTTAGCTTTCGTTCTTGTTTGTTGTTGGATGTTTGGAGCTGAGATCTGTGTTTGTTGTTGGAGGTTGGGAATTTGCATATGAAGATGTTTGGATTTATTGAATCTTGGTATTTCGGAGTTGGAGTTTCGCATATTTGGTGCTTGATGTTTACGTTATGCATGATTATGGCTATTTACTTTCTGTTTCTGCATCCTTTAGGTCCAGTAGCGTAGATCTGTTAGTTTAGGCTTTAATTTCTCGTTTTAAGTCTAGATCTAAAGTTTGCTCTGTTTTTATGGTGTTTAAAACTCTTTTTTTTTCTGCTATTCTCGTTTGATTCCTGAAGAAGATGAAGTTGTTGGTAGTTAGAACCAGATCTGCTTTATGTCAGTACTTTTCTGCATGTACTTTACTTTTTCTGCATATCTGCTAGACCTGTCAGTACGATCTACTTTGTCTCTTTTACCTTTCTGCATGCTTTTCCAGACCCTGATAGTTTAAGGAAACTTGTCTTGCTTTTCGCTTTATGCTTGTTTGCCCAAATTAGGAAAGTCTGTCTAGTTAAGTTTACCCCAGTTGTCTTAGAACTTAAAAATATCTCATTTTCTCTGAGTCATGTATGTTCCGTACGCTTTCGTTTCTTAGACCAAGTAGGTAGAGTAAAGTTCTTCTGATCTATTAGACCCAATAGGTAGAGTAAAGTTTCGCTTATCTCTCAGACCCAGTAGTTTTAAGTTCTCGACCCACAAAAATTGCGTGGCAGCAGCCAACCCCTTTCTTTTCCAAAACATCCTCAAATGCAGTTTCGTAACACCTACTTCCTCGTGGGATCGATCCTTTACTTCCCTGTGCTAAGTTATAGTATAGTGGGTTGAGGTTTTTGAAGGGACAGAGTGCACCCAACGACCCCTTTCTAATAAGTCTCATGATCTTCTAGACTCTGAAGTCTAGTCGAATCCTCTGGACCTGTTAGATCGAGTGACACATATCACAGTACAAACTCGCACTGCACTTCTGGGACCTGTCAGACGTCATATATTGACGGTTAACCATTTTTTGATCCAATTAGTGTACTAACCTACTCAATTAAACACTTAAATAATACTCCCTCTGTCCTACAATTAAGAGTCACACTTTGCCATTTTTGTACGTCCCACAGTAAGAGTCACACTTCATTTTTACTGTAATGGTATGTAGATCTCACATTCTACTAACTCACTTCACTCACATTTTATTATAAAAACAATATAAAAAAGAGGGTCACATATTCTACTAACTTTTCCAACCCACTATTCTTTACCTTTCTTAAAACACGTGTGTAGGGATCAGATCGACAAGATTCACAAATTACCGGGACTTCTTTTGCTATTACACCGCTACTGAGATGACTAGTCTCAGAAGTTACAAGACGGATACAAAAGATTGTTACAAGATTTCTAATCTCTAAGTACATGAATCAAACAATCAGACTACTAGCTATGTTCAGGCCTTCCACCAGTACTGAACATCAAGCTTCCATTGATTGAGTAACCTGTACACTTAAGAAACCAAATCAATAACAAAAGGACCAGATCCTTTGGGATCTAAACGAATCAAGTAACAGAAGACAAGCTAGAAGAATAGGAAATGGCTCAGGTCGCAAAACACGACTGCACCGGGCCAAGGACCTCCTCAATCTTCACCAACAAGTCACAAGAGAGCACAGTGAGACAACCGGACCCCAAAATCCTAGGGATGCTCTGATTACTACAACACACCAACAACCTGAACACAAGATCACCAAACGTCTCACAAACACTGTCAAAGGCCTCAAGAACACAAGGATCTCAAGAATCTAAGAAATCGACCAAATATCTTCAACCGGAAGAACTGACTCGAACACAACCATTCGAATATAGAAGGAAATCTCCAGATCAACACAGAAGTTGAGAGATTAACACTCAAATCTCAGCCGGAGAAGAAGATCGGAGTCATTTCAGAAGAGAGAGAGAAAGAGGAGAGTTCTAGAGAGGCAGAGAGTCATCTAAAGAGAGAGAGAAAAGTGAAGTGAAGTGAACAGAATGAGAGGCAGAAGGGGAATGGGTTGAGTTTATCTCACCCAACAAACACAACCCTACATCTGACGATCCAGACTGAAGATCCACGTGGAAGTGCTACGTGGCAGCTATCGGAGCATCCCTCAATAAGTAACGGGCCAAATTGGGTCACCGTTAGGCAGTTGGGCCACATGAATTAATTCAGCCCAGACTGATTAAATTCAAGCCCACCAGACAATTGATCCATATATTTCACACTGTGCCCACAATAAGAGTGAATTCTATTGTGAGACGGAGGGAGTACTATTAACTAGTTATTTTATACGTATATTACAAATTTAAAAAATCTGGATGCTTCTTTTAAGAAGTACAAAAATCATTTTCTCATTTTCTTTTCTTCCAACATAGAGGCATGGAGATGTTGCATATCACTAGCGGCTCTGGCTGCGGCACCAGACCGTCGGTCGTTGTCCAAGTAAGACATACATTTAACTGCTGCGGCGATAAGATTACAATCTTGTATTTTTTCGAGAAACTAAAAGGAAGGAGTTCGAAGATTGGGGGTTTGGGAACGGTACAAAGAGAATGTGTTTAGGAGCTTCTCTACATGGTGAAAGTCCACTACCATGGTCATTTGTCAAAAGTGAAATAAAATCCAAGCTAAAAGGAAGATAACACAATTAACTAATGCAAAAAAACTTAATATGAGTGTATAGCAATGCACAATCATATTGAAATTAGTGTATATTTACATTCATACGCGAGTAATAAAAATCTGCTGATCCAGATAATAACCCACGTGTCTACATATACATGCCCCATATCTCCTTTTGGTCTGTCCAATATTTCATGTTTCATTTACTTTTTTTGGTTAATGGACCCTCATATTCCAATGACGATGTATGTCACAGTGGACATTTTATCATTGACCAAAAGTTTGTAGCATGCTGAATAAAAAAATGTCACCATTAAAATAAAATTATTATTAAATCTTGTACATACATATATATTTTTAATTTTAAGCTTCTTAGAGCATCCCCATCCATGCTCTTACCAAAGAGCATGGATGTGGGCCCGGACCCACTTTTATTTATTTTTTACTCCCTGCTCTTCCCCAAGAGTACAACATCCACATCCATGCTCTTTTTGCAAGAACATGCTCAAGGGTCCCACCATTCCATTATTTAATTTAAATACTTCGATTACTAAAAATATTTCTACAATATAAAAATACATCAAAGATATAAAAATTACATAATTAAATCCTAAAAAATAAAAATTACAAACTTAAAATGCTAAAAAATATCCCCGTGGAAGACTAGTTCTCTGGCCCTATCCCCAATGTTTATCGGAGACCTCCTATCATTGCCCGATGCGCTTCAAGTTGCTCGGGAGACATGTGAGACGTCTCGGCCATATTGAGTTGAGCCAAGAGGGTACACAACGAGTTGGTGGGGGGTTGAGGTGGCACTAAGGGAGCGGGAGCGGCGCGATGGCGGTTGGTCGTCGCCTGTTTCCTTCCTTGCGGCCGTCGTTGGGAACTGCTTGGGCCGGTGTCGGGGCTACTCAAGTTAGCTCCGGCAAGCTGGCTTGCCACCTCATCCTCGCCGGCGTCGATAGGGATACCGACCTCGACCGTTTGCTGGAGGAGGATGATACGCCTCCCTTATACTTCGGATGCACACGTACCTCCTGCCAAGCATTGAGGTACTTGAATGGTTTGTAATATTAGGATTGGTAGGTCACCAAGATGGCACTGATGATGTCGAGCTCGCTCCTGCCGCTCCCCGCCGACCGCTCTTCCTGGAGGTAATACCCCTGGAACTTTTGGATTTCTCTGTTGGCTTTGAAGATGGCATTGCGCACCATACTCTCATTGCGCTCGATGGTGTCATCCGGTCGGTTTCATTGTACCGGCGAGAGACGCGCCACCAAAATCTATCCACGCTTTAGTTCATGCCAACCTCCGGATCTTCGGAGATTGCCAAATAGGCTTTGAATAACTGATCCATCTCCCCCGGAGTGTACGGAGTGTGGACGTGAGTGTCACCGCCATGGCCCTGAACACGAACACCACGAGGAGTAGGAGTAGGAGTAGGAATGGGAGGAGTTTGAGTGCCGCTTCTCCCTCCCGTTCCGAGTTCGGGTGCCCACCCGTATTGCCCATTGGGGGCATCTTGGTCGTCCACCGGGTAAGCCGGTAGCCACCTGAAATTTGAGAACCTTGGGTTTGAGGAGGGGCCGAGAATTGCGTTTCCGGACTAGGGAATGGTTGTGAGCCGAACCATTCGTGGTTCCAACCGCGGGGTCGAAGGGGTGATCGTTGGAGTCGGACATTCTTTTTGTAAGAGTGAAAGATTGAGAATTGATGAGAGAATTTAGATGAGAATTGTGTAGTGTGGTGGAAAATTTTTTGTTTGGACTTGAGGGTATTTATAGATGAAAATGTGAATTTGGGGGAAAAAATTGAAAAATAAATTAAAAGTTGGGAGAAAACGGATATAATTTATTGGGAAGTGGGAAAAAATATTTTTTTAAAATTTAAAAATGATTTTTTAAATTAAATTCGATTTTTTTTTAAAAAAAAATTGAAAATGTGAACGGGTATGTTGTTGGGCAATCCCGTCGCGTCACGTAAGCCTGCTCAGTGGTACGGACGTGCTCGATGCATCAGGCAGCGCGTTGCCGTGCCAGCAACACGGACGCCGTCCGTCCCAGCGATCACCGATGCAGATGCTCTTACGCCCAAAATACTTGGATGAAGCCCAATACTTTGGATTTACGGTATAATCTTATTAATAGTATATGGTAGAGCTTAGGATATTTGGGTTTGGTCATCTGGTTAACAATCACACCGGTGCTGCAGCCATTATTTAGATCATACAGAAAAAGCATTCAATTCCAAATTTGTAGTTCACAAATCTGTAGGTTGGGAATACTCATTGGTTACATAGAAACATGAAAAAATTGAGAAATAAAAAGAAAAAGAAAGACCAACAAATGTTAGAATCTCCATTTGGATCTCATTCATGTACTTTTGATGGGTTCTTATCCTATGACTAGCACTCCTAACACAATTGTTATAATTGGATTATTATATTGCGATCATCTGTCGAAGTCAAGATCCATCACATATTTCATCACATCTGTCGAGTCCTAACCCATCCAACAAATCTTGACCCGTCAAACAATATTACACAGTACAAGATTCCACATTCTCAGTAGCAAATGCCTAAATTCCCTGGTCTGAACTCAAAATCACACACTTACACTGCGACAATTCCGTCGCCTTATACGTTCTCAAGCATTGATTGGAATTTCAGTAACACACATCTTGCTTGTTAGCTGCACTAATCTCTTCGTTACCTCATCCATTTCTACACCGTCCTTCTTCATCCTTTCTGCTACAATAAGCGGCATTTTACCCGCATTTGCATAGGTTTGCAGAAGCGAGTTGTAGATCTCCGTATTCACATAACCAACGCGACCAAGAGCTGAAAGCAATTTCTCAGCAACGTCAACATCACCGGACTCCTCCACGAGCGCAAGGACTTGTTGCACTAGCTTCTCATCCGGATCCCATTGTCTCACACTGCAAATGGCTCTCTTGAAGCAGTCAACTGCTTCTTCAACCTGCTTTTGTTTCAAGTAGCCCCAAGTGAGAAGCTCCCAAGTGGTGTAGCCCGGCACTATCTTGCTGTCCACCATACGACTGTAAAAGGTTTTGGCCTTGTCCATTTGTTCGTTGTTGATGTAGGCCGCAAGCAGCAAATTTGGGACCCTCGAATCCTTGGTTGGAGAAACGGACTCCCATTCATCGTACAGCTTCTCAGCCTCTTGAAATTGTTTAAGTTTCAGTAAGGAAGTGATCATGCAAGTGTACTCCACATCATTCAGCTTGCGGAAAGTGGACTGCATCTTTTTCCATATTGCACGAACATCATTCTTGTTTTCCAGAGCTGTATGTAAACTGATTAGTGACGCATATGCCACTCTAACTTTTCGGGAGACCTTCTTCTCCATATCCTTCAGGGCAGACACTGCTTCTTCCCGGAATGAGTTCTTGATGTACATGCTCGCCATTGTGCTGTGCGTCACCCAGTCTGGTTCAATTTTGGCCTCACTTAGCTCACGAAATACCTTTCTGGCCGTTTCAACAGCGTCCTGAGAGGCACATGCAGCCAGCCAAAGGTTATATGTGACGATATCTGGAGATGTAACCTTCTTCACCTCTTTAATAAGTTTTGGAATCTTCTCCAGTTGTCCTGTGGAAACGTATAGAGAGAGCATATGGTTATAGGGAACCGGAGATTTCAAGTAATCATTTTCTGACATCTTCTTCATCAGTGCCTCAGCCTTTTCCGATTCCTTGCAATGGACATAGGTGTGGAGAAGAGCACTACACGTTATAGGATCTATCATGTTTTCAGGGAGGTCTACAAAAAACTTCTCTGCACTGTTTAAACCCCGAACCTTTGCAACTAAATCCAAGTGGATTGCAAAATCCCCAGACATCAGCTTCATATCTTCTTGTGTTCTCATCCATTCACAAACCTACAAAGTACAAACAAGACCAAATACCACTGTAAATTTTAGATCATAAATTGCGACCAATGGTTAACTGATTATTGTTTCTAATACATCGTTAAGAATAATTGTTTAGCTTATAATACACTTTTATCACTGATAGTTTTAAGAATTTACAGTACTCCTAAGAATTCTCGAATGAACAAACGACATGAAAATAAAAAACAACATGTGGCGTGAAGCTCAAAGGAAGAAATAAGAAATTCTCAGAGCTTTGTCAAATATTGAAGTAGCAAACTAGCAAAGGACACAATGTCTTCGGAGAATCAATGATTAAGACAATTATGTAAAAGAAAGCATTTTACTGAATGTTGAACATTAAATATCCTCTGATGATTAAAACATGAGTTGAGACTTGAGAAATGCTAAAAGCTTCTTAATGGCAGGCTCTAATAAAACCCTCGTCCCAAATTTGAATTGAGTTCAACACTTGGATGTGATAGGGTAACCATCAACAAAGATATAAATGCATTTGCTTCACTGCTAAATTCCACAATTACATAGAGGATTGACACATTTTCTGAATTAAAATGAGAGGGGGGGGGGGGGGGGGGAATGCAAATACAGCCTTCTTAACTTGGATATTTTGCTCGCACTAAAACTTCTGCTCAATTGAGATAAACAGAGACAAACGTGACAGAGCAAATCAAACATTCTATAAATTAACTAAGCAGCAGCATAAAAATTACTACAAGTAATTAGGAAAATAAGCAGATTTAGAACCTCGAGAGCATGTTTATAACGCTTGAGGCTCCGTAGCTCGCGAACAATCCGATTGAGCTCGTATTTTTGCACCAGGCGCCCCTCTTCCTTCCACTTTCTTATCGCCACCACGGCGCTCCGCTTCGAATACACCAGAGCAAACATCCGCCGCCCAAGCGTGTCCCTGCCGCCGCCTTTCGTTCTATTCGAGGCGCCGTCTATACGCTCCGTCGATTGCGTCTCCTGCGCCGGCGCCGGCGCCGACAAGACGGCAGTCTTCGTCGAGAAGCGCTGCGCGGCGGCGGCGGCGACGGACGTTCGAGCGATACGGCGCAACATTTCCACAAATACAAGAAATCAATGTGCAGACTGCGAGACTAATTTCTGTTTTCTTTAACCTCTACATGGGTCGGCCCAATATCATAATGGGCTTAAGTAGATAACACTAGATATTCATTTTTATCATAATGGGCTTAAGCACCACCCCTCACGCTACGATTTCTCTCTCTTTTGGGAAGTGGTTGATGAATTTATTGGACAAATTGGTTGGTAGTGTTGGTTTTCGCTATACAGGGAAGAACTATTTTTACAAGGAGGATAATTTGGGGAAGAAGTGTTAGTAGTGCTGGTTAGTAGTCCGGACCGACGATTCCGGTACGATTTCGGTTCAGAAAATTTCAAACTTAAACCGAAGTACGGTTCTTAGACCACGTTTATTGGTGTTACGTGGTCGACTGCCACGTCAATGGCAATAAAAAAAAAACTATTTCAATTGGTCTCTCTCACATTGAATGCGGTTGCATTTCATGTGACCACAGACCGCTGGTTGCCCTCTTTATCGGCCAATGGGATTGTGCCAGCACAATATTATTGGTTGATATTTATTTTTTTTAATTTATATATCTTTAGTATATTATATTAAAAATTATATCAAAATTCATAATTTTTCTTCCTCTATAAATAAAGACCACATTTGTTATAGTTTTGCATAAAAAAAATATCATATTTTCTCCTCCTATAATCCTCCTTGTTTGATAGAATTTCATATTTTTTAGTTTTCTTTGTTGTTAACTATGGAGGATGATGCGAATAATATATTCTCCGATTCCCCAAATTTCTATCATTCCCAAAACTTCAATCCTTCCCAAGATTATTTCCCTAGCTTTGATGATTTTCCAAATTCTAATCAATTTCAAAGTTCATTTCAAACCAACATTCAAGCCAAGACATATCACGAACCAACATGAGTACTTCAAACACTCCACATGGTTGGAGCGAGCAAGAAGACATTGCATTAATGTTTGCTTAGTGTTTCGTGAGCATGAATGCAATTGTTGACACCAACCAAACTAGTGCTCATCTATGGCAAAATGTTCTTGATCAATATGAGTAAACAAGAAAAGAAAATCCAGGAATGGGCCAACAAAGAAGTTCGGAGTCATTGAGACAACGCTACGAACGACTCAACACAAATGTCACGAAGTGGTTTGGTGCATACAAACATGCACATGATAGAGCTACCAATGGCTAGTCTAAAGAGGACATTGAGAAAACCGCTCAACAACTGTGTGGTAAGAGCAAGTTTACTCACCATAAGGTATTTGAGGAGGTGATGAGATACAATCCTAAGTGGGAATTGAAATTGAATAGCACCAGTTCAACACGTTTCCAGCCAGATGAAGATAGTCTTGAAGAAAGTCGTGGGAGCTAAAAAAGGTCAAGGACTAGTGAGGAATGAGAACCTCAAATCGACTCCATTCCTGAGAGTCGTTCTTCAACATTGCAACGTCTTATTGGAAGAGATGAAACTAAGGCTTAAGGCTAAAAGAAAAGGCAAAGAAGTTGCAACACCATCATATACAATTCATAATGATTTCACAGCAGCACTGCATGAAATGAGAGTCACACGTGAAAGAGAATGTGATATTCAGAACAGAAGATCAAGGCAGCTAATGATATTCAGGAACGGAACATCAAGGCAGCTATCCTTACTCCGCTGATGGCTAGAGGGACTTCACTCCAGAAGAAGAAGATCTGAAACGCGATCTAATAGCAAAATTGTTTGGGAAGCGATCGTAGTTTATCTGTTTTCAACTATGTTTCTTAGTATGTAACTTTCAACTTATGTTGCTTAGTATGTAACCTTTAATTTATGTTGCTTATGTAACTTCCAGTTTATGTGATAAGCTCTTCAATCAAAGCATGAATAGATGAAATGTGGAATCCTATGCTCAACAAATCAAAGTATGACTACATGACAAGTCATTTTCTATCAAAAGTGGTGGTGAAATCCAATTACAACCCATGTGATCGCAAAAATCAAAGTATAACTACATGACAAGTCATACTTTTTTTGGACCACCGTAACCGTAAATCTTGACACCTCTAGATGGAAGCTTAAATATTCAATAAATTAGTTTCAATTGATTTTTTGTTTTCGAATAAAAATAATACTAGTATTAATTTGTAAGCATAATTTGTGTTGATTTGGGGTTTTGGGCTATTTGTGATTAAAATGATTAATTTAATTGATATATTTCTTTAAAATAAATAAATTTACTATTTAAATAAGAAATAAGTTAAATTTTTTACCAGTATTATCTTAAACAAGGAAAATATAAGAACCAGAAAGAGTTACTTGTAAACTCGATTGGCACCTCGATAATACTGCATTTGCAAGTTTTACTCTATCACACTTTGTTAATTCTACTGAAGGATATTGCTTTAATTTTCAAATAGTTTTGGTAAATGTTGACTGCCTCGTAATAATAAAATGTGATGTAATTATATCGAAAATAAAATGCAGTGATTCTAGACAATTGACCCTTAATTTCGGCTCAGCCACTTAAACCACCTATTCCATTATCGGGATTGGACCACCAATTTTACCAAATTTAGCTGAAAGCATATGATACCAACTGCATATGTGACTCACTGTTGGATAAAAGAGAAAAAAAAAGCATTACGATTTACGACAACACTCATACTCCTTTAGACATTTATTTAACTAATGAATTACTGAATGATGTTAAAAATTACTCTTTCGGCTATGATTGTAAAAATTATTCGTACCATATCATAAATATTTTATTTCCACCTTTCGGCTATCGTGTCATTTATTTTTATTTTCGCCGTTCTTTAAAAATTCTACTTTACTATTTTTAGCAATATTTTAAAAATTAGACCGATAAATGAACCGATGAAGCTATTGATTTATGATTCAATCGATCGGACCAGTTCAATCAGTCGAACTAGTTTGTATGAATAAAAAGTTTTATGACTCACCTATTATCAACTTTTTCAATCTAATTTTAATTATTTCAATTTAATTTTAATTGCATTTAACTTTTTGAATCTAATTATAATTATATTTTTTAAAATTAGTGTCAGATCAAAAGACGATAGTAAATTATAAGGGATAGAGGGAGTGGTTTACTAGTAAATGAAATTATCCAAGAAAGTTGGGTGAAAAATGAAGCGCACAAATCTAACCTAAATCAATCACCTAAATCAACCCATAAACAAGCGCTAAATCGATGCCAGGTGGCGGTGCAACCTCCGGCAACCGGACGAGCGTCCGAATCGCCGTAATCGGCGACCGCGGCACCGGTAAATCCAGCCTCATCGCCGCCTCCGCCGCCGAGTCCTTTCGCCCCGAAGTTCCTCCCGTCCTCCCTCCCACTCGCCTACCGTCCGATTATTATCCCGATAACGTCCCCATCATCATCATCGACACCTCCAGCAGGTACGCAAATGTTTTAGTCTCGTTTTCTCGTAGTTGATTGATTGATTCGTTCATCTGTGGATGCAGTTTGGAGTATAGAGGGAAGCTTGCTGAGGAATTGAAGCGCGCCGATGCTGTAGTCTTGACATATGCATGCGATCAGCCTCTCACGCTGAATCGCCTCAGTACATTCTGGCTCCACGAGCTTCGAAGATTAGAGGTTCGAATTGTTTGGATGTTTTTCTACGATGCTGCTGCGCTGTTATTGGATGTAATCATTGGTTTAGACTTTTGTAATCTGCTGTGAGCTCTTTTTTCATTCATCCTTTTCCACCATAATTAATTAAACTAGAAGGAAGGTGAAGAAACTATGCTCTTTTTATCCACGTTCATTGAAGATGTAAAACTAATTGACTGTTTGTATGAGCTAGTCAATTAATTGAACAGCTGATCTCTGCATATATAACTTGGAAATGAGTGAGCTCGATCATCCTGGTGATTTTTCTTAGCAGCACATTCTTTTAAAACTAGCTGATAAGAGAATTTGTTTGAGTTTGGTTTCAAAAATCAAGAGTTTGAGCTGAACCAATATTGTAGAAATTAGAAACTACCTCTTTTCTTAGTTAAGTTATCCAGTGTCAATTCCCTTAAAAGCTTAATTGGCATGGTCGTTGAGATGCGCATGCAGCTGACAGATGTTTATTTTGCATTTGCAACTTATATTTTATGATGAAATTGATCTGTTTTGTGTTCTATTGCCATATTGGTGATTGTCAATGTTTTTACGTGAACTCAAATATGGCTTGTCAATTGGGATTGTTTAGATCAGAGCACCAGTAATTGTGGCTGGTTGCAAGCTCGATAGGCGAGATGAAGAGTACAATTTGAGTGTTGAAATGATGCCGCTTATGCAGCAGTTTCGGGAGATTGAGACTTGCATAGAATGTTCGGCAGCTAATATGCTCCAGGTTTGAGATAATGTTCAACATGTTTTATGACTTCCATTTTAACTTCTCATAAGAATTTAGAATTTTCTTCAGATAACCGAAGTCTTTATTGATCGTTTAGATCCAAGAAGTGTTTTACTTTGCTCAAAAGGCTGTCCTACACCCAACAGCTCCTCTGTTCGATCAAGAAACCCAAGCTTTAAGACCAAGATGCATGAGAGCGTTGAAAAGGATATTTATTCTTTGCGACCTTGATATGGATGGTGCTCTCAATGATGACGAGCTAAATGAATTTCAGGTATTTTTAATTTTCTTCTTATCTATATATTGATGATAACTTTTCTCATGTTCTCTACAGTTCTTTTAACTTTGTCTAATTGCTTATATGTAGGTGAAATGCTTCAATTCTCCTTTGCAACCTGCTGAAGTAGTGGGTGTTAAGAGTGTTGTTCGGGAAAAGTTGCCTGAAGGGGTGAATGAACTTGGTCTTACCTTGACAGGGTTTCTTTTTCTTCATGCTCTTTTTATTGAGAAAGGACGAATTGAGACCACATGGACTGTGTTGAGAAAGTTTGGCTATAATGATGAGCTAAAACTTGGTGATGATTATTTATCCTTTTCCAAAAAAAAGGCTCCAGATCAGGTGATTTCCAGCTGTGTTTCTGTTCATTGAACAATGACTGTGATAATATTTCTTCGAATCACCAAAAAATTGGTGAAAGATCATCAAAGCTTAGTTTTAATTTTTAAAATGATTTTTGGATTGAAGATATGAATAATTGTTTAAATTGTTTGGTGGGGTATCACAATTTATTAGGGGAAGTAATGTGTGCTGTATAGGTATAGAAGTTATCAACGCACACTGACACTCACATTTACTCCTATTAGATTTTTGCGAACCGTAATGGAAAAGGAATCATTTTTCTCATTGTTAGCAAAAGGAGAACCACCATAGAAAATGATTTGGTTTTCCATATCTGTAACACTTTTCATGATTTTGGATATGATATTTGCTTTTATAACAAATTTTAAGATGCCATGTACGGATTTGAAATTTTGTAATTAACTAGTTACTGATTCTCCATTTCTCCTGGCTTAAAGAGGCGTTTGTGAGGCGCACCTAGAAATTGCATCCGAGGCGGCGATAGCCTCATGTGTGGGGTTTGAAGTTTCTACTTTTCCAGTTTTTTCTGGCTTCTTGAGGCCTGAAAGTGAATTGGCTTTCATGTTTAAGCCCCAGTTCGAAGTGGGTTGTGTAAAAACAATCCTAATTAGGATTATTAAAGATGAAAAAGTGGAAAAAGTGAAACCCAAAGAAACCCTATGTTCTGATTCTTTTGAAGAGTTCCGGTCCTCTCAACTTCGCTGTCAATCTCCTCTCACATATGTAATTATTAGACTTTAATATGGGATTTTAAAGAGTTAAGATTAGTTAATGAACTTATGATTTTGTTTGTTTTCATATACTACCTCCGTCCCATTAGAAATGAAACATTTGCTTTTCGGCACGAGATTTTATGTAGGATTGTTTTGTGAGTTAATGAGGAGAGAATAAGTAAGAGAGATGAAAAAGTAGAGATGATGTTATTTTCATTTTAGGAAACATTTCATTTTAAATGGGACAACTCAAAAGGGAAAATATTTCATTTTTAATGGAACAGAGGGAGTATTTGCCATGGTTACGTGTTCAGTCTATTAGTCATGAATTTATGGCTTGATTTCTTCCAGGCTTGAGTCGGGCAGGGCCATTGGAAAACGCCTTGAGGCTTAAAACACACTGTATAAACATTTCTGATTCTTCAACTGGATCCTGCGATAGTCGCTTCTAATGATTTCTAATAAAGTCTCCTTTGCCACAAAAAGAATTGTTATCCTTATGTGGATGATATATGTTCCTTTATATTGAGCCTCCTATCATTGAAGTCTATATACAGTCATGAATAGTTATTAGTTAAAATTATTTGACATGACAGTTGTTTTGAGTTGATGTACTGGTATATTGTTCCACTATCTTTTTAATACTTTCCTCTGTAAGCATTTACCTTATTCTTCTGTTATGCTTGTGTCCTTGCAGAGTGTTGAATTAACTAGTGAAGCAGTAGAGTTTTTAAAGGGAATCTTCAGCACATTCGATGATGATAAAGTATGTCATAGTCGTTACTATCTTACTAGTTCTTTTAGAACGGGGCAGATTTACTGCATTGACCAATTGGTCTCTCTGTATACTATAACTTATTATGTGATTGTTTGGCTTGTTTTGATGTTTGAGTCCTATATACACCATTTCTTTGAGATTCATTACATTTGAAATTAGCTGTATGAACTAAGGGTATTAAAATTTTGACTATGTTGTCGATCAGCCATTAATCAAACTAAGTTACCCATCTATTGAAAGAGGAAAAAAGAATCACAAAAGGACAAGTTGAACAGCATATTTCATGAAGATAATTTTGCTTACGGAACATCGATACCTATATAGTTTGAAACTCAAGTTCTTTCTGTCACTAGCAAACCTAGTTATAAGGTTTACAAGCACAGACATTGATACCTATTGATGTTTTGATGGAGTATTATTTGCATATGCTTATTGTGTCTACTGCCTTTGTGCTTTTATAGGATGGAGTTCTTCGGGAAAATGAGCTTGAAGATCTATTTTCAACTGCACCAGAAAGGTAAACATAATCTAATTTTTTGTTGTTGTTGTTGTTGTTGTTTTTCTCCCTCCTCTTCAGACATCATTTATATTTTAACCTCATTTTTTTTTCTATTATAAATCTATTCAACCTTAGAATGGTAAGGATCCATTTCTCTGGTTGTTTGTGTTCGTTTGAATTTTTTGTGGGTGAACCGTGCATGTATAAGATTGATTTTCAAGCCGGCTGTGATAGATGGAACAAAGTATTTTTGCCAGCAATTGGATCCCGGTCCTCTTACCTTTTGCACAAATTAGCATCATAAGTAGTAATTTTTTCCTTTGTCTTTCTGATATTCCTGACATTGTTTTTATTTTGCAAATTCAGTCCTTGGGATGAAGATCCTTATAAGGATGCAGTTGATAAAACTCCACTGCGGGGGTTGTCTCTTTCTGGATTTCTATCTCAGGTGTGTTTGCCTGAAAGCTCTTCTTGAATTTGTTCTTATTCTAACAAGTAACAAATGAATAGGTTGTCCATTATATAAGACCAGAGTTTCTGCAAAATGATAGAAGATTATTCTCGCATCACCTGAAGTATCCATGTAATTATTAATATTGTCATTTATAAGAACAAATATGTCTGAATGGGGGTTGATCAATATGGTTTTCATTAAGTTTCTATCTTTCCGAACATATAGTCTTTAAAATCACAAATTGAGTATGTAATTTCAAAAAAAGTTCTAACTGTAGCAACAGATATATGGACACGCCAGCATTTAGGCACTAAGAAAACAGATTGTGATTACACACAAGAATAAATAAATTAATTAAGGTGAAATATTTAATGCCACAATTGAAAATCTGTGTTATAATTGCAAAATCATTTATTTAAATTCACAGTCGTTGATGATATTAAGGATTAATCCAAATAGAAATGTACAGTTATATGATTAACTTAAAAATGTAGGAATTTAATGTCAGTTTCATCGTACAATCTTATGGTGAGCTATCGTTAACGTAAATAATTTCCTTCTGCTTTTGTATAAAGTTAAAGCATAGCTCACACTTTTATTACGGAGTACTACAATATCTTATTGCTTGTTTGCTCTATATTTTTCCATGAAATTAAGTGGTTAACTCAAAGCGTATTTGTTTCCCTTACTTCATGAAATTATGTTTTTGTTTTTTACTTTCATGTCTAATTTTTGGTGCAGTGGGCTCTTATGACATTGTTGGAACCTGCTCAAACTATAGCCAACTTGATATATGTTGGCCTCAACTGTGATGCAGCATCAGCCCTAAACATCACTAGGAGTAGATTACTAGATAAGAAGAAACAACAAACAGAGCGAAATGTCTTCCACTGCTTTGTTTTTGGACCTAAAAAAGCTGGAAAATCTGCTTTGCTGACATCATTGCTTGGAAGGTGGCGTCTTAAACAATCTTTTATATAGCCATGAATCGGTCGTAGTATCTGTATTCATTCTTATTACTATTAATAGAATATGCTCTTCCAACTACAGGCCATTTTCTGAAAATTATACTCCGACAACTAGTGAAAGATATGCTGTGAATATTGTTCAGCAACACGCTGTGAGTATTAATAGTAAAGTCCATTTGCTATAATAACTTCTATCATTGAAATATTAAACCAAGTTGTCCAACTCACTACTTTGCACAAAAGATGGTTGAATGTGGCCTTAGGATAACAAACTATCTTTGGATGCAGTACTTTCTTAGAAAGTGAGTCTTTGGAGAAAGTATCCATCTTATCGCGAAGAATACCATGATTTCAGTTGAGGAGTTCGAAATTAGGTTCAATAAGAGGCCTCTTTATGTGCTTATATCCGCCTTGCATTCATTGGATTCCTTACAAATCCAGGTTAGCTTAGCTATCTCTAAGGTCAATGATAAAATTCGTGAAAGAGACTAGATTCTTCTACAGAGTTAAGATTCTTTGCAACCTTTTCGAACACTCCAGAATCTAACCTTCTAGACTTCTCCTGTTCCTTCTTCTTTTAGAAGCTCATTACATAGTTACGTTATAGAGTCTTGGACTCTCTAGCATCATATGAGTTTCTAGTTTCTACCTGTTAGCTTGACCCTAGAGAGGTTTCTAGAGATTCTAAGAACCTCTATAATAGGCTTAGAGAAAATTTTATGTGATACAGGATTGGGTGTGATAAATTGGTATTCATGCTGTTCGTGTTTTTGTTTTTAAATTGCATAGTCAATTGATTGATTTTTTCTATTTTGCTTGTTTTAATTGCATGGTGATAAATTGGTATTCATGTTGTTCGTGGTTTTTGTTTTTTAACTGTAGTCAATTGATTGGTTATTTCTATTTTGCTTGTTTTAATTGCAGGGTAATAAGAAGACATTGATCCTCCAGGAGATACCAGAAGACGGAGTTAAGAAACTTTTATCTAAAAAAGAATCTTTGGCTGCTTGTGATGTAGCTGTTTTTGTGTATGACAGGTTAGGATACTTTGCACACTAGTGCTAGCAATTTACCAGGATTTTTCTCAGATTGTAAAATCATACCATGATTAAATTATTGTTTGTATTTGTTTTGATTTTAATGAGGCAATATATGATTGAATATAGTGGCTCCTCCTGTCATGGTCTCACTGATTTGTTATTATTAAATTTTTTTCTCCTAGCTCAAGCGAATCTTCTCTTAATGGAGCAGTAGAATTGCTATCTTATGTCGCAAGGCAGGGGGAAGAGAGTGGTTTTGGGATGCCTTGTCTCCTGATTGCAGCAAAAAATGATTTGGACACAAGTTCAACGTCAAACAGGGATTCAGCCAAGGTACTTTGATCTCTCTTTGGCTCTATTTTCCTCACTTTCGAAACTTGTATTAAGAGAAAATGACTAATAAACTGATATAGTGTGATTTGGGTTCTAACTAGAATTTACCCTCATGGTTTCTTGTTCTAGATTTGTGTGGATATGGGGATCGATGCACCTATTGCTATAAGTGTGAAAGAAAGAGATATAAATGATGTCTTTTCCAGAATTGTGAATGCAGCTCAGCAGCCCCATCTCAATGTTCCCGAAACTGATCAAGGGCGCAGCCAAAAGCGATACAAGAAGCTTGTTAATAATGCTCTCATGTGTCTCTCAGGTACACCCTTATACTAGAGTATGTCTAATAACATATCAAGTTGACATAGCCCTTGAAGCTGACCCAAGTTAGGTGTATAACTGCATGGCGGAATAAGGCTTAAAATGTGTTTCTTGCTGCTTATCTAACGTTCTGTTCTGACTTGATTATGTTAAAATTACAGTTGGAGCTGCAGCTACCTTTCTCGGGTTGGTTGCATACCGAACCTATGCTGCAAGGAAGAACACGTGAAGTTAGATTGGCAATTCTTTGGTAATTTAATTAAATCAGTAGACTTTTTACATTCTCAAATTTTTTAGATTCTTAACTGAAGAATATTATGAAATTTTCTTTTCAAACTAGGCAGTTCAAATTTATTTTCATGCTTGTGCTGAATCATGTTACTGCTATTAAATAGGATTCTTGAACTAGGTTGCTTGGGAATAGCTGACGTTGAGAATTATGTGTTGATGCAGGAGTCTGAATGTAAGAAAGATGAGGGCTTCGAATTGGAAAAAGAGGAAAACAGGAATTACGTTGGAACAGTAGGCACATCGGCTCGAGCCCAACTTACAGCATGGTCCTTGTTTAAGATGCTTGTAGTCTCAATCCTAAATAATTTTAAGACTCTGATATTTAAGTGTGTTTTCCTAATAATTTTGGTCTTTATCTGGGGTTTGGGACATCACTGATGTGTTAATGGTTTTCTACTATGTGCGAAGTGCGAACCCTCTAGCATAAGTGTTTATATTGGGAAAGCACGTGCTTTTTACATAGCTCTGTCACATAGCTTTTGCATTATCAATTATTGTACAAAGAAATACTCCCTCCGTCTATGAAAATTTGTCCCAGTTTTCCATTTCCGTCCGTCTCCCAAAATTTGTCCCATTTCATTTTTACCATTTTTGGTAGTGGACCCCACATTCTACTAACTCATTCCTACTCACATTTTATTATAAAACTAATATATAAAAGTAGGACCCACAATCCACTAACTTTTTCAACTCACTTTCCATTACATTTCTTAAAACCCGTGCTCGGTCAAACCGGGACGAATTTTCGTGGACGGAGGGAGTAATATTATGCATTTCCTTTCTGTCAGATAAGCTTTTGGTGCTACGGAGCAAATTTTAATAAAAAATACATTTGCATATAAATACTCCAGAGTATTACTCCCTCGTGCACTCTTTTATTTTTAGTCTATTCTACAATAATATATATGCACATTCTAATTTTGGAAAGTTTTTTTTCTCTAATGATGTGAGATTTATTCTTCATTAACAATACTTTCATTACTTTTTTCCTCTACCTCCCTCTTACTTTACTAATTTTATATTAAAACCTGCTCCAAACCTAAAGTGCATGCACTTTGGGGACGGAGGGAGTACTACTAAAATCTACTCCCTCCGTTTCATAGTAACAGAGGCGTTTCTTTTTAAGCACTCATTTTGAAAAAATAATACTAATAAATAGTTAAAGTGGAGAAAGAGTAAAATAAGAGAGAATATTGTAGATAAGACTCTTCACTATATTATTCTCTCTCTTACTTTACTCTTTCTCCACTTTAACTATTTATTATCATTTTTTCAAAACGAGAGCTCAAAACGAAACGCCTCTATTACTGTGGAACGGAGGGAGTACGGAGGATATCAGTTGATCTCGTCTTCTGCTTGCCAAAGGTGGAAAATCAAAATTATATATGTACATTATATATGTACAGTAGTATATTCATTTTAGGCTAAGTTTTGCATTTGAACTTTGTGAAACTTGCACTTTGCCATCACAAACTCAATTTTTTGAATTTTTCAATGACATTCGATATATTAGTTTTTTTCTCTTAACCAAAGTAAATTTGCCATACTAACATCGATTAGGTTGCGATCCCAATTGCAACAAGCAAATCTCTCTTTATTATAGGTAAAAAAAATTAGGTTAATTCAACTAATTAGATTCATAATTAAGCCATTAATTTGATCAAAATACATTTAATTGTTAAGTTTTAACTGTTAATTCTGGATCTAAACATATTGTTTATAGAATCAAAAAGTTTTTTAGAGCAGATATAAGAGATCAAATTTGGACTTTAGTTTTTTTAATAATTTATAAAATGCCAATTTAGATATTAAGTGTATAAATTAGAGGAATAATTGTAAATTGAATGCAGGAATCATGTAAGTCAGAAAAAAATGACATAATAATGTAACTTTGCGTGTAAGCTTTTGGAGATTTAAGAACTTTATTTTGCCAAATACACCCAAACCATACGTGTAATTCACCTTATATACTGTATCAAATTATATGTTGATGGGCTATTTATGAAAAGAGAGAGAAAATAAGTAGAAATGAAAAACAAAAGATAAATATAATTGTAGTAGGTGTACTAAAAGTGAGCAAAACTATCTTCTGAAATTCTAATACTACGAAGATTTCGATTAAGAAATGAAAATTTGGTTCAGAAAAAACATAACGAGTGTCATTGTGTCAATAAGGTCTAAAGCAGCAATCAAATGTTGGACATGGACTATATATTTGGTGGTTAGGAAAAATATATGATGATAAAAAAAATTAAAACTTTGATAGGAATTAAGATTGCGGCGATAAGGTTTTATGTTTGTAGTTTGATAGATAAAATTAAATTCAGGACTAAATAAGTTAGGTACTTGGTAGTGATAATAGTTTTTATTGAACAAAAAAACGACAACTATTGATAAAGTTATTGAATTCGATATAGACCACATATATCCCACCTTCCATCATGAATGAGAAAAAGACCACAAACAAAATAGATTTTTCAATCATCAAATCAAATCCCAAATTCCATTTAATTTAGTAACTATATATTGAAACTGAACAGCTCTGGTTCTCACAACAGCAATCATCAAGAAACCAAAGAAAAAACCAGTGTGCAGAGCTGCTCAATGGCTACTGCAGTAGCTTCAACCTCATCTTCTCTCCTCTCCTCCTCTCTCTCATCTCCACCTTCATCTTCCTCTCTCTCACCTCTCATCCGTCTCTCCCTCTCATCCAGTCCACGTCACTCTCTCTCATCATCCCTCTCCATTTCTCCATCTTTCCTTCCACTTACCTCAAAATCTCCCAAAACAGCTGCTTCTTCATTATCATTCACCATCAAGGCAGAGAAGAAGAATGTGCTCATCGTCAACACCAACAGTGGCGGCCATGCAGTCATCGGCTTCTACTTCGCCAAGGAGCTTCTTGCTTCCGGGCACAGTGTCACGGTCCTGACTGTGGGTGAGGAGGCCTCTGACAAGATGAAGAAGCCGCCGTTCAATAGATTCTCAGTTAAGAAAAGAACCAACATCACATTTCAGAAGCCTTATGAGGAAAAATAATAGTACTATGTTATGTAACATAAATGGTGTGTGCAGGAGATTGTGAGTGGTGGTGGCAAGACAGTGTGGGGGGAACCGGCAGACATCGGGAAGGTTCTAGAAGGCGCTGCATTTGACGTGGTTTTGGATAACAATGGCAAGGATTTGGATGCAGTGAGGTTTGCATCTCATCACTCAACATTCATGCACTTCTTGATTATATGTAAATGGACTGTATTGACATTCTTGATTTTCCATTTCCAAGAAATATATAAATAACAAATATCATTACCTGTGAATATATAGGCCTGTAATAGATTGGAGCAAGAGCATTGGGGTAAAGCAATTCCTGTTTATTAGCAGTGCTGGGATTTACAAGCAAACAGATGAACCTCCTCATATTGAAGGGGTACGTTTCCTTTTTAATTATCACACTTACACCTGATATAGGTGAGAATTTTTAAGCATAAAAGTTCAATTTTGTCCTAAATAGGATGCTGTGAAAGGTGATGCTGGTCATGTTGGAGTTGAGAAATACCTCTCAGACACTTTCGATAACTGGTCATCGTTCCGCCCACAGTACATGATTGGCTCTGGAAACAACAAGGATTGCGAGGAATGGTTCTTCGACCGTAAGCATACAATCATATACACATGCATAGTTCTTGCATCATATTTTCCACATTTCTGACATGAACAGGAGATGAAGAAATTATGCATTACCTGCATATATTCTGCTATTTAGGCTGTGTTTTGAAGGGCTTGCGCTCGATTCTTGACAGGCATTGTTAGAGGCAGACCTGTCCTGATCCCTGGCTCTGGGATGCAGTTGAGCAATATCTCTCACGTGAGAGACCTGTCATCTATGCTCACTGCGGCAGTTGAAAAGCCGGATGCTGCAAAGGGTAACATCTTCAACTGTGTGAGTGACCGCGCCGTGACACTTGATGGAATGGCAAAGCTATGCGCTAAAGCTGCAGGACTACCCGTGGAGATAGTGCATTATGATCCAAAAGCAGTGGGTGTTGATGCAAAGAAAGCGTTTCCATTCCGCAACATGGTATGTTGAACTGTTATAACACCTGAAGTTACTCAACTCAGCATATACAAACTGCAAATCAATGAAAATAAGCTATCCTTAAGTTAGGCATTTCACATAGATCAAGAAATGAATTATGCTATTGGCGACATGAGTGATATTTATATTTGATTAAGGCTAACCTGCTGAGAAATTTGATATTTTGCATTAATGAGTATTGTACACTCACTGCAGCATTTCTACGCGGAGCCACGAGCTGCAAAGGCGATTCTTGGATGGAGTGGCACATCAAACCTTCCAGAGGACTTGAAGGAGCGATACGAAGAGTATGTTAAGATTGGAAGAGACAAGAAAGAGATTAAATTTGAGTTAGATGACAAGATTCTAGCAGCACTCAAAGTACCTGTCACAGTATGATAACTGTTTCCCAAACAACTGGTATAAAGCATGCCTGTTAATTTGGGGAAGCGAGCCAATTTTTCGGAATAAGTACAATGCTCTCTAGTCTCTGGATATTTTTGTGGAAAAATGAACTTTTATCTTCGTCAGGAACTTCGCCTCTCAATCTGAATACTCGATTCAGTATCACTGTACTTGAATATTCCTTGCTTTCTATTTCTTGCCAATCCGGTGGGGGTAGAGATGCGACTAAATGATTCAGACAATTCTGATACGAAGTGAAAGGCGGCTCCACTGAATGCACTCACTAATATGTCCACATAAGAAGCATAAACACACAACAGCCGTAAAAAGGGAAACACAAACTGAAATATGAAAAAAAAATAAACAAAATGAAACTGTTGAACACAAATTTGGAATTTGTAAGTATATAAAAACAGCAGTTTTGCCAAATCCAAACCCTTTTTAAGAATTTTCATTACTGTCCTTTATTTTATGACACAGGCACAGAAATAAACAACCACGAGTTGGATACTGACTGATACTAGTACAATTGTACCAAGAACATTCCACGAATGAAAAAATGCCTAATAATTATGAATATATAATCCGTTGGAGAAAATACTTTGTCCGAAAAGCACCTGATACATACCCAGTTCAAACGACAGAGCAGACTGATAACAAAATACAAAGTGCTAAGTATATAAATAAGAAGGAAATGACATTGAATCAAATAAAACAAAACTAGTAGCACTTGATATAACTTGGCAATTCAAGGTTACAATCTTGGTTGTAACAAACACCGGTCCATTCTGCAGAAAGCAATAGAATGATCAAACTTTGCCAGACTCTAGGAAAATTAGAAACAGCATCTGTAGACTAGATGCAAAATTTTAGGAAACATAAAGAGATAGTTTTTGTCAGGAAAGGGGTGACATTCGTTTTCTAACCGACACAAATGATATGTTAACCAATAATCATACAAAGAACACTAACAGCCTATAAGACACATGTAGAAGCAATACTAAGCTGATCACTGCTGCACGCGTCTCAGTCTTCATGTTTGATTTCGAGGCCCTTAAGTTTGGATTCCAGATCGTGTTCAATATCACCATCTTGTTCTTCCTCTTTATCATAATCCTCTCCATCTGGATCATTCTCATCCAAAGGACCCAAAACTGTGGGGCAATTCTTGAATGTATCTTTCACCTCATCAACCCCTTCATCAGATATGTAATTGCCGTTGATGTTTAGCAACTTAAGGCTGGGCTTACTTACAACAGCCAGGGCCAAACACCTGGCACCAGCCCTTCTTATCATATTGGTATTCATATCTACTTCACATAATTGACCATGACCCTCCTCCAGCGCCTTGGCAATCAAGATAGCACCCTCATCCTTCAATTCATTCTCAGCCAAGTTTAGTTTGGTAAGAAACTGTTTGGAAGCTATAAAGGAAGCAAGAACTGGAGCAGCTCTAGCAGTGATCTCATTTCCTGCCATATCCAAGACTTCTAGAGATGGTGCAGACTCCTTCAGAGCATCCCAAATAGCAATAGAACCCTCATCCTCCAAATTCAGATAACTGAGGTAAATTTCGGATAAATTTGAAAATTCAGATAACACCTTGCTTAAAGCCAACCCAGCATCAACACCAAACATATTGTCTCGCAGATCAAGCTTCTTTAAGTGAGTACATGAACCAAGTGCTGTAGATAGGGCTATACCTCCCTCAGATTCAACCCTAGTAGATGAACATCGAAAATCCTCCAGAAGGGGGGATTTACTCACTATCTTAGCTATAGCTATAGCCCCTTCATCTCCAGTCATGTTGTTATGAAAATGAAGGACCTTTAGTTTATCAGTGGAAGGAAGTAACTCATGAACTGCCATTGCAGCCTCCTCTGAGATGCCATCATTAATCAGATAAAGCTCCTCCAGATCATGCTGGGACTTTAAAAGTGCACCAAAAGCCCTGATACCCTTCTCACCCAACGCATTGTAGGACAAGTTAAGAGAGCGAAGTTTAGAACCTTCAAGCGCTGATGAAAACATTTCCATGACTTCAAGAGCTTCCTCCTCAGGCCTTCCAGCAACAATATCTGATAGGTCTACTTCAATTAAATGATCCTTCATGGATGATAATATTGGTTGAGCAATTAGTGCTGCCTCCCGTCCAAAACTTGTGTTACTAAAACATATCTTAGTATATCTTCTTCCAGGCTCCGTCAAGAGTTTCAACAGTATCTCAGCTTCCTCTCCATCAATTACTTTTCTTGGATCTCCTGATATATCAAAAGTAGTCCCATCACATTCTTTTATTTTGGCCAATATACCAAGCTCCGCATCTGCTTTCGCAACCGGTCCACGTTTAATAACATCAATCATGAGGCGACTGGATTCCTTGGCATACAGCTGCACTGCTGAACTTCCATCTCCATCCGGTTCCTGCGTGAAATGTTGGTTTGCTGTAGCAAAAGCTGCAGTCTCTATTCGCTTGGCATCCTCTTCAGCTTCTTCTTGACTCAGAAGACCATACTTTCTAGACCAAATGGAGGGAGTCACAAGATTCTTTGCCATTCGCTCAACAAGTTTCAGTCTTGTACCTTGGCTTATGGGCCACATTTTGACAGACAATGTGGGAAATTCCATATTAAAACAACCTATTGAAATCCAATGATGTCAAGACTCTGATCTATACATAAAATTAAGAAGGTGAAATTGCACACAAACTCCAACACAACACACAGTTATAACTTATAACTATCACTGAACCCTAAAAGTAAAACTCAACTCAAAATGATAACTGCAACAAAAGAAAAGCAAACAAATCGGACTTCGAAAATCATAAATTAAACTCAATAAACAGTAAGCAGCAGTAATTTTTGCAGAGCAACAATCGAATTCAGATATACCAAAATGCAGGAGGCGTTTAGAAAAACAAAAGTCAATCTGTGCATCAAAAATTAAAATGAAAATAAAACATAAAAAGGGGAAATTACCGATTGAGAAGAAGGGAGAAATGCGGCGAGCAAAGAGAGCGAGAGATCCAAACAAAGTAGTGGAAATTGAAAATGCGAGAGCAATAAATTTATAGTCTGCAAGGAGCGTAAATTTGAATTTAGAGAGAGAAAGAGAGCTGTAAAATCTCCCGCTATGGACATATTTACAGATTCATAAGATTTAGTTCAGATTTACTCATGGCCCAAATCAACGCTCATTTTCAGTCCCATGAAAATTATGCGCATTTTGGGCTTACTACTCAGTTTAAATATCAATTACTCCATTCGTCTCATTAAATATAAAACATTTATTTTTCACTACAAAGTTTTATGTAATGTTGTGTTTTGTTATGAGTAAATAAAGTGAGAATAAGAGCATCTCCAGCGGCGGACTTCCTGCCGGACATCCGATCGGCGCGCTGGTCGTCCGCGTGGGACGTCCGTCATTAGGTGCGGAAGGCGAGGACGCGGAAGTCCGGTGAGGAAACCGCTCATCCGCGGCTGAGGCGGGATGTCCGTCGCGACGTCCGCCATTGCAGCGACGACGCGGACGTTCGGCGCGGACTTCCAGTTTTTTCTTTTATCTTTAACAAAAAAAAAACTTTATATATACGGCTCATTGAACTTCATTTCATTCGCACCACTGGTGTTAACAAATTTCTCTCTCTCTAAAATTTCTATTCTCAAGTATATCTAAAATGGCTAGTGGTGCGAGTGGTAGTGGTGCGGGTGATAGTGGTGCACTGCCGCAATCAGGCAGCTAGCGTACGGAGGCACGACCGACATGTTCGACGAGTACCTCCACATTGGCGAGTCGACAGCCCGCGAGTGTCTGCAGTATTTTTGCGAGGGCGTTAGAGAGATATTCGAGGAGTGGTATCTTCGGAAGCCCAGCCCCGTAGACTGCCAGCAGTTGATAAATATGCACGGGTCGGTGCACGGGTTTCCCGAGATGTTGGGTAGCACAGATTGTATGCATTGGGAGTGGAAGAATTGCTCTGCTGCCTGGAAAGGGAAGTACACTACCGGCTTCAAAGGCAAGCATCCCACGATGATCCTTGAAGCTGTAGTTGATTACCGGCTGTGGATATGGCATGCGTATTTTGGAGTGGCCGGGTCGAACAACGACATCAACGTCCTCTAGTCGTCGCCCTTGTTAATGGCGTTGGTCCCGCCATCAATTTCGTCGCCAACGGAAACCAGCACAATATGGGCTACTATTTGGCGGATGAGGTACACCCAAACTGGCCGGTCTTTGTGAAGACGATCATATGCCCATCAGAAGATAAAAAGATCTACTTTGCGGGTCGTCGGGAGGCAGCGCACAAGGATGTGGAGCAGGCATTTGGTGTGCTCTAGAGTCGATGGGTGAAGGGTCCTTCACGACCGTGGTATATTGACAGCATCGCTGATGTCATGTACGCATGTATTATTCTGCGCAACATGATTGTCGAAAGTGAAGGTCCTGAACTGACTCAGTGGACCAATGAAGATGCTATGGGTGTTGGTCCAAGACACGGCGTGGCCACCGCGAATGTACGTATGGGGATACCCCATGGAGAGGCCGATCGAGTCCGCGCATTTGCCGACATGAGCCAAACACAAGCCCATATACGACTTCAGAACGATATCGTTGAAGAGCTTTGGGCACGGAGGGGTGGACGTTGATATTTTAATTTTCTTTTGTTTGCATTGTAATTTTTTTATATATATAATTATGTATGTTATTTTTTAATGAAGTTGTTGCATTTTCCCCGTCCGTATTCGTGTCGAAATTTTAATTACGTAACGTAAATTGCATATTTGTGAATTTGTGCATTTTTTTTTATTGCGGAAAGTCCTTGGGGATGTCCGCCATTATGCAGTGGGAAGTCCTTATGACGTGATAGTGCAGTGGAAAGTCGTTATGACGTGACCATCAAGTGTTTTGGAAAGGCTGATGGGAAGTCCAATGATACATCCGCAGCATTGCGGATGCTCTAAAGTAAATATCAAACCAAACCATCATTACATAACTTACAAACCCTGAAACGTGTATTACAAAAATATCCGTCCTTTTCTAATAGAAACATAAATTTCAAACCAGACACAAAAGAGATTTAAAAAAAGATTAAAAAGGGGTGTTATTTTTAATTTTAAAAATATTTTATTTTTAATGGCACATCCAAAAAATTATTTTGTTTATAATGGGCTCGAGAGAGTACATCACAAGTGGAAGGTAGTGGGAAAGGATGGGGAGGACTGGGGGAGGCTGTGAAGGGGACAGACTATAGAGGGTGGCATTCACTAAGGCCATATTTGATAGGGGTGATAACTCATCTTTTGTTCATAGATTTCCATCCCTAGATGAGTTATCACCTCTACCAAATATGCCATTAAAGATGCATATACATCGTGAGAATGAACGCATTAACGTCTTTATATGAAATTTAATAATACTAAAATTATTAATTAAATAGTAATATTTCTAGTCATAGATATCGAGTCTCTAACGTAATAAAGTCATTATGTTCTTGTTAATAAAATAATTTATTTTTAAAAAATATTAAATCCGAATATGTCCATGAGTTTCATGGTATTCAACAAATAAAATTTGAGGTCCAATTGGATAATTAGAGCATCCACAGCTGATGCTAAATGCATCCCTATCTCATCTCGGAGGGACGAGACGCCCGCGAGACGGCGTTGTGGGCGAAATCCCGTCGCCATCCCGTCCCGCGTCTCGCACGGAAGAGGCAGCTGGCGAGACGGTCTCGCACGCGCCGGGGCGACGTGGCGCGCGCTGGTGCGTGCGTGACGCCCACTCGCCGGCCCGCAAGTGGGTGTCGTAATTATGACGTCATAATTTTTTTTTTTAAAATACGTTTTTCAGAATTTTTTTTTAAAAAACGGTAATATTATCGTTATATTACGGTTTTAAAAAACGGTAACTTTTTTAAAAAAAAATTTCTTATATTCTATAAATACACACTACACTTCCATTCTTCATTCTACATACAAACACTCCAAACACCACATCTATTCTTCTCTCAAACCACCTCTCTTTCCTCTCCAATTTCTGTAAAAATCTCTGGTGACGGAAACTCCAGCGGTTCCGGCGGCTTCGATTTAAACGCGTTTGGCGACTAGGGGGGCATGTACCACTCTCTGGCTGGTTCGTCGACGCCGGGCACCCAAGGCTCGGCGACGGCGGCGACGGAGCTGTACCAAGCACCGCATTTTGATTTGGATGCATACTATCATCCCTCTCCCCTCCCCCCGAGGGCAACGCAGGGATTATCCCAAATTAGGGAGAATATTTCGGAGGAACACATTCCGGAATACTTTCCGTTGGGCAGCGGTGGAGGCTCTGCCAGCCGCGATGCCGAGGACGAATCGACCTCGGTGGAGGAGGAGGAGGATCTAGGCCGTCATCCATACGGCCACAAGGAGACGTTGGCTCTATACACCTCTTGGCTCACCGTCTCGTACGATCCCATCGCCGGGAATCAACAAAACAAATTGTGCTTTTGGGAGAAGGTCACAGAACTTTATGCAGATTCAAAGCCGAAGGGGACTCGCCCCCGCACCGTGAAGATGCTCCGCAGTCATTGGGACCGGGTCGACAAAGATGTCAAAAAGTTTTGCGCGGTCTACAGGGGTGAAGCAGAGCATTACCAAAGCGGAGCCAGTGAAGTCGACATTCTGCGAGCGGCGATGCGCGTCTTTAAAGACGACGTCAAAAAAGATTTCAAACATATCGATGTTTGGCAGTTGGTCAGAAACGAAGATCGGTGGGCTGGCGGTGTCCGGTCCTCGAGCTCGAAACGCACGAAGCACACGGGGGGTGGCTACTCGTCTAGTGAGGGCGGTGGATCAGGCAACGCCTCACATGAGGCTGGGGACACGCCCACTGAAGCCGGTGGCTCCTCCTCCGGTTCACGACGTCGGCTGCAAGGGACCAAGGCGGCGAAGGCGGCTAGAGGGAGAGGGAGAGGGAAGGGGAAGAGCCGAGGCGAATCGAGCTAGGCGGGCGCGGGCGCGGGCGTGGGCTCGAACACTTCCCTGTGGTCTGTATACATGCTCTCCACGATGGTTGACACTTCCAAGATTACGCCTACCCAATACGAACATCATGTTCTCGGAATGCAGACGATGGCAAGGCTGCTTGGTCTTCAGCCGGGTGCACCGCCACCAGCTTCGGGGGATGATTCGCCGGCGGAGTAGTTTTTTAAGTGTTTTTAATTTCTAGTATTTTAAATTATGTGTGTTTTTATTTTTTTAGGATTTTAATTATGTCTTTTTTATTTTTTTAGGTATTTAAATTGTAATTTTATTTTATTTAATAAAGTGTGTTTTATTATTAATTGATTTTATTGGAAATAAAAATGAAAAATGAAATTGAATGAATAGCTAAGAGATGAGATGGTTAAGAGATGGATGGATGTGAATGTTATCTTTTAGTTAAGAGATGGAGTGAAAAGTACAGTGGGGCCCATGAATAGTGAAGAGATGAGAAGATTAAGAGACGGATAAGAGACACCGCCGTGGATGGCCTTACAAAACTGAGTGGAGACTGCTCCAATTGATTACATAGTAATTAAAATGATGACTGAGTTTTTCATCCAAATATTAGTGGTCAATCACCTCAAAAGTTGTGTGAATCTAATCACCCCATTATGCTTCTCTCATTTTCTACCCATCTCAATCACGCGTGGTTGTTAGTTGTTACCCATACATTATTTTCTAAGTTATGATGATTTACCAATTGCTGAATTTAAGACAAATTTTTATCGATCGCTACTAATTCTATTATCGGATGCTTATTCAATGTTGTTGAATTGTCAAATAATTTATGAGGCTTAGCATCCATACTGGTCGGATGATCAATCGTCCTAGTGATCACCACATCAGCATTTCTAAGTTCGGTTTTTTCTTCTGCAGTGGTTTCGTCCTAGTGTTCGTCCTATCATTTACCCATTTTTCATTTAATTTTTAATATTATTATTTTTATATTATCACATATTATAAATAGAAAAATTAAATACTAAATTAAATGAAAAGCATGTATTACTTAATTTTAAAAAAAAAGAATTTATATATTTTATATTTAATTTTAATCAAATAAAAAATAGCAATATATAGATACATTATAGAATACAACAAATTTAACTAAAACACTTACATTAATCAAATAAAATGAGAAAAATATAATAAAGTTCAAAATTTAAAAAAAATGTTGAATTGGGCTTAACCCACAACCCCTATAATTTTTCAAAGATAACATTTATTTCGCGGGGAGACAACTGGCCGCGAATGTCTCAAGACTTTTTGTAAGTTAGTTGTGGAGGCTTTTGGCGACACATATTTGCGACGCCCGACTGCTGATGATTGCCAGAGCCTGATGCAGATGCACGAGACGGTGCACGGCTTCCCTGGGATGCTAGGGAGCATCGACTGTATGCACTAGCAGTGGAAGAACTGCCCGACAGCCTGGAGAGGCCAATTTACTAGCGGCTACAAGGGCAGCCACCCGACGATGATCCTAGAAGCCGTCGCTGACCACCGCCTCTGGATCTGGCATGCCTACTTTGGTGTAGTCGGGTCGAACAACGACCGCTCACATCATATGGGGTACCACTTGGCCGATGGCATATACCCAAGGTGGTCTGTTTTTTTTAAGACGATCAACTGCCCAATTGGTGAGAGGAGAGTCTTGTTTGCGGCAAAGCAGGAGTCCGCGCGGAAGGATGTGGAGCGGGCTTTTGGGGTGCTCCGATCGCGGTGGGCAATCGTGAAAGGTCCGACGCTTTTCTGGTACAAGGAAGTCATCGCCGACGTCATGTATGCTTGCATCATCATGCATAACATGATAGTCGAATAAGAACGTGGACATGTCACCGATTGGGTGAATGATGAAGCCGGATCTAGCTCCAGCACGGTGACCTCGCTTGTCACTTGAGGATTACCGACTGGTTTCGGTGCGGTTCTACAGCGACAGGCCTCAATGCGCAACCAACAAGACCATACTCAGCTCATGACCGACATGATTGAAGAAGTTTGGAACCGCAACCGCCGCTGTTGAGAAATTGTAGTTTTTTATTTCATATTGTAATGTTTGAATTTTAATGAAATGAAGTTATTTTTCCAAATTTTGAAGTATTTAAATATTCAGATAATAGATAAATGCTTAGGGCGTCGCTTAGGGTGGGCTATAGTCCGCCCCACTGCAAGTGGAATATGAGGAGGATAAAATGCTGATGTAGCGGTGCATAGGGCGTCGCTTAGGGCGTCCCATTGTGGATGCCCTTACCATTAGGCTTAACATAGATTTTGTATTAAAATCAAACAAAGTTTAATATAAAGCAACAAAAACTCTTTTTTAAGTGTAAAATTAATTATCCCACGTCCAAATCACAAAGAAACTTGGAATTGAAAATCTAATCTATAAAACTACCATTTATCCAACATCAAAGTCACAATGAAAATTAGTGTTGAAAACTTATCTATAAAAGGTTTACTGAAGCAATACAAAACTTGCTCATTTAGTGTGAAGGATTATATTCTACAAAATATATTCTTTCACTAATTCACCGATCCGTCATTTAGTATGGATTAATTATAGTTTTTTATTTAATTTAAAAAATGATTTTTTAGAATTAATTTTTTTTTTTTTTTTATAATTTATTTTTCTGAGATTGTCCTCGTTTGCCGCCCTGCAATGGGCGACGATCGGGCGGACAAGGGATCGGGCGACTGTGTGGGACGACCGGTTGTCCCACTTGTCCGGACGATTGTTCGTTCACATGCAATGGTCGAATGATCGCGGAAGAAGACGAAAAACACTGATGGGGCGGACGAGGGGTGAACCACCGTGGATGCTCTTATATTTTTATTTGGCTTAATCATATTCATGGTTTCTATACTTTACTTCCAACTTTTTGAATATTTTAGAGAAAATATCAATTCACAATTTTCACTTCAAAAATCCTTCAAAATTGAAAAAAGTTCACACTATATAGCGAAATTTGGTGACTGCATGATAATCAACTTGATAAATAAAATCATGTTGTTTTGAGTTTTGACGTGGGTACGTAGAATCCAACGAAATAATTCATTTTTCTGTAATCGAAATTTGTAACGCAATGTTTTGATTTTTTTGTAAATATATTATATGAGTCTGCTTTTTAAAATAGTGTCTAAAATTAGGAACGATAGGATTTATTTATTTTATTTTTATAAAACGATAATATACATACAACTTGCGTATATGATAGAGAGGTAGGTTGGACTATGACCTCATTAGGTGGTATGTGATGACTGATGTGATCGGAGAATATTTCATGATCATATATTTTACTAGTATATGACAAAATATTTCAAACGAGTTATCTTTATTGAGAATGTAGAATTATAAATGAAATTGCAATATATTCGAAGCTCACAAAAGGGGTATTTATAGTACCAAAAAAGTGAAATTGGTGTGGAGCTAGATTATGCTGTCTGAGTAAGAATGCATTTAGCTTTCCATGTGAAGTAACCTAAAAGATTACCCTAATTTTGTAAGGAACAAGCATCTCTTTCTTGCTTCACCATTCATTCACTAAATCTACTTTATGCACAAAAAGAAAAAGCGGTGCCCCATTTTGAGAAAGATATTATCGTTGAATTTAGCAATAACATGATGCGAAACAGAGAGCTGCTGAACTATTGCAAATGTAGAAGCTGGGAGCATCAGATCTCTTGAGAATTTTGTGTCAGTTTATTTCTTTATTCTATTTCTTCTTTCCAAATTTATTTGATTTCCCTGTTTCTGTTTTTTTCTATTTCTGAGTGTTTCTTGATGTTAATTCTTGGTGGAGATGATGTGAATTATTATGTTTTTTATTTCATTGTTCGTTTTGTTTTGGTGTTTTTTTGTTTGGGTTTTCTTGAAATAATTTGTGGGTATTGTTTGTTAGTCGCTCTGAGATTTGAAGCTAGCTATTGCACTAAAGTTAAGAGGAATAATTGGGTCGAAATTAGGCTAACATAGAGTAGTTTTCATGGTTATGGTTGATAGTAAATGTTATCTTAATAGCAAGATTCAGAATCAACATCCACATTTTCATTTGATAGAATTTTGGTCTGAATTATTTTGTACATCTGTTATTGCTTGCCCTATCAAGAACTGTTCAAAATGTGCAAGATGTTCAGTTGAAATCTGAGTTAACTAATGTTTTGAATGTGCTGATATGGCAGAAAAAAGTAGAGATAATAGTTTTAGGATTCACTTCTTTAGATCCCTCTTCTGTTAATTCAAAGACGGTTTATGCTTGACTTCTATGGTGGCAAAGATGGTTCTTCATGTTCTATTCTGTGTTCGAAAACTTAGAATAAGAAATCGAATCCAGGTTTATCTATTTGATAAGAAGATTGCCAAATCTTATTGTTCACTTCCTACATCTTATGAGGTTATGAAAAGAGTGTAGACGAGGACTCTGACGACATGTATTCGGTTGGGCAGCAAGTTTCTTGAATGTCGTTTATACTTTTGAGTGTATGAAGAATCATAGGTAGTGTATTTTAAAATTGGGCAAGAATAAGATCCATCCGTGATACTTGCATGGTCTATAAATTAAGTACTTAGGTAGTCCAGTTTAGAAAATTGGATTCTACTAATTCATATCCATAATTTGCAGCGTCGCCTGTATTAAATAGTTTGCCTCTGGACAGAGACGTATATGCTCCAAAGGGTATGCAAAAAATGGGAACTTTGGCCCTCGAAACCAATGGTGATGTGTGCTCTAATGACTATGTAGTGTTGGGGCTGAAGGACTTCAGAATAGACAGCATAGAAAAGCCCCAGATTCTGTCACTTTTATCGACATTGCTAGAGAGGTCCGTACAGAAAAATGAAAGGAGACTAGAAACCTTACAAACCAAAGACTTCATCACAATATTCCACGGTTTAAGAGCGCCTTCTCTTAGCATTCAACAATACATAGATCGGATTTTTAAGTATTCGTGCTGCAGCTCTTCGTGCTTTGTTGTGGCGTACATATACATGGATAGATTCATTGAGCAAACAAAATCATTGCTTACTTCCCTGAATATTCACCGCCTCACAATCACCAGTGTAATGCTTGCTGCAAAATTCATGGATGACGCGTACGTAGATATTACTTCTTCTTTCGACTGCTTACATTGCTTTGTTGATTCCCTTCTGATAGACTTTGATTTGATAACTTTCCAGATTCTACAATAATGCATATTATGCTCGAGTGGGAGGCGTGAGCACAACGGAGATTAACAAATTGGAGATGAAGTTCTTGTTTTCTCTAGATTTCCGGCTTCACGTCAATGTGCAGACGTTTGGTAAATATTGTTCCATCCTTAAAAGAGAAGCAAAAAACGCCCTCGTTGAGCGCCCCATCCAGTCATGCGGGGTTGAAGAGAGCTGGACGAACAAGGACGAGTCCACCGGTGCTCGACCATTTGCTAGATGATCTGCTAAAAAACGCTGCTATCCGACTATATACCACGTGAAACATGAAGAATTTCGACATTTTCGTATCTTAGGAGGGCCGGAATCTAGTGGTTAAGTAGGTAAGTCATGTGTGCAGAATTTTTAACTTGCATTTCACTTCTCCCACTTTGATAGCCAATACATTGGCCTTAATAGTATGAAGCTTGAATTGAAGGTAATATTTTTGTGGCGTTTGTTGATACTTTTTGTACTATATGTTCAAATTCTTGAGTAATTTGTGCACTGGAATATGTTAAAATTGATGATCATAGATTGAGAAAATAGATTATGTTTGACTAACCTAGTGTTAGAACTAACATATTGTTAAATGGGCTTGTTAGATAATGATTGTTATATCCTGATGTTTCCATCTCACCAGAAAATGTGGAATTTGGTCACAAGTTGCAATCAGCTGACCTTCTATTTAGGTTAAAATAAATGTTACAATTCCAGTTTCTAATAAGAGTAGTTTTGTCTGTTTTATCGATTTTACATATTTTACTAAGGGCAATAATGTATACTATTACATAATGTATTTATGAAGAATTTATTATATTATTGGGATTTACATTGAATTTGTCTAATAGGAGTAATTATTTAATAAAGTTTCAACTTTTCAAAAACATCCAGAATTAGACATTTTTAATAGAAAAATGCTATTCCGTTCAAACGTAGCTATATTGTTATATACTAGCTAGTACTACAGTTTATTGTGTTTTTTGTTGAGTTTTGATTTATTTGGAGTTGTACACTCCTATTTTTAATAAAAATTAAAATCATATGAACGTTAGGTTCTACAATTAAATACACCATATTTATATAAAAAAGTCTTAAACATATTTCTAATATTTATATTTTTAGTTTAAAAATAATATATATGAAACTAAAACTAGTGTTATGCTTTTCAATTAGTGAGTGTATTAATATTAATTTTCTTAAATCGGTTTTCATGGTTGGCCTATACCAAAATTTTACTTTCTTAAAAGTGAATTGCTTTCATTTTCTATTTTTCTACAGTATCACAAATCGCACCTCCTCAAAAACAGTAATACAGCATTCGTTCACATGATAAGTAGCATAAAAGTAGAAACCACGTCTAACAAAAACATAATAGTAATAATTAATAAGTCGTACTATAAAACATCAAGATGAAGATAATAATAATAATAATAATAATTAATTAATCATTAATCATCATCAAATACTAAAAGTCGAGTACGGGAGATACCCAAATCCCTCAAGGATTAAAACGAAAATACATAAACATTCACAAATCAAATAAAAATAAACAAAAGCCCGAAACCGAAACATAATAGGGCATGGTGAAACACGACAAAATGTCCATTGCTGTGAGATGGGCCGGGCGCCATTGGCCCGTCAGCAGAGGCCTCCGGAATGGATGATACATTGCTGGGCAAAATCGGGCTAGGGATCGGGCTCTCGTCGGGCCCTATATTTCTTGGCACCCTTAGGTCAACCTTTTGACCTGCCTGGCAATGGCCCATGAACCCGCAAATGAAGTAGTAGTGGCCCGGGCTACGGATGACGATTGAGTCGTTGCCGGTTGTATAGGTGGCAATCGGCGATGTGGCATCGCACGTGTGGAAGTCCGACCGGCTCACTTGTAGCACGTTGTGGTACGATGGGTTGTATTGGAAAACTATATCACAAAAAAAAATACATAAATATGCAAAATTGATATTAAAAAAATTAATGAATTACGAAATGGAAATTACGGAAGGTGTCGCCAGGCTGGAAGGACTTGGAGGAAGCCCATTTGTTGTAGTCCAAGTTGCCGATGACGGCCCAACCGGCCGAGTCGCCAACTTTGTAGACAGAAGAACCATTGCATAGCATCACAAAAAACATGAAAATTATTGCAATCTTCACCATTTTGCCAATGATTTGATACAAGAATGTTGAATGGGGGTACCTAATTTTATAGTATCATAGAAAGGGATGTGAGGTTAAAGAGTCACAAAATTAGTCATGAAGTGCTTGTGTTGGTGCATGTTATTTTTACCATGTAAACGTGATACTACCTACCTACCCTCTTTTGGCAGCATTTGACTGCTTTTCCAATGCTCTTATTCATGACTATTATCATGCATTTGAATTTGTCTCTAACTAAATTTAATAGTGACACACATTTTTGCAACTGCCAAAGCATTTTAACTCACCACTATAAAACATAAATTAACATGCATTTGGTTTGATTATTTGCAAATATATTCATAAATTAGGTAGGCCAATTCTGGCATTTACTTTTCAAGAAATGACAGTGCAAGTTTGATGATATATTAATATTGTGTTTTAAACATTTTGTTTGAGTTGCAAATATCATTTAAACTCTACCTTTTTTTGTTAAAAATTCTAACGTATATCGTCATTCACTAGTATTGTTAAACGTAATTACTGGCGTTTGGAATTTTTTAAAATTAATCATAATTTTTAAAAATTATCTTACTCTTTTGCTTTTGTAGGATACTTCTACTTGTGTCCCCTAATTTTAGTTGGGGCACTAACAATAAGAATACTTTTAAAGCGTCGGTGATATAATTAAACATACAATTTAAGTCCTTAATAACATAAAACAATATCCTTCTTTGATACTTTTTGTTGTAGTGATTCTAGATATGCAAGAAGTTTGAAAATGAGAAGGAGATGAAAACACATTTTGTTTGGGTTGGGTTTGGAATCTTTGGATCATCTCATTCTTATTTCTTTAAAATCATAAGAAAATCCTTTTCAATTTTTATCCTATTTTTTCAATATGATTAGAGTGTCTCCAATAGTGGAGCCGCGTCGGTGCAGTGCGCTGTAGCTGGGGACGAGGGCGCCGCGGCGGGGTGGGGAGGAAAGGAGGTCGCCACATCTGCGGCGAGGAAGGGGCGGTGGGGTCCTGGGCGCGGCTCTGCCACCTCATTCATAATCAAATATAAAACTAATACTTTAAATGGGGGTGTGATCAATTGCTAACTTTCTTAAGTTGCGAACTTGCTAACTCATCAACGCAGTGTATTAAAAATGTCAACACGGAGACATTAAAATGTCAACACATAATTTTGTTGAACTTCAATATAATGTATTGACATTTTGATGTCACCGTATTGACATTTTTAATACACTATATTATTGAGTTATCAAAGTTAGCAATTTAAATAGGGCTGTCAATTTTTGACACGATACGATAACACGACATGAATCGGAACGAAATTAATGGGTTTGGGTCAGAGCTTATCGTGTTCGTGTCCTTATAGGGTCGACCCATTAAGGACACGAAAATTTCGTGTCGAGTTCGTGTCGTGTTCGTGTCGGGTTCGTGTTATCCGTTAACAATTCGTGTTCATGTCGTGTTCGTGTTATCCGTTAACACATAATATTTTAATATTATTATTCTTATTAACACATAATATTTTAATATTATTATTCTTATTATTTTCATTTTTCAATACTTATTTTCGTGTCATTAATGGGTTCGTGTCGTGTTGACCCGAAACGGTTCGTGTCGTTAATGGGTTCGTGTCGTGTTCGTGTCTGAGCGTAGCGGGTCGTGTTCGTGTTCGTGTTTGAGGTTTTCTTAACGGGTCGTGTTCGTGTTTGTTGTTATCGTGTTCGTGTCGTTATCGTGTCGACACGATAACGACCCGACACGCACGATTTGCCACCCTTAAATTTAAATAGTTAGCAATATAACACACCCCTTAAATGGATCCCACATTCCACTCACTTTCTCCCTTTACTTTTCTTCACAAAATCAATTAATTTCTTAAAATAGTGAACGGAGGAAGCAATACAATTTCTGACACTATCTTTAAATTTCTGTTCATTTATAAATGAAAATAACAATTACAAACTCATCATAGATAAATGGAGATTTCTAAATTATCAGTGGAAGATGTAAAAAAGAAAAAACAAAATGAATTGGTGCATTTTCGGTCTTATCCACTGTGTTAGACCACCTCCATTGGTGACACTTGTCACTCAAAAAAAACAAAATAAGCATAATTAAAAAAAATTCTAAAACAAAAAAAACCGACCGCCCCTCATGAATTGGGAGCACCCGGCCGCCACCAAACAAAGTGAGGGGCACATGCCATTTGTCATAATATTAATGGCTGAATATTTGATTTCTTTTTTCTTTTTGTTTTTTCACTTTTTATTATTGATTTATTTTATTACTTATTATTGGACTACATGTATGTTGTAATAAATTTGCACAATAACAATATAAATCTACGTCACATTTTCAATCTTGAAAATTTTGCACTACATTAAATTTTGATTGTTTTATCAATTATTATTTTTTTATTTAATGATTATTATATTTATCTTTATATATCTTTTCAAATATCATGTGAATTATTCTTCCAAAAAAATCATGTGAACCACTCTTCCATAAAATGACATCTGACTGCTTCATTTTTTATTATTTTATTTTAATTTATTATTTTTTACTATTTGCTACTACATTGTGCTTCACTTTTCTATATATATCCCACTTAACATATACAATTCCTCACAAAAGCAACCAAATCCTCCAAATTATCGCCCTTTCATTCTTGTTTTGATAAATTTAGTTTTATGGATCCAAATCATCCAAATTATCGCTCTTGTTTCCTAAACTATTTTAATTCCCAAAATTATCAACAATCATCAGAATATCCAAGTTCGCAAAATTTTCCAAATTTTGCAACACCTTATCAGAATCCCCAATCATTTTCAAATCCCGAGTATTCACAAAACTTTGAATTATCTCCAAATCTAAGCCAAATTCCTACATCTACTGAAATTCCCACATCAAACAATGTCGTCCAAAACTAGTTAGGAGATGCCCAACAAGAGAACAAAAAGAAGAGGAGCTCAAACAATGTAAGTTGGGTTGTGAAAGACGATTTAGCACTTATGTCTTCTTGGGTCCATGCAAGCATAGATAGTGTGCGTGGTAAACATCAGAAGGGAAATGCACTATGGGTACGTGTGAAAAACTTGTATCACGTAGCTCAAGCAGAAAATCCAGCTGAAATTAACAAAAGAAATGTGGATTCTATGAAGAGTCGATGGAAACGACTTAACGAAAATGCAAACAAATGGGTGGCTGCTTGCAGAGAAGCAAACGCGCGAAGGAGGAGTGGAATGAGCGACCAAGATGTTGAGAATGAAGCTCATAGCATCTATGATGCACTTTTTATTTGCACTATAAATACCTGCAAGTATACAGAGTAGGTATAGTATAGCAAAAGGTTAGTACCGGGTATCGAACACGGGGAAGAGGTACACAAAGTGTCTATCTTCTACTAGAACTCAATTATATCTGGAGAAACAAGAATTTTTTGTAACTTTTTGAAAACAGTAAATATTAAAACAGTAAACAACTAAAAACAAGCAAATCACGGAGAGAAAAGTATAGAGATAAGGGGAATTCCAGGGATGTGCTTTCGCTTTATGGTTATACAAATTCCAAACTACAATACCCTAGCACAGTTAATACTTTGAAAGGACGAGTCACCTAGCTTATGCTCATGCGATACAAACGTTGATTACTAACATTAGGGTTGTCAATCCTAACACGTAACTCCAAAAAGCTCCTAAGACCCTTGAAAAGTCCTCACTCTCAATTAACAGTGCCGTGTTAAAGGAAGCTAACTGTAGTGTCTACTAAGTGGATCTAACTCGCTAGAACTCTGTCACAGTTATGAAGCAAGTTGTATTGAATCATACATAATTGTGTCACTCAATTATGAAGCATCATGATTAACTTAGGGAAGAAACAAAGTAAAAACAAAACGGATATTAAATAGAAAACGGAATTGTATAACCAAAGTTGCTACTAACACATCCCTAGAATCCTATGAGTTTAGTTACACATGACTGAATAAACTAAAAACATAGATTGAAGGGAAAGCAATCTGAACATAAAACTAAAGCAAATAAAACCCGTAGGTTGAATCCTTGTCGTTCTTGATGTTCTTGAAATCCTTCTTCAACTCCTTGCACAATTGAAGTACTCTAGCTTTTGATCTCTATGAATGTGTTTTTGTTGTGTGTCGAAAAAAAAACTCCTCTTTGATGAAGCTTGAGGTCCTATTTATAGGGGAAGATTATTCCTCATCATAGAAGGAAAAGATCTTCACAATTTGGTAAATCTTGGAGCAAATCTAGGGCTGGTCGGATTCGCCGCCTTTCTCCGGCGGGCCGCCGCACCTTGGCCGGCGGTCGCCGCGTTGGAGTCCAGAGATTCTGACCCTTCGGTGGCGGACTGCCACATGTCCTCCGGCGGTTGCCGGGCGAGACTCTTCTCCTAGCGTAAATTTCCGAGGCGGGCCGCCACATAGCTCTGACCGCCGGGCGCCGACGGTCGCCGTACAACTTCGCGGCGGTCGCCGGTCGCCGTCTGACTCCAGATTTCCAGACTATGCGTTTTTACTCCCCTTTTCGGCTCAAATATGCACATTTCTCACAAAACACGTCAAAATACCAAAATGTATAGAATATGCAAATAATGGACATGTAGAGTGATTTTGATAACAAAAACGGACCAAATAATGGCCTTAAAACAGTGCAAAATCCGGGCGTATCAACTCCCCCAAACTTACATTTTTGTTTGTCCTCGAACAAAACACTAAAGACACAAGAATAGACGCACGGAATGCACAAAGACTAGACGTCATAATTGCCTCAAAAGATGAAAGAATAGATTAAGCATGGATTAACACAATCAAATCAAGCAAGGCTTAATAGTGCACTTTCATTACTAACTCGTGGAACACCTTGAATTCAAGCACTCACATGTGGCAAACTTCCAAAGATGGGAAGTGTTCTTTCTCTCACTCTCAAAGTGTATAAAGGTAAAGTGTAAATCACTCAAATCATGCATCATGCAAAGTTTACCATAGGCTTGCTCAAAGTCTAATCCCTCCTCTACTCAATGTGATTAAGCATCAAAAGTCCGAAAGGTCTTTCTTTTCGGTTGTAACGTAGGCTCTTTGGTAGGTGAGGAATATTTGGCTAAAAAGTGACTCAAATATAAAACTATCCCAAGTAGAGTTAAGATGAGTCCACTTTTCTAAAACTTAAGGCACTTCTAACACTTTATTTTTCTCCTTCAACTTACTTTCAATCCTTCGTCGTTTTTTTTTTCACAACCTTTCACACATATTTTTCTTTTTTCTTTTTTTTTTTCTTTCTTTCTCTTTCTTTTTTCTTTCTTTTTTTCTTTCTTACACATCCTTTCTCTTTTTCTCTAAGATCAAGCACATATTTGGAATTTTTCTCAATTTCGCAACTTGTACTTTCTTAATATTAAGCACACTACTTTTTATACTTTCCTCCTTATCTCTCCAATTCCTTTACAAAAGAAGATAACAAAACTATACTAACCCAAGGAATTGTCCCCCCATTTATTTTGACTTCCAAAGAAAAGGCTTAAAGGCTCAAAATTGGCTCCAAAGGAAAAAATTGAGAGGGTCGAAAATTTTGGATATAAAAGTAGCTAAGAAAAGACGGCCTAACATCCTCCTAAATCAACTTAAACACTATGTAAACTTAGGGGACTAGGAGCAAGTTCTAGAAACATATACATGCATACAGATAAATCACACATGAAAGAATTTAAAGCTCAAATCTCACAAGGTAGAAGCACGATTCAAGGCGAACAAGCAATTCACTAATTATGCACCTTTTCACCCAACCATCATATCAAAACGTTAAGCCACACTTAAACATAGATGGAATATAATATCATTGGCAACTCGGTCTAATGTGTCCCTAAGCATGCGTGTTTCTAAGTTCTTCATGTTATGTTCATGACATGGATTCAAGAAAACATTTTTTAGAACACAAAAATCTCCTACGGGTTTTTGGAAAATTAAAGCAAAAACAAACAAAAAACAAAAAGAAAACCCTAAACTCACGGTCCACCACTTCATCCCCCCAAACTTATTTACAACAAAGTGTAAAATAAGTTTGTAGAGTCGGTAGGACGTGAGTAAACTACTGAAAACAAAAACGTACCCTGAAAAAAATTTCGCGTAGAGGTTGAGCGGGGCGAAATTTCGAAGAATTTCGAAAAATCGCGCTGGAAAATTGTGCCCAGGTGGCGGTCCGCCGCAGCTGTTCGGCGGTCGCCGCACGTCAAAGAAGCTTTCCAGCGTTCAGGTGGCGGACCGCCGCAGAGCTTGCGGCGGTCGCCACAGAGAGGTCAGAACCTGCGAAAATTTTTGCAAAGCACAAAATTAAACCAAAACCAAAAATACTTAAAATTAAAGCAAAAATTGTTGGGTTGCCTCCCAACAAGCGCTCCTTTAGAGTCATTAGCTTGACTTTTACCCCCCTTTTTCACTCCTTGGGTGGCTCTTCGAGACCAACCTCTTCATCTATCACTTTGTCTGCACTGTAATACTTCTTAACACGGTGACCATTTGCTTGAAACAACTGTCCATCCGGGGCTAGTAACTCAACTGTTCCACTATCATAGATTTTTTTGATTATGTATGGACCAGTCCACTTGGACTTCAACTTCCCGGGAAACAAAGATAGTCTCGAGTTATGCAACAAAACCACATCCCCCAAGGTGAGCTCTCTTGGACTGATCACCCTATCATGATAAGCCTTCATTCGCTCCTTGTAGATGGATGAACTATCATAAGCCTCCATTCGAAATTCGTCCATCTCGTTAAGAAAAAGACGTCTTTCCTCACCGGCCTTTTGAAAATCTTGATTCAACTTCTTGATTGCCCAATACGACCGGTATTCCAACTCAAGAGGCAAATGGCATGACTTTCCAAACACAAGTTGATAAGGAGACATACCTATGGGACCCTTGTAGGCAGTGCGGTAAGCCCATAACGCATCTTCCAAACGAAGTGCCCAATCTTTTCTGTTCACACTCACCGTCTTTTGAAGAACCGACTTGATCTCTCTGTTTGCTAATTCCGTTTGTCCATTCGCCTGCGGATGGTATGGAGAAGTGACCCTATGCTTGACTCCATATTTGTCCAACACGTTGTCTAACCATCTATTGTTGAAGTGAGATCCTCCATCACTAATGAGGGCACGAGGAGTACCAAACCTGCAAAAAAATATTCTTTCTAACAAAAGCAGTAACCACTTTAGAATCATTAGTTCTGGTTGGAATTGCTTCCACCCATCTAGAAACATATTCTACTGCAAGTAAGATATATTGGTACTCTCCTGATTTTGGGAATGGTCCCATAAAATCTATCCCCCATACATCAAACAATTCCACCTCAATAATGGTATTCATAGGCATCTCCTTCTTCTTAGTGATCCCCCCCGTGCGCTGACATTCATTACATTGAAGAACAAAACTAGCAGAGTCGCGGAATATGGTGGGCCAATAGAAACCGCTTTGCAAAATCTTTATTGCGGTCCTTTGCACACCAAAATGTCCTCCAGTAGGGGATGAATGACACTTCTCAACAATGGCTGCCCAATCCTCTTGAGGTACACACCTCCTAAGTATAGTATCTACACATCTTTTAAACAAGTAGGGCTCATCCCAAAAATAAGATCGTACATCTCTATAAAATTTCTTCTTCTGATAAGGAGTGAGATCAGGAGGATGTACCTTGGCTGCCAAATAATTGACAATATCAGCGTACCATGGGAAAGTGGCTTGAGTGAAAAACAGATGTTCATCGGGAAAATCCTCGTTGATTTCAAGTGATAAGTCTTCTCCTTCCACCGGATGTTCCAACCGCGACAGATGATCGGCCACAACATTTTCACACCCTTTTCTGTCTCTTATCTCAACATCGAATTCCTGAAGTAACAAAATCCATCGAATGAGCCTGGGTTTTGCTTCTTTCTTTGCGAACAGATGCCTTATAGCTGCATGGTCAGTGTAAACAATGGTTTTAGTCCCCACAAGATAAGCTCTAAATTTATCAAAAGAATATACGATAGCGAGCATCTCCCTTTCGGTAGTCGTATAATTAGCTTGGGCAGAATCTAAAGTTCTACTAGCATAATAAATGACTCTAAAAATCTTGTTCTTCTTTTGTCCCAAAGCTGAGCCAACTGCAACATCATTTGCATCACACATAATCTCGAATGGTTGACTCCAATCTGGGGTAATGAGAATGGGAGCGCTCACTAGAGCTTTCTTCAAGGTCTCAAAAGCCTGCAAGCAATCAGAAGTAAAATCAAATTTCACATCTTTCTCAAGCAATTTACAAAGAGGTTTAGAGATTTTTGAAAAATCCTTGATGAATCTCCGGTAGAAGCCAGCATGTCCCAGAAAACTTCTTACTCCCTTCTCATTGCACGGAGGCGGGAGCTTTTCAATGGCTGCAATTTTTGCCCTGTCGACTTCTATACCTGCAGAAGACACTTTATGTCCTAGAACTATACCTTCTTTCACCATAAAGTGACATTTTTCCCAATTGAGAACTAGGTTAGTTTCCACACATCTCTGCAAAACCTTAGCCAAATTTTCAAGACAGTGATCATAGGGTTTTCCAAATACCGAAAAATCATCCATAAAAACCTCCATTACTTTCTCAATTAAATCATGAAATATAGCCATCATACATCGCTGAAAGGTAGCGGGAGCATTACATAGCCCAAAAGACATTTTTCTATACGCAAAAATACCATAAGGACATGTAAAGGCAGACTTATGTTGATCCTCGGGAGCAATAGCAATTTGATTATAACCAGAATAACCATCAAGAAAACAGTAATAATCATATCCCCCTAATCTATCAAGCATTTGATCAATAAAAGGTAAAGGGAAGTGATCTTTCCTAGTGGCTGCATTTAACATCCTATAATCAATGCATACTCTCCATCCTGTAGCTACTCTAGTGGCTATCATCTCTCCATTCTGGCCAGGCACTACAGTCATCCCCCCTTTCTTAGCTACTACCTGCGTAGGACTTACCCATTCACTATCAGATATTGCATAGATAATCCCTGCATCTAGTAACTTTATTACCTCTTTTCGTACTACATCTTGCATGATAGGATTAAGTCTACGTTGGTTTTGCACACGAGGTTTATGCCCTTCCTCAAGTAAAATTCTATGCATGCATGTGGTCGGGCTAATCCCCCTTAAATCACTAATAGACCATCCTATGGCAGACCTATACTTATTTAACACGCACAAAAGCTTTTCACACTCCTCTTCATTCAATGCAGCGGACACCACAACTGGAAAAATGTTACCTGGCCCTAAGAATGCATACCTGAGATGTTCGGGGAGCGGCTTTAGCTCCACCTTTGGTGGTCCCCGTGGTTTTCCCACTGCCTGCCTTCTTTCTTCCTCTTCTTCGGGTGTACGCAATGGCCAAAATGCATTTCCCTTTTGAGGAATTTTCTCCGGTAGCGCTTCCAATTCTGTCACCACTGCACAAACACTTGCATCACAAGATGATAAATCAGCATTAGGAGTAAATGAGTTTATGAGACAAGATTCAAGAGGATCCTGGGTTTGATGATAAGTGACTTCTACTTCTCCCACACAGTCGGTTACGATTTGTATGACACTGCATTCTTGATAGCCTTCTGCCCCCTCCTTTCCATGGAATTTCAGTGCACCGTAGATGTTAAATGTGATGCTTTCATCGTTCAACTTCAATGTCAGCTCTCCCTTTTGTACATCTATCATGGCTCCGCCAGTGGCTAAGAATGGTCTTCCAAGGATCAAAGGCACATTCTTGTCTTCCTGCATATCCAAAACAACGAAGTCAGCAGGAAAAATAAACTCTCCCACTCTTACCAAGACATCTTCCACTATCCCCATTGGCGTTGTTGTGTTACGATCTGCCATTTGCAACGTGATTGAGGTGGGACGGATACTATCAACGTCGAGTTTCCTGTAAAAAGATAAAGGCATCAAATTAATACTGGATCCTAAATCACATAACGCCTTACCTCTCACATCATTCCCTAAAACACAAGATAATGTAAAACTCCCTGGATCTTTGTGCTTGGTGGGTAACCCTTTTTGAATGATAGCGCTGCAGCTCTCCGTTAGGCCCACTGTCTCGTACTTCCCCCACTTTCTCTTCTTTGCCACAACATCTTTAAAAAATTTGGCGTAATTGGGCATTTGTTGAAGGGCTTCTACCAGTGGAATGTTGATGTGGACTTTGCTCATTGCTTCCAAGAACTTGGTAAACTGAGCGTCAAGCTTCTTGCTCTTTAATCGTTGAGGATATGGAATGGTGACACTGCTTTGTGGTAAAGCATCTGCTTGCTGTTTGTCGGCCGGCAGACCGCCGCGATGGGGCGTGGCGACCGCCGGGTCTTCAGCCATGCCAATTCCAGAATCTTCCTCGTCCTGTTGGTGAGTACGCGGCGGGTCGCCGTGTTGGAATGCGGCGGGCCGCCGCACATCATCGACAGACAAGGTACCAGGTGGTTTTTCTATTTCTTTTCCTCTCCTGCCCAGGTCTCCTGCCTCCGGAGGTTGATATGTAGTCCCGCTGCGTAGCTGCACCGCGTGACATTTTCCTTTCGGGTTTATTTCTGGCAGGCTAGGAAGCGACCCTGGAGTGTGCCTGTTTCCTATGGTTGTGGCTAAGATCCCAAGGTTGAATTCCAGCATCCCGACTTGAGTAGCGAGGTTTGCCAACCCTCTTTCCAAGGCGCTGGTATTTCTTTCCAAATTCTCCAACCTTTTGTTCGTCACCTGTCTATGGTTAAGAACCTCAGTAATGCAAACTTCTAACAGAAGCTCCCAACTGGAGCGGGGTTGATCCTCCACACCTGTACATGTTTCATAATCATTAGAACAGTACTCTTGTGCATCATAGGAGTAATCAGAACAGTCTGGGACGTAGTGCGATCACCCACGCTGCTCATCAAAATAACCACATGGATTTCCTACGCCTGCAGGAAAATCCATTAAAACAAAAAGAAAAATAAAATAAAATAAATAAAATAAAAATAAAAATGAAAGCAATTAAAATCCAAAATAGTAAAATTATCCGTTTGAAGATATCACTCCAAAGTGAATTGTCTTCCCCGGCAACGGCGCCAAAAACTTGATGCACTTTTTATTTGCACATAAATACCTGCAAGTATACAGAGTAGGTATAGTATAGCAAAAGGTTAGTACCGGGTATCGAACACGGGGAAGAGGTACACAAAGTGTCTATCTTCTACTAGAACTCAATTATATCTGGAGAAACAAGAATTTTTTGTAACTTTTTGAAAACAGTAAATATTAAAACAGTAAACAACTAAAAACAAGCAAATCACGGAGAGAAAAGTATAGAGATAAGGGGAATTCCAGGGATGTGCTTTCGCTTTATGGTTATACAAATTCCAAACTACAATACCCTAGCACAGTTAATACTTTGAAAGGACGAGTCACCTAGCTTATGCTCATGCGATACAAACGTTGATTACTAACATTAGGGTTGTCAATCCTAACACGTAACTCCAAAAAGCTCCTAAGACCCTTGAAAAGTCCTCACTCTCAATTAACAGTGCCGTGTTAAAGGAAGCTAACTGTAGTGTCTACTAAGTGGATCTAACTCGCTAGAACTCTGTCACAGTTATGAAGCAAGTTGTATTGAATCATACATAATTGTGTCACTCAATTATGAAGCATCATGATTAACTTAGGGAAGAAACAAAGTAAAAACAAAACGGATATTAAATAGAAAACGGAATTGTATAACCAAAGTTGCTACTAACACATCCCTAGAATCCTATGAGTTTAGTTACACATGACTGAATAAACTAAAAACATAGATTGAAGGGAAAGCAATCTGAACATAAAACTAAAGCAAATAAAACCCGTAGGTTGAATCCTTGTCGTTCTTGATGTTCTTGAAATCCTTCTTCAACTCCTTGCACAATTGAAGTACTCTAGCTTTTGATCTCTATGAATGTGTTTTTGTTGTGTGTCGAAAAAAAAACTCCTCTTTGATGAAGCTTGAGGTCCTATTTATAGGGGAAGATTATTCCTCATCATAGAAGGAAAAGATCTTCACAATTTGGTAAATCTTGGAGCAAATCTAGGGCTGGTCGGATTCGCCGCCTTTCTCCGGCAGGCCGCCACACCTTGGCCGGCGGTCGCCGCGTTGGAGTCCAGAGATTCTGACCCTTCGGTGGCGGACCGCCACATGTCCTCCGGCGGTCGCCGGGCGAGACTCTTCTCCTAGCGTAAATTTCCGAGGCGGGCCGCCACATAGCTCTGACCGCCGGGCGCCGGCGGTCGCCGTACAACTTCGCGGCGGTCGCCGGTCGCCGTCTAACTCCAGATTTCCAGACTATGCGTTTTTACTCCCCTTTTCGGCTCAAATATGCACATTTCTCACAAAACACGTCAAAATACCAAAATGTATAGAATATGCAAATAATGGACATGTAGAGTGATTTTGATGACAAAAACGGACCAAATAATGGCCTTAAAACAGTGCAAAATCCGGGCGTATCAATCTACTAAGGAGGAGGCGGCAACAAATTTCAAGATTTGATAGTGTTTAATGAAGTTATGAGCAAACATCAAAAGTGGAGTATTCATGATACAACACAGGTATTTCCTCCTGATAATGAAAATGTTGGTTATGAACAGGATGGTAGCAATTCAAAGAGGACAAAGACTTCTGAATCTGGCGAGTATACTATCCCTTCAAATCCGGAAACTCCTACATCTGGCCATTCAACTAGTTCTCGGCCTATGGGCAGAGACAAGGCAAAAAGAAAAGGAAAAAGTAAGGTAACACAATCTGATTCTACTAATGCTCAAGTTGCTGCAGAACTTCATGCACTAAGGCTAGCTAAAGATAATGAGAACGAACTAGTGAAGGCTCGACTGCAGATAGAGTGTGAAAAGCTAGAAAAGCCCTCTATGAAGATGTACCAAAAAATGTTGATCAAGTTGTTGGACAAAGAGCACTTGTCCCCAGAAGATCAAGAGATGAAACATCAACTAATGGATATTGTGTTTAAAAAATGAATGATTTTAGTTTGATATGAGTTTGGTGTGATAATAAGTTATGTAAGACCATCGTTTGGTGTGACATTAGTTTAAGTAATATTAGTTTGGTGTGCTTTTAATATGTAATGTTAGTTTGGTGTATGTTGGTGTGATCTTTGTTTGCACTTTATGTAATATAAATTTGTGTAATATTAAGTTTATGTGATATGGTCACATGCATCTTCTGGAAAAGCAATTGAGATGTCACAATTATTATTTCTTTATCACATGCATTTTTTTAGATATGATTTTCGTGAAACATGCATTTTCCTGCAAAAGTATTTGAAATGTCACAAACATCATTACTTTATCACATGCATTTGCAGATATGAATTTGATGCTACTTGCATTACAAAAGCTTTGAAATGTCACATGCATCACAGTGTCAATCAAATGAGTTGTCATCGCATGCATTATCCTGCAAAAATTAGATATGTCACATGCTTTACTGCAATTGTGTGTCACATGCTTTACAAACATCACTTCTTTATCTGACAAAAGTTTTGAAATGTCACATGTATCACAGTGCCACTCAAACGTTTTGTCATCGCATACATTATCATGCAAAAATTAGATAGGTCACATGCTTTACTGCAATTGTGTCTCACATGTCTTGGCGTTTAGTGTCACATGCAAATCTATTTAGTCTATACATAGCTGGTGGAAATTTTTTGAAGATACCACCAAGTACTCATTCCACCTCCAAAAAATGTCTTCTGGTGAAAACTCATCACTTTCATCGGATTCAAGTTCTGATGATTCAAATATCATAGCACTCAATGAATGGGAGTAACGAGTTTCTCAACAAAATCATCAAATCTATACAATTGTTGAGAACATGTTATCCGCCAATCACAATCTAATTGTGGGGGCTCAAGCTTCTACAGTTAGAAAAAGGTATTGTGAAAGGCAACGCGAGATTGGTGCTGAGCGTTTGATCAATGACTACTTTAGTCCCAACCCGACATATGGGCCAGAGGTCTTCCGACGCCGATTTCGCATGCACAAATCTGTATTCCTTCGGATAGTCGAAGCTGTTACTGCTAATGATGAGTATTTTCAAGAGAGACGCGATGCTACAGGGAGACAAAGTTTGTCATCGTTACATAAATGTACCGGAGCTATGCGGGTGCTGGCGTATGGGACATCATCTGATGTCGTTGATGAATATTTGTGGATGAGTTCAACGGTGACGAGAGATTCTCTAATACATTTCGTTGAAGGTGTTATCTCATGTTTTGGTGCCACATATCTTAGAAGACCTACTGAACAAGATCTCGCTAGACTTCTATATGTAGCAGATCAACGTGGGTTTCCAGGCATGATTGGGAGTATAGACTATATGCATTGGGAATGGAAGAATTGTCCTAACGCATGGGCTGGACAATATACAGGGAGAAGTGGCAAACCAACGATCATTTTGGAAGTTGTTGCATCATACGACTTATGGATATGACTTGCATTCTTTGGAACTCTAGGTTCGTGCAATGATATTAATGTACTCTATAGGTCTCCTGTTTTTGATGATGTCTTAGAAGGTCGAGCACCATCTGTTAATTACGTAGTAAATGGTCATCAGTATAATAGGGCATATTATCTTACTGATGGCATATACCCTGCATGGGCTGCATTTGTGAAGTCAATTGCTTCTCCACAAATTCAAAAGCATAAGTTGTTTGCTCAATTCCAAGAGTCTATCAGAAAAGATGTTGAGCGAGCATTTGGAGTCCTACAAGCGCGTTTCGCATTTTTGCGAAGGCCATGCCTTGTCTGGGACAAGATGTTGATGGGAAAAATTATGATTGCTTGTATAATCATGCATAATATGATAGTAGAAGATGAACGTGATACATATCAAAATTATTATGATCCTACTGAGTTTTTTGAAGATACACCTACAAGAGCACAAGAAGGAAATGCTGAAGCTTTTTGCTACTCTACTCAACGGATTGGGAGTTTGTGTTCTTATATAACAAATCGAGACCAACTCCGCAATAGAGAAGCTCATATTACCCTTCGAGATGATTTGATTGAGCACATTTGGGATAAATTTGGCACAAATAGTTGAATTTGTAATGTTTATCTTTTTTAGTAATCTTTCTTATTTTTCACTTTAGTTTGTAATTTGGTTTGTTTATTTTCTATTATTGTACCGTATTTCTTTTATTTGTGTATTTTTTATTATAAATTTGAATTATAAAATAATTTATATAATTTTATATGAGTTTTTAAATATATTTGAATAAATATAAAATTTATATTGATTGAAAGTATATGAAAAAGAAAATATGTATTGGGGTTGAGTTGGAGTCATTGATGGATGTAAAAGTTTTAATAAGCTGAGGGTTGTATATGTGGATGAAAGAGAAATGATTATTTAGTTCAAAAGTTGATTGGGGTTGGGTTGGGTGGATGTCACCAATGGGGATACTCTTAGTGCAAAAGAAAAGAAATTGTACGTTCTACTACTGGGAAAATTTGAGTGAAGCATTTCATCAAACAGTTGTGTGGTATCATCTCCCATGGCGACGACCTTCTCGCCTATCTTCTATGCCTCCATTGCTCCTAAAACTCGCACCTCATTCCCAGGTCACACTTCTCCTTTTACTTGTTTCTATTGGGTAACTCGTCGTTGAGGTTGAATTTGCTGCAGGTTTACAAAATGCGCTTTCATGGAGTGCGTCTGCGAATTATGCCAAGCTTCGGATGGCGGCGGCAGGGGTTTCTGCGAAACCTTTATTCATCAAGCACGCAGTAAAGGAGAGGTAACCTGACTTCGTGAAATATCTAATGATTTGTCAGTATTTAACTTGATGAATTTGCATTAATGTTAGATTGGGAGTGCGGTGTGCAACTCTCGAGGAAATTGAAGCAGAGAAGTCGATGATTGAAGAAGATGCTGTAAGAAATTCGTGACTTTTCGTATCAAACCATTTCTGTTCTGCAACGAGTTAAGAATGCAGCTACGATATTCATTGATCAGAGAGAAAGGATGGAGAAGACTATTGAAAACGTTAGATCCAGTTTCAATTCGATTAGGACAGGGAGGGCAAATCCAGCTATACTAGACAAAATTGAGGTACGACGGCGTTCGAATTCCATATGTTTTTTTATTGAATCAGAGCATTATATATGCTACCCTATCTAGGAATTCATATTTAGGGTTCATATTTTGTGCTTTCTCTGTCAATCTTCTATGCAGTAGAACATTTCTTACTCACTTGAAGATATAGCTGCTAGTCTTGTCCTAGTTAATGCATTTTGCCCGTCGATTGATGATTTACTTAATGAAAAAATCTAGCACTGGGCATGAATGTACTAGTCATGTGTAGCCTATCTTCAATTATATTTTCAATGCCATGATCTGAAAGAATGAATTTGTTTAATGAGCACCAGTTGTGTCATGAGAAGAAGCCACATGTATATGTAATAGAACTCATCAATGATTTGTGAGAAAGTGTCATGTGATGATGTTTGATTGAAACGGTTCAGTTATCCTCAAAGGAGTCTTGGCGCCATATGCTCAAGATAGATGTATTGTGTTCTTGCCGCATATTGCGTTCTTAGAAATGACTGCATATTGTTTTTTCATTGCCTTTTCCCGCTTTGCACCGTCTTTTTAGGTAGAGTATTATGGAACACCAGTTGTTTTGAAGAGCATAGCTCAGATAAGTACTCCAGATGCAAGTTCCATATTGGTGCAGCCCTACGACAAATCCAGGTATACACCTTATCATGTGTAGATAGTACATTTGTAAAAAGTTGTAATCAGTCGTTTAGAATTGACATTCGAGGTGAACTGGCATAGAAACTGGGTGAAATGCTTAGTGAATACACCATGTTTTGTCCATCCCGCACACATATGTAAATTAACAGAAAGAAAAGTGACTCCTTGTTAGGTAGGACCTCCATGAGATAATGGTCTCTGTTGAGTTTTTGTCATTGCTGGGAAACTAGGATCAAATTCAACTTTGGATTTACTGTTACATTAAATAATCTGATGTCAAGGTATGGAGATTATCTTTCCCATACTTGTTTGCTTCAACTGGCTGTCACATGCTATATATTGTGGTTTATCAAATTATGTTTAGTTTGTCTTGTTGTTTACAGCTTGAAGTCTATCGAGAAAGCAATTATTGATTCTGACCTTGGGATGACTCCAAATAATGACGGAGACGTTATTAGGTTGTCTATACCACAACTCACATCAGACAGGAGGAAGGTATTGTAGCTGAGTGAATGGGTTTCTGTAGGGCTTATTGTCTGTTTTATCCAAATGGTTTCCACCTTTCTGGAATTGGTCGTGAATTGTCTCTTTGTGGAATTGGTCGTGAATTGTCTATGATAAAGTCGTTATTGACCAAATAATGAGGAAGGTATTGTAGCTGAGTGAATGGGTTTCTGTAGGGTTTATTGTCTGTTTTATCCAAATGGTTTCTGCCTTTCTGGAATTGGATGTGAATTGTCTTATAAAAACCTTCTTGTGAACGTAGAATTGTCAATATGACTCGTTTAGGATCCTTCTCTCTTGATATGCTTTTTGTTATGTTTATGCAGGAGTTGTCAAAGGTTGTGGCTAAGCAGGCTGAAGAAGGCAAGGTAAGCTTTGGAAATATAAATAAATAGGTTAATGCTAAGTTGCTCCATTTACAACTTTGGATTCCCTTTTCTAAAAATAATTCTCCCATGCAATTGTAGTCCACAATCATTAAGTTCATCTTGTTTGTAGGTTGCCATAAGGAGTATTAGAAGAGATGCTATCAAATCTTATGAGAAGCTTGAGAAGGTCTAAAAAATCTACTCGTATGTCTCTCTCGCACCCCCTTCCCTCCCCATGTCATGATTCTGTAACCTGTGACATCTTACAGGAGAAGAAGCTCTCAGAGGATAATGTGAAGGACCTGTCTGCTGATTTGCAGGTACCAATTTAAGTTACTACTATAAGTATACTAAGAAGAGTTTGAAACAGCTAGAAACTCCTCTGTCATCGTCTTCAATCTGTCACATTGTTACAACCCAAATTGAGCACTGCCATGTTGATAAAGAAACATAATATATCTGGGTAATCAATAAATTGTGCTAAAGAGAAGTGTTCTGATAATTCTATGAAGTCCATTGTTGTTGGCCTTTTATTTACCTTAGAAATATTAAATTGCTCATTTTATATATACACAACTTTCTTCTCAATTTCTGTGCGTTATTACAAGTACGCGATTTTTCCCTTTTTTGTTATTCTATCCCGTATTTGTTAGATCTCAGGGCTCCAAAACTTCGTTGATAATTTCGGTTCACCATTTGCAGAAAGTGACGGATGAGTACATGAAGAAGATTGAATCAATCTTCAAACAGAAAGAGAAGGTATATCTCCTTGCATCGTCTTTTCTTGCTTGTTAAAGCATGATAGTATGGAAATACAGACTCCTACCACTCTGCACTGGGAGGCAGGGGAGTCACTCGTTTCCTGCAGGGTGGAACATCTAGTTAACAAAATTGCATCCTTATAATAACATCTATTCTCCCCTTGTAAGACAAGGTTGAAAGTCTCTCTATAGACGGGTCTAATGTAAGCTTTTGTGTTATCAATTCGTCCATATCAACTTCTTGGTCATCACATCAGCAGTAAATTTGGTAGTAGCCACTTATTCTTTTATGTTATGAATTTATCATTTCCACTCCATTATTGTTGTTATCTTTCAGGAACTGCTCAAAGTATGAAGACCTCCCGGCGACATGTAAATGAGATTCACTGCTGTAATGAAAATTTGAGAAGCTCCTTTCACTTGGCTTTGGAGGGTGGTGGTATGTGGTACTCTAGATAAATATGGTATATGCTGCTTCAAGACTTGTTCTTGTTGATAGAGTTTCTTGAATTGTTCTTTTCTGTTACTGTACATTTTTTCTGTTAAGGCATAAATTCATTTGTGACATGTTCAGCTGCATTAATTTGTGGTGGGCTTATTTATCAAGTTTTTCAACTTAAGTTGAATTGTTCTTTAACCCAACTTGTGATTTAGACACGGTTGATTTGGAACCTTTCAACTAAGTGAGCGTTTGATACCGTTGAATTAAGGATATGGATTTGAAATGTTCATTAAGGAGTCCTATTATATGGAAATCCACTCCTTAGATGCGCAAATGTATAAATTATTTTCGCCTTCATCACAAGGCTATTTTACTTCAGCCCAGGGCAAATAAGTCATAACATGATAGGAGGATTTAACTTCATTCCAGAATATTATATTACTTCATTCTAGTAGGTTATTACTTCATTCCAGTAGGATACCCTAATTGAATGATGTAATAAACACATGAAATGATATAATAAACTATTTGAATGAAGTATGTGAAGTATTTGAAGTCATACTGAAGGTCCTATTGGAATGAAGTAAAAACTTTGTCCAATGAAGTAATTAACCTATTGGAATGAAGTATTTTTTAAAGTGAATAAAGTAAAAATTCAGTTCAATGAATTCGAATGAGGCATGTGTTAATCATTTAAAAAAAATCTACAGGAAGTAAGTAATAGTTTCAAGATATTACGTACCAGAATGAAGTAATAAACCTACTATAATGAATTAAAATGAGTTTGTAATGAAGATTGACACATCAACACATCTCATAAAAAAACTAGATCCAATGGCCATAATTTAGTCTATAGTTCAGTCTTTAAAATTATATCGACATTCATCACAAATCGTTTATTAAGATATTAAAATAGGTGTAGCATGGAACATCTTTCAAATACAGCACACATATATACAACACACATGTTACACACAACTACAAACAAACACACACAAATACCAACAATACACATATTGTACACATTACACATAAATTGGGTTTGAATTATTGATATAAATTACAAATCGGATTAATGGATTGTAAATCCGCGAACTATTTATTGAACTCAGGGTTTTTCCTAATCTATAAAAGTGATATTTAAATACTATATGTACTTTAGTGTATTTTGAAATTTGTCCTAGATTTTAATTTCATGTAAATAAAAAGCAACGTCTTCTCATAAATAGAAGATGTGCCAAATTCAACACAAATCATGTTGATTTGATTTTTTTCTTCATCTTATTATAGAAATGATAATGATGTGTCGGGTTTAAATAATAGGAGTAATTATTTTAGTTTAAATTTTAAACATTAAAAGGATATTATTTGGTATTTGAACTTTACATGTTATCTATTTCCGATGCCAAATCAATTTTGGTTGCAATTCGAGAGGGTGGAACTTCCATTATACACAAAAATTTATGTACGTATTTATACATCAAACTTATAAATTATGGTAAAACTCAAAATTCACTTAATTAATGGATTTACAACCAATTAATCCTTACAAATTGATTAAAGGCTCGTGTCTTATTTTACTATTAATTCTATTACATATTCTATTATTACATATTTTTTTTAAATGATTAACCTTGTTTCACATATTCCTAAAAATCGTGTTTAAATCATATATTTGATTATTCAAACTACACACTGAAGTTCCTACAATCTTTTTTTCAAATATCAGAATATATATTGTACTCCCTCTTATTTATTAACATCTGGAATTTATAGAAACTAAATTGTCAATATAAATCATATACTACTACTCATTACTCAATAATAGAAAGTAACAATTCCAATAGGAGTTGGGCAAGTTATGCTCTATGCTTTTTTTAACAAGTAGTACAACTAAAGTAGGCAATTACAACTTTACTATTCATGTTTTATCTATACAGGCACATGATATTAATTTATGGGATGTTTAAGTTTTAGGCTGCTATATTAGACATTTTGATAGTCATCACCTACCGTTTTAAATGTAACCGAAGACTAATATCCAAATAAAGGTGAATAACATAATCCATCATTTTCTTAAAATTGATACTACTTGATAGTGTTTTCAATCCAATAATGCAAAAATTCGATTAATATTCAAAGAAAAGTCAATAATTTAATCTGTCCTTTTCTAATAGTAATACTAATTAACTAACTAATGTAACACTCACAACTAGTCAGACCGATTTATCTATGACACAATAGGTTCTTTTTCTAAAGGATATGCTTTTCTTTTACTAAAAGAGGATATGCATGGACTAAACTATCAATCAACGATATAATGCATAAGGAAAAAAAAACAAATTTCACAACGACTTCTTTACAACAAGACAAACTAAATAAAATTCACACCATATTATACCTCGTTAATTATGGTAATTAGATATCGATAACAAACTAAACAAACTTAAAAAATCATATATTGATCGACGACTTCTCTATAATAAGAAAAAACTAAAACAAATTTCACATAAAAATATACCTAGTTAGTTATGGACTTATGGTAATTAGATATCAATAGAAAAGACATTTTTATCACCGAGATGGAGAATATTTTCAACTAAAATAGTACTCCATTCGTCCTCAAAGAATATGCACTTTGGGTTCGGCACGAGTTTTAATATAAAATAGACTTATGGTAATTAGATATCAATAGAAAAGATGTTTTTATCACCGAGATGGAGAATATTTTCAACTAAAATAGTACTATCTCCGTCCCCAAAGAATATGCACTTTGAGTTCTGCACGAGTTTTAAGTAAAACTGGTAAAGTAAGAGAGAAAAAGTAATTAAGGTATTGTAAGTGGAGAATAAGTACCACTAAAGAAAAAAGACTTTTCAAAATAAAAAAATAACTATTCTCATGGGATGGACTAAAAAAAGAAAGAGTTTTACGATTGGAGTATAATAAAAGAAAGAAAGAGAACGAGTACAAGGTAAACTCTTACCTTTTTACTCTATTTTTTAATCCTCCCATTACATGTCTCTTTTACTCTATATTTTAATCCTACCTTTGCATATCCTTTATCCATTAGATAGTGTTTTACCTAAACTTGAATGGTTTGTTCCATTTTAGTAGGACTGTCCATTCGGATATCATGTACTCCTTCCGTTTTATAGGATGTCACACTTAGAGATTGGCACGAGATTTTAGGAGGTATTTTTTTTTTGTGTTAAATGAAAAGAGAAAATAATATATTTATATTAATGTGAGAGAGAATTTTTTTTCAGAAAAAGAAGTGTGACATCTTTTATGGGACAAACTAAAAAGGAAAGTGTGACATCTACTATTGGACAGAGGGAATATTAACCAACTTTGATTCAAAAATTATTGGGTATTTGGTATCTGATGTCCGAAATTATAGGTATCAGGATCAGGTTCAAGTACACGTATTTTGGGCATATCGGGTTACCCAATAGACTAGCTAAAATTAAATAATGATTAAAATTATTTTAACTTAGAATTTTTAGTCTATTAGAAGAAAGTGGTCCCATCCCATTTTTGCCTCTGATCACAGCTCTGGCCCCTGGGCATCCAAATCTTGTTCCTTGGAAATGCTGCTTCGACTGCAAGGGAATTAATTGGCCATGCGACTGAAAACAATTACTCATTTTCCCTTCTTTTATAATACATGTGAGAGTGAAGGGGAGTGATAGAAAGCTGAAGAAGAGAGACGATGTGAAAAGGTTTTGATTTTCAAGATTTTGAAAATTTTGGCGATCATTCTTTGGATAAAAGAACCAGCAGACATCTAACTAGCGCTTCCTCCATTCCACAATAAAAGTCCAATTTAGTTATGACACGAATTTTATGAAATGTGAAAAAATGGACTAAATAAGTTAGTGCAATATAAGCCCCGCTTATATATATACTCCCTTCTTCCCACTGTGGATGTCCATCATTCCTTTTTAGTTGGTCCTACTTAATATGTCAACTTTTTTATATTTGAAAACAAATTCATTCTCATCTCTCCTCACTAAAACACCCAACTACATTTTCTCTCTTTATTATACCGTAATAAAGAGATGTCCACAATATTGAGTATTCCTAAAACTCCGTGTCATTCAAGATTGTGGACATCTTGGGTAGAACAAAGATAGTATTAATTTTATAATAAAATGTGAGTGTAATAAATTAGTAGAATGTGAAACCTATTTATCATTTATGATAAAAGTGAAATAAAATTCTTAGTGTGAGATGGAACAAAATGACAAAATAAAACTCTTATCGTGAGACGGAGAGAGTATTAGAAATAGAAATGTGCATATGGGCCGGCGAAGTCATTTTCATCCAGTTCCCTTTAGGGGATTAGACAGCTGGATCTTCGAAAGAATCAACGAGCCCGAGTCCTGATAAACTCAGCATTTGAGTGATATTCAGTGATTATTTTCGTTAGATTTAGATGTTTTGTTTAAGTATTTGAGTTAGTTAATTATAATTTGAAATGTTGATGAGTTTGTAGAGTTTTGAAGTACAATCAATTTAAAGAGGGCAACCGATAAAAAGACAGGAAGTTGGAGTCGGAAAGTATATAATGTCAGAGTAGTACTCCCTTTGTCCCATTAAAAATGCAACGTTTTCCTTTTTTGGTTGTCCCATTAAAAATGAAACGTTTTCTTAAATGGAAACAACTCTATCTCTATTTTTTCATCTCTCTTACTTTACTCTCTCTTCATTAACTCACAAAACAACACTACATAAAATCCCGTGCCGATTCTCAAATGTTGCATTTTAAGTGGGACGGAGGGAGTATATAGTACAACATTTAAAATTTTATTTTACATTCGATGTCAATAGGCATACTATGATTGATCAATCAATGATCAAATTTCTGACTGCTGTTTATTCTTTCTTTTTACTCCACTTGAGAGTAGAGAAAAAGGCGATAATCAATTTCTTTATTTCAAACACTACTGATTTTTCAACTTGAGTTACTTCAAGGTTAATTGTTCCAAAGGAAAGGCGAACGATAATACTTTCTTCGTGGATTAATTATTATGAAAGACCACGTCCATATTTATAAAGATTCCTAAGCTACGTGAGTCCTTTCCTTTTCTTTTACATTTTTTCTCTTATATTTTTTCTTTCTATTTTTTCTATTATCTTATTTTATTCTCTCCGTATAATTAGAAACACTATATTTTTTTTAAAACTCATGTCAAAAAATTACGCCCCATGACTTAGCGAGGAAACGGGGGAGTAAAGTAATGCTTACTATTAGGTGAGGTCTAATGGATAATTGGATACAGTACTATATACTATCCCCGTTCCTGAAAGTTTGATACAGTTTATCATTTCAGTATGTCCCTGAAAGTTTGACACACTTCACTTTTTACTATTTTTTGGTAGTGGACCCCACATTCCACTAACTCATTCATACTCACATTTTATTATAAAACTAATATTTTAAAAGCAGGATCCTCATCCCACCAACTTTTTCAACTCACTTTATTACAGCATTCGAATAATATAATGAAAGCACATGTTATTTTCTCCGTCAACGAAAATAGTCCTATGGGCGGATGATACAAGTTTAATAAAAAACTGATAAAGTAAGAAAAAGAAGGAAAAAAATGAACAAAATACGAGAGAAAAAGAAAAAAAAGATTACACTATTATTAATAATTTGAGAAAACTTTCAGGTTTAAGATAAAAGACTAATATTTGTGGTATCTCAAAATGGAAAGATGGGATTAACTTGAGTTGAAGGAGAGAGTATAAATGTAACCGCCCGGATTTCTAGGGTATAATAAATACGGCGACTGCTACCAAAACGGACTTAAAAGCAATAAAAACATAGGCTAGAGTTTCATTTAAAGAGATTTGACCAAGGTATTAAACAAACTATCAAAGCAATAAGTCAACGGTTTAACCAAGAAAAAAATCAATGAAGATTAGATACCAAAAACTATGATCAAAAGTCAAGGGTTCGACATAGATTAAACAATAAACCACAACATGTCTCAATCTTCTAAACCGAAAGGAATAAGTTCAAAATAGCCAAATGATACTAATAAGTTTCAAAAATTCAGCGGAAGCAACCAAGAGAAAGTGAAGCTATGTATGAAGACACAACTACACTCGAAGTTCAAAATATCCATCTTATTTTATTAATGTGCTCAACACCCGCCACCGCTCGTCGCCGTTCAACCTGCACATAAGGAAAACACATGCAGGGCTGAGTATTTTGAAATACGCAGTGAACTCGTTGCCAAAACCTTTTATTTATTATGCCACCTTACCATAGAGAACTCGAGTTTTACAGTTATCAAAATAAATATCATCGAGTATCACAAAAATATTTTCATAGACTGGTCAGTCAAACAAACTCCCCAATTCCTCATCAATTTCCACAATCACAACATTACCATGGTGCGGCGAAAGTGTGGCCACACTTTTCGCCCACGAGACCGGCCGACTAGCAAGGATGGCTCCCGATCCCACAGTGTACACTAGCCTGGTAGGATTTGCGGCCCTACTCAGACCCGAATTCGTTTATACATATCCATAGCCCTATGGCCCAATGGAGCGAACTCTCAAACTAGGCATCAGGCGCACAACATCATCAAAAATAATCACAGGCATGACATAACAGTTTAAACCACCCTTATCTCTCCACTTTCATAAATTTGCAACATAAAAGAGTTTAAGAATAAAGTCCACCTTGACTGCTTAGATTTCAAGTACGTTTCTCTCTTTTGTTATCCGGCTTCGCAACCAAAGTTTCACCTTTCAATCACATATGCACATATCATGTATTAGCTTCAACATCAACTCCTAAATCATGCATGTCCCAATGCTTCCCCTTTTTCCCACCGATCCGGTTTACATTTATCATTCAAAACCAAGACACGTTCATCATATAAGTTTATTCACTCAACAATCCTAGATCTAACATCAACTTATGTCACACATGAGGGTTATTCACGTGTCACACATACACACACGCACACACACGCATGCATACACACACACGCACACACATATTTTCCATATACCATTTAACCCACTTTCACTCAATCTAGATGCATGGGGGGTTCAAGAATACCGATTAATCGGTTAGATGAAGAGAGATTAATATGTAGGTACCTTTTCTTGCCAAAACAAATGGTAGAAACAAAGTAGAGACTTGATTCTTCAACAATCCTTGAGGCTCAAACTCTAGTTCTTCTTAAAAGATAAAGAATTACTGGAGAAAGTAGAAGAAAATTGAGAGAGAGGGGAGAGAGAGAGGAGGCGTGTGATATGGGGTGGGAGGCGAAAAATTTTGTAGTTAGGGTTAGGTCTTGCTCTTATTTATAGGGTTCAATAAAATCTTTAGGTAATTAAATAGAATATTTGGGAAGATTTGATTCTCCACAATTAAATAAAATAAATATTGTGAAGTAGAGAGGAAGAAAAAGTGGCGTGAATTTGGGTAGGAAATTAAGGGATTTTCGAAAATCCTTGGCTTTTATTTAGCCAAGATTTTGTTTGGTATATTTTTCAGAGTAGAATAAAATATCACGGAGCAAAATAAAATAATAAATCTCCCACCAAATATTGGAAATAGGCGTGTATATGGGTTCTCCCATAAGGAATAGATTTTAATTATTAACTAAAATAAGATATGGCAAGATCTCCTTGAGGTATGGTAAAATTTGCTAGAATATTTATATTTATTCATGGAAGAGAATAAATAAGAGATCAAATAATATAATAGAATAATCTCTTCTCCCATAAATAGGAGATTTTCAAAAATCTCCTTTGAATAACATAGGGGTCGAAAATTTCGAAATAAAAATGTGGTTAAAGTATTTATGGAAATATCCTAATAATCTCACTCACCCTTAAACAAATAATTCACCACATAATTTCACCTTTAATTCAAATATTCATAAGCCACGTCATATACTCAACGAGTTTGACTTTTCAACTCAAACTCAACCCTAGACGCGACTTGGTTATAAGAACTCATGCAATAAATTCATTCGTCAATTAATTCACGTCTCCCACGTCATCAATAAAAATTTTACGGCTCTAAAATTAGAGTTCGAAAAAGTGGGATGTTACAATAAAATTGAAAATTATTTAGAAATTGATTTATAATGCTAACTAGCAAATAGTAGATTGATTGACTACTTTGGAATCCAAAGTTAGGATAGTTGGATTTTTCCCTATTCTCGAAGTCACTATCAAATGGAGTACTATATTGCAATCTTTGGTTTGAAGAATATGAAATTTTACAAATGAGATAATCATTAAATAAAAACTTTCATGTAAATTTCAACTGATCTAATATATAAAACTAATAGAACTGGCAACTTCAACACCACTACAAATATATAAACCTGTTTATCCACTAATAAAGTTATCACTACACATCAATTTCATAATTAATGCTTATCTAATCCTGCAAACTAATCACAATCTAAAAACAGTGTGACGAGTGAGAAAATTCGAGAAAATTCAAACCAAAGAAAACACAAACAGTTAAAGTAGTCGGCAAAATTTTGAAAAGTATTAGTACTACTACACGTTGCATAATTTTCAAACACAGATAACGACTCAGCCATGCAAGAATCAGTCACGTTTAAGTTGTAATAGTAAATCTTCAAACTATTTCCTCTATAAATAGAGCTAGCAAATCATCTCCCCAATCATCAATCCAAATACTAAATTGTCTACTTTATTAACACGATGATTTCATCCAATTATTATTATGTTGTTACACTTGTTATAGCCTTGATTGCTAACGTACCATGTGAGGCACAACTATCTTCAACATTCTACGATAGTACATGCTCCAATGCGCTGAGTACAATCCGGACCTCCATCCGGCAGGCCGTGTCAAGGGAGCGGAGGATGGCCGCGTCCCTCGTCCGCCTCCACTTCCACGACTGCTTCGTTCAGGTTAACATTCTCTCACTTTCACGATCATATGTTAGTAGTACCCCCTCCATCCCACTCTAAGTGACACATTTTCCTTTTTGGGATGTCCAACTCTAAATGACACATTTCTAGATATAGTATCTAGAAACACCACTCTCTTACTTTATTTTCACCACTAAACTCATAAAACAACACTACATACAATTGTGTGCCGAATTAGACATGATCAACTTAGAGTGGGATGAAAGGAGTATATCGTTATGTGCAGTGATGGACACAGAAAATAATATTGATAAGGGCCCTCAACTTTATATGTATAGTTAACCTGTCATTGTTATTAGGGATGTGATGGCTCAATCCTATTGGATGATAACACGGGAGAAAGAGTAGCATTGCAGAATAACAACTCTGTTAGAGGGTTCGAAGTGGTGGAAGCCGCGAAGCAGGCGGTGGAGGCGATATGCCCCGGCGTGGTGTCTTGCGCGGACGTGCTGACAGTGGCGGCGCGTGATGCAACGGTGGCTGTTGGAGGGCAATCATGGACCGTGAAGCTAGGGAGGAGGGATTCCACCACCTTCGCCTCCAGAACACAAGCTGAAACCGATCTTCCTCGCGGCAGCGATTCTCTTCAAACCCTCATTTCCAACTTTGCAAGAAAAAACTTAAACGAAAGAGATATGGTTGCTTTGTCAGGTATTTGTACTAATCATTAATCCCTCTCTCTGCTGGTATTAAATATTTCATTTTTTTTGTCCGTTCAACTATAAATTTTTTATTTCACTTTCAATATTTTTAAAAAAATACACTCACATTTCATTAACTCAATCAATTTGCTACATTTTATCATAATTAACTAATATATAAAAATAAAACTTATATTCCATTAATTTTTTTACTCACCTTCTTTTTACAAAGTCAAAAGATCTTTTAAAATCCAAGCTAAGTCAAAAGTGGGATAGTGTTACCAGACGAATGGATTATTTATTACCATGATAAATATATATAAGAGTGCGTTAAAATGCAAACAATTCTGCAGGATCACACACAATCGGCCAAGCTCGATGTGCGACTTTCCGGGCCAGGATCTACAGCAACACCAGCATCGACCCCGGATTCGCAAGCACGCGGCAGCGGGGGTGTCCTCAGACCGGCGGCAATAACAATCTGGCGCCTCTGGATCTGGTGACGCCGAATTCGTTCGACAACAATTATTTCAGGAATTTGGTTCAGCTGAAAGGGCTGCTGGCATCAGATCAAGTTCTCTTCAGCGGCGGATCGAGCGACAGCATTGTGCAGGGATACATCAACAATCCGAGGAGTTTCCAATCGGATTTCGGCGCCTCCATGATCAAAATGGGAGATATCGAACCCTTAACCGGCGGAAATGGGATAATTAGAAAGACATGTGGTTCTGCTAATTAAGATAAGATCGATACTACTAGATTTTAAATAAATCAATGTGTCGTTTTCGAAGAATGTGATGTGATCATGTAATTCAGTGTGGTTGCTTCTATCAAGTGTTTATCATGGTTTCAATAATAGATTGTCAAATGGAGTACTAAAAAAGAAGTAAATCTAATTTTTTCCTTCTTTTATATACCGACTCAAATTGATTATTAATGGGGTGCGTTAAAATGACAACATTTTTAAAGTGACACTATGATACCACGCTAGACTGCAATATTATATATGCTAGACTGCAATAGTATAAATGCTAGACTGCAATCTATAGATTGCAGTCTAGCGTATTGGATATTGCAGTCCAGCGTATTGGATATTGCAGGCCGCGTCACCTTGCAGTCTAGAGTACTTGATATTGCAGTCTAGAGTATTGGATGTTGCAGTCCGCGTAAATTTACTCTTGCGAATTTTTTATGATTGCCACATGACAGCTGATTATTCGTCCACGCGTACAAATGATTGGCTAGAAATGGTGGTATGATGTTATTTTAAGAGGGGTTGTCATTTTAACACGTCCCTATGTTCTGATTCTATAAATAAATGTCTATTTTGGTTTATCACATCTTATTAAAAACGTGCATGAAAATAGATGGTAAAAAGTTAATGAATTTTTATATTTATTTTTATATAAAATATTAATTTTATAATAAAAACAGATGTTTTATGAAGTACTTACTAAATTATTAAAAATGAAATAAAATATTTAATGAGTAATGGTCTAAAATAGAAATATAAAATATTTAACTAAGGAGGTAGATTGTATAATATGACATATTTAATAACGGAGGATGATTGTATTAGATAATCATGGTGAGTCTTCCTTTGAATAAAAGAATATTCTTTCCATTAAATCGGAACTCTAGAAAATTAAGCTACCAATACAACTGAGCTTTGTGAAATATGTACTATTATAAAATACTCTCTCTATTAAAAATAGATCATATTTGCTAATTTGGATATTTCTTAAAAACAGATTAATTTTATTTAAGGAATTTTTTTTTCTTTCTAATCAAGTAATACCCATTCTCCACTAACAATCTTTCAATTACTTTTTTTTCTATGTCTCCATGACTCTATTACTTCACCAATTATGCATTAAAACCCGTACCATTTCAAATGTTATCTATTTATTAGGGACGGGGGAATATAAAATATTTTGGATGAAATATATTCCGTATATGTAACACTAATTATTGAATTTGCAAAAAGAAGTAATGCAAAATATTGTTTAAATCATAGAGCTCAATATTTAGATTAAATTCTGATATTATTAAAATCAACATGGCTTTAGTATGAAGAAAAATATTGTACTCCACTAATGTACAACTTAATTAAAATAACTCATACTAATATTAGCATTAAAAATCGATGACAGGTTGCAATGGACCGGGTCGGCTCCATGCCCATTCAAAATGTGGGTAACTAACAGTTATTTGTGTATATGCACATGATTTGAAGTGGACAACGAGACAAAATGCAAAGGACCGGGTCGGGTGATATGCGCCCTTGGTTGTTATATTATTTGTATATTCTGCAATTTGCACACCATTTTGCTATCAAAATGTTGATTCTCTAATTTACATATTATACTCCCCCGTCCCAAATGTAACACCCCTTGTTCAATTAATTAAATTGAATAAGTGGAGTCACACTTTAATGTGCTTAATCTCTTATGAAGTACTCTCTCCGTCCCATTAAAGATGACTCACTTTCCTATTTTGGTTTGTCTCAACTAAAATGACCTATTATTAAAAATGAAAACACATTTTTCTCTACTTTATTCCCTTTCTCTTACTCTCACATATAAAATAAAGTTGCATAAATTCCCATGCCACCCAAGAAATGGGTCATATTCCTTGGGACGGAGGGAGTACATGTTTATATACCATTTATTACTAGTATTTTCTTTCCTTAAAACATAACAATTGAAGTATTACATAATTAGCAACCTGCTATAACAAATACCTTTCAATTATATATATAAAAGATCCTTAACTAAACATGCTACGTAAACCGCTCTAACTTAAATAGTGAATTGATATGCGCAGTTGCCCAACAAGCGTACCTCGCTACATTACTCTTCCAAAGAGAGAAGAAGGGATGAGCTTTAAAATCTCGTAGTGTAAACGAATTCTAGAATACTTTCTAAAACTTTAATCTATATCGCCACCCCCGCAAAGTAATAACTTTAGTACTTGGAACGTAGTACAAGTGTACAACATGTATTCATATTATATTTCTCAATCTGATATCAACCAATATATAAATTTTGATAGTATCCCCCAACAATTCTATCAAATCATACAACAAGTTTAATCATATAAATCAAATTGTGCTTCCAACGATACTATGTTACCTGTCAACCAAATACTATTTTCTGTTGTGAAATTACTGTGATACAAAGATACACTAAATGTGCGTAATACGACCTAATGAAGAATAAGAGATTACACGAAAATAAACTGAATTGAAAATTCAAAAATCGAAACTGTAAACTTTAAAGATGTAAGCTGAGTCGAGGAGTCCTCTTTCCGAAAGATGATAGGCCCGCTAGTGCTCTCGGATTGGCGTATCGTCCTTAAAGATAAAACAACTTCATCTTGTTCGTTGCAGCACCGTAGACAAAACAAGCTCCGCTGAACAGGATGATGGCAAGGGCAGTGTTTCGACGAAAGACTATGCAGAGAGAATGAAAGAGCTATGCAATGCAATGCTATGCTTGGTATGCAATATTGTGAGCAATGCATGGAGTGACTGTTGGAACATAGATACTAAAAAGTATTTTTTGAGTTTATTATGAATTTGATAAATTGCTTGTATATTGTAAACTCTCCTTATTTAATGAGAATAATAAATGTTTTCTTCATACTGTGTATTTTACTTTAATGAGTATTGACTGTATTTATTATATATTTAATTATATATTTAATTATATGATTAAAATGCGGGAAAGTAAAATCAGTCTAAATCTTCTTCATTGAAGGCAGGGTTGTGGAACAGGTCATCACAGTAGGTGGCCCAGCCGGAACTTTGTAGAAGTAAAACTTTTTCACAATCTAGATAGGCTTTCGCTACCTATCGTGAAAGGTTGCAATATCCATCCGAAAGTCGTCTTTACCTTGAGAAGGACTAGTGACACTGGTGTGGTATAACATTGAATGGATCTAAAGTATAGACATGTCTTTGTTGCCATCTACTGTAAGACGATGTCTTGGAGATTTAATATTTCTTAATCTTTGTAATAATATAGGACACACGTTATTTAATCACACGTTGCTTTGACTTATCAGTAGGTGCAGGTTTTTCGAAACTCAATATTCCTGATATCTTGGGTAGTAGTAATTAAATTACTAGCATGGTGTCAGTTTTATTATTACATTGAAACGTGTGCCTGCGTGGTTTGACTATATCCTCAAGAGGTGTTCGAGAGAAGTTCTATTATTCGGAAACTTGGCCGGTTTGGATTTAATCCAAGAATAATTAGAAAAGTAAAGTATATTATTTTAATATACATCTCGTACTAGACAAACTCTTGGAAATAAAAAGATGTTAATTAATTTAAAGTCTATAGCAGACTACAAATTAATCAATGGATATAGAAAGTCTTAGACACGAGAAATAATAAAAAGGTTAACCCGGATTGCTTGTAATCACAGATTGGATGAGCGGTTAGTATTTCTTCGATAGTGGGACAAGAAATATTCCATTGGCCTTATATTGAATTACGGGTTATAATTTAAATAGTAAAGAAGGTCCAATTGGGGAGGGCCCAATCCAAGCCCCATAGACTCCTAACCTAGCCCATCATAAACTCTATAAATAAGAATGTAAGGAGAGGAGACAAATACACAACAAAAACCCTAGCCTCCACACTCTAGAATTTTCGGCCCCCTCTCTCCCATAGGGGTTTTGGAAAATTCCCCTTTTGTGTGTTTTTGGCTTTCTTGTCTTCTCCTTCAAGATCCTTATAATTTCTAAAAGATTCCTCCCACAAGGAATTTAGATCTATAGAATTAAGGGTCATAGATTAGAAGATCCTTGGTCTTGCAATCTTATTCAAGCTTCAAGATCTATACGTGGAGAAGTAGCGAGCCACTTCGATTCTTTGGAGAATCATAATTGTAAGTATTCAACATCATAATTTAATTATAAATTATGTGATTAATTGCGCAATAATATGTCTCTACATGTTCAAGCATGAAATTGAATCGATCCACAAAATCTCCTAAATAGATTCTTTTGTGAATTTATTTAATTTGCAATATCCGCTGCGATATACCCCAACAGTGACTACCGATTTATATGCCATGTCCACTGCATTAGGAGCTGCTGGAGTCAAAAACCATTATGTATGTCATTATGGCTTGACTATGACCGTCGGGGGTTACAAGCTGTTACGGAGCTGAAAAGACATGATGCATCTAGACACGGTACACAACAGGATTCATTGTGGACCTTTTGGCACACGATGCGTCGGGGTCCATCGTGGACTAGGACTTGCCATGCGTCAGGGACAACTGGAATTTGATGTGGACTAAAAGAATAGGTGGGGCTCGGACCACACTCAACGTGTAATTGTCAAGATCCAAGTCCAAGTCCACGGGACACGGTGCACGGGTCATGGGTCACAGGTCCAGGTGCGCAACTCCCAGCTCACGGCCTCGGCGAAGAGGGCGGCGGCGCACGCGTGTGGCCTCTATTGCCCATCTTAGTCAACGATAATTATTACACGTAATAATTCATCTTATTAAATAACTATTCAAAGAGGTTTATCATCCCCGATGTGGGATAATTAACACTTAATTAATCCATTGACTTTTCTCATAGCTCATTTTAAGCTTTATTGTGACCAACTTTAATACATTTTTTCTCACTAACCGGGAATCTGCTTTGAGAGAATGAATATACTAGTGTCATCTACTCAGAACGTAGATCAACGCTATTGCATTTAATTTTACAAAATTAAATGTCTTGTCACATTTATTATCGGTCAAAGTTCTTTGACTAAGTATGATTCCAACAATCTCCTAAAATAAGAAAACTAAATCAAATATAGTCCTAACAACATGTGGAAATAAATAATAAAAATAATACAAAAGATATTTCAGATTTCTTCATTCTTTTTAATCATAATGAAATACTACACACATATTTATAATATACGTGGAGTATAATGTTCTCCAACAATAAAGAAGCTAAATCAAATTCGAACAAACTAAATCAAATATAATCCTGACAACTTATGAAAATAAATGACAAAAATAATAGTATAAAAGATATTCTAGATTATAAAGGATATTAAATGAAGTTGCAGAAATATTTGTATCACGATCCCTATTTGCTGTTAGCTTTCTTTTCCATATGTAAGTCGTAGTTTTACGATAATATGATAAAATGAAATTACACTTGTAATTACATATTTTAATTGACATTATACATGGATTAGTAATGTCAAATTTGTTGCGTACAAACTACAAAGTAATATTCCTAGTAACACAAAAACTGATTCAGAATAGAGTACTAGAGAATTTTCAACTCCAATAATATACTTAATGAGTTGAGAACCACGTACGTATAATTTATTTGAAATATCAGATATGCTCTTACTACTAATCTTCTAATTTAAAAAAACGTGGCAAGTCGTGGTGAGACCAATTAGAACTTTTAAAGCAAAGAAAAACAGTTTTAAGGAAAAGATGGCATTTGAAAAATATTGCAATACTACATTAATTCCGTCTTTGAGTTTGTATTTCTTTTCGGACGGTTCCAAGGTTGAGTTATTTTTTTTTTTTTTTTGCAAAAACCTTTATTTCTTTCATACTTTGCTCATTTTAATCTCTCTTTATTTCTCGTCGAACTTTATTATCTTCACTTTAACCTTTAACACATTAATTTTTTAAATTCACCGCCAAAAGAAAAGCCCCTATAAATTGAGCTAATTAACAATCTCTTCAATCATTATTCCTAACTTCTTGTTTACGCTCAACCTCAATAACACAGTCGTAAGCAAGTTGAAGATTTCATCGAACCATTATTATCATTATTTTGCAACACTTGCTATACTCTTCATCGTGCCATCCGACGCACAACTATCTTCGACGTTCTACGACAGACATGCCCCAATGCGCTGAGTACAACCAGGCCTCCATCAGGCAGGCCGTGACCAACGAGCAGAGGATGGCGGCCTCCCTTATTCGCCTCCATTTCCACGATTGCTTCGTTCAGGTATTCATCTAATATTCTTTCTTACAGTAATTAATTTATTTATTATGCTTAATTATATATTTTGGTAAATAATTTGTTTTTTTTTTTTTTTTTTTTTTTTTTTTTTTTTGACTGACAGTTTTTACTCATGCCGAGGAGTTCAATCAGACATTTTAGACTTATGTCGAGGAGTTAACAAGTCTTTGGACTGAATTTAATTTGCAGCTCAAAGCTTATGAGCCCATTCTTTTCATTTTTCTTTCTTCTTGAGCCCAATAACACTTAGGCCCAAATTACACATCCTTGCATACGGACGACTTCAAACAACCGCCTCATTTCACCTTCTGCAGCGGCTTGCGGCCTCTTCTCAACATTTTTTCATGCGCCCTTTCCTAGCGGGTCTTTCTCCGGCTGTCTTGCTACTTTCTTCTCCGGTAAATCAGTCATCGATTGGGCCATTCTGTCATCGATCATCTTTGGCCTTTACGGCCAGCTCCTTGTTTGGAGAGTTGTTCGGTTGCATACTTCCTCTCCCCCTCGGCCGGAAAAACTGTGAACTCCCTTCTCTGTATTCTTATCTTGACTGTTGTTGTTATCTCTTCGGCCTTGTCAACAGGAACGAACATACCTACTATGGCCGTCCGACATCTTCACCTTCAGGTCTTCCTTCACAGGCCTCTCTGACTCTACCGGCAACAGTTCTTCTCGGCTCTCTGCAGTTAGCCTTTCTTTTCGGCCCTGTGTAGTTAACCTTCTTCTTCGGGCGTGGCTGCTCGGGGTTGGCCACTTGCCTTTCATCTTCTCTCATCTCAATGAATATTCCGGTTGGGACTTTCCTCCCCCACTCAGCCTTTCTTCTCTTGTCGGCTTTGTTCGTTCAGCAGCGTCTTTTGGCAGCAGGTTCTTGACGTCCTCCCGCCGACATCTCATTCCCACCAGCTTTTCACAGCAGTTGCGTGGCGATGCTATCTCTCTTCCCCGTGCCGCGTAGACGTTGGCGATTCTCTTCTTGATTCTTGAGATAAATCGTTTGGCAGTGGTTGATATCTCTCCCTCGGCCAAACGCTTCTGCAATTATAATGTTAGTTCGCAGCCTCTCCCGGCTGCCCCCTCTTTGACAGTAGCTTCTCCTCTCTCGATGGGGCCGGCCATCTTCTCGACATTTCTTAATGTGAATCTTATAGATTGAAGACTCATAAATTTGCCCCGGACTTATTCTTGTAAATAAACCCAACAAATGAACAAGGTAAACCAAGAAATGGAATAAGAAAAACGGATAAAAGGATAGAGGATGGATTAGTGTTATGATTTAGGTGAAGAACAAGAAAATAATCCCAAAGGCACTTTCACATACAAACACCTAATGGCTCCACAAACTAGCAACACAAGAACTAGCAAGCATACCTTTACAATCAACCTTAGCCAGGCAAAAGATCGAATGCAACCCGAAGGAATTTGATAAGTCTTCAAAAGATGAAGAAGGTGAGCTCTCAAATATGGAGAAATTGTCTCTTACAAATATTCAAAAGCTGAGAATGAAACCCTACAAAAGAGTATTTATACTAAAACAAAAGTAATAGGGAAAATAATCTTTAAAATCTTGAAAATTGACATTTTCGGACAAAAACGCCCGGCCCGGGCGTTTTGGGGCCTTGCCCGGGCATTTTCTTTGTGGTCAGGCGTTTTGCTTGTTGGACTGCGCGACTTTCGTAAAACAACTATAACTTCCTCATCCGGGCTCCGATTGAGGCGTGTAAGGTACTCACGGGAAGCTCTTTTGACGATGAAGACAATGATGGTCTTATAAGAGAATTTGGACACCATATTGATAGGTATATTGATGTTTGAAATGGACCCCAGCTCCGGTGTGGTTCATTGGATGCCTTCGTTTGTTCTATTGGTTTGGCACTTCCCAGATTCACATCATTTCTTCTTCTCATTTTTCCGATGTCAGCTTCTTACGCCGACCATCGCTTCTCTAGAAGCCTTTGTGGTGTTGCTGCTGCTTCTACTGTCAGCCATTCTTTTCGGTCATATTAGACTTCTCGGCTCCTCACTACTGACCTGTCAATTTTGGAATTGCCCGGCAGTGTAATTCTTCTCCCCCTCTTGCCGGACAGTTCCTCAATTTCTCCACAGTTTACTGACCATCACTCTCTCTTCATTTTAGAACTAAAGGTTTGGTTTGACTTTTGGTTCATGGGTGGAAATTGTAGCTCTACTTTGCTCAAACCCCAATGATTGAGAAAAAAGTTTCTGCCTCTTCATTTTTTTTTCCTCCGACGACATCGAGCTGCCGCCACTCAAGATTTAGGCACCTGCTCGATCACCAGTCGGTGCTTCGCCGACCATTGTGCTCCCACGTCTCCGGCTCTTCACCGTTGACGATGACCACAAAGTTTAATTTCTGGGCGGCCTGCTCTTGCTCACCCTCGACGCCGTCATTGTGCAGACGTCGGATGCTCACTTCTTATTGACGACGTAGTTCCTCGGCCGTTCTCCCGTGAAATCTCGATAGTTTGAGATAATGGGATTTGTTTTAGGGTGATTTGAAAGTTTTGATTTTTCTCGACCAAAAGAAGACAATTCCAGCCATAAACAAACACAGATCTGGCACCTCAAAGTTGCAGATTTTTTTTTTGTTGCTATAGAGACAGATTGATCTATGCAAGGGATCGAACCTGCTCTGATACCATGTTGAAAAGTAAAATGCGGAAAATAAAACTCAAGAACTCTTGAAGGCTACATTTTGATTGATTTTGAATTGTTATAGTTGATACATAGTACATAGGTATTTATAGAACTCTAGATATAAATATACCTAGAAACTATACTTATTGGAACTCCACAATATAAATGTTATTCTCTTCCCAACAAGTTGAGACTCCAAAAATTCTCTTCCCAACATACATGGGACACTTCAATTTATATTTCCAACAACTCCTATTGGAAGATGACAGCGGAGAAAGAGCTGCAATGCAGAATGCCAATTCTGTTAGAGGGTTCGAAGTGGTGGAAGCCGCTCAGCAGGCGGTGGAGGCGATATGCCCCGGTGTGGTGTCGTGCGCGGACGTGCAGGTTGTGGCTGCGCGTGATGCAACGGTGGCTGTTGGAGGGTTGTCGTGGACAGTGAAGCTAGGGAGGAGGGATTCCTCCTTCACCGCCACCAGAGCGCTTGCTGAAAACGATCTTCCTTGCGTCACCGATTGTCTCCAAGCCCTCATTTCCAAATTTGCTAAAAAAACTTAAACGAAAGCGATATGCTTGCTTTGTCAGGTAAAAAACTAGGGTTTTGATATTTTTAATTTCAACATTTAATTTATGGAAATTTTTGGCAGGGTCTCGTACGATTGGGCAGGCACGATGCATGACACTCCGGGACAGGATCTACGGCAATGACAATGAGTGCATCGACAAGGATCTTTTTAATTCTTTTGGCTTTTCAACTTATGGTAGCCTCCAAGTGGTTTATGAGGATCTTTAATGCCAAGACTTTTGAAGTGGTCCTCTCCAATCCTATAAATAGGTGGGTTTGAGAGATGAGAAATACATCAGCATATCATCTTCTATTCTCTCAAGCTTTCTACATCATAGTGTGCATTCTAAGAGCATTGTCTAGCTCGATTCTCGGAACTCTATCAAGTTCGCTGGTGCCTAGCTGGTTTGAGGTGCTTCAACACGCTAGGAAGAAGTCTTTTTATCTTTGAGGACAATATGCCATTCCGTGAGCACTAGCCGGTGCGTAATTTGTCTTGCGGAAAGAGAGCTTCCTTCGATCAACTTATTGTTGGTTTGTTTTATTATTTCCGTTGTAATGTTTCATTCCATTTATTGTTGTTATTTTCCTTTCGATTGTATTAGTTAGAGTACCGAATCTACACGACTTGAGAATTTTGTCCCATTATTTCTAACAATCACAAGACAAATTATTGTATTCTTCTAAGACAGGATTAAATCAATCAAAGTTGGAGGAAACATGAAATCCAAAGCTGGAATGAAGTAAGTGGCAGTCGCAATGTTCATGGGCTACGAAATGGTTAATTCCTTGAGATCTATTCCTTGAGAATTGTATTTATCGTTTGTCATTTGACAAGCAAGACCGATTTAGACTTGGTAGTAGCAATTGAGATGCATGGTTGTTGAATATACCAGTGCACATATGGTTCAGTATAATTGTGTACTTATTGCTGGAGACAATATTTTGCAAATTATTTGAACGTGTTGTTATAAACAACAAAGATCACGAGGTGGTTGCAATGGTCTCCGATGTGAACCATGGTAATAATTCTAATGAATGATTTGTTGATACGGGTGCCACATGTCATGTGTGCTCCGAGAGAAGTGTTTATTCTACTTACAAATCTGTTGGAAGTAGTAGAAAAGTACGCATGGGAAACCAAGCCTCTTCTAAGGTCGTTGGTGTGGGTAATGTGTTCCTAAAATTAGGATTTGGAAAGGTTCTTACCCCTAAGGATGTGCTGCATGTCCCAGACATCCGAAATAATTTGGTGGCTCACTTCTAGTAAATAATGGATTTTCAGTAGAATTTGAGTGTGAAAAGGTTATATTGAACAAACATGGAAGTTCATAGGTGAATGCCATGTAGTGAATGGACTTTTTGAGCTGAATGTTACTGTCATTCACTGTGGAAAATGAATAAGCAATAAGGAAGAAGACACATCCTCTTATTTGCTTGAGAGCTCTGGTTTATGGCATAATAGATTGGGACATGTAATTCTAAATGTTATAAAAAGATTAGTAAATCTTAATTTACTAAGAGTAGATACGTTTAACTCAGAAGAAAGATGTGAAGTGTGTGTTGAAGCCAAAATGGCTAAGCTGTCGTTCCATTCGGTAGAGCGAAGCACAAAATCTCTTGAGTTGATCCATACAGACGAGATGTATGTGGATTTGAAATTTGTGCCAACAAGAGGTGGTAAAAAATATTTCATCATGTTTATAGATGATTGCACAAGGTATTGTCACATTTACTTATTAAGAAGTAAAGATGAGACAATTGAAGCATTTAAAGACTTAAAAAATGAAACTGAAAATCAACTTTATTGTCAAATTAAGTATGTTCGAAGTGATAGAGGTGGTGAGTATGTAGCATCGTTTACAGGATTATGCCATGCAAGTGGTATAATTCACTAAACCACTGCTCCATATTCTCCTATGTTTTGCCATACGGTACAAACATAGATTACATACACTAGGGGCGTCAATCCTAGATAGCATGTGGTGGACTCCATATTTCCTAATCAAGGCTTCAATGGTCCGGTTACAAAAATGTGTGCCCTAGTCAGAAATGATTGCCATGGGAATCCCATAGCGGTTGAATATATTGGCTTTTAAGAATTTTGCAACCTCCTTGGATTCGCATGAGCTCGTAGCCTTTGCCTCAATCGATTTTTACACATAATCCACAACCATCAATATGTAGGTATTTCCAAAAGATGATGGAAAGGGTCCCATAAAGTCCATACCCCACACAAGGAAAATTTCACACACAATTATCGGTATTTGAGACATCTCATCCCTCACTGATATCCCCCCAGTTAGCTGACATCTCTTATAGCTCCAACAGAATTCGTATGCATCCCTGTGCAAACTGGGGGCCAGTAGAATCCACTATCTAGCACTTTCCTCGCTATCTTCTTGGGGCCAAAATGCCCTCCATAAGCTAAAGAATGACAATGAATTAGAACATCCTCTTGTTCCCAATCAGGTATGCACCTTCGAATGACCTGATCTGTGCCCTTTCTCCACAGATAGGGGTCATCCCAAAAGTAGTATTTGGCCTCACTCTTGATTTTCATTTTTAGAGCTCGAGTTACTTCTGGGGTTGAAGGTAGCTCTCCAGTAACTAAGTAATTAGCTAGATCGGCATACCAAGGCTCTACATTCATTTTACCTTTCCCTTTTTTCCGTTTCCTCTGGACCAGAGCGCTAAGACCTTCGCCCATTTGACCGGTCTGACAGGCGCTCCCATGCAGTACGGATTTTCCTCTAAGAAAGCATCTGGGATGGCTTCCTCGTTATCCCCTGAATGATTTTATTCAGATGATTAGCAACTCTATTCTCGGTTCATTTCTTATCTCAAACTTCCTAGTCAAACTCTTGAAGAAGTAGCACTCATCGGATCAGTCTGGAGTTAGATTCCTTCTTTGCTAGCAAGTACTTGATAGCTGCATGATTAGTGAGTACTATTTCCCTTAACCTAAGTAGATAAGGTCAGAACTTATCGAAAGAATAAACAACAACCATCATCTCTTTCTCCGTGGTGTCATAGTTCTTCTGGGCTTGGTTCAGAGTCTTTGAGGCATAGATGATAATATAACTCTTCCCATCTATCTACTAGTCCAACACAACCACTACTGCAAGTCACTCGCATTGCACATTACTTCGAATGTATAATTCCAATTGGGCGGGTGGATTATCGGAGCCGATATCAATCTATCCTTAAGGAACTGAAAAGCTTCCTTGCACCTATCATTAAACTCATATTCTACATCATTCTAAAGGAGTCTTGTCAAAGGTTGCGCAATCTTTGCAAAATCCTTTATGAATCTCCTATAGAAACCTGCATGTCCAAGTAATCCGCATATTTCCTTCTTGTTATTCGGGTAGGGGAGCTTAGTAATCACTTCTACCTTCACTTGATCAACTTCAATGCCCATTTCTGACACTACATGCCAAGTACGATGCCCTCAGTGACCATAAAGTGGCACTTCTCAAAATTAAGAACTAAGTTATTCTTTCGGCATCTTTTCGACACAACATCTAGGTGATTTATGCACTCCTCTAGAAGGTCTAAAAATATACTCATCATACACCTTTGAATGGTTCCTGTGGAATTGCATAATCATAATCCAGATGGCATTCTTCTATAGGCGTACGTGCTAAATGGGCAAGTAAACATGGTCTTATCTTGGTCGTTTGGATCGACATAGATCTGGAAGTAGCCGCTATACCCGTCCGAAATGCGGAAGTATTGCTTCCTGGCTAATCTCTCATCTGCTCAATGAAAAGTAGAGGAAAGTGATCCTTGTGGGTGGCGGCATTGAGCTTCTTGTAATCTATACACATACGCCATCCAGTCACCAACCTTGTAGGCACTAGTTCATTCTTGTCGTTGGTTACCACTTGAATCCCTGACTTCTTCGGAACCATACTGGGCTTAATCACTCACTATCTGGAATGAAGTATATGATTCCTAGGGAAATAAGCTTAAACACTTCTTTTAACACTTCCTCTTGCATATTCAGGTATAGTTTACTTTGTGGACCTATGTGAGATTTAGCACCTTCCTCCAAGCGTATGTGATGCATGGAGAGGTCAGGGCTGATCCGTACCATATCAGATAAAGTCCACCCAATTGCCTTCTTGTTCCTCCCCAGCACTTCCAACAACTCATCGCCTCTGAGTCAGTTTGCTATTGATTATCGTGGGAAGGGTTTCCTCCTTTCTAGATAGGAATATTTCGAGCCTGGAGTGAGCGTCTTTAGTTCCTTCTTAGGTGGGTGTACTTCAATGGGCAATGGGTTCTTCTCCATATTCTTCTTGACCTAGCAGATCCCGGATTCCTGCAGAATTCCATTATCGCTTCTGTGATCTCCTCATCAGTCAATCCTTGAGTCTTCCCTGCTTCACACCAACCTGCCACTTCTCTTTTGATGGAGTTACTCATGTCTGAGCTATCGAGTTGTTCCTGCATAAGTTCAGTCTCAAGATACTCTTGGACCAGGGGTTAATCACATCCATGGAGTGAAGGTTTTACACATCCATGGGCTTCTTCTTAGCTACATCAATATTAAAAGTCCCATGATAATCCAATCATTGATGGGGTTTGGTTCCCCTTGCACAGCGGAAGACTTGTACAAAACAAATAAATCAGACGTAGGATCTATTTGACCGATTATGCGATTAATCAATTCACATGTTAAACAGATAATTGCATGCTAGAACGCAAATAATTCATGCTCATAGAAAGTAAATCCTAAACATGATTTCTACGGTTTAGAGTTACCGATTTGATTCTCCAAAGAATCGTTGATTGCTCGCGCCTTCTCCACGTGATGATCTTCAATACTAGACCATGGATCTTTTCTCTGGTTCCCAAACTGTATCTCGATATCAGGGTGGGCTGATCTTATCAAAATACTAGGACTCGAATAAAGAAGACAGAAGAAATCCTTTTGGGAAAAGGAGTAGAAATCGAAATCTCCTTCAGCTGGGGGGGGGGGGGGGGCGAAAATTTCGAAAATTACAAGTATGAAAATTGTGATTATTCTGTCTCCTTTATTCTCCTATTTATATTAAGTTCCTTTTGGGTCCAGACAGGGATCTATGGAAGGTTTTGGATATGGGCTCCCCCAATTAGCTTTTTACTAATTAAATTGAACCCACAATTTAATACAAGCTTATATTGGAATATTACGAGCAGCCACTACAGAAGTAATATTAAACTCTCCCCATCCAAATCCGAAATTACAAGTAATCCGGGTTTCCGTTGTTTATTATTTATTTCCCGCGCTTAAGATATAAATGTCCATTAATTAATTAATGTCTGCTATGGACTTAATTAATTAATATCTTATTAATTCCAAGAGTGGACTTAGCAAGAAACACTTATTTATTATTCATAGAGTAATAAAACTCCAACTGGCCAGTTTTCCGAATAATAAAACTTTGTTCGAGCTCCTCTTGAGGACATTATCAAACGAGACTCACCTCGTGCACGTTTCAACATAATAGCAATCCTAGCACCGCTAGATATTAATCACCACTACCCAATATATCAGGATTATTGGGTTGCGAAAAACCCGCACCATTTGATAAGTCAAAGTAGTGCATAATCAATACCGTATGCTCAATGCTAACATATGTAGATTAAGAAATAGTAATTTATCAAGACCTAGTCTTTCAGTAGATAGCATAAAGACATGTCTTGCTGTTAGGTCCGTTCAGTGCTATACCACACCAATGTCATCTTATTTCAGTAAGGCTTAGAAATATGCGGACTGACATTGCAACCTTTCACGATAGGTAGCCAAAGCCTATCTAGGTTGTGAAATTCTTCTTTTTGTTTTGCAAAGCATTGCATAGATCTGACCGTGTTACCTTAAAGTGGACGACGCCCACAACCGGTCTACTAAGCAAAAGACTTAGACTTTGTTTACTTCTTATGCATTTAAATGTTTGTAAAACATCTTATAAATGCAAAAAGAAGAAGAGTAGCTGCCACATGAGATCTAGGGTGAAGTGACCGCGTGTAGCAAAATCCTAAGGGCAATAGGAAAACCCCCCTGAAAAAAAATAAAAATAAAAAAATAAAAAATCTTCCCTTAGAAACCTTTTTTCTAGCCCATCACCTTTAAACCCCGATATAACCCACTAGCCACTGGGACTGTGTGTATGAAGCGCATAAGGCACAGAGCAACTGACCAAGAACAAGGGTAGAAAAACCAGCTGGAGAAAGGAGCAGAAAAAAATGAAAAAAACTGACCAGGAGGAAATACTTGGTCCCAAAGAAAAAAAAGAAGGAATAAGGGTGGCAAAGCCACGAAAAAGAAAAAAGGAAAAAAATGGCATGAAAAAAAGTATCCGGACCAAAAAAAAAGAGAGAGAAGAAGGAATAAAGGTGGCGGAGCCACAAAGGATGTCTACAGACCAGTTGGAGGCCAAATCGTGAAAAACCTCAAGCCAAGCAAGAAGAGATGTCAAGCGCCTGAATACACACAGCTCCTCCGCATCAGAATAAAATAGTGTTGTTTCAAAACCTTAGAGCCTTAGGAACATCCAACCCAAACATTACAAGCCCATGGCCCCGTTACAAGCCAATAAAGACCCTTAGGAGCTGCTCGTGAGATCTAAGTTCGAAGCATCCGTGGTTTAGCATATTGAGAGAACAGTCCTAATATCCATGGTCAGGAATGAGTGACTGAGCGAATTTAGTGTCTGGCTGAGGGTTTGGGCAATCTTGACAACCGGATATACTGGCTGGGAAAGAAAAGGGGGGCGACAGAAGTTCGAGGCTGCTTACAGCCGGATTGACATCAAGCTTCAAGGGAAGAATGGTTGAAAATATAGCCTATTCAATGTGTTTTAATGTGTTTTAATGTGTTTTCATTTATGTGTTATTTTTCTTTTAGTGTTTTTACTATTTGCGTTAAGGTTTTTAGAGTGTTGCGTCTTTTGTTCTTTTTAGTTTAGGTCGGTCAGAGGAGGTAACCAGGCTTGCGAACTCAACTCATTGTTTTTAGTTGGCTTGTTTCTTCATACTTGAGGACAAGTATGTATTAAGTGTGAGCAAAATAGTCTCGTTCTAAGCCTTGGTTATTGGTCAGTATAACGTATTTTATTTGATAATATCTGCAAAATAGTTGCTAAAGTGTACAGGTTGAGGTACTAAATCAAATCAAAAGGATTAGAAGGAATTCGGGTGAAAAAGCAGCAAAAGTGTGCAAACTGGTCAGTATGAGCAGAAAAGGTGCAAACTGGCCAGGATGCATGCTGCAGAAATGGACACGAGAAGGAAGGACTTGCTTGGAACAATCAACTACTAAAGAGGGGCGAAATTGTCATTTCGCATGAAGAGGCAACCCTAGAAATTAGGGCAAGCCACCCTATAAATAGGTGCTGAACATAAGGAAGAATGACTCATCACTTATCACTTTTATAATCACTTTGGGAACACTTTGTGGGAGAATAGCTCCATTAGCTCTAAGTTCCATTCTCTAAATCCAGCAGCCTGCCATGAAGATTCCGGCCACCAGCCGGCGGGGAGTCATCATGCCTGAATCATTCCAGCCGCCGTAGTCCAGTTCCAGTTTCAGAAGAAGCCATCAGCCATTTACATGCTTTCTTTTAATGCTTTCTTAGTTTAAGAACTTGTTTTACTTGCATTTGTCTCAGATTTTAGTAGTTAATCTGTTTGAAGCATCTTTTGGTTTGAATGTTTGAATGAAGTTAAGTTTTTATGGTTTTATTTGAGTTTCAGCTTTGTTATTGCTTTAAATCTCTCTAGTTAGCTAGATCTGGTAAACATAGTAGTTTTATGTTGATTTCTGTTGCTTAAGTGCTTGAATCTACCTAGCTTAGTTAGATCTAATCTTTCCTTAAGTGTTTGCAAGTTTTAATCGATTTAAATCTCTCAAAATGCATGGAATTCGTTTCTACTTGTTTCTGTCACCTTGTCCTGTTGACCAGTATGCGTAAATTTCAGTTTTTCTTGCTTTCGTTCTCAATTTCAAGTTAAATATTGCATTCACGAATTTTTGAACTTGAGCATTCATCAATGGAGTTTGTTAGATCTGGTTAGTTTAGCTTGGTGAAGAAGAAAATTTCGCAATCAAAGAATGAGACCACTTGTTTTCCTTTTGTTGTTTTTTGCTTCTGTACTTGCACTTTTACAGCTTTTCTGCACACGCAGCAGGCAGTCAACCAGCATGTCCTTTGATTCCCTTTACCTTTTGTCTAGCCATTTTTATTAAGTTTCGTCTAGTAGCTTCTAACATGCACACTCGCACCCTAGTTTACGCACGCATATTAATTTCTTTTAGGATGCAGCTTTTAGAGCCCACCCTAACCTACTGGTCAGGAGGGGTATAGGTCTCATTTTCACCTACTGGTCAGTTTAGGCATTAGTTCTGTTTTCATTTGCAAGTTCAAGTTTCCAACTTTAGATAGAGGTTTCATTTCATTTCACGCCTATTTTTAATCTCAACCCCATAAAGCGTGGTAGCTAACCAACCCTTCCAAAATGTTTTTGCAATTGCACTTCGCCTACATCCATCTCTGTGGGATCGACCCTTACTCGACTATACTAGCCAGTAGAAGTGGGTTGAGGTATATTTGTCGACCAGAGGTTTTAGGCACAGACCCAACGACACAGGTAGGTCTAGGCACCCTCCTGACCAGTTGACACGCACACACACAGGTTGGTGGCAGAATGCCTTGATCGCTTCATTGATCTGCTCATCTGTCAGGTTCCGAGTTAATAGGGTTTCACACCATCCTGCCACCTCCTTGTCAACAGACTGTCTCAGCTCCGAATTGTTAAACTGTTCCTACATTAACTCAGTCTCAAGATATTCCTGGACCAGGGGGTTAATGTGTAACATCTCTAACCTAATATATATTATTAGTGTAATTTTATTATTTTAAAATTGATAAATTAATATATAAAAGGGATGTGCAGGATGATATGTACATATATATATATATATATAATGAATAAATATATAGAGAAAATGGAATGGTAGTATACTATACGTGTGTGGTGTGAGATGATTCAAATATTTTTTTGTTATAATACTTGCACAACTAAAGTAACTAGTTACCAAAGTTAGAGACAAGTTGGATATGGTTTTTGCGTCATATTTACTCATTTGTTAATTAATAATAATATGAAAAAAATAGCTACAATGACACGAAGATAACTTATAGATGAAAAGGTGTAGGCCACGTGTAGGCCAAAGGTAATTTCTAAGAGCTTAGTGTCCTATGGCAACAGATATAATTTAAGTTGGAAAAATACGAAAGGAGGATAATATTGAATGGGAGGAAATAGTGAAAAGAAAGAGTCAAAAGAAGAAGAAAGGAAAGGGTCACCGGCAACAAACATTCATAATTTCACAGGTTCAAATATTATAGCTCAGGAGATAGAATCAAATGGGTTCATAAGATTATCTTTCAGGTGTGTATAAATTACACTTTTGATTTTATATATTTTTATGTAGTTGATTGCTATATGTTAAATTGGAGTGAATATTTAAATTATATGATGTGAGACTAAAATGGTTATGGGTTATTTGATATTGGTGGTGGAATATGATGTGGATATGTGATTTGTATAATGCATATGTTTATTTATAGTATTGGAGTTAATTGATGGAATATATGGAAATGTTATTGGTGCAATGAATATATTGATGTATGATATTGAAATTATTTGAATCATGGAATTAAAGAGGATATGTGACAATCTTGCCCTGGGTCTGATATCAATGGTAATGAAAATAGACCTACGGGTCATATTCAATGATAATGGACCTACGGGTCAAAGAATATATGCAAAGAGGGACCTTCGTGGAAAGGTCAAATCAAAGAGGGGCCTTCGTGGAAAGGTCAATATGCAAATAGGGGCCTTCATGGAAAGGTCAAAAAGCAAAGAGGGGCCTTCGTGGAAAGGTCAAATAATGAAAAGGGACCTTCGGGTCGTATACAATGGAAATCCCGGTCAGATACCAGGCTTGATCTGTCACAGAATAATGAAAAGAACGGAGAGGCATATGCATATGAATGTGAAATTGTTTATGATATTTATTACTTCTGGTGATATATGTTGGTGGAAGAATGAGTTTGATATTTGTGTGTGAAATTAAAGGTAAGGTTTATATGCACTGAGTTGTGTCTCATATAAACCACTAATATTTTTCAGGAATAAGATATGAGTGAAGTATTTTGTTGAGATGAGTCGTAGGAATTGCACATGTTATAAGGGTTGGCGGCTGACGCGTTTTGGCAACCTTCTCCTCCTCATCATTTTTGCATGTAGATAAATGTATTGTATACAGAGTGGTGAGAGAGTCTCACTACCGTTTAGAATGTTGTGAAATATGTACTTGATAAATGTTGGATTTTAAAATTATATAATACGTGTGGATTGTTTATTCTAAATTTTGAATTTATTTATAGTTGTGCATATGTCATAAGGGTTGGGGTGTGACATAATGACATCGACAGAATGCAAATTCTCAACATCCAATGGTTTTTTCATAGCTTCATCGATGTTAAATGTGTATTTTTCCCCATGATAATCCAGGCATATCGATCCATCAAACACATCTATTATAGTCTTAGCGGTGCGTAAGAATGGCCTTCCTAATAGCACTCCACTAGACTCAACAGATTCATTATCACTCATTTTCATCACATGAAAATCAGCTGGGGGCAGGAAATCATGCACTTTTACTATCACGTTCTCCAACACACCTTTGGTTGAAATGCATGTTCTATCGGCCAACTGAATTACCACTTTCGTATCCAACAGACTCACTCCTATCAACTTCTTATATATCGAAAGTGGTAACACATTTATCGAGGCTCCTAAATCACACATAGCATGCTCAATTTTTATGTCACCCAGAGAAATAGGCAAAGTGAACATACCTGGGTCTGCGCATTTTGATGGCATCTTCCTCTTTTGTATCACAGCTGACACATTTTCACCAATTACTATTTTCCCGTCGGGCTTGGTCTTTCCTGCTATGAACTCCTTGATGAATTTACTGAATGTAGGCAGCTTTAAAGCTTGTAGGAAGGGCAGGTTGATCTCCAGCTTGCCAAAAATCTCCATGAAGTCTTCGGTGTCGTCCTTCTTCTTTTTGGCTTCCCCTCGATGAGGGAATGGCTTCGTACGCTTCAACGTCCCTGCCAGACCTGAGACGGATGACTCACCGACTTCTTTCCTTCCTTCCTCAATCTCCACTTCAGGCTCCGGGTCTAAGAAAAATGGATCGGCCATCCAAGGTAGTGATTTCTCCAGATCCCTTTTTCGAAGACTGATAAGGCTAACTTCATGCATCGGTTATGTGATGAAAAGTCACCATTTACTGGGTCTAACGTATTATTTAAGCCAGGTGTGTGAAGGAAGTCGCTAGCTCCAGGAAGTCAAGGAGTCTACGTCCACTGTCACTACCAGATCAGGGTTAAGGACAGTAGACCCATTCCCGTTCGAATCAGAAAGTGAGAAGGAGTGGAACTCGACAGGAGAAGAGGACCCGAAGTCGTCCACAGAAACAGAGCATTATGAGACCGAGGGTAAGGAAGACGCAAATATGGCACACTTAGTGGATCCCGATCCGGAGATAGGTTCACTCACCGCGCATCTAGACGGTGAGCCCGCCCATGACATAGTCTCGAACCCACGCCGGAGGTCTATCGATATTAAGACAAATGTGCTTGGGGTTTTTCCCACATTCTCTGGACGAAGGAATGAATGTCCTTACGAATTTCTAAACGAGTTTAGTAAGCTGTGCAGCATCCAAAAGCGACCTAATGAGGGGATTGAGGAGGACTACCGTTTGCGTGCAGTCCCGTTTGCCCTTAAGGGGGAGGCTAATACTTGGCTGTTGAGGCTCCCACCAGACTCGATCAACACATGGAAGGATTTTAAGCTGGAGTTCTTGGATTATTTTTTCCCATCCAACAAGACGAACGCTTTGAAGAAAGAGATCCAGGAGTGCAAGCAAGAATATGATGAGTCTCTAAGCTCTTATTGGTCCCGTTTCAAGGGACTGTTGGATGCTTGTCCGAACCACATGATGATCGAGGCAGAGACTTACTATCTGTTTTGCGAAGGTGCGAACCCTGAATCAAAGGATTTGATGAATTCCTCGAGCGGGGGAAATTTTACCAAAAATAAAGCAAGTGAAGCCAGAGAGACCTTGGGGAGATTGATCGAGGCGAAAAAGTCTTATGATAACCCGCGGAGCATTTTGAGAAGGGGATCGGCCAATGCAGTAACAGAACAAGATGACAAGAAAGTGGAGGCCAGGATAGATAAATTGGAGAAAGCATTGTTAAATGCAATTGAAAAGTACAACCCTCATGCCCCACCAGAGAATGAGAAACCCTCCGGTCCAGAGGAAAGGCAACTGCAACCTTATTACGGTCAACCCTGTGACGGAGAGTACCAGGCCCAGGCGAATTCGATGGGGAGCTGGAATCCGGATGGAAGTTGGAATCAAGGAAAGCAAAGGGACGCCCCATGGAGAAATCACCCTAATTTTAGATGGACTGACAATGATCCAAGTCCACCACCTCCATTTAGACGTCACCACGGTTCATGAACCGCCGGTTCCCGGTTCGTAACCGCCGGTTCCGGTTCAAAAAAATATGGAACCTGAACCGGCCCGCCTAGGGTCAGGCGGTTCCGGTTCCGATTCCGGTTCAGTCACGGTTCCAAGCTGGTTAAAAACCGGCGGTTTCCAGACGGTTCTGGGGCGGTTCCGGTTCGGATCGCCGGTTCAATGCCAAATTTTTTATTTTTTATTTTTAATTTTATTCCGGTATAGTACTAATTGTAGAGTTGTAGGTGTAGTTGTAGTCTTGTACTATCGAATAAATAAATAAAACGAGAATGACAATTGACAAATGGAGTAGAAGTCGACATTGGAGTTGGAACAATTGGAATTTTATTGAAACAATCATACAATCATACAAATTTGAACGATATGTGAATTTCGATATTACAAATACAAATGTTGAAAATTGAAACTAAAAAAGAATCAAAAGACTTAAATAAAAAAAGTTAAAGTAAAAAACAATAAATTATAAATGTAAATAGATAGTATATATATATACTCTTAGTCAGCATGCCTACGCCTGCATGCCTATACCCTAAACCCTGAAAAGCTACCGGAACCGCCGAACCGGCGGTTCGGAACCTGAACCGGCCCGCCTGAACCGCCGACTCCTATCCGGTTCCGAACCGCCACCGCGGTTCCGGGCCGGTTCGGTTTGGTGACGTCTACCTCCATTGCAGATAACAAATTATTCACATCCTCCAGAGAAGCAATCCAATTGGTCAGGAAGGAACCAGGAGGGACAGCTGCAATTGGGATACAGGAATTAGGATCATACTAATTGGGGAAGCATGAATCAGAACAATCCAGGGAGCTCCTATGTGCCACCACACCAGAGGAATAACCAAGGAAATTACCAGAGTTCCCAACTTAACCATCAAGGGAATAAATGACCTGGCAACCAGTACAACAACCACCAAGGGAATCAAGGGAATTATCGGCAGAACCAAGGTCAAGGGTTGAATTCGAATCAATTAAACTCCAGACCACAAAGGAATCTGGATGATATGGTCCACGACCTAGTGAATTCGCAGCAGTTCATGCAGAATAATCTGCATTCCAACAATGACGTGGTGCATAAACTGCAAGACGCCCAGTTGGAGCACAAAGCAGCCATGGACATGATGGCAAAGCAGCTGTCTCAGATTGCGGTTTCTATGAATGAGATGCGGGGAAATGAAGGAAAACTCCCTGCCACAGTCAAGCCACCTGATCGAGCAAACATTAGTCAGATCACCTTGAGATCAGGGCGGGGTTATGAAGGACCGACACTAGAAATCGATGAAGACAAACCTGCATAGGCAAGTAAAGGGAAGGAGAACCAAGTGATTCACGAGGACAGTTCTAGAACCAGAGAAGTACCTATTCAAGATGACCTTCAGGAAGGAGACTTGGAGGGAGCTTTACCTCGAGCGGCTGATCCATTCTTCCTAGATCCAGAGCCTAAGTTAGAAAGTAAGGAAGTGAGCAGGGAAATTGGCGAAACCCCAGCTGGGAGTTCCACAAAAGCGGTGAAGCGAGCGAAGCCGTTTCCATACCGAGGGGAAGCCAAGAAAAAGAAGGATGATACAGAGGACCTCATGGAAATTTTTAGCAAGCTGGAAATCAACCTGCCTTTCTTGCAAGCCCTTCGGATGCCTGCCTTTAGCAAGTTCATCAAGGAATTCATAGCAAGGAAGACCAAGCCAGACGGAAAGATTGTGATCGGGGAAAACGTGTCTGCTGTGATACAAAAGAGAAGGATGCCTTCAAAATGCACAGACCCAGGTATGTTTACATTACCCATTTCTCTAGGGGACATCAGAGTCGAGCATGCCATGTGTGATCTAGGGGCGTCTATAAATGTTTTACCGCTTTCGATCTACAAGAAACTGACAGGGGTTAGGATGGTCGCTACCAAGGTGGTAATCCAGTTAGCAGATAGAACTTGCATTTGTCCTTTATGTGTGTTAGAAAATGTCATAGTTAAGGTGCATGATTTTCTATATCCTGCTGATTTCTATGTTATCAAAATGAATGATAATGAGTCTGCTGAGTCTAGTGACGTGCTTTTAGGGAGACCATTCTTACGCACTGCCAAGACCATTATTGATGTCTTTGATGGAACGATTTGCTTGGACTATAATGGGGAAAAATATACATTTAGCACAGATGAAGGAATGAAAAGGCCATTAGATGTTGAGAATTTGTATGCTAGATATGTTATTAACCCCCTGGTCCAAGAATATCTTGAGACGAAATTGATACAGGAACAAATTGACAACTCGGAGTTGAGCCATTTAATCGACCGAGAAGTTGTAGGGTGGTGTGCAACAATGAACACAATGGAATTGACAGATGAGGAACTAACAGAAGCCATCATGGAGTTTTGTGAAAATTCTGAGTCAGCTAGATCAAGGGGATCAGCCCATGTGGCTAGTCTGGAGAATTCTCCTGGGTCTGGGAAGGAGACATTACCTAATATTGCAGAAAAAAATCCCTTGCCCCAGGAGACGAACGACACCAAAAAGGAACTGAAGACACTCCCACCAGGTCTCAAGTATGCTTACTTGGAAGAGAATGAGGCATTCCCAGTGATAGTCAACAGTAACTTGACTAAGGAGCAGGAGAAGGAATTGTTGGAAGTGATCAGGCGGAACAAGAAAGCAATAGGGTGGACCCTCTCTGATTTAGTAGGAATCAGTCCGGATCTCTGTATGCACCACATCCGTTTAGAAGAGGGTGTGAAGGCTCACCGAGACGCACAACGGAAACTGAATCCGAACATGCGAGAGGAAGTTCTGAAGGAGGTGTTGAAATTGCTCTCTCTAGGGATCATCTACTCCATTCCGGACAGTGAGTGGGTCAGTCCTGTTCATATGGTGCCCAAAAAGTCTAGAATACAGGTTGTCAAGAATGAAAAGAACGAGTTGGTGCCCACTAGGCTTGTGACGGGGTGGAGGATGTGCATCGACTATAGGAAGCTGAATGAGACCACGAAGAAGGATCACTTTCTCCTACCTTTCACTGATCAGATGTTAGAAAGGTTGGCTGGCAAACAGTATTTTACCTTCCTTGATGGATACAGTGGCTATTTCCAGATCTACGTTAACCCAGAAGATCAAGGGAAGACCACGTTCACGTGCCCTTTTGGTACGTATGCATACCGAAGAATGCCGTTTGGGTTGTGTAACGCACCAAGAACGTTCCAGCGGTGTATGATCAGTATTTTTTCGGATTCGCTTGAAGTATGCATTGAGATATTCATGGATGATTTCATCGTATACGGGAATTCATTCAACACTTGTTTGGCCAGCCTTGACCTAGTATTGAAAAGATGCCAGGAGAAGCACCTAGTTTTGAATTTCGAAAAATGCCACTTCATGGTGACTGAAGGTATTGTCCTGGGGTCACGTGGTTTCTGAAAGAGGAATACAGGTGGACAAGGCAATGGTAGATGTGATATCAAATTTACCTTATCCCACGAACCAAAAAGAAGTTAGAGGCTTCCTGGGTCACGCGGGATTTTATAGGAGGTTTATCAGGGATTTCGCGAAAATCACGCAACCGCTCACTCATTTGTTGCACAACGATGTGGAATTCGTCTTTGACGAAGGATGCAAGAAGGCCTTTCAATTGCATAAGACAAACTCGTGTCAGTACCAATAATCAGGGTGCCAGACTGGAATCACCCTTTTGAGATAATGTGCGACGCGAGTGATTTCGCTGTGGGAGCTGTCTTAGGGCAAAAGATAGACGGGAAAAGTTATGTGATCTTCTATGCGTCCAAGACTCTAAATCAAGCTCAGAAGAAATATGATACCACGGAGAAGGAAATGTTGGCTGTCGTATACTCGTTCGAAAAATTCCGACCCTATCTTCTTGGGTCGAGGGTTATAGTTTTCACAGATCACGCAGCAATAAAGTACTTACTGGCGAAGAAGGAGTCTAAGTCGAGGTTAATCCGTTGGGTGTTGCAGGAGTTTGATTGGGAAGTGAGAGACAAAAGATGAAAAGAGAATAGAGTAGCCGATCGCTTGAGCAGAATTTTTCAAGGGGAAACGGAAGAGGCCATACCCGATGCTTTTCCTGAAGAGCATTTGTATCATCTAGGGGAATTCCCTAGATGAATCAGTTGGGAGGCAGTATTGGCATTTACCGGTCTAGGAGAATCCGACAAGCGTAAGCGAACACTAAACGCAGAACCATGGTTCGCTGATTTGACAAACTACTTGGTCACGAGAGAGGTGCCAAGTTCAGAAGAAGTTTCCCGGGCCCAGAAGATGAAAATTAAAAGTGAAGCTAAATATTACTTTTGGGATGATCCGTACTTATGGAAGATGTGCTCAGATCAAGTGATCACACGCTGCATTCCCGAATGGGAACAAAGAGATGTGCTAAATCATTGCCACACTTAGGCGTGTGGAGGTCACTTTGGACCAAGGAAGACAGCAAGGAAAGTATTGGATAGTGGGTTCTACTGGCCGACGCTTAATAAAGATGCCTTCGTGTTTTGTCAGTGTTGCGAGAGGTGCCAACAGACAGGGGAAATTACAAGGAGGGACGAGATGCCCAAGGTCCCGTTTCCATGGGGGATGGACTTCATGGGACCATTTCCATCATCCTGCGGGAACACATACATATTGGTTGCAGTAGACTATGTGTCTAAATGGATAGAAGGAGGTGGCAAAATTTCTGAAGGCATTGAATCTTCAACAGATACGGAGTTCCTCGAGCCATCGTCTCGGACCAAGGTACACATTTCTGTAATCGCACCATCGAGGCTCTGATGAAGAAATATGGTGTTCACCATAGGGTATCTACCCCGTACCACCCTCAGTCTAACGGCCAAGCAGAAATTTCTAATCGCGAGATCAAGGCAATATTGGAGAAGAGAGTTAATCCATCAAGGAAAGACTGGAGTAAGAGGCTCGGTGATGCATTATGGGCCTACAGAACTGCTTTCAAGACTCCTATCGGAATGTCGCCTTATAGGCTGATGTTTGGCAAAATGTGCCACCTGCCCGTGGGTATAGAGCACAAGGCATACTGGGCAGTAAAAGAGATGAATATGAAGCCTTCGGCTTGTGTAGAGGAAAGGAAGTTCCAGTTATAAGAGTTGGAGGAACCGAGGCTGGAGGCTTATGAGTCTGCTATGTGGTATAAAGAAAGGACAAAGTTATGGCATGACAAGAATCTCTGGGTCAAGGAACTCCATGTGGGACAGAAGGTGCACCTTTTCCAATCCCGGCTCAAGCTGATGCCAGGAAAATTGAAGTCTAACTGGATCGGACCGTATACAATTGTTGGCCTCCGCGCAAATGGAGCAGTAGAGATCCAGGGAAGTGCCTCTAACTCTGTCCCTTTCCTTGTTAATGGTCATAGAGTGAAAGTCTATAGGGATAATTTTGAGTTGGGTGTAGTGGAGAAAGTGCCACCATGCGCACTCTCTATTATCACCTAGTCAGACAAGGAAGTATTCTCGATGAATTCCTAGCTCAGGTAAATTGGTTTACAATTTAAATATATACACTGAACCAGGGGTTCTCGGGAATACTCAAAAGGAATGTGTAGGAAAACCGTTGTCTTGTATTCTATCCTTGACCTAGGAGTCTGGCATCTTCAATTTCTTTTTAAGTGTAAAGTCGTGGTCAGGGAAATCAGCTAGGAAAGGAGAGTCTAGAGAAGGAATTTTAGGAGGGATGGAGATAATTCGAATTTCAAATTGGCCGATATTTATGGGAGGTGTACGGTTGCTTACATCACGCCTGCAACCGCACCATCTTTTCACCAAAAAGGCCAACCGGCAGTTTCTCTCTCCAATAATCCCAAACGACGAACCACAGTTTCTCTCCCTTCTCTCTACTTCGTTTCTCTCTCAAGAAATACAAACCCTAACCCGATTTCTACCGAGTTTTCTTTTGATTTCAAATTTACAAAGATGGATCCAACTCAGGCCACAAGAAGTTCACAGCCGGAGGTCTACGACGCGGTTCTTCTGGCGGAATTGACGCAGAAATTGGAAAGCGTCGAGAAAGCGAAGGAGGTTTACGCCCTATTCTCAGCCAGCCTAATGACGACCGCGAATGCCACACCACCGCCGATGATCCCTGTTGATTCGGCGGCCGAACCCGCAATTCCCCACGACGAGAAGCCTCAAGCTTCAACCCGGGTACCGGACTCTGGTCTTCAACAGGCAGAAACCGCTCCAAGCACAAGTTCACAGGAGGCGGACAAGAAAGAGGCGACAAGGGAACTGGCGGCAGATGGTGGACTGGAAGATGGTGATGAGACGGTGGATTCCGAGAGACAAGGAGATGAAAACCCTAACTCTGAGGGTGAGAAAAAGGGGGAAACCCCTATTCGAGAGGTAGTTGCTGAGGGGGAAACCCCTGTTATGGTTGAGTTTGTTAAGGGGGAAACCCCTGTTTTGGAAAGGATTGCTGAGGGAGAAACCCCTGTTCTAGAAATGATGGCTGAGGGGGAAACCCCTATGGAGATGGGGGATGAAACCCCAGAGGATTTTAGGGGAGTGACCCCTGAACCAATGGAGGAGGGGGCGACCCCGAGTGATGTCAGGGGGGAAACCCCTGTTTATATCGAGGGGGGGACCCCAATGGTGAATGATGTGGGGGAAACCCCAAAAGAGTTTTTGGAGGAGACAAACCCCGACAATACTGGAGTACTGGAGCCGGCTGAGGAAGGGCAAAATCTGATCGTGGACCTGGTGGATGACCAGGAAGAAGACGAACCCCGGGTGGACGAGAGAACAGAGAGGCGTAAGGCCAGGAGGAGTCTACTAGACGAAGTGGATGACTTGGTCTATTCTGAGAAAGAGCAGTTCCCTGCCCGAGAGACAGAAGCTGAAGAGGCGGAGGATCGTCGCCTGGCCAAGGAAAGGACGAGGAAAGTAAAAGCAGCTGCGACCCAGTTAAAGCGGTCAAGGAAAGCTCCCTCCGTCAAGGAGGTTGAGGAGCCACTTTCCCCATTGACTGAAGTTCCCTCTACTGAGGAACAAGCCGAGCCTACTCCTGGGTCCAATTCCGAACTTGGAGAATCTGATGAGGAGTTTAGCCATGAGCGCCCGGAGGTTTGGGTGACTAGGGAGCTGCTGGAGTCGATGAGACACTTTGATGATCAGAAAAGGGCAACCACATACAAGGAGAGATGTAGCGCAGGGAAGATGGCGAAATCAGGTAAGCCGTACAATCCCAATGAGCTTAGGATGATTACATGCGATGAGGATTTCCGCGCGTGTATATACGCGATCGGATTCGAGTGGTTATTGAAGCACAGCCAGGCAAAGGTGCCGGTGGACTTAGCTCAGGAGTTTTTCTCAACGTTCCAACTAAAGAACACTTCTGACCTCGACGCGAACTCCATCACATTCAGGCTTTTCAATGAATAATATGAGATGAGCATCAGGGAGTGGTCCTTGAGGATGGGGTTGTTTTCCAGGGCTGAAGATGACGAGGGCATCTGGAATGAGAGGATGGTCAGCGTACCAAAGAACACACCAGGGTTTAAAGTGCAGGCAGCATGGGAGCTGGTCACCCACTCTAACTCGGGGACATTCAAATCTAGCTACTCCAAGGCCTCACACATTGAAGACCGCATCCTCCGATTCGCCCAGACATTTATTAGCTACAATCTAATGGGAACGGCGAACTCAGCTATGACAACTACCGACCTCTACTTCACTTGGTGCATGGCGAAAGGCATGAAGGTGCATCTAGGCTACTAGTTGGCTCAATCATGTCATCAAATGACAAGCAACCCTGCTCGACATATGTATACCTGCCATCTCCTCGGCGCCTACCTCCAACGGAACATCAACATGAAGATAGCCAAAATCGCTCCTTTGGTCGTGATGTGCGAGCCCCCGGAGACTTTCAGCGTTGAATACTTTTTCAACAAAGGATTGCTCCAAGCTCACGGGAAAGAGACTTTCTTCTACGAGGTAGGAGACAAGGTGAAAACGGAGACGGAGGCGGTGGAGGCCGTGCCTAGTGAGGAGGTCGAGGAGTTGAGGAAAGATGTGCAAGAGTTGAGGAAAGAAATGCAAGTGATGAGGAAGGAGATGGTGAGAGAGCTTGGTGGGATGCGGAAGGAATTAAGCGGGAACAAAGAGGAGGTGAAGACACTGCGAGGGAATATTGCAGACTTGGCGGTGAAGTCCTCCAAACAGAATGAGCGGATGACGAAGGCTGTGGAGCTGATAATGAAAATGTTTAAATGGTTGGAAAAGACACTCCCCCTGACCCAGTAGAAGGTTCTTCCTGGATCCGGCAGTGAGGTCAAGCAGCCCGGCCAAAACAGTTCTTCCCTCTAGCGAACCCCACACCCGCTCAAGCAAGTGGTCACCCATCCGCGTCCAAGCCAGTGTTAATCCCATCCAAATCAAAGTCCCTAACGTTAAAGAAGCCAGTGTCCGATCAGCAAGAGATGGAGGAAGAAGAGCCGGAGCTGCCGGCGAAGAAGAAGGTGAAGATGACCCGACCCGGAATCCCACCCCAGTCTGGCTCTCGAGGGGGCCAAACCCAGAAGTGAATTGCCCCCATGATCTGCCTTAGGTTTGATTGTTCTTCGATTTTGTCGCTTTAATTTCTGTTGCTTCATTTCGAATTACGTTCTCACTCTGTTTTTACTGGATGTTTCATGCCAATTGTTGGAGAAGATGATGTCGCTGTTAGTTAGTACTTTAGTTAGTTGTTTTCAAGCTTTTCATCCGTATTTTACCTTTCCAGCTTTTCATCCGTATTTTCAATTGTTTTCCCAGGTCTAGGTAAATTTAGGAAGTAGTTCTTTCGATCCAGTTGTTAGAATAGCATATCTCAATTACCATGTCTAGGATAAAAAGCTCAACCCAAAAATAGCTATACCACCCCAAATCCTTGAACATGCTTACTTGCGCATTCATCTCTGTGGATTCGATTTCTACTTCCACGTACTAGTTTCTTTTAGTTAAACGGGTTGGGGGTTTTTGAAGAGGGAATTAAGGATGCGATTGTGTGCCCAACGACAGGTAGCTTGAGGTTCTCTGAATTCCTAAACCCAGTGTCTAGAGAATCCTCTGGACTAAAGGTTTTCTTCAGTATTTTCTCAAGAACACTCTCTCGTTAACCAACACGTTCTCATAACCAAAACATTAGCATCTTCAAAGACCGTCTTCTACTCTGTCATTGCTTACCTCAGGGCCCTCTAGGTTAGGGATCTTTCCTTCCTTGCTCGTCAATAGAGGTGTGTTCTCATCCTTTCTCATCACCGGACCTTCATAGCCTCGTCCTGACCTCAAAGTTATCTGACTAATATTTGCACGGTCAGGTGGTTTTACTGAAGCTGGTATCCTTCTTTCGTGTCCTCTCTTGTTGAGCATCTTGGATTTTGTTTACCACGTCATTGTTTGCCTGCATATTGTTCTACATGTGTTGTTGAGAGCTGACTAGGTCATGCACCATCTCATCTAGATTCCTCGGAGGTTTGTAGTTCAACTGATTTGAGCTTGACCCCTGACTGTGGCTCGGTCCGCTCCCCTGATTTGGGCGGTAATTACCCTGACCTCCTTGATTGTTGTTGAACTGGTTCCTGACCCTTGATTTCCTTGGTGCGCATGCTGGAAATTCTGATTGTTTCCGGTGGCGTTCCTTTGATGTGGTGGCACATAAGAGCTCACTTGATTACTCTGGTTCCTGTTGTTCCAATTGGATTGGTCCCCTTGATTGCGATAACTCCAGTTATTTGGTCCTTCTTGGTTTTTCCTGACCAGTTCGAATTATGCTGGGGTCCATCCTGACCATGGCTAGGCCAGTTCTGCTGGTTCTCTGCTGGACCGGGGTACTGTAGCTAGAGCTGTTGGTTTCCGTCTCCCCATCTAAAACAAGGGTTGTCTCTCCATGTTGCCTCCTTAATCTTCCACTAATTCCAGTTTGTATTCTGATTACTTTGATTCCAATTCCCCACCGCATTTGCTTGGGCTTGGACCTCTCCATCGGGTGGTGGACCATAATAGAGCTGGACTTGATTTTCCTCTGACCTGTCGGCTTCTCTTTCTCCTGCGAGGTCGGGGAATTCTTTTTCTCAATCGCGCTAAGAAGTGCCTTCTCCAACCGATCTATCATGTCCCCAACTCCTTCTCCTTCTTGTTCCTTAATTGCGTTTGCTGAACCTCTCCTCATGATTCGCAGGTGATCATAGACCTTCTTTGCGTCGATCAGCCTTCCCAAAATCTCCCGTGCTTCACTTGCCTTGTTTTTTGTAAAATTCCCCCCGCTCGAGGAATTCATTATGTCCTTCGACTCAGGATTAGCTCCTTCATAGAACAAGTAAAAGGTCTCAGCCTCCATCATCCTATGGTTGGGACAGGCGTCGAGCAGCCCCTTAAATCGAGACCAGTATTGACTCAGGGACTCATCGTAATCCTGCTTGTATTCCTGAATCTCCTTCTTCAGGGCATTTGTTTTGTTGGACGGGAAGAAATAATCCAGGAATTCCAGCTTGAAGTCTTTCCATGTGTTGATCGAGTCTGGTGGAAGCCTCAACAACCAAGTATTAGCCTCCCCCTTAAGGGCAAACGGGACTGCGCACAAACGGTAGTCCTCTTCAGTAGCCTCGTTGGGTCGCTTTTGGATACTACACAGCTTACCAAACTCGTTTGTCTTGATATCAATGGACCTCTGGCGCTGGTTCGAGACTATGGCATGGACGGGCTCACCGTCCAGATGAGCGGTGAGTGAACCTATCTCTGGATCGGGATCCTCCAAGTGTGCCATATCTACGCCTTCCTCTTCCTCGGTTTTGGATTGCTCTGTTTCTGTAGACGACTTTGGGTCCTCTCCTCCTGAAGAGTTCCACTCCTTCTCACTTTCTGATTCGAATGGGAATGGATCTACTGTCGTAAACCCTGATCTGGTGGTGATAGTGGACGTCGATTCCTTAACCTGCCACCTGACTTAAGCGTCCTTTGACCCAGACGGGTTACTCCAGTTCCCAAATCGTGAGCCCTCACTCATACACTGCCAAGAAAAACAAATAACAAAAATTAAACTATATACACCAAATCCTCAAACACGTAAACAATTTACGCCATCCATCCCCGGCAACGGCGCCATTTGAAGAGTCGTGTTTTGGTTGTTAGAAGCTAATGATGGTTAGCGAAAGCGTGTTCTAAAAAACTAATGAAGAAAACCTGAATCCAGGAAATCCGCTAGACACTGGGTTTAGGAACTTAGAGAACCTTGAGCTACCTGTTGTTGGACACACTATCACTATCTTAACTCCCTCTTCAAAAACCCTCAACCCGCTTTAGTTAAGAAAAACTAGTACATGGAAGTAGGGATCGAATCCACAGAGATGAATGCGCAAGTAACCATGTTCGAAGACTCGGGAACTATTTTTTTGTTGGCTACTGCCACGCAATTTTGGGGTTGAGCTCTAATTCCTGGACTTGGTAATTGAGATATTTTACTCTAACAGCTAGATCTAGGCATAGACTTAAAAACATGCATATTAAATCGAAATAGAGCAAGACAATTACCAGATCTAATGAACAATTTCCTAAATTAACCTAGACTCGGGAAAGAAGCTAAACGTGGGGACCATTTTCTGAAAAGGTAGAGTACGACTAAAAAGCTGCAAAATAACTAACTAAAGGATTAACTAACAGCGACATCATCTTCTCCATTATATTGCACGAAACAACCAGCTAAAACAGAGCAAGGCGAGCATCGAAACAAAGTAAACCAAATTAAACCGACAGAAATTAAGAACAGATAAAACTAAAGCAGATCTACAACTACTAGACGAGGCAAAATGAGAATGCAGAATTTAAACAACTAAATGAAACACAAACAAACAGATCCAACCACGGGACGCTTAATCTACTCCGGATCAAAGCCATCCACAACAACCATATACCATTTCCATCTTCGATCCTCACAAGTCTACGTAGATTCAAACGATCACAAACAATTTCTTACAACACAACTTCAAACTCAGATCATCCAACAATAATCAACAAACCAAACCCAAAACAACATGATGAGAAAACCGAAACACAAACAGTGATATCCATCACGAAATACGAAGTATCTAACGATAGCAATAATAAAAAGGCCGAGCCTCGAACAACGAGGACTCGGTGAGTATCAAAAGTAAGCAAAAAATTAAAAACAATTGTTTCTTCGCCTCTGTAGAGACGGTGTTGCACCCAAACCTTCGATGAAACTAGAACCCCCCTGAATTTTCCCCCTAAGTGTGTGAGTGTGTAGAGAAAAAGTGGAAAACTAAGCTAGGAGCTGAAAAGTGATGATCAAGAATCCCCCTGAATTTTCCCCCTCTAGACTGTTCTTGTGATTCCTATTTTTCCCTCCAATCGATGCTCCTCGGTCTAGTGTCTCTTCATCCTTCTGCTCAATTTTCCTTGCCAGCTTCCTCACCAAGCGATCTCTTTCTTCTTCCTGGGGCTGACATTTTCTCTACACACCTGGCTCAAAAAGGTTTGTTAGACCTGAGAAATCGCAGAATTTAACCCTATAACCAATGCATGAAATTAGCCTTATTATTGATTATACTAATTTAGAGTGTAATATTATTTAATTTTATTTTTCTTTTGATTTATATTTTTTTGAGGTACTTGAGGAGAGCAAGGAGCGCAACACCACCAATGATGAATCCGAGCAATGGTGCCGTGGACTTGAATTCATAGTACAAGAACTTGAAAGACATACACAGGAGAGTCTACAACAAGAGAGAGAAATTAGCAAGAGGAACAACCCCGCACCAATTGGGAGGAAGTGTTAGAAATTTGCATCATCGAGGTACAAGAAAATAGGAAGGTGACCAATTAGAGGTTGATGAATTTGGAAAGAAACACCGACCTTTTAGAGCTAGGATTCGCAAGTCTTGTCGCACAAGTGGTAGAATTGGAATACAATATAGGGATTTTGGCCACTGCAATAGGGAGGAAAGAGAAAGAGAAGGAACCAACTGACCCCTCGCCAGCCGTTGATCATCCTCAGCGGGCCGCTGCACATCTTCACAGCGGTCCGCCAGGAACTTCACAACCAGTCGAGTCTGATTCGGACACAATTGCAGATCAGCCGCCAGCGGCCGCAGCACCACTTCATAGCGGTCCGCCGCCTGAAAGTCAGTCCCCAGAATCACAGTTTCCTAGCAATGACACCATGACCATGCCTCTCCACGAAGATGAAGAAGATGAGATGAAAAAAACTATGGTTAATTCTTTCAATCCCTCTCTCTTTATAATGTTAATTCCTTTTATTGCTAACAAATCTGATTTTGGTGAAGATTCACAATTAAGTCATGC